>NC_143585.1:147616183-150016183 GCF_048544385.1 Mastigoproctus giganteus
ACGCTGGGTAGTCCCATCCACCCCCAGGTTCTAAAGCTTAGAAGAATAAAGAAGTTTACTGTTAACTGGTTTTTTTTGCGTTCTTTGCTGAAGATTTCTCGTAATCTGCCTTTGCCCGCCTAATTTCCTTTGTGACTTGATTTCAGACTAGCCTTGATCTGCCACAGGCTTCTGTGTCGCCTGATAATTTATATGCATCTTATGCATTTTTCTTCTCTGCCATGAGTCTCATTAGTTCTTCTGACATCCATTTAGGCCTAAACCTTGAACAATATTTCTTAATTGGTATGAAAAGCATAGTAGCTTCCATGATTAATTATTATTATTATTAGCCATATAGTGCAAGGAAGCCTGAGGCTTATGCTGCACCAGCCAAAAAAAATTTCCAAGTTACCCTGAGAGAGAGAGAGAAATAGAAAGGAATCACCAAAAAAGAGAAGAATGATTCCTTGATTGAATACTTCCCATTTAGAATTTACTTATGAGAGAGAGAGAGAGAGAGAGAGAGAGAGAGAGAGAGAGAGAGAGAGAGAGAGTGTGAGTGAGTGAGAGTGAGTCAGAAGTAGAAGGGAATCACCAAGAAAGAGAAGAATTATGATATCCAGCTGGTGACCCTGGTTGTGCCAAGGTGCCAAGCTCATGCTCACCAGATGTGAGCCCCTGATGCCAACACCAGAAGAGCTGCTGAGCACCAAGCAAGATGATGGTTTTGTTACCAGCAACAGCAAAGCAGCACACACTGTGATCACTGCCACCTAGTGGTTCCTTTATCTGGAAATTCTTAATGCACGAATAATCACTGCTGATAACCAGATCAGGAGTATTTCTCTCTCTGGTTGCCTCTTGAATATGCTGCTGCAGAAAACAAATCATCCAATAAATCCACAAAAGTCTTGCTAATGTGCGAGTCAACAGTCCACAAGTTCCATTCAATATCTAGGAAGTTAAAGTCCCCCATTATAATACAATCTGATTTACTAGCTCATTCTACTTCTCTGCACAATTGTTCATTGTACTCATTAGAGTCATTAGGCCTATAATACATTCATACTCTCATTTTTGCTTTCCCATTGCTTATGTCACACCAAACTGACTCAACATTGCACTGTTCATGTATGTCAACTAGATGCACTTCCTTAATTTTATGGGTTTTTTTAAATAACAGCATAACCGCTCCTCCCTTTCAGAAGCCGACCGGGCTAGCCGGGTGGGGTAAAGTGCCTGCCTGGCAACCCAAAGGTCATGGGTTCGATTCCCACCTCGGGCTTGGATCAAAGTACTGCAAAAACCTTGGGAGGTGCATTATGGCCGGCGCCTCTGTAGCCAGGTGGGAAGGAGCAGCAGTGCGTAGCACATGCTTCTTGATTAGACCGGGGTTCGAGCCCGTCACCACCAAATACGGAGGATGCGGAAAGGTCAGGCATATCCCACATATCCCAGAGCAATATGGCCTTAGTTGCTAATGCTCCTAAAAACCAAATAACAAACAAGCATTATGGCCACAGAAGCCTATGCGCCAACAACTACCAAAAAAAAAAAAAAAAAAAACACATATAGAAACTCCCCAAATTCCAATTGTGCATTGCTTTTTTCTAGATAGTATGAATCAGAGCTGTAATACTCAATATGTTCTACGTTGATAATAATATTAGTAAATTAATAAGAGGAGTTTACCTCAATATAGTACGTGGAACACTTCCGTATGATACCCTCCAGAAATTAAAACGGAAAAAACGAAAAAATCGACAACTTACCGGTACATTAAAGTAAAATATAAATAATTAAAGTAAAATATAAATAATTAAATAATCAATTTAACACAATTCAAAATCAATTCAAAACAATTAAAATTCAAATTAACGCAATTAAAAGAATCTAACGAAAATATTCAACGAAAATATTCAAAACGATTTTCCTTCCTTCCAAAAATCGTTTTGAATATTTTCTTTTAATATTCTTATTGTTAGATTCTTTTAATTGCGTTAATTTGAATTTTAATTGTTTTGAATTGATTTTGAATTGTGTTAAATTGATTATTTAATTATTTATATTTTACTTTAATTATTTATATTTTACTTTAATGTACCGGTAAGTTGTCGATTTTTTCGTTTTTTCCGTTTTAATTTCTGGAGGGTATCATACGGAAGTGTTCCACGTACTATATTGAGGGAAACTCCTCTTATTAATTTACTAATATTGCTTTTATCTGTATGACATCACGTTTCTGATATCCCAAGAATATCCTTTGATGTCTTTACCAAATTCATCAAATTTATTTACTATACTTCTAGTATTGGTGTACATGCAAGTATTCATGCACCTATTCTTATTCTTAGTTACCCTAATACAGCCCAAGTATTTATTTGTTTCATGATGACTCCCACCAATCCCTGAAACCCTCAGCACCCTGTCCTCCAGGCAGCTGCTCATTCTAATAGAAGCAGTTCAAGAATCACTTTCACTTCTACCTGCAGTTACTTTTAACCTTTTAGTCTGTGAATCCCCCATAAGCTAGCAGTTTTACTTCCCACCTAATGCTGCCTCAATAGCATCAGCAGACACTCTTGCACACCTTCTATTTAAGTGTATCCCATCTCTGTACAAGCAGTCTCTGCTGTTAACAAGCGCAGACCACTCTGAGAAAAATTCTACCCCATGAGACTTGCACAATCCTTCCAGGACTGAATATACTGTCTCCTATCGTGGCTGGACAGAATTGCAGACACTTTCAAATTTAACCCTAACTCACAACTTTTTTTTTTTCAATGTTGATCTATACTTACCAATTAAGTCTGCAGATCTAATCTTAATGTCATTATTGCCAACATGTACAACAGAATCACCTGTTGTGCCCTTAAAAGATGATATCTGCTCTTCAACGTCATCTACTTTTGCCCCTGGCAGACATACCCTGGTCCTATTCCACCTATCCTTTTTACATAATATATTACCCTTCTTCCTAATAATAGAGTCACTGACAATAACTAACTCCTGTGGAACCAGCACATTCTGCCTTGGAGGTTGCCGCTGTGTTGGCTGATGCACAAGAGTGAGTTCTGGTGTTGAGTTGGGCAGCTGATAGCTTGGTGAGTATCCCATTTTAATACCTTCAAGGGAATTTTCTGTGACCAGTTCAAAGAAACTATATTCAACAACAAAGATATTATGAATTTTCATTGTGTGTTTCATCTGTGGAGTAGATAAAGCACAAGTTGCTGTTAGTCATGTGGGATTGATTCGACCTCACGCAACATATACATGGTTAAGATGATTTCATTACAAAACAATATGAGACTGGTTACAATAACATTGTTATCACTTTTCGAGGTTAAACCATTACACTTTATACACTTTATATACATTATAAACCATTATTTGTGGACTAAACCATAATTAGTCAACAAATATATTCTTTCTTTCAAAAACCTTGGTAGTGGGGTTTTCCATTGACTTAATGTCTTGATGGAATAATTCTTGCTACTTATCATTCAAGAATCTAGTCCATGCTGTGACAGCACTAGAACTGCCATTGCTGAATCCGGGTTTGAATAAATGATCTTGTGCTTATTCTTTTCTGAGAATTCGGTTATATTCACATTAAAAAAAAAGGTAACAGTCACTGTAATTGTCTTTGGTTCCTTCAATATCTTGCATATGGCAAACAGCATTGACTTTTCCCTTTTGTACAGCCAGGCAGGTAATCCATTTTAACAAGCAGTACAAATGGCATGTAGTGCCCATGCCTTAATCTGATTGCCTAGAGGCAGCCATCTGGTAAATTTTCAAAATATCGTTTGTGATTTAAAGAGCCACACACATAGCCAAATTTGTTGGGGTAATTTTCAAGGCTAGGGATAAATAAATTATCAAATTATCGATTGGATTTCGTTTTCGTGTCACTGGTATGTTCATGAAGGTTGTGGTATCTCACACATTTCACACTTTCGAGGCGACATTCCCACCTCGTTTCTGACAGTGGTTTTGGAGTAAGATGTTTCACACACTCTTTTAATATATCCCAGCGTATCGCAGAACTTACAAAAATACAAAAAACACGAATTCAAGTAATTACAGTACTTGTTTTTTTCCTTACTTTATTGCACCTAATTGTCATCAAAATTTAATGGCAATGAATGCGTTTCAATAATTCACCAGATCTTACCCTGAAATAATTTATAATCAAATAATTAAATTGCCAAATAACAAAGCTATAGGTATACAGCAATACCTCACACAGTGCATTGGAAAAAACTACTGCACTGACTGAATCAGCACTAAATGGGAAAATAGTTTCAATGGGAAAAATAATGATATGTGGGTATCATAAGGTTATTTTTTTATAGTAGAAATAATTATGCATGATTAGTTAGAAAAATAATAAATTCAAATAGTAATGTGGTAGACTAGGAATGAAATTGATTGATAAACTTTATTTTGAAAAAGGAAACCTGACCCTTCATACTCTTATAAGTGCCCATCAGAATGCTGAGTTGGCACCTAATTTCTTGGCACTCTCTGCACCGAGCACACACACACAGAAAGACATCCTCCTTGGCTAGATTATGTCCTGTTCCAGAGAGTTGCACACTTGTACAACTGGCAAACAGCACTGGAACTCCCATTTCATTTTTTTCCAGTGTCATAGAACGGACAATTCTTTCATTTCTTCGTCAGTTTCCTGAGCTTTCTTGCCCTACAAATGCAGGAACTTGATCACTGCTCGATACTCCACTTTGTCAACCATAGAATCCTTCCTCAGATTCCGGGCTCCACCTCTGGTGTATGATCACCTACAGGAATGAAATCACATGTAGTTATTGAATATGTAGACAACTTACATTAAAAACGGCATCTTCCTACTGATGTTTTATCTAGGTCAAGGTACAAACATTTTCATACCCCCCCCTCGTATACTTAGATTTCAGGAATGCTTTTGATACGTTTTCACATAAAAGGCTGCTGTACAAACTGGAGCAATGTGGCATTAAGGGCAAGTTACTGCTGTGGATAAAGGGATGGTTATCACTGGACACCGTTCTTCATGGGCTAATGTTATTAGTGGAGTTCCCCAGGGTTGAGTGCTGGGCCATTGTTGTTTTCAATATTACTCAATGATACTTTTGAAGGTGTATCAGGCTTAATGTCTAAGTTTGCAGATGATACAAAGGTTGGCTGGGTGGTTAATGACAATCAGGGTGAGCTATTACAACATGATCTGGGAAAATTGGGTCAATGGGCTGAGAAATGGCAGTTGAAGTTTAACATTGACAAATGGAAAGTACTGCACATAGGAAGCATAAACCTTAGAGTAATTTTTCAACTGTGTGGTACTACACGCAGAGTAGTGGAGGATGAAAAAGACCTGTGCAGTGAGACATCAAATTCTCTGAGCAGTGAAGACATACTGCCAGAACAGACCATGGGGTTTTGTCAATGATATACAGAAACTTTGCTAGTTGGGATAAGGAAGTGATAATCCATTTGTATAAGGCTATGGTTAGGCAGCATAGTAGTATATACAAGTCTGGGGGGCCTCACTTTAGGATGTAGATCTGCTGGAATGGGTGCAGACAATTGCAACCAGATTAATGAGGGGAACGGAAGAGTGCTCTTACCTAGAAAGGTTTCAGTTTTACAATTTGCAGTATCTTGAGACCAGGCACCTGCACGGAGATCTGATTGAGGTGTTTAAAGCCTTGACTGGATTGAGTAATAATTTGTTTCGCGGTCATCAGGAAGGATTTTCGGAAGATTACAACGGCAATTTTTTTATCACAAGTCCATTTACTTTCCTACTATGATGACATAATTTGTTTGATGGCTTATTAATTATTAATAAGCCATCTGTAAGACAGTACGATGAATTAGCTTCAGATATTTTTGTTTGATAATAGAGATCAGTTTTTTATAAAATCAGTGTATTTTACTATGTTTTAGACAAAATTATAATACAAATTAAAAATTGTTTCAAAAGTATGAAGTTAGTAAAAATTTATTTTGAAATACTAGAACTGAAAAAATAATATGCCAAATGATGATATATTAAGTGAGTGCAAAAATCTCATAAAAAAGTATTCATCTGTACTCTCTCTCCAACTGCTGATTCAATATTGTAATTTAATCACACTTATTAAACAAGATTTATCAGCAGACAATTTTTTATTTGTTAATTTGAAAATATAGTGCCCTAGTAAGTGACTTTTCAGAAATTTTTACTTTTTTATGTTATTTTTTAACCTACCGTGTCAGATGCCTCTGCCGAAAGATCATTTAGTAAATTACGAATAATAAAAGATTATAAAAGAAATGCTATTGGCCAAAGTAGAGTTTGCAATCTTGGAATGTTGGTTATTGAGCATAAATATGCCAGTAAATGCCCTCCAGCATATGACAGCAAGACAAAACAAATGGCCCTCAGTCCCCAGCAGCTTTCACTCCCCCCCCTCTTGTGGCAGCGAGAGGATCAGAGTGGAAGAAGAGGGTGCTAAGAATCTCTGGGTACGACCAGGCTGCCATGCACGGAAGCTGAACTTGGCCTGTTACAACGTAAGATCACTCATCGGTGAAGATAGGATATTAGAGCTGGAAAAGGAATAAGAAAATGTGAATTGGAATATCATCGGTTTGGCTGAAACAAGAAGAAGAAATGAATCACTTATAAGTTTATCAAGTGGAAATCTGCTGTACACCAATGGAAACAGTGAAAGGAGTGAAGGTGGAGTTGGGTCCATAAAGATTTAAAAAACAACATTTTGGAATTCAAAAGTACATCACCAAGGGTGTCAAGATTAATACTCAAGATTTCTAAGAGGTACAAGCTAAAGGTTATAATGATTTATGCACCAACATCGAGCCATGATGATGAAGAGGTTGAAGAAATGTACACCGAAATTGAGAGTCTTCTAGATGAGCAAAAAACCCACTGCACTATTATTAGGGGGAACTTCAATGCTAAGGTTGGAAAAAGACAAAACAGCACAGAAAGGGGAACTATAGGAAATTTTGGAATTGGTGAAAGAAATGAAAGAGGTGAAAGACTTGTGGAATTTGCAGAATCTCAAGGATTGTCAATATTGAACACTTTTTCAAGAAAAGGGTGAACAGAAAGTGGACATGGAAGAGTCCAAATGGATTAACAACTAATGAAATCGACTTCATCCTCACTAACAGAAGATATATCGTGAATGATGTTACTCTCCTGAATAAGGTATATGTTGGAAGTGATCACAGAATAGTAAGATGTACACTTGATACAGATGTAGGAAAGGAAAGGAAAAAAACTGACTTGAGTAAATAATACAAAGGTCTTTGAGATAACAGAAGAAGAGAAAAAGCAGTACGTACTGGAACTTAAGAACAAGTTTGAGCTTCTGCAGACTGCTCAGGATCAAGATATCGACGAGGAATATTACAACTTTCTGAAAGTGATAAAGCCCAAGAAACCTATAGGAAAAAAGAAATCCAAAGAAGAAAAATTAGTCAAGAAACACTTGTCATGATGAACTGAAGACGACAAATGAAGAGCAAGAAAAACACTGACAGGGAGAAAGTTGAGTATACTGAGTTATGCAAAGCCATTAGAAAGAGACTCAGAAAGGACATAAGAAGATTTAACACAAGAAAAGTAGAACAAACGTTAAGGGAAAACAAAGGATTTAAATCAGCAGCCATGAGCAGTAATACAGAAAGACAAATGATACTGAAACTGAAGAATAGCAATGGTGTACTTATAAACAGCAGAGAATGCATAATTCAAATAGCAGAAGACTACTATAGAGAATTACAGGTGGGAAGGAGCAGCAGTGCGTAGCACACACTTCTTGATTAAACCGGGGTTCGAGCCCGTCACCACCAAATACGGAGGATGCAGAAAGGTCAGGGAATGACCACCGCATATCCCCGGAGCAAATATGGCCTTAGTTGCTAATGCTCCTAAAAACCAAATAAAAAACAAACAAACAAACTTCTTGCACCATTTTCCATTATTATTAATACTAGTACTATTTCTTCTTCCCTCCCCAATCTTTCAATCTGATGCTTATCTTTGCTCCCTGTTAGTAATTCTTTAAAGTTTACTTAAACTTGCCCTTAACATATTCAGTTGTCTTTGCTGAGCTTTTATAAATATCTTGCAGGCAAAAAGAGAATATGAGGAAGAAGATAATGAACCAAAAAAGGTGGAGAGAGTAACTTTTCACAAAAGTAAAGTAAGTTTGTACTCTTCTTTTTATTTTTATTGAACTTTAAATAAGTAAAACCACATATATAATAATGAAAGTGGTCTGATGACGTTAATTTTAGTACAGAATATTACTGAGGTATGTGAATTAACCAGTTATTGGTCATATGGAAGGCCTCCCCCCCTTTTTTAAGCATTTTGCTCTTAGTTTACTTGAAAATCATTCCAGTCAAAGAAGTAATCAAAAGGCAATCTTTTCCTCAGTTTCACATTAAAAATTCAAGATTATTGAAAATCTTTGACTAAGATGAAAATATGCTTTGTAGGACATTTTCATGCAACCCAATGTTTAGGTCACTGAATATTTTTGTGCATGTATAGTTGGTGGCTTTTGATATATCTACCTTCCAAAAGTCGTACTTCAGTAGTTTTGGAAGTGACAGCAGGTTTTTACAGCTTTTCTGTGCAGTATGGTTATTTAAATTTGAAAATGAAAGAGATAATAATTTCATTTCTTTTTCTTTTATTCCAGGCAGAATTAATAAAAATTTGTTTTGCTGAACATAAGATGTGTGAAAAACAGTTTTTAAATTTTTAAAATTTTTGTTAAAAACATAAAAATGGCATTTAATATTTCATTATAATTATTTTATAACATTTAACTTATTAGGAGATAGCTACAATTTAAATCACTTTTCTGTGATAATTACCTTTAATTCATTACGTGTTCTGGAACCTGTGCCAGTCAGTTCATCACATGCACCAATTCCCCTCAGTAGTCAGAATGTTCAGCCAAGTAAGTAAGAGAAGGGAGATAATGCCATAAGAGGGCAGTTGACCACTGATTGGCCGACCGGGCTAGCCAGGTGGGTAAAGTGTCTACCTGGCAACCCAAAGGTTGCAGGTTCGAATCCAGCCTCGGGCTTGGATCAAAGTACTGCAAAAATCTTGGGAGGTGCATTATGGCCACAGAAGCCGATGCGCCAACAACTACCAAAAAAAAGAAAAGAAAAAGACCACTGATTGATTAATCAGAGAGATCCACTAACCTATCCTGTACTCTAAAGAGCAGTTCTTTTGTAAATAAATTCTGACACACACGTGTGCAAAAAATAAAAAATTTATTTACATTTATATTCTTTTGATGAAAAGATGCATCCATAATAATGGATCTGCCACCTTCTCCATAAATGTCTTACCTTTAAATTTTCTTTTGATAAAATAATCTCTCCGCAATAACTTCAAAATGTTTCCCGATGTAAATTTTCTTGCAGCTGCACTTGTTTTTTGTAAATAACACGTCTGTGTGTTATTCAGGATAAGTCAGGGGAATTGAATCCCTCAGATAATTACCTATTTTGTTTATCGGTTTAAATGCCACATCTTGTCTTTTTTTTTTTTTTTTTTTTGACATATTCTTATGCTTTTCCTTCCGTTCCTTTTATATAAAGTATTGTGACTGCTGTTTTTGAATTTGTCTCTATTTTGTATTTTTTTTTTCATTATTAAGCAACATAACATTCATGAACTTTTCACTGTATTTATATATAGTATTTTTAGCCATTCTCCATCGAAATCCATTGTTAGAAAGCATTATGGAAATGCATTTAAGCTCCTCATCTAATTTAGGCATAGAGAAAAGGATGACCAGGAAAGCTCATCTAATTTAGGCATAGAGAAAGGGAAGACCAGGAAAGCTGAGATTGTGAAGGAAATCTGAGTGCTCCATATGTTTAATATAAAAAATTTTGGAATTGTGTGTGTGTGTGGTGGGGGTATTTATCAAAAGAAAAATAAAAAAACTATGTATATAAGAAAAATTGAATGATAAGACAATTAATATAAATATGATACGAGGTGTAAGGTGGATTAATCTTTGGCAACAAAATATAAATTTATTATTATTATTATTATCAGCCATATGGTGCAAGGAAGCCTGAGGCTTATGCTGCACCAGCCAACAAAAAAAATTTCTGAGTTACTCTGAGAGAGAAAGAGTTAGAAGTAGAAAAGAGTTGCCAAGAAAGAGAAGAATGATAATATCCAGCTCAGGACCCTTGGTGTGCCACGCACATACTCACCAGATGTGAGCTCCTGGGGTTAAATGAAATATTGTTTTCTTCCCCTCCCCTCTCGGTGGTTTATAATCTGTATATGTAAATATAAAAGAGCTGATTTTTAGAGTATAAGAACTGTTACTCTTTTATGATGTGATCTTGATTGTGTTAATTTTAGTACAGAATATTACTGAGGTATGTGTGTAAGAATTAATCAGTTATTGGTCGTATGGAAGGTCCCTTTTTTTTTACCACCAAGAGGAGTTGGTGTATGTTATCACAAGACCAGCATGGGTTCTGGAACATGATGTTCATTTATAAATATTTAATTATTGCAGAGAGGACAAGTGTTTTAAATTGGATATTTCTTAATGGAAATAACCTGCAGGGTAATGACTTGTATATGATCAAAGTAGGGGAATGTAATTTATTGTACTGACATCTTTTTTACTGTTTTACTATACAATGGATAAAGGAATGGTTAAATAGTAGGAAGCTGTAAGTAGTTATAAATGATTACCTCTAAATCTTAATGAACTAATGTTGTGATTGGAATCTCATAGGATTCAGTGCTGAGCCCCTCCCTGTTCTAAATTTTAAATTTTTTCCATTTAGAAATGCATTATTCACATTCCTGAATGGCGCAAGTACTTTTTTTTTATTTGTCTACACTGCTATTGAAACATAATGTCTGTAAAATACTATCTTTTTGTTTTAATTAGAAAAAATTATTTGTTAGGGTTTTTAGTGAATTGAAAATGCTGTTCTATTAATTATCATTTGCTGAACTCAGTTACAAAATATTGAGCAAAAATAAATAAAACATTTTTATTTTTTTATTGTATCATACTACAGTCAGGTTTGGAAACTTCATTTTACAAAGAACACAGATGTGTTGGAAAGGGAGCAGAGAAGAACAACGAGATAGTTTCAGATGCAAAAATTGTATTCTTACCAAGAAAGACTAATTGTTTAAATTGCAGGACCTAGAAACTAGGCATTTGCATGGAGATCTAATTGATGTGTTCAAAGCTTTAAATGGGTTCAGTAATCTAAATGCTGATGGTATCTCTACTCTTTCTCAGATAACACACTTAAGATGACATTTTAATTGAAAATGAATAGCTGCAAAAGATGTGTGGAATTTGCATTCTTGATTGTTTGGGATAAACTTCCACTTAGTGGTTTGGAAGTAGGGAGATTTAATAAATTTAAAAAAATGTCTTTAAAATTATTAGAAGGGTGGATTTTTTTTTTTTTTTTTTTGTTAATTTAAACAAATGATTATGCCATAGCATAAACCTAACTATTTCCAGATTATGTTTTGCATTGGTATGAATATGACAGAACTTAAATTTAAAATAAGAGTGGAGTTGGGAAAAAAAATTTGCCATTCACCTTATTCTGTCTTTCCTTAAGGTTGTTTATTCCTTGGATACATATATTATACTATCTTAGACTGTTAGATAGTATGAATCAGAGCTGTAATACTCAATACAAATTAATTTACTAATTAATTTACAAATTAATTTACTAATACTATCTTAGACTAAAAGGAAGAAGAAATTCAAATTAGATTAGATTATATAATTTTCAAATGAGCAATGGGGGATTTGATTTGGATAACGCATTCTAAATGGAGACAGTTGAAGTTACTGGGGGACATTTGAGTTCTGGAGATAGTTTAATTTTTCCAGATATTAAATTAGCTCATTTAAGCTTTATCACTGTAGAAGTACTTCAAATTAAGATTGTAGCTCCTAACCAGATTTTTAATTCATACAGAAGTGAACGGAAGAGGCTTTAATATACTCAGGAATAATATTAGAGTTTGTTACATACATAAAATATCTTGGTTTAGAGCCTGCACTTTCCTGAGTAAGGAGGATCAAAGTTTTAAGATGTTTGGACCCAAAGACATTTTTTCTCAAAGAAGATGTCAAGCTCACTGTGAACAGAGGCACAGTGAAGTTGATATCTTAGCATGGCAAGCCTTGAAGTGACAGGGCAAACAGAAAGTAGATGATGTTCTTTGTTGCTTCAACAATATGCAATATGGCAAGATTTTTGACCCATAATAGTGTACACAAAAGACAAAATGTTTTTTGGAAGTAAGCAGATTTTGAATAACCAAATTTGGTAAAGAGAATTGTTCCAAGGCATGAGAGATAATACCTTAAGGTCTTCAGCATAGGAAAATAAAAGAAACTATTAGAATGTATAACTGAGGAATAAGAACAGAAAACACGAGTTCTGCAGTCATCTCTCCTTGAGGAATACAAATACCAGTGAAAACTTATTTTTCCCCCAGACCCATTTCCGTTCAAAGGTGGAAATGCCATAGAATGAATTTAACCATATTCCTGTCCTCTTGGGTCCTGAGGGCTACATCAAAGAGGGCTTCATCAAATCCAGATACAAAATATCAATCTGGGCCTTCTGATCTAGAGCACTTGTTGCACGAAAAGCAGTTTGTAACAGGTTAGTCACTGTGAGACCCTTATCTGACCATGGCTTTCTGCAACAACTTCAGAAGGGAAGAGGACAGAGAAATTGGATGAAAGTCTTTGAAAGATAAGGGGGAGGGGATTCCAAGATATGAAACTTACAAGCTTAATTATATAATTTGGGATAATATCAAGCTTTATTAGAGATCTTAACAGGTGACAGAAGGTAGATATTTTCAAGCCAATTAGAGGAAGATCTTGGGAGCCATCCAACCTAAAAATAAATTCAAGCTTCAAGATGAAGGATGAAGTTTCTGTTGATGCTTTTCTATAAATATTAGCATGGAATTCTGTTCTAATGAATTTAGATTTGTAATTCGACCTCTTTCTTCCAGACCATACTTGAAACTGCCTCAATTAGTCAACATCCACTCGTTGTTTATCTCCAGACTCACCTGATGATCTTGTAATGCAGTTGTCTTCCTCTTTATTACTTCTCAGGTATTTTAATGGACATAACATCCAGTGGAATAGTGCTAGCATCAATGGAGGATGAATCATAGAGCACATGCTCAATGACAATAATCTTTCCATTCTAAATGTGAGAACAAACACCTTCTTCCACATACCTACCCGTGCGTTTTCTGTCATTGATCTTTCTATCTGTTCCCCCTTCTCTCACTTGGGAAGGGGTTTTTTTTTTTTTTTTTTTTATGAAAACCCCAAACACGAGAGGTATTAGAACCTATAGTACTTAGTACCGTGCTTGGGTTGGAGGTGGAGAAGATGAAAGAAGATATTTGTTGACATTAGACTTGAACTTCTGTAGACTGTAATTTTCAGGAAATATGAAGGAAGGTTGTTCCAGAAAACGGCAGTTGAATGAATAAACGAGGAAGATGAAAAATTGGTTCTGTGAGTTTGAAGTTGGACAGTAAATGGATGTTGGCTGGTGACAGCACATGTTTGGCCTGTTTTGAAAGAGAGAGCGGGTGGCCCCAGGTGCCAAGCAATTTTGTGATCAAGTATCTTTGCCTGTAAATTAGCACTCTTTCTTGGTGAAATAAAATCGTTTCCTTATTTTCAGCATTACGTTAACACTCAATTTATTCGGTAAAGAAAACACTTGACTAGATCAGAAGAAAAAGTAACCTTCTTTCTTTCTTCTTTTAATTTTTTGTTTTATTACTAATCCACTACAGCTTGGTCACAAAGATGGCACTGATCCTGCCTCCACATGGTGGGGCCAATAACCCGGAAGGGAAAAGCTCTCCCTTTCAGGGCAAAATGAAGCAAACCATTCCTAAAACCCAGAAATCCACTGGGTGCAAAATCAGTCTCTGAATGTTCTCGCCCTGTAAGGGCGAGAACATTCAGAGACTGATTTTGTAGCAGCTAAACATCAAAAGACTGACATAGCCAGAATCAAAACTCCAACTTTCCTTATTATTCACTCGACCCAAGAACAACCAATTGGCAAACTCTCGCTGTTTATAGTGCAGAAATACCTAGAAAGAATATTAGCTCCTCCTAAAGACAGTTCATCACTTAAAATCAGTTGACTTACTGGTTGAAGTTGCCACTGCTCAACAATCTGAGCAACTACTGAAACTAAAAATGTTTGGTGGAACTTCTGTTAGTTTCACCGCATTTCCGTGAACATGTCAAGAGGTGTCATAACCGAATGGGAACTCATGAACGTGTCAGATGAAGAGTTAAAACAGGAACTACAAGACCAAGGAGTCATAAATGTCAGGAGAATAATGACAAAGAAGGATGGCATACTAGTTCCTACTCGAAACGTAATACTCACTTTCGATAACCCTAAACCACCAATAGCAATCAAAGCAGGTTATCTTAATTGCTGTGTTAGAGCATACATTCCAAACTCCTTACGCTACTACAAGTGCCAGTAGTTTGGGCACTCACAGACAGTCTGCAGAGGAGCAGCTGCCTGTGCTGCATGTGGATCCACTGCACCCATGAATACCGATTGTACAGCTACAACACCTAGTTGTCCTAACTGTAGAGAAGCTGATCCAAGGTTTTCCAAGGAGTGTCCCCTTTGTACATTTTTTGAACCACTGTACAAAAAATGTACAGTGGTTGGTGAACCACTGTACATTTTTGGTAGGTGAACCACTGTCACCTACCAAGAGGCCAAAAAGTTCTTTCCAGCCATGAATGCTAATAAACCAACCTATGCTTAAGTAACCAAAAAAACAAATATCAATTGCAACCCAAACAGTAGTAACCATACCACCAAATGAATCACTATCTGATTGGGCCAGATCAGTTTTGGCGACAGTTCCACTAAACCAAACAGCAAGCAAAAAAAGTAAAGCTATAAATACACCGATTACTGTACTACCGATACCATCTCTCAGGAAAACACTACATTATGTACTCCTCCTGATCAAATCAAACAGATTATTATTATTATTATTATTATTATTATTATTAGCTATATGGTGTAAGGAAGCCTGAGGCTTATGCTACACCAGCCAAAAAAAAAAAAAAAAAAAATTTCCCGAGGTACCCTAAGAGAGAGAGAGAGAGAGAGAGAGAGAAGTAGGAGGAAATCACCAAGAAAGAGAAGAATGATGGTATCCAGCTCAGGACCCTGGGTGTGCCAAGCCCATACTCACCAGATGTGAGAGATAGCATGGAAGAAGACAGCTCACAGCAAGATGAGCAAGTATTAGAACTATTCACTGATGAGGAAATAGACATGGGAAAACCATACTTTCCAAAGAAGGGGAAAGGGAAACCTGAGAGAAGCAAACCTTCAGTCCCTCGAAAACATATCGAGGGTTCTACTAAACCCAGATAATGCTTACATTTCTGCAATGGAACTGTAGGGGATATTGCAGCAATTTAAATGACACCCAAGATCTCCTCACACAATATGATCCCATTGCCTTCTGCCTACAGGAAACCAATCTAACCTCACATATAACCTTTTCTATCTGTAACTATATTATTCATCGGAAAGATCGTGTTGTAAACAACTGAACAATCTGGCACATGGAGGTGTTGCATTGATCAACAATCAAATACCCTCTAAACCACTCCCATTGAAACCAAACCTTGAGGTAGTTGCAGTACGAGTCAATGTTAATTTTGACTTGACTATTGTCTTGCTATACTTGCCCCCTAATCAAAATATAAACTACACTGACCTAGAAGAACTAGTGGTACAACTTCCTCAACCCTGCTTTATCCTAGGAGACCTCAATAGTCATCATCCTTTATGAGGAAATCAAAACGTGGACAAAAATTATAGAAAAGTTACTTGACCAGCACAATTTGATTACTCTCAATAATGGTGCACCCACTTATACGCATTTATCTACAGGATCTACTTCAGCTATTGATGTGTCTCTATGCCCAGAATCCATATATCCTCTATTTGGATGGACTATTCATAGCAGTCCACTGGGTAATGACCATTACCCAGTGATAAGTCAGATTGCAACAAACATCCCCCACTTTTCAAACAGAACTGTCAAATGGAACTTTTTCAAAGCAAAATGGGATATATATATATATATACAAGCAACTAGCAATACTGGAAGAAAAGCAGGTCCAGCAAACATCCGTAAACTTGGCCACAGAATATATATCTAACCAAATACTACAGGCAGCTGACCAAGTGATTCCAAAGCAATCCATCAAAATATCAGCATGCTCAAAATTGTGGTGGAATAATGAATGCAGCATGGCTAATAAAGGAAAGAACAGAGCATGGAACATCTTCACAAAGTTTACTGCAAATCTCATCCACTTTAAACAGGCTCGGGCAAAAGCAAAACATATTAGGCAGACTAGCAAAAGGGAAGCATGGAGACGTTTTGCCTCCACAATTAAAAGAACTACAAAAATGCAAAAACACGATGATGTACTCAAAACATCCGTGCATCAACCTTCCCATACTAACTGTAAACGGTTGTGACGTTACAACACCAGTGGAGACTGTGGTGTTGTGATGTTACAACACCTCTTTTTCAGATACACAAGGCACAGGCTGAGAAACATTTCATCAACTTCGGATCAGCATCTATTGCTGCATACAATCTCCCCTTCGCAATGTCAGAATTGCACCATGCTTTAGCCACCACTAAACTCAGCGCAGCAGGACCAGATGGAATACATTACATCATGATGGCACAAATTACTGAACCACCCTTAAGACACTCTTACTTCTTTATAACAGAATTTTCAAAGAGAATACCTTCCCAGACAAAGCACCACGCTTATGTTTTGGCTTTTCTGAAACCAGAAAAAGATACTACAAATCCACAACATTACCATCCCATTGCACTCACCAGCTGTATGAGCAAGGTCCTGGAAAAAATGATCAATGCCCACCTGACCTGGTTTCTAGTCCAAAACAACCTTCTTAACTCAATGCAATGTGATTTCCGTGAAGGCAGATACACTCTTGATCAGGGCAGAAATAAACATCTGTGATGCTTTTGTATGAAAAGAACACAATGTCATGGTTCTCTTTGATATAGAAAAAGCGTTTGACACAGCTTGGAGGTATGGTATAATGCAAAACCTATACGATCTAGGACTGCGCGGACGCCTGCCAAAGTTTATCAGAAACTTCCTCCATCATCGCTCATTTCAAGTTAGAGTCAACAACCAGTTATCTTCCAGTTTTCTCCAGGTAGAAGGGGTCCCACAAGGTTCAGTACTAAGTACCACCCTATTTAACATAACAATGAACTCCATAACACAGGATCTACCACAGACAGTGTCCACTACTCTGTATGCTGATGACTTGAGTTTCTCCTGTCATTTGCCTAATATGTGAATGGTAGAAAGACAGTTGAAAGGTACCATCAACAAAGTTGTAAAATGGTCCCAAAACAATGGTTTTAGCATTAACATTAGTAGAGGCATACAAGGCAAGAAAGCAAGCTTACGCAGCATCAACCGAAAAAAAAAAAAAAAACCTCCCATTGCACCCCTCCATTTATTCCATATGCCTATCCAGCTCAGCCTTAAATTTATTTAGGCTATCAACTTCCACAACAAAAGATGGAAGCCTGTTCCACCAATCAACTACCTGCTGGCTGAGGGAAATTTCCGCACCTTTATTCTACAACTATCTTTCCTCAGTTTAAAACTGTGCCCCTCAGGTTCTTAGTCTGAGAAAGAATCCCATCACCATTCAGCTTGCTCAACCCATTCAAGGCCTTATACACCTCAATCAGCTCATCTCGCAGGTGCCTACTCTCCAGACACTGCAATTTGCAGAACTTAAGCCTTTCTTGGTAAGAGCACTCCTTTGTTCCCCTCACCAATCTTGTTGCCCTTCTTTGTACTCATTCTAGCAACTCTACATCCTTCCTAAAATGAGGCCTCCAGACCTACACAGTACTCTAGATGTGACCTGACCATTGCCTTCTATAACGGGATAATCACCTCCCCATCCCTGCTAGCAAAATTCCTATATATCATACATCAGCAAACTTCATATTTGCACAATTATCCCCAGGTCTTTTTCACTTTCCACTTCCCTGAGTGTAGTACCACACAGTTGGTATGTTTCTCTTGTTATTGCTACCCATATGCAGTACTTTGCATTTATCAATGTTAAACTTTCAGTTGCCACTTCTCAGCCCATTTTCCCAACTTATCTAGATCCAGTTGGAGCAGCATACTGTCTTTACTGTCATTAACAACCCTGCCAATGTTTGTATCATCTGCAAACTTGGACATTAAACCTGATATACCTTCATCAATATCATTGATAAATATAGGAAATAACAATGGGCCTAACACCAAAGAGAAGTGTCCATTGATTACCATTCTCTGCCTTCTCCCACTCAACCATCCTTTTATCCATAGCAGCAACTTGCACAGCAGTCTTCCATGTGCAACAGTATAAAAGCTTTCCTGAAATCCAAGTATATATATATATCAAAATTATTTTTTGCATCCAGTTCCTTTGTGACCGCATTGTAGTATCAAATCAGGTTGGTTAGACAAGACTTCCCCTTAACAAACCCATACTGTGTCTGAACTATAACTAGAGTCTTATCTAGATGACCCTGCAATGCTTCATTAACCAGTGATTCCATTATTTTCCCCTGGACAGAAGTTAAACTAACAGGTCTGTTATTACCGTGTCACTCTTAGTTCCCCTTGTTGTTGTTGTTATTTGGGTTTTAGGAGCATTAGCAACTAAGGCCATATTGCCCCGGGGATATGTGGTGGTCATTACCTCACCTTTCTGCATTCTCCGTATTTGGTGGTCACGGGCTCGAACCCCGGTCTAATCAAGAAGCGTGTGCTACCCACTGCTGCTCCTGCCCACCTGGCTATGGAGGTGCCGATCCCCCTTTGTGAATTGGGGATACATTTGCACATCTTCAGTCTGTGGGGACCTCACATGAAGCCAAGGATGCTTTCATAATTATGGCTACAGGGTTTGCTTACTTCCTTTGGTGATTAAATCCTTTAATATAACTGGATAGATCCCATTCACCCCATGTGCCTTTCTTATGTTTAACTTCAACAATTTCTCCTCCACTTTACCCTCAGTTATTAAAAATCATTTAGCTATCTTTAGTTTGATAAACCTTAAGGTGGTAGAAAATGAAAAATACCTGGGAGTAATTGTGCAGGCAGATATGAAGTTTTCTGAGCAATGCAGACAGGCTGCCAGGGCAGGTCATGGGGTTTTGTCAATGATATATAGGAATTTGCTAGCAGGGAAAAGGAGGCCTCATTTTAGGAAGGATGTAGATTTACTTGAGCGTGTACAGAGAAGGGCAACAAGATTGGTGAGGGGAATGAAGGGATCCTCTTACCAAGAGAGGCTTAAGTTCTGCAAATTGCAGCGGTTGGAGACTAAGCACCTGTGTGGTGATCTTATTGAGGTGTATAAGGCCTTGAATGGGTTGAGCACGCTGAATTCTGATGGGATCCTTCTACTTGTTCAGATTACAAACCTAAGGGGTCATAAATTCAAATTAAGAAAGGACAGATGTAGAATAGATGTGCAGAAATTTGCCTTTAGCCAGCGGGTGGTTAATTGCTGGAACAAACTTCCATCTGTTGTTGTGGAATTTGATAGGTTGAATAAATTTGAGGAGGAACTGGACAGGCATTTGGAGGGAATGGTGTGATTTTTTTTTTTTTTAATGGATGATGCTGCATAAGCTCATACACTTGTTTTCTTGCATCGCATGCCACTACTACTACTATAACTTGATTACAGGCTAGTTTATATCTTCCATAGTCTTCTGTGTCGCCTGATAATTTATATGCATCCCATGCATTTTTCTTCTCTGCCACAAGTCTCATTAGTTCATCTGACATCCAATTAGTCATTAATGTATTTCTTAAATACCTTAAACAGTATTTCTTAGTTGGTATGAAAAGCCTAGTAACTTCCAACATTATTTCCTTGAATGCTTTCCATTTAGAATTTGTCGTTCGTATCATCATCAGTTGGTCCCACTGTATAGAATTTAAAAATTGTCTGAGACCATTGTAGTCACCTTTATGAAAGCAAAAACCCTCCCTTTATCCCTGAGGGTAGTTACATATTTAAGTAAATTCCACATCAGTACATTGTGGTCACTGCCACCAAATGGTTCCTTTATCTGCAAATTCCTGATACATGAATATCACTGCTGATAATCAAATCAAGGGTAATACTCTTTCTGGTTTCCTCTCGAACATCCTGCTGTAGAAAACAATTATCCAGTAAATCCACGTGTGCAACTGACCAATTCACAAGTTACAGTCAATATCTGGGAAGTTAAAATTCCCCATTATTAGAGTTATTCTGATTTCCTAGCCCACTCTTCCTTTGTGTAGTTGTTTTTTGTATTCAATAGAATCAGTAGGTCTATAACATGCTCCAAGCCTCATTTTTTATTTCCCAGTGCTTATCTCACACCAAACTGACTCAGCCTTACACTGTTCTCCAATGTCAACTGGATGTACATCCTTAAAAATTTGTGTTTCTTAACTAACAGCATAACCTCCTATAAGAAAGTGAATTGCTTCCACCTCTGCCTGTGGTTACTGTTAATCTATTAGTCTGTGAATTCCGACCCAAGCTAGCAGTTTTCCGAACCAATTAACACTGCCTCAATAGCATTAGCAAATATTAGTTAAAAAGGTGCTCTTAGTTAAGAAACATACAAAATCAGAGGATTTTATTCAGTGGACATGGGTGGCCAGCGAATCGTTGAGTCAGTTTGGTGTGACATAAGCACTAAGGAAACAAGATGAGGGTAGGAGTACGTTATAGGTCTTATGACTGTGATGAGTAAAATGAACAATGTACAAACATATGGAGGAGGTAGTCAAAGAAGCCTTTCCAAATATTGACTGGATCACGTGGATTGGTCATTCACATTAGCAAAACGTTTGTGAATTTATTGGTGATTGTTTCCTACAGCAGCATGTTAAAGAGATAAGAGAAAGCATCTTTCTTGATCTGATTATTAGCAGTGATTCTACTTGCATTAAGATTGTGCATATAAAAGACCCACTATGTGGCAGTGATCACAATGTATTAATGCACGAGTTGCTTAAAGATTTAACTGCTGTCAAAGACCAGGGAAAGGGATTTTGCATTCGTAAAGGATGTCGGATGAACTAGTGAGACTTGCACTGTAGAAAAATGCATGGGATGCATATAAATTGAGGTGATATAGAATCCTACAGTAGAAATTAACTAGTCTACAATCAAGCTACAAGAAGTCTTTGGAAATTGAAGCAAAGAAATGTAGAAAAGACTTCTTCTTCACTTACGTAAACAGTAGAAGGAAAGGAATGAATCATTTAATTGTTGATCCGTTCAAGTTGCTGACAAATTGCATAGGCATTTTGCATCTTCCTGTTGTGGATGGAATATATCCAGCTATACTAAAAGAGAGAGCAAAAGGGATAAAGAAATGCTGAGTGATAAGGTGCAAGGGTACATAAGTATATGTGCTGTGTGACTGGGGTTAAAGTTCACATGACCGCTAAATATGGTGCTGGTTCTTGTAATCTCTATCTTGTGATCTCCTCTGCCTGAGTGGTTGCCACAGGGTATAAACAGAAAATTTCTTTATTATGAGAGCAGTCCTGAATATGGGGGAGGTCTCTATAAACTGCAGATATGCAAATGTCCCCAATTCACAATGGGAGATCATTACTCATTGTGAATTACTCATTCACAATGAGTAATTACAGATCTGTTAGCTTGACTTCTGTTCCAGAGAAAATAATGGAGTCACTGGTTAAAGAAGTAATGTAGAACACTCTAGACAGGAGTATAGTTATATTTCAGCACAGCATGGGTTAAGGGGTGATCTTGTTTGCAAATCTGATTGGATACACTCCGCAGTGTCCTAATTGCAAGGGAAACCATCCAGCATACTCCAAAGGCTGCAACCTCTGGAAGTTGGAGTAAAAAATACAAAAAAAAAAAAAAATACAAAAAATACAACCTAGAAATAATAGCCCTAGAAAGGTGAAATTTCACAGGAACTTTAATCCTTTTCTATGTACTCTCCACATATAGTAACACATTCCCATCTACGGATCATTTGTTTACTGCCTTGATCATAGAAGTCCACACTTTTTGCCCCGATTCCACTTCACTGATGACTTCCTGAGATGAATCAAAGCGGCGTCCATGCAATTTCTTCATTTCTTGAAACAAGAAGCATGACGGCACTAGGTCAGAAGAATAGCATGCGTGCTGCAGTAGCACAAATCCAACAGTTGGCGAGAACATTGAGATTCGACATTGCTTCTGCAAATGCGTCAGTAATCTTGGAACCCATCGTGTGGAGACCTTAGACGTGCAGATGGTCATGTAAAATGCTGTGGGCAGACCCATAACTAATTCCTACTGCATTTGCGATGAAATTGTCACTTGGCATCAGCTGCTCAACCTTTGCAACTGTCTCACTATCTGTGGATGTTGATAGCTTCCTTCTCTTGGCTCATCAAAGGCACTTGTACGACCGCACTAAAACTCCCGTTTCCACTTTTTTACAGTGTCATAGGATAATTAATTCTGCCCATAACACAGCTTTCATTTCTTCCTCAATTTCCTGAGCTCTCTTGCCCTGCAAATGCAGGAATTTGATCACTGCTTGATACTCCACTTTGCCAACCATAGCGTTCTTTCTCAGATTCCACCTCTGGTGTGCGATCACCTACGGGAATGAAATATCACGTTAGTTACTGAATATGTAGGTATCTTCCTATTGATGTTTTATCTAGGTCAGGGTACAGACATACCCCCCCCCCCGTATTTTGCAGAATCATTGGTGCCAAAATGCACCAATGATTCTGCTACTTAGTCACCAATCAGTAGCATGTCAGACAGAAGTGTCCATCCCTCCAGACACATCGATCTCAGACTGGGCACAATCAGTCATCTTGGTACAGCATCCATCTCCACCAAACGTAGTAGAGAAATGCAATAATACACCAGTTCCATCCGAGAGACTTCCCCATTATCAAGCAGTGGATAATTTGCAAAAATCAGATCCTGTTGAGGTGAAGCAATCTTATCTATCAAGCATGGTCACAGATGATACAACCAACCAAGCAGATCTGCTTGAAATACATGCAGATGATGATATGGAAGAAAGCGACGAATCAGGACACCCTACTTTTTCTAGAAAAGAAAAATCAAAACTCAACAGATATAAACAAGCCACTCACAAAAAACAGACTCATCTTCCACTCACAAAATTAAATAATGGAACAAATTTTACAATGGAATTGCAGAGGTTTTTGCAGCAATATTGATATCTATGAATGAATTTACCATTTAAATCCTGCTGCCATGTGCCTACAAGAAACGAATTTAACACCAAAAATCTGTTTCAGTCAAAAACTATACTATCTTTAAAAAAGATCGAACTGAAATTAACAGCACCCATGGAGGATTAGCCGTACTCGTGGAATCACGAGTCCCCTCCAGGCGCATTCCACTGCAAACACCATTAGAAGGTGTTGCGACACATATAGTAATCGGTATCACATTGACAGTAGTCTCAATATATCTTCTGCCAAACTATGCATGCACAATTCATGATCTGAAAAATCTTATTTTAATGGACATCATCCATTGTGGGGTTCTCTGGTCTCAGATGGACGTGGTGAGCTTATTGAAATGCTACTTGACAGAGAGAATTTGACACTATTGACACTGGCTTACCCACTTACATCCATTTTCCTACTGGGTCAACAAGTGCAATAGATCTGTGAATCTGCTCTCTGATCCTCTTTCCAACTATTGAGTGGGCAGTACATGACAATCCTCTAAACAGGGATCACTATCTGCTGATTTGTAGAATTCAAAATTTTCAAACGGAAATTTTTCAAAGCAGACTGGGCAAAATTTCCGAATCATGTATCTTTTGATGATGACATGATTGAATCTTCTGCTATTGACACTGTCACCAATCATATTACAATGGAGCTGCAACAGCCACCATCTCACAGTCTCAAATAAGGAACCATCGACATACCAATCACTGGTGGAATAGTGATTGTAACAAAGCGAAAAGAGGAAAAAAAAAGCAGCATAGAACACCTTCTGCAAATATTCCACCACTGCCTTATTAACTTCAAGAGACTGAGAGATAAAGCTCGTTACATCTGGCAAAAGGCCAAAAGATTCATGGGTAAAATTTGCCTCCTTAATCAACAAAGATACTGATACTTGAATAATCTGGGAAAAAATAAAGAAGCTAAGCAGGAAATATCATATATCACCTTCTCCTATTATTGACTAAAATGGGAAGGAGATCTCTCCAGGGGAGATTGCCAATGCCTTAGGAACTGTGTTCTGTGAATTGTCTGCCTCAAGTGCATATCACCCATCTTTTTAAAAAATTAAAGCTGAAGCTGAGAAAAGGAAACTGAACTTCAAAGCTACGTGTCCTTTACCCTATAACCAACCACTCACAATATCCGAACTGAACGAATCTATGTCGAAGAATAAATCCACAAGGCATAATATGTTATGGGTAGAAATTAACTACAGTAATACCCCGAAGTTACTCGATAGGTGGGTCCGACGAAAATCACTTAAGTCGAATTCGCGTAAGTCGGGGTACAACTTTGCATATAAATACATATAAATTTTGTTTAATTGGGACCAAGGACTAACAAAAACACTACTTTAGAAGAAAAATATTAATAAAATTGCAGTTCTTTATACATATTAATACAAAATATGTATTAAAAAAATAAATGACTTACATAAAAAAGTTATTTCGATGTTGACGGCTTCATAAAATCTAACAAATTCGTCTGACAACACAGCGCCTTCTTTTTTTCACGCAGAATTTCTTCGTAGCAAGCTAATAATTTTTTTATTTCTTGCTTTATAGCTATAACGCGTTCTTAGTTGGAGTCTATGTTTTCTAAAATTTTTAAGCCCCTTACAATTGAGCCCTTTTCAATTTTCAACCTGTCAAGTTTGCAATTGTCATGAGCTTTTCGCCGTTGCTTCATTTAGGCCTGTAGCACGTGCAATATCACATGGTCTTTCATTTCGCTCAAAACATTTCACAATTTCATATTTTTTCTCTATCGACAGAGGCGGACTGGCCATAAGCCTTACCGGGGAAACCCCAGAGGCCGGTGTGATTTTGGCCATAAACCATAGTATGAGGCCACTACAAATTTTTCCGGGTAAGAATTTTTGACCCAGTCCGCCTCTGTTTATCGATAATTGCTTTTCTTTTTCTCTCTGAATCTGCAGTGTCTTCACCAGTACACTTCCTTTTCACACCTTTTAAGTATTTTACTCATTTTTAGGGAATAAAGCCCAATTACAAAACGAGGAGGCACGCTTGATATGCATAAAGAAAGCTGCGCGCATATAGCAACTGAATAAACAACACCATAAAGGCAGAGATACGCTATTAACACCTCACATTTCTAGGGGTTACTACCATAAAACAATAACAATCCAGTTGCATTTCTGCTAGTGGAATCTGTTGTAAACTGGTAGTAAACTCGATCTAATTGCATACTGATAGCTGGAATTGTGTTGGTTTTATGGTGAAATGTGTTTCCCCTTCACTGATATAAAAAACATAAATACATTTTCTGAATCTTCTCTTCATTCCTATCGTGTTGCGTACGGTTGGGGTGATTCTGCGTTCGACTGCCATTTCTTGTAAACACAAAGGCGAATCGTGCATAAGCCAATTTGGTTCGTGTTATATTATAAGATATCGTTACCGTATTTATAAATAGTGTATGATCGAATTCGTGTAGTGTAAACACGTGTTATACGAGGACTGACTGTATACGGCTCGACCGACGTGATCCATTTCTCTTGTGAAAACGATGTAATTTCCGACAAAAGTTGAGCACGAATTCGAACGCACACATATAAATACGACAGTTGGAATACAAATTCTTGTATATGTGTGCAGCTCATGCACAGTAAAGATGAATTTTGTTCATCTTTCGCTCTCATTCTCTGCCGTCGCACCGTATATCGATAACATATGAAAAACGACCTTGAAGATAGTGGGCGGCAGTGCTGCCAAACAAAAAAATCAAAACTGCGTAACTCCGAGTTCGCATAAGTCGGGGTATTACTGTATATAATATCAGTGCACCATAGTTTACCCATAAGTTTAACTACATACATAGTGTAGCATCGTTTAGATTTTATCTCATATTGTGGCTACCTTCACGAGTTACCGGGTATTGCACTACTTGAAATAAATAATGCTTCTCTAGTAGAGGAGACTACAATAACATGTACTTAAAATAATATGCGTTTTTTCTTCCTTTTATGTTTTCTTTTCTTATATGCCACTCCATATGCTTCACTGCTGTCCCCAGATAAAGTTTTTAATTGAACTAATAAAAAATATATAACTATTTTTCTTCATTCTTCTGAAAATATTATGTGGTTTTTGTAATTTTGGCATGTCAGGGATATAGTAGCAATATTTTATTAGTCATTCCCAAGTTCATAAAACTCGACTTACGTAAGAAGTCCTGGAACGTATCTCTTACGTATGTCGGGGACTTACTGTATTTTTGGATTAGCCGGGAAATTGAGTCTACTGTACATTAGTCTCATGGAGTAGGGCTATTGGTCTATTTGATTTGGGATCAGTAGCTGGTTTCTCTGGGTTTTTGAGAATTAATCTTAACACAGCTTTTTTCCTTATTTTTGGGAATATACCTTCCTGTCATACAGTTATTATATAATGCTATTAATTTGTCTGGTGCTATTTCCACTAATTTTTTGATTATCTCAACCTCTAAGAAGTCAAAACCTGGGCATTTATTGTTTTTGGTTTTAGATAGTGCTATTTCTAAGTCTTGTATAGTAAACAGAGGTTCAATATTGGCATTATCATATTCAGTGTTTTCTTCTATGTCTAGCTGGGTAGGGGAATGATCCCCAGTTTCAGACTGAATAATACTGTCTATTTACAGAATCCACCCAACACAGGATTGGTTCCGTCTGGTTTGTCAGTGGTTTCCAAGACATCTGATTTGGGAGTAGAGTGTGTTTAGTGTCAAATGGCACCAGGGGTACCCCCCATCTTCACGTAGTATACATTGTGGGTGTGAAACAGAACACTGTCAATAACAGAGGTTTAAAGGTTTATGGATTTTGTATATGTGTAGTGTCATGTACCGTTGTTCCTCTGGTCATTTAGCCGCTGGGCTCCTAATGGGACCCAAACATTACCCACACTCCTCCCTGTGGAGGCAGACCAGGTACACTAGTATTACAGTTATTTACTCTGACAATTCCTGCCACCTGATTTCCTGAAATTTTAGTGGCTAGGACCTTAAAAAAAAAAAAAAAAACGCTATAGATATGGGTCAGCCAAAACTAGTTATGCGATTATCTAATGTTATTAAGTTTTTGGTTGTATGGCTCAAGCAATTTAGAGATGATTCAGATGCTAGTAGTTGTATGTTAGAGGGGGAGACACTGAGGGTGGGAGGAAAAGACAGAGATACAGGATCCATAGAGAAGATGACCCCCAAGTCAGTGCAGCAGGCCCAAGCCCCACCAGAGGGGCAGTGAAGGGGGGGAGGAACTAAGGGTTACCTCCTCCTCCTCCTGCCCGGGGATTGGAGGCAAAGGACCACACAAGGGAGCATGACTAGGAATGCCTAATGGCAGCAGTTCAGCTGTGCTGGTGGAGTGTCACACCTGGGACAAAGGTCCTGTCCTGGCCAGTGTCAACAACCCACACCATGCCGGCTAAGAACAGTGAACAGCATCGATGGGCTTTGGGGGGGGGGGGTCCATAAGGTTCCCATGGCCTAACTGGTGGAGAGGCTGGAATAGAACATGCACTTAATATCATTCGCTCACACACCATTTTTTATTAATTTTTTATTTTTACATTCTATAGGGTTCTCCCCCCCCCCTACTTTTCAAGGCAACATTTTTGTTCTATTCATCTCAAAACATTCTCATTCACACCAAGGGTATTCTGTCAATTTAAAACAAAACAATAATTAAACAAGTAAATAATTTAAAGAAAGCTTACACTAATTTAAATGATATTGGAAGGCACAATATGGCCTAAGTAGCCCTTCTAGTTGTATGTTTAGTATCTTGGGGCTTCCCTTACCACAACAGCAACAACCTCCCAGTGGCTCACCACTAGGTGAGCTAGACTGTCCACCATACTCTGGCTGCTCTCTGCCAGGATCACCTGGGCTTCTTAACAGAGAAAAGAAAGAAAAGGAAAAAAAATAAATAAATTTTTTTTTTTTTGAAATGGGTGAACAAGGAAATAGAGAAGAAAGGCGAGTCAGAATGAAGTTTAAAAAGATAGTAGGCCACAAAGAAGGGGGCCTACTAGAGGTTGAAGATTAATGGGGAAGGGGATCAACCCCAGGGAGTAAAGTCATGGGAGGCAGATGCTCCCAAGAGAATGCTATAAGACACCGTATGCCAGGAATCAGTCCTATCCCCCAAAGGGGTTAGCAACTAATCTTATCCCAGATGGGGTTTGTAGCTTGCCTTACCCCAAAAAGGGGTAGGACAAGCTGCAAAGGGGTAGTGTTTACATTTTCTTATGTCAGTCCAGCTTAGGAGTGTGGCTTTGTTCTTTCCACTATACTCATAATCCAATTTGGATTGGATGTCAAGTGGTGTCAGTGAGTGTGCTGGCAAGTTGTTCATTCTGTTTTCATACCAGTGGTCTTGAATGTCGCTGCTGTTAAACGTTCAATATTAGTGGGTATTAAATTTAGTCATGTCCGGCATTGGGCCTACTAAGGCTTGTGATGGGGCTCACACAGTATGGCATCATTTGTGTGTAGATCTTCAACCTGCCTTGTAACCTTGGGATGAATTTATTCTATATATGTTACAGTACAACTTCCTGAATATTTCTTCTGATTTTCACGACGTCCAAGTTGACACTGACTGCCCAAATTTTGTGAGAACTAGATGTAGTTTCTTCTGAACTTTGGAGAAGCTTTAACTAGAAATGTCACTCTGGTTCTCACCAGGTCTACAAGACCTGGTGAGAACCAGAGAGGAAGCCAGAGATTAAAGTGAAGAGCATAAAGGAAGAAGAGTTTTGTAATGGCACCCTTGGTGGCATTGTCCCAAGAACCCTGTCAGATTTCGTGTACCTTTTCAACAATTTATTTACGTTCCCTTTTGGGGTTGCTAGCTAGATCCAGGTGTATGTTTAGTATCCTGGGGCTTCCCTTTCTTGAGCCTATGGAAAAGGCTTCTTTTAACTACCTCTAGATAAAGGGGCAGATAGCCAGCTAGGACTTGAAGGGCAGGTGTGCTCATGGTATAGCAGGCTCTGGTAACTGTGAGGAGCATTGCTCTTTGTATGGATTCTAACTTCTTTTTGTTCTCTACCAGGGTAGCTCTGGTGCGCTAGACCATAGCAGACAATACGCACCAATGGATTTATAAATTAGTACCAGTGCCCTTTGCCTGAGGTCCAGTCTGCCCTCTTGATTCAGGCAATCATAGCCGTGTACTTTCTGAGAAAGGACAGACAGGAAAGGAGGAAGTTATGCTCTTAGCTAAGAAGCATATTAAAACTAAGGCAATACATTCAGTCGACTTGAATCGCCAGTCAATATACACTGTGACATAAGCACTGGGAAAACAAAAAAAAGAGAGAATATGGGTGTGTTATAGTCCTATTAACTGATGAATTTAACAAACAGATATATAGAGATATAGTGGGCCAGAAAATCAGTCTTTAATGGGGGATTTTAACTTTCCAATGCCTTAGTGTGACATTGAGGAACTTGTGGTTTGTCACGCGAACATAGTATACTGATGTGGGATTTACTAACAGTTTTTAAATTCTATACAATGGGACTATCTGATAGTCTGAACTGCAAATTCTAAATGGAAAATATTCAAAGAAGTAATCATAGAGCTCCTAGGCTTTTCATACCAACTAAGAAATACTGTTCCAGGCTTAGACCTAAATGGATATCATATGGACTGATGAGACTTGTGACAAAAAAAAAAAAAAAAAAAACATGGGATGTATACAAATTATCAGGATACAAAAGCCTATAGCATATATAAACTAGTCTGCAATCAAGCCACAAAAGAGATTAAACAAGCTGGGGCAGATTTTGAGTCAGTGTCTGGCAAAGAAAAGCAGCAAAGACTTCTTTGCTGCTTTTCTTCTTAATAGTAGAAGGAAGGGGTTGAATCACATTGGTCTTGGTGTCAATGATTTAACTGTTGGTGATCCTGCTCAGATTGCTGACAAAATGAGTAGTTATTTTGCTTCTACATTCATGCATGAGGAATTCTTTAGGAAGGGGACTACCCGAAGTTCTTCAAAATCTAACAGGAGTTAAATGATTTAGTGATAATTGAGAGCAAAATGGAAGGGAAATTGTTGAAGCTTAACATAAAAAGAAGGCACCTGGGGTGGATGGGATCTATCCAGTTATAGTAATTGAGGCAGCAAAGGAAATTATTGCAGGATTGGCTTTATAGATAATGGGGGATGTTGATACATATTTAAAGATATGCGATAAAAATTAAATAAATAATAAATACAAGATTCAGTTTCAAGAATATAACATGATGAATTGTCAGAAAAAATGTCATCTGGGCATATCATATTAAAATTGAATTGAGAAATACAGTAGGACCATGCCTAATAAATCAGTCAGAATTATTTAACTATTTGATAATTACTACTTGACGATAAACTTCTAATATAAGTGTTTTAACCTGAAGTGTGGTGTACTATGGTTCTTGTTGCAAATGGACATTTAAACCTCCAAACAACAATAACTGGCTTTGTGTAAGGCTAGTTGGATTTGCTTTAATAGTGTCAGTGGTGTCCACTTACAGTCTGCTGAAAAACTAATATAAAATTAAATCCATATTTTATAAAGGTGATAACCTTAATGATTTCACTTTTGTAATAACTATTTGATAATTACTACTTGACGATAAACTTCTAATATAAGTGTTTTAACCTGAAGTGTGGTGTACTATGGTTCTTGTTGCAAATGGACATTTAAACCTCCAAACAACAATAACTGGCTTTGTGTAAAGCTAGTTGGATTTGCTTTAATAGTGTCAGTGGTGTCCACTTAGTCTGCTGAAAAACTAATATAAAATTAAATCCATATTTTATAAAGGTGATAACCTTAATGATTTCACTTTTGTAATAACCATTTTGTGGTTTTAACCACAAAATGGTTATTACAAAACAAATTGGTTATTATTAATGGTTTAACCACAAAATGGTTATCACACTCACCAGATGTGAGCTTTGGCACACCCAGAATCCTGAGCTGGATATCATCATTCTTTTCTTTCTTGGTGATTCCCTTCTACTTCTCTCTCTCTCAACACAGAGTGACTCAGAAATTTTTTTTTTGGCTGTTGCAGCATAAGCCTCAGGCTTCCTTGCACCATATGGCTCATAATAATAATAAGATATTTAATGATAATTTTCTTTTTTTCTGTGCTCTTAGTTTATAAATGAAGAAATTTCTAAAATTGAATGATGATTATTCCATGATGTTATAAAAGTTTTATACTATATCTGTTCTATTATTTACTATTAATATATATTTTTAGTAAGTAATTTTATTTGTTTTTCAGGACACCACTGTTAACTCAGAAAATATCCTAACCCCACTTTATAGTGAATCTAATTTTATTCCCAGTGATGATATCAGTCCAAAACCTTTTAGTTCCAATGTTGAATATGAAGAAATGGTTACCAGAAAAACAGAAGTTGAAGATGACACAAGATCTAGCAGATCTAAAGAGTTCTTACTCGAGGCTGAAAAGCTGGTTCCAAGAAAGGAACATGAAGAAAATATTCCGTTATTATTTTCTAGCCAAAACGGCAATTCTATGGAAAATCTTATATCAGTAGCTATACTGTCCACTGAAAATGTAATTTTATCTGCTCTAGAAGAACTCGATCATAAAAAGCTCAATAAAACTATCCTGTCTGTTTCACCACATGGAGAAAAGATTTTCAATAAGTCTTTTGAACCCCAAGTTAAAGCCAGCAAATCTGAACAGGTCCTCCATCATGAACCACAGAAGACAGTTAAAACAAAAGAATATGAAAAAATTATTCCTTCATTATTATCTCACAGAAAAGATGGTACTAAAGAAAATCTTACATCTGTTGCTAGTTTATCAATTGCAAATATAATTTCATGTGCTTTAGAAGAGTTGCACGGTAAAAAGTCTTTATCTTATCTACCTGATAATACTAATATAGCTTCTGAATCAGCCATTTTAAAAGAACATACACCTAGAAAAGAGATATGTGAAGAAAGCAATTCTTGGGAAGAAGAAGAATTTAAAGATGAGTTGATCTTCAAACCTATCATGACAACTGAAGAAATCAGATTTAAAGAAAGTGAAGTGTCATATGAAAAAGGTAAAGAATTTGATCATGAAATTAATAGTTTGTACAAACTTCGAAAATCACTTCAAGAAACTGAATTTGGAAAAATATTTAAAGAAAGTGAGCCAAGAGATGAAAGGACATCAGAAAAATATATTATAACAGACCATCTTGATAATATTGCAAAATATCTATATGAAAGAACACTTTCAGCTTTGATTAAAGAAATAAACGAAGAACTTAACACTAAAAGTACAACTGAAAAGCAATTGCTGACAGAAAAAACTTATGTTGAAAAAGATACCCACAGTCTCACAGATAAAGGCAGTGTAAATGTAATGAACAAATATTCACCTGTAAATATAAAAGAAGAGTACCCTCTACCTGCTATACCACCTGTTTCTTATGAAACTGACACAGAAGCACAAGTACAGGAATATGAAAGAGATAATGCTGAAACACTAACTGAAATACATTCTATTTATGATAAGAGTAATAGATCTAACAAAGAAATAGGAAAACTGCTGGATACAGAAATTTCAACTAAAACTGAATCCATTCCTGATGTTACAGATAGAAGAAATGTTCAGGAATCAAAAAATATGACATATGACATTCGTGATCCAAAGAAACAGACCAGTGAGTTATGTCTTACAGATCAACAAGGATCTCCCTTTGACAGCATAATACATGAATTACTTGATATTATAGATAAAGGTGAAGATATTGAAGAATCATGTAGTACTGATGAAATATTTCTTCAAAATGATTCTGTTGTATCTAGAAATGAAATCAGTTATGGTAATTGGGCTGAGGATGTTTCTTCTAGAAAAGATGGAACTTTTGAATCAAAAAATGCTGAGGAAGAAGAAATCAAAAAAAGTGACACAATTAAAGTTATTAATAAATCAGAATCACATATAAAATCTAAAGACACAAAAACAGATGTTCTTGATGATAAAATGAAAGACAAGTACCATAATGACAGTTGGCAAAGTAAGGTAGATCATCTGAAGAAACTGGAGGTAAAAGAAAATAAAATAAGAGATGTGGATGAGGATAACAAAGAAAAGGAAGCACTTGACCCCTCAGTAAAGATTATACCTGCAACTGAAATGATACACGGGAAGTATGTAGATAAGGAAGAGGTGTTATTACAAAGTGGTCCAGCTTTCAAAAAAATGGAAATTAAGCAGAATATGAAAGAAAGAGAATGCACTGATTATAAAATAGAGAACAATGGACAAAATTTGAATGTAAAGAATAAGATGAATAACGGGCTACAGTTAAAAGAAAAAGAGGAACAAGAAACCGCTGAAAATATAGATGAAGTTACAAAAACTCAGAAAGGCTTGCAACCTAAAATATGTGATTCAGATGACACAATTAAAGCAGTTCACAACTTAAGTGAATCACCAACCTATATGACATTACAAAATTTTACTCTTGACCATGTTGAACATGACTCTCAAGATATTTTCTCTGAACCTGAAAAATCACAGTTATCTATTGCTGTTGAGAATTTGTCTGAAATAATTACTAGTGCCATAAAAGAAGTTGTAAATGAAAATATTTCCAGTGAACAAGAAAATTTTGCAAGTACCTCAGACCAGTTGACATACAGTATACATGATAAGCATGTTTGTTTAACAAACACACAAAATGAAGTTAAAATGTCTGATAAATCCAAAGAAGAAACCACAGATGCCCAGGAAGTATATGATGACTACAAGGAAAGTGGCCTAGCTGAACACATACTTACAAATGGTACAGCAGATCAACAGGAATTTAAAGATGCACAGGATTTAAAAAATGAAAACTATAACTTAAATAATAATGAAAATTATCAGTTAGGGTTTAATTACGAAGAAGATATTTCTTTATTAGATTCTAATATTATAACTTTGCAGCCACAAATGTTTCCAGAGTTTAAATACGAAATCAGTCAGAAATTAGTTATGGAAGAGACAGAACCACTGTTCTCTGCCAGTTTAGACAAATTGACTTATAGTGAATCAAAAAATATAATGGAAAACATTGATAAACAATCTAAAGTGTCATCCATGCATATACAAAGGGACAATTTTGAATATTTTCCAGATGAAATAATACAGAATAACAAAGATATATTCCATTCATCTAGTAGGGCAAAAAAACAAGTATCAGTGGACGATGTTTCTAGGATTGAAATAAATGCAGACATTAACTTTTTAGAAACATCTTCATATATTGCAGAAGAAGTAATATCTGGTGCTCTAGAAGAACTAGAAACTGAAGAAAGAGTTTCAGTAGAAAATCTTAATGAATTTAAATATAAAACCACAATATCAAATGAAATAGCAGATTTTGTAATATCAGATTCTTTCAGAGAGTTAGCAGAGATGGACAAAGATATAGATAAAATAATATAGATAAAATAGCAACATATTAATATAAATCATCAGTGTTCTACTTTGTTTAAAACAAGCAGATATTTAATATATGTTTAGATATATAATATTTTCTTAACAAGATATTTCAAATTAATGTGAATGTCTATAACTTTATTCAAAATTTGTCTCAGATTTTACTGGAATTTGTCATAAATTTAACTAATAGCCAAAATTGAATGCTACCAATAGATAAGAATAATTTTTGAAAGTTTGAAATGTTTAAATAAATTTGATCAAAGCTGAAAAACTTGGGCAATTTATTTTTTGATGTGAAACATCCTTGGGTGCACCTCAACCAAGTAAATTTGATCAGTCATGAAAAATGCAACTTGGAAGTGATGTCATCTGCAGCTTCTGCCAGAGGCAAATTATTGTAACTTATATTGTTGCAATCATGCTTTCTGCAGCTGCCATTTGATTGTAGCCATTCAAATGGCAGCTGCAGATACCAAGATCATGTGCGCATCGCAAATGGATGTGAATTTCGCCAAGGATGTTTCACATAAATCCATCTAACACAAATTAGTTATGGAAGAGACAGAACCACTGTTGGTTCTGTGTGTGTGCTGTGCACGCACAGCACACACACAGCATTTTATTTACCCCCTTTTAAATGCTGAAAATGATTTAGCGGAGTTGTAATCTGGAAATACAATTAATTTATTTGAAACCTAACTGAATCCACCCACCCAGGTATAACTTTCTTAAGATGTTGATGCTGCCAAGTGGCATTGTGAAAGAATATATTGCTGATATTGGCCTTTTTTTTTTTCCCTTTTAACTTTAAAATTATGTTAGTGTTTATTTTCTATACAGACACTAAAGAGTACATAGTATACACTGCATTTAAAGAAAGATATACACTGAAAGGACAGAATTTATGGGATACCTGGTTCCTGGGCAAATCACTCTATTGTGGAGGTGGCACAGAAATTGAACTATCCCCATTCGACAGTATCAAGGGTGTATTGGGAATACACCGTTTCCGGAATAACATCTCATCGTGAACAGTGCTGTGGATGAATGTGGCCATTAACATATCTTGCATTGTTTCATCCAACCAAAGAGAACTGTGGCACAAATCACCACCGACTTCAACAAGGGAGGTGCCAGAAACATCTCTACCAAGATGATCAGGCAATCGTTAGCTACAGTAGGTTATGGGAACTGCCACCCCACCAAGTAATCCCATTGCTAACACCACAACACAGGGCTCTGTGCCTCGACTGGGTGAAAGAACATTCGGCACTAGACCTTGGATGATTGGAGACTGGTCCGATGAGTCCCATTTCCAGTTATTTCAAGTAGACGGGGGTATCTCGCAGAAACCGCACGAAGCTATCATGTCAACAAGGAACTGTTCACGGTCGGTAATGGTCTAGGGCATATTCAACTGGCACATGTTGAGACCTCTGGTATGTCTAGAAGCATCTCTGAATGGTCTAGGCCAGTGTTTCTCAAAGGGTGTGCCGCGTCACATTAGTGTGCCGCAAAATTTTCCAAGTGTGCCGCGAAATTTAGAATTTTTTTCTTCTATGACTACGTAGGTGTGCCGCGAGAATTTTTCTTCTTTGAAAAATGTGCCACGAGAGTAAAAAGATTGAGAAACACTGGTCTAGGCTATGTGTCAATCCTTGCAGACCATCTGCATCCCTTCATGGCGTGCACCGACGGGGCAATGGACTGTTCAGCAGGATAAATTATGGACAGCAGTGCAGCAAGCATGGATGGAAATAGCTGTGGAATGCTTTTGTGAAATAGTGGATACAATGCCTTGACGTGTGACTGCCCTTATCCTGGCGAGAGGTGAGTCTACTTGTTACTAGGTAGGTATCCGATGATTTCTGTCCACTCAGTGTATTTAGAACTAGGCCATTCAGAGTTTATATTTGCAACTTGCCCTCACATGACTTCACTTTTCACTTATAAGGAATAGAACTACAAAGATAGTTATTGAACAACCTGCATAGTGAATTTTTTTTTTTTTTTTTTTTAATAATGAACAGAAAGGTAGGAAGATATTTACATCAAGTAAAAACTATCCTGCTTTGAAAGCATAGCTAAGAACACCTGCAGCATGAGTTAACACTCTCCTGTCTAGTAAAATAACATAATCTTTTGCTTCTGCTGTACAACAGTTTGGCCTTAGCATTAGCAGCATATGATGCAAGAAAGCACACTTTATACAGCATCAGCCAAAAAAAAAAAAAAAAAAAATCTTCCAATTTCACCCATGCATTCTTTCCAAAACTTTGTCTAGTTCTTCCTTGAATTTATTTAAACTATCAACTTCCACAATGACAGATAGAAGTTTGTTCCAGCAATTTTTGTTCCACCTGCTGGCTAAAGGCAAATTTCAGCACATCTATTCTACACCATCTTTCCTCAATTTGAATTTATGCCCTGTCAGGTGCAAAATCTGAGCAAGAGGAAGAATCCCATCAGCATTGAGCTTGCTCAAACCATTCAGGCCCTTATACACCTGTCAGATCTCCTCATAAGTGCTTAATCTCCAGACACTACAATTTGCAGAACTTAATCCTTTCTTGGTAAGAGCAACCCTTTGTTGCTCTCACCAATCTTGTTGCCCTTCTCTGTACTCCTTCCAGCAGCTCTACATCCTTCCTACCTAAAATGAGGCCTCCGTACCAGTACAAGGTACTCAAGGTGTTGCCCGACCTATCTCTGCTAGCAAAATTCCTTCATTTATACAAGGTACTTATATAAAAACCTTCATTTTAGTGTATGTCTCATGATTTCTGCCCAAGAATGCATGTTCAGGCAGTGGTGCCACTATTTATTGAACAAACATCACAGTTGTGATTTGCCTTTTTTTTTTTAATCATGAATATAAAATATTTAGATTAAGTAAAATAAAAATGGAGTTTCATCTGAGGATAGTCATGTGAGAGGAAATAATATTTCAGAAAATAATGCAGCTTTTCCAAACTTATTTTAGATTTTATTCTGACAATAATATTTAGCTTTTTTTTTTCCCCCATTCAAAAAAACATGTTCCTATTTTACATCAATTTACCAATATTAATGACTATGTAAACATAATATATGCATAGCTGCCAAATCTGGAGAATTTGTCTTTTTTAATTGATTCCCCTCAGCATTATTGCACTTGTATACTGCAACTTTATTGCAACTGTGACACCTCAGCATTGGTAACAGACTGTACAAGTAGTTCAACTCAGTTTGGTGACAGTTTCTCCATCTTTTTGCAAAGACTTAAGTTTATCTCTCTTTTTTTTTTTTTTCTTTTCCTCAATAAAAAATAAATTTTGTAAAATTGAAATGTGCCATAATAGCAATTTCTTCTCTGTTATTGTGCAGTTATTTCATAGTACAGGCAGCCCCCGTATAGCACGGTACTTCTACAACATGGTTTCGCTCTAACACGATTGATAAAGTGCAGAAATCCTCGCACAACACGGTACTTATATAACAGTTTTGTCCTAACATGATTAGAGAATTTCAGTAAACCTGGCATAACAGGGTATTTTTGAGCTTTTGTGTGGGGAAAACACTGCTATTATGTTGGATGTAATACTCTTTTTGAATCCTCCTGTTGACATGCTAGTCAAAAAAAATTGAGAAATCCCTGAATTTTATTTTGTTGGGAAATTCCTGTGTTACGTTCTGTGCTATTGAACTTGAGGAAAAATCTAGATTTCAAAGTTTTATTACTATTGGATAGCACACCAGGCCATCCAAAAGATTTAAGTCATCCAAATGTTGAAGTTATGTTCCACACATAACTTGAAGTTATCACCACAGCTGTACTGGGTTAATACAACTTCTTTCATTAAGCCGTTAAATCAAGGCATTATATCCACCTTTAAAACTCATTCCATCAGAAAATCACTACAATGGATTTTGGAAAAAATTTATTCTGAATCTATTGAAGTAATGGAGGCATGGAAACATTTCTCAATTATGGACTGTATCAGAATCACAGATTTATCACTGAAACCGTCAACGTTAAATGCATGTGGAAAAATGTATGGCCAGAGTCAGTTCATTCAGGAAATATGATTGAACAGACAGAAAACGGAATCAGTGTGATAGTAGAACTTGCTACGTCGGTAGGAGCGGAAGATTTTGATGATATGACTACTGAAGTCCTCGTGGGTAGCACAGTTGATAGAATCGCCCTCCTCCCCACACCAGCTGGAAAAGACCAGAGTTTGAATCCCATCAATGAAGGGAGGAATTCTTGTGAGTCTTTTTTACAACATGGTTTTTCGTCCAGCAAAACAGAAAATCGACCTCAGGACACACACACAATTTATAGATAATATACACAGAGTAACATGGCCTTACTCGGCGATGCTCCTAAAAAAAATTTTAAAAATATTATTACTGAAGACATTCAAGAATTACTGGTAGAAAAAGAAGCCGGCATAGCAGATTTGGTGCAAATGCCATTGGAGGTAAAATCAAATCAATTCAGATGATGATATTGCAGATGAAAATTCTGAACTTCCAAATTTGACACTAAAAGAGCATAGGAAAAGGCATAAAGTTAGCCGAGCAATTAGAATCTTATTTTTTGAATGCAGATTCTTGAATGAAAGAAGCCCAAAGTTCAAAAGGGAGCTTCAAAAATGCTTAGTTCCATACGATGAAATCCACAAAGATTTATTAAGTAAAAGCAAACAAACCCAGATTACTGATTTTTTAAAGCAAGCAGAAGATACATGAAATCTAGAATAGTGTATTTTTGTTAGCTTTTGGAACGTAACCCCCCTTTTTGTACTTTTTCTTAGTCCCGTATAACACAGTTTCGCACAACATGACATTTTACAGGAGCCTAATAACCGTGTTATACAAGGGTTACCTGTACTTGTGTATATCCCACTTCACTCTTAGAACCACTAGGGTGGTTCTAAGAATGAAGTGGGAAATTATCAACCTGTCAGTCTGACTTCATTGGTAGGGAAAATCACGAGTGATCAAGGGTGGAATTCAGGATCATTTGGATAGAACTGAAATTCTCAAGTATACTCAGCATGGTTTTGTAAATGGAAAATCATGTTTTAACAAATCTGGTTTGCTATTTTGAAAGGGTCACTCATGAGCTGGATTTAGGGAATAATTTTGACATTGTTTATTTAGATTTCAGCAAAGCTTTTGACTCAGTCCCACATGAGCAGTTACTTTATAAGCTGGAACAGGTTGGAATCACTGGAAAAATCCATAGATGGATATCAGGATGGCAGAGGGTTGTGATAAATGGCTATTCCTCAGATTGGTTGATGTAAGAAGTGGGATTCCCCAAGGATCAGTATTAGGCCCACTGTTGTTTTTAATTTTCATAAATGATATTGATGAAGGGATAGAGGGCGTGATGTCTAAATTTGCAGATGATATTAAAATTGGTAGAGTAGTTAATAATCACTGTCAAGCTGAACTTCTTTAGAGAGACCTAGATAGACTTCAGGAATGATCAAAAAATGGCAGCTATGCTTTAAACCTGGGAAACAGTAATGCCAAAATAACTTATTCAACTTATTTATTTCCTCCAGTACTGGAGGAAAGGGACTCGGGTGTTACGAAACGGTCAGACATGAAATTCTCTGAGCATTGTAAACAGGTTGCAAGGAAGGCCCATGGTGTCCTATCGATGGTCTATCAAACTTTTGCAAGTAGAGATAAGGACATGTTAATCCCATTATATAAGGCTTTTGTTAGACCACATCTGGAATACTGTGTTCAAGTATGGATACCACACCTAAAGAAAGACATCAAGCTTCTTGAAAGGGTGCACTGACTGGTAACTCGCCTGGTGAGATCGGCAAAAGGGCATCCTTACAAAGAAAGACTTCGAATATGTGGGTTGCAGAGTTTGGAAACTAGACACCTTAGAGGAGATTTGATTGAGGTGTTTAAGGCTCTGAGAGGCATCAGTAAAATGAATGGGGACGAAATTTTCAAGATTATAAATGATTCTAGAACTAGGAGACATAAATTCAAGTTACAGGGGGAGATGTTTAGATTGGACGACAGCAGGAAGTTTTATTTTAGCCAGCGAGTTATAAATTACTGGAATAAGTTGCCTACATGGATGGTAGAGGCTGACAGTTTGGGGAAATTCAAGGGTCATCTGGACAGTAACTTACCTTCAGGTAAGGGAAATGCATAGAATGATAGGTTTAATTTCCTATCTTTTATTAATTATTCTTTTTTTTTTTTATCATTGTTTTATTTGGGGTTTATTTTATTTTTTATTTTTTGGCTGGTGAGCATAAGCCGTAGGCTTTCTTGCACCATGCAGCCATTACTAATACTAATATTACAAAGATAATTAACAGTCTCTCGAGAAGATGCCAAAGAATACAATGTAAAATTTCTGAAGACATCATACGCAAGCTTTCTTCAGACATCCTCCAAACAACACCCATTTAATCATTATTGGGTATAGTGAGATTCATCACTTAATAGAACTGATTTCCACTGGACTAATTACGGCATTTTTTTGCATTGTACAAAGGGTACTAGGAAAGTTTTGCAATATGACGCAACAATGAATCACAGGAAGCTGCTTGTTGCTGCATGTTGAGACATGTTCATACGTGCATAGTAGCCGCCGCGCCAAGTCGATGGGCTCAGTTATTCATTAGTAGGAGAGTGTAAAGTGCTTGCGATGGCATTGTGGGCACGAAATGAGATAAGGACAGTTTTGCGGTATAATTTTGTGCGTGGTTTAACCATAGACCAGTGCTTAGAAGAAATGACTCTTGCACTAGATGATGATTGTCCACATCGTACAACGATATTCAGGTGGTATAGAGAATTCCAAAGGGGAAATTTCACTCTGGAGGATTCTGAGAGGCCGGGAAGGCCACGAACGTCAGTTACGGAGGAAAACGTTACTGCTGTGAAGAAAATGCTTGACGAAAACAGGCGAGTGACCTACCAACAGATAGAGGATACTTTGGGCCTAAATGCACCAGCAATTCGTTCGATTCTGCAAGATCATTTGCACGTGAAGAAACTTTGTTCTCTCTGGTGCCGCATCAACTGACTGAAGAGCAGATGACACTACGTGTGACTTGGTGCCGGGAGATGTTAAAAAAGTTTGATAAGGGACAATCTCGGTATGCGAACAACATCGTGACAGGTGACGAGACTTGGCTGTACTATTACGATCTGCCGACCAAGGCTCAAAACAAAGCTTGGATCTTTGATGATGACGACACACCCGTAATTGTCAGAAAATCCCGATCTGTAAAGAAGAAAATGATAGCTGTAATTTTCAAATCGAGTGGAATTGTGGAACGTGTCGTTTTGGACACGCAGAAGACAGTCACAGCTAAGTGGTATACTGAACAATGCCTGCCTAAAGTCATTGGATCTATGAAGAACCTGCGGCCAAAGTCAAGAATGGACACGGTACCTCCATCACGATAATCCTACAGCTCACCGCGCCAAAGCCTGCACCGAATATTTGACCACGACAGGACTGAAACCTCGAGCACCCTCCCTACAGTCCAGACCTTGCTCCCTGCGACTTTGCACTGTTCCCGCATGTGAAAATGAAGTTAAAAGGGAGGCAGTTTTCCAGTGATGAGGACCTACGGGCTTGGGACAACGAGTGTGCTTTACTCCCTAGTGAAACTTGGCAGAACTGGTTTAAAGATTGGTTTCGGAGGATGGAGAGGTGTATTGAATGTAGAGGAAATTACTTTGAAAAAATTAAATAAACAAAGCTGTATTGCAAAACTTTCCTAGTACCCTTTGTACAAATTTTGACTTCTGATTGCAGTTGATGTTTGGTTATGCACTTCTACTCTCACCAAGGCTATGGAGCTCCGTATGTAGTGCATGCATACAGATCTCAGCACATTTATGATGTCATAAGCTCTGTTTGATATTTTGGATGTCTGATGAGATTACCATACCACCCTTCCACTGAAATTGGTATGAACTTTCATTGTCTTTCTGTTGCATTACTTTCTGAATAATGGTTGTACCATCACCAACGGTCAACTTTGGATGATTCGGGCTATATGCAATTGAATTTACAAACCAGCAAATGTAACATCTGATAATAACACTCCTCAAAATGAGTTAGCTCATTTTGACAGGAGTGTTATGGCCTGTGTGCCATGATGAGAACTAACTTATAAAGGGTTTTCCAATAGTAACGCTCGATGTTTGGCAACAGCGCATGACGAAGTCGACAGTCACACAGGTGGTATCTTTGGTAGCCGTATTCAGTTAGTCTCTGCATTTTATTATGGAGCGTTACACGACTGAGCAACGAGTCGAAATTGTAAAAAATTATTATCAAAACCAATGTTCTATTCGTCAAACGTTTCGTGCACTCCGTGCAGTTTATGGTGTCGACGAACGTCCTTCAGAATCCACAATTCGCCGTTTAATAAACAAATTCGAAGCAACTGGGTCTGTGGCAAATCTGAAAGTGCCTGTACGTCAGCGAAACGCAAGATCCGTTGAAAATATTGCTGCAGTCCGGGAAAGTGTGCGTGAGAATCCGCAACAGTCCATTCCGCGTCGGGCTCAAGAACTTGGCCTGTCTTCGACGACAACTTGACGAATCCTGCATAAGGACTTAGGGCTTCACCCTTATAAAGTGCAATTAACCCAACAACTAAAGCCCAACGATCATGCGCAGTGGCGTGCATTCACTGATTGGGCGCTAGAGCAGTTGGAGGTCGATCCTGATTTTGGGCGAAAAATAATGTTTAGTGACGAGGCTCATTTCTGGTTAAGTGGCTTTGTTAACAAGCAAAATTGCCGAATTTGGAGCGACGAAAACCCACGGGAGATTCATGAGGTCCCACTACATTCCGAAAAAGTTACGGTATGGTGTACACTTTGGTCCGGCGGAATAATCGGTCCGTATTTTTTCGAAAACGAAGAAGAAGTGGCACTTACGGTCAACGGTGAGCGGTACAGGGCTATGATAAGAGATTTTTTTTGGCCTGCAGTGGATGGAATCGATCTAACAAACATTTGGTTTCAGCAAGACGGTGCTACGTGCCATACGGCATGTGATACAGTAACACTATTGCATGAGAAATTTGAAGGTTCCGTTATATCGCGAAATGGTGACGTTAATTGGACGCCCAGATCCTGCGACCTAACGCCACTGGATTTTTTTCTCTGGGGCTTTCTAAAATCCAAAGTCTATGCTAAAAAACCACGGACGGTTGCCGCCTTAAAGGCCAACATTAGGCACGTTATTGCTGAAATTGAGCCACTTTTATGCGATAACGTCATCACCAATTGGGTATCCAGGATTAACCAAACCAGACAAAGCAGCGGTGGACATTTATCTGATATAATTTTTAAAACATAATGTTAACACATATACTTCATAATAAAAAGGTTCATGCACCACCTTATATCCTGTTCTTAAGGCACTTTTTTTTTTTTTTTTTTTTGTGAGGTCTTAAATTGGCTATGAAAACAGGAATGGTTAGATACTTTTTGGAAGGTCACTGCTAATATACATATTACCAGTGAAAAATTACAGCACAAGAAACATACTGAGATGGATGAATATGGAGCTGGTCGTTTTAAGATGGCATGGGATAGTTACAGTACTGAGGCCCCAATCTTTTCATTGCTCTGTAGCTTTTCAGGCCAACTAAGCTGCTGTAGGTAATTTTCTGTGATACTATTAATCTATAATAGCATCACAGAAAAGGTTAAACTGGAAAATTCTGAGTATGAGAAATCATTGGGTAAGAGAGCAAAGATCAAGGACAAGGAATTGTTCATGTCTGAATACAACAGTGGAAAAAGGAACAAATCAGATCGGACCCTTGCATAATCATCCAAGGTGAATTAGCTGACCGTGTGTAATGAATTGAAAAGGTACTTCAAATCGATCTTAGAGAGAGCCTCTTCAAGTGATTCTCAGCAGTATGAAATTAGTCATACTGAAATTATGGAAGATAGTTTATTAGAAAAACTTTTGGGCCTAAAGGCAAATAAGAGTGCTGGATGTGATGTCACATACCCAATAATTTTGAGGGAGGCAGCAAAAGAGTGATTAAATGATTAAGGTTAATATGAAGGTATCATTGGACTTAAATAGGAGATTCTTTGGATCGGAACATGCCAATGTATCATCCATACATAAAGTAAGGTCTAAGAGCAAAGTGGCTAAGACAAGTCAGACTTCAGTAGTAGAGAAAATCATGGAAGCAATATAGGGTACTTTTGAAAAGTTTGTGGCCTGTGTATAATGGATTCATTTGATTACTTTTGCCACTGATGCTGCAATGCATTGATTCCAGCTGCAAATAAAGTTCTTGGGCCTCCAGGAAAGCATCTACACTGTCAGTGGGAAAATGGATGCCATCTTGGTAATTTTTCAAATTAGGAGACAGGATTTATAACCCAATAATTTGGGTTTAAACCCAAATTACATGGCACCCCTGGAATGTTGTTGCACCCTAGTGTGCCATAGCAACTCGGCTGAAAACCACTGCACTAGCAGATTAGACCATTTACTGTAAATGGACGTTGCCAAAAAATTGGTTTCTTTTTCAATGGTGACACATTGCATCATTTTGCTCTTAAGATGAGTTCAGCTTTATCTCTGGAGTGGACTAGATTTTTAGCAAAGTCATTCAAATAATGCTCTTTGTGTTTGCATACCAGGACTGGCTAAATTTCTGCAGTCTTAGCCAATTGTACCTTCATTGTGTTCCATTTCATCTTTTAAAGAATTTAGTCTGTGCTGTGGAGTTACCAGTAGTTTACCAGAATTGGCATACTGTAATCATGAGGGATTAGTCTCATTGCTGAATCTAGGTTTATATAAACAGTCTTGTGGCTTATTCTTTACTGTAAATCCAGTTACCTTCACATTAAAAAAGTAAAGCACTATTTTGATCTTTTGGCTCCCTCCATATTGTGGATATGGCAAATGGCTTCAAAATTTTTCCTTTTGTTCAACCAGTCATGTTAATCCATTTGAACAAGTACAATAAGGCATGTGTTGCTCTCCCCATGCCTTATTGTGGTTGCCTAGAGAACAGCCAAAGTATAACATGTAAATTTTCCAAATATCCATCATGGTTTAGTTAAGAGCCACACACATAGCAGAATTTGTTAGTGTAATTTTTTTTCAATTTAGAAGTGTGATGATGAATGTGTTCCAATAATTCACCAGATTTTATCTGAAACAATTTATAATCAAATTATAAAATATGAATGTATAAACAACAATAATAATTATTATTGTTGTTGTTTATACATCCAATATAAACAATAATAGGTATATGAAGAGTATTAATCATTCTCATCACAAAAATTACAATTTATAGTTTCTCAACCTTCAGAGGGTGTGAAATAAGAGAACAAATGTGTTCCTAATCTTTTTTTTTTTTTTTTTTACTGCATACAAGTATTACATTAGTGGAAAAACAATCCAAAAGATGAACTAGATATGACCTCATTCATATATAAGCAAGCAGTACCATTATGTAAAAATTTATTCCTCAGCATGGAATGCCAAGCGATGTGTACTCAACAAGTACCACTGTCCATGGAACCACTGGTCTAAATGACAAATATGATTATGTGGACCAAATGCTTCCATTTAGTATTATTTAATTAAGAAATATCAGCTATGCATCTCTAATCTATCTTGAATATTCAATTATGTTGTGTAAGTTTTAAGATAAGGCACTGAAGTTTAATTTTTATATATATATATATATATGTAAAATGTTTTTTTATTTGAAAAGTAGAAGCTGTACAGTGTTATTACAGAAATTTTACACATAGCACCACATCCCACTGCAACCAAAGGTAGAAATACATCATATTTACATTAAGTATTTACAACAGTCAAGCTTGATGCATTTTCCTTTACATATGCTCAAGAAATATGACAAACTGAAATAAATCATGCTCACTTTAACAAATTTATGAGTATACACAGGTGACATGATATTTTACAATGAAACTTTTTCATTCAGCTAGTAGCTGAACACTATGCACTAACCCTCCTATCACTACGTATCCTTTGCGATCTGCGTGTTGTGAGCTTTGCTTCACGACACTGCTGACAAAAAAATTTTTCGGGGATATTGTTTCGTCTAATTTTTGCACAGGAAAGATGAACCCACGTGCGACAATCTGAACATTCAATCATTGGTCTTCCGGCAAATGGTTTCATGCAAAAACATGTAATAAGGTCCCATGAGTCATCGTCATCTGTAAATAAAATGATTAAATTTAATAATAAAATTAACTATATATATTTAAAATTATATACAGTATATTTCAATATTTTAGTTTTTCAAATAGTTGCCAGGTGTCTTGTTTTGTCTTGCACAGGCTATTTCAGCTTACTATCCAGTAAACAAATTGATCAAATACCAGAAATGTAAATGCCCAATATTTAGTTTTGTTTCAATGCAGCATTTAAAAAAAAAGTCATCATCAAAATTGAGCTGCTTCCTTTTCTCTTGTTGGAGAACAAGTTCATTACAGAAATTCAATGATTTCAGGAATGAACTCATATAGTAAAGGTCTTTGAGGCTTGTTACAGAACATTCTCTCAGGTATAAAAAGATAGGGCCTGCTATCTGGGTCTGAAACACTGACTGAACTGATATTCTGATGACACCTAAGTCAAGTGGACCAAATTTCAGTGAAGTCCAGTCGTTCTGTGATTCACAAATTCTCTGTTGTTGATGTGAGAGTTTCTGGTGCAAGGGCTACTTGTGCCATATTGCACCTGCCAAAGCAATTGAGGTTACCTGTGAAAACTGTCTGGGGAGCTGTTTGAATTTTTGGACAGAATGGCTTTATTACCTAAGGTGCAGTTGAGTGACAAAGGTTCTTGCAGATTTGAAAGAAGTGCATCAGGCATTGTTGAACAAGTTGCACTCAATGAGTATATGCTTTCCTGCGAGTAGCTTCAAAGCTGGAAATGATACTCTACATTTAGAGTATCATTTCCAGTAAGCAGAAAGAGATGAGTGAGGTGAGCATGACCTTTTCAGGTTTTAGTGGAAACAGCTTATTATTTATTTGCATCTTCAACAAAAGTGTCCGCTGTTCAATCCATGTTTTTGCATGTTGTATCAAAACACAATTTTGTATGTTGTTTTTGTAATCAGAATATGGAACTAAATCATTTAATGAGGCTTTGCTAAATGGATTCTTTGCAGCATCACCTGCACTGTCATTTCCTGGAATATCACTGTGGCTTGCAATCAAAGAGAAGAAAACAGTCTGCTGATGCTCACTAAGGTATACCAGGTCATGTCTTATGAGCTTTAATAAAGGACTGGATGGTGAGTAAGTGTTTTTCAGAGCAAGCTTGATGGCATGGAGCTCAGCAGTATAAGTGCTGCATTTGGCTGGAAGTCGAATTGAAACAATTTTATTAGTGAAGGACAGCAGTTGCACCCACTCTATCGTCAGACTTTGAACCATTAGTGTAGATCTTAGTAAAGTGAAGATACTTTTTGTGTGTGAGCAAAATGTAGCTGTTGGATACAGGTAGCCCTTGATTTATGCCGGGGTTAGGCTCCGGGCACCAAAACGTTTACCTACCCTTTTCAATACTGGAGTTTTTAAAGCTCAGAATTACTTTTTTTTTTAATTAAAAAAGTGTTTTATTTTTAACCTACATAAATATAATAGTATGTACATGTAAATAAAAAATAAATTAATACATACATAAAACATTTTGACAGTGGCATAATGCTGAAGTTTTAGCTGGCTTTTGAAGGTCCTGGTTGAGAAGATTGCCTTTTTTTGAAGAAAGGATCAAGTGTAGATTACCTAGATTTCTTCCTCCTTTCTTTTAGAATTTCAAAATAAAGGCTCAGGGTTGATATGACACCCATTTTAACTGTGGCACTCCTCTCCCAGTCATGATCAATGTCAATAGAGCTCATTAGTGAGGGACTCTACACTTGCAAGAATCCATTGTAGATCACAGGTCTTCATAATTTTTAGAGGGGTGTCTTCTTTCTCTTCCTCCTGCTGTTGGCTAAGTTCTGCAGCTAACTCTTCAAGGTCTTCATTTGAAAGAGTCTCTGCATGACTTTTCAAGAGCTGTAACTTCTTGTGCCAGCCTGCTGATGTCTTCTACAACATTCTGTTGTGGCTCGAATCCTGGGAGAAGTTTACACCACAATCCATTTAAAAAATTGACAGGCTGTGTTAATGTGATTGATGCCCTTCAAGACATCAAACGACCACCAATATTCTCTGATGGACATGTCCAAAGCCTTTACCATTTCTGTAAATGTTTTTTTTTTTTATGTGAACCCCAAACACGAGAGGTATTAGAACCTATAGTACTTAGTACCATGCTTGGGTTGGAGGTTGAGAAGACGAAAGAAGATATTTGTTGACATTGGACTTGAACTTCTGTAGATTGTAATTTTCAGGAAATACGTATGAAGGAAGATGAAAAGTTGGTTCTGTGGATTTGAAGTTGGAGAGTAAATGGATGTTGGTGGCACGTGTTCGGACTGTTTTGAAAGAGAGAGTGGGAATTATAGAAGCCAGTTCAGAAGAACAGTGCCCATGGAAGTATCTGTAGAGGAGGCATGCAGCAGAAACAGTACGTCTATGAGAAAGCGAGTGGAGAGGCTCTGTTAGAGATGAATCATTAATTAACCTAACTGCCCTCTTCTGAATGGAATCAAGAAGCCTGAGAGAGGTTTTAGGGGCACCACCCCAGATGTGGGAACAATATTCCATGGCAGGGTGGATTTGCGATTTATATAGAGTGAGCAGCTGTTTGGAAGAAAAGTAATGCCGAGAGCGAAACAGAAAACCAAGTTTTTTAGATGCAGAGGAAGCAATATTTGTAATGTGCTTGTGCCAAAAGAGATAAATCGGAGTGTCACTAAAGATAAGCATAGGAGCAGAAGAATCCTTTTTGCAAGATACAAGACAAGACTGAGTTTTAGAAGGGTTGAAATCAACTAAGTTGTCTTTGCCCCACTGGAGAATTACCTAAAGGTCGGCATTTAAGGAATTGGTAGCAAATTTTCGAAAAATTGAAGCTGATTGAGCAGGACAAAGTTTCTCAAAATGGAAAGTGGAATGCAATGTGCTATCATCAGCAAAACTATGGATAGGATTTCCAGTCAATGGAAGAAGCTCATTAATATACAAGAGGAAAAGAGTGGGGGAAAGAACTGAACCTTGGGCGTCACCGGCATTAGTGGAGAAGTCAGAAGACAGAGAGCCATCAGAGAGAAAACTGGATAACCATAAGATGGAAGCTTGTTTAGAAGACCTTTATGCCAAACACTATCAAAAGCCTTTGAGATGTCAAGAGCAACTACTTTTGTTTCCCCGAACCTTTCCATTGAATTAGTCCATAAATGGGTAACATAAAAGCCAGAATATCACCAGTGGATCGACACTGACAGAATCCATACTGGTGATCGTTGATCAGACGGAAGGTTTCAAGGTAGTTTAAGAGTTGGCGGTTAATTGATTTCTCCATTACTTCAGAAAGAGTAGAAGTAATTGCAATGGGACGATAATTGGATGGGAGGGATTTGTCACCCTTTTTAGGAACTGGCTGGATATGAGCAAATTTCCCAGCAGAAGGAAAAACACCTTTGGAATAAGAAAGTGAAAAAAGGCGGCAAAGAATAGGAGTAAGTTCATGAGCACAGGTTTTGAGAACACGTGGAGAAATACCATCAGGACCTGCAGCTTTCTTAGCATCAAGATTCATCAAAATAATTCCGATATCCTTTTGATGGAAGACCACAGGAGGCACTGGATGGGAGGTGTTTTACCAAGATCATTAATACATGAGCTGGAAGAAAAATGGGATGCTAGCAGGTCAGCTTTATCCTGGCTGAAGTGACAACAGAACCATCTGATTTGGAGAGAGGTGGGAGCAGAGATGGACAAAAGTTGTGGCCAATAGCTTTGGCGAGACCAGAATGCTCGGCTAATATTAGGGCAAGAAGCAAGTTTTCTACTCTTAGCCTGTTCAAACTCTAGTTTGGACTGATTGATAACTGCTTTGGTGTAGGCAGAAAATGAAACTGAAGAATTAGAAACAAGCCAATTACGATATGCAACATTCTTCTCTTGAACAGCCTTAGAACATTTATTGGAAAACTAAGGTTTAGATAAAGGAAGAGATTTTAAAGTGGAGTGTGGGATAAAGGATTCCATTCCTGCAAAAATAATTTCACTGACACGATCTGAGCAAATGTTGACATCAGAAGTTTTGAAACAGTAATCCGACCAAGGAAAAGAAGAAAGGAAGCCTCACAGGTCACCCCATTTTGCATTCTTGTAATGCCAAACAACACTAAAGGTTCCATCGGAGAAGAGACAATCACCAAGTTGTGATCTGAAGTGCCTAAAGGACCTCTCACTTCGACCGTGTACTTAGAAGGGTTTTTTTTTTTTTTTTTGATTTGGTAGTTGTTGGCGCATCGGCTTCTGTGGCCATATTGCACCTCCCAAGGTTTTTGCAGTACTTTGATCCAAGCCCGAGGCGGGAATCTAACCCGCGACCTTTGGGTTGGGTTGCCGGGCAGGTACTTTACCCACTCGGCTAGCCCGGTCGGCAAGGGTTGTTTGTGAGAAAAAGATCAAGCGTATTGGCTGTATGATTAGAGATTAGGATTGTCTGGTATTCTTGTAGGTAAATGAACAATCTGTGCTAGATCATTAGTAATTGCAAAAGCCTCAGCAGAAGCCAGCTGGAGTTGTGAACATTAAAATCATCAAGGAAAATTACCTCACTGTTAGGAAAGTTGGACTGGAGAAAGTCAAGTTGCAAAGAGAGGAAGTCAAAGAGATCCACGTGATTAGTGGAGTTGGGAGAATGGTAGAGACAACAGATGAATTTGACACAATGAGGTAGAAAGATTTTAAGCCAGAGGAGATCAAAGAGAGGAGATTCCAAATTGCCAAGTCTCTGACGGGGAATATCAGAACGGACATATGCACAAGTACCACCTTTGAGGCGAAAGGAATCATATAGCGAATAATTTGGGAATCTGAGATAAGCAGTACTTGAATCAACCGATAACTGAGATTCTGTCAGAAAAAGTACATGGGGTTTGGCAGACTGCAAGTGGAAATGGACATCGTTGAGATTAGAACTGAGACCACGTATATTTGTGAAATGAATTATGAAGTGCTTGGGAGGTTTAGATCTTTTCGCAAATAAGTTTGCTCTATTAGTTTGACAATTCATGGTGTATTCAATAGTAAGAAAAAGTGGGTGGGACATGCTGTATGAAGTAATGAAATTTTTGGATATGGCATACACGTGGTAAGAATATACCCAGATCCTTGACATAACGTGGCCTCGACAATGCTCCCCACATACACACTACTCGGACTCCCTCCAGTCACTATCTGGCAGAGTAGAGGTAGGAAGATTATACACTAGCTGATCCAGAAGCCTCCTAGAGAGTTACCAATAGGTTCGGTCCAGTGTATTAACTAGCGGCTGGCCTGCGAACACCGTTTTAGAGCTGTACCCTCGAAATGTAAGGAATATTGGATCTAGCCTCGACGTTCATCATAACCTCAAAAGTCATCAATCAAAATGCATGATGGAAGAGATAGGGAAGGGTTGACCGGAACTTAGCTCTGGAGACTAAACATGGGTTCCACCACTTCAAGCCTCCAATAAGCAAAGTGGTGGTATTTCACCAGTTGATGAGTCATCTACCACCTAGTACTGCCTTGTAACATAGAGGGGCGGCGTTCCTCCATGTGGTGTGGGCACCACACCTTGACCCCTGCTTACGTTGGTTCACACCTGGGTGGTCACCCACCATGTACTTGTACATGGAGGTTATACCCAGGATTACTAACAGTCCCACCATCGTGAAGGTGCAAGCAGAGGATTTGGCTTTCACAGACTGTCCAGACTTCGCCGAAATAGGGTCCACTTGACTTGAGTGTCACCCGAATATCAGTTCCATCAGAGTTTTAGACTCCCAGGTAGCAAGTACAGCTTGACTGGCATATCTGAGAGAATGTCTGTGACAACCTCAAGGACCAGCAGGCTATTACCCGCTGGTCCATGGGTTGTAAAATTGATGTTGTATTAGGGGACATGTAGACAACTAACTCTAAGAGGCATTATGAATTCACCCAGATTTGTAGGATGTCCAGGGACATTGTCCAAAAGAAGAATAGTCTTGGTAGGTAAATTTTTGTCATTGCAGAATTTGAGAATGATAGGGCAAAAATAGTTGGTGTACCAATCCAATAAGACTTCCTCTGTCACCCAAGCCTTCTTGTTTGAGCCTTTGAATAATGTGTGGTGTTTCTGAGTGGTACACCAACATTGGCTTCAATTTTAAATTGCCCGACACATTTGCTGCCAACAAAAGTATCAGCCTGTCTTTTGATGCTTTAAACCCAGGAGCAGACTTTTCTTCATGGGCAACGAAGGTTCTTGAAGGCAACTTTTTCCAATAAAGGTCCATTTCATCAACACTGAAAATGAGATCTGAAGGATATTCACCCTCTACTACAGCCTGAAACTGCATGGAATACAGCAGCCGCCTCAGCATCTGCATTTTAAATTGCCCGACACATTTGCTGCCAACAAAAGTATCAGCCTGTCTTTTGATGCTTTAAACCCAGGAGCAGACTTTTCTTCATGGGCAATGAAGGTTCTTGAAGGCAACTTTTTCCAATAAAGGTCCATTTCATCAACACTGAAAATGAGATCTGAAGGATATTCACCCTCTACTACAGCCTGAAACTGCATGGAATACAGCAGCCGCCTCAGCATCTGCACTTGCTGCCTGCTTTAAATCTCATGAACCAGCCCTTTTTAACCAAAAATATTTTATATGCACTGACCACCTTTAAGTCTTCAAAATCATCGACCCAAAGTGTCAGCAATTGCTCCATTTTACTTTGCTGTAACTAACTTGTTTGGCACTTACTCTGGTAGCACTTTGCATCAATTGTTTTATTTTATCAACATTCTTCATGATTGTAGTAATAGTCGGTGGAGGCATATTCATAACCCTACACACATTAGGACAGCTTTCATCCTCCGAATAACCTCCATCTTATTTTCCAACATGATAGATTGACTTGCCTTTTTCGTGCTTTCATTTGCACTAGGATTCATTGAACTTCTTTTAGCAGACATGGTGTCTCTTTATTCTATTAAATTAAGAACTTTATAACACAATTGGCAAAAACTGCACATGGTTAACACTGCTGTATTATTGATTATTATTTAATTTATTAATAGCACAATTAATAAAAAAAGTTAGCGTAATAAATTTCCAACACGTGCAAATGGCATAAACAACAACCAACTGAATGCTTCACCAAATGGACTTTTGCCAGCCACATCCATAAGCGGCTACTTTGAGGGCAGAAAGCTTTCTCTCTAATTGGCTATGATATGGACACACTAATTGCTGATTGTTCTTGATCACATGAACAGTACATGATACATAGAATGGTACTATGCAGATAAGTTTTGTCTGATGATTTTAAACTTTCAATTTATAAAAATAGCCTTGTGTTTAGTGACCATGGCTATTGCAAATTGGACCGGCCCAAAACAAGGGCTACCTGTATTCTATAGCACCTTTTCCCCCAATCATGAGTATCAATTATGCAGATGATTGCTCAAAGTAATCATCTGCATAATTGATGCAGATGATTACCTACACACTTCACAAGGAAGTGTGTGGGTAGTCCATGGGGGATATGGATATTGTGAAGCTGAATATTCTGCAATCTGATACCAGTAGGCCAAATTGTTCTGGGTTTATGTGCATAGTGGGTTGCTCACTGTGGATCGGTGTAGTACTGGTGTAGCAAGTGGTTTTTTTTTTTTTTTTACATAGACCTAGGAACACTTATATGCATGGTTAAGCGAGGGGGGCATATTTTTTGAAAATATGTTGATGTGGCAGACAATTCACAAAACACAGTTCTCAAAGACTTTGCAATGTCTCTAGGAGAAAAGATCACCTTCCTATTCGTAATAGTAATAAAAAGAAAGCAAGTGTATGAGCTTATGTAGCATCAACCAAAAAAAAAATTCATACAACCATTCCCTCTAAAAGTTTGTCCAGTTCCTCCTTGAATTTATTTAAGCTATCAACTTCCACAACAGCTGGAAGTTTGTTCCAGCTGTTGGCTGGAACGAACCAGCTTTAACCACCCGCTGACTAAAAAGGCAAATTTCCACACATCTTTTCTACAACTGTGTTTCCCCAGTTTGAATCTATGCCCCCACTTGTAATCTGAGCAAGATGAAGAATTCCATCAGAGTTGAGACTACTCGATCCATTCAAGGCCTTATACACCTCAATCAGATCACCTCACAGGTGCCTAGTCTCCAGCCACTGCAATTTGCAGAACTTAAGCCTCTCTTGGTAAGAGGATCCCTTCATTCCCCTCACCAATCTTGTTGCCCTTCTCTGTACACACTCAAGTAAATCTACATCCTTCCTAAAATGAGGCCTCCAGACTTGTACATATACTCAAGGTGTGACCTGACCATTGCCTTATACAAAGGGATAATCAACTCCTTTTCCCTGCTAGCAAAATTCCTGTATATCATTGACAAAACCCCCTCAGGACCTGCTCTTGCAGCCTGCCTGCATTGCACAATTACTCCCGGGTCTTTTTCATTTTCTACCACACACTTGGTATGTTCCTCTGGGGTTACTTCTACCCATATGCAGTACTTTGCATTTGTCAATGTTAAACTGCAGTTGCCACTTCTCAGCCCATCTGCCCAAATTTTCTAGATCCTGTTGCAGTAGCACACTGTCATTAACAACCCTGCTAACCTTTGTTATCATCTGCAAACTTCAACACTAAGCCTGCTCTACCTTCATCAATATCATTGATAAACATACAAAACAACAGTGGGCCCAACACCGAACCCTGGGGGACTTCCCTAATAACATTAGTCCACGAAGAGCAGTATCCTTTGATTACCACCCTCTGTCTTCTCACACTCAACCAACACTTATCCATTGTAGAAACTTACCTTTAGTACCACTGCTCCAATTTGTACAGCATTCTTCCATGCGCAACAGCGTCAAAATTATTAAATACGAGAAGGTATTTACCATTTAGCTTCTTTATTTTTTTCAAGATTATTCAGGTATCAGTACCTTCATTGATTGAGGAAGCAAGTATTATCCCCAAGTTTTTTTTTTTAACAAGGTGAGCAGTGGTGGGATATTTGCAGGTGCTACATGCTGCATCTTCTCTCTTTTCACTTTGTTACAATCATCATTCTACCAGTAATTGGTATGCCAATGGTTTCTTATAAGATACTATGGGATGGCAGCTGTTGCACTGGTTAGTATTGCATTGTGATGTGATATTGGTGACAGTGTCAATAGCAGAAAACTCAATGATGTGATCATCAAAAGAGACATAACTGGTAAATTTTGTCCAGTCTGCTTTGAAAGATTTCCACTTTGTTTTTGTTGGTTTGGAATGGGTGGTTATATTTCTACATATCAGCAGATAGTGATTGCTGTTTAGAGGATCAAAGAGCAGATTGAGAGATCTATTGCAGAGTTTGACCAAGTAGGAAAATGGATGTAAGTGGGTGATCAGTATTTAATAATGTCAAATTCTCTCTCTGTCGAGTAGCATTTTAGTAAGTTCACCATGTCTGCCTGAGACTGGAGAACCAGGCAGACATGGTGAACGCATAATGGATGAGGTCTGTTAAAATCTAATATAGTAGGACCCATTCATACGGCAGGTTAGGTTCCAGACCCCTGCCGAAAAGTAGAACATAGCCTTTTTTTCCCCCCACTTGTGAATGCATATAAAAGCCTAATAACATGTTTATACTATCACATTTTAAGTGCACAATAGAGCTAGGCCTAAAAAAACAATACGAAAGTAAAACGAATATATAGTATAACGCATTTCTTGCCATAACATTTTCATCACTCGCTTACAGTGACTAATGAATGTAAATTTGAAAAATGAATATATTTATTGTAGGAAATTCATCATCTTACACATAAATAAATCTTATTCGTTTTGATTATGAAGACTTGGATGAAGCTCTTGCAGGGGTTGGTGTTGCTGTTGATGATTGTTCAAGGCTAGCTGTTGGTGGCTAAGGTTGTGATGGTACTTTCTTAAAGTACGAAAGCAATGAACTTTGCCATCTCCTTTACCTTAGAATGTCTTTATAGCACGCAATACCATTTAGAAGACTTGCATTCACTTTAGAACTTCTTTCGAAAATAGATCAGTCTTCTCAAAAGCTGCCATCCCCCATTTCTATACAGTTGATTGGTTGTCAATTCTGTCACATTTGTAGTGACTTCCTTCACTGAATTTTCAAAGCCTTTAAAATCATCCATAAGTGTGAGAATTAACTTCTTCCAAACACCTTTCAATTTTGCTTCTTTAACTTCCTCCCATGCATCTAATAGTTTTTATACCATCCAAAACTGTGAAGCCTTTCCGAAATGCTTTTAATTTATTTTGTCTCTGTTCAACTACTGTATCACTGTCTAAGCAATTTATAGCCATAGCAAAAGTTCTTAGATAATACAATTTAAATGCTGCAATTACACCTTGGTCCATAGGCTGCAGCAATGAAGTTGTATTTGCTGATAGAAAAATAACATTTATCTCCTTGTACAAGCCAATTAGAGCTCTAGTACGCCAGGGGCAGTCTGCAAAAAGTAAAATCTTAAAAGGAATTTTCTTTTCCTTGCAGTAAACCTCAACTGTAGGCTTAAAATAGTCCGCAAAGCAATTTGAGAAAAGATTGCCTGTCATCCAAGCTTTTAAATTGGATTTATAATAAACAGGGAGGTTAGCTTTTGCATAGTTCTTTAGGGCCCCTAGGATTTTTAACTTGTAATAACCAGCTGCATTAGCCCCTAACAAGAGAGTTAGCCTGTATTTTGCAGCTTTGAAGCCAGGCATTGACTTCTCCTCTCTTGCAATAAAAGTTCTAGACAGTATATTGTTCCAATATAGGGCTGTTTTTGTCCATGTTGAAAATCTGCTGGTTAGTATATCCACCATCTTCAATGATCTGAGAAAGTTCACGGGGATAACTTTCTAAAGCTACTGTATCAGCACTAACTGCCGCACTTTGTTGTGGAGATGGGTTCTTTCCTTAAACCACACATTGCTTAAACCGACCACTGCTAGCTTCGAATTTAAAGTAAGAGGCTTATGACTCTGTTTTTTTTATCGCTAGTACTAACTACACTTAGATGCCATTGTAATTAACACAAAAATATTATCTATAATAACTAAAAAGTTGGAAATTTTGGGTATAGGTAAGGGTGGGCCCTAATATAATAATTAGATTTTTTTTTTTTTTTTTTTTTGCGTAGATTTACATAGGTATATTATTGTAAACTACAAAATATAACTAATAATAAACAATAAAGTAAAATAAAAAGTAAAGAATTGACAAAGAAAGAATCCACATTTCCAACAATTCCTTATAATTAGTTTACTATCTTACAGTATATCATGTTAAATATGTTTTCCATACTAGAGAATTTTTTTGATTCTTAAGAACCATTGTTATGTACAGGTACCTTTTTTTTTTTTTTTTTTTAGAACCTGTAGTACTTATTACCATGCTTGAGTTGAAGGTTGAAAAGTTGAAAGAAGATACTTGTTGACATTAGACTTGAACTTCTGTTAATTGTAATTTTCAGGAAATACATAAGGAAAGTTGTTCCAGAAAACGGAAATTGAATAAATAAATGAGGAAGAAGAAAGGTTGGTTCTGTGAGTTTGAAATTGGACAGTAAAAGAATTTTGACTGGTTGCGGCACGTGTTCGGACTTCTTTGAAAGAGAGAGAGAGAGCAGGAATTATAGAAGCCAATTCAGAAGAACAGTGCCCATGCAAGTATCTATAGAAAGGTCTATGAGACAGAGAGTGGAGAGACTCTGTTAGAGATGAGACTGTTGCGCGTGTAGCACAGTGGTATTGTCACCGTCCTCTCACACCAGGTGGAAAAGGCCCGGGGTTTGAATCCCGTCGATGATGTGAGGAATTTTAATGGGCTTTTTTCACTCCATGGTTGAGTTAGTTGGTCTCAGACACAATAAATATATGGGTAGATGTAATCATTTATGGGTGAACCTAATATCATAATTTTTTTTTTTTTTTTTTTGTTAGATATGAGATATTAATTAACCTAACTGCCCTATTTTGAATGGAATCTAAAAGCCTGAGAGAGGTTTTGGGGGCACCACCCCAGTGTGGGGAAAATATTCCATGGTAGGCCGGATTTGCAATTTCTAGAGTCAAAAACAGTTTGGAAGAAAAAGAGAAAACCAAGTTTATCTTTGTCCCACTGGAGAATTACCTGGAGATCAGCATTTAAGGAATTGGTAGTGGATATTCGAGAAGTAAGCTGTTTAAGCAGAGCAAGGTTTCTCAAACCGAACGGTGGGATACAATGTGCTGTCATCAGCAACAATATGGATAGGATTTCCAGTCAATGGCAGAAGGTCATTAATATACAAGAGGAAAAGAGTGGGCGAAAGAACTGAATCTTGGGAACATCAACATTAGTGGTGAAGTTAGAAGACAGAGAGCCGTCTACCATTAACCAATGAGCGATCAGAGATAAAACTGGATACTCAATTACAAAAAAACAGCTGGCAAACCATAGGATGGAAGCTTATTTCAAAGACCTTTACGCCAAACACGAACGAAAGCCTTGGAGATAATCAAGAGTAACTGCTTGTGTTTCACCCAACTTTTTCCATTGAATTTGTCCATAAATGGGTAATGTAAGCTAGAATATACCCGTGGATCGACACTGGTAGTTTCTAGATAGTTTATGGGTTGGTGGTTAATTTATTTCTCCATTACTTTAGAAAAAGTATAAATAATTGCAATGGGACGAAAATTGGATGGGAGGGATTTGTCACCCTTTTTTAGGAACTGGCTGGATATGAGCAATTCAAGCAGAAGGAAAAAACACCTTTGGAATAAGGAAGTGAAAAAAAAGCGGCAAATAACAGAAGTAAGTTTGGGAGCTCAGGTTTTGAGAACGAGTGGAGAAATACCATCAGGACCTGGAGCTTTCTTAGCACCAGATTCATCAAATCTTTCTGACATCCTTTTGGCAGAAGACCACAAGAGGCATTGAATGGAGTGTACTGGGAATGGTTTAAGGTGATTTACTAAGATCAATACATGAGTTGGAAGAAAAACAGGATGCTAGCAGGTCAGTTTTATCTTTGGCTGGTGTTGCAACAGAACCATCTGGTTTTGACAGAAGTGGGACCAGAGATGGGCAAAAATTGCAGCCAATAGTTTTGGCAAGAGACCAGAATGGTCGGCTACCATTGGACAAGAAGCAAGTTTTCTTCTCTTAGCCTGTTCAAAATCTAGTTTGGACTGATTAATAACTGCTTTACAAAGTATAAATGATACTTAATTTTTATTATTACGCTATGTCGCTTATAAAAAGGTAGTACAGTACTGGAAATATTTTATTAAAAAAATTCAGAAATATACGATTTCAGAGAATATTATGTTGAAAGGGATTCGCAAGTCAAAAAAGGTTGGGAGCCGCTTGTCTATACCAATTACTATAAACGTAGCTTCCGAGAAAGTTTGCAACTGAATGCATCTTGAGTCCACCAGTACAGCTATTCCCCCATGGAGGCTGTTAGTGTCATATCTACCTTGTATGAAGGTAATATAATTTTTGACTGAAGTGGAGATTAGTGGCATTAAATTCATTTCTTGTAAGCACATGGCAGCAGGATTGTAATGGTGAATTAATTCATAGATATCCATAACGCTACGAAAACCTCTGCAATTCCATCGTATGATATGCTCCACTATATGGGTTTTTTAAGCGGAAGATGAATCTGTCTGCTTTTTGTGAGTGGATTGTTTAGTTTTGATTTTTCTTTACTGGGAAAAAATAAGGTGTCCCGAGTCATTGCTTTCTTCCTCAAAATTCATCTGCGTGAATTTCAAGCAGATCTTGGTTGGTTGTATCATCTATATCCATGATTGATGGGTATGATTGCTTCACCTCAACAAGATCCGATTCTTGAAAATTCTCTACTACTTAACAGTGGGGAAGTCTGCGGGATGGAACTGTGCGTGGCATATTATTGATCTACTTGGTTGAGATGGATGATGCTGGGCTGATCAAGCCCAGCCTGAGATCGACGTGCCTGGAGGGATGGACACCTCTCTCTAATATGCTACTGAATGGTGACTGTAAGCAGCAGAAGAATAAGTGCATATTGGCATACTTAATTATACCTGTTTTATTGCTTCTTGGTAAGAAACTATTTTCAATTTTATATTTTTTTCCCAGCTTCCAGCGATCACAATCTTTGGAGGATGCTAGGAGCCTTGCAAATTGGGGTACTACAGAGTTGGTGCCTTGCATGCTGTTTGTGTACGAGTTTTACACCTACAGTTTGGACAAGTTACTCTCCATGGCATGCTCTTTGGGAATGGCCAAATTTCTGGCATTTCAAACATCTTAGGAGGTTCGGGATATATGGCTGAACGTGAAAGTTTAAGTAACCTTCTTTAAATGAAGTTGGTAGTTTTGGTGAACTGAAAGTTTGCTCTGGGTAGAGCCTAAACTACCATCTTTTTGGACCCTTATTTTTTTTATTTTTTTTGCTTGAGTGACTGATTTTTGAGTTTCTGAACTATTTCATCTTCAGAAAAGTTTAATAAATCCCATTTAGTGATCACTTCCTTGGAGGAATTGAGTGCAATTACTTGAATTGGAATTCCAGTCAAGGATTTGAGCTGTAGTAATAGTTCAGGGTGAATTAGTGATCTCTATTAATAAATCTCCTGATTGGAGACATTTCACCATTTTTCTGTAAACCTGCAGCATTTTCAAAATATCTCTGAATGATGAAGGGAGAGAGCTTGCCCATGGGCTGTGTTGACAGAGTATGTATTATAAGGAATGCTGGTGAATACCAATAATACATTCTTGCCACTGTCCTTTTTCATTCTCTTCAAGAGAGAGAGAGAGGAGTGATGATCAGTTCCATGATTGTCAGTTCGTTGAGAGCTCTTGGGCTCTAAACGTGGGAATTCACTGGTGTCCGTTTCTGCTCCTTTTAGCCCTGCTGGTTTGTTTTCCCCTCAGATTACCAGCCCTACCATGTGGAGGCAGGAGCAGTGCCATCAGTGATCAAGTGGTTGTTGAAGTAAGAGTTGGTCAGTAATAAATATATTAATAACTAATAAAATAATGGTGGATTTCCTTTCTTGGTTCTGACTTTAAACCTTGTAAACACAGAACCACTTGACGTAAACCAAAAGAAACTATATCACTTTGGGAGAGTACTCTATATGCAGAGCGAATATTGTTTGGCACTCGGGGCCCCAAATTCTCTGCTTGTATGTTCACGAAGGTGTGACTTAGCAAACCTGGGTACAACACCCTGTGTGAAAGTTTCTGAAACACTTGGAGGTGACCAACCAGGTGTAAAGGTGGGCCTCCCCCCTCGGCAATACTATGCAGTAGATGACTCTCATCAACAGCACAATAACACCACTTTGTTTATTGGAGGCTTGAATTGGTGGAACCCATTTTTAGTCTCCAAAACAAAGCTCAGGCAACTCTTCCAAATACAGTATGATTTGTGACTTTTTAGATTAATGGACATCATGGCAAGATCCAATTTTCCTTACAGTTTGAGGGTATAACTCTAAAATAGTGTTTGTAGGCCAGCCACTAGATAGTCCACCAGACTGAACTTATTAGAAACTCTCTGGGAGGCATCCATATCGGCTAGTATATAATCTCGCTGCCTCTCCTCTACAAGATACAGACTGGTGGGAGGCTGAGTAGGGTGTATATGCATGGGATATTGTTGAGGGCACGTTATGCCAAGGAGCAGAATATATTCTTGCTGTGTGTATACCATATCCAAATATTTTATTGTCATACGACATGCCCCTTTACATTTTATTTACTACCGAAAACATCATGAATAGTCAAACTAATAGAACAAACTTATCTTTAAAAAAAAAAAAAACTAAACCTCCAAAGCACTACCTCATTAATTTCACAAATATACATGGTCTCAGTTCCAATCTCAGTGATGTACATTTCCACTTAGTCTGCCAAGCTCCACTTACTTTTTCTGAAAGAATCACAATTATCAATTGTTTCAACAACCACTCATCTCAGTTGTCCAAATTATTTGCTGTACAATTTCTTTTGCTTCAAAGGTGTATACTTGTGCATGTGTCCTTTCTGATATTGGCTGTCAGAGATCAGTAATTTAAAATCTCTTCTTTTCTTGCTTAAGCCAGAAAGGATTGAAATCTAGAAAAAATCTCACTACCCCATTCTGTCAAATTCATCTGTTGCCCCTGTTGATCTCCCAATTCCACTAATCACTTGAAACTATTTGACTTTCTTTCTTTGAAATAACTTCTCCAGTCCAACTTTTCTAACAGTGAGTTAATTTTCCTTAGTGATTTTAATGTTCGCAACTCAGACTGGCTTCAGTTTTTTAGTCACACAGCCCTGGCTGGTCAAGATGTTAAGGCTTCAGCAATTACTAATGACCACACAGCCAACACTCTTTTTCATGTGAACAACCCTTCCAAGTACATGGGCTAGGTGAGTGGTCCTCTAGGCACTTCAGATCACAACTTGGTGATGGTCTTCTCTCCAATGAAACCTTTCTCTTTTAGCCATTCTTGGCCTCATGTTTACTATCACAAGAATGTAAATAGTTGCAAGATTTCTATTCTTTTTCCTTGGTGGGATTACTGTCTTAATTGTTGTTATGGGATGGTTTAATGGCCCATAAGCTTCCATGACTATAATGCGTCTATTCATTTATTATATAAAAAAATTAGAAATTTTTAATCTGTGACAGAAAAAAATCTGAAATCAGAAATTAAGTAGTCCAATTTGCCTTGTCACCAATGAGATTTTCTAGTCATTGGTTTAAAAAGATTAACCAGTGATAGCAAGGTTGAAGTTCTGTCTTCTTTATAGTAGGGGCAGTCAATCAGAATATGTTTCATAGTCAGATTTATAGAACAATGTAGACACTGGTGGATCATCTCCTGTGAGTAAGTGGAGGTGAGTCAGATGGGTATGACATCAAGACAAGAAGAAGTAGTCCTTTCAAGAACAAGAATATTGCTCTTGAAAGAACTACTTCTCACCTTGATGTGCAGACACTGAAGCGCCAAATTTTCAGATCCTGCTTAAACTGAAAAAGTTTATTATTAGTCGAGTGCCAGAGTGCTGTCCATTCTGACAGGCATGCAGCCTGAATGGTTAGTGAATAGCCTGATGCTGGAACAGGGATATTGGTTAAATCTAAGGTAGTTGGTTTTTTTGCAGCTTTAGCAGCCAGTTCATTGCCCAAAATACCAGAATGTACTGGAATCCAACAAAAGGTGACCAGTTGATGGTGTTTTTCAATTTGTAACAATAAGCTTCTAATTTCATCTAGAACAGGGTGAACTTTATTTGAAGAATAAGATAATGCCATGACTGAGCCGAGGGAATCAGTGTAAAGAACAGTTGAACATTGATTTTCTAAAGTTAGTTTTATTGCATAATTCAGCTAAGAAGATACTGAATTCAAATGGAAGGGTTGCTGAAATAATGATATTTGAAAACACTGCTGCTGCTCCGTTTGCATTAGATTTAGAGCCATCTGCATAAATTGGGGAAAAATCAATATATCTTTGAGTGTGAGCTACATGAAGTTGTCTGATATTTGATGCTTTTAAAATATTCTTTCCCCATTGACAGAGGTAAGTGTCACAGGTTGGTACAAGAGGAAGAGCCCATGGTGGTTGAGAGTAAGTTGCTATCTGTTGTTGTTGTTGTTGCATTGTTTCCATCCATTCCATTTGGAATGGATGGAAACATTCCAAAACTGCAACAGTTCAAGAAGATGAAGACCAGCTGGTTTTACTATGCTAGGTTTATTTCTGTAGAGGTTTTCTAAAGGTGGATTGAAAAGGTATGACTGAATGGGATGTGAGGCACAACTTTTTATCTTAACAGCATACTTTAGTAACAGTATTTTCCTACATAAAGTAATGGGGGCTCGTGAGCATCAATATAGAGATTGTGTGGGCGATGTTCTGAAAGCATCGTCAGCATAATGCACTCATTCTGGCAGAATCTGATTAATGCCCTGTATAGCCAAAGCAGAGAAGTACGATCTGCGCCTCATTTGGGCAGATAAAGCTCTGAGTATATTTAACTGTTTTAGACAAGAAGTACGTATGGTCTATAAAATTTAACTTGTTGTCAAGGATTAATCCTATAAATCTGATGTTATTAGTGACTGGGATGAAGACATTGGAAATTTGAAGGTCAGGATCTGGATGAAGTTTGCATTGCCTACAAAAATGGATAGCAGCTGTTTTCTGCTACGAGAGTCGATAGCCATTGAGGCTGACCCACTTTTGAATTTTATTAAGTGATATCTAAAGCTGCCATTCAATAGATCTCATATTTTGAGAATGGCAGGAGATGGAAAGGTCATCTGCATAAAGGTAAGTCTCAACTGTATTTGGAAGCTGTCTGGTAATAGAATCTATTCTAAGGGCAGCACTCAGTATTGATCCCTGTGGAACACCTTCTTCCTGCATAAATTGCAGAGAGGGCATGTTGGTATTGAACTTGAAACAATCTAGTATGCAGGAAGTTCTGAACAAATATAGGAAGGTTGCTTGCACACCAAGAGAGTAAAGATCACTAAGTATGCCATGCTGCCAGGTGGTGTCAAAAGCCTTCTCTACATCTATTGAAACCATTACAAGATGTTCACGTTTAACAAAGGCATTCTGAATGGCGAATTCAGCCTTGACCATAAGACCTAAGCATGACCTATTTTTACGAAGCCATATTGACTATGGTCATTAGATGTTCTGACTCAGTGATCCAGACTAGTCTTCTGTGGACAATTTTTTCTAGAATTTTGCTCAGGCAGCTTGAAAGAGATTGTACAATTGTAAAAAACCAGGAGCAGGCACAAGATATTGTAGCATGACATAATACATCCCATCTGGCCCAGCAGCACCATTGTGCTGTTCAGAGTATTGCAGGGGTTTGTTATATGGAAGGCAGCGGCAGGCAGTTTGAAAGTTAATGGCATGCTTTTCTCTAGTGTTTTTAATGCATTGGAATGACGTAGAATAGGCCAATGCTGCTAAGATTTCAGCAAAAGTATTGCCCAAAGCATTAGCAAAATCTAAAGGACTGGATAGGCCTTGCCTGTTCCAGGAGAGGAATGGAGAAGGTATGGTAGGAAACTTACCAGATAACTGTCTAATTTTTTTCTATATTATTTTGGGATCAGTGTTTCTGTTAATGCTTAATGCAAAATGGGTCCACAATTCTTTCTTGGCTTGCCTTTGTATGAATCGTGCTTTTGCCCTTAACTTCTTATGACCAACCTTAATGAGGTTGGAAATTGCTGAAATAAATTCCAGGCTTTCATCTTTGCTTTTGTGCATTCCTCATTCCACCAGTAATTATAATGCTTTCAACCTGGGGAAATTTGATAATGGTATTGTGTTCTTAGTCACTTTTAGGAGATGTGACATGATGTAATCTGTTACATTATCAGTATTCTGGATGTATTTTTCCTCATCAAGAGAGACTGATGATCAAAATCTTGCCCAATTTGCTCAAAAAAATTTCCATTTCCTGCAGAATTTGTTTGAAGGAGTCTCTGATATTAAAAAATTGCATATGATTGGAAAGTGGACACTACCCATAGGATCATTTAAAACATACCACTATGGTCGGAACCAGTACTGGAGAACAAATGAGCTCCCAACTGGACAAACTGAGGTATGTCCAATTGGGAGCTGTATGGTGAGGTTTTGTAACTCTAGAAAGCTTTCAAGGAGGCTACCACGTCTGTCTAGTTTAAGATCGCCCCATAAGGTGTGGTGCTCATTAAAATTCCATAATATACAGAGAGGTGGAGGTATCTGTATGAAGAGATCTTCAAGATCTTTTAAAGAGAAGTATGGTTTGGTGGTAGGTAAATTGAGACAAGTATTATTGAAATACAGAGAGTTATATGAACAGGAACAGCTTATATTTCAGTTTAAAGTGGAATATGTTTAGTTGGGATCACTACACCACCATTACGATCACTTCGATAAAGGCAATAGTTCTTTATCAAAGGAGAAATTTGGGAGGTTAGCTAAGTTTCCTGAAGACAAAGGGCAAACTGGAGAATATCGGTTAATTAGATCATGGATATCATCTGTGTTGCAACAAAAGCCTCTGCAGTTCCATTGTAAAATACAAGGCATTAATTTTTGTTTAATTGATGGAGCTGTATCTGACTGCTTTTTGAAGGTTACTGGCCGACCAGTGTCCATTTTTCCTTCTACTCAGATTTCTAAAAGGGGATCTTCCTGTATGGATGTGCCATCTGTTTCCATTACATTTGAGTTTGTACTACGAGATATGGTATCTATCACTGGAGTAGGAGATGCCTCTGGTATTGTCAGAAGAGTTATTATTTGCCTGGTCAGAGAACTTAGATTGCTGCTTAAGTATACTTGGTTGTTGCTCAGAAAGAACATTTCTAGCCCAATCAGAAATTGATTTGTTAGTGTCAACTGTTACATCAGTTTGAGTGGAGACTGTTTGATACTTTTTTAAAGCATTGGCATAGGTCATATTTTTGGATATAGTAAGTGCAACTAGCTTTCTCACTTCTTGGTAGCTGACTTTGTTCTCTGTTTTCCACATGTCTTAGAATGCCCAAATTGCAGGATGGTCACATTTGCAATTTGGGCAAGTCATTTTTGTAGCTGTACAGTCACTTTATATGTGATCTGAGGACCCACAATTGGGGCAGACAGGAACTCCACTGCATACAGTTTGAGAGTGGCCATACTTTTGACATTTATAACATCTTAAAAGGTTTGGAATGTAGGGGGGCAGATGCAGCAAAGTAAATAACCTGTTTTTTACAGGGGAGGGTAAGTTGGGTGTATTGAAGGTGAGAATAATATTTCTGGTAGGTGTAAGTTGATTATCTTTTTTTTTAATCATTATTCGTATTGCTTCAATTACATGTTGTCCCTGCAGCTCTTGAGTTATTTCTTCCTCGGTGACATTTAATAGGTCCCAACTGAATATCACATTCTTAGATGAAGTTAGAGTTGCATGAGGAGATAGTTTTATTGGAATGCCAGCAAAGCTTGTAAGTTGTAACAGCTTCTCGGAATGTCTGCGGTTCGTACGTTTCCTGATTGCAGTCTCTTAACCGTCTTGGGAGATCCTGCAATATCCTCCAGATGTTTTTGAATGACAAAGGGAGTCAGTTTACTCATAGGCTGACTGAATCTAAATAAACATAACACCCACTACTGAGCTGCATGGGTTCAATATAGGTATTAAATCAGCTTGAGAAAACAACACTGATTTTCTCCTCTTTACTGACTTGGGACACTACTGTTCCTCCACGGAGAGTGGCTTATGTTCACAGTAAAAATGATTACATTACATATAGTTAACATAAAGTTACTAATATCATTTTTTAAATTTAACAACAGCACTAATGACAAGCAAATTTGCTATTAATAAAAAAACTCAAAGGAACTGTAGTGACCAGTTTTGTAACTATTTGGCTCCATCATTAGTTAATGGGTAACCTCATTTGGCAAACTTGTGTTGGACAGTTACTAAATGTATCAATACATTCACAGTATTTTATATAGTTACCAACACTGAATTAATGACAGAAAATCTCTCTCTCTCTTTTTTTTTTTAGTCAATTTGGCCCTTCTTCCTCTCACTGCTGTTGGCGGCAAGGAGTTTCTCCAGTGTTCTACAAAAATTGAGTTTTTCTGCATTTTTTTCTTTTCCCAAAAAATAATAAAACTACATGTTGTTCTCTGTTATATGCAGTCATTTCATAGTACTTGTGTAGTGTGAAGCTAATTAACAATATCTTTCAGTAAGATGCAAAGAAATATGGTGTAAAATTAAAATTTCAGGAGACATGCATGATTTTCCATGTATTATAAAATCTTAAAAAAAAAAAAAAAAAACAATAAGGTAACATATTTGCCTCATGTACCACATATAGACATTACTTTTTCAATTTCAAGTTAAGGAAAGCAGGATGTAATCAGATATGCAAACAAAATAAGCATAAGGATGATTAATTCTTTGCACAATTTTTGCATTTCACAGCGACAGCGATGTCATGCTGAATGTTTATTTGCATCTTTTGTCACAGATCATACTGTTCCTCCGAGTTGTGTTGATCGTGAAGGCCTTTTATTTAAAATGTTTCCCAATATTCAAATAGCAAAAAAATATGGTTATGAAAAAAAACAAAAATAAGTATTGTCATTGAAATTGCACAAATAGGGAAAAAACAGTAGTGATGGCTCAGAAAAATGGGACATTTTCAATTGCTACAGATGACAGCAATCAAAGTTTCTAAACTATATCCCACTGTGGTGACCTTACGTAATAAAATAAAATAAAAAAGAATACACAAATTGAAGGGAGCTTGCTCTTGGTGTGCTAGTATTGGAAGGCAACTCTGCAGGTTAGAATAATGGACATCATCTTCAAGAAATTCCACATTCTTTCAGGTTCTTTAGCATTAGTAGAGGCATATGACGCAAGAAGGCAAGCTTATATAGCACCAGCCAAAAAAAACTTGCCATTTCACCCATCCATTCACTCAAAATGCTTGTCTAGTTCTGCCTTGAACTTATTTTATTGGAGGTCAAAAACAAATAAGTTCAAGGCAGAACTAGACAATCATTTGGAGTGAATGGATGGGTGAAATGGGAAGGTTTTTTTTTTTTTTTTTGGCTGATGCTACATAAGTTTACTTTCTTGCATGATATGCCTCCACTAATGCTAAAGAACCTGAAAGAATGTGGAATTCCTTGGGAAATTGCCCACCTTTGAAAGGGATGACAAATTTAAACAATCTCAACTGATGTAAGCCACGAAGTAAAAAAAAAAGCTTTGGAATCAAGTAAACACATTGGCTATCTTTGGTTAAATGTGTAACTAGACTGACACGACAGTGGCAACCTGAAAAGTCTGTTTAAAGAAGAGGTTAAAAAAGCAACAAGCACTTTTCAGAGTTAATTGAAATGTACAACAAGCAATCACTAGTGAGTGGCACTGACTCATGCTGAAATCCAGTTAATTATCCAAAATTTTGAAAGAAGACAAATGATGAACTCATGAAAAAGAACTTCTGAATTGCTGTCATATACTGGTAAAAGCAATCCTATGCAGACCAAGCAATTTGATAATTCAAGGCACATCATCCTCACTCCAGCCAAAAGTATGTTCCTCTCTTCTGGCATGAATAAAGCAATTTGCTTGTTTCTTTTCAATGTTATACCAAATTTGAAAACCTGAATATTGCTTTTCAATCCTCATAACCTTTTATTGAGATCATTACTACCAAATATTCTGAAAGATGTCATGTGCCAATTTATTTTACCAACAGTTTTAAATCTTCCGTTTCCATTTTGATTACCACACAGACTAAACAAGATGGATGATTCCAACTTATTCATAGGCATTTCTACTGCCAAGGTCATGGAGAGTCAAAAACTAGAGAAAAAGATTCTGTTCTTTTGCTCAGGGAGGAAGTACTTTATGGCTGCGATTCAGTGTTGCACAAATTCCCAGTGAAAATAAATGTTCTTATAAATGCTGATATTTAGCATTAGTAGAGGCATTTGATGCAAGAAAAAGCAAGCTTATGCAGCATCAGCCAAAAAAAAAAAATAAAAAATAAATAAATAAAAAATAACCACTTCCACTTCACCCCTCTGTTCATTCAAAATACCTGTCCAGCTGAGCCTTAAACTTATTTAGGCTATCAACTTCCACGACAGGGAATGGAAGTCTGTTCCACCAACCAACCACCCGTTGGCTAAAGGCAAATTTCCGCACATCTATCTTTCCTCAATTTGAATTTATGCCCTCTCAGGTGATTATTCTGAGCAAGAGGCAGAATCCCATCAGCATTGAGCATGCTCAAACCATTCAAGGCTTTACATTATACACCTCTATCAGATCACCTCGCTGGTGCCTAGTCTCCAGACACTGTAATTTGCAAAACTTAAGCCTTTCTTCGTAAGAGCACCCCTTTGTTCCATTCACTAATCTTGTTGCCCTTCTCTGTACTCGTTCTAGCAGCTCTACATCCTTCTTGAAATGAGGCCTCCAGGCCTGTATACAGTACTCTACGTGTGGCCTGAAATTCTTGAAATGAGGCCTCCAGGCCTGTATACAGTACTCTACGTGTGGCCTGACCATTGCCTTATACAAGGGAATAATCACCTCCTTATCCCTGCTAGAAAAATTCCTATATATCATTGACAATACACCACGAGCTACTCTTGCAGCCCTTCTGCACTGCTCAGAGAACTTCATATCTGCCTGCACAACCGCCCCCAGGTGCCTTTCTTTCTCTACCACTGTCAGTGTAGTACCACAGAGTTGATACGTTGCTCTGGGGTTGCTGTTTCCCATGTGTAGTACTTTACATTTGTCAATGTTAAACTTCATTTGCCACCTCTCAGCCCATCTGCTCAACCTTTCCAGATCCTGTTGCAGCAGCATAGTGTCAGTAGTGTCCTTGACAACCCTGCCAACCTTTGTATCATCTGCAAACTTGGACATTAAGCTTGATATACAAACATCAATATAATTTATAAATACAGAAAACGATAATGGACCCAATACTGAACCCTGAGGAACTCCACTAATAACATTAGTCCACGATGAGCAGTGTCCATTGATTAACACTCTCTGTCTTCTCCCCCCTCAACCACCCCTTTATCAATAGCAGAAATTTGTCTCTAATGCCACACTGCTCCAATTTGTGCAGCAGTCTTCCATGTGCAACAGTATCAAAAGCCTTTCTAAGATCCAAGTATATAATATCAAAGTTATTCCCTGCATCCAGTTCTTTTGTGACTGCATCATAGTATCCAATCAAATTGGTCAGGAAAGACTTCCCCTTAACAAAACCATGCTGTGTCCGAGCTATAACTGAAGTCTTGTCTAGATGATCCTGCAGTCTTTCTTTAACCAGTGCCTCCATTAATTTTCCGGGAACAGAAATTAAACTCACATGTCTATAATTACTAGCGTCAGCCTTTAATCCTCCTTTATGAATTGGGGTCACATTTGCACATCTCCAGTCCATGGGTACCTCCCCCGAGTCCAAGGAAGCTCTCATAATTATGGCTAAGGGTTTGCTTACTTCCTTTGCTGCCTCCTTTAATATAACTGGATAGATCCCATCCACCCCAGGTGCCTTTCTTGTGTTTATCTTCAACAATTTCTCCTCCACTTTACTCTCAGTTATTACAAGATTCTCTAGCTTACTGCCAGAGTTGAATACACCTCTGGCATTCCCCTCGCTGATATTCATTTAGTTTGTTAGCTACCTGAGCAGGATCATCAACAGTTGACCCATCGATATCAAGTGGACCAATCTGATTCATCACCCTTCGTTCTAGAGTTTACATAAGTAAAGAACTCTTTGCTGTTTTTCTTTGCATCCCTTGCCAAAGATTTCTCGTAATCTGCCTTCGCCTGCCTAACCTCCTTTGTAACTTGGTTACAGATCAACTTGTATCTATCATAGGCTTCTGTGTCACGTGTTAATTTTTATGTATCCCATGCATTTTTCTTCTCTGCCATATGTCTCATTAGTTCATCTGACATCCATTTAAGCCTAAACCTTGAACAATATTTCTTAGTTGGTATGTAAAGCCTAGTAGCTTCCAAGATAAGTTCTTTGAATGCTTCCCATTTTGAATTTGCTGTTGGTAACATCATCAGTTCGTCCCACTGTATAGAATTTAAATACTGTCTCAGTCCATTGTAGTCGCCTTTACGAAAGCAATAACCCTTCCCTTTAACCCTAATGGTAGTTACCTCTTTGAGTAAATCCCACTTCAGCATAGTAATCACTGCCATCTAGTGGTTCCTTTATCTGCAGATTCTTAATGCATGAAGAATCACTACTGATAATCAAATCAAGAGTATTACTCCCTCTAGTTGCCTCCCGAACATGCTGATGTAGAAAACAATCATCCAATAAATCCACAAAAGTCTTGCTAGCGTGTGAGTGACCATCCCCCAAATTCCAGTCAATATCTGGGAAATTAATATCCCCCATTATAAGACTCTCTGATTTACTGGCCCACTCTATTTCCCTGTACAGTTTCTTATGATACTCATCAGAGTCATTAGGCCTATGAAACACTCCTACTCTCAATTTTGATCTCCCGATGCTTATGTCACGCCAAACTGACTCGACACTGCACTGTCCAGCGATGTCGACTGGCTTCACTTCCTTGGATTTTATGTATTTCTTAACTAATACATAACCCCTCCTCCCTTCCTATCCTTTCTGCAGATTGTACTCTCCAAATTCCAGTTCTGCATTCCTTATATCTGTGTGACACCACGTCTCTGAAATCCCAACAATATCTGCCTTTGATGTTTTGAGCAATACCTCAAATTCATCAAATTTATTTACTAAACTCCTAGCATTGGTGTACACGCAAGTATACATGCACCTGTTCTTTTTCTTAGCTACCCTAACACAACCCCCCATGTGTTTACTTGTACCCCCAATGATTCCCAGCAGTCTCTGAAATATCCTGAATTTATATTCCAGGCTGCTGCTCATTCCAATAGAAGAAGTGGCTACTGTTAATCTATTAGTCCTTGTATCCCCCCAATCTAGCAGTTTTCCGACCCACCTAACATTGCCTCGATAGCATCAGCAAACATTCTTGCACCCTTTCTATTTAAGTGTATCCCATCCCTGTAGAAGCAGTCTCTCCTGTTAACAACTATGGACCAGGCTAAAAAAATTCTACGCCTTGAGCCTTGCACAATCTTTCCAGGGCCGAATTGATCGACAGAGCTCTCATCATATACTCCCTCCTATCTTGTCTGGGCAGAATTGCAGATACTTTCAAATTCAATCCTAATTCACGGCTTTTTTTCAACAGTGACCTGTACTTGTTATGCTGGTCTCCTACTCTTAATATCATTAGTGCCAACGTGTACAACTATATCACCTTTTGTGACTTTAAAAGATGATATCCGCTCTACAACGTCATCAACCTTTGCCCCTGGCAGGCATGCCCTGGTCCTGTTCCACCTATCCTTTTTACAAAGCATGTGCAAGCTCTGGCGTTGATGTGGGCAGCTGAGAGCTTGATGGGCCCCCTCAATTTAGTTCCTTCGAGGGCATCCACCCTGTCCTTCAAGCTCTCATATAGGCCCATAACAACGCTGAGTTGTTGCCTGATTTCGATATAATCCTTGCATCGCGCACACACAAAGACATCCCCCATGGCAGTATCATATCCCGTACCTGACTGCACCACAAACATCAAGCAAATAGTGCATTTTAAAAGGCTGTGATTCGGAGGGCAACTGCCCCCCCTCAGTTCTCCCCTGAGCCACAGCACTCCCATTAGCTTGAGCCTTTTGCTTTGCTGCTCTGGTCTGAGTCATGATTTCGATTTAATTTCAATAAAATTTCAATTTCAGTATAAAATTAAAACCCTAACCTTGTATCCCAACACAGTTATAATGCTATATTTATGTTTCAGTATCGAGTGTTATCTACGAAATCCCTTTATATAACTTCCGTATCAAGTTAAGTATTAATTATTTATTTTTACTAATTATTTATGTTATGTAACCTAAATCGTTATATGTATAGTTAAAAGTACAATTTAATTGACAATGAAGTTCACAAGATTAATAGATTTTACTGATTAATTGAGAATATTATGTACTATACTATACTATATTAAGCCTATGCTATCTAGTCCGAGATATTTTGTATCGCGTAACAATGGCGGCAATTTACGAATGGTAAACACGTGGATTTGATACCCTTACCGATACTAAGTAATACTTACAAAATCTTTATCTAAGTTACTTTAAACTAAGTATCGTAAATAGGAATATAAAGCTACTCTAGAATATAAGTTAATATGCCAATTTAAGCTAATAAAACAGAAAAGAAATCAGAAAAAACTTCTCTGTTTCAGGAGCGGCAAAAAGCTACGTCCGCACAGGCTACTCTCATTCTCAATATAGCATAAAGTTATGCATATAGCATAGTGTTCTCGATATAGCATAAACTTCATCTATTGACAATGCATCATTTTCAAATTTGAAATCTTTTGTGGGCAAGTTTCCAGTACTTCTTGTTGTTGTTAAACGTGAAGAAGTAGATGAAACAATAGATGTTCTGTAGCATCAGCTTCACTGTGAGACTACTATTGTTATGAAAAAAGAAAGACTGACTCCAGGGGAGTCAGTCCCTCCACATATTACAGGCAAACTAATATGCACCAAATTATATTCCCAATGGCAGTCCAGCCTATGAAAAAACAACTTAATATGCACCAAATTATATTCCCAATGGCAGTCCAGCCTATGAAAAAACAACTTCCATAGAGAGGAAGTTGTTCTTGCTCAGCTGTGCACTGGAGGTGCAGAGCTGAGCAAGAACAACTGCATATAGAATCCCTCATAGCCTTTCACAGAGGGCATATGACCATCCAAATGTGTAAGAACTGAAACTATTTTAACCATTAAAATTTTTATAATCATATTTTTATTTAATGTCCCAGTTTTTAGAAATGAACACCCTTCATGTTTTACCGCTCTTTTAATAGTTCGACTGAACCATCTACCCTCAGCCAAATTGCAGATGACAGACAATAAGTGTCTGCCATCTGCAACTTTTTACGTTTTTAACTTTTTACAGTTTGTAAATCTATACAACGCACTTGAATTTATCCATTTAATTTTTTTCATATATATATTTACATTTCCTGAAATGGTAACCTCTTATCAGATTATCAACCACATTTATGATTTTATTTTTGACTTGGAACGTTATGGCCTTAGATGCTCACCCTAGATGCCAATATGCCATTAAACAATAAATCAACCAACCAACTGGGGAGTATTACAGAAACATGGGAAGTTATTGAAAGGTTTTTACATCCTAGCAAACAAGGCTGCTCTCGTGGTGGACTTTTCAAACAGGTGTGGGTTTGAAAATTGGCAGCGCCCACCTATTCACCCAACCTCTGTTTTCAGACTTTGTTTCTAAAATGAATAAAAAATTACAGGGCCACAAATTTCAGACTGTTAAGGAGGAAATTAAAGTAGAAGCTAGGTTTACTCCTCAAATAGAGGAACTCTATTCAAAAGCTACATAGAGAAGGTTGAAATTGTCAGCCAATCTTCAAGTCCCAAACTCAAACATTTCTAGGTTTGCGCAAATACTTATTGACTGCCCCTTGTGCATTATTACTTTTGTAAACAGCATCACATTCTAGAACCTTGTGTCACATGTAGTACTCTTCTCAATGATCAAAATGTCCAGTTGAAAATGTAACTTTCATTACGTATATAACTCCATTATTTGGCTACATGGGTCTACTGCAGCATTTTAATTAAGCAATACTATTTCCACTGCAGGTATTAAAATATGAATTTCTGTTTGCATTGTCTGTTAGACACTACCAACAGATTATGGTAAATCGATTTTCCAAATATATTATTTGCTTAATGAGAAATATAATTTAATGTATACATAATTTATGCTGAAGTTAAATAATATTTAACTGAGCTCTTCAAGGTAGATCCTCTCACAGACTTTGCCCTCTTCAAAAAAAATTTCAAGTTTTGTTTAGAACAGTGGCCCTGCTGTTTAGACTTGGTGCGACTCCAATAATCAGAATGCTCACCCTAGTCTAGAGTGGACATTCTAATTATCAAGAGGAGTAGTATACGTGACCAAGGAATGGTAGAAGTTCTGGAATGAACAGAAGATACTGTTAACAAAGATAACAATATGCACAACGGCCAAAAAAATACAAACCTTTGTATTAACTGGGTCTCAGACACAAAGAAAGATGTGTTGCCTCATTGTGTATAAAAATTGCACAGGCTATTCAACTGCAGTAATCTGAAGCCAAAACGTGCAAGCTGTCAGACTTTGAAAAAGGTCGTATGACGGAAGCATGTTTAGCAGGAGCCACGATTCAAGAAACGAAAGGCATAACTTGTTTCTCAAACATATTCATCTCAAAGGATTTTAATTACTGGAAAGACAAAAGTGTAAACTGGAAAGTGTAAATGCAGCAGAAAAACAATCTGATTGAAGTTGTTGTACACTAAGGAGGATTGTAAAGGAAAAATAGGACATCCAATGTGCAGCAAATAACGTGAATTCAACAAAACCCGGAACTACCCATACAATGCACAGGGAATTGAAGAAATTGGCCTACCTATTCAGAAGCCACTTGTTTCAAAGAAAAACGGAAAATTCAAGTGGCAAGAAATTCATGAAGCAATAGACCTGCTTGCCTTGTTAAGACAACCCAAGCATATGGAGGCAGTATCATGGTACAGGGAATGTTTTGTTTGCACAGACTGGATCCATTTGATACCGGTGGATCAAATATCATCCAGAGAGTACCTGAATTTTGTATCAGAACTACTACGCCCTGCAATACTACACTTTTATGCCAAAGGTGATGGTCACTTTATGGATGACAATGCAACAGCGCATTGTGTCTGAATCATGCAAGAATGGTTCGGAAAACTAACCATTCTTGCACAATTCCAATTTCTATCATCTTTCCTGGCCCCAATCCTATTGAGAATATGTGGGATATGTTGAAGACAGCTATTTGGCAATGAACTTTGCCTTAAACTTTTCCTTAAACTCTTCCTTAAACTTTGCCACAGCTACCCAATATTTTACTGGAAGAATAGTTACAATTAGACCAAAACACATTAAAATACCTTACAGAATCCATGCCACACACTTGCTATTTTTCAAAACAAAGGCAACCTAACTCAATACTGAATAAAAGTTTGTATTGTTTTGGCAAGTTGCAACAGTATGCTTTCAAACTTGTCTATTAATTAGTAATTATCTCCTAAAGCCACTGGAAAGTTCTTACACCAAAACTGATACATCATCTATGTACAATTAGTACATAGATGATGTACATAGTAATGTTGCATTGCAATCTGATGGAATTTGTGCTATGTTGGCATTTATAAGAATATCATTTTTCAATGGAAACTTATGCACCATGTAGTGACATGCAGCTAATAAAACAACAGCATCTTCTCTTGCATAGTTGCCAACATTTAAAAAGATTGAGATCAGATAACTAAGCTGAAAGAAAATGGAAGATTTTTGGAAAAGTAGGAGGTTTTTGTCAAGTCCACACTGCACTAAAAATAAAATTTCACTGACAATATGAACATTTTATATTAGAATCCAGCCACAAGGTATGCTTTCAAACATTAGCTGACCTATGATTTTTCTGTCTAGATCTCTTTGCATTTTCTCTTAAACACTGATTGAACAGAAACATGGAATTTCTGTTCAATCTTGATTGTCAAAAGCATTTCCAAACCTTCACTAAAAAGAGATATGAACTCAGGTTCCCACCCACCACCTGGCTGAATATTCTCTTACTCAAGCATTGCTTTGAGTGAATTGTTAAAATCATATTTCAAGCTTTCTTATTCATCTGTCAGTTCTCCAACCAATGATCACTGTACATCAATTCTTTCATAATAATGAAAGAAGAAAGACTTAGTACACTGGTCCTTTGAAAAAAGAATTGATACTGCAAAATATCTATCTTCAATGAAACTGAGAAGTAATGGAACCCTCATATTTTTATTTTATTTTGCAAAAAGGAATTCATTTTAATTTGCTTAAAAAAATAAGTTGTTCTACAAATAATGCTAATGAATAGTGAACCAATTCTCCAAATACATTATTTGCTTAATTAGAAATATAATTTAATACAGGAATACCTCGCATAGCGCGGTTAATTCTTGCCAAAAAAATGCCACGCTATGCAAAACCGCGCTGATTAAGGTATTATTAGTATGTATTTTAATGTAATACGTTCCAACAATTTGATTATATGGGTCGAATTGCAAAGATATATTTGTTTATAGATATATACAAAGATATATATAGGTGTTTGTTTACTATAAATTGATGCACACGAAATTCTTGCAAAAAAAGAAACTAAATACAGGAATACCTCGCATAGCGCGGTTAATTCGTGCCAAAAAAATGCCACGCTATGCAAAACCGCTGATTAAGGTATTATTAGTTATGTATTTTAATGTAATACATTCCAACAATTTGATTATATGGGTCGAATTGCAAAGATATATTTGTTTATAGATATATACAAAGATATATATAGGTGTTTGTTTACTATAAATTGATGCACACGAAATTCTTGCAAAAAAAAGAAACTAAAATGATAAAAATGAAAAATACTAATAAATACAGTACAAATGATTTTTATTGCAGTATGTACATACCAAAAGAATTATATAGTATCAGTGTAAATACACCATAGTTAACCCATATATCTGAACTACGTATGTAGCGTAGAGGGCATCGTTGTAATTGTATCTCATAATGTGGTTGCCTTCACGAGATAGCTACTATTGCATTACTTCAAATAAATAACGCTTCTCTAGTAGAGAAGACTACTGTTATTTATTTTCAGCAGTACCACCACCACCACCACCCAGACGATCGTTTCGAAGCTGTGGGGCTTCATCATCAGTGGGCGGGCAGGTACCCTGGTAATACAACAAGCCATCACAGTTGCGAAGTTATATCCACATTATGAGAGATGCCAAAAGGGTGTGGTGGTAATGTATTTGGAAAATTAAATGCACCATAGTTAACCAATATATTTGAACTACATACGTAGTTCAAATATATGGGTTAACTATGGTGTATTTACACCGATACTATATAGTTAATTATCAAAACCTATAAGGATTATGCCCTGTGCATTTAATTTTCCAAATACATACCAAAAGAATATAAGTGAAGTATGTACTGTATTTTTATTTTGAAAAATAACTGATCAGCTTAGTTTGCACAGTTTTCTTTTTATCTGCATATATCTCTTTATAACATTGAATGTCATTTTGCAACGCCTACTTTACTTTCATATCTCGTTCGATGTTTGGATCTAGAAGAATACTTGGCACCATTACATTTCTTCTTTCCACTCATATTTGTGTATAAAGGTGTAACGTTTTTAAAAAATAATCTTTAATAAAAATACACAGCGAAAAATATTTGTACAGCTTACGCACAATCAACGATATCACCACTCAGAATCTAGAATGTTTACCAATCTATCAAAGCTAGCAGAGTCTGTATACCATGGGGGTTGGGACAACAGTCAGCATGGCCTTGAATCCATAATGCATTGGCCTACATGCTGGCATTATAATACATACATATCAAGTGTATTGGTGCGTAACGCAGGTAATTTTTTTTCTCAATTTGTAAACCATGCTATGCGACGTATTCCTGTATATACAATTTACATAAAAGTTAAATAATACTTAATCTTATGATTAAGTATTAAGTATTAAGTATGATTATTCATCTTATGAATTCACCACAGAAAGTCAGCTAAATCTTAAATTTATGATTAATCTGCAGAGACTTGTCGGCTTGGAATGAAGCTAGATGTTGGTTACATCACACACAGGCCCTCAGTGAGATGATTAGGACATGTCATCACTAGTACAGTGCACTGCATTATATTGGTTACTGTGTGTAGTCATCCACAAGCCACTAATCAACCCAAATACTGCCAGAAGCTGTCTAGCTTGGTGCAAGGCCAGCAGTTCTTGAATCATACACTAGTAGAAAGCTATGCTTTGGAGTGACAAGGTTTGGGAAAAACTACCTGCCATCCTGAAATAATATTTGGCAAAGACTGCATGATGATCTAGGCTGTTTTTAATGATTAGCATGTGACCATTGGTTGTTTTGGACAAAACCATAAATGCTGATGCCTATTTGGATGTCCTGGACAATAATGCATTACCTGCTTTGTGGTAGCATGTCAGAGATAGCCCATACCTGTATTAGCAGGACAATGCTTGGACTGGCTAGTGCTGATGTCAGTCCTATAGAGAACTTCTGGGATGAAGTGGATAGTTAAGTATGTGTAAGAAGAGACTTCCCAAAAAACAGCTGAACTAGTCACCACTTTAAAAGCCAAATGGAGGAAAACATCAGAGAACATTTTCAAAAAAACTGGTGAAAAGTGTTCCACTGAAACCAGAGGCTATCATAAAGGCTAAAAGTTTTGGCATGTTATTAGTTTTTCTGAAAATAAAATTTATTTGTAGATATACAGGTGTTGTCCAGATATTAATGGTAGGGCAGTATATGTACGTACTGTGTGTGTGTGTGTGTGTGTGTGTAGTCCTTATTCTTACTTTACTGAAAATGCTTGATAGCATGTTTCCCACAGTATGAAATTGAAAAATTGAGGAAATGTGTTATCTTTTCTGAATATTACACTGCATACAATATCTTGCATGTCATATATTTCATTAGCAGAACACTATTTGCACTATTTGTCAGCTTTGCACCACATAAGAAAAATACAGCAATGTATTTACACAAAACAAGCAACAGAAAATACTGTTTTGTGCTTATATTTTATGGAAAGTAGGCTAGCATACCTGATAACCAAATTGTTAACTAGAAAAAAAATAAAAATAAGCAGAAATTTTTAAAAAATTAAAAATTTAATGGTAAAGCACTATATATTTGTGGAGAAGTGAGAAATAGTATAAGAAGTGAGATGAGAAAGAACAATGCCTGCTGTTTTTGTTGTTCTATTTCCCCAGAAATTATGTCAATTCAGCACATATGACACGACTATCACCTTCAATTTGAAATGCTATATTCTATTTATAAAAAGATTCCCCACTGATAAATGATCCTCCATTGTAAAAAATGCAAAGTTGGCAAGTATGCAATATAGTTGTTAAGTACTATTGACTAGAATCAATGCATACTACCTGCAATCTGTGGTGGCAAATCAGTGCTACTGCTATCATAACTAGTGCTGTCACAAGAAAAACTGTCAGATGTATTTTCTGGACTGTTTATAGGCATGTTCTCTTGAGGTTCCTTAATAAAAATAAATAAATAAAATAATAATTAGATATAAGATCCATAATTAACTTATCAAATAAAGTAAAAGCAAATAATGGAGTATTGCAGCAAAAGAATTTATGATGAAATTATTTAATCAGTATCCACACAATCATTTCAACACTAATAAATGTAAAATTCAATTTAAAACTAAGAACTTCTCTTCACATAAATATTGGCCAAAATCCTCTGTTCATTGGTTATGAATAATAAAATAGGTCAAATTAACTCGACAAACATTTAGATGGTTTTGTTCAAACTATCCATTTCCACAATGCTAGAAAGTTTATTACTATATTTAATACCACATGAAATTAATAGTTTATTAAGCTATTCGTCTAAACTACTATATATTAAGGTAACATTTCAGGTATCTTACCGATACCCATCATCAGACCATGCTGTTGGGGAGAAAAAAATAGAAAGGGTTACAAATTTTGAATACAATTACAATTATCAATATTACGATTACAATTTCCATTATTACCATTACTGCATATAATATCTTATATGCAGTAACCAATATATGATATTACAATTACGAATAAACAATTCTAAGTTTGGATTATTGTTACAATAGAACCAGAGATTAAATTCTTATCTGCTAACAGACTCCCTCTTGCTGATGCTCCCAGAAACCTGATGTGCATACAGGCACTGCCAGCAGTTAATTTATAGGTGAGGGATTGATGCCAATAGAATTGTGCCAAGTTTTCTAGCATAAGGGTTTCTTGTGAAGTGAACTCCTGAGGCGACCTTTTATCTCATACTCTGGACATTAGGGTTGGTATGCAGGCTGGTTCTGGTAGTCTGGTAGAGGTTGTGTGAGTGTGGGCTACTCCTCCAGACAACTGGCTTATTTTCTTTTCCTGGTTTCACACTTCTGTTTTTATATTAAAAAGATGAAAATATTGCGGATTGAACTCGACTCACTGTTTTCTATTGAGAGCTGAGGCTCCGAACATTTTTATGAAAAAGGCTTCTTTGATTTTCCTTCTGTTGTATTGCCTATCTATAGAAAGGATTCTCGTGTTCTTGAAATCTCAACATTGAAGTGTCACCACATTGGAAAGCATTGAGGGTTGTCTCGGACTTTAGAACTCTTCCATATTGTACATCTTTTTTTGTGCTCTTTGATTCTGCATTGTAGACATCTGTATGATTCTCCTATATACATACCCCCCCCCCACACACACCTACGGTCTATTTTATAGATGGGACCTCTAGGATTGTCAGGGTTGTCATAGCCCTCATAGATCTTTCCTATGGAAAAATCTATGAGAGCTATTTATTTCTGAAGTAGGTAGAGGCCTTGAGTATCCCAGTAGGATATGGCTGTCTTGCTTGAAGGACATGTTTTGGCTTCTTCTACAGGTACAGTTGTGAATATGGAGTACATGTTCTACCTACCTCAGAAATAATAGCTCTCATAGATCTTCCCATAGGGGGATTCTATATGCAGATTTCTGGCATCAGCATGGGAAACTCCCTCTCTCCTCTCACAGCGGAAATTTTTATTAAAAAATTTGGGGAAGATTTCTTGGAAAACCAACCAAATAAACCTAAATTCTGGAGCAGGTACGTCGATGACATTATAGCTATCTGGAACCATGGCACAGAAAGCTACATAAATTCTTTGATGCTCTCAACAACACCACCAAAAAAATCAAATTCAAAACGGAAATAGAAAACAACAGCAATCGTCCTTTCCTGGATATCCTGTTCACAAGAAAACCCACGGGACTGCATATGGAAGTTTACAGGAAGCCTACTGGGATAATATTAACCTACAAATCCTGCCATCCTTTCTCAACAAAAATCATCGTTCTAAAGAATCTGTAAATAAGATAATGTAGTACGACAGGAACTACAAACAATAACCAGGCTTGCCATGAAGAACGGATTTCCCGTACATATTATCAACAAAGCCATAAAAGACACCTCCAAGACTATCACACAACCCCAACCCAGCAAGGATAGAAGAACCTCCATATGTATATCGTACATACCATCAGTCAGCACTAAAATAGCTAAAGAAGCCAAGAAATTTGATATCTTCACCTTTTTCAAAAGTTCAGCCTCCATCAAGCAGATCATAAAACAACAGTCCAACAACCCTGACAATCCTAGAGGTCCTATCTATAAAATAGACCATAGGTGTGGGGGGATATGTATATAGGAGAATCATACTGCTTGCATTGTGACAGTGTGGTTTGAAGACACCAGTGTTGAAAAGTTAGACTGGTCAGCCCAGAGCTCTGACCTCAATCCTATAGGAACCTCTAGGATGAACTGGATCATCAGGTCTTTGTGAGGAGAGACTGCCCAAAAAAAAAAAAAAAAAACAGCTGAATTGGTCGCTGCATTAAAAGTTGAATGGGGGGAAAATATCAGAGGACACTAACAAAAAACTAGTGGAGAGTGTTCCACATAGACCAGAGGCTGTCAAAAAGGCTAAAGGCTTCAACACATTATTAGTTTTCCTGTAAAAAACTGCAGCCATTATCAACCTACTGCAGGATGGAAGCCTCCTCAACAATTCATGTTGAGGGAAATGGACCATAATCTGCCATGCTGGTCCAGTGCGGGTTGGCAGATCAACCGTATTTAGTAGTCAGTGGCTTGAACCCCGGTCTACTCAAGGAGCATATGCTACTGCACTCCCACTCCTGACCACTCGGCTACGGAGACCAACAGATAAAGGTTATTTGTAGATATGTAGGAAACATAAATGAGGAAAAGTTGGTTCTGTAAGTTTGCAGTTGGAAAGTGAATGAGAGTTAAGTGTTTACAGCATGTGTTCAAACTAGTTTGTAAGACAGTGGGGTGGGGAAACTACAGGTGCTAGTTCAGAAGGAATTAGTTAGTTATTTGGTTTTTAGGAGCATTAGCAACTAAGGCCATATTGCTCCGGGAATATGCGGTGGTCATTCCCTTGACCTTTCCGCATCCTCCGTATTTGGTGGTGACGGGCTCGAACCCCGGTCTAATCAAGAAGCATGTGCTACGCACTGCTGCTCCTTCCCACCTGGCTACGGAGACGCCTTAGTCCATGGAAGTCAGGGTAATACCGAATGGAGATGTGTGAACTTGTCAAAAAATCTGAGTGGCACAGAAGATAACCATAGAAGCTGTAGACTGCTTCAGGCTGTTTGCGCAGGAAAAAGGTTTTCTACTGAAAGGTGGAACGTAACTTGCATCATTGGCAAAACTGGATAGGTTCTGACTCAGTGGAAGAAGGTTGTTAACATAGAAGAATAGTGGGAGAAAAAACTGAACCTTGGTACATGGAAGCATTTGTAGAGAAGTTAGGTGAGGGTGAGAGAGAGAGAGAGAGAGAGAGAGAGAGAGAGAGAGAGAGAGAGAGAGAGAGAGAGAGAGAGAGAGAGAGACTACTACCACTCACAGTGAGCATTCAGAGAGAAAACTAAATATCCAATTGCAAAAAACAGCTGGTAGGCCACAAGATGGGAGATTATTTAGGAGACCTTTAAGCCAAACGCAATCAAAAGCCTTGGAAATGTCAAGAGTAGCTGTTTGAATTTAAATGAATCTTTATATGAAATTTGGACAAAGATGCACAACATAAGCCAATAACATTACCAATGGATTGATGCTGATGGAATTCATATTGGATATCATTAATCAGATGGAAGTTGCTGAGATAGCCTAAGAGTTAGCAGTTGATAAATTTCTCCATTACACTGGAAAGAGTAGAGATAAATGCAATGGGGCAACAATTGGAAAGGAGGGAGTTGTCCCCCTTTTTTAGGAACTGGCTGGAATAAGCAAATTTCCCGGTGGAAGGGAAAATACTAGTGCAATAATAAAGCACAATAAGAAAGTATAAAAATGAGGCACAGAACAGGACCAAGCTCAGGGGCATTGGTTTTGAAAAACAAGTGGAGGGATACCACCAGGACCATGAGCTTTCTCAGAATCAAGAATTCTTCTAACATCCTTCTGCTGGAAGGACGTTAGAAGGCAACAGTAGTTTACCAACTTCATAAATACTAGGAGGAAAAAAAGGGGGGGGGATGTAATGGAACCATCTAGTTATAACAGAGGTGGGAGTATTGATGGACAAAAGTTCTGGCCAAGAGACAAAAGCACCCAACTCCTATTTGGACAAGAAAAAGTTTTCTATTCTTAGCCTGTTCAAAAGCTCATCCAAGACAGAACAAGGGACTCTAATATTTTGGATCTATTCTCACTAAGCAGCCTGTGATAACTGCAATACCATAACATGGATTGTATCTAAAGAAACCTATGTAGTCAATAGTAAAGGTGAGAAATTCTTGGAATCGATTAATTGGACTGACTACTGTACGCTGTCAGATAAAAATATGCTATGGGAAAACATTCAAGGGGTTTATCCTTGAAACCACAAATCACTATTATTAGCTACATGGTGCAAGGAAGCTTGAGGCTTACGTTACACCAGCAAAAAAAAAAAAAAAAAAAATCCCAAGTTATCCCGAGAGAGAGAGAGAGTCAAAATTAGAAGGGAATCACCAAGGAGGAGGAGAATGATGATATCCAGCTTAGGAACCTAGGTCTGCCAAGCCCGTACTCACCAGATGTGAGGCCATAGGGTTATGCTAACAAGCAGCCAAATTCTATAAATGTAAGATGCTAAAATGGATGATAGGTGAGATTCAGAACTGAATGAGCAAAAGAAATAAGCACAGGACAGTTAAAGACAATCAAATGAATTCATGAATTTGAAGTGCTGGTTAAGACATCCAAGGCAGATATTATTGGGATATCAGACATGTGGTGCCATTCAGATATAAGGGATGCAGAACTGGAATTTGGGGAATACAATGTGTACAGAAAGGGAGGAGGGGTTATGCTGTTAGTTAAGAAACACATAAAATCTAAGGGAGTGCATCCAGTTGACATAGATGGACAGCACAAGGTTGAGTCAGTTTGGTGTGACATAAGCACTGGGAAAGAAAAATGAGAGTAGGAGTTTGTTATAGATCTAATGACTCTGATGAGTACAATGAACAATTATACAGAGAAACAGAGCGGGCCAGTAAATCAGAGTGTCTTATAATGGGGGATTTTAACTTCCCAGATATAGACTGGAACTTGTGGATTGGTCGCTCGCACACTAGAAAGGCTTTAGTGGATTTATTGGATAATTGTTTTCTACAACAGCATGCTAGAGAGGCAACAAGAGGAAATAACACTCATGATCTGATTATCAGCAGTGATTATTCATACATTAAGAATTTACAGATAAAAGAACCACTAGGTGGCAGTGATCACAGTGTACTGATGTAACTACCAACAGGGGTAAAGGGAAGGGTTTTTGCTTTCGTAAAGGCAACTACAGCAGTCTCAGAGATTTTTAGGTTCTATACAGTGGGACCAACTGATGATGTTACCAACAGCAAATTCTAAATGGGAAGCATTCGAGGAAGTAATTTTGGAAGCTACTAGCCTTTTTGTTCCAACTAAGAAATAGTGCTCTAGGTTTAGGCCCAAAAGGATGTCATATGAACTAACGAGACTCGTGGCAGAGAAGAAAAATGCATGGGATGCACATAAATTGTCAGGCGACACAGAAGCCTATGGTAGATACAGGCTAGTCTGTAATCAAGTCACAAAGGAGGTTAGGAAAGCAAAGGCAGATTATGAAAAATCTTTGACAAAGGATGCAAAGAAAAACAGCAAAGACTTTTTACTTATATAAACTCTAAAAGGAAGGGGATGAATCAGATTGGTCTGCTTGATATCAATGGTTTGACTTTAGATGATCATTCTTGGATAGCTGCCGAACTAAATGAGTATTTTGTATCTACATCCACACGAGGAGTTATCAAGGAGGAGAGAGCCAGATGTTTATCAAACTCTAACAGGGAGTTAAACGATTTTGTAATATATACTGAGAGCAAAGTAGAGGAGAAATTTTTGAAATTAAACATAAGAAAGGCACCTGGGGTAGATAGTATCTATCCAGTTATATTAAAGGAGGTGGCAAAGGAAGTAAGCAAACCCTTAGCATTAATTATGAGAGCATCCTTGGATTTGGGGGAAGTCCCCACAGACTGGAGATGTGCAAATGTATCTCCAATTCACAGAGGGGGATCAAAGGTTGACATGAGTAATTACAGACCAGTTAGTTTGACTTCTGTTCCAGCAAAAATAATGGAGTCACTGGTAAAGAAGCATTGCAGGATCATCTAGACAAGACAAGACAGTAGTAATAATTCAGACACAGCATGGTTTTGTCAAGGGGAAGTCTTGTCTGACTAATTTGATTGGATACTATGATGTGGTCACAAAGGAACTGGATGCAAAAAATAATTTTGATTTAACTGGATGAAAAATAATTACTTGGATTTCAGGAAAGCTTTTGATACTGTTGCACATGGAAGACTGCTATACAAATTGGAGCAGTATGGCATTAAAGGCAAGTTGCTACAGTGGATAAAAGGATGGTTGAGTGGGAGAAGACAGAGTGGTAATCAATGGGTACTGCTCTACGTGTACTAATGTTATTAGCAGTGTCCCTCAGGGTTCGGTGTTGGGCCCATCGTTATTTTCTATATTTATCAACGATACTGATGAAGGTATATCAAGCTTAATGTCAAAGTTTGCAGATGACACAAAAGTTGGCAGGGTTGTTAATAACAGTAATGACAGTATGCTGCCACAACAGGATCTGGAAAAGTTGGGTATGGGCTGAGAAGCAGCAAATTAAGTTTAACATTGACAAATGCAAAGTACTGTATATGTGTAGCAGTAACCCCAGAGAAATGTACCAACTATGTGGTGTTACTCTTGAGGTAGTGGAGAATGAAAGAGACCTGGAGGTAATTGTGCAGTCAGATATGAAGTTTTTTGAGCAGTGCAGGCAGGCTGCCAGAGTAGGTGATGGGGTCTTGTCAATGATATACAGGAATTCTGAGAGCAGGGATAAGGAGGTGGTTATCCACTTGTATAAGGCAATAATCATGCCACAACTTGAGTACTGTGCACAGGTCTGGAAGCCTCATTTTAGGAAGGATGTAGAGTTGCTATAAAGAGTACAGAGAAGGGCAACAAGACTGGTGAAGAGAACAAAGGGGTGCTCTTTTGAAGAAAGAGCTTAAGTTCTGCAAATTGAAACTTCTGGAGACTAGGCTCCTGCAAAGCGATCTAATTGAAGTGTATAAGGCCTTGAATGGATTGAGCAGGCTCAAATTTTTTTTTTTTTTTTTTTGGTAGTTGTTGGCGCATCGGCTTCTGTGGCCATAATGCACCTCCCAAGGTTTTTGCAGTACTTTGATCCAAGCCCGAGGCGGGATTCGAACCCGCGACCTTTGGGTTGCCAGGCAGGCACTTTACCCACCCGGCTAGCCCGGTCGGCGCAGGCTCAATGCTAATGGGATTCTTCTTCTTGCTCACATTACAAACCTGAGGGTGGCATAGATTCAAACTGAGGAAAGACAATTGTAGAATAGATGTGCGGAAGTTTGCCTTTAGCCAGAGGTGGTTGATTGCTGGAACAAACTTCCATCTGTTGTGGAAGTTGATAGCTTAAATAAATTCAAGGCAGAACTAGACAAACATTTGGAATGAATGGATCAGTGAAATGGGAAGAAGGTTTTTTTTTTTTTTTTTTTTGCTGATGCTGTATAAGCTTGCTTTCTTGCATCACGTGCCTCTACTAATCCTAAAAAATGATTCTGATTTGTATGAGCATTTTTAACAAAGTACGTCACAAGACAAATGAAAGCTGATTATTAGAAAGCACTAACAGAGAGAGAGAGAGAGAGAGTGCTAAGAATGGGATGAGTTCTCATACATGAATCAAAAAAAGTGAGTAAACTAATAAGGGCCCTTCCATATAGACCTTCCACTGCAGCTTATCTGGTTGCAGTGGAAGGTCCATAGAAATGGCAAATGAGTTTAAGAGATATTTATCACATTTACAGTAAAAAGCAGGCTCTTAACAAAAGATGGAATACCACTGATGAGGCAAGACAGACAAAAGATGATTATTAAAAAGCACTAGCAAAGAACAGGATAAGGAATTTTCATTTGTGAATAACCAATAGGGCACTTAACTATTTTGCCCATAGAAAGCCCAACATAAATGGCAAATGAGTTTAAGAGATGCTGTAAACTCTGGGGAAGTCTAATGTATCAAAATAAGTGATATAATGATCTCAGAGAAGCATTTGTTAAAAAAAAAAATAAATAAATAAATTACGAAGATTAAAGGAGAGCACGTGACCAATGATCTTTTATCAATCATTAATCACTGATTAACGATTAACACAGGCATATTATTTCTGAGGAGGCAGTTAACTACAGACCAGTGAGTTTGACTTCTGTAGTAGGGAAGATCATGAAGGATGTGGTTAAGGATGCCATTCAGAACCATCTTGACAACCGTGGTATCATAACCTAGCAGTACTGATGGTTGACCTTCAAAAATAATGTGCCTGCATTAACTATTAATCACAGAATAAAAATCTGATTTTTTTTTTTTTTTAACTTTATTTCTCCCACTCAATAAACGTGATTGCTGCCATCCATTGGGAGTTTAATATACTTCATATTACCTACTTGTAGTCTGTAGGGAACTAACAGGCAATGATTCCTCTGGGATTGGGTGCTGATCTAACTGCAGCACCTGCTAGATTTTACTCATCATCCCAAAGCGGATTGAGATATAGAAAAAGTGGATGTTGAATGCAGGTTCATTTTTTTTTTTTTTTGTTTTTTTGTTTTAGTTAGTTGTTGCCGCATTGGCTTCTATGGCCATACTGCACCTCCCAAGGTTTTTGCAGTACTCTGATCCAAGCCCGAGGTGGGATTCGAACCCGCGGCCTTTGGGTTGCCAGGCAGGCACTTTACCCACCCGGCTAGCCCAGTCAGCGAATGCAGGTTCATAATGAGAATATAACTTGTGCTGAACCCCGAGAGAACTGGATGAAAATTATCTCTTCATTCATAAAGTCTGTAATGCACTTAAAGAATCTGTGTAAAGAACTTATTTGATAATTATTAGTTTTAATGTGGTCAAAGGGTAGTTCTACAGCATACAACTCTGTGGTGTATAAACTGTACTCATGGGGAATCTCTAAGATACTGTACTATCTGGGAAGACCGCAGCAGATATCACAGATGATTATGATTTCGAGCTATCAGTGAAGATAGGCAGAAATCAGACACAGATGGCGAAGTACTGGCCTTTCCCCCATTATTAATGTAGAAGGTGGAAAGCAAGCATACCAAAGTGATTGGGCAACCTTGTCTGAGCACTGCTTCAATAAGAATACTAAAGGGATGTCTAGCAGTCTGACAGTGTTATTGAGATTTTCCCATTGTAGCTTGAAAACGGATGTCCACATTGCATAGGATGATCTGGTAGGGATTTTAGTTAAAAAATATATTTTAGCAACAATTGCTTTCATTAAAATGAGAGAGGCAGTTGAATTGCATAAATGTATAAACTTTAACCAGGCGATGTTCTAAGTGCTCAAGCAGCGATGCAGATGGCTTAAATGTGAAGTGGATCTAGCCATCGAAATACGCTGTTTATAGCAGATGTGTACACTTCGGATCCATAACCTAATTTGAATCGGAAAAGTGCATGATAGAGGTGAAGTAAAGCAATCTGTTCCCCAATTATTAGATGAAACGGCACGTAGGAGGTTGACACCTTGTGCACTTCTTTGTCCACAATTGATGTATGTGTTGTAGGAATGTCAACTTCTTACTGAATAATACCCAAGAATTTTGTTTCGGGTACTACTGGAATGATGTTTTGTCTGAGCTTTAGTTTTGATTCAGATGAAGGTTCCGTTTGTGACTGAAGTATATGTAAATGGCTTCTAAGATGAAAAACCTGAACCCATTGCCCAGGTGGTGAGATGGTCAATGGCTTGGCGCAATGACTTTCGGTGACTCTCATAGTACGTGACTGAGAAAATACTGAAATCATCAACGAAGAGAGCATTTATCACAGTTCACAAATTTGTTCAGTAATTAAGCACAACTTACAATGGAACCTTGGGGAACTGCCTGCTCTTGGAAAAAAGGCCAAGAAAGTACCCTGCACGAACTTGAAATGAGCAGTTTGTCAAAAAAATTTCAATAAAAAATTATAGGCAACCCCATTATAGGCAAAGACCAGAATTAAAGATGTCTTTTTAATTCCAAATCTCCAAACTGTGTGATACGCATTTTCCACATCAAAGAAAATTGACACCAGGTGCCTGCATTTCAGAAAATGCATCTTGAATAGACATTTCCATTCATATTAAATTCTCGAGAATTGACCTGTTCTTTCAGAGGCCGCACTATATTCTCAAAAGGAGGTCATCTGTTTCTAAATTAATCATCTTACAACGTATGTCGTCTGGTCCAATGGCGCTTGCCTTGGACAGAGATAGTGCCGCTTTGTTTCCCATTCTGTGAAATGCTGGCTGCAGACTTCAGTTGTTTTAAAACAACTCAAACTACTATTTTAAATTTGAGGCAAGAAACTTGGAAGGGAAGAGGGAAATGTTTCAGCACACATTTTAGCAAATGTCTCCCCTAGAGTGTTTGCAATTGCACATCCAAATAGGCTTAGGTGTTGCCATCTGGGTGATGGAAGACGTGAAGTGGATCCAAAATTCCTCCTGACTCTAACCGTAACTTGATTTGGTGTGTGTGTGCATATTTGAAGGGTATTAAATTATCTGCAGTAGGATAATGACAAAGGTGCTGGTCAAGACATCAAATGCAGACATTGGGACTTCACAGATGTGGTGTCACTCAGATATATAAGGAATGAATAATTTGAATACAGAGAGTACAACATATATGGAAAGGACATTCATTCATTCATTTATTTATTAATTACACACAATATAGTCTCAACATTATATACATAAAAGTATATACATGATTTATATACAAGATATATTTACATATAATTATATGCTCTGACAAACATTAAACTCTCGCGCGCGTGTGTGTGTGTGTGTGTGTGTGTGTGTGTGTGTGTGTGTGTGTGTGTGTGTGTGTGTGTGTGTGTGTGTTCTTATTCAGGGTAGCTCCCAGGCATAAGCCCAAATCTACCTTGAGAACTTGGGAATATGTAGTCTTTACAAATCAGTCCTGAAAAAGTGTGTTAAATTACCCAAGTCTGATTTTACTGTAGCGCAATTCGCACATGAAATCCCGCACCCACTGGAGGTAGTGCAATATCAGTGAGTGCCAGCAATCCCACGCTGCCCATACCAGGGAGCCAGCAGGGGAAAAAAAATATATATATATATATATATATAATAAAACAACAATAACATTCAATAGTCTGGATGGCACAACTATAAACTTCAAAAATCACAGTTCAACTGAATATTTCCTCAGTTGCTGTTTCACATGCACTGGAACCTCCAAAACCAATAACGCTATTATCCAGCAAATCTCCAACTTTACGCCATGGATAATAGAACCTTTATATGGAAAGGACAAGGGACAGGGTATTCTTGTATTGATTGCGGCCTCCAGGGTTACCCCTATATACCGCTGTAGCATCTGTAGGTTATTTATAGCCGGCAAGTGTGTGTAAGTGTGTGTGTGTGTGTGTGTGTGTGTGTGTGTGTGTGTGTAAGTATATATGTGTGTTGTGGTGGTTGTTGTTTGCCGGCCCTGGAGTCTTAGCAGCCGGGAGACAGGGAGCAAGCTACCTGCGTCCCGAAGGACAGACAGGATAAGGTGGGGGGAGGAATTGTGCTCCTAATTAAGAAGTATACAAAATCTAAAGGCAGTGCAACCCTTTAGACATGGGCTGCACTGCCTTTAGTTGATATGGGTGGCCAGTGCAATGTTGAGTCAGTTTTGTGTGAAATAATCACTGGGAAAGCAAAAATGAGAGTTGGAGTGTGTTGTAAGCCTAATGGCTCAGATGAGTACAAAGAACAGCTGTAGCGAGAAAGAGAAAAATAGCCAGAAAATCAGAATGTTTTATAACGGGGGATTTTACCTTTCCAGATATCGACTAAACTTTTGGGTTGGTCACTCACAGACTAGCAAGACCTTTGTGGATTTATTGGATGATTGTTTTCTACAGCAGCATGTTTAAGAGGGAGTAATACTCTTGATCTGATTATCAAGATCAAGATATTACTCCCTCATTATTCATGAATTAAGAATCTGCAGATCGAAGAGCCACTAGGTGGCAATGATCCAGTGTAATTATTTGGAATTTACTTAAAGTTGTAACTACCATCAAGGTTAAAGGGAGGGTTTTGCTATCATAAAAGTGACTCCAGTGGTCTCAGACAGTTTTTAATTTCTATACAGTGGCCCCAACTGATGATGTTACCATCATAAATTGTAAATAGGAAGTGTTCAAGGAATTAGGCATAGAAGCTAGGTTTTTCATACCAACTAAGAATTGCTCTTCAAGGTATAGGCATAAATGGATGTTAGATAAACTGATGAAACTCGTGCAGAGAAGAGAAGTGCATAGGATGCATATAAATTATAGGGCAACAAGGAAGCCTATGGTAGATATAAACTAGTCTGTGATCAAGTCACAAAGAAGGTCAAGCAAGCGAAGGCAGATTACGAGAAATCTTTGGCAAAGGATGCAAAGAAAAACAGCAAAGACTTCTTTTCTAATATAAACACTAGAAGGGGATGAATCAAATCAGTCCACTCTATATTGATGATTTGACTGTTGGTGATCCTGCTCAACTTGCTGACAAACAATGAATATTTTGAATGTACATTCACATGAAGAATTCTTTAGGAAAGAGAATGCCAGAGGTTTCTAAAGCTCTAATAGAGAGCTAAATGATTTTGTAATAACTGAGAAGAAAGTAGAAGATAAATTGTTGAATTTAAATGTAAGAAAAGCACATGGGGTGGATGGTATCTATCCAGTTATATTAAGGGAGGCAGCGAAGGAGTAAGCAGACCCTTAGCCATAATTATGAGAGCATCTCTGGATTCAGAGGAGGTCCCCCACGAACTGGAGATGCGCAAATGTATCCCCAATTCACAAAGAGATCAAAGGGTAACATGGGTAATTACAGAGCTGTTAATTTAACTTCTGTTGCAGGGAAAATAATGGAGTCACAGATTAAAGAAGTAATGCAGGATAAACTACACAGGAGTGTAGTTACACATCAATCACAGCATGGGTTTGTTAGGAGCAAATCTTGTTTGGCAAATTTAATAGGTTACTATGATGTGGTGACAAAGGAACTGAACACAAAAAAAATTATTTTGATATCATATACTTGGATTTCAGGAAAGCTTTTGATACTGTTGCACATAAAAGAATACAAATTGGAGCAGTGTGGCATTAAGGGCAAGTTGCTGCTATGAATAAAGAGATGGCAGGAGAAGACAGAGGGTGGTAATCAATGGACATTTTTTGGGGGAATAATGTTATAAGCAAAGTCTTGGAGGGTTTGGTGTTGGGCCTATTGTTGTTTTCTATATTTATCAATGATAAAGCATGTCATGCTTACCATCCAAGTTGATATATGCTACTGCAACAGGATCTAGCAGATGGGCTGAAAAATGGCAACTGATTTTTAACATTGATAAATGCAAAATACTGCATATGGGTAGCAGTAACCCCAGAGTAATGTACCAACTGTGTGGTAATACATTCAGGGCAGTGGAAAATGAAAAAGACCTGGGAGTATTTGTGCAGTCAGAAATGAATTTCTCTGAGTAATGCAGACAGGCTGCCAGGAGAGCTCATTGGGTTCTGTCAATGATATACAGGAATTTTGCTAGCAGGGATAAGGAGGTGATTATCCCATTGTCAGGCCATATCTCGAGTACTGCATACAGGTCTGGAGGCCTCATAGTTGGAAGTTTAAATTTTTTTTTGTTCTTGGCTGATGAGTATAGGCTTGCCTTCTTGCATCATTTGCCACTTCTAATCTTATTTTCTTTGTTCCACCATGCTTTTGAGTACGTAAGATTTTCTCCTTGGTAGCTGATGCATACAGGTTTATAGCTAAACATTCCATGATTCTGTAGCCCTGTGCACCACATTGAGTGCACAGGGGGTATCCATGGCAGGCAAGGGAACCACAACAGGCCTTTTGCAAGTGTCTGTATTTTTGACACTGGATGCATCTTAGATTTGGAACATACAGCCTTAGAGGGCAGTGCAGGTCATCACAGCAGGTAACTGTGATTGAATTAAGAGATGTTGGAGAGTTGAAAATATGGATAAGCTTTTTAGTGGGTACTAGATTTCCATCTCCGTTCATGAATATTCTTTTTACAGCTGTCATTCCTTGTTGCTTAAGTTCAGAAGAGATTTCTTCCTCTGACACTTCCATAATATCCTACTTGGAGATCACACTACAAAACGTTTAATGCTTTATGGGGGTTAACTATGACTGGAATTCCCCTGACAGAAGTAGCTTGAAGCAGCTGTTCTGAATGCTTTTTAATTTTAGTTTCTAGAATGACAGCCGGGACAGTGTTGGGATCTGTGATGTGATTATTAAAATTCATGAGGATTTTGTTTTTGTTTTAGTTCAGTGCCTGAGCTCCCCACTCAGTACAGGGCCCAAATGGGATGCCCACTTCCCAGCAAGCAATAAATGTACCCAGGAGTGAAATCCAGGGCTACTCAAACACCATATTTGCATTTCTGCCAGCCTGAATTGTCGCTGACCAAGCAAGTAAAAGCATGGCATCGACATAGTTGATCCTATGTCAATGCCATGTGAACCAATCCAGGACCACCCATCTTGTCAAAGCAGGACCAAAGTGGTGTGTTGAAGCTAGGTCCCTCAACCACCAGGATTCCCCTTTCGGAGGTTCCATGGGTTGCAGCACACAGCAAATAATGGATTCATATTGTTAGAGCCTGGTACCTAGGCAGTGGATCCCAAGGATGCTAATCCAGAGGACCAGCAGCATCACTGGGAGGTCCCCTTAACCACATACAGGTACCCACATTAGGCAGGGTGTGAGGGGGGGGGGGGAGTGGATGCAGTGATCCTGCCTAAGTTTTGGATGATTACCTTGTAAGAATGGTATGAAGATTCTATTTTATTTATTTTTCCTGCATCAGACAAAATGCAGGAAAACACTTGCTTCCTTTCATCACTTGGCCTTACTAATTTATAAGGTATATCCCAAAGTGAATGTAGCAAGATATATAGCTAAGATATATTCTGTATCTTTTGCTATATATCTTGCTACATTCACTTTGGGATATACCTTATAAATTACATGTGTGCACCACGCACACACTCAAAATGAAAAATAAAATTAATTTATACAAATAATAAAGAAAGGAAGAGAATGAAGGATGAAAATACAAAAGGATAGTAAGAGAGGACTGCATAAGTGTCACCATTACTCAAATCTGTTACATCGATGAACTGATTATCACTTAGTTCTGCACTGAGTTGTTCTAGATTTGAAATGCAATAACTCCATGGCCATTGTTGCCTCCTTGTGATCTTCCAATGAGACTCTGAATGGTTGGTCTGTTTTAATTTATTTTTGCTTCATAGTATGGTCAATTATTGCAGTTGGTTTTTCATTCCATTTATAGCAATATTTCACACAATTCAACCTTGGTTCCAACGAGGAGTCGCTGCTAAATTTATGCTGACTTTTCTTCTAAATTAGAAGGATAAATCAGACCGTAGAGGCAATTTTGTCTAAAACTGAAACCCCATATCAGGATATGCTCCAAAGGTCATCATACTTGCTACAATGTTAGATAAGTCTACACATGTTCTTCCAGTTGCTGGCATGTATGTTTTATACAGTACATATTTAATCGGGTTGCCTCTGCTTTTCACTAGCACCATTAGTGAGCAACATTAATTTTTTTTTTTTTTGTCAGAAGGAACTGAATCCTACCAGATTCAGAGATCAACATTAGTACAATAGGGATCAAAGAAAAGTTTATGAAAAGGTTTAGAGTAGGCAGAACAAATGTTATTGACAAAAGACTGTTCAGCCATCCAGCAACTTCAACCACATTTACCTGGCTTACCATTCTGCTAACTTATTCTTAATTTACATATTTCAATTTCTGTGTTATATCCACACACACACACACACACAGAGAGAGAGAGAGAGAGAGAGAGAGAGAGAGAGAGAGAGGGGGGGGGGCACTTTATTAGTTATACCTAACTAATAGCAAGTAAATTCTTCTTCCCCCTTGGCCTTCAGAACAACCTGAACTCATCACTGCACAGACTCTGCTGCTTCCCAAAGTTGTTGAAAATTGGATTGTTGTGGAGCTCTACTCCAAAGAAGAACTGGTTCTACCTCATCCCACAGTTTCCAAATGGAATTTCAGAATAGAATGGATTGAGACCTAATGACTGGTGAGGCTGGGTGCAGTAAGCTGAAATCACTCTCATGTCTGGAACCAGTTCTCTACAATACTGGTCTTGTGACATAGTACATTATCCTGTTGGAGAAATCCATTTGTAGGTATATGGACATACTGCAGCTATGAATAAATGTACCTGGTTGGAAACAACTTCCAGATACATCACATCACTGGTAAAAGAAATACACCATACCATTACATTGCCACCACCAGTCTGCATTATTGAGAACTGGTAGGCTGGGTTTATGGACTCAGTTTTTTTGCCATATTCTGGTCCTGCCATCAACATGCAATATCAGGAGCCAGAAATGCTCAAACCAGTAAAAGTTTTTCAATACTCCATTATCCAATGTTGGTATGCCTGAACCCACAATAATGAAGCTTCTTGTTTTTTTGCTGACAGGGTGGAAATGGTTAGGTTGTCAACTGTGATATCCCATCCATGACAAATTATGATGGTTTGCATGCTCTGCAATACCACTCTGGTTACCACTGCTGTACTGGATTATTCACCGACTGATTATCCTTTCTGCTACTCTGGGCATGTATTGTTGGCCACTGGTAGCCTTTCAAATCAGCGAGCTGTTTCTGATAGGAGGGTCACCATCAGCTGGATGTTATTTGGTTATTGGACCAATCTCAATTCATCTGAGACAGTGTCCATAATGTTCATACCACTGTGTCTGGTGCCAACTCCCATACCACACCGAACTGCATATGTACAGTACCCTACATGTCAGCCCACCTGCTTTATATCACACGGTGCAAACATATGATGCTGTTATTGAAGGAGCACTCCATTTCATGAAAAGGTGTATGTGTACCTAATAAAGTGGTCACTCAGTTTTATATAAAAGCAATTTTTAAAACCATAATTTATCAAAATAATTTACCCATAATAAAATTTTTGAGCTAAAGTGAATAGTTAAAGTTAATAAATAGTATAATATGAAAATACTAACTTTCTGCTTCAGTGCATCATAATTTTCATACTCTAAAATAAACTGACAAAATGTAATAAAATCTTCAGCAGTTCTCCTTTTTTTAGCTGGTGGTTCACTCTAAAATAAAATTAAAAACAATATCAGTGCAAAAACTAATTACTTAATCAGTTTCTTTTTGTTGTTTTAAAACTGACCTACAGTTACAAAAAAGTTCTATCACTGACAGGATATGAAATAAAATATTTAGTACTGTAATGGCTAAATGATGCAAGGAAGCAGACTTTTTCTGCATCTACCAAAAAAAAAAAAAAAAATTCTCTATAATTCACAGTTTTCCCATTATCACAACATGACTATCCAATTCCACTTTGAACTTTACCAAACCCTCAGCATTAAATTCTCTAGCAAGTTATTCCAACAATCTACTTTGCATGAAAGTAAACTTCATGAGATCCAGCTTTAGCATTAGCATACAATGCAAGAAAGCAAGCTTATGCAGCATCATCCAAAAAAAAAAAAAAAAAAAAAAAACCTCCCATTTCACCCCTCCATTCGTTCCAAATGCCTGTCCAGCACAGCCTTATTTATTTAGGCTATCAACTTCCACAACAAAAGATGGAAGTCTGTTACACCAATCAACCACCTGCTGGCTAAAGGCAAACTTCTGCACATCCATTCTGCAACTGTCTTTCTGTTACTTACCAAAATTTTGTATTTGTGACCCCTAGTTTTGTCTTCTGGCAGTGAAAATATACCTCCTTTGTTCATTCTCTGATTCCCTCCAGGGAATTATGTACCTCTATCAGATCTCTCCCCAAGATGTCCAGTGGTCAAACTTTGAAGTATACATCTGAGCTGTATACTATAATAAGTCCTGGATTTCCACCCTTCCCTAGGTGCAAATTAGTACATTTAGAAACAAACTACAGTTTCCATTTTTCACACAAGTCCTGATCATTTTTAAGTTAAATGGCCTCATTCTGGTTGTTAACCACTTTTCCTATCTTTAAGTCATTAACAGAGTTTGATAGCTTAGCCTGCACTCCCTATTCAAAGTCATTAAGGAAGATGAGAAGTAGAAGTTGCTCCAATACTGATCCCTGAGAAACTCCACTTACAAGGTTGTATTACTTCACCCTGAGTAATGTCCATTTATGACTACTCTCTTCTAACTTTTAACCAACCCTTCATCCAATGAAGGATCTTACCATTAATCCCAATTTACTCTAGTTTGTACAACAGCCTTTCATGGTGAACCATAACAAAAGCATTGCTCAGTCCTTGTTTGCCTTAAAACAAGTCTCCAGTAATCAAAATCAAGTTTGCTCATGCTTAGAGGAGAACCTTAATTTCATTGCTATTTCCATGGAATCCGTGACAATTCAACTAAGAATTTGAATGTAAACATGATTTAGTTTTTCTGGATCTATCTGTGGACTTCTGAAGGACTTTCCTTTCCAGTCCTTTGAGAAGAAAGGAGGACTGTGTCTTCTTCCAAGACTGAGTCATCCAGTACTTCTTAACTTGAACATCCATTTTTCTTATACTCCATGTGGCGCTTCGGTTTTTTTTTTTTTTTTTTACTTTTCTTTTCCACTTTGTTTTGGCAGTTGTGGAGTCCTAGGAGTGATGATATGGGAGTGGCAGCTGACTCTTTAGAGTAGGTTTTAGGAGAGTGCAATAAACAGTCTGCAACTGGGGTGAATGAAATTTTTGGTGGAATAGCCATTTCAGTTTGGGTCTCAATGGAATGCGACATGAAAAAAAAAAAACTCTCAGCATATTACGGCTTGTTACTAATTAAAAGTTTTGTAACAGAATCCATGATTTCATGGTTCTTTGCACCACACAAGGAACACAATATTTGTGACTTAATTTGTGATTTGGCACTTAAAGCACCCTAAGGAATTCAGTACACATGGCCTTACAGGTATCCAGCTGTCACTCTCCAAATTCCAATTTGGAGAGTGACTTTGAAAGTAAACATGAGGTATTTGATTCTAACCCCTATGCGCAAATATTCTTTTTACAACTGTCACTCATTGTGGCATAAATTCAGAATACATTTATTCTGATGCTTCAAGAAGGTCATGTTTGAAGATCCACAAGTTGAATTAAATGTCTTGTGGTGTTGGTAAGGGGGGGGGGGTTCAGGAAAGCTTTTCAGACTGTTGCACATGGAAGACTGCTGCACAAATTGGAGAGCTTACTGTAATCTGAATCTTTTCTTTTAGTTTATATTAAAATATCTGCAGAATAATTTAACTGATTTCAGGAAATAGAGGAGGGTGACATCTTTCCTATATACTTTTCATCAGTGGAATGATTTACCAAGAAGCATGGTGTAGGACTTCATTATTATCTGTTAGAGACTGTGTTAGGTCCCAGAAAGTTTTAAATTATCAGGCTTCATGAGATTTTTTTTTGTTTTAATGCTCATGCTCTCCATCCACCACAGAGCCCAAAGGAATATCCACTACCCGCCAAGCAATAAATGCACTCAAGAGTGGTACACTAGAGATAGCCCAACCACCATAACCACACCACTGCCAACCCGCATCCTGTCTCTTAGACCATGAGGGTAGGCGCATGGCATTGACACAACTGACTTCTCATCTTTGTCTGGAATTTAGGCTGTAGGCACTGGATCTCAGTAACATTAGCCTGGAGTGCCAGCAGCATCACTGATAGGTCCCCTCACCAATATAACGTCCACAATTGGGGGGGGGGGGGATTTAAAGGGAAATAGTGACTATTTCATGCAAATAGGATATGTGTGACATTGTAGAACAATTATCATTTTTTAAGGACACAAAAAGGTGATGTAAATGATAGTACCAATGATGTTAAGGACAAACAATCTGAGGGTTTACTTAACAAGTATGAGGTGATGCTTAGAAAAAACTTCAAGTTAAGACTAAATTTGAAAGTGTCTGGAATTTTTATAAGGAAATATAGGAATGAATTCATGGTGAGAGCTTTGTCAGTCAGTAGATTTCCTCTGGCTACAGAAATCTTCAAAAACATATACGCATTCACAGCTTCTGTTATTTTTGCTGTAAAGGTATTCCATAATTCAATTGTATTCATCCTCCCTTTCATCCATTTAATAGATGCTGTGTAGTGCCTTAAACTGTCCCCCAACTCAAAAATTAATTACACAAGATATAATTGGAAAATTGGCTGTGATCTTACAGTGGATGATGCACTTTCACTCAGTTCACAATTTTGCTGTTTCTTGTATAAATGGGACTTGAGAGCAAAGGGTTTCTATTTTCACTGTCAAGAAGAATCATGTTGCAGTAGTTAAAGGGATGGGTTTTAATTTCAGAAGAGGTGACTATGACAGTTTAAGGCACGACACAGCATCTATTAAATGGATGAAAGGGAGAATAAATACAATTGAATTATGGAATACCTTTAAAGCAAAAATAACAGAAGCCATGAATGCGTATATTCCATTAAGAATGAGGAGGATGCCGAAATGGATGAGTACTTTCCCTAACTAATATAGCAAAAAAAAAAAAAAAAAAGGGGGGGGGGGGGGTTAGAGTGACAAAGGTAATGAAGCCCTACAATTTGATCTGTAACAGTACCAAATAAGGTTAGGAAGGCAAAGGCTGAGTGTGAGAAGGAGCAGAATGGGGACAAGGAATTTTTCTTGTATGTAAATACAAAAAAACGAATCAGATATGACCCTTGTCATGGGAAAAGTCTTAGATAACCCAGATGTTGCTAATGAACTGAATAGGTACTTACTGAATAGGTATTTACTGACAAAAGACACTTCGCATTGAAGGGAAGTTGTGCGCGTGAGTTTGAGCCACTGAAATTAGTGATTTCAAAATTACTGATGACTATTTATTAAAAACAATTTCAAGCATAAAAGCAAGTATGGCTCCTGAAGTTGATCATATATACCATTAATTTTGAGGGAGATGCCAGAGCATACTGAACCAGTGAGATATATTAATTATAATTATGAGGGCATCATTCGACTGATGCATGGGCTCAAACATTGAGGTGGCTGACTGAGTCCTGATGTTAACAGTGATCACAGTGCATTGATGTGCAATTTACTTAAAGTAACTACTGCCAAGAGGAAAGCAATGAGCTTTTGCCTTTGGAAATGGGTCTACAATGGTCTCTGACAGGATTTAAATTCGGTGCAGGGAAACCAACTGAAGTGTTACCAACAACAAATTCTAAATGAGAAACATTTGTGGTTGCAAACATAAAAGACATTAGTCTCTTCACACTAAGTAATAAATACTCTTCAATGCTTAGTCATAAATAGATATCAGATGCTTGTTTGTTTGGGTTTTATTGGTGTTTGTTTGTTTGTTTGTTTGTTATTTGGTTTTTAGGAGCATTAGCAGCTAAGGCCATATTGCTCCGGATATGCGGTGGTCATTCCCTAACCTTTCTGCATCCTCCGTATTTGGTGGTGACGGGCTCGAACCCCGGTCTAATCAAGAAGCGTGTGCTACGCACTGCTGCTCCTTCCCACCTGGCTACGGAGGTGCCTTTTATTGGTGCATTAGCAACTAAGGCTATAATGTGCAAAAACCAGATCATGCAAAAGAGAACAGTTAATAGATCTCAGTGACCTAACAAATTAGGTCACTATGTCCAAAGGCCTGGGCAAAATGATAAAAGTATATCAAAGATATACAAGTTACACTTTTAAATTGGAGTAAAAAGGTTTAAGGATTTTAGTAATTAAAAACGGCTGACACATGCCTGTAGTTAGATGAAATCTGACTGAAGTGTATAAGGCTCAGACAGATGACTAAAAGCAGTAAAATATAAAACACATTTGTGCCTATTAAGTGAACACTCAGGTAAAACGTGCTGAATTCACAATTCTCCCATGTAGAGGAATCATCTGCCCTCAGCAGGAACGAATGCATAAGATGATGCAGAAGTGAGTGAACAGTTTAAACAAACTGTTCACTCACTTCTGAAAGTGTCTTACAGTCTAAATTATTTTCTCCTAAGAAAATAATTTAGAGTGCATTATTTGCCTGTAGTCTGTATAGGGAACTAACATAGTATAGTGTGTTTGATGAATGGCAGCACCTAGAACATCAGTTCAACTCTGCCGTGTTTCTCGGTGGTGATAAAGACTGTAAAATTAGCCCAATGTGTCGGTATAGTGTTGTTTGTACGATTATGTAGTCGTAGATTGTTTTGTTTGGACTGCCGGCCAACAGTAAGCAGCAGTCACCAGGAGCCAGGCCTCTAGAATCAGCCTGCCCAGGAAAGGCAATACAGGTAGCTCTCAACTTTACGAGTTAATTCATTCCTAACGCACACTTGTAAAGCGAAAACTCATAAAGTGGGAACTTATTTCCCGTAGACAATGTAAAAATAGGGGTTACATTATTAACAATGAAATTAGTTAGCTAATTAGGTTTATGTTTAAACAATGATTATTTAATCAAAGAAATGAAAACGTAGCCTGTAAAATCAAACAAATCATAATAACAGAGGAATTATGACTTACAAATGTTAAAGAATGTTTATTCTTCATCATCATCGACTAAATGCACACTCGCTGATCACTATTTATTGTGCTGTTTGTTTGTTATTTGGTTTTTAGCAGCATTAGCAACTAAGGCCATATTGCTCCGGGGATATGCAGTGGTCATTTCCTGACCTTTCCGCATCCTCCGTATTTAGTGGTCACGGGCTCGAAATTTATTGTGCAACACCTTGTGCAACAAACCAACGAGTGCCGAGCACTCGTTGGTTTGTTGCACAAGGAGTCGGCGTTTATTTCCAAGATAATCTTCTCTTTTCTTTATAAATTTCAATAGCATGCATAACCATTTTTTAACGGAACGCACAAATTGAAAATAGCACAATTATTGCGGAGTAACAAGTTTACAAAGCTTAAAAAAAAAAAAAAAAAAAAAAGGAATGAAGAGAAGATTCTGAAAATTTATTTGTTTTTTATACGATTGAAGATTTCAGTAAAGGGCAAACACATTTCACCATAATAACATAAAAACCCACACAATTCCAGCTATCAGTATTTTCACAAATGCAATAACATCGAGTTTACTACCCATTTATAATTGCTTGCAGTAACAGAAAAGCCCAATAAATCGGAAAGTGCAAATTGTTTTTACTGTTTCATGGTCGTGACTTCCAGAAATGTGCTTTAGAAAAATATCACACAGCCGTTTCAAAATTGGTTCTTAACATATGATAACGATCAAAGTGTAGTGAATTTAATGATTTGAATTGGTAACTAATACAATTTACACTACAAAAACGACCTTTTGGGGAGTTATATAGCGAAAATTTGAACTTCCAGGTCGTGGAATGAATTACCAAAAAAAACAATGTGTTATTGGGTTCACATTACGATATTTTCGCGATATGATGGTAATGGATTAATATCGTAAAGTGAGGTACACTGTATTGTACAGCTAGGCGTGCGGTTTGAAATGCGATATTTATGTATGTTTAGCATTCATTTTTTTGCAATTAATGTTCATATTTTCGATTTTGTTGATATTTGGGAGGGGGGGGGACTCATAAACCCAGAAACTCTTAAAGCGAGAACTGCCTGTATATTCTGTACCCTGAGTGACCAAGACCAGAGAACCTAGCAGGGGGAAAGGGTAGAAATACAAAGAAAACATGAAAGAAATCATTTCAGGTTAAATTAGCAATTCAATTTGAAGAAATTTTTGATTACATAATAATTTTCTTTAATTTAATAGCAAGGGAACTATTTAGAGTGGATAACCTGAAATAATTAAGCAAGAGCATCATTCAATTATTCGCAACAAAAGTAATCATACAGAAATTTATAAAACCTTACCAAATAGTTATACAAACTTATTGCAACTAAAGAAATTATACATAAGATTATGCAAAATTATAGATACAAAGTATTAAAATATCAAAACATATGCATTAAAATAGTGGATTCCGGTTAATTGGGACACATTGCGACTAGTGCACTTTGGCCCGATTAAGCGGCTACCCCAATTATGTGAAGTTTCACATAAATAGTTATAAAGAAGGGGGAAAAAAAAGGCAAAACTACCATTTCACTGAGTAACAAATTATTTATTCAAATAAATTTCAGAATAAATTAGAGTCAAATATTTAATTTTTAACTATTCTTCATGCAGAACTTTCCATTTTTGCTCATCGTCAATCATCATTAATGACCTGTCCAAGGATAAATATGTTGTCCTTAAAGTCCTTCTATCTAAGCCTATTAAAGCGATATACACAACAAATTAGAGAAAAATATTTTATATTTAAAATTTTAATTTAGACAACAAACATGCATATACTTGCCCTTCAACTTTCAGTTCCTAATTGTCATTGACAGAGAAATTTATCCAGTGTACCCTGCAGTGTTCTTTTGATTGACTGTGAGTGAACAAAATCAGCACAGACATCTAGTGCAGATAATGGACTGCCTTCGTTGCCTTCCTACATTGAAGTATCGTCATAACCCTTAATGAATTTCCTGGAATCCTGTGTAGTCACTTGTTAAAGTTCAGATGTGTCACCATCACTTTCCTCACCTTCTGATTCCTTGTCTTGGTGTTTTGATAAAATACTTTCAACGACTGCATCTTCAATCTTCATTTTTGTTGTAACATTCAATATTATTATCGATACCTTCAAATTCTCCATAGTTCCAAACTTTTTGCAGTTCTGAAATGGCTTCATATTCACTTTTGGCTGTTTCTGGCATCTCCAAGCCTGAAACCTTAAAACTGCAGTGAGAAAAACAGTTCTGAATTGTCTTACTGCTTATTTCTTGCCAACTATTGGCAATGAAGTGAGTGTGTGTGCACTCACTTCCTTAGCTGTGGAAGACGTCAGTAGATTTTCTTCAATCACTTCTAGAATGTGGTTTACTAACTTTCTGCGGTAAGAATTAGAGGAAAATCTTAATCAGTTATGCAGAGATAGTAAGGATTTTGGATTAAAGATGAATATGGCTAAAACAAAAGTAATGATGAACAAGTATGCCACAGAAAGGGAAATAATGATTGAAGGAGCAGTAATTTAAAAGGTGGAGGCATATACTTATCTGGGACAAGTCATTAGCTGTAATAATGATAAATGGCTGGAAGTCAAGAGAAGAATAAATTTTGGATGGATAGCATTCAGGAAATATAGTCACATACTGAAGAGCAATATCCCAGTTTGTCTGAAACGTAAAATAATGAACCAATGTATACTCCCCACCATGACTTATGGAAGTGAAACTTGGGCACTCACCAAAAGAATGGAAGAGAAACTCAGAACTACACAGCGAAGAATGGAACGAATTATATTGGGAATCAGACTGTTAGATAAGAAGAGAAACACATGGATTAGGCAGAAAACTCAAGTAAAAGACATTCTTATCAAAACTAAAGAACTAAAATGATCTTGGGCAGGACACAGCTCGAAGACATGATGACAGATGGACTAAGAAAATAACAGAATGGTACCCAAGAGGAGTTAGAAGAAAACCTGGAAGACAAAGGCGGAGAGGGAAAGATGAAATTGAGGAGTTTGTGGGTAGTAAATGGATGGCCATTGCACAAAACAGAAGGAACTGAAAAGTTACTGGAGAGGCCTTCATCCTGCAGCTGACTGAAAATGGCTGATGATGATGATTATGAAGAACTTTCTGCAGTAGAACATGTTCAAATGTTTTATGATTCCCATATCCACTGCCTGCATCAAAGATGTGTTGGCAGGCAGAAATTCCAGCTGGATGTTTTTCAAACATTCTGAACACTTGGGGTGTACTGCACAATTGACAAGAACCAGAAGAACTTTTCTGCTGTAATTCCACATCCAACCTCATTAACAATTCCTTAAAAATTTCAGAAGTCAACCATGCATTCTTATTAGCATAGTACTCGACCAGTAAAATGTCCATTCTTAGCCCCTTAAAACATCGAGCCTTAGCACTTTTCCCAATAATCAACAGCTTTTTATTCAGTTCCTGACATTGAACAACATAATACAGTTATGCAATCAACTGCTTTCTTTGAACCTGACAGTGTTACACAACTGTGGCACAGAGAACCATCTGGCATGGCACGATAAAACAAATCTCTTTCATCATCACTGTAGACATCATCTGCACAAAAATTTTCAAGTAAGATGGGTAGTTTCTTGAATTTCCATTCTTCTGCACTTACAGCATTCAGCACTACCTTTTTCGCTGTGTGCTTTCTTGAATTTAATCTCATACCTACATTTCCATTGAGATAACTAACCATCTGTTGCTTTAAAATCATCATGACCCAGCTTCTTAGCTAGCTGCTCTGACTTTTTTTTTCAACATTGGACCACTGACATCCACTCCTCTTCCAGTTATAATGGAGAACCATTGATTTAGGGCTTCCTCAACATCAGGATCCTTACCTTGACATTTACATTTTTGGGATGCTCCCTGTTTTTCATCGAGTGCCCATTCTTCTCGCAGTTCATCTTGCTGCTGTATCAAGGGTGCAATTGTAGATTTCAGTACTCCAGTTATCTCTGCCAAACAACAATGATTGATATTTTTTCGGCTAGTGACAAATCTTTATGTGGCATCTTGCTAAGGGTCCAAAATTTTATGAAATTAAAATAAAAAAATTATCAAGAATCACAGCACTGAAAACTCTCTACACTTACTGATTCAGAGTTGGTTCATTATCAATGATAACACAAATGCACATAACCGACACTAATTATACTGTATGCTCTGAGATGGCAAAGTGAGAGTGCCACGAGTGAGGATTCATTCACATGCAACAACTAGAGGGCTGTGGACAGTGATGTACTGGTAAATTTTTAACAATCAGCTCAAATTTTTTTAACAACCTCGATCTCTTTGGAAACTACGCGGTGATTTAAGCAATTTCAATTACAGTACTGTATCAGAAAACATCTGCTTAATTTTGCATGGGTCACTTCTTAGGGTAATGACTTTATCAGGTTCACCATAATTCTAAAAACGCAAAATCTTCAACAGATGTCGAGCATAGGAATGCCATTACCTTAAGAAGCAGCAGCCCACACAAAATTAAGCAAATGTTTTGCTGGCAGATATAATCTCTACACTGCCGTGTAAGGAGGGGGGGGGGAGGGCACAAAGGGTGCCAAAATAAGCATGCCCCGGCTGAATTGTTCATGTCATCATCTTATCGCCAAAATGCTGCTAGCCATTGTGAATTGAAGTGTATGCCACTCTACAGTTTATAGCCGTTGTCGGTTTAATTAACAACTGGGTGCTGTAGTCTCCTGCCCCAATTACACAGCATATTGTCCCAATTAAGTGAAGAAAAGCCTGGCTATTTTCTCAATTAGGTTCTGTTGTTTAAGATTTGTCCCAAATAAACGGCTGCCCCAATTAACCAGTGGCCCAAATAACCAGAATCCACTGCACATAAAATATAAAACAGCACGGTTCAATTTGTTTCATGTTATAAATAATTAAATTGAGTGAAGAGGCTTACCTCAGTATTTTCTTATAAAACCCTTCTATTCTGATTCTCACTATATTACTTAAGTTAAAATTTTACAAATTACTTAAATGAATTTTTTCAGCACTCGAAAGAAAACAGACAATCCAAATATCCGGTATCAACAATTGAAGACCTTGATATCTGGAACTATAATACATCATTCCAAATACAAATGAGTGCAATAAAAAAAAAAAAAAAGGCCATTAGCACCATAAAAGGAAATACAGGGTGTCTCAAAAATATTGGTACAAGCGTTTAGGGGAAGTAGGTAACATCTAAAGGAATGTTGGTTGGTTGGTATGTTGTTTAATGGCACAAGGGCTGCTAAGGCTATATTGTGCCTGATTCTATTCGGTAGTGCAATTACCAGTTAAAATCTGTAAAATAATCCTGTCTGCTTTAAGAAATAAAAGAAACTCAGGTAGATTTGCATTGTCTCCAATCAGATGTGTTAATGTCAAAGGTTCTTGCAGATGTGAAAGCGATCTGAAAATTGTTTCGATAATTATTATAATGATTGCAATTTATTAGAATATGTCTCACCGTAAGTGTAGTCTGACAAAAAGTACAAATAGACGGATCTTCCCCCTTGAGGAGATAAATATGCGTTAGATACATATGCCCAATACGCGTCCTAGCCAGGATCACCTCCTCTTGCCTATTTGATCGCATGCTTGAGGGCCACAACTTAGGTTCCTGTTTAAATTGTAGTAGTTTATTGCCGTACTGAGCCTGCCAGATTTGCAACCATTGCTCTTCACACACGTTTTTTATGACTGATTTGTAGTCTGTTTGTGGCGCTTTGTAGTTAGGAGATCTTACATTGATTGGATGTTTAGCGGCTTGATCTGCGTATTCATTTCCTTTGATGCCTACATGACCTGGTATCCAACAGAAACTGACTGATTGGTTTACAGCTTGTAACGCAATAATCTGTGATCTAATTTGCTTCAAGACAGGGTGGATTGGTTTGGATGGATTTTTCAATGATTTTATTGCACTCAGAGAATCAGAGTAGATCATAATTCGCTTCCTGGACAGATTTATCATGTGATCCAGAGTTATTTTAATCGCCCACAGTTCAGCAGAATAGACGCTGCATTCCTTTGGAAGGGACACAGAAGTAGAAAAGATAGAAGAGACTGCCGCTGCGCCCACTGTCGTACTTGTTTTCGAGCCATCGGTATATATTTGAAGACACCGAGAATTTTCTGCGACATGTGCAGCATGGAATTTCCTGATGGTAATGTCTGCTGCTTGCTTTTTCCCCCATTGTTGGAATGAGAAGTCACAGTCCGGTGTATAATCAGACCACGGAGGGTCGTGATTGCACATTTCCTGAAAGACATTACCCATGTCTAGATTCCAACATTGTGATAACTGTAGCAACCTTATCCCAATAGGCTTGTTTTCGTTAGGTTTGTTTTGATAAAATGTGGTCCATTGGGGCTCAAATAAGTATGGCGAGACAGGATGAAAAGGAAGACTCCGTATTTTTGCTGCATAGTTGAGGATCAACATTTTCCTCCAAAGATGGAGTGGAGGTTCATGTGCATCTATAAATAGACTCTGTACTGGGGATGTTCTGAATGCTCCTAAAGCAGTTCTTAGGGCACTGTGATGGATAGTGTCTAGCCGAGTTAGTGCACTTTTCCTGGCAGAGTCATAGATTGGAGCTCCGTAATCCAAACGAGATCGAATTAATACCCGATATAGTCGAAGCAGAGTGTATCGGTCAGCACCCCATGTCAATGAAGAGAGTACTCGGAGGATATTTAATTTTTTCAAGCAAATGGTTCTCAGATATGTGATATGTTGTAAGAAGTTTAATTTATTGTCCAGGATTAGGCCAAGAAATCTGATACTATTGGAAAGAGGTATGGTGAAATTTTTAAGATGTAGTTCAGGCTCAGGGTGGATCTTACGTTTTTTACAGAAATGAATACAGTTAGATTTTTGTGCTGATAAGCGGTAGCCATTGCGAGACATCCACAGCTCAATTTTATTAATTGAGATTTGAAGCTGTCTCTCAATAGAATTCATAGTTTTTCCTTGGCACGAAATCATGAGGTCATCTGCATAATGATATAATTCTACCGTGCTTGAAATATCATGGATGATATTGTTTATTCTTATTAAAAATAGCGTAGGGCCCAAGATAGATCCTTGAGGGACCCCCTCCTCCTGTATATGAATTCTAGAAAGAACATTTAGGTGACTAACCTGAAAGGTTCTGCCCTGGAGAAAGCTCTGAATAAACAAAGGAAGCCTGCCTCGTAGACCAAAGGTGTGAAGATCCCGAAGAATACTGAAATGCCATGTTGTATCAAAGGCCTTTTCTAAATCGAAACTTACCATAACGAGGTGGTCATTTCTGACAAAAGCGTTTCTGATGTTTGATTCTGCTTTGGTCATCATATCTAATGCAGATCTATTTTGCCGAAAGCCATACTGATTTTTATGCAAGATGTTATGTGACTCAAGAAACCAGGTGAGGCACTTTAGAACCATTTTCTCCAGTGTTTTCCCCAAACAACTAGTTAAGGAAATTGGACGATAATTGTCTGGATTAGAGAGGTCTTTTCCTGGTTTAGGGATGGCTAATACAAGTGAATGTTTCCAAGAGCGAGGATAAACATGTTCCTCAAAAATTCTGTTAAAAAATATTAAAAGAGTTTGTAAAGAAGTATCATTCAAGTGTTTTAGCATAACATAAAATATACCATCAGGGCCAGCTGCACTATTGGGTGATCTGTTAAGAGCATCCGTTAACTCGGATATAGTAAAAGGCTGATTATACGGAAGAGACAGACCGGTGTTGAAATTTAACTTATACCTTTCTGCTACCACTTTAATTTGTTGGAATGAAGTATCATATGAATTTGCTGCTGAAATTTTTGCAAAGGCTTTAGCAAAAGCGTTTGCAATGTCTTTGGAGGAAGACAGTTCCTGCCCATTACAGATCAATATTGGAGAGGATGACAATGGATATTTGCCATTCAGATGTTGGATTTTCCTCCAGATTAATCTAGTATCGGTGTTTTTGGTGATAGTGGAAGCGAACTGAATCCAAGAATCTTTTTTAGCTTTCCTTCTTATTTGTCGTGCTTTAGTATTTAATTTCTTGTAATTTATAAGATTAATAATAGTGGGATGCTTGCAGAAAATATTCCAAGCTTTGTTCTTTTCTTTTTTTGCTCTATTACATTCATCATTCCACCAGTAGTTTTTGCACCTGCGTGGATGAGTCGACGACTGAGGAATAGTTTTGTCAGCTGCTGCTAGTATCCGTTGAGTAATATGGTCATTAGCTTCATCTATTGACTGGTTCAGAATGAAGTTTTTATCTAAAACTGTACTTAAGGAAAATTTTTCCCCAGTTTGCCTTTGTAAATTTCCATCTTCTGTGAGTTTCCGGATAGGCGGTGGGGGTAGTTTGGAATTTACAAATAATTGGAAGATGATCACTATTGTGGGGATTATCCAATACCGCCCAATGTATACTTGGGTACAGAGCGGGGGAGCAGATATATAGATCTATGGCTGAAGTATTTCCTGAGGGAAAATGGACATGAGTATGTGCACCGGTGTTCAGCAGAGTTAGATTTTGTTTGTCCAGTAATGTTTCTATTAGCTGCCCTCTTTTATCCATATGGAGACTTCCCCATAACGGGTGGTGTCCATTAAAGTCACCCATCAAACAAAAAGGAGGTGGTATCTGGGCAAGGAGCTCATCAAAATCTCGGAGTATATACGCTTGGTTTGGTGGAAGATAAATAGAAACAAGAGATAAAGATATTCCAATTTCTATTCTTACAGCAACAACTTCTAAATTAGTTTTTAAGGGGATTTGTCTGGACGGAATAGTAACGGATACCAAAACCGCTACACCTCCATGGGCTGCAGTTGCTACATTCCTGTCACGCCTGTACAAAATATATTTCTTTATTGAGGGGGTCACTTGTGGAGTTAAAAATGTTTCCTGTAAACAAATGCCTGCTGGATTGAAATCTCGGATTAGGTCATAAAGTTCATCTGTATTAGTACGTAGTCCTCGACAATTCTATTGTAAAATGCACTTCATTATTTAGTTTTAGTGGTAGGATGATCCGGTTGCCTTTTAGAGGCAGTAGGCTTATTGCGATCTATTTTAATTTTATCTTTTTTTAGGAAAGGTAGGCCGTCCAGTGTCCATATCTTCTTCAGCATGAATTTCTAATATAGGTTCTTGTTGCGTTTTGTCATCTGTATCCATTTCTGCAGTATTAATTTGGGTTTTAGTAGAAGATTCAGCATTTGTCATCCTGGTCTCACTTTGTGACTTGATGCCACTAGTGGTGTGGATGGAAATTGGGGTATTACAAGTCTGGTCTCTGTTGTTTTGCTTCAAGGATGGCTGAGGAACTGAAAGCTGAGCTCTAGCCCATTCAGCAAGTGATATGTTCGGCGGAACTGAGTCATTGGTTTGTGTAGCAATTGAACGATATTTCTTTGTAACATCTGCATATGTACGTGCAGGAGTATCTTTCAGTATTTGTCGTCTCACTTCCTGGTAAGTCACTTTATTTTCAACTTTAAATTTCTGTATTTTTTTCCCAACTTTCCATAGCTCGCAATTTCTAGAATATGCAGGATGATCTTCCCTGCAGTTAGGGCAAACTGGAAATGTAGTAGTACAGTCTGCTTGAGTGTGATGCTGGGATCCACATTTTGGGCATATTGTGTTTCCTCGACATGTTGCCTGACAGTGTCCGAACTTCTGACACTTATAACACCGTATTGGATTTGGTATATACGGGCGGATATGGCAATTTAGATAACCAGCTTTTACAGTATTTGGTAAGTTTAGAGTATTGAATGTGAGAATTACACTGCGGGTTGGAATGAGATTGCCATCTCTACGAGTCAAAATTCTCTTGGCTTGTATGACCTTTTGGTCTTTAAGTTCTTGTACAAGCTCCTCTTCTGTTACATTCAATAGATCCCACTCAGAGATAACACCTTTGGAACTATTTAGGGTTGAGTGGGGAGATATTTTAACAGGGATACCACCAAATGTAGTCATCTTTAACAACAATTCTGAATGTTTCGACTGTGTAGTTTCCACAAGCAAATCCCCTGACTGTAACCTTTTGACCATTTTAGGTGATCCAGCAGCATTTTCTAGAAATCTCTGTATAATAAATGGAGAGAGTTTACTCACCGATTGACTAGTTAAGGAATGGATAATCAGGAAAGTTGGATACTCAGGTTGATGATTATCTATTTTTAAGCGCTTATGTTGCGCACTACCTTCTTCAGAGTTATACCAATCTATGGTATTTGAGCTTGAAGGATCTAAGGCTGGATAATTTTCTTTATCCATGTCGGCTCCTTTTCGCCCTGGGGGATTAGCTTTTCCACCCAGGTTACCGGCCCCGCCACGGGGAGGCAGGAGCAGTGCCGCTTGTGGCCAAGCGTAGGAGTAAATACAGTTAGTATATACAATAAATAAAGAAAAAGGTACTTTCCTTTTTCTGGCTCTCTTTCTATACTTTTAAAAAGTAGAGCAGATCAACAGAAAGTCTTATGAATGAAATGAAACAAGGAAAAACTCAGTCACTTTAGAAAGTCGCAGTACTATTTAGCACAGAAAATCGCTTGGCCTCAAGAATCGCTTGGCCCCGAGTGCCAAGCGATTCTTGGCCTCAAGAATCGCCTGGCACTCGGGGCCCTAAAGGAATGTGAACTGCATAGGAACCCATAACCGGAATCCAAATATATGATATCAAATAATTTTAATATCATATATTTGGATTTCATGAAAGCTTTTGACACTGTTGCGCATGGAAGACTATTGTACAAATTGGAGCAGAATGGTATTAAGGGTAAGTTGCTACAATGGATAAAAGGATGGTTTAAGTGCGAGAAGACAGAGGGTGGTAATCAATGGGTGCTGCTCTTCGTGGACTAATGTTATTAGTGGAGTCATACAGGGTTCGGTGTTGGGTCCACCGTTGTTTTGTATATTTATCAATGATATTGATGAAGGTATATTATATCAGGCTTAATGTCGAAGTTTGCAGATGATACAAAGGTTGGCAGGGTTGTTAATGACAGTAATGGCAGTCTGCTACTGCAACAGGATCTAGATAATTTGGGCAGATGGGCTAAGAAGTGGCAACTGAAGTTTAACTTTAACAAATGCAAAGTACTGCATATGGGTAGAAGTAACCCCAGAGAAGTGTACCAACTGTGTGGTACTACACTTAAGGTGGTAGAAAATGAAAAAGACCTGGGAGTAATTGTGCAGGCAGATATGAAGTTTTCATGAGCAATGCAGACAGGCTGCCAGGGCAGGTCATGGAGTTTTGTCAATGATATATAGGAATTTTGCTAGCAGGGAGAAGGAGGTGATTGTCCCTCTGTATAAGGCAATGGTCAGGCCACGCCTTGAGTACTGCATACAGGACTGGAGGCCTCATTTTAGGAAGGATGTAGATTTATTTGAGTGTGTACAGAGAAGGGCAACAAGATTGGTGAGGGGAATAAAGGGATTCTCTTACCAAGGGAGGCTTAAGTTCTGCAAATTGCAGTGGCTGGAGACTAGGCACCTGCGCGATGATCTGATTGAGGTGTATAAGGCCTTGAATGGGTTGAGCATGCTGAATTCTGATGGGATCCTTCCACCTGTTCAGATTATGAACCTAAGGGGGCATAAATTCAAATTAAGAAAAGACAGAATAGATGTGGGGAAATTTGCCTTTAGCCAGTGGGTGGTTAATTGTTGGAACAAACTTCCATCAGTTGTGGAAGTTGATAGGTTGAATAAATTTAAGGAGGAACTGGACAGGCATTTGGAGGGAATGGTGTGATTTTTTTTTTTTTTTTTTTTTTGGCTGATGCTGCATAAGCTCATACACTTGCTTTCTTGCATCACATGCCACTACTACTACTACGTCACGGGAAAGTAGTAGCTTGTTTGGTTTTTAGGAGCATTAGCAACTAAGGACATATTGCTCCGGGATATGCGGTGGTCATTCCCTGACCTTTCCGCATTCTCCGTATTTGGTGGCGACGGACTCGAACCCGGGTCTAATCAAGAAGCGTGTGCTATGCACTGCTGCTCCTTCCTACCTGGCTACGGAGGCCCCTGAAAGTAGTAGCAGAGGCACAAGAAGCAGAAATGACACAAGACAGTAATTAGTGGCAAACATTTATTTGACATAATATTAACAATGGAGTACGAGATGGATGCATTTCATGATGTTACAACAGATGCTCGAAGGTTCCAACATGAGATGCGATGCATGTGTGACACCAACGCAGCATGGATTAGCAGACACGGTCAAACACACCTGAGTTTCTTTGACAGTAGCAGCAGCGCAGACAAGTCTCGCCACGAGATCCATTTCCATCTCCACAGGCGATTCATACACGATAGATTTGAGGACCCCCCCCCACAGAAAGAAATCAAGGCTCGATAAATCAGGTGAGCGTGGGGGCCAGGCAACAGGTCCATCACGGCCAATCCATCGACGCCCAAAACGCCTGTTCAAATGGTCACGAACACACCTTCCATAACGGGCAGGTGCCCCGTCATGTTGAAACCAAATGTTGCGTCTCACATTTGATGGAACATCGTCAAGTAACCCTGGTAGAACTTGTTCAAGAAAGATCCGATATTTAACGGAGTTCATACGGGATGGTAACAGGTATGGGCCAACTAAGCAGTCACCGACCATACCTGCCCACACATTTATTACGAAGCGATGTTGTGCCACATGGGGGCGCACACCGCATGGGTTGTTGTGAGCCTACACATGAGCATTGTGCTGATTGAATAAGCCTTCCCGAGTGAAATAAGCCTCATCCGTGACCAAAACATAGGTCACGGATGATCTTGGGGGAGCAGTAACTGAACCCTTTGGAGATGAAAGAGATGTAAGGAATCGTGGTGCCAGACATGCTGTAAACTGCAAAAAGACACTCCTAAGGCAGAGGCAGCAGCACGTGTGCTGATAGTATGATTATTCTGGATGGCATTCAACACATTTTTTTCCATGGCGTGAGTTCGCGTCGAACGTGGTCTGCCCGCACTACTCCTGTTACCTCTAAATGACCCATAATCGCACAAATTTTGATGCAGACGTGCAAACCAACGGTGGTCCGGTATATGTCTGTCTGGGAAGCGTTCTCCATAAATTCGTTGAGCGGCTCGTCCATTGACCTCTGCTAATCCATAAATTAGGTGCATGTCTTCCAGCTCACAGTTCGTATATCGATGCATGCTCTTCGTGCGGCGACTACTGCTTGAATGAGTAAACCAGAAATTTTCCCTCTCGTGAACTGATGAATAGCGCCGTCTACCGACTTACGGTGACGTTTCCAGTTATGAGTTCCTATGCGATTCACATTCCTTTAGATGTTACCTACCTCCCATAAACGTTTGTACCAATATTTTTGAGACATCCTGTATAAAGAACAAACTGCCGTGTCTGAATTAGCATATCATGCGATTACTGGAGGGGACACCCTTTTTCTTAATGAAGCAAAATCCTCAGTATTCAACATAATTACACAAAATTATTCATAGCAGAAACCTTTGAAATGAAAATTCAAGAAAACTCAATTAATGTTTGTCACCCTTTCCTCATTTTGTTGTTTATACACATGCATCAGGGAAGTATTTAATCTCGTCTCCTTTTAAACGTCTACATTATGCTTCTATACTACCTGTGAACATGACTCTTATGTCGAAAAAGCTTAGTTAACTTTAAGGATAGTATATTTTATTCTTAATTGGGATGATTTATTATAGTTCCCAATGTCACGGCTGGAGCCTTCAATTGTTGATACCGGATATTTTGGATCGTCTTATCTTTTGAGTGATGAAAAATTCATTTAAGTAATTTATAACAATTTAACTTCAGTAATATAGTGAGAATCAGAATAGAAAGGTTTCATAAGAAAATATAGAGGTAAGTCTCTTCATTCAATTTAATGACAAATACAAAATATACAAAACAAATTATTACATATTAAAAAAAAAAAAAAAGGAGGAAATTTGGTTTTAACCATTAAAGTTAGTAAATGCCTAGTCAAACAATTGATGTCCAATCAATCCAAGGCAAACAGGTGTTCAACAAAATGAATTTTACAATATAATGACATAAGTTATGTTACTGTCTATGAGCGTTCATAACGTTCACGTTTTGGTTAGAATCAAATGAACATTTGAAGGTGGTAACTTTATCACAAGATCTAAAGAAAACAAAGGTGTTATTTAAATATAAACTTTATCACTATTTACAAAATATGAACATATTTACGAAATGTATAGGTATTGCCTGATATATACAAAATAGGTTTATAATTCAGACAATAACTGTCGTCTTTTAAGAAAAACAGAACATGAAAAATTCTGAAAGGACTTAAAGGAAGTAGGAGAAGAAATGAAGACAGATTCTTGAGCAGGAGTAACATGCCAAGTGACAGACAGTAACTGTGAATGTAATTCATTATAAATAGGAAAAAAGAAAAGAACATGGGTAGAGTCCTTGACAAAACCACCAAGACAAAGTTCAGAGTTCGAAAGATGGAAATAGGCAAGTTTAAAATTTAAGGAACCACGTACTGTTAAAAGAAAGCTAGAAAACATGCTGTGATAAAATCATTTACAAGTGTTTTAATTTTTATGAGAGGATGAAGAGTTAGAGAAGGGGACTAACAGACTACAACTTTTCTGGGATTGCACTGGTCTGGCTGCAGCATCTGCCAGATCATTACCTCTGATCTGGCTTGGAATCTAGCAGAAGCTTGTCAAATGTGGATTCATAAAGAGAATGTAATTTCTGCTGAATCCCAGACCTCAACTGGTCCTGTCCAGACTTCAGCATATCTCATCACTGATAGAGCCTGTAATGCACTTAAAGAATCTGTGTATACCATATACTTTGATAATTATTAGTTTCAATGTGGTCCAAGGCAAGCTCTATAGCATACAACCCTGCAGTGCTATCCCGGAAAACTGCAGCGCAGCAGATCCCACAGAAGACTGATTTCGAGCCATCATTGAAGACAGGTAGGAAATGAGAATAAGCAGATCGTTGGCCAGCATCGGAGTCTAAAATGTTGGTTGAACCGATATTCAGGTGCGCAAGCTGCGAGTCAAGTGCACAGAATTTCAATGCAGTTCAATTGTTTTGTAACAATTAAATTCCCTGCTGGTACCTTTACAAAGTGGGACTATTTCTAACCATGGGTGTATACCCATGTGCAAGGTTTTCACTGCACCTAATATACTGGAAGTGGCCACCCACATAAACCAACGAAAGGACGGGTCAAGGTTTGGAATCCACATCACACAGAGGAATGCCACCCCCTCTAAATCACCAGGCAATAGTAGACGGTAAATGACTCTCATCATCTAGGCAATATCACCAATTTGCTTAATGGAGGCATGAAGTGGTGAAAATTGACTCCAGAGAGACATTTCACCACTCAGCAACCTCCATCTCTTTTCATAAAGTGAGTTATGCCTTTTGAGGTTATAATGGGCATCATGGCAAGACCCAATATTCATTACATTGAGGGCACATCCTAAACTTTTTTTTTTAACATCAGATCAAACGTCTTGTTAACTCCTTAGGAGATATCCGTATCAAGTAGTATATAATCTCACTGCCTCTATTCTGCCAGCTAGTAAATGAAGGGAGTTCTCTTAGCGTGTTTGCAGAAGGCATTATCAAAGCCACATTATGTCAAGGAGCTAGGTATATACTTACATTGTGTATGCCATATCCAAAAATTTCATTAATGAATGAATGAATGAATGAATGATGAATTTCATTCATTCATTCATTAATGCATAACAAATAGTCAAATTAACAGAACAAATTCACCTGCAAATAGATCCAAGCCTCCAAAAAAACTTCTTCATTCATTTCAAAAATATAGATAACTCAGTTAAAATTCAGTGATGTCCATTTCCACCTAAAATCTGCGAAGCCCCATTTACTTTCTCATTCTCATCTATCAAGTATTTGCTCTGTTCACCATCTCTTCTCCTTTTCCTCACCATACCATACAGCATCTTTTTATTACTGTTGATATTCTGTTGTAGAGTTTCACTCCATTCTTCCAACCACAGTCTTCTTCTTTCCTCATTAACTATCCTCTTGGACTCTCTCTTCACGGTTTCATATCTCTCTTTATTCTCGTCACTTCTGTTCTGAAAGTAGGTCCTGAATTTTCACAGGTCTTGATTTTCACAGCTTCTCCCATCCTATCATTCCGCCATGGGGTTTCTTTCCATCTCCTTCTATTGCTTGTCCTTCAACAAACCTGCTCTGTCAGTCCTACTATACATTCAACATAGAATACATTGAGCATCAAAGCTCTAATTTATACTATCAAACTCTATATTTCATATATGCTCATTTTTAGCTACTTGCCTTTTCAGTAGCTACTTCCATCTCCTGAATTCCTCCCACTCTCTTCTAAACCAGTCCAAACATGCTGAAACCAGTTGGAATCCACTCACTATCCAACTCAACTCACAGAACCAATTTTTTTCTTCTCATTTTTCCCTCATATTTCTGTTCTCTAAAACAACAATCCTTCGCATGTGCTTCCACAAAATTACACTCGACAAAAACATCAATAAATATCTTCTATCATGGTATAAAATGCAGTAACCGTCAGAATAACGCCACCTTCGAGGAGTCAAGGTGCCGTTATTTCAATTTCTCCGTTATCTAGAAAGTTTTATTTTTAATAAACTTAATGCAGAAATGAGGCTATATAAGAAATAGAGAGATTAAGAATGCAATTTTATTAACTGCACCTAAAAAACATAAACATGTGATGATCCAATATTATATTCTGCCATTAATACACTCCTACTTATGCCCTGTTCTATTTTCTTTACCAAGTTTGTCACTTAATTACCATCAGGGATAAAGGAAAGGGTTTTTGCTTCCATAAAGGCGAGTACAGTGGGATCAACTGACGATGTTACCAACAGTAAATTCTAAGTGGGAAGCATTCAAGGAATTAATCGTGGAAGCTACTAAAAGTTTCATACCTATTAAGAAATATTGTTCAAGGTTTAGGCCTAAATGGTTGTCAAATGAACTAATGAGACTCGTAACAGAGAAGAAAAATGCATGGGATGCATATAAATTATCAAGCGACTCAGAAGCCTATGGCAGATATAAGTTAATCTGTAATCAGGTCACAAAGGAGGTTCGGCAGGCGAAGGCAGATTACGAGAAATCCTTGGCAAAAGATGCTAAGAAAAACAGCAAGGATTTCTTTACTTATATAAACTCTAAAAGGAAGGGGATGAATCTGATTGGTCCACTTGACACCGATGGTTCGACTGTTGATGATCCTGCTCAGATAGCAAACAAACTGAATGAGTATTTTGCATCTACATTCACACGTGAGGAATTATTAAGGTTTGAAAATGGCAGAAGGTTATCAAATTGTAGCAGGGTGCTTAATGATCTTGTAATAACTGAGAGCAAAGTGGAAGAGAAATTGTTGAAGTTAAACGTAAGAAAAGCACCTGGGATGGATGGGATCTATCCAGTTATATTAAAGGAGGCGGCAAAGCAACTAAGCAAACCCTTAGCCATAATTATGAGAGCATCCTTAGAGTCAGGGGAGGTTCCAACGGACTGGAGATGTGCAAATGTATCCCCAATTCACAAAGGGGGATCGAAGGGTGACACGAGTAATTACAGACCAGTTAGTTTAACTTCTGTTCCGGGTAAAATAATGGAGTCGCTGGTTAAAGATGCATTGCAGGATCATCTAGACAAGACTGCAGCAATAATTCAGACACAGCATGGGTTTGTTAAGGGAAAGTCTTGTCTGACAAATTTGATAGGATATTATGATGTGGTTACAAAGGAACTGGATGCAAAAAACAATTTTGATATCATATATTTGGATTTCAGGAAAGCTTTTGACACTGTTGCACATGGAAGACTATTGTACAAATTGGAGCAGAATGGTATAAAGGGTAAGTTGCTACAATGGATAAAAGGATGGTTAAGTGGGAGAAGACAGAGAGTGGTAATCAATGGGTGCTGCTCTTCTTGGACTAATGTTATTAGTGGAGTCCCACAGGGTTCGGTTTTAGGTCCACTGTTGTTTTGTATATTTATCAATGATATTGATGTATCAGGCTTAATGTCGAAGTTTGCAGATGATACAAAGGTTGGCAGGGTTGTTAATGACAGTAATGGCAGTCTGCTACTGCAACAGGATCTAGATAATTTGGGCAGATGGGCTAAGAAGTGGCAACTGAAGTTTAACCTTGACAAATGCAAAGTACTGCATATGGGTAGAAATAACCCCAGAGAAACGTACCAACTGTGTGGTACTACACTTAAGGTGGTAGAAAATGAAAAAGACCTGGGAGTAATTGTGCAGTCAGATATGAAGTTCTCTGAGCAATGCAGACAGGCTGCCAGGGCAGGTCATGGCGTTTTGTCAATGATATATAGGAATTTTGCTAGCAGGGAAAAGGAGGTGATTATCCCTCTGTATAAGGCAATGGTCAGGCCACGCCTTGAGTACTGTGTACAGGTCTGGAGACCTCATTTTAGGAAGGATGTAGATTTACTTGAGCGGGTACAGAGAAGGGCAACAAGATTGGTGAGGGGAATGAAGGGATCCTCTTACCAAGAGAGGCTTAAGTTCTGCAAATTGCAGTGGCTGGAGACTAGGCACCTGCGCGGTGATCTGATTGAGGTATATAAGGCCTTGAATGGATTGAGCACGCTGAATTCTGATGGGATCCTTCCACTTGTTCAGATTACGAACCTAAGGAGGCATAAATTCAAATTAAGAAAAGACAGATGTAGAATAGATGTGCGGAAATTTGCCTTTAGCCAGCGGGTCGTTAATTGCTGGAACAAACTTCCATCTGTCGTTGTGGAAGTTGATAGCTTGAATAAATTTAAGGAGGAACTGGACAGGCATTTGGAGGGAATGGTGTGTTTTTTTTTTTTTTTTTGGGCTGATGCTGCATAAGCTCATACATTTGATTTCTTGCATCACGTGCCACTACTACTACTAAGCTTTAATGTTGTTGTTCTTTCCTTCTCTGTATGAAGTTTATTGACTTTAGGGCCATAATGAGAGGTTTTTAATCCGTGATATCAAATAGTACAGAATTCACTTTCAAAAATGGCAAATGTGAACAAATACAGTAATCACGTGACTTACCATTTTCTTTTTTTGGCACTGCAAGACATCTGCACTGTCTGTAAACATCTGATCCCAATGTGCCGTTAGCTCAAATGTTCCATTATTTGGGATTATTTCAGCAGTCTACTGTACTATAGGTCACAATACCTTTTCACGTTTGGGGTTTCAAACCCCAAAAAAAAAGAGACCTGGGGTAATTTTAGTGTAAAATGAAGTTCTCTGAGCAGTGCAAACAGGAGGCTGGGGCAGCTCATGGGGTTCTATGAATGATGTACACGATTTTGCCAGCAGAGGAAAGGAAGTGATTATCCCACTGTTATACAGTATAAAGTTAAACCACATCTTGAGTACTACATACAGGTGTGCATGCCTCATTTTAGGAAGGATAAGGATCTGTTGGGATCAAGATTAGTCAAGGGCATAAATGGGTACTCTGTCCAAGAAAAATTTCAGTTCTGGAAACTACAGCATCTGGAAACTAGGCACCTACTAGAATACCTGACTGTTTAAGGCTTTAAATGGACTCAATAAAGTAAATGCTGATGAAATCCTTATTCTTTTACACAGGATAGCTAAAATATATAAAAAATTTACTTTTAGTCAGAGAGTGGCTGGTTGTTGGAAAAAACTTCCATCTGGTGTTGTAGAAGAGGATAGTTTGAATAATTTTAAACTATGATTAAAGAAATTATTAGCAGGGAAGGACAAATAATACAGGTAGTTATTTTACTGTTACACTTTTGTGGAATGCAAATACACTGGATTAACTGATTTACTGTTTGTAGCCACAAACTGTACTGGAATTTCCTCTTATTTTCTGAACCTACATAGTTCAGATGATGTTTTGAGAAGTGGTGATTTCTAATAGTGGAAAACTTAACATTGTAATGAAAAGTAATATTTCAGTACAAGACAAACTTTACTTGGCTAGACACGATGGAATAATTTAAGTTATATTTTCTACCCTATCACACCTCAGTTTACTTTATGTAAAAATAAAAATGGAAAGAAAAAAATAAACAAAACAATACAAAAATACTTTTTTTTTTTTTTTTTTTTTTTGAAAACCCCAAACACGAGAGGTATTAAAACCTATAGTACTTAGTACCGTGCTTGGGTTGGAGGTTAAGAAGACGAGAGAAGATATCTGTTGACATTAGACTTGAACTTCTGTAGACTGTAATTTTTGGGAAAGACATACGAAGGAAGGTTATTCCAGAAAACAGCAATGGAATGAATAAACGAGGAAGATGAAAAGTTGGACAGTAAATGGATGTTGGCTAGTGGCGGCACATGTTCGGACTATTTTGAAAGAGAGAGTGGGAATTATAGAAGCCAATTTAGAAGAACAGTGACCATGGAAGTATCTGTAGAAAAGGCATGCAGCAGAAACAGTACATCTATGAGACAGCAAGAAGAGAGGGGGGGCACGCCCCAAATGTGGGAACAATATTCCATGGTAGGACAGATTTGCGATTTGCACCGAATGAAAAATGGTAGGGCGGCTGAATGAATAAACGAGGAAGATGAAAAGTTGGTTCTGTGAGTTTGAAGTTGGACAGTAAATGGATGTTGGCTGGGGTGGCACATGTTCGGACTGTTTTGAAAGAGAGAGCAGGAATTATAGCAGACAATTCAGAAGAACAGTGCCCATGGAAGTATCTGTAGAAGAGGCATGCAGCAGAAACAGTACGTCTATGAGACAACGAGTGGAGAGAGACTGTTAGAGATGAGTCATTAATTAACCTAACTGCCCTCTTCTGAATGGAATCAAGAAGCCTGAGAGAAGTTTTGGGGGCACCACCCCAGTGGGAACAATATTCCATGGCAGGATGGATTTGCGATTTATACAGCTATTTGGAAGAAAATAAAGCCGAGAATGAAAGAGAAAACCAAGTTTTTTAGATCCAGAGGAAGCAATATTTGTAATGTGCTTGTGCCAAGAGAGATTAGAAGTCAGGGCAATCCCCAAAGGAGATATATCATTTTGCCTAGAAATTGCAGTATCACCAAAGATAAGCATAGGACTAGAAGAATCCTTTTTGCGAGATATAAGACAAGACTGAGTTTTAAAAGGATTGAAATCAACTAAGTTGTCTTTACCCCACTGGAGATCGGCATTTAAGGAATTGGTAGCAGACAGTCGAGAAGTTGAAGCTGATTGAACAGGGGAAGGATTCTCAAAATGGAAAGTGGAATGCAATGTGCTATCATCAGCAAAAGTATGAATAGGATTTCCAGTCAATGGAAGGTCATTAATAAACAAGAGGAAAAGAGTGGGGGAAAGAACTGAACCTTTGGGGACACCAGCATTAGTGGAGAAGTTAGAAGACAGAGAGCCATCTACCATTACCCTCAGTGAGAGATCAGAGAGAAAACTGGATAACCAGTTACAAAAAAACAGTTGGTAAACCATAAGATGGAACCTTGTTTAGAAGACTTTTATGCCAAACAGGATCGAAAGCCTTTTAGATGTCAAGAGCAACTACTTGTGTTTCACCGAACTTTTCCATTGAATTTGTCCATAAATGGGTAACATAAGACAGAATAATTGGCAGTTAATTGATTTCTCCTTTACTTTAGAAAGAGTAGAAGTAATTGCAATGGGACGATAATTGGATTGGGGAGATTTGTCACCCTTTTTAGGAACTGGCTAGATATGAGTAAATTTCCAAGCAGAAAGAAAAACACCTTTGGAATAATAAAGTGAAAAAAGGTAGCAAAGAACAGTTCAGTAGCACAGGTTTTGAGAACAAATGGAAAAATACCATCAGGGCCTGGAGCTTTCTTGGCATCAAGATTCGTCAAAATCCTTCTGACATCCTTTTGGCAGAAGATCACAGGAGACACTGAATGGTGGGTGGTGTTTTACCAAGATCATTAATGCATGAGTTGGAAGAAAAATGGATCTAGCAGCTTTATCCTTGGCTGAAGTGACGACAGAACCATCTGGTTTGGACAGAGGTGGGCAAAAGCTGTGGCTAATAGCTTTGGCAAGAGACCAGAATGGTGGAGTACCATTATGGCAAGAAGCAAGTTTTCTACACTTAACTTGCCCCGGAGGTGTATGAAGTACATTCCATTTTAACCTCCATTCGCCGAATCCGCTACCGAGGCCGTAGCCTATCCGCGGTAATGTCAGAGAATGGGATTTTTCCTAACTTTTAGAATTCAATTTTGTTAATAAATAAATAAATAATAACCGAACAATAAACAATTCCTATCTGGCCACTTAGCCTCATGCAAGGAGAATCAACTTTGATTTTCTATCCATTGATCCTAATTGGATGAGTTGACATCCCTGCCACTTGGAGGCGTGCCACTACTACCCAGCAATCTAAATCTTCTTTTAAAGACTTCCGAAACGTACTTATTAAAATAAGTAAATAACCTTTTATCAGTGAACATAACATGGAGTCTCTCTTTCTCCAGATAGCCAATTGATAGTTCCAATTCCATTCTCAAGTCAACATAATAATTGCAGTCAAGCATAACATGCTCAGATGTTTTAAGCTCTCCACATTTACACAACCCATTTTCTTTAAGTCCAAGCTGAAAGAGTCTCAATGCCAATCCATGTCCAGTTAACAAAAACGTAGAACAAAGACCAAACTGTTGCCACAACTTTCTTTTAACATCAAGTATATTAATTCCCGGCAAAAACATCAAGGTCTGTCGTCCTTTTTCAGATGTTTCCCATTCCATTTGCCATCTAATTTTAACTTCTTCTAAAACTCTGTTCTTTTCATTTTTAACATCTGCTCTTGTATAAATTTTTCCTGGTTCTGGACAAGTTCTTATTCTTACTATTGTCTTCCTGATGTTTCGCTTAGTAAGATATCCAACTCCAGCTATTAATACTACATACTGGACTGGCAACCTACCTGATATTACCTGCAAGGCTTCTGTGGACACCGTCCGACATGCCCGAGTAATCCCTAGTAATGCAAATCTTTGTGCTTGTACTAGGTGTTTTTGAATAACCTTATTCCCAATCCTATGAACCCAAGCCCCGGCAGCATAACACATTATAGGTGAAAATAAACAATCATATAACAGATTGAGGCCTCTACCTTTTATACCCCAATCTCTTCTAATCACCCTCCGGAGCTTGGCATATAAGGTTTTAATTTTAACTTTTAAATACTTAACGTGTTCTGTAAAGAACAAACGTTCTTCAATCATTAAGCCTAAATATTTTGTTACTTGTGCATATCGAACGGCACACCCCATCAGCCGTACAGTAGGAGCTCTATTCATGCTTAGTCTTCCCTTGAGCAACATCTGAACCGTCTTTTCCTTTGAGACCTGCAATTTATGTTTCCTTGTCCATATTTCTAATGTTCTCAGAGCTTCTTCTGCTTTGCTTTCTATGGAAGATCTGGAATTTCCCTGAACCATCATTACCAGATCATCAGCATAAGCTATCTTTGTGACACCAGGCATTTCTTCATTTAAATATTCATCAAAGACCATGTTCCACGCAAAGGGGCCAATCACCGAGCCTTGTGGACATCCTTTAATAACTTTCCTAGTTATCTCTGTATATCTTGTTTTAACTACTACTTCCCTATTGGAAAAGTAGCTTCTAAATACATTATATAATTTTGTTGTACATACTTCTTTAATTCTAGACATGATGCCTCCCCAGCATAAGTGGTCAAAAGCACCCTTAAAATCAATAAATACACCCAAACAATACCATTCCTCACTGTCCTCCACCGCTTGAAGCAATCTATATACCGCATCTTCAGTTGATGAGTCTTTCTTAAAACTAAGTGGTCAAAAGCACCCTTAAAATCAATAAATACACCCAAACAATACCATTCCTCACTGTCCTCCACCGCTTGAAGCAATCTATATACCGCATCTTCAGTTGATGAGTCTTTCTTAAAACCATATTGGTTTTGTGACGACATATTTCTTGAATCATACCTCATCATAAGACGGTTCATACATAGTCTTTCATATATCTTGCCCGAAACAGAGAGGAGGGCAATTGGACGATATGTACCAGTTTCATTAAGCATACGATCTGTTCCTTTTATAAGTAATTTTATCTGTGCTCTCTTCCACTCATCCGGAAAGGCGCCCTCTTCTAAACATCGATTATACAGATTTAAATATAATTCTGGAGCCATTTGAAAAGATCTTTTCATAACCAAAACTTCTATTTTATCTAGGCCTGGCGATTTACCATCCTTCGCCTGGCCCATGGCCGTTGTCAACTCTTCTAACATAAACTGTTCTTCTGGTGTCACAACAATATTTTGACCATCTATTTCTAATTCATTGACTTCTTCATTTTCATCTGGAAAGAGATCGTCCAATATCCTGTTCACTGATTCTTCCCAAGTTAAAGTTTGAATATTTTCATTGCCAATAGTGCTCATTATTTCCGATAGGCTTCTTTTATTAGTTAATAATTTAAAAATAGAATTCCATGGATCCCTAGATCCTTGTCTGCTCACATATTCCCTCCACTTATTCTGTTTAGCTTTACAGATAGCTGTAACATATTCTTTACGACAAGCTTTATACATATTTTTATACACCTCACACAAATCTAAATCTCCAATTCTTCTTACAGCCTGGAACTTTCTTCTTAAGCGAAAAGTCTCTCTCCTTTTTTCAGATAATTCAATACTCCACCAGAATACTGGCCTATTAACCTTATACCTTTTCTTCATACTACTAGAACATGCATCTTTTAAAATAACAGTTAATTGTTTAACATAATCATTTGATGTCAGGCCCACCCAATTTATTTCATTAATACTACTCAAAAACACCTGCTCAAACTTTGGCCACCTTGCAGTTTTATCCATAAATCTATCAATATCATTCAATATTCTCACTGAATCATTTATAACACAGGAGAAGTGTATGAAGTACAGTAAACCCCCGCTATTCGCGGTATCTGTATTCGTGGTCGCTGATTTAATATAAAATGAAACCTAAAAAAATGTGAATTTTAAAGCGCCATGAACATTTTCCACCACAAAAAAACATGGGCGTGGCTAAAATTATCTTTCCCAGTCAAAACAGCGCTCAGTGGGTTGGGGGGGGTGACAAAATCGCGAGCGTGGATGTTTCTCACTAATCCTTGTTCAGTATGTGTTATGCGCTTGTCATGGAAGGTTTCGTCGTTTGCTTTTAATTTATATGCTTATAAATTGAATAAATTTATCAATTTATCAATTGATATGCTTACAAAAGTGATAAATCTAACGTTATGCAGTGTAAAACAGACTTTTTCGAGTGTTAACGGAAGAAAGTGACTTTATTGTGGACAAGTTTTTTCTAACCCGTACAAAAATATGGCTACGAATAACATTTGGTTTTTTTTTTTTTTTTTTTTAGGAGCATTAGCAACTAAGGCCATATTGCTCCGGGATATGCGGTGGTCATTCCCTGACCTTTCCGCATCCTCCGTATTTAGTGGTGACGGGCTCGAACCCCGGTCTAATCAAGAAGTGTGTGCTACACAAGGGGAAATGTGAAAATATCAAAGGTGATGACATTAGCAAATAAAATTGAGCTATTAGACAAAATTTCTAAATGGTGAAAGTGTCTCCTCAGTGGCAAAACATTATAAAATCAATGAGTCAACGGTACGATCAATCAAAAAATAGGAAAAAAATCCGCCGCAGTGTCTGCAAAAACGCGCTAATTGCTTCAAAAATTTGCTCTGTAACTCGTGATTTAAATTAGAAAAAATGGAAAAGCTTTAATCTGTGGATAGAAGACCGAACTCAAAATAAAATTCCGTTAAGTTCACTCATCATTCGTGAAAAGGCAAAACTCCTTTATCAACACTTTAGCGAAACTGGTGATAGCACTGGCGGGATAAGTTTTTTTGCTAGCAAAGGCGCTGGTTTGAAAGATTTGTTTGAAATTTCTAATAAATATTACATTTAATATTAAATTGTTTCTTATTTTCATTTTGATGCCATATGCTTGCATTTCACTATGTAGATAGTCATATTATGAAGGTACATATAATACATACATAGACAAATTTTAGACTAGTTTTTCTTATATATTTCATACTTTGGAACGGAACCCCTTTATTACTATGGGAGCCATAACTCAGTATTCGCATTTTCGGTATCCGCGGCATTTCTCAGGAATGTAACCCCTGCGATTAGCGGGGTTTACTGTATTGAAATTTTTGGAAATGGCATACACATGGTAAGAATATACCCAGATCCTTTACGTAAACTAGCCTCAACAATGCATCCCCCCCCCGCATACACACTACTTCGACTCCCTCCAGTCGCTATCTGCTGGCAGAGTAGAAGTAGCAAAATTATACACTAGCTGATCCGGAAGCCTCCTAAAGAGTTATCAATAGGTTCTGTCAGGTGTACTAACTAGCAGCCGGCCTGCAAACCCGTTTTAGAGCTGTACCCTCGAAATGTAAGGATAATTAGATCTTGCCATCATGGCAAGATCTAATCTTAATTAAGATTAGATTATGATGGAGAATTAAGATCCATCATAACCTCCAAAGTCATCAGTCATACTACATGATGGAAGAGATGGGGAAGGGTTGATTGAAACATAGCTCTGAAGACTAAACATAGGTTCCACCACTTCAAGCCTCTAATACACAAAGTGGTGGTACTGCACCGGTTGATGAGCATCATGTACCACCTAGCATTGCCTGGTAACACAGAGGGGTGGCATTCCTCCATGTGGTGTGGGCATCACACTTCGACCTCTGCTTACGTTGGTTCATACCTGGGTGGTCGCCCACAGTGTGCTTTGGATGAGGGTTATATATCCAGTCCCACCATCATGAAGGTGCAAGCAGAGGATTTGGCTGTCACAGACCGTTCAGACTTCACCAAAATTGTGAAGTCCACTTGACTTGAGTGTCACCCAAATATCAGTTCCATCAGTATTTTAGACTCCCAGGTAACAAATACAGCTTATCTGGCATATCTGAGAGAATGTCTGTGATAACCTCAAGGACTAAAAGAATACTTAATAAATTACAAACAACATTTCTTTGCCGAGCCCAGAAGTCTATGTAATACTACTACTACTACTGAGATAATAACTGAATTATACTAACTTACATTTAGTACACCACATTCTGGTAATTCAATTTTCACTGGACCTAATAAAAATAATTATAGAGATATTACCAACTAAAAATAAATATTTAAAAAAAACCTCTTTTATGAAATTATGTAATTTTAATATTCAGTTCAATGAATCCCAAATGATAAAAGTATATAAATACAAATCATCACTTTAAGAGAATTAATGCAAGTTTTTCTAAGTATCAATACTAGCTAGAAAAATATCAAAATATATTTGCAAAAAAATATCTTCCAGAATGATGTGGATACAGGGCCTCCCCTCCCCAGAGAATTTTTTTTTTTTTTTAATAATGGCAACAAATGTCCAAATATTATCATTTGGACATTTGTTGGTGTGAACTGGATATATTTTATAGAACTTATTTAATGAGTTATTTATTTATTCTCTTACAACAAAACAAAAATTTTATGAACATTTACACACTAAAAGCATATACATATATATTCATCATATCCTTTAGTAGATTTTATTTAAAAATACTTCAAACCCCCTCCCCACTCCTGTGACCCAACTGGTTTCTGAGCAATGGTTGTAAGTTGAGCCATCGTAAGTCGAACCCCAAAAGCCCATGGAAGTATGTAATATTATTATTCGAAGTTTCGTTTCTGGAAGCGCATTTCAAATGGTAAAATACTGCAGCTGGTGGTGCTCACCTTTGCAAGCACATAGTAGACCAGTACAAATGGTTAGCATGTATACCTCTTGCAAAAACCCACCGTTTAAAAAAAATAAGTCCTCTGAACTGTTCTTGAAAGGCTGCTTAGATAAAGTAGTACATTATTTTAGAGTAAGGTTGAAGACATTTAGAGAAATATAAGGAAACGTTTGGTATTGAGTTGGTTTATTGGTTAAAGTTATAAAGAGAATTGCTATTGCTAAATTAAGAGAGAGATATGAAATTATTGGTATTAAGTTTGTTATTGATAATTATGGATTGCTGTTGTGAAGAAAATTGATATTGAGAGAAATATAAGGAAGTGATTAAGATTGAATTAGTTTAGTGCTTGTAGCTAAAGTGAGTTGATATTGTCAATTGAGAGAAATTTTATTGAAATGATAGCATATACAGGGTGTCTCAAAAATATTGGTACAAACATTTATGGGAGATAGGTAACATCTAAAGGAATGTGAACTGCATAGGAACCCATAACCGGAAATGTCACCGTAAGTCGGTAGACTGCGCTGTTCATCAGTTCGCGAGAGGGAAAATTTCTGGTTTACTCATTCAAGCAGTAGTCGCCACACGAAGAGCATGCATCGATATACGAACTGTGAGCTGGCAGACATGCACCTAGTGTATGGATTAGCAGAGGATAATGGACAAGCTGCTCAACGAATTTATGGAGAACGCTTCCCAGACAGACATGTACCGGACCACCATTTGTTTGCGAGTGTACATCAAAATTTGTGCGATTATGGGTCATTTAGAGGTAACAGAAGTAGTGTGGGCAGACCACGTTCAACGCGAACTCCTGCCATGGAAGAAAGTGTGTTGAATGCCGTCCAGAATAATCCTACTACTGGCACACGTGCGTTGCCTCTGCCTTAGAAGTGTCTCGTTGCAGTGTACAGCATGACTGGCACGACGATTCCTTACACCTCTTTCATCTCCAAAGGGTTGAGTTACTGCTCCCCCCCAAGATCATCCTGCACATGTAGCTTTTGCGCAGTGGTCTCTCCAAGAAAGTGTTCAAGACTTGAATTTTCCAGCCTATGTTTTGTTCATGGATGAGGCTTATTTCACTCGGGAAGGCTTATTCAATCAGCACAATGCTCATGTGTGGGCTCACGACAACCCACATGGTGTGCGCCCCCAGGTGGCACAACATCGATTCGCAATAAATGTGTGGGCAGGTATGGTCGGTGACTGCTTAGTTGGCCCATACCTGTTACCATCCCGCATGAACTCCGCTAAATATCGGATCTTTCTTGAACAAGTTCTACCAGGGTTGTTTGTTGTCTGGTTTTTAGGAGCATTAGCAACTAAGGCCATATTGCTCCGCGATATGCGGTGGTCATTCTCTGACCTTTCCGCATCCTCCGTATTTGGTGGTGATGGGCTGGAACCCCGATCTAATCAAGAAGTGTGTGCTACGCACTGCTGCTCCTTCCCACCTAGCTACGGAGGCGCCTAAATTCTACCAGGGTTACTTGACAATGTTCCAGCAAATGTAAGACACAACATTTGGTTTCGACATGACAGGGCGCCTGCCCATTATGGAAGGTGTGTTCATGACCATTTGAATTGCCTGTGGAAACAGAAATGGATCTTGTGGCAAGACTCGTCTGTGCTGCTGCTACTGTCAAAGAAACTCCAGGTGTGTTTGACCATGTCCGGCAATCCATGCATCGCGTCTCATGGTGGAACCTTCGAGCATCTGTTATAACATCATGAAATGCATCCATCTCGTACTCCACTGTTAATATTATTCAAATAAATGTTTGCCACTAATTACTGTCTTGTGTCATTAGCAGAGGCACAAGAGGTGTCTTGTGCCTCTGCTACTACTTTCCCGTGACGTTTACGGTTATGGGTTCCTATGCGATTCACATTCCTTTAGATGTTACCTACTTCCCCTAAATGTTTGTACCAATATTTTTGAGACATCCTGTATATTAACAGATTAATATAAGAAAAATGACTAGATTAAATGTAAATGAATGCCAGATATGTATATATTTCTAAGTAATTTAGTTTTGTATAATATATGGCTTTGTTTGGTAAAAATGCAGTTAAGCTGAGCCGGCAGTGAAGAAACTGACTGGCTGCAAGACTTGTTTGCCAAAGTTTAATGAGGAAGATATGGCTCCACATGTGAATACGTGTGGAGCTATATTTTCCTCATATTTCAACTGTGTTGCTATGCAAAAGATTTAGGAGTATGATGTGAATGGAGTCATACATTAGATTCATGTTGTTTCCATCAGCATTAGAGATGCTTTGAACATGTGGACCCATATCTTCCTCATTAAACTTTGGCAAACAAGTCTTGCAGCCAGTCAGTTTCTTCACTGCCGGCTCAGCTTAACTGCATTTTTACCAAACAAAGCCATATATTATACACTGAACAGCCAACTATCATACCAGGCTGAATGCACCAATTCCACCACACCAACTAGTGCAGAGGTGTCTGGGTGCCTCCACATTGGTTTGTTTTTTTTTTTTTTTAGGAGCATTAGCAACTAGGGCCATATTGCTCCGGGAATATGCGGTGGTCATTCCCTGACCTTTCCGCATCCTCCGTATTTGGTGGTGACGGGCTCGAACCCCGGTCTAATCAAGAAGCGTGTGCTACGCACTGCTGCTCCTTCCCACCTGGCTACGGAGGCGCCCTCCTCCACATTGGTGAGCGACAGTATTTTGCAACATGTTGGGTTAAATGAATGCTTTCACAATGACAGCGAGCAAGCAATAGGGCCATAGAGTAGTAAGGTACAGATTACTCCCAGTGCCTCCAGTTTGAGAACATGAAACTAACGTGGCCATCAAAACCAACCCACAGAGTAGTAATGCGCATGCCCAACGCTAATAAAGTTGCTACTGTTTTTCGAGTAGATTACTATTCATTGGGCATAGCCATTTTGTTTTATGTAGCTTCTTTTTTTACTATTATAATTATTTGTGTGTTTTTTTTTTACTATTATTATAATTATCTGCTGACAATATGCACAGAAATAAGTGTTTTGTGTGCGATTGTACCGATTTCTGAAAGAACATTTAAGGTAATTTATCATAATTGTTAGAACCAAGAAATGTTTAATGAAATAAAAAAATAAAAAAATACTGAATAGCTAATTAATAACTAATTCATAATTTAAACATTAATTAATATGAATAGCGTATTAATATTAATCGAAGTAATAGTTTATGGAATAATTAAATTATTCCATAAAAAACTTCATGAATATGTCATAGTATCTTTACTGTTTTTGAAATCAACTCAAGTCATAGCCAAAGTCTCACTGACAAAGTGAGAGTTGAGATATTGTGAGGATATGGATATTTATGATGAAAATGTATTGGCATGTCTCAGGTTACCTAGCCAGATATATTTTAAAGAGCAATAATTGTTAAACACAAAGATTTATTATTAGGCTCAAAAGACCTTGATGTGGACAAATTGTTGTTGTGTTTTAAAGATGTTAATGTGAGAGAGTATGAATTAAAATGGCCATCAAAGGAATTGTTGAATACAAGGAGAAGTGTCAAATATTTTGCTTTTCTGAAGTAGATTTGGTATTTCAAGGAAAAAGTTCTACAAAAACTTTATGCTAAAACAAGTTTTATTGACTTAGAGTGGTTTGGGAACCAGGAGCAACAAGCACAAAAAGTGCTAAAAGTGCTTATTCAATGTGTCTTGTAAATTATGTTAAAACAAAAAATATGAATTTGGCTTACCTGTCCAGTCAAGCATCAAACTCCCTTCAAAAACTATTGAAACATGTTAAACACATGTAACTGGGAAATGTTAAGCATGTGCTGTGAAAGATAGAGGGGAAAATTGTCATGATTTTTCTTTTTTAGAGATCACTTATATCAAAGCAATATTAACTGATCAATACTGGATTAACTGACCATTCTAAACTACATATACCTTAATGATAAATAACACATAGCTCCATAATTTGGTTGGAATTCTATTGTCCGATGAATTCAACACTGCTGAAATATTTGCCAAATATTTGTCAAGGATTGAGACTATCGATAAGGAGCCTTCGGTTTCATTTCCTGGTTGAGATCTGTTGATCGACGAGATGACCAAAACTCAGCATCGAAGAATATGAAAAATGACATTACGAAAAACCCAGATGACATACCAACCATATTTTGGAGAAAGTCTGCCACCATTCTTAATCCTATCATGCTTCATATTTGCAACTTATCTCTGAGACTGGGCATTTACCCAAAGCATTTCAATCAGATTAACATACTTCTGGTATTCAAAAAAGGTGACAAATGTGCTGTATAAGATTTCAGACCTATTCCCCAACAAAAAAAAGCCTTTCTAAACTATCTGACACAGTAGTGCATAAACAACTCTTCTATTTTTTCAAGCCTTATGTACATCAAAATTAACGTGGCTTTGGTCATGGGAAGTCAGTAACTGCTAATTTGATACCCTTTTGGAATGTACATCCAAAACTCTTATATTAGACACTGCTGGTATCACTAAGCAATTTGATCTAGTGAATGACTCATTGAAAAACTAAACATTTTTGGTATCTGCTACACATTGCTCTTGTGGCTGCTAAAGAGTTATATAATGCAATGTTCCCACAGCGTCATCGTCAACCAAGTTAAGTCTGAACCTTTTATCACACTCAGTGCATGTGTATGTATGTGTTTGCTGGGAGCCCTATTGCTCTCATGTAGGGTTACATTGCTCTTGTGGCTGAGGAGCTAATATAATGCATCGTTACCACAGTGTCATTATCAATCAAGTGATGTCTGACCCGTTTATACAACTCAGTGTATACTGTATGTATGTCTTCTCTGTGAACCTACTGCTGCTAAGCTGTTATGTAAGATCACATTGCTCTTGTGTCTGAGAAGCTATACAATGCAATGTTCCCAGTGTCATTAACAATCAAGTGAAGTCCAAACTTTTTATCCAACTCAGTGTATATGTATGTGTGTGTGTTCTCTGGGAGACCTATTGCTGTTAGGTTGGGTCACATTGCTCTTGTAGCTAAGCAACTATATAATGCAACATTGCCACAGTGTCATCATCAACCAAATGCAGTCAACCTTTTATTCAACTCAGTGCATGTATGTATGCACTCTCTGGGAGACCTAGGGTCACTTGCTCTTGTTGCTAAGGAGCTATATAATACAATGTTTCAACAGTGATCATCCACCAAGTGAAGCCAGAACCATTCAACAAACTCAGTGCATGTGTATGTACGTGTTCTCTATGAACCGATTGCAGCTAAGCTGTTATGTAGGGTCACATTGCTCTTGTGTCTGAGAAGCTATATAATGTAATGTTCCCACAGTGTCATTAACAATCAAGTGAAGTCTGAACTTTTTATCCAACTGTGTGTGTGTGTGTGTGTGTGTGTGTGTGTGTGTGTGTGTGTGTGTGTGTGTGTGTGTGTGTGTGTGTGTGTGTGTGTATTCTCTGGGAGCCCTATTGCTGTTAGGTTGGGTCACATTGCTTTTGTGGCTAAGTATATAATGCAACATTGCCACATCATCATCAACCAAATGCAGTCACAACCTTTTATTCAACTCAGTGCATGTATGTATGTGTTCTCTGGGAGACCTATTGTTGCTATCTTGGGTCACTTGCTCTTGTCGCTAAGGGGCTATATAATACAATGTTTCAACAGTGATCATCCTCACTCAACTTGCAGAAGACTACATTTAATTCAAATATCTTTTGTGTGTAATGAGAAAATTCATAAATAAAAAGAATTTTAATTATATAGTGTTATGTTTGTCTTTTTTTTTTTTTTTTTTTTTTTGTAATGCTGACTCAAATAAAGTGATCTAAATCAGCCATTCTCAACGAGGGTCATACAGCCCCCATGGTGGCAACAGAACATTTAAAGGGGGAAGGGAACAGACTGAAAACTAATGGGAGGGGACGGAAACTGAATGGATTAAACATTTTTTAGAGGGAGGAGAAGGTCTTTGCTGCGAGGATAATATTTTCTTTCTCCCAATTTTAGGTAAGGGGCACCATCATTTCCTTTTTTCACATAACTAGCATGGAGAAAAACTTGGTGCTAAGGTGGACATATTTTATCTGGCAGATATGTTTGACAAATTTCTTAATTTTTAAACAAGACCGTACAGGGTAAACACAGTAAACTCATAGGTAGTAAGGAAGGCATTGTTTCTTTCCTTAAAAGCGTGAAGTCTATTGGAACAATATCGAATGTCGGGAATTTTTACAATTTCCAAACCTGAACACGATCACAGAGGCACTGAAGGGCAATGACATTACTGTTTGTGTTAAACATCTAAAGCAAATACACACAGATCTTCAGTAAAGATTTAATGAACTGCTAAACCTCAATATCCCGTATTGGATTTTAGATCCATTTGAGGAACAGCCCACTGATGTTGGGGACTTCAGTGCTATTTCTAATGTCAGTAGAAATTTTCGTTCTCCAGTGTTTGGGAGTGGATTATTCATTTTGTTTTAATAGTTTCTTATTAAAATTATTTTAGTAAAAGTTCGAGTTGTGTTGAAATAATATCTTACAGAAAACTCCTAATGATCAAGTCTGACGCAAAAAAAGAAGTGTCGTCAACATTCGGTAGAGTATTTAAATTTCATGCAGTAATGAAACAAAACCAAATGTGTCTTTTATGTGAGAAACCATTTAGTAATGATGCTATGAAACCTTAAAAAATGAAAGAACATTTAAAAAAACAGCATAATGATAAAAGTGACAAAGACCTTGAATATTTCAAGACAATGAAGGAAAAATTTTTTAATCATACAACGCTTAAGCCCTTTATAAAATCATTTGCAGTACGCAGCCAATGGTGGACTATAAGCATCATATGATATTGCTCTCCTAATTACAAAGAAAGGAAAGCCACATACTCTTGGTGAAGAAATAATTCTATCCTCTATAAAAATAGCAATAGTCAGTTATGAAAAAGGATGCTAATTCAGTTTTAAGGAGTATTCCACTTAGTAATAATACAGTGCAATGGAGGATTGCTGAGATGGCAAATGATGTCTAAACAACAGTAAATTCAGAGCTGTTTGCTATGCAATTAGATGAGTCAACATTTGGAAGTATAAATATTTTAATGCCATTTGTATGGTATTTACAGTACAAATAAAAAAGCAGTAATTGATGAATTCCTCTTTGCCAAATATTTAAAAACTGATTCCAAAGGTGAAACAATTTTTAGATGTGTGCAAGAGTATTTTGAAAAGTACGACATTCCCTTTAGTAATATAACCGCAATTGCACCAGATCAGGCTCCATCTGTGGTTGGTAAGTACAGAGGATTTTTAACTTTAGCTAAAAAAGAAAATCCTAAAAAACAAACAGTACATTGTGTTTTACACAGACAACACCTTGTTGCAAAAAACATAAGTGAAGAATTGCATGCTGCTTTGCAAATTTGTATTAAGGTAATAAATAAAATAAAAGCAAATGCTCTTAACAGCCGGCTGTTTGCTATGCTATGTGAAAAAAATGACGAAAATTTCAATCAATTGCTCTTTCATACAGAAGTAAGATGGTTGTAAAAAGGTAACTGTTTGTAAAAGCTTATGGAACTTTATAACTCAGTGGTGGAATTTCTGTCCAAGCATGGTCAATCATTTGCTGATAAATTTAGTCAGTGTAAAAACCACCTCTTTTACCTTGCTGATATATTTTCAAAATTCAATGAAGCACAAAAAAAAAAAAAAAACTGCAAGGTAAAGACATTACAATTATACAGAGTCGTACAATTATTTTGGAATTTCAAGAAAAGTTAATGCTCTTCAAAACTTCACTGGGTCGCAGAAATTTTCACTTCTTTCCAAATATGTCGTGTTTAGAACAAGACACGACATATTTGGAAAGAACCCTCCAGCATATGACAGCACAACAAAGCAAATGGCCCTCAGTCCCCAGCAGCTTTCACTCTGCCTCTTACGGCAGTGAGAGGATCAGAGTGGAAGCAGAGGGTGCTAAGAATCTCTGGGTATGACCAGGCTGCCATGCACAGAAACTGAACTTGGCCTGTTATAACGTAAGATCACTCATCGGTGAAGACAGGATATTAGAGCTGGAAAAGGAATTAGAAAATGTGAATTGGAATATCATTGGTTTGGCTGAAACAAGAAGAAGAAATGAATCACTTATAAGTTTATCAAGTGGAAATCTGCTGTACACCAATGGAAACAGTGAAAGGAGTGAAGGTGGAGTTGGATTTCTGGTCCATAAAGATTTTAAAAACAACACTTTGGAATTCTTTTTTTTTTTTTTTTTTTTTTGTAGTTGTTGGCGCATAGGCTTCTGTGGCCATAATGCACCTCCCAAGGTTTTTGCAGTACTTTGATCCAAGCCCGAGGCGGGAATCGAACCTGCAACCTTTGGGTTGCCAGGCAGGCACTTTACCTGGCTAGCCCTGTCGGCTTTTTGGAATTCAAAAGTACATCACCAAGGGTGTCTAGACTAATACTCAAGATTTCTAAGAAGTACAAGCTAAAGATTATAATGATCTATGCACCAACATCGAGCCATGATGATGAAGAGGTTGAAGAAATGTACAGTAAACCCCCGCTATTCGCGGAGGTTACGTTCCTGAGAAATGTCGCGAATACCGAAAATGTGAATACTGAGTTATGGCTCCCATAGCAATAAAGGGGTTCCGTTCCAAAGTATGAAATATATAAGAAAAACTAGTCTAAAATTTTCTCTATGTATGTATTATATGTACCTTCATAATATGACCATTAGAAATGCAAGCATATGGCATCGAAATGAAAATAAGAAACAATTTAATATTAAATGTAATATTTATTAGAAATTTCAAACCAGCGCCTTTGCTAGCAAAAAACTTATCCCGCCAGTGCTATCAACAGTTTCGCTATTTCACGAATGATGAGTGAACTTAACGGAATTTTATTTTGAGTTCAGTCTTCTATCCACAGATTTAAAGCCTTTTCCATTTTTTTCTAATTTAACATCACGAGTTACTTAAGCAATTAGCGCGTTTTCACGGACACTACGGCAGGTTTTTTGATTGATCGTACCGTTGACTCATTGATTTTATAATGTTTTGCCACTGAGGAGACACTTTCACCATTAGAAATTTTGTCTAATAACTCAATTTTATTCAATAATGTCATCACCTTCTTTCATATTTTCACATTTCCCTCGTTATTCGTAGCCATATTTTTATACGGGTTAGAAAGAACTTGTCCACAATAAAGTCACTTTCTTCCGTTAACACACTCGAAAATGGTAGATTTATCACTTTTGTAAGCATATCAATTTATAAATTGATAAATTTATTCAATTTATAAGCATATAAATTAAAAGCAAACGACGAAACCTTCCATGACAAGCGCATAACACATACTGAACAAGGATAAGTGAGAAACATACACGCTCGCGATTTTGTCACCCCTCTACCCCCCATCCACTGAGCGCTGTTTTGACCGGGAAAGATCATTTTAGCCACGCCCATGTTTTTTTTTTGGCAGTAATATTCATGGGGCTTTAAAATTCACATTTTTTTAGGTTTCATTTTATATTAAATCAGCGATCGCGAATACACGAAACCGTGAATACAGATACCGCGAATAGCGGGGGTTTACTGTACACTGAAATTGAGTCTTCTAAATGAGCAGAAAACCCACTACACTATTATTATGGGGGACTTCAATGCTACGGTTGGAAAAAGGCAAAACAGTGCAGAAAGAGGAACTATACGAATTTTTGGAATTAGTGAAATAAAAGAGGTGAAAGACTTGTGGAATTTGCAGAATCTCAAGGACTGTCAATAATGAACACTTTTTTCAAGAAAAGGGTGAACAGAAAGTGGGCATGGAAGAGTACAAATGGATTAACAACTAATGAAATCGACTTCATCCTCACTAACAGAAGATATATATTGTGAATGATATTACCGTCCTGAATAAGGTAAATGTTGGAAGTGATCACAGAATGGTAAGATGTACACTTGATATAGATGTAGGAAAGGAAAAAACTGACTCGAGTTAATAATACAAAGGTCTTTGAGATAACACATGAGGAGAAAAAGCAGTATGTACTGGAACTTAAGAACAAGTTTGAGCTTCTGCAGACTGCTCAGGACCAAGATATCGACGAGGAATATTACAACTTTCTGAAAGTGATAAAGCCCAAGAAACCTATAGGGAAAAAGAAATCCAAAGAAGAAAAAATTAGTCAAGAAACACTTGTCATGATGAACCGAAGACGACAAATGAAGAGCAAGAAAAACACTGACAGGGGGAAAATTGAGTATACTGAGTTATGCAAAGCCATCAGAAAGAGACTCAGAGAAGACATAAGAAGATTTAACAAGAAAAGTAGAACAAGCATTAAGGGAAAACAAAGGATTTAAATCAGCAGCCATGAGCAGTAACACAGAAAGACAAATGATACTGAAATTGAAGAATAGCGATGGTGTACTTATAAACAGCAGAGAAGGCATAATTCAAATAGCAGAAGACTACTATAGAGAATTATACAAGGAGCGAGGGAATGATGCCAGCAGTGGGGAAGATGTGATGCAAAGTAGCAACACATACGACATACCCGATATTCTTCCTGATGAGGTAGAACATGCATTGAAGAAACTGAAGGATCAGAAAGCCCCGGTGGAAGATGAAGTTACTGTAGAGTTGTTAAAATTGGGAGGAAAACACATAACACAAAAACTGGCAAGGCTCTTCACAAAGTGCATTAGAAAAGGTGTGACGCCTAAGCAGTGGAATAATGCAATCATAGTTTTGCTGCATAAGAAAGGAGATAAATCAGAAATTGCAAATTATAGACCAATTAGCTTGTTATCCCACATCTACAAGTTGTTCACAAGAGTCATTACTAACAGATTAGAAAGAATACTTGATGAGAATCAAACGAAAGAGCAAGCTGGCTTTAGGACAGGATTCTCAACTATGGATCACCTTCACGTAATATCACAGCTAATGGAGAAAGCAAATGAATATAAAACACCATTATGCCTGGCATTAGTGGATTATGAAAAGCATTTGACTCCATACAGCATAAGGCAATGTTTCGGGCACTGGAAAGACAAGGCATAGATACTCCATATATTATGATTTTGAAGAAAATATATGAGAGTGCTACCTCCTTTATTAGACTAGACAAAGACAGTAGCAAATTTAAAATCGAGAAAGGAGTTCGACAAGGAGACAATATCTCCGAAGCTGTTTACTGCTGCCCTTGAGGAAGCTTTCAGAAGATTACACTGGTCACAGAAAGGAGTCAATGTGAATGGAGAGTACCTAAACCATTTACGATTTGCAGATGACATTGTGGTCATAAGCCACGATCCCAAAGAATTAGAGGAAAATCTTAATCAGTTATGCACAGTTAGTAAGGATTTTGGACTAAAGATGAATATGGCTAAAACAAAAGTAATGATGAACAAGTATGCCACAGAAAGGGAAATAATGATTGAAGGAGCAGTAATTGAAAAGGTGGAGTCATATACTTATCTGGGACAAGTTATTATCTGTAATAATGATAAATAGCTGGAAGTCAAGAGAAGAATAAATTTGGGATGGATAGCATTCAGGAAATATAGTCACATACTGAAGAGCAATATCCCAGTTTGTCTGAAACGTAAAATAATGAACCAATGTATACTCCCCACAATGACTTATGGAAGTGAAACTTGGGCACTCACCAAAAGAATGGAAGAGAAGCTGAGAACTACACAGCGAAGAATGGAAAGAATTATATTTGGAATCAGACTGTTAGATAAGAAGAGAAACACATGGATTAGGCAGCAAACTCAAGTAAAGGACATTCTTATCAAAACTAAAGAACTAAAATGGTCTTGGGCAGGACACACAGCTCACAGACATGATGACAGATGGACTAAGAAAATAACTGAATGGTACCCAAGAGGAGCTAGAAGAAAACCTGGAAGACAAAGGTGGAGATGGATAGATGAAATTAATGAGTTTGTGGGTAGTAAATGGATGGCCAGTGCTCAAAACAGAAGGAACTGGAAAGATGCTGGAGAGGCCTTCATCCTGCAGTGGATTGAAAATGGATGATGATGATGATTAGAACAAGAAGCTGAAGGAAATTTTTCAGACGCCAACATATTTATGTAGCTCACCTCAAACACTTAAAAGAGGATTTTAAAAATAAGATTCAAGGATCTCGAAGATATAAAAGTTCCAGAATGGATTACGTCTCCATTTCATGTGTGATAGGTGGGTGATAGGGATATGGATAAATTATTCAAATGAAGATGGACCTAGAAGTTAAATCACTGCACTCAAAAGAAAGTTTCAGGGGATTTTGGACAAGTAAAAATATTATTGAAAACTACCCCAAACTGTATAAAACTGACGATTCTTTATTATTGACCTTTCCAAGTTCATACATAGTAGAAGCCAGATTTAGCCATTACATATTTTAACTAAGCAGAGAAATCGACTAGATCTCAAAAATAATGGAGATCTAAGATTAAAACTAACAAATCATGAACCCAATATTTCCTCTCTTCTAAAAGCACATCAACCACATCCTTCACATTACACATGCAGTAAGTGTTAGTGTTCATTAAATTTTTTTTAATATGCATTGCAAACAATAATTGGATACATTTTCTAAAAAAATTGTTTATAAAATATATTAACTTGAAGCTTATTGCTCTTGGGGGTCTTTGTTATTACTTGTTATTATTTCTTTGTTATTACTGAATTTTTACGGGGGGGGGGGGGGGTCTCTGACCAAAAAGTTTGGGAACCCCTGATATAAGCTCTAGCATTAGATTTCCAGATTAATGGAAGAGTTGTTTTGGGTAAACCCTTGAGTGCCCTTGGATTCTCTTTGCAATAAACAAATAAGGATTTTAGTTATTTCAGTCATTTGCAATCACCTGCTGCATTTGATCCCAGCAATAAAGTTGGTCAATCCTTTGAACTTTGAAGCCAGATATCAACGTTTCTTCTTCAGCAATGTAGTTTTGTGAAGGCATTTATATACCTGTTTTGAACGGCAGTCTTCCTTTTCAATTATTTTACCCAATTTGGCTAGAAAATCTTTCATAGAGTGGGTGTCAGCACTTACAGCTTCCCCTTGAACTGTAATGTTGTCAGCCAGCTCTTTCCCAGAAATGGTAGAACAATTCTTTGCTTGCTTTAAATGTTTCATTCATTGTTTATTGCTGTCTTGTCATGTTTCTTCTTAAGAGTTTCAAAAACAGACAATGCCTTTGCCAAAACTGTTGCTTGATTTAGAGGCATATGAATGTCTGATGATTAATCCATACAATCAAAACTTTTTCAACTTCTAGAATAAGGCCTTCTCTTTTTCCTATCAAAAATATTTGAAGGAAGGGAAGAGTGCTAGGTTACTGCAAGCAATTGCAGTAACCTAGCACTCTTCACTTCCTTCAAATATTTTTTATTTATCTTTCAAAATTGTGCTCTGTTGAATGTGACGATTTGAACTTGGTTGCAATTTCATTCACTTTCATTTGATTCATATTAATTTAATATTTCATGTTTAACTTCTAATGTTTTGGCTTTCCTTACCTTTTGTATGAGCTATTATTCTGAGTTACCATCTTATCTGAATCCACCTGTTTAATAAACCAAGCCTGTACCAGCTAAGAGTGTAATAGATGCATTATGGCCTTAGTAGCAATCGCACCAATACATCAAACAACAATGTTATTCCGAGTATTATTACTCTTCCTCTTTTCAGACATTGTTGAATGGAAAACAATATCAAAATTTGTAAAATACACTAATAAAAAATTAAAAACTGCAAAAGAGATATCATTTCAGACGTAGTCTGCACATCACCCGTGTTATTGAAAACTACAAGTATCTTGAGACAACTCAGCATATTCAGGTAATAATTCAATATAGTTCAAAAACAAGCAGAAAAAAAAACAGGGCATAATTTTCATGTGATTAACTCTCAGATGCAAAAATGTTGCTTCAGTCACTAGATTCACTAGTTGTAAACATCATCATCATCATCAGCCATTTTCAATCCACTGCAGGATGAAGGCCTCTCCAGCAACTTTCCAGTTGCTTCTGTTTTGAGCACTGGCCATCCATTTACTACTCAAAAACTCATGAATTTCATCTATCCATCTCCGCCTTTGTCTTCCAGGTTTTCTTCTAGCTCCTCTTGGGTACCATTCTGTTATTTTCTTAGTCCATCTGTCATCATGTCTTCGAGCTATGTGTCCTGCCCAAGACCATTTTAGTTCTTTAGTTTTGATAAGAATGTCCTTTACTTGAGTTTGCTGCCTAATCCATGTGTTTCTCTTCTTATCTAACAGTCTGATTCCCAATATAATTCGTTCCATTCTTCGCTGTGTAGTTCTTAGCTTCTCTTCCATTCTTTTGGTGAGTGCCCAAGTTTCACTTCCACAAGTCATGGTGGGGAGTATACATTGATTCATTATTTTACGTTTCAGACAAACTGGGATATTGCTCTTCAGTATGTGACTATATTTCCTGAATGCTATCCATCCAAAATTTATTCTTCTCTTGACTTCCAGCCATTTATCATTATTACAGCTAATAACTTGTCCCAGATAAGTATATGACTCCACCTTTTCAATTACTGCTCCTTCAATCATTATTTCCCTTTCCGTGGCATACTTGTTCATAATTACTTTTGTTTTAGCCATATTCATCTTTAGTCCAAAATCCTTACTAACTGTGCATAACTGATTAAGATTTTCCTCTAATTCTTTGGGATCGTGGCTTATGACCACAATGTCATCTGCAAATCGTAAATGGTTTAGGTACTCTCCATTCACATTGACTCCTTTCTGCGACCCGTCTAATCTTCTGAAAGCTTCCTCAAGGGCAGCAGTAAACAGCTTCGGAGATATTGTGTCTCCTTGTCGAACTCCTTTCTCGATTTTAAATTTGCTACTGTCTTTGTCTAGTCTAATAAAGGATGTAGCACTCTCATATATTTTCTTCAAAATCATAATATATGGAGTATCTATGCCTTGTCTTTCCAGTGCCCGAAACATTGCCTTATGCTGTATGGAGTCAAACGCCTTTTCATAATCCACAAATGCCAGGCATAATGGGGTTTTATATTCATTTGCTTTCTCCATTAGCTGTGATATTACGTGAAGGTGATCCATAGTTGAGAATCCTGTCCTAAAGCCAGCTTGCTCTTTCGGTTGATTCTCATCAAGTATTCTTTCTAATCTGTTAGTAATGACCATTGTGAACAACTTGTAGATATGGGATAACAAGCTAATTGGTCTATAATTTCCAATTTCTGATTTATCTCCTTTCTTATGCAGCAAAACTATGATTGCATTATTCCACTGCTTAGGCATCACACCTTTTCTAATGCACTTTGTGAAGAGCCTTGCCAGTTTTTGTGTTATGTCTCTTCCTCCCAATTTCAACAACTCTACAGTAACTTCATCTTCCCCCGGGGCTTTCCGATTCTTCATTTTCTTCAATGCATGTTCTACCTCATCAGGAAGAATATCAGGTATGTCGTATGTGTTGCTACTTTGCAATCCATGTTCCCCACTGCTGGTATCATTCCCTCGCTCCTTGTATAATTCTCTATAGTAGTCTTCTGCTATTTGAATTATGCCTTCTCTGCTGTTTATAAGTACACCATCGCTATTCTTCAGTTTCAGTATCATTTGTCTTTCTGTATTACTGCTCATGGCTGCTGATTTAAATCCTTTGTTTTCCCTTAATGCTTGTTCTACTTTTCTTGTGTTAAATCTTCTTATGTCCTCTCTGAGTCTCTTTCTAGTTGTAAACATACAGTCACCTAATACATATGATATATGGAATCAATTATTGGAAGTGTTAGCATGCTTTTATTTACATGTAGTTTTGTCTCCATTCTGTGAACAGAGTGTACTTCAATACAATTAGAAACACATTTTCTCACAGAAACAATGTAAACATAAATAGAATTTACAGGATGCGAAGGAGATAACAATGAACATTAATATAAAATGTAAATAAAAAACGCTGCAAATCACATTGATTTTTCTAAACTTTATTAATCTCTTGGTTGGTTTCAGTAGGAGGTGGAGTATATATACAGCATATCCAAAATTCAATAGCATTAGCTTTGTATAGTATAGTGCATAATATAATATTGTCAATTAATCAGTAAATCTATTAATCTTGTTAAACTTCATTGTCAATTAAATTGTCCTTTTAACTATATATATATAACGACTTAGAGTACAAACGTAACAAATAATTAATACATAACTTGATACGGAAGTTATATAAAGGGAACTCGTAGATAACACTCGATACTGAAAAATAAATATAGCGTTATAACTGTGTTAAGATACAAGTTTAAGGTTTTAATTTTGTTCTGAAATTGTAATTTTATTGACATTAAATCGAAATCATGATTCAAACCAGAGCAGCAAAGCAAAAGGCTCAAGCTAATGGGAGTGCTGTGGCTCAGGGGAGAACTGAGGGGACAGTTGCCCTCTGAATCACAGCCTTTTAAGATGCCTGTTTGCTTGATGTTTGCGGAGCATTCAGGTACGGGACATGATACTACCATGGGGGAGACTGTGTGTGTGCACGATGCAAGAAAATTAGGCGACAACTCAGCGTTGTTATGGGCCTATATGAGACCTTGAGACAGGGTGGATGCCCTCGAAGGAAATAAATTGAGGGGCCCATCAAGCTCTCAGCTGCCCAGACCAACGCCAGAGCTTGCACTTGGTCATCTTGCACCACAGAGGCAGCCCCCCAAGGCAGAATGCGCTGGTCCCACAGGAACTAGTAGTTGTTGGTGACTCTATTGTCAGGGAAACGGGGAACATGCTTTGTAAAAAGGATAGGTGGAACAGGACCAGGGTATATCTGCCAGGGGCAAAGGTTGATGACGTTGTAGAGCAGATATCATCTTTTAAGGGCACAAAAGGTGATATAGTTGTACACGTTGGCACTAATGATATTAAGAGTAGGAGAACGGCGGAATTACTTAACAAGTACAGGTCACTGTTGAAAAAAAGCCGTGAAGTAGGGTTGAATTTGAAAGTGTCTGCAATTCTGCCCAGACACGATAGGAGGGAGTATATGATGAGAGCCTTGTCGATCAATTTGGCCCTGGAAAGATTGTGCAAGGCTCAAGGGGTAGAATTTTTTTCAGCCTGGACTGCACTTGTTAACAGGAGAGATTGCTTCTACAGGGATGGGATACACTTAAATAGAAAGGGTGCAAGAATATTTGCTGATGCTATTGAGGCAGTGTTAGGTGGGTCAGAAAACTGCTAGCTTGGGGGGAGACAAAGACAAATAGATTAACAGTAGCCACTGGGAGAGGTAAATGAGATTCTTGCACTGCTTCTATTGGAATGAGCAGAAGCCTGAAAAACAATATGCAGGATATTTCAGAGACTGCTGGAAGTCATTGCGGTACAAGTAAACACATGGGTTGTGTTAGGGTAGCTAAGAATAGAAACAGGTGCATGTATACTTGCGTGTACACCAATGCTAGGAGTTTAGTAAATAAATTTGATGAATTTGAGGTTTTGCTCAAAACATCAAAGGCAGATATTGTTGGGATATCAGAGACATGGTGTCACACAGATATAAGGAATGCAGAACTGGAATTTGGGGAGTACGTCTACAGAAAGGATAGAAAGGGAGGAGGGGTTATGCTATTAGTTAAAAAAACACATAAAATCAAAGGAAGTGAAGCCAGTCGACATCGATGGACAGGGCAGTGTCGAGTCAGTTTGGTGTGACATAAGCATGGGTAAATCAAAATTGGGAGTAGGAGTGTGCTATAGGCCTAATGACTCTGATGAGTATAATAAGATACTGTACAGGGAAATAGAATGGGCCAGTAAATCAGAGAGTCTTATAATGGGGGATTTTAATTTCCCAGATATTGACTGGAATTTGTGGGTTGGTCACTCACACACTAGCAAGGCTTTTGTGGATTTATTGGATAATTGTTTTCTACACCAGCATGTTCGGGAGGCAACTAGAGGGAGTAATACTCTTGATCTGATTATCAGTAGTGATACTTCATGCATTAAGAATCTGCAGATAAAGGAACCACTAGGTGGCAGTGATCACAGTGTGCTGAAGTGGGATTTACTCAAGGAAGTAACTACCATAAGAGGTAAAGGGAAGGGTTTTTGCTTTCGTAAAGGTGACTATGATGGAAGTCATTGCGACAGTATTTAAATTCTATACAGTGGGACCAACAGAAAATTCAAAATGGGAAGCATTCAAGGAGCTAATCTTGGAAGCTACCAGGCTTTACATACCAACCAAGAAATATTGTTCAAGGTTCAGGCCTAAATGGTTGTCAGATGAACTAATGAGACATATGGCAGAGAAGAAAAATGCATGGGATACATACAAATTAATGGGTGACATGGAAGCCTATGATAGATATAAGCTGGTCTGTAACCAAGTCACAAAGGAGATTAGGCAGGCAAAGGCAGATTATGAGAAATCCTTGGTACAGGATGCAAAGAAAAACAGAAAAGAGTTCTTTACCTATTTAAACTCAAGAAGGAAAAGGATGAATCAGATTGGTCCACTGGATGTTGATGGTTCAACAGTTGAGGATCCTGCTTAGGTGGCTAACAATCTAAACGAGTATTTTGCATCTACATTCACACATGAGGAGTTATTCAGGAATGGGAATGTCTTAGGTGAAGTAAACATTGGCAGTGAGCTAGATGATTTTGTAATAACTGAGAGGAAAGTGGAGGAGAAATTGTTAAGGATAAACATAAAAAAGGCACCCGGGGTGGATGGGATCTATCCAGTTATATTAAAGGAGGCAGCAAAGGAAGTAAGAAAACCCCTAGCCATAATTATGAGAGCTTCTTTGGACTCGGGGGAGGTACCCATAAACTGGAGATGTGCAAATGTAACCCCAATTCACAAAGGAGGATCAAAGGCTGACACAAGTAATTATAGACCTGTTAGTTTAACTTCGGTTCCAGGAAAATTAATGGAGACACTGGTTAAAGAAGCACTGCAGGACCATCTGGACAAGAATTCAGTTATAGCTCAGACACAGCATGGTTTTGTTAAGGGCAGGTCTTGTCTGACCAATTTGATTGGATACTATGATGTAGTCACAAAAGAACTCGATGCAGGGAATAACTTTGATATTATATATTTGGATCTTGGAAAGACTTTTGATACTGTTGCGCATGGAAGACTGCTGCACAAATTGGAGCAGTGTGGCATTGGACGCAAATTGCTGCTATGGATAAAGGGATGGTTGAGTGGCAGAAGACAGAGAGTGGTAATTAATGGACACTGCTCAACGTGGACTAATGTTATTAGTGGAGTTCCTCAGGGTTCAGTGTTGGGTCCATTGTTGTTTTCTGTATTTATTAATGATATAGATGATGGTATTTCAAGCTTAATGTCTAAGTTTGCAGACGATACAAAGGTTGGCAGGGTTGTTAAGGACACTACTGATGCTATGCTGCTGCAACAGGATCTGGAAAGGTTGAGCAGATGGGCTGAGAGGTGGCAAATGAAGTTTAACATTGACAAATGTAAAGTACTACATATGGGAAACAGTAACCCCAGATCAACGTATCAACTCTGTGGTACTACGCTGACAGTGGTAGAGAATGAAAAGGACCTGGAGGTAATTGTGCAGGCAGATATGAAGTTCTCTAAACAGTGCAGACGGGCTGCTAGAGTAGCTCATGGTGTCTTGTCAATGATATACAGGAATTTTTCTAGCTGGGATAAGGAGGTGATTATTCTCTTGTATAAGGCATTGGTCAGGCCACACCTTGAGTACTGTGTACAGGTCTGGAGACCTCATTTCAAGAAGGATGTAGAGCTGCTGGAACGAGTACAGAGGAGGGCAACAAGATTAGTGAATGGAACAAAGGGTTGCTCTTACGAAGAAAGAGCTTAAGTTTTGCAAATTACAAAGTCTGGAGACTAGGCATCGGCGCGGTGATCTGATAGAGGTGTATAAGGCTTTGAATGGCTTGAGCATGCTCAATGCCAATGGGATTCTTCCTCTTGCTCAGAATAATCACCTGAGAGGGCATAAATTCAAATTGAGGAAGGACGGATGTCGGATAGATGTGCGGAAACTTGCCTTTAGCCAGCGGGCAGTTGGTTTGTGGAATAGACTTCCATCACTTGTTGAAGTTGACAGCCTAAACAAATTTAAGTCTCAGCTGGGCAGGTATTTCAAACGAACGGAGGGGTGAAATGGGAGTGGTGGTTGTGCTTTTTTTTTTTTTTTTTTTTTTTTGGCTGATGCTGAATAAGCTCGCTTTCTTGCATCACATGCCTCTACTAATGCTAATGCTAATAAAAAGCAGCAGGACAATGTTAAGAAAATATTGAGTTAGAATTAAATTTTTTTAAGTATCTGCAATTCTGCAAAGACATAATAGCAGACGACATTCTCATCATTAGCAATTTTTAATCCACTGCAGGATGAAGGCATCTCCAGCAACTTTCCAGTTCCTTCTGCTTTGTGCAATGGCCATCCATTTACTACCCACAAACTCATTAATTTTATCTGTCCATCTCCATCGTTGTCTTCCAGATTTTCTTCTAGCTCCTCTTGGGTACTATTCTGTTATTATCTTAGTCCATCATCATGTCTTCAAGCTATGTGTCCTGCCCAAGACCATTTTAGTACTTTAGTTTTGATAAGAATGTCCTTTACTTGAGTTTGCTGCCTAATCCATGTGTTTCTCTTCTTATCTAACAGTCTGATTCCCAATATAATTCGTTCCAATCTTTGCTGTGTAGTTCTCAGCTTCTATTATTTTGGTGAGTGCCGAAGTTTCACTTCCATAAGTCATGGTGGAGGCGCTTCCGTAGTGGGGGGGGGGGGGGGGAAAGCAGCAGTGCATAGCACATGCTTCTTGATTAGACCGGGGTTTGAACCCGTCACCACCAAATACAGAGGATGTGGAAAGGTCAGGGAATGACCACCGCATATCCCGGAGCAATATGCTCCTAAAAACCAAATAACTAACTATAAGTCACGGTGAGGAGTATACATCGGTTCATTATTTTACATTTCAGACAAATTGGGATATTGCTCCTCAGTATGTGACTATATTTCCTGAATGCTATACATCCAAAATTTATTCTTCTCTTGACTTCCAGTCATTTATCATTATTACAGCTAATGGCTTGTCCAATATAAGTATATGACTCCACCTTTTCAATTACTGCTCCTTCAATGATACGTCTTCATCATTACTTTTGTTTTAGCCATATTCATCTTAACTGATTAAGATTTTCCTCTAATTCTTTGGGATCGTGGCTTGACCACAATGTCACCTTCAAATTGTAAATTGTTTAGGTAACTCCTTTCTGCGACCAGTCTAATCTTCTGAAAGCTTCCTCAAGGGCAGCAGTAAACAGATTCGGAGATATTGTCTCCTTGTCGAATTCCTTTCTCAATTTTAAATTTCCTACTGTCTTTGTCTAGTCTAATAAAGGAGGTAGCGTTCTCATATATTTTCTTCAAAATCATAATATATGGGGTATCTATGCCTTGTCTTTCCAGTGCCTGAAACATTGCCTTATGCTGTATGGAGTCAAATGCCTTTTCATAATCCACAAATGCCAGGCATAATGGTGTTTTATATTCATTTGCTTTCTCCATTAGCTGTGATATTACGTGTAGGTGATCCATAGTTGAGAATCCTGTCCTAAAGCCAGCTTGCTCTTTCGGTTGATTCTCATCAAGTATTCTTTCTAATCTGTTAGTAATGACCCTTGTGAACAACTTGTAGATATGGGATAACAAACTAACTGGTCTATAATTTCTGATTTATCTCCTTTCTTATGGAGCAAAACTATGATTGCATTATTCCACTCCTTAGGCATCACACCTTTTCTACTGCATTTTGTGAAGAGTCTTGCCAGTTTTTGTGTCATGTCTCTTCCTCCCAATTTTAACTCTACAGTAACTTCTTCTTCCCCTGGGGCTTTCTGACTCTTCATTTTCTTCAACGCATGTCTACCTCTTCAGGAAGGATATCGGGTATGTCGTATGTATTACTAATTTGCGATCCATCTTCCCCACTGCTGGTATCATTCCCTCGCCTCCTTGTATAATTTTCTATAGTAGTCTTCTGCTATTTGAATTATGCCTTCTCTGCTGTTTATAAGTACACCATCGCTATTCTTCAGTTTCAGTATCATTTGTCTTTCTCTATTACTGCTCATGGCTGCTGATTTAAATCCTTTGTTTTCCCTTAATGCTTGTTCTACTTTTCTTGTGTTAAATCTTCTTATATCCTCTCTGAGTCTCTTTCTAATGGCTTTGCATAACTCAGCATACTCAATTTTCTCCGTCAGTGTTTATCTTTTCGTTTTGTCGTCTTCAGTTCATCATGACAAGTGTTTCTTGATCAATTTTTTCTTCTCTTGATTTCTTTTTATCTATAGGTTTCTTGGGCTTTATCACTTTCAGAAAGTTGTAATATTCCTTGTCAATCTCTTGGTCCTGAGCTGTCTGCAGAAGCTCAAACTTGTTCTTAAGTTCCAGTACATACTGCTTTTTCTCCCCGTTTGTTATCTCAAAGACCTTCGTATTATTTACTCAAGTCAGTGTTTTCCCTTTCTTTTCTTACATCTATATCAAGTGTGCATCTTACCATTCTGTGATCACTTCCAACATTTACCTTGTTCAGGACGGTAACATCATTCACAATATATCTTCTGTCAGTGAGGATGAATTCGATTTCATTAGTTGTTAATCCATTTGGGCTCTTCCATGTCCACCCTTTTCTTGAAAAAAGTGTTCATTACTGACAATCCTCGAGATTCTGCAAATTCCACAAGTCTTTCACCTCTTTCACCAATTCCGAAATTTCCTATAGTTCCCCTTTCTGTGCTGTTTTGTCTCTTTCCAACCATAACATTGAAGTCCCCCATAATGAATGTGTAGTGAGTTTTCTACTCATCTAGAAGACTCTCAATTTTGGTATACATTTCTTCAACCTCTTCATCATCATGGCTCGATGTTGGTGCATAAATCATTATAACTTTTAGCTTGTACCTCTTAGAAATCCTGAGTAGTAGTCTTGACACCCTTGGACAATAGGAGACAGTCTTGTCAATCTACTCAGGCCAAAAGACTATGCAAGGTTCACGTAAAATTTTTCACAGCATGGTCTGTGCTTGCTAACAGGAGGGACTGTTTTGATAGGGATGGGGTATACTTAATTAGAAAGGGCGCAAGAATATTTGCTGATGCTATTGAGGCAGTGTTAGGGGGTCAGAACACTGCTATCCTGGAGGTGGAGAATATGAGGGGGATACTCAGACTTAGAGATTAATAACAGCCACAAGCAGAGGTGAAAGTGAGCAAGCCTGTTAATCACGAATGCCCTAAATTGGGGATTAAAAGGCCATCTGGGGGTCTTCACGAAACAAATATACATGGGCTGTGTTAGGGTTACTAAGAATAAAAATAGGTGTGTATACAGGGTGTCTCAAAAATACACGGCATAACTTCAGGAATGAGTTCCTCGTATTTAGACAATAAAAATATTTTATATCAACATAGTTCTGGAAATGCTTGATTCCCGAGTTATTAACCGGAATGTCTTATCTCCCACAGGTGATTTCCTTCAGCACAAGGTACTGACAGAATCTTGTGTTTTCCGACCATGTCAAATCAGGAGTAAGCGGATATGCACTTTATGTAAGGTTTGGCTGATGGCAACGCTCTGGAGGCTCGTTGTTTGTACCACAAAAGGTTCCCAGAACGAAGATGTCCAGACAGGAAAACGTTTGAAGGTATCCATCGCCGCCTTTGTGAACATGGGACCTTTACACCTCGTGCTGCTGACAGAGGACGAACCAAGGTCTACGACTCCTGAAGTAGAGGAGAAGATTTTGGATTTCTGACTCATGGATGCCACTCCTGGAATCAGCACATGCAGAATACCATTTACAGTCATTGATATATTCGACTCCGGTAGCTGATGTGGAAACTCTCCGCAATCGAATTGTGGCAGGTTGTGAAACAATACGAAACATGCCAGGAATTTGGCATTGTCTTCGCGAGTCCATGAGACGTCGATGTGAGGCCTGTATTCAGGCAGAAGGTGGACATTTTGAACAATTACTATAAGGTGATGTGAACAGTTGTGTCATAGACAGACCTTCAAAACTCAGAAACCAAGCAGTTCCAGAACTATGTGGATATAAAATATTTTTATTGTCTACATATGAGCAACCCATTCCTGAAGTTATGCCGTCTATTTTTGAGACACCCTGTATACTTGCATGTACACCAATGCTAGGAGCATGGTAAATCAATTTGATTAATTTGAAATACTGGTTAATATGACTACATTGTAGGGATATCAAAGACACTATGTCACTCAGATATAAGGTATTCAGAAATTGAATATGGGGAGTACATCATGTACAAAAAACCAGACAGTGATGGGGTAAGGGTTATGTTCTTAGTTAAGAAGCATATAAAATCTAAGGCAGCACATCCAGTATACATGGGCAGCCAGTGCAGTGTTGAGTCAGTTTGGTCACTGGGAAAACAAAAATGAGAATAGGAGTGTGTTATAGGCCTAATGACTGTGATAGTATAACAATGAACTATTACACAAACAAACAGATTAGATTCCACATGCCACAGCAAGACTTTTGAGGAGTTAATTGACTCCATCAGTATGTTAGAGGCAACAAGAGAGAAAGCAATACTCTTGATCTGATTATCAACAGCACTCCATGCATTAAAATCTACAGATAAAACATCTTAATGCACCAGTGATCACTGAATTATGTCCACCCTAACCACTAGGTGGCAGCCTAGTGGTTAAGGTGGACATAATTGTCCACAGTGTACTGATACAGAATTTACTTAAAGATGTAACTACTGTCAAGGGCAAAGGGAAGCATGTTTGTTTTCGTAAAGGTGACCACTGTGGTCTCGAACAGTTTGTAAATTCTATTCAATAGGATGTTACCAACAGAATTTTAAATGGGTTACATTCAGGGAAGTAATCGCAGCAGATACCAGGCTTTTTACACCTAAATGGATATTAGCATTAGTAGAGGCATTTGATGCAAGAAAGCAAGCTTATGCAGCCTCAGCCAAAAAAGCTTGCTTTCTTGCCTCATGGATTTCTGACTCATGGATCAGAAGAAAAATACTTGGGAGGCATAAAAATTATCAGGTGATACAAAAGCCTCCAGCACACCTAAGATAGTTTGCAATCAAGTCACAAAGGATTTTAGGCAAGCTAGTGAAGATTACAATATGTCTCTGGCAAAGAAAAGCAGTAAAGACTATTTATGTAAACACTAGAAGGAAGAGAATTAAAAACACCAGCTTGCCAGATATGAATGCCAGGTATAAATGTTGATTATCCTGCTCAGTTTTTAGGTTTTTTTTTATATCGTAGTTATTGGTACAACAGCATCTAAGGCTATAATGCAATCCACTTATGATTAGATACATATGGTATATTTTATTTTTTTTTCCACCTGAGATGAAATTGTACTATCTAAAGCCTTTACCATTTGGGACTTTTCTTTCCCATGTCATTATTATTATTATTTGGTTATAATAGTTAATCATTTGGGGATAATAAAAAACATCTACAGCATCATTTTGACCACTAAAATGTTTTCGAGCACGAAGTTTACATGACTATGAGCATTCTAAAAGCTGTATACAGTTCTTTGTTAAAATGGGAGCAACTGATATCAAACGTTGGATGGTTTTTGTAGTATAACAGGTGAGACATTCAGAAGAGTCTTCAGATATAAATAAGTACAAATGGGCAATGAAATACAAATGAGTACTACAAAGTATAATTGGTTTTCTTATGGGGAAAAATGGATTTGTCCACTACTTACAATAATACTTTATAACACTGGATTTCTCCAATCATTAAACTGACTAATTTTATTTGTGTACCCTCTCGTGTCTCTTATATTGTGGACACTGCTCACCACTGGATTGCTAATGTCTTTGCATTGCCTACGTGCTAACCAACGAGAATCCAAAAAGAACTGAGTTGAAAATGAAGTCTGGGCAAAGGCAAACACTTTAAATAAAACCAAATATATATTTCTCCACTGGAGCAGTGCGTGTTCTTTAGAATAGTGCAATATACAAGGCAAGTGATAGCAAAGATGCCTGCAGAATATGAGATCAGTGCACTAAATAGCAAATTTTTTTGGTTCATTACTAAATAAGAAAAATGGCTTTGGCCACCACTTAATATACCCAGTGATCACTGAATTATGACCACCTCATTCATAATTAACCATATCACATAGCTCCAAGTATAAAAAGTTAAACAGCTTTATAAGCTAGTGGTAATTTGTATCTGGTCATGCAAGTCAAAGTGATAAAGTAGCAGTTATGGGACAGTCAAAATATCACGGTTTCAAAATGGCATGATTCTTAGAGCTCATGTGTTTGTGCTTCCATATCAGAAACGGTTGTGAGAAACTTGTAAGTTTCTCACAGCCCACTGAGGTTTTTTTTTTTTTTTTATTATTATTACTCCAAAACAGCTGAAGCCTTACAGAGGAGGAATTTGACAGTAGCAATACAGTAATAATTCTATTTACAATCTGTACACAATGTCAGGTCTCAATATACAATTTCAAATATACAAGGTCAATTTACAACATATACAATGCATATCATACGTTACAAACGATTTGCATTTGAGCAAAGCTGTGGTAACAGAGACATTTTTTGTTGTTTTCTTTTCTTGACAGTTCGCATTAAGTAGTTGCATTGATTGATTTGTGTTATTATTCTTATTGTTATCCCTATTTTTTTTTTTCCCTAATTGTTATTTGTTATCTTTGTTCATTGAAAAAAAAAATTTTTTTTTTTTTTTTTGTTAAAGCTAAGTATACCTATCTTTATAGTATTATTATGATGATTGTCGTTATTATTAAATTAGTCATTTATTTTCATTCTCTAGTAGTTTGATTGTAAAACCTTTGTAGCTCTTTTTTGATATTAATGTTTTCATTTAGGATATCAATGTTGGATTCATTTAGCAATTTTGCAGTTCTGTTGAAGTAATGGAATCTGAGTTGATCAGTTCTGAATGGCTCTTGCGCCAACATATTTTGTCTTCTCAAGGCTCTTGGAGGACAGCTGAAGTTGATGAGGTAGAGCAGCTCGGGGGCATCCAACTTTCCAGCCACGAGATGCATTAGGAATTTGCAGTCTGCCGCAGCTCTTCTTTGGTAGAGTGGTACAATCCCGAAGTGAATGCACCATTCATCGTAGGATTTTGTGTTCAATTCCAGCCTAGATTTGTACACCAGGAATCTGACTATGGATTTCTGAATACATTCCAGTTGTTTTATAAGAATTTTGGTGTGAGGATTCCAGATTTGAGGCATATTCTAGAATTGGGTTGATTATCATTATGCAAGCTGTTTTTATGAGCTGTACGTTGGTGAAATCGAAGCAGATTCTTTTAAGCAGTCCAAGGGATTTGGAGGCCTTAGCTGTAGTTTTATTTACATGTGTGTTGAAGTTTCCCTTGTCAGAAAACCACCTTCCCAAATCTGAAACCTCATGTATTCTCAATAGCTCATGATTATTAGCTTTATAGGGATAATTAATCTTGTATTTTTTGTGATAGTCTTTAGTGTTAGACCATTTTTTGTGATCCATCGGGTGATTCACAGTCTTGTGTTGTTTTGATGGTTTTGTATATTTTCAAGTCATCTGCGTATGAGAGCACTTTGATGTCAACATGTTGCATACAATCTTGTATGTCGTTAATATATATATACAGCAAAGAGTAGTGGCCCCGGAGGGGAACCCTGTGGGACTCCCCTTTGTATATGGAAAGTGGAGGAGTATCTTCCTTCAAAATGAACTCTGCTTTTCCTGTTGTCAAGGAAGTTAGACATAAGTGATAAGGCATTACTTGATAAACCTATGTACTTTAATTTGAGGCAAAGCAACTTGTGTGGTACTGAGTCAAAGGCTTTCTGTAGGTCCAGATATATAATGTCTATCTGTTTGTTATTATCAAGGCTAAATTTTATGTCATGTTCTATGGAGAGTAGGTTAGTCACTGTTGATCTGCCCATTAGGAAGCCGTAATGAATGTGGCTGAATTTATTTTTCATGAAGGAGCAGAGTTGAGAGTAAAGGAAGTTCTCAATGATCTTGCTTAGGGGGTTAAATTTGTGTATGGGTCGAAATGAGGAAGGTGTGTCTTTAGCCCCCTTTTTAAAAAGAGGGGTGATAGTGAAAATGGCTTTGATCAGATGTATAAGTTGTTGTTGCAACACAACAAAGCAGTGTTTCCAGTGTGCCATGGGGAAACTGCCGGTGTTTGTGTCATAACTTAATTTAAATTTGTTAAGGGTATTCAATAAAGTCTCTGTGTTGACTTCAAATTGTGTCAGGGTATCACTGAAATATGAGGAGGGAGAGGTGTTATCAAGCTTACTGCTGTGATCAGCTTTTTCAGTATATAGTTCATTGTAGAAATTTGCAAATTCATCTGATTGAATGGTCTCCATTTTGTTCATATTTTTGTGTTTTTTATAACCTATTTTCCAATGCTTCCAGAATGGACCCATATCATGTCTGTTTAGCATTGCATTCTGTAGGTTAGCTAAGTGATTTTGGTTAGGCCAAATTGATATTGTTTTTTATCTGCCTTCTTAGATTGGAGAACTGAATGTAAAGGTTAAGATGTGAAAAGAATGGTGTCAAACAGGAAACCATTTCCTACCAGCAGAACTGTAAAGCAGCGTTTTCTCCAGAAAAGTTTTCCAGCCAGGTGGGGAAGTGTAATACTTTGTATAGTATGTTTGAATTAATATTGATCAAGATCAGTGAGCAGTACCATATGGTACAACGAGAATCGCTTAAATTTTAGCCAAGTGGTCAGTTAAATTCATCGGGCAGTGCACTCATTCGATAGGTCCCGGGGAGAATACTGTTCATGTTGAGCAAAGGGTGCAGTGCATTGTACATGCTCAATGGCAGGTCACTCTGCATCAGTTGACATTGCAGTGCCAACAATATGCCAGTTGGCCAATGGGGACTGGAAACAAGTGTGTTGGTTGCATGAATCCAAATATCTGGTGCAACATGTCAACAGACACCTTTGTGTGGTGCAAGCAAGGGTCCGTGGACCCATCATCCACGGTGCCATGGTGTGTAAGGACCAACGTTTCGCTGAGGCAGCTCTTAGGAGATTGTGTGCATACTACCATGTTGCATTTTTTCTGGACAGAAACGAGATCTTCCACGACAATAACGTGCCGTATCATCGGACTTGCACTGTGCACAGGTGGTTCGAGAGACACTGTGAAAATATCACCCATCTTGATTGGCCGCAAAATTCAGCTGACCTCAATCCAACCGAACACCTATGGGATGTTTTGAGGAATTGAGGCATATGGATATGCAACAGTCGTCTATTTTGCCACTGTGGAAATCTGTGCAGGCAGCATGGCTGCCAATCCCTGTGAACGTCTTCAGAGATCTGGTGGACACATTGCCTTGGGAAAGAGTGTGGATATCCATGCAAAGAGTGACCCAACATGGTATTAGGTACGTGGTCATAATCCTCTATAAATTTCACAAATTTCTTTCCACAATTGGAATTTATGGCCACCTAGATTCATAATCTGAGCAAGTGGAAGAATACCATTAGAATTGAGCCTGCACAACCATTCAAAGCCTTATACACCTAAATCAGATCACCTCACAGGTGCCTAGTCTCCAGAAGCTACAATTTGCAGAACTTAAACCTTTCCTGGTAAGAGGACCCCCTTCATTCCCTTCACCAATCTTGTTACCCTTCTCTGTACTTTCTCAAGCAACTCTACTCCTTCCTAAAATGAGGCCTCCAGAAGTGTACACAGTACTCAAGGCGTGGCATGACCATTGGCTTATACAATGGTATAATCACTCCCTTATCAAAAATCCCTCCCACTATCAAAAATCCTGTATATCATTGACACCTATCTGCACTGCTCAGAAAACCTCATATCTGACTGAATGGCTGAATAAAGAATATTCAGCCATTTAACCCTTTATTTGGTTTTTAAATATTGAATTGTTTTGAACATTAAAAAATAGAAAATTACACTGAAATAAAATATTGTAAACAATTGTTAACAGTTTAGCAACCTTAGTGACAAAATTATTTAAAATGCAACAATAAAGTACAATGCAGCTGTTTTAGAATTTATGAATCTATTTTGGACAGTTGTAATTAATTTATTGCGTTTGCCATAGTAACTCACTGATAATGCTGATCAACAAATTTTCAATATTTTTTTATTTCTTCGATGAAAATATTTTTTCTGTATCGTGTTGCATGTACAAAGTTGAGAAAATAGAATTAAAAAAATTATTTTGCTCAAGTTTTGAAAATACCTGTGATGTCTTAAATTCTAAAAAAATACACTAAGTAGGACTAAAATGAGAAAAAAGAACATCCAATGTACTGTTTTAATATATCTTATTTTGAAAACCATGTTATATTATAGTAAATAAAAACTTTACAAACCAGTTTAAAATAATAAGAATTGATACATTTTTAGTTATTGAATAAAAAAAAAAAAAAAAAAACATTAAATCACATTGATCAGCAAAATACATAAAATCACTTGATTCACAATTTATGCTTCTTTGCCTGTCATTTGTACCCCACATCTGAGCCATCTCTTGTTAGAGCCCTTTTTGCCTTGGTACCACTTCTCCACCGAGATGTCCTGATGGAACATCTCGCCATGCTCATCCTTAATGCACCATTGCACAGGACACGTTGCAGCCTAATTTACAATATGAAAGATTTCCCACAAGCTATTTATAGTTATCTACTTTGTTGTTTAACAGAAAGTTTGTTGCTACAAGTTTAAAAGCATTCCAGGCCACTTTCTCATCACCATGGAGGATCTGGTCAAAGTGGTTATCATTGGGAAGTCCTGTATCTGTGGGCCAATGAACATGCATTCCTTTGCTTTGGCCTCACAAAGTCTTGGAAATTTTTCTTTGAGGCATTTGAAAACTGGTCCATCTTGATCCATGGCCTTAACAAATTGTTTCATAAATTCCAATTTTATGTATGGAGGAAGTAACAGGATTTTGCTTGCCTGAACTAGTGGATGTAATGGACATTTTTTATCCCTGGATTAAGTGATTACCTTGAAGGCAAGCCTTTTTTTGTATAATGAGAAGACCATGTTCTACTGTCCCATTTGCAAAGAAAACAGCAAAATTCTGTCTCTCTGCTGCATTCATAACAAGATGGCAATAATTTTTGAGTCATCACAAATCTGCCATTGGTACTCCTTGGATTTGATAAGCTTCATCACCATCGTATGATTCTTTCTGAACTGCCTGGCTTATTGGAATTGATGATAGTACATTGCCTTCATGCAGTAGCACTGTTTTTAAACTGAAAATTATAAAAATCAATGAAGTCTTGAGGGTTGTGGTTAATATTAAGTGAGTCCATTAAACCACTGATGTCAGTGCAGGCAAGAAAGTTATTTTACATTTTAAAAAACTGGGTTAAATTCTTTTGGCGGCAACGGTATATGATACAATAACATTATCTTTTAGGAGATTCCGCTGTTGCAGTCTTGAGCCTAAAAGTTCTGCCTTATTTTTTGCTAAATCAAGATCTCTGATGAGATCATTTAATTCATTTTGCATGACTCTGCAGAGAGGAAATTGGAAATAAAATCAGGATCTGTTGATGTGGAGGGTTAAAGTGATTTACCTAGGCCATCACATGACTAAAATGTTCAGCTGGTAGCTGAAGTATCAGAGGTCCTTCTCTGTGGGTACCGGTCAAATAGCAGATGGTATATTCAGGTAGCTGCTTGGCTGAGACTGAATGACATGTCTAGACAGAAAACAATGCGACTCAGCATCAATATCTACAGTGCTGCCCCACAAGGCCAAATTTCCCCAAAAATCAAGCAAAAACATGCTGAAAGTGACATGTATAGTATCATCAAAACTAGAACTAATAATCCATTTCAACTGTCATATTCGTAATTAGCAAGTTAATATTAGTAAACTGCCTAATTTTATTTCCGAAACATTTTAGCTATTGACCAGTGTAATCAGCAGTGAAAAGTTCCTCAGCCTGGCAGTTCTAACATGACACAATAAGCCGACCCAGTGCATATCTTTTAGATACATCCTGTTTGTAAACAACACTGATACACTTACTACTTAAAGTATAACTAATGATGCTATATAAGCTTGCTTTCTTGCATCATACTACTAATGCTAATGTCCTCAGAAAAATTGCAGAGTTGGCATGACTATCTTGTTCTTTCATGTGTTTTTGCAATGTGCAGGATTTACCCTGTTAGATAATTCAATGGCCTTAATGCTCATGACAGAACAAACTTTGCATTTACAAATTTCCATGGTAGCTTATGATGAGACTGCTATGACAGCCTGTTTTCAGGACTCTCTGGTCCTCTTTCAGATAGATGATCTTTAGTGACAGTATTCAGACAAAATGTTTGTAAAGAGATGTTTGTGGGCTGACATGTGGTATATGGCATCAGAGCTTCAGAGTTATAAGATAGTTAATACTATATGGCCTCAGACAAACTGCAATCAGTTGTCTATCTACATGGAAGAACAACTGGAATGGCAATTATCTTGTCCTTCGTTGTGTTTTTTTTGCAGCCAGCAGGATTAAACCGTTTAGTTTTAATACTCACAGCATTACAACTCACACCAAACTACTTCTTTACGACTGTTTTATCTCAGTATTCATGTCATTAGAGACCACATTCTATTTAATGAGGGACCAGTGAGTCCTGAAATGGCTGTCGTAGTAGTCTCATCTTTTAAAGAAATAGTCAATTAACCTTTTGGCCAAGCCATCTATTTCAAACTTCTTTCAAATAGAAATATCTAAATATCAAATAGAAATAAAACAGTCTGTTATAAAAGCAAAGTTTTATTCTACTGTGAGGCCCTTAAAAAGCCATTGCATTAGCTAAGTGGTTAAAAATCCTGCCAACAACAAAAACACATGAAATGACAAGACAGTCCTGCAAACTCCTTACAATTTCTGCGAGGTCATGCATAGCATTAGCTATACTAAAGCTCTTTTGAATTTGCTACTTCAGACAGCTGGCATCAAACAACTTCTTTACAACTGTTCTGTCTGAGTAAGTTAAGTAGAGACCACCTTCAATGCCATATTTAGGTAATTTGGGATCCCAGCCCATATATTTTTAGAGGACATAAAAAAATAAAAAAAAAGGCCCCCCAAACCAACAGTAATTTCATCATTCTAGGGTGTCCACAAACTTGGAGCTATGAAGCAACTGCACTTCAGTAAATCCAGCTTTGGCTATCTCATGAGAAACCAGTCAGTATCGAAACAAGCTATCAGAGCAATGACCTATCTTTTGAACAAATGGCCAATTATACTTTCAGCAAGAGCATCTGTTTGAAAGTAATACATCACAGGAACTCACTGTAAACACCAAGTTTTTTTTTCTGAGAACCACTGTATTATCTAAGCAGTTTAAATCTTTATGGCCATAAAAACACATTAAAAGCCAATATAATACTGCAAACGTTTTACAAACATGTAGGGCTAATCTAGTTATTTGAGCAGGAAAGAAAGAATCAAAAGTGATACTGTAACTTAATTACATAATTAAGTAATATCTTACACAGCTTTATCTGAATGTATTGATGCCCATTATCCAGAAAGTATCCATAATGTAACAGGAATAAATGTGATTTAATAAGGCCCCTAAAACTGCAAAACCTGCTTAACATGCCTCTAATAATCTAACTAATTCTCATTAAATTTATTCAAACTACCAACTAACATTATGCCAGATGTAATGATTACTGTTACCCTTATGAAGTAACTTGCATTTGTAAATGCTGAACTTCAACTGCTACTTACCACATCTGCCAAATTCTGATAGATCTTGTTGTAGTACCATACCCTGATTAGTGTCATTAACTACACTGCCAACCTTTGAATCATCTGCAAAAATAGACATTAAGTGTGATATGCCTTCATTAATAAATAGTGAAAACAACAATGGGCCAAGCACTGAATCTTGGGAGCCTCCACTATTAATGTTAGTCCAAGAAGAGCATTGCCCATTGATAGCCACTCTGTGTCTTCTCTCCATCAACCATCCCTTTATCCACAGCAGTAACTTCCCAACTAATGCCACTGTTTCAATATGCACAGCAGTCTAATCTGTGTAACAGTATCAACAGCATTTCTGAAATCAACATATACAATGTCAAAACTATTTTTTTCCCTCAAGTTCCTTTATTACTGCATCATAGTACATTCACCTCTTAAAAAATAATGCTGTGAATGCCATATAACTGCATTCCAGTCTAGATACTCCTACATTACTTCTTGAAACAGTGACTATTATTTTCCCTAGAAACAGAAGTCAAACTCACAGGATTGTAATTGCTTGCTTCACCTTTTGACCCCCCCCTACACTTTGAAGTGTGGGAGTTTGAAGTAGAGAAAGGTTCAAGCATCTAAGTAAAGCACCCAGGGTTGATGGGATCTAACCAATTATATTAAAAGAAGCAGCAAAAGATATAAGCAAACCTTCCATAATTATGGGAGCATCCTTGGAGGTTCTTTGGATTGGAAGTATGCAAATAAGTCTCCTATTCACAAAGGGCAACATAAACAAGTAGACTTGTAAACTTCAATTCTGTTGCAGGGAAAAGAATAAAGTCAATGGAACATCTTAACAGGAATGGAAATCGCATGGTAATCCTGTATTTTTATATAAAAAATTAATTTTTTTTAATTTACAAGTTAAAAAAATTTTTAATTTGTAAGAAATTCTGAACAGTGCAAATTCCAAGTAACTTGCAAAATATCAGACCCTTGAAATGCACTTTTTTTTCTTTCCGACACTAGTCTCATCAGTTTATCTGACATCCACAGAGGCGGGTCAAAAATTCTTACCAGAGTAAAACTTGTAGCAGCCTCATACAAGCATTTATGACCAAAATCAGACCAGCCTGCAGCCCAAAGGGGGTCCCCCCCCTGGAAAGTCTTATGGCCAGTCCATCTCTGGATATCCATTTAGGTCTAAATCTTGAACAGTATCTCTTACTTGGTATAAAAAGCCTAATAGTTACCTGAATGCTTCCCATTTAGAATTGGCAAATGGTCCCACTGAAAAGAATTTTAAAACTGCCTGACCCTACTGTAGTTACTTTTACAAAAGCAACATCCCTTCACTTTACTCTTGACAGTAGTTACATCTTTAAATAAATTCCACATAAATACATACGCAAAAAATAATTTTAATATCATATATTTGGATTTCAGGAAAGCTTTTGACACTGTTGCGCATGGAAGACTATTGTACAAATTGGAGCAGAATGGTATTAAGGGTAAGTTGCTACAATGCATAAAAGGATGGTTGAGTGGGAGAAGACAGAGGATGGTAATTAATGGGTGCTGCTCTTCGTGGATTGATGTTATTAGTGGAGTCCCACAGGGTTCGGTGTTGGGTCCTCTGTTGTTTTGTATATTTATCAATGATATTGATGAAGGTATATCAGGCTTAGTGTCGAAGTTTGTAGATGATACAAAGGTTGGCAGGGTTGTTAATGACAGTAATGGCAGTGTGCTACAGCAACAGGATCTACATAATTTGGGCAGATGGGCTAAGAAGTGGCAACTGAAGTTTAACCTTGACAAATGCAAAGTACTGCATATGCCTAGAAGTAACCCCAGAGAAACTTACCAACTGTATGGTACTACATTTAAGGTGGTAGAAAATGAAAAAGACCTGGGAGTAATTGTGCAGGCAGACATGAAGTTTTCTGAGCAATGCAGACAGGCTGCCAGTTTTATCAATGATATATAGGAATTTGGCTAGCAGGGAAAAGGAGGTGATTGTCCCTCTGTATAAGGCAATGGTCAGGCCATGCCTTGAGTACTGCGTACAGGTCTGGAGGCCTCATTTCAGGAAGGATGTGGATTTGCTTGAGCGCGTATAGAGAAGGGCAACAAGATTGGTGAGGGAAATGAAGGGATCCTCTTACGAAGAGAAGCTTAAGTTCTGCAAATTGCAGTGGCTGGAGACTAGGCACCTGTGCAGTGATCTGACTGGTGTGTATAAAGCCTTGAATTTATTGAGCACCCTCAATTCTAATGGGATCCTTCCACGTGTTCAGATTACGAAACTAAGGGGGCATAAATTCAAATTAAGAAAAGACAGATGTAGAATAGATGTGCGGAAATTTGCCTTTAGCCAGCAGGTGGTTAATTGCTGGAACAAACTTCCATCTGTCGTTGTGGAAGTTGATAGGTTAAATAAATTTAAGGAGGAACTGGACAGGCATTTGGAAAGAATGGTGTGATTTTTTTTTTTTTTTTTTTTGGCTGATGCTGCATAAGCTCATACACTTGCTTTCTTGTATCACATGCCACTACTACTACATCATGTTCACTGCCACTTAGTGTTTCTTTTAGCCAAACATTCTTAAACGGTTAACAATTAGATCACGTATTGTTTTCTCTTGTTGCATCTCTAATATGCTGATATAGAAAACAGACATCCAATAAAACCAGAAAATTTCTGATACTGTTTAATTGCAGGAATGGAAATCACATGGTAAGTTCCACCAATATCTGGAGTTCGGCGCCCCATTTTTAAAATATTCGGATTTACAGGCCCACTCTATTTGTCTGTATAGTTGTTCATTATACTGATCAGAGTCGTGTGGCCTTCGCTCCTACTCTGTCATTTGTGTTTTCTCAGTGCAAACTGTCTCAACACTGCGTTGGCCAACTATATACTTGGTGCACTGCCTTGAACAGAATAGTTAACGAACAGATCTGTTAATTATTTTAAATATTGTAAGTCTAATTTCGATTACGGCGAGAAAAAAATAAAGAAAAAGAAAAAATTGAACTCCGAAACATAATTTAAATTTAAAAGATCGTTACTGTGCCATCAAAGTGCAGTTGTTATTATTATTTATTTATTTATTATATGTATATTTTAGATGAAAATGTGATGTCTATCGCATTTTCATCTAAAATAAACAAAATCCGTGTCTTGAAGTTCACGATACCAGTATGGAAAATGATCGTGTGAAGAAAAAGTCATATACAGTACAATCTTAACTCTGTTAATTACGTTATAAAGGACATTATCTTACCTGAAAACTCCCTTTCCATCATTTCCACCATTTAAAATTTTGAATGAAAAACAAATAAACAGAAGAAGTGAAAAAAATTATCGTACCTTACAACAGTGTCATACAAACACACCACGCTCAAAAGTAATTTGGTTACTACCCATGATTCTTCAGTAGCAATATGATCCCCCCCCCTACTTCCTCACCCGCTTTCTCATATAACGACGACTACTGCAGCAGTAAAATTCTCGGGGAGAAAAACGAAGATGTGAAGTATACTTTTGGTAATGAAGAGTGAATGAAATCTACTACAGTTAAAATTTAAATTTATATAAGCTAAAGTGACCAGATCCTTAGTCCTCCAATGCGGGACATCGATTTTACATTTTTTTTTTCACATATATTTGTTTTATTTCACTGAAATACCTATATTATTATTATTATTATTATTAGCCATATGGTGCAAGGAAGCTTGAGGCTTATGCTGCACCAGCCAAAAAAAAAGAAAAAATTCCCGAGAGAGAGAGAGAGAGAGAGATCAAAAGGAATCACCAAGAAAGAGAAGAATGATGATATCCAGCTCAGGACCCTGGGTGTGCCATGCCCATACTCACCAGATGTGAGCCCCTGGGGGTAATATATGTGGAGTGAAATTTTCTTAAAAATTAGAACAACTTAAATCTTGCCTGACCAATTTGATTGGATACTATGATGCAGTCACAAAAGAACTGGATGCAGGGAATAACTTTGATATTATATACTTGGATCTTAGAAAGGCTTTTGATACTGTTGCACATGGAAGACTGCTGCACAAATTGGAGCAGTGTGGCATTGGAGGCAAGTTGCTGCTATGGATAAAGGGGTGGTTGAGGGGGAGAAGACAGAGAGTGGTAATCAATGGACACTGCTCATCGTGGACTAATGTAATTAGTGGAGTCCCTCAGGGTTCAGTATTGGGGCCTTTATTGTTTTCTGTATTTATAAATGATATTGATGATGGTATATCAGGCTTAATGTCCAAGTTTGCAGACGATACGAAGGTTGGCAGGGTTGTCAAGGACACTACTGACACTATGCTGCTGCAACAGGATTTGGAAAGGTTGAGCAGATGGGCTTCGAGGTGGCAAATGAAGTTTAACATTGACAAATGTAAAGTACTACATATGGGAAACAGCAACCCCAGAGCAACGTATCAACTCTGTGGTACTACACTGACAGTGGTAGAGAATGAAAGGGACCTGGGGGTGGTGGTGCAGGCAGATATGAAGTTCTCTGAGCAGTGCAGACGAGCTGCAAGAGTAGCTCATGGTGTATTGTCAATGATATATAGGAATTTTTCTAGCAGGGATAAGGAGGTGATTATTCCCTTGTATAAGGCAATGGTCAGGCCACACCTAGAGTACTGTATACAGGCCTGGAGGCCTCATTTCAGGAAGGATGTAGAGCTGCTGGAACGAGTACAGAGAAGGGCAACTAGATTGGTGAATGGGACAAAGGGGTTCTCTTACGAAGAAAGGCTTAAGTTTTGCAAATTACAGTGTCTGGAAACTAGGCACCAGCGGGGTGATCTGATAGAGGTGTACAAAGCCTTGAATGGTTTGAGCATGCTCAATGCTGATGGGATTCTTCCTCTAGTTCAGAAAAATCACCTGAGAGGGCATAAATTCAAATTGAGGAAAGACAGATGTAGGATAGATGTGCGGAAATTTGCCTTTAGCCAGCGGGTGGTTGGTGGGTGGAACAGACTTCCATCCCTTGTCGTGGAAGTTGATAGCCTAAATAAGTTTAAGGCTCAGCTGGACAGGTATTTCGAACGAACAGAGGGGTGAAGTGGAAGTGGTTATTTTTATTTATTTATGTTACTTTTTTTTTTTTTTTTTTTGGCTGATGCTGCATAAGCTTGCTTTCTTGCATCAAATACCTCTACTAATGCTAATGCTAATGCTAAAATCCGGGACGTCTGGTCACTTTAGTACAGTAGTAGTAGTAGTAGTGGCATGTGATGCAAGAAAGCAAATGTATGAGCTTATGCAGCATCAACCAGAAAAAAAAAAAAAAATCACACCATTCCCTCCAAATGCCTGTCCAGTTCCTCCTTAAATTTATTCAACCTAACTTCCACAACGACAGATGGAAGTTTGTTCCAGCAATTAACCACCCGCTGGCTAAAGGCAAATTTCCGCACATCTATTCTACATCTGTCCTTTCTTAATTTGAATTTATGCCCCCTTAGGTTCGTAATCTGAACAAATGGAAGGATCCCATCAGAATTCAGCATGCTGAACCCATTCAAGGCCTTGTACACCTCAATCGGATCACCGCGCAGGTGCCTAGTCTCCAGCCACTGCAATTTGCAGAACTTAAGCCTCTCTTGATAAGAGGATCCCTTCATTCCCCTCACCAATCTTGTTGCCCTTCTCTGTACACGCTCAAGTAAATCTACATGCTTCATAAAATGAGGCCTCCAGACCTGTACGCAGTACTCAAGGCGTGGCCTGACCATTGCCTTATACAGAGGGATAATCACCTCCTTTTCCCTGCTAGCAAAATTCGTATATATCATTGACAAAACCCATCACCTGCCCTGGCAGCCTGTCTGCATTGAGCTTGCTCAAACCATTCAAAGCCTTAAACATTAGTACAAGCATTAGTAGTGCATATGATCTAAGACAGCAAGCTAAATACAGCATCAACGGGAAAAAAAAATAATAATTTCACTTCCCCATCCCCACCAATAGTCTAGTTCATCCTTGAATTTATTCAAATTAAAATCTTCCACAACAACGGAAAACTGGTCGATCCAGCAATGGACAACTCGCTGGCTAATGGCAAATTTCCACACATCCATTGTGCAACCGTCCCTCCTCAACTTGAATTTATGCTCTACTATATGAGTAGTCTGAGCAAAAGGAACAATCCTGTCGGCATTGAGCTTGCTCAAACCATTCAAAGCCTTAAACACCACAATGAGATCCCATTGCAGGAGCCTGGAATTGACCACTCATGGGGAGCCCAGTTAGTAAAATCTCAGTCCTCCCAAAATCGGGTGGAAAAAATTTCTGAAATTTTTTCCACCCAATTTTGAATCCCATTGATGAAGTAGGGAACTTTTATGAGCCTTTTTTTGCAACGTGGCTAAGTTAGTCGGTCTCAGGCGAGGATAGCATGGTTTTTTTCTTCCGGAAATTCGGGCTTTTCGTCCAGCAACAGAAAATCGACTGCAGAACACACGCAATTTACACACAATTACACAGAGCAACATGGGATTATTCGCCGATGCAACTAAAACCCAACAACCAACTAAGTACAAAGTCCTGACGGTAGTCCCTAGGGACTGAACAGCAGACAGAGTTATATCCAACAACAATTTAAATTACACAATTTCTAAATAGCTTTTTAGAATACTAGTTGTAATCGACATAACATATGCCATCTTTCTGATTATAGCGTAAATAGTTTAATCTAGATCCTTCAGCCTTCACCATTCTTGTTTAGCGGTGATATAATTCTACAGCAGTCACTTGTGGGAGATATGCATATGTCCCTATTTGCAGGTGTTTCCCCCGTCTTTTCCAACAAATATCGCAGCAACCTCCGTTTTGGATGTAGGTGCATTATATCATCTCTTAACCATCTCAGCCAATTGTTGCATTACTTGAAAAACAATCAAACCCTGGGTTTGATTGTTTTTCAAGCCATTTTGTTGCTGCTTCAACAGAATCTAAAATAAAAAGTTGTCCGTATTCTGGCTTCTTTGCCTCGTTTGAATATAGCGGTCAGACCAGATGGTAAATCTGGTGGTGTATTCTAACACAGAGTGGAGCATTTCCAGGTGGTGATTTAATCTCTGCGTCCATTGATGCGAACGACATTGCTGAGGTGTAAGCAGTGGCATTCGCATCCCCTGTAAGCAGCTCTCGTAATAGAGTAGGTGTCGGTGTCTCAGACAGTGGCTCAATTAAAACCTTTCCATCATGATAACATTTAGTGTATTTATTCGATGTGTTTAACTCATGTCGGCCCCGAGCGCCAAGCGATTTTTTTCTGCGACTCATAAAGTGATCTTTGAAAGTGATATAGTTTTATTTTGTTGTGCGATTTTCTTCTCTTTTGTTCACTTAAAGTGGTTCTTTGTTTAAAAAGTCGTACGTAAGAACCCAGAAGGGAATCTACCTTTCTTTTTTAGTATTTATATTAAATACTCACTCACTCTACTAACCTTAATAACCTCTTGGTCACTGGTGGCACCGCTCCTGCCTCCACGTGGCGGGGCCGGTAATCTGGGAGAAGCAAGTCCTTCTCCTAGGGCTAAAAGGAGTAAACATGGACACTAATGATTTCCCACGATTAGAGCCAAAGAGCTCTCAACATGACAACCACGAAACTGATCATGACTTCTCATTGTCGAAAAGACAAAAAAAAAAAAAAAGGATGCAAACAAGCAGGACCTCCAGATTTCCTGAACATCCATTCTCTGTCTTCACAACCTATCAGCAAGCTCTCCCCTTTCATCGTACGACGAAGCCTTGTAAACGCAGCAGCATCTCCAAAAATGGTGAAACGTCTTCAATCTAGTGACTTGCTAATAGAGACCTCTCACCCAAGACACTCTGACCTTCTGTTAAAACTTACATCTTTAAGTGAAATTCCAATTCAAGTCACTCTACATAACACCCTGAATTCTTCCAAGGGAGTGATCAGTGATGGGACCTATTGAACATTTCCGAAGAAGAAATAATTCAGCAACCAAAGGAACAAAATGTAACTCAGGCCAAGAGAATCATTATTCGAAAAGACGGCACCTTAGTCCCAATACGTAGCATAATTTTAACCTTTAGTTCACCAAACTACCATCCTCAGTCAAAGCAGACTATTTAAACTGTCGTGTTCGGCCCTTTATCCCGAACCCTCTGAGATGCCCCAAATGTCAGAAATTTGGCCACTCCCAGACAGCATGCCGTGGAGATGCAACATGTCCAAACTGCGGTTGCAAAACTCATACTCAATCTAATAATCACAAACTCTGCAGTGTCCTAATTGCAAGGGCAATCATCCAGCTTACTCCAAAGATTGTGATCTCTGGAAGTTAGGAAAAAAACATACAAGACTGAAAATAAAGTATCTTTTCAAGAAGCTAGAAGACAAGTAAAATCAAATATTCCAAAAAACACTTACGCTTCGGCTACAATAGTTGCAAATCAGTAGCATTTCAGACAGATGTGTTAGTCTCTCCCTACAAATCAATCGCCGACTGGGCTGTTTGTTTGTTACTTGGTTTTTAGGAGCATTAGCAACTAAGGCCATATTGCTCCAAGGATATGCGGTGGTCATTCCCTGACCTTTTCGCATCCTCCATATTTGGTGGTCACGGGCTCGAACCCCGGTCTAATCAAGAAGCGTGTGCTACGCACTGCTGCTCCTTCCCACCTGACCGACTGGGCTCGATCAGTACTATCAACTCAGCCTATCTGAATCGCAGTTAGTGGACCAAAGTAATAATAAGCCACTCACAATTCCAACTCAAAACCTAACCCACAGTAAAGTAGCAGAAAAACTGCATGAATCAGATCCTGTGGAGGTGAAACAACCAACAAGCATGGATACTGATGATATGCCCAACCAAGAAGATTTTCTTGAATTACATGCAGATAGAGATATGGAGGATAAAAATGATTGAGGACGCCCTAATTTTCCCAGAAAAGAAAAATCTAAATTTGACCGTTACAAACAACCCATGTATAAAAAGCAGACAGATTCAACTTCCTCTTACAAAACCAAATAATGGAACATCCTATCCAATGGAACTGTAGAGGTCTTCGCAGTAACATAGATGATATACATGAATTAATTCATCATTATAAACCTCTTGCAATGTGCTTGCAAGAAACTAATTTGACATCTCTGGTCTCCGCTTCAATCAAAAATTACACTGTATTCAGGCAAGACAGGGCTGACTCCAATAACGCTCATGGAGGAGTAGCGATACTCGTGGATTAAAGCATACCCGCCAGACGTATTCCATTACAAACATCCTTAGAAACCGTTGTCATGTGTGTTGTTAATGGTATTACTCTAACATTGGTTTCCATTTATCTTCCGCCTAATCATCAATATACTATTCAGGAACTTGAAGATCTTGTTATATAGTTACCATCACCGTTTTGTTTACTAGGAGACTTTAATGCACATCACCCATTATGGGGTTCCCCCACCTCAGACAGACGAGGTAAGCTTATCGAAATGCTGATCGATAGGCAGAATTCAACATTACTGAATACTGGGTCTCCTACTGCATCTCCCTACGGGCTCAGCATCTGCAATAGACCTTTCCATCTGTTCCCCAATCCTCTTTCCAAGTATAGATTAGATATCTCTGAGTGATCCTTATAGTAGCGACCATTATCCATTAATCTGCAAAATTCCTTTCCAACAGAAAGTCCAATTAAATGGAAATTTTCAAAGGCTGACTATGGCATAATACAGATCGCACATCTCATTTGACAACGATATCATTCGGTCCGGTTCCATCAATAGTGTTACTGAGCACATCACTAATCAAATGCTGGCAGCCGCATCTGTCACCATTCCTCAATATAAAGCAAGAAATGGACGAAAAATAAATTACTGGTGGAATGAAGATTCAAAAATGCAAAAAAAGAGAAAAACAAACCGTGGAATCTTTTCCGCAAATATCCTACCACCTCCAGTCTTATTAACTATAAACAGCTCAGAGCTAAAGCTCGCTATATCAGACGCAAAGCAAGAAAAGAAACTTGGATTAAATTCGCCTCATCAGTTAATAAAAATACCGATATCAGATTAATTTGGAGAAAAATAAAATGTTTGAACAATACATTTCCACCTCTATCCACCCCGCTACTAAACTGGAATGGACAAGAACTCTAATCCCACAGATATATCAAATGCACTGGGGATTGTATTTTCTCTGTTGTCTTCTTGTAATGCTTATGATCAATCATTCCAAAAACGTAAAACAGTTGCAGAGAAATCCAAATTAAATTTCACTGACAATTCTACTTTACCTTACAATCAACCATTTACCATGCTTGAGCTGCAGCAATCCCTTACCAACTCAAGAATCAGTGCTGCTGACCCTGATGGTATATATTATGTAATTCTCCGAAATCTGGATTAAAGATAACTCTCTTCGCTGCTCATATTTTATAATCGATTTTTTTCTGGACATACCTTCCCAAACTCCTGGAGTCATTCTTATGTACTACAGATTGCAAAACCCGGTAAAGATCATTCTGTTCCTCAAAATTACAGACCGATATTCCTTACCAGCTGTCTCAGCAAAACTCTCGAGAAAATGATACCTCGCCGTCTCACTTGGTTCCTCGAGTCTCAAAACTTGATAAATAACAACCAATTTGGATTCTGGAAAAGCCGATCTTCATTGGATCTCATGATCAAAGCCGAGACAAATACCAGAAATCCTTTCACCAAAAAGGAACAGCTCGTCATGGTCTGTCTTGACGTTGAGAAAGCCTTTGACACTACGTGGCGTTTTAGCATCTTAAAAGATCTACATTCTCTTGGCCTGAGAGGTAATTTACCATATTTTATCCAAAATTTCCTTCAACGGAGACCCTTTCAACTTCGTTATCGGGGAACCCTCTCTAAAATCTTTATTCAAGAAGAAGGAATTCCACAAGGGTCTGTTCTCAGGGCTACCTTGTTTGCAATGAGAATGAATGATATAATTGAACTCATTCCGAAAACTGTGGATCATACCTTTTCGCAGACGATCTCTCAATTTCTTGTCATTCTGTAAACATGCATTACATTGAACGCCAACTTGAAATATCAATGAATCTCATCCTGACATGGATGACACAAAATGGTTATAGACTATCCAGCCAGAAATCTACTGCCATTCACTTCTGTTACAGACGCAATATGCATCCTGAACCCGAGCTGCACTTGAATAACCATCCTCTTCCCATAGCTAATTGTATTCGTCTACTAGGATTGTTCTTTGACAAGTTAAATTTCCAAAAGCACATTGAACATCTCCGGACTACTTGTCAAAAAAAAACTCAACATACTCAGAGTCTTATCAGCCACAACATGGGGAGCAGATCGTTACAGCCTGCTTCATTTATACAAAACTGCTTCATTTATTTCAAGTTCGTTATCGGGGAACCCTCTCTAAAATCTTTATTCAAGAAGAAGGAATTTTGTATAGAACCATAATCAGATCACGACTGGACTACGGCGCGCCTGTCTTCGACTCTGCTAGGGAGAGTGCTTTATCTCGCCTCAGCCCTATTCAACATTCAGCTCTCAGAACAGCAGTAGGTGCGTTCAGAACATCTCCAGTGCATAGTTTGTATGTTGAAGCTCATGAACCTCCCCTAAATATCAGGAGAAAGATGCTGTTGCTGAACTATGCAACCAAGATCCAAAGCCAGATGACCCATCCTAATTGATCAATACTTTATAATCCATAGTTTTCGACCTTCTATAGAAACAAACCACAGTCAGTTCGGCCAGCTGGTATTAGGCTAAAACAACCAGCAGAAGATTGGGATATACACTTCAATAAAATCTTACAAGATCCTATAGATCCTGACCCTCCATGGTCTGTCATCGTGCCATCTTGTGACAATTATTTCCGCCAGTGGGGTAAACACTCTCTATCAGATATTAACATCCAACAGCTACACATAACGCATACTCAACGTTATCCTGACTTTGCTAAAATTTATACAGATGGATCGCAGTCTGAGAGTGGATCGGGCGCAGCAGTAGTACTCCCTGATACTATCATTTCTCTATCTCTCCCAACAGAGTGCAGTAGTTACACGACTGAATTATATGCCAAAATTATATGCTATAGAAAATATTTTCCATGTCAATTCAAAAGAGCGTAACATACACAGACTCGCAGAGTTCCTTATTAGCCTTGCAAAACAACTCCCCGTCTACTCACCCTCTATTAAAGCTCATTAGAGCAGAGTTGATACGTCTGAAAGAGCATCGACAAAAGGTTATTTTCTGCTGGATACCTGGCCATACTGGAATACCAGGAAATGAAATTGTGGATGATGCTGCCAAACATCCATAGAGAGCAGCCCCAATGAATTCCTTAGTACCGTTCACAGATTATAAAATGAAGATCCGAAGTATATGTAAAGGTCGATGGACTCTTCAATGGCAAGCCCAAATTCATAATAAACTTTTTCAAATTAAACCTGTACCAAAATTATGGGCTTCCAGCCTCATTGCCAACAGACAAGAAGAAGTAATTCTAGCCAGAACCAGAATCGACCATAATCATTTAACTCATTTGTTCCTCCTGTCAGGGAATGACCCTCCTCAGTGTAACCATTGTCATACACCACTCACAGTTAAACACATACTTCTGGAATGTACTCTGTATAATAATGCTCGACTAGTGTCATTCAGTTCTCTGGCAAGCTTAAAGGAACCTTTGTCACTTAGCCATATCAAATCTCGTAGAATTCTTCTCCTTCCTAAAACGAATAGGACTGTATAGCCGTTTCTAACTGCTTCTACATGAACCAACACGGGCAGAATGAACTACTTTACTAAGTGCAATAAGGCCTAAGTAGCCATTGTACTTAAAACCCCATCAACAACAACAACATAACTCATGTCCCTAATATCTTGCATTGCAATACTCACAGTTGTAACATATTTCCTATGTCATGCTCTTCCTCATTAATTACAGCTTGCTGATTATTCGCATCCAGTACATCTATTTAATTAGTCCAACAGAGTTTCGCCCGTCTTCTGATTTCCAAACTTGCTTCTCTTTCTTCAATGTTTTCTGTCCGTCTTCGTAGTCGTAGAGTCTCGTTTCGGTCTCTTAGATCTCTTCACTAATGTTTAATTAGCATTTCTTCTACATTTTCTCAAAGTTCTTACACATTGCTCAGCCATTTTTACACTTCTTATTAAAATTGAAGACAGAAAATAAACAATAAAAATAAACATAGATCGATAGCTTTCAAGGACAGGTTGCCTTTCTTCAATGGAAAAACGTTAGTACAAAAATTAATAAAGAATGCCCGGTATGTTGGTTATGCGAGGTGAAACCGCGCGAACGGGTGCTGGTAACAATTAGCAGTTGGAAAATTTGGGCAGAATACTTAAGCGTTTTATATACAGTATATAGATTATAAAGAGAAAAGAACATGAGCAAGCAGTAAGGGCGAAAACAGACAAGAATATAATAATATATCAAAGGCACTCAGAAAAATCAACAATAATTTCAAGGACATACTTAGTGTTAGCAGAATGAACATGAGAAAGTAATTCAGTGAGCGCCTCCTCTGTTCTGAAATCATATTGATCAGCTAATACAAGAGATTTGAGCCTAATGAGAATCAGTGTTTCTAATGTTTTTGCAAAGATGATAATAGAGGAATACAACAAAAGGATTTACCACCCATCTGTTGGAAAAAATTAATTTAAGAAAACCTATTTTCCAAACAACAGAAAAAGTAATTTTATTGAGATATTTGTTACATAGCAGAATGAACATGAGAAAGAAATTCAATGAGCGCCTCTGTACATTGTCCAGGTCTGAAATCATATTGATCAGCTAATACAAGAGATTTGAGCCTAATGAGAATCAGTGTTTCTAATGTTTTTGCAAAAGTGATAATAGAGGAATACGACAAAAGGATTTACCACCCATCTGTTGGAAAAAATTAATTTAAGAAAAGCTCTTTTCCAAACAACAGAAAAAGTACTTTTATTGAGATATTTGTTACATAGTGTCGGAGGAACCATTGGCAGGAGCTTGTGGAATTGTTTAATAAAGATGCCTGCATGAAATTCGAGGCCTAGGCAATCAGAATTAATCATTCTGGTTACCTAGGCCTATTGCTGAATCTATCTCAGCCTTTTGCATGACTGAGATTCAGCAGTAGGACAGGAAAATCCTCTGGACAATCAGAAGGAAACAGAGTCGCCTTACATGCGAGAGACTCAGTAACAAGAAAGAAAGGGCTCACAGGTGAGTATGGGCATGGCACACCCAGGGGCTTGAGCTGGATATCAACATTCTTCTCTTTCTTGGTGATTCCCTTTTGTGTGTGTGTCAGGGTGGCTCAGGAATTTTTTTTTTTTTTTTTTTTTGGCTGGTGCAGCCTAAGCCTCAGGCTTCCTTGCACCATATAGCTAATAATAATAAGCTCTAAGGGTCATGAATGGCAGTGGAAGTAATCAAATTCTTCTACGATTTCATTTTCCAAGTAGTAACAGTCTTGACGTCGAGTAACTGATTTTCTCCTTAAGTCTTCTATTAAGCTTCTACGATGGCGTTGGTAATTACGCCCACCACGATGCTTAGATTGGTTGGATTTGATTCTTTGAAGAGCATCTCATCTGACTTAGGCCATATTTCTGAAATTAGCAAATCGATCACAAGTTTTATTGTCGATTTTCTTTCCCAATACAAAAGTCATGTTACCTTCCTCTGAGAACGACTGAGCCATGTGAAGACTCATAAAAATTAATCCTGTTAAAGAAGGGATTGGAACTTAGATATTTTCCACACGATGTGGAAAGGACGATGATTATACCAAATGGTCTACCCATGAAGATTTAGTCCGATGCACTTGATAACGAAGCAAAATATTTTCCCAGTGACTATGAGGAGTGTGCCGAATTTTCTCGTCTGCTGTATTACAGGCACGACATACAGCGTCATTGACAGAAGAAGCTAATTCAGAAGCTTCCTTGTGTGGTGGGGATATGGCAGGGCTTTCTTTTGTGGGCATGTCAGCAATTTAGGCCACATATATCATGTTCTTAATTTGCGTGTCTGTAGTGGATTTGCCTGTTTGGTTTGAGAAAAAGAAAAACCAGAGTCATCGAGAGAAAGAACCTTGTTACTCTACGACCAACTACTTAGGAATTTTGTGAAAGAAGCCCAGCCCATAAAAATTCCCGATGCCATCAGCGCGATTTGAATTCACGTGTTTTCCCTCCAGTGTAGCGAAGATGGCAATTATATTAACTGTGCAACTCATGGGAGCCAGAAGCTGTAAACTGATGGATGAAGCTTATGGTTTTTCAAGGGAAGTTGGTGGTTATAGATTCCTGAACCCAGTCCCACATGATGTAATTCAAAGCAAATCTCCGATTATGTTTATTGTTGTTTAAAGTGCCAACATGCCAACAACAATAAACAAAATCTCCGATTATGTTTATTGTTGTTGGCATGTTGTTTAAAGGCACAAGGGCTATTAAGGCCATATTGTGCCTATTATGCGTCGCGCAAAGCATGTCACAGAGAAGGTAATCGCGCAAGATTCACTTAAATAAATGTTAATTTAAATATTAATTATTAAATATATAGGTTAAACTTTAGAACAAAGCTCTTACATCTTTGAAACAAGTGGCCAGGTCTAATCCCCCAATCCCCAGTGCTACGCACTGATTGGGTGCTAATCACCAGTATTTTGCGTGAATGCCGTTAATAGCAAGCGAATACAGCCAGCAGGAACACGATGTACAGACCCAGAAACCCAATGGGTGTAGTAGACACTTTTCTCCCTCTTGGCGATCAATTATTCAAGCGAAAGAAATATATGCAGTCAGATCTCTATATTCGCAGATTCGTGTGTTCGCGTTTGAATTTGGCTGCTGCTCGCTACATTCACCTTGTGAGCGACATCCGAATAGGATGGCTTGTGACCTTTGCGTTAGGCTATTTATGCTTAAAATATTACTGTCATTATGTGAATACCCATGGGTTCTAAACAAAGTTTATCTAGTGACGGACAAAAGACTGAAAGGACCAAGAAAATAATGACTTTGAACGAGAAAGTGCGGATTCCAAAAAAAAAAAAAAAAAATGTCGAGAAGGGCTCACATACACGACCGCAGGCCACATGTTTGGTTTCAATGAAAATACTGTACGATACATAAGGAAAAGGAGATCAGAAGAGTAGTGCAGTGGTGGAATTCATACTGCTAAATACACCACTTATGTACACTGAGTAGACAGAAATCATGGGATACCTACCTAGTAATGGTTAAGCTCACGTTTCGCCCAGATAAGGGCAGTCACATGACGAGGCACTCAGTCAAACAGTTCATGAAAGCATTCCAAAAGGTATTTCCATCCATGCTTGCTGTCATAATTCTGTCGAATTCCTAGGTGGAGGATCGATGGCTTGAATGGACCTTTCCACAGAATCTCAAAGATGCTCCACAGGTTTCATATCCAGTGAACGGGGAGGCCATTCCATGATGGCAAAATCGGCAGAATGCTCTTCAAACCTGTTCTACTCACTACGGCTCTGTGGGGAGGCATTGTTCAGCTAGAAGAGTCCATTTCCCTGTGGGTGCACGATGACCACGAGCAGACGCAGATGGTCAGCAAGGATGGGCACACGTAACCTGGATCGTTCGTAGATGCATCTAGACATACGAGAGGTCCCGTGGGCCAGTTGAACACGTCCCAGACCATTATCGACCGTCCACCTACCTGAACAGTACCTTGTTGACATGATGGGTGCAGAGCTACATGCATTTCTGTCAGATATGCACCATCTGGTCCGCTTGAAATAATTCAAAACAGAATATATTAGACCAGGAGACCTGTCTCCAATCATCCAAGGTCCAGTGCTGATTTTCTTTCTCCCAGTTGAGGCGTAGAGGCCTGTGTCGTGGTGTTAGCAATGGGACGCTGGTGGGTCGGCAGCTCCCATAACCTATTGCGGCTAATAATTGCGTGATGGTTTTGGTGGAGACGTTTGTGGTATCTCCCTCATGGAAGTCAGCAGTGTGCCACTGTCGCTTTTCTGTTGGCTGAAACAATACGAGGCAGACATTGACAGCCACATTCATCCAGCACCTTCCTCTGCCCATACCGGTCCTTGATGAGATGTTATAGCGTATCCCTGATACTCTCGAACGTAATAGTGAAATTTCTATGCCACCTCCACGACAGTGACCCATGTGTCGGAGACTTACTATCATCCCTCTTTCAAAGTCGGTTAACTCGTGATGTTTATCCATACTGACAGCGAATTACCATCTATGTGATTGCAGTGTACCTCGTGAATGCAATATACCTGCCAAGCAGTGGGTTCATATACTAGCAAGAGGGATGACAGCGTCCCATTGCCCAGGAAGCAGAAATCTCATGAATTTTGTCCTTTCAATGTATGTGGTGAATGCAGGGCAGTTCATTTGTTATTATCATTAGCCATATGGTGCAAGGAAGCCTGAAGCTTATGCTGCACCAACCAAAAAAAAAAAAAAAGGAAATTCTGAATTACCCTGGCAGTAAGAGATAGAGAAGGAAATCACCAAGAAAGAGAAGAATGCTGATATCCAGCTCGTGATCCTCGGTGTGCCAAGCCTATACTCACCAGACGTGAGCCCCTGGGGTTAACAAAGCCTTCGCAAAATTTTTCACGAGCCTTAGTTTGATGTGGCATATTGGAAGCAAAACTTTATTTGGAACTACCAGAAGTTCAAATGCTACGTTCTTGATACTAGGTATTAATGATTTTTGTTGAAGCCAAATACTCTTCTTGTAGTGCATATCCTTGTCAAAACTATCCACTCGCAGAGAAAGCAACAGTACTTAGTGTAACCATTTTATAGTCCTAATAAAATGGCAATTAACTTTAAATCATACTTATCTGCCACTCTGCCTATCTGAGTGTACACCTCAGAGGATGTTTTCCATTTTTGTGTATGTTTCTTTTTCACGGACGGCACATGCAAGAGGTATTGAAGGCAGCATATTTCCATTGTCTATTAACACAGCTTTCAGATTAACCTTAGAAGCATCTATAAACAGTCACCATTCTTTGGGAACATGCCTAATATTCATTGCAGCCATTGGACCATCAACATCCTTTACAGTGACTACACCTGCTGTTTGATAACACTTACCAGTCTTTATTATAAAATCATGAACTGTTTTCATTTTCACAGAATGATCTAGAAGATTCCACTGTTGTAGCCTTGAGGCCAAAAGCTCTGCCTTATTCTTTGGCAGTTCATTAAGCTCCTTTTTTATGAACTTATATCGGAGATAAAGGTTTGGACAAAATGATGGATCCCTTGAAAGTAGACAGCTGCTGCTGCTGCTGCTGTTCTTCGTGTTTATGAAGTTTATGTTCATCAGTAGCTTCATCTTCATCATAGTGTACAGAAAAACGGACGGGTGGTTCAGGAATTGATAGTACTTCACTGTGAGGTATGGGAGGAATTGCAGACGGTACATTTGGGTATGTCACTGTCCACATTTTCTTCATTGTCATCCTTTTTCTCATAAGAGGCACCATACAGAAGACTGTGCTGTGATTTGTTGGCTCCCTCCATATGAAGGAGGTGCGAAAGGCATAAAACATCCCTTTCGATTCATTCACGCATTGAGTTTTGATGTACAGCATATATGTGGAGCTTAATTCTTGTTCTGGCCGCTTACTTTACCCAAAGTACAAGAAGTAGACCTTTTTTTTTTTTTTATGGCTCAAATTATGGGACATTTTCTTGAATCTAACATGACCTCTCCACATGGTTAACAGAAGTCGTTCAGACTATTCACAAACTTAAGGGCCATATTAATCTAACACAACACAAATACTGCACAAAAAGTAGGGATCTTAGATAGAACGACAGTTAACTGAGAATGAATCACCCTACATAGCCATATTCGAGGATTATTGCAAAAGAGTTGAATACGCATTTGAGGCAACAACTTATCACGCGATGCAGGGCGAGGAGATATTTGCCGATCATGTGATAAGAGCGTGGAGGAAATTAAACTGGGAGAGCAGTAGTTGACAACGATAATTTGCTAATATAAGACCAACCAACAAATTTTAATGCGATTTTCATGTTCAGCAGTATGAAATTAGTAAAGAGTGGGTGTTTTGTTTTATTACCATTTTACGTGTTCATCAGTGTAATATTTAAAATACCATATTATTATTATTATTAGCCATATGGTACAAGGAAGCCTGAGGCGTATGCTGCACCAGCGAAAAAAAAAAAAATTCCCAAGTTACCCCCTGAGAGAGAGAGAGAAGTAGAAAGGAATCACCAACAAAGAGGAGAATGATGATATCCAGCTCAGGACCCTGGGTTTGCAAAGCCCATACTCACCAGATGTGAGCCCCCTGGGTTGATAGATATATATATATATATCTATCAACCCAGGTATATATATCTATCAATGATATATATATATATATATATATCATATATATGTGATATAAGAACTGGGTGTGATATAAGAACTGGGAACACAAAAATGAGGTTGTTTGTTGTACTCCCCAGGTCTAATGACTCTGGGGAGTACAACAAACAAACTGCAGAGAAATAAGAGTGGGCCAGAAAAAAACATAATGTCTTATAATGGAGATTTTAACTTTTCAGATATTGACAGGACATTGTGGGTTGGTCTCTCACACACTAGCAAGACTTTTGTGGATTTACTGGATGAATGTTTCCTAAAGCAAGATATTTTCTAAAGCAACATGTGAGAGAGGCAACCAGAGGGAGTAATATTTTTGATTTGAGATTATCAGCAGTGATTATTTGTATATTAAGAATCTACTTTATCATTTTATTTTTAAATACATTATCTGTACACCATTTGGCATCTCTCATATTGTGGAATTACTTTGCAACTATGATGGCATGTTGCATTACCAGGGTTCCTGCCCACGCACCGATGATCGGTAAACAGCTTTGAAACAGTGCCATCTGGGTGATGGCATCCACTGAGAATAAATAACTGTAGTCTTCTCTGCCAGAGAAGCATTACTTATTAAAAGTACTGCAATATGAGAGACCACTTCTACAGGGCTGGGTTATACTTAAATAGAAAGGGTACAGAAAGGATGCTATTGAGGCAGAGTTAGGTGGGCCGGAAAACTGCTAGCTTGGGGAGATACAAGGACTAACAGATTAACAGTAGCCACTGGTAGAGGTGAAAGTGATTCTTGCACTACTATTGGAATGAGCAGCAGCCTGGAAAACAAGATGCAGGGTATTTCAGAGACTGCTGAAGTCATTGCGTTATAAGTAAACACGTGGGTTGTGTTAGGGTAGAATAGGAACAGGTGCATGTATACCTGTGTGTACACCAATGCTAGAAGTTTGGTAAATAAATTTGAGGAATTTGAGGTACTCAAAACATCAAAGGCAGATATCGTTGGGATATCAGAGACGTGGGCGCCTCTGTAGCCAGTAAGGAAGGAGTAGCAGAACGTAGCACACGCTTCTTGATTAGACCAGGGTTCGAGCCCATTACCACCAAATACGGAGGATGCGGAAAGGACAGGGAACGAACATAGCATATTCCAGGAACAATATGGCCTTAGTTGCTAATGCTCCTAAAAACCAAATAACAAACAAACAAACAACATCAGAGACGTGGTGTCACACAGATATAAGAAATGCAGAAGTGGAATTTGGGGAGTACAATGTGTACAGAAAGGATGGACAGGATAGGAAGGGAGGATGGGTTATGCTATTGGTTAAGAAACACATAAAATCCAAGGAAGTGAAGCCAGTCGACATCGCAGTGTCGATTCAGTTTGGTGTGACATAAGCATTGGGAGGTCAAAATTGAGTAGGAGTGTGCTATAGGCCTAATGACTCTGAGGAGTATAATAAGAAACTGTACAGGGAAAGAGAGTGGGTCAGTAAATCAGAGTGCCTTATAATGGTGGATTTTAATTTATGACCAACACACAAATTCCAGATATTGACTGGAATTTGTGGGTTGGTCACTTACACATAGCAAGGCTTTGGTAGATTTATTGGATGATTGTTTTCTACAACAGCATGTTCGGGAGGCAACTAGAGGGAGTAATACTCTTGATCTGATTATCAGTAGTGATTCTTCATGCATTAAGAATCTGCAGAAAAAGGAACCACTAGGCAGCAGTGATCACAGTGTGCTGAAGTGCTCAAAGAGGTAACTACCATCAGGGGTAAAGGGGAGGGTTTCTGCTTTTGCAAAGGGGACTACGGTGGTCTGAGAGACTGAGACAGTATTTAAATTTTATACAGTGGGACCAACTGATGACGTTATCAACAGCAAATTCAAAATTGGAAGCATTCAAAGAATTTATCTTGGAAGCAACTAGGCTTTACATCCCAACTAAAAAATATTGTTCAAGGTATAGGCCTAAATGGATTTCAGATGAACTAATGAGACATATGGCAGAGAAGAAAAATGCATGGGATATATATAAATTAATGGGTGACATGGAAGTCTATGATAGATATAAGCTGGTCTGTAACCAAGTCACAAAGGAGATTAGGCAGGCTAAGGAAGATTATGAGAAATCCTTGGCAAAGGATGCAAAGAAAACAGAAAACAGTTCTTTACATATGTAACCTCTAGAAGGAAAGGGATGAATCAGATTGGTCCACTGGATATTGATGGTTCAACTGTTGATGATCCTGCTCAGGTCGCTAACAAACTAAATGAGTATTTTACATCCACATTCACACATGAGGAGTTATTCAGGAAGTGGAATGCCAGAGGTGAAGTAAACTCTGACAGTGAGCTAGATGATTTTGTAATAACTGAGAGGAAAGTGGAGGAGAAATTGTTGAAGAAAAACATAAAAAAGGCACCCAGGGTGGATGGGATCTATCCAGTTATATTAAAGGAAGCAGCAAAGGAAGTAAGCAAACCCTTAGCCATAATTACGAGCGCTTCTTTGGACTCAGGGGAGGTACCCATGGGCTGGAGATGTGCAAATGACCCCAATCCACAAAAGGGGAGACAGGTAATTACAGACCTGTCAGTTTAACTTCTGTTTCAGGGAAATTAATGGAGGCACTGGTTAAAGAAACACTGCAGGATCATCTAGACAAGACTTCAGTTATAGCTCGGACACAGCATGGTTTCGTTAAGGGAAAGTCTTGCCTGACCAATTTGATTGGATACTATGATGTGGTCACAAAGGAACTGGATGCAGGGAATAACTTTGATATTATCTATTTGGATCTTAAAAAGGCTTTTGATACTGTTGCATATGGAAGACTTCTAAAGAAATTGGAGCAGTGTGGCATTGGAGGCAAATTGCTGCTATGGATAAAGGGATGGTTGAGGGGGAGAAGAGAGAGAGTGGTAATCAATGGACACTGCTCATCATGGACTGTTATTAGTGGAGTCCCTCAGGGTTTTTTCAGTGTTGGGTCCATTGTTGTTTTCTGTATTTATAAATGATATTGATGATGGTATATCAAGCTTAATGTCCAAGTTTCCAGATGATACAAAGGTTGGCAGTGTTGTTAAGGACACTACTGAAAGTATGCCGTTGCAACAGGATCTAGAAAAGTTGAGCCCATGGGCTGAGAGGTGGCAAATGAAGTTTTAACATTGACAAATGTAAAGTACTTCATATGGCAAGCAGTAACCCCAGAGTAATGTATCAAATCTGTGGTAGAGAACGAAAAGGACCTGAGGATAATTGTTCAGGCTTTTCTGAGCAGTGCTGATGGTCTGCAATAGTAGCATGATATACAGGAATTTTTCTTGTAGGGATAAGGAGGTGATTATCCCCTTGTATAAGGCAATGCTCAGGCCACATCTTGAGTACTGTATACAGGTCTGGCAGCCTCATTTTAAAAAGGATGTAGAGCTTTTGAAACAAGTACAGAGACGGGCAACAAGATTAGTGAATGGAACGAAGGGTTGATGTTACGAAGAAAGGCTTAAATTTTGCAAATTGCGGTGTCCGGAGACTAGACACTTGTGAGATGATCTGATTGAGGTGTATAAAGCCTTGAATGGTTTGAGCAAGCTCCATGCTGATGGGATTCTTCCTCTTGCTCAGAATAATCACCTGAGAGAGCATAAATTCAAACTGAGGAAAGACAGATGTGCGAAAGTTTGCCTTTAGCCAGTGGTAGTTGATTGGTGGAACAGACTTCCATCCCTTGTTGTTGAAGTTGATAGTCTAAATAAATTTAAGGTTGGGCTGGACAGGTATTTGGAATGAACGGAGGGGTGAAATGGGAGTTGTTTTTTTTTCTTTTGGCTGATGCTGCATAAGCTTGTTTTCTTGCATCGTATGCCTCTACTAATGCTAATGCTATTATCTGGTAACTCGTTGTGAAGGTAGCCACAATACTTGAACCAATTAAAACGATGCCTTTTACACTACATACGTAGTTTAAATTTATGTGTAAACTATGGTGTATCTACACCGATATTATATAATTAAGAATCCACAGATAAAGGAACCACTAGATAAAGGCAGTGATCACAGCGTACTGACGTGGGATTTACTTAAAGATCTGAGTACCATCAGGGGGTAAAGGCTTTTGCTCTCATACTGGCTACTACAGTGGTCTGAGACAGTTTTTAAATTCTATACAGTGGGACCAACTGATGATGTTATCAACAGCAAATTCTAAATGGAAAGCATTCAAGGAATTAATCTTTGAAGCTACTAGGCTTTTCATATACCAAATAAGAAATATTGTTCAAGGTTTAGGATTAAACGGATGTCAAATGAGATAATGAGACTTGTAGCAGAGAAGAAAAATTCATGGGATGTATATAAATTATCATGCAACACAAAAGCTTGTGGTAGATATAAGCTAGTCTGCAAGTAAAATACAAGCAAGTCAAAAAGGAGGATAGGCAAGCGAAGGCAGATTACGAGAAATCTTTGCCAAAGGATGTAAACTGTAGAAGGAAGAGGATGAATCAGATTGGTCTACGTGATATTGATGATTCGACTGTTGACGATCCTGCTGATGTAGCTGACAAACTGAATGAGTACTTTGCATCTACATTCACTCGTGAGGAAATCTGTAGGGAAGTGGACGCCAGAAGTTGATGACACTAACAGGGAGCTAAATGATTTTGTAATAACTGAGAGCAAAGTGGAGGGGAAATTGTTGAAGTTAAACCAAAGGAAGTAAGCAAACCCTTAGCCATTATTATGATAGCATCTCTGGATTCAGGGAGATCCGCTTGAACTGGAGATGTGCAAATGTATCCCCAATTCACAACTAATTAAAGAACTGTTAGTAACTTCTGTTCCGGGTAAAATAATGGAGTCACTGGATAAAGAAGTACTGTGCAGGATCATCTAGACAAGACTGCAGGTATAGCTCAGACACAGAATGGGTTTGTTAAGGGGAAGTCTTATCTGCCCAATTTGATTGGATACTATGATGTGGTTACAAAGTAACTGGAAGCAAAAAATAATTTTGATATATATATATTTGGATTTCAGGAAAGCCTTTGATACCTTTGAACATAAAAGACTGCGTACAAATTGGAGCAGTATGGCATTAAGGGCAAGATGCTGCTATGGGTATAAAGGGATGGCTGATGGGGGGGGGGGGAATACAGAGTGGTAATCAATGGACACTGCTCTTCATGGCCTAATGTTATTAGAGGAGTTGCACAAGGTTTGGTGTTGGGCCACTATTGTTTTCTATATTTATCAATATATTGATGAAGGTATATCTGGCCTAATGTCCAATCGTTTGGGCCATATTCAACCTTCCTATTGTTTAGCAATGATAGGAAGGTTGGTAGAATTGTTAATGACAGTAATGATAGTAATCATCATCATCATCAACCATTTTGAATCCACTGCAGGATGAAGGCCTCTCTGGTAATTTTCCAGTTCCTTCTGTATTGTGCAATGGCCATCCATTTACTACCCACAAACTCTTGAATTTCATCTGTCTATTCTCCTTTGTTGTCTTTCAGGTTTACTTTTTGTAGTTTCTCTTGGGTACCATTCTGTTAGTTTCTTAGTTAGCTCCCCTTGCATACCACTCTGTTAGTTTCTTAGTCCATCTGTCATCATGTTTTCATGCTATGTGACCTGCCAAATTCCATTTCAGTTCTTTTGTTTTGATAAGAATGTCCTTTACTTGTGTTAGCTGCGTAATCCATGTGTTTCTCTTCTTATCCAAGAGTCTGATTCCTAATACAATTTATTCCATCCTTCACTGTGTAGTTTTCAGCTTTTCTTCCATTCTTTTGGTGAGTTAGTATTAGTATTAGTAACGGCCGTATGGTGCAAGAAAGCCTATGGCTTATGCTGCACCAGCCAAAAAAAAAAAAAAAAAAAAATCGGAACAAAACAATGATATAAACAAAAATTAAATAAATAAATAAATAATAATAATTAATAAATAAATAAATAATAATAATTAATAAATAAATAAAAATAATAATTAATAAATAAATAAAAATAATAATAAAATGAAATAAAAAATATATAAAAAGGAAATTAATCCTATCATCCTATGCGCTTCCCTTACCCGAAAGTACTATCCAGATGACCTTTGAATTTCCCCAAACTGTCGGCCTCTACCACCCATGAAGGCAACTTATTCCAATAATTTATAACTCGCTGGCTAAAATAAAACTTCCTGCAGTCCAATCTAAACATTTCCCCCTGTAACTTGAATTTATGTCCCCTAGTTCTAGCATCATTTATAATCTTGAAAATTTTGTCCTCATTCATTTTACTGATACCTCTCAGAGCTTTAAACACCTCAATCAAATCTCCTCTAAGGTGTCTAGTTTCCAAACTCTGCAACCCACATATTCGAAGTCTTTCTTCATAAGGACGCCCTTTTGCCGATCTCACCAGGCGAGTTACCCTTCTTAGCACCCTTTCAAGAAGCTCGATGTCTTTCTTTAGGTGCGGTCTCCATACTTGAACACAGTATTCCAAGTGTGGTCTAACATAAGCCTTATATAATGGGATTATCACGTCCCTATCTCTACTTGCAAAAGTTCGATAGATCTCAAGTTTCACTTCCAGAAGTCATGGTGGGGAGTATACATTGGTTCATTATTTTACATCTCAGACAACTTGGGATATTGCTTCTCAGTATGTGACTATATTTCCTGAATGTTATCCATCCAAAATTTATTCTTCTCTTGACTTCCAGCCATTTATCATTGTTACAGCTAATGACTTGTCCAAGGTAAGTATATGAATCTACCTTTTCAATTTCTACTTCTTCAATGATTATATCCTTTTCTGTGGCATACTTGTTTATCATTACTTTTGTTTTAGCCATATTCATCTTTAGTCCAAAATCCTTACCAACTGTGCATAAATGATTAAGGTTTTTCCCTAATTTTTTGGGATCTTTTCTTATGCGATCACAATGTCATCTGCTGCAAATCGTAAATTGGTTTATGTACTCTCCATTCACATTGACACCTTTCTATGACTAGTGTAATCTTCAAAAAGCTTCAAGGACAGCAGTAAAGAACTTCGGAGATATTGTCTTCTTGTTGAACTCCTTTTTGTTTTAAATTTGCTACTGTCTTTGTCTAGTCTAATAAAGGAGCCAGCATTCTCATATATTTTCTTCAAAATCATAATGCATAGAGTGTCTTTTCCTTCTTATTCCATTTCCTGAAATATTGCCTTAAGCTATATGGAGTAAAATTACTTTTTATAATCCACAAATGCCAGGCATAATGTTGTTTTATATTTATTTACTTTCTTCATTAGCTGTGATAATATGTGAAGGTGACTCATAGTTGAGAATCCTGACCTAAACCTCGCTTGCTATTTCAGTTGATTCTCATCAGGTATTCTTTCTAATCTGTTAGTGATGACCCTCTGAACAACTTGTAGATATGGGACAAGCTAATTGGTCTATAATTTCCAATTTCTGATTTGTCTCCTTTTTTTATGAATAATGCAATCATAATTTTATTATCATAATAATTATTATAATTATCATAATAATTTATTATCATAAATCATAATTTTATTATGATTGCATTACGATTGAATGTATTCCTAATGTAACTCTTCCTATGTGAAGAGTTTTGCCAGTTTCTGTCACATCTCTTCCTCCCAATTTTAACAACTCTACAGTAACTACATCTTCACCCGGGGTTTTTGATTCTTCATTTTCTTCAACACATGTTCTATCTCATCATCAAGGATATCGGATATGTCATATGCATTGCAAATTTGTGATCCACTCCCACTACTGACACCATTTCCTTGCTTCTTATATAATACTTTATAGCAGTCTTCTGCTATTTGAATTATGCCTTCTCTGCTGTTTATAAGTACACCATCACTATTCTTCAGATTCAGTGTCATTTGTCTTTCTGTATTACTACTCATGGCTGCTGATTTAAGTCCTTTGTTTTCCCTTAATTCTTGTTCTACTTTTCTTACGTTAAATCTTTTGCCTTCTCTGAGTCTCTTTCTAATGGCTTTGCATAACTCAATATACTCAATTTTATCCCTGTTAGTGTTTATCTTGCTCTTCATTTGTCACATACTCAATTTTGTTCTTGTCAGAGTTTATCATGCTCTCCATTTGTCATTTTCAGTTCATCTTGACAAGCGTTTCTTGACTAATTTTTTCTTCTTTGGATTTATTTTTACCTACAGGTTTCTCAGGGTTTATCTTATCATCTAATGGATTTTAATTACACTTTGAGTTGTTCCTGCAATGAAAGTTGTTTTTATTTTCTCTGCATTCTTTCTAATTCTTGGCATTGCCTTATTTAGGCCAGTACCACGTGCAATATCACATGGTCTTAATTTTGCTCAAAGTGTTTCAAAATTTCATATTTTTTCTCTATCAACAGAGGCGGACTGGCCATAAGCCTTACCGGGGAAACCCCAGTGGGCCAGTGTGATTTTGGCCATAAATGCTAATATGAGGCTGCTACAAATTTTCCCGGGTAAGAATTTTTGACCCAGTCCGCCTCTGTTTATCAGTATTGCTTTTCTTTTTCTCTATGAATCTGTAGTGTCTTCACCAGGACATTTCCTTTTCACACCTTTTAAGTATTTTACTCATTTTTAGGAAATAAAGCACAATTACAAAATGAGGAGGCATGCTTGATACACATAAACAAAACTGCACACATGTAACAACTGAATAAACAACACCGTAAAGGGAGAGACACACCAACACCTCACATTTTAGTAAAGCACATTTCTGGGGGCTACCATAAAACAATAAAAACTATTTCCAGCTGCGTTTCTGCTAGTGGAATCTGTTATAAACTGGTAATAAACGATCTAATTGCATTTTCGATAATACCGATAGCTGGAATTGTTTGAGTTTTTACGTTATTATGGCGAAAAGCGTTTCCCCTTCATTGATAGGGGAAACGCTTTTAGAGACTAGGCATCTGTATGGTGATCTGAATGAGGTGTATAAGACTTTGAATGGTTTGAGCAGGCCGAGTGCTAATGGGATTCTATCTCTCACTCAGATTATGAAAACATAAATACATTTTCAGAATCTTCTGTCCATTGCTATCATGTTGCGTTCAGTTGGGGTGAATCCACATTCGACTGCCATTTCTTGTAAACACAAAGGCGAATCGTGCATAAGCGAATTCGGTTGGTGTTATATACGATATCGTTCCCCTATTTATAGTGTATGATCGAATTCGTGTAGTGTAAACACATGTTATACGAGGTCTGACTGTACTGCAAATGGGTAGCAGTAACCCCTGAATAACATACCAACTGTGTGATACTACACTCAGGGTAGTGGAGAATGAAAAAGACCTGGGGTTATTGTGCAACCAGATGTGAAGTTTTCTGAGCAGTGCAGGCAGGCTGCCAGAAAAACTCATGGGGGCGGGGGTCTTGTCAATGATATACAGGAATTTTGCTAGCAGGAAGGAGGAGGTGATTTTTCTCTTGTATAAAGCAATGGTCAAGCCACATCTTGAGTATTGCATACAGGTCTGGAGGCTTCATTTTAAGAAGGATATAGAGCTGTTGGAACAAGTTTAGTGAAGAGAAGAAAGGGTTGCTCATATCAAGAATGCTTTAAATCCTGCAAATTGGAGCATCTAGAGACTAGGCATCTGCATGGTGATCTGAATGAGGTGTATAAGACTTTGAATGGTTTGAGCAGGCCGAGTGCTAATGGGATTCTATCTCTCACTCAGATTATGAACCTGAAGGAGATAAACTTTAATCGAGGAGAGACAGTTGTAGAATCCATTTGCATTTAGCCGATTGCTGGTACAAAATTTCATCTGTCATTGTGGAAGTTCACAGCTTAAATAAATTCAAGGAAGAACTGGAGAAACTTTTAGAGTGAATGGATGGGTGAAATGATTTTTTTTTTTTTTTTTGGCTGATGCCATATAAGTGTCATCATCCATTTACTGTCCAACTTCAAACTCAAAGAACCAACTTTTCATCTTCCTCATTTATTCATTCAACTGCCGTCTTCTGGAACAACCTTCCTTCATACGTATTTCCTGAAAATTACAATCTACATAAGTTCAAGTCCAATGTCAACAATTATCTTCTTTTGTCTTCTCAACCTCCAACCCAAGCACGGTACTAAGTACTATAGGTTCTAACACCTCTTGTGTTTGGGGTTTACATAAATAAAAAAAAAAAAGTGTGCTTTCTTGCATCATATGCCGCTACTAATGCTATTGATACGTTAATCATCCACATTATCTAGATCAGGATTATCTAGGATCATCTAGACAAGACTTCAGTTATAGCTCAGACACAGCATGGGTTTGTTATGGGGAAGTCTTGTCTGACCAATTTGATTGGATACTATGATGTAGTCACAAAGGAACTGGATGCAAAGAATAAAATTTTATATCATATATTTGGATCTTAGAAAGGCCTTAGATACTGTTGCACATGGAAGACTGCTGCACAAATTGGAGCAGTGTGGGATTGGAGGCAAATTGCTGCAATGGATAAATGGATGGTTGAGTGGGAGAAGACAGAGAGTGGTAATCAATGGACACTGCTCTTCGTGAACTAATGTTATTAGTGGAGTCCCTCAGGGTTCAGTATTGGGTCCATTGTTGTTTTCTGTATTTATAAATGATACTGATGATGGTATATCAGACTTGATGTCCAAGTTTGCAGACAATACGAAGGTTGGCAGAGTTGTTAATGACACTAATGACAGTACACTGCTGTAAAAGGATCTAGAAAAGGTGAGCAGATGGGTTGTGAGGTGGCAAATGAAGTTTAACATTGACAGATGTAAAGTACTACATATGGGAAGCAGTAACCCCAGAGTAACGTATCAACTCTGTGGTACTACACTGACAGTGGTAGAGAACAAAAAAGACCTGGGAGTAATTGTGCAGGCAGATATGAAGTTTTCAGAGCAGTGCAGACGGTCTGCAAGAGTAGCTCATGGTGTCTTGTCAATGACATACAGGAATTTTTCTAACAGGAATAAGGAGGGGATTATCCCCTTGTATAAGGCAATGGTCAGGCCACACCTTGAGTACTGTATACAGGTCTGGAGGGCTCATTTTAAGAAGGATGTAGAGCTGTTGGAACGAGTAATTGTCAGAATAATTCTGACAATTTTCTTTATCTCCTTTTTTGTGTATAGGTACTGTTATTCCACTTTTCCAGTCTTCTGGTATATCACCTGTAAATAAAATTAGATTAAACAATTGTGCGAGGTGTTTTAACATTGCATCACCTCCGAATTTCCATAGTTCTGCTTGGATGCCATCATTTCCTGGTGCCTTATCATTCTTCATTTGGCTAATTGCTTTCTGAACTTCTTTTGTTATCGAGACAAAATATCTCTTATATTTCTTCTGTTATAAGAGTGTTATTTCCTTCCCCTTAGAACAGGGTTTGGTAATATTCTTTCCATATTTTTTGAATTTCTTGCATTGTTTCCTGTTTTTATATTGTTTTTTATTTTTCATCGTCAGTGTTTTCGGGGTGTATGTTTTAGAGAGTTCCTTTATAACCCGGTAAGTATAAAATAAAATAAATATAGTAATATATCATAATACTAATGTATATGAATATAACAAACTCCCTAAATCAATATCTTCTAATTTTGATCAATTGCTTGTCTCTAAAAACTTTCTTTACTTTAATACCTAGTTCAAATAATATTCAAGTAAAAATTCCTTCCAAACTAGAATTTAAGGTAAAATATTTGAATAGGAAATAAGGCACCGAACCTTTGAATCTATACCCTTGGGATTATCTGCTAAACTATTCTCTTGAAACTGCTTACTTATTAATATTTTTCTTTTCAGGAATTTTGCAAATTGCATTTTTGCATGTGTACATCAATCTCCAAATTATCAGCGTCAAAACTTTGCTCTCATACTTCCCATTTAAAAGAAAACAGCTTTTGAAGAGAAGGAAGAAATGTGGTTCCTGTATCTGCCTGCTCTTCAAAAATATCAAGCAAAAATTATTTTTATTAATAAAATAAATTCCTCTCTGCACTCAAAAATCTTTACTGTCAGGCTCATAGTATCTTTAACAAAGAAAAATGCTTAATTAATGATTTCACTAAAATCAAATTAAACTAAGAGGTTTTTCTTCTATAACCAAAAAAATAAAATTTGCTTCTGATAAACTTTGTTTTTTTTTTTTTCAGGAGCATTAGCAACTAAGGCCATATTGCTCCGGGGATATGCGGTGGTCATTCCCTGACCTTTCCACATTCTCCGTAATTGGTGGTCAGGGTTCGAACCCCAGTCTAATCAAGAAGCATGTGCTGCGCACTGCTGCTCTTGCCCACGGAGGCGCCTTCTGATGAACTAACTCGATAATTCAATTAATCATATTGGCAAATTTAATAATACCCCCACCATTAACTTGTTTTTTGAAATCACCTACACTATTGGCTACTTAGGTTATATCAAATTTCAAATGATTTAATTAAAAAACAATTCTCTGATCACGCAAGGGACTTCCAGTTGGTATGACTAGAATCCCACTTTTCATTCTTGAAATTGCACATGAGTACATCTTAAACTTCCTTTCATACTTCTGAGTTGAGTTAGTCTGTTTGGCAACCAGTTCCTTTCCCTCTGATTAGTCAATACATAAACTCCTGCCTTATCCCTAAATACAAGAACCAAAAGTTCTTTAAAATGTCTCCCTACCTCAATATTTACTTCCATTTTAAAAATTCTTCAACGTGCTCATGCCTTTTTGATCTAATAAACTCTTCTCAATGCATATGCACCACACTTTACAGTTTCTCCAATCAATGAACTGAAACTAACCTCCTTTACACACACTTTTACATCCAAAAAAGTGCATTAATGGCAAAGTCTAGTAGACATTATTTACAATGCTAATAGCCTGGCTTTTGATGCAGTATACAGAAATTCATCTTCTAAACAATTTCTTCTCAATTTCAGGCAAAGTCCTAAATTTCTTTGCAAATCTACTCAACATTTGAACTTTAATATCTGAGTTCAAGAGCTTTTAGAGAAAGTTGATCATTTAACATACCATTCCACAATGACATACTCCTTTGGTGCTCTTGCAGTAGTGCAGTTGGTAGAATCGGCATGCTCACACACTGAGTGTAAAAGGACTGAGTTCGAATCACGTGGATGACGTGAGGAATTTTTATGGCCCCTTTTCATAACATGGCTGTGTTGGTGTTGGGTGAAGGCAGCTTGGTTTTTCTCCCAGAAACTCTGGTGTTTCATTGGTGATGCACCTAAAATTCTATAACAAACAAACTTCTTTTGGCATTTCTGTTCTCCTTTCTTGAGCCTCTTTTGAAATCTTACCTTAAAGTTTACTAGTGAAATAATAAGAGGAGTTTACCTCTTACTAGTTTTGAGGTAAACTCCTTATTATTTCACTAATATTATTATCAACGTAGAACATATTGAGTAGTACAACTCTGATTCATACGATCTAATTAATTTTTAAACTCTTATTGACTATTTCATTCACTTCCTGTCTCTCCAGCAGTAAACAATCGATACACACAAATATGGGAGATTTTTTGAATGGCTTGGTACAAAATTACATTAAATCTACACTAAGGTACTCGGTCCAAAGTTACCATATTTCTTTTCTAAAATATTGCCTTCAAAACAGCATCGTTCCGAAGTTTGCCAGGGTGAATTTAAATCAAAAAATTTCAGGCATAAAACAACTAACACTGGCGACATCGCGTAATATTGTTAAGCTTGCCTTAAAATCTCGATATTCGAATAAACAAAAATACCTTTCTCAGGTTAGGAAGCTTCGCGATAAATTAAAAAATTATCTACATCCGAACGATTAGTCTGTATTGAAGACCTCAACAGATTTGCGACGGGAAGCACAGGCCTCAGAAATAAAAAACAGACATGTTAATAAGTTGCAAACATTATCGGATAGGTCAAGACACGTTCATGCGAATTCTAACACATTGTCGCGGACTTGCGACCAAGTTCATACGAGTTGGGTGACATCCCCCCCACAGACACACAACGTGTTACCACAGAATATGTCAGCTAGCTCACGAACACCCCCTCACCAAGTATCCAACGATTCCTCGTGTACACTATCGCAGGACCAGATTTCGCTTTTATCCAAAGGACTAAATTATAATTGGTAAAGATTCAATATCGGGTACGGCCAACAAAAATGGCGGCGAGGAGATGAAGGGGAAAAGCAGTGATTGATGGGTTTTGACTCCACCCACTCACTGCGTTCCCCCTCCTCTCCTCGCCCGGCGGAGGCGAAGTGACACGCAGATGGCACGTGGCACAGCAACGAAAGTGGAGGCTGAAAACAAAGGATAAATGCGAAAATCAGAAAAATCCACATACAAAAATACACGTTTCTACGAGTTCGCGAAATGTCACGTAACATTGGAATAAGTCTGATTGAGCTAAAAAGGAAAGGGGAAAGTGTAATTTAAACCGAAATTTCGCTAAAAGGAAAGGCAAATAAACTGAACAATTTCAAAAACTAACCCTTTTTTCGACCGCAGGTAATACAGCACAACGTAAAATTCGCCAGGGAATTGCAAAAAAGACTATTTCGCGAGCATTAATTAACAACGAGAATTGCGGATGCACGTGAACAACAGAAATGGTTATGATGATATTTTTTTTTAAAAAAATATTGTTTACTATCCGATTTCACCACAATTTCAAAAACTAACCCTTTTCTCGACCGCAGGTAATACAGCACAACGTACATTTCGCCGCAACGTAAAAAAACAGCACAACGTAAAATCGTACTATCCGATTTGATATTGAATTTGGACTTCGTAATGTTCCACCAAAAGATGTATTTATTCAACAAGTTAACCAAGTTGTGAATAACATAAAAGAAACGCGACTTCCTAAATTGAATACACATGATAGTTCAGCTTTACGAGAACTTCGGGTACAAGCTAGGATAGGATACAAAATACTACACTAATCAACAATAGTAATATCAAAAAATAGGTCGAGATTCAGTATCGGGTACAGCCAATGAGAATGAAGTGAAAGAAGGCAGCCGGCTCCACCCAGTGGGCGGAGTCAATGACGTCAGACGATCACAACTGACACGCAGTGCGTGTCACCTTGTGCCGCGCAGTGTTGACACGCAGTGCGTGTCACCTTGTCGGGTACAGCCAATGAGAACGAAGTGAAAGAAGGCAGCCGGCTCCACCCAGTGGGCGGAGTCAATGACGTCAGACGATCACAACTGACACGCAGTGCGTGTCACCTTGTGCCGCGCAGTGTTGACACGCAGTGCGTGTCACCTTGTCGGGTACAGCCAATGAGAACGAAGTGAAAGAAGGCAGCCGGCTCCACCCAGTGGGCGGAGTCAATGACGTCAGACGATCACAACTGACACGCAGTGCGTGTCACCTTGTGCCGCGCAGTGTTGACACGCAGTGCGTGTCACCTTGTCGGGTACAGCCAATGAGAACGAAGTGAAAGAAGGCAGCCGGCTCCACCCAGTGGGCGGAGTCAATGACGTCAGACGATCACAACTGACACGCAGTGCGTGTCACCTTGTGCCGCGCAGTGTTGACACGCAGTGCGTGTCACCTTGTGCCGCGCAGTGTTAGTTGTGTGTGTCATCTTGTGCCGCACGTGTTAATAGTGTTTTGATGTCACGTGGTTGCGGTATAATAATCGGTATTAATTTCATTCGTAAATTAAAGGTAAAGTTAAAAAATCCGGGGTTGTGGGGGCAGAAGCCCCCACATAGACGGCGGTCTGGGGGCAGAGCCCCCAGAAAAAAAAAAATTAATTAATTTTTTTTTCTCAGTGACATGGCCACTTTCCTCCTCTTCTGAGCCTTCTCATTACTAATCACTGATTAGTAATTCCTAATATCCCCAATTTCTGTGGTTCCTTGTGATTTTCTTTCTTGTTCAGCCACGCTGGGTGCAAGTGTGAATTGTAGTGCTTCTGCCGTATTCCTTTGTTTTAGGTATGTATTCTAATTTTTTTGTTCTGTGTTTAACCTTTTTGTTATTGTGCAATTTTCAATTTTGTGGTGTTTCTTTGTGGTTAATTGAAGTTTGCAAAATAGTCTTTTTTGCAATTCCCGGTCGAATTTTACGTTGTGCTGTATTACCTGCGGTCGAGAAAAGGGTTAGTTTTTTAAATTGTTCAGTTTATTTGCCTTTCCTTTTAAATTACCTTTTCCCCTTTCCTTTTTCATCGTTTGGAGTCACAACCCGTCAATCATTGCTTTCCCCCTTCCTCTCCTCGCCGCCATTTTTGGTGGCCGTACCCGATATTGAACTTTACCATTTATTTTTAATTTTCTTTAATTACTTTTTAATATCTTTCTTTTTATGTATTACTTTTTTAATTTATTTCTTTCATTAATTTCTTTTCAATTTATTTTCTTTATTAATATCCTTTCTTTCTTGACTCTTGATTTTTTAAGGAGTCCTTATGTGCTGTAATGTAATAACTAGATCGTATGTATAGCTTAACTTAATTTTCAGCACTCACCTCATAGTAATCCGCTTAGCTGGTGGAGAGTTTTACCACATACATAGTGGTTATAGGATTCTAATACTTTACAGGGATTATGGATTTAAAATTAAGTTAGTGGATGGGAAAGAGAGCGCGCTTGTGTTATATAGCACGCTCTCTTTCCCCCCCCCCCACTATAGCTAACTGAAGACGAGGAATCTCGAAAGTCGCTCGTGCGCGATTATTAGCTTATATTTTTCTTTTTTCTCTTAATTTAATTTAATTTAATTAGGCAACCATGGAAGGTGCACTTTCCTTTCTTAAAAATTTTTTTTATAGCCCATAACTTAATTTTAAACCCATAATCCCTGTAAAGTATTAGAATCCTATAACCACTATGTATGTGGTAAAACTCTCCACCAGCTAAGCGGATTACTATGAGGTGAGTGTTGAAAATTAAGCTAAGCTATACATACGATCTAACTAATCCTTTCTTTCTTTCATTAACATTATTTCTGTGGAAAAATGTGCTCTAGGTTTCACCTATTTTTTTTTATGAACAAACTTCTGAAACAACTTTCATAAGTTGAGGACTTCCAGTATATTTTCACTGTGTAATGGACTTCTGCTTAATGAATTTGTGCACTTACATAGTTGATAAATTAGGGAACAATCCCTCCCTTACAATATTTTTCACATTTACAAAATTTCAAAAGTCAAAAATTTACATGGACATAGCGCCTCTGTAGCCAGGTGGGCAGGAGCAGCAGTGCATAGCACATGCTTTTTGATTAGACTGGGGTTCGAGCCCGTGAGCCACCAAATACGAAGAATGTGGAAAGGTCACGGAATGACCACCACATATCTCTGGAGCAATATGGCCTTAGTTGCTAATGCTCCTAAAAACCAAATAACAACAACATAAATCTACATGGTCGCCATTTTCTACATGTACAACTGTCTAATTTGTTTAACAAAATCTATATTGTCAGTGTTATTTTTAAAACCACGTTTAAAAAAAAAAAAAAGTGCAGTGCAACCTTGTATTTCAATTGCAGGCAAGTTCAGGCCAATACGTCAAGCATAATTTTTTTTAAATAAAATAAGTTTGACACTTCAAATTAACTTTCATTAAGTGAATTGTGAATTTTAAATCATAAGTTGTTCGTGGATCCTGCTTTTCATTTGTAACCAAAAACAACCATGTTTTAAAGTTTGATAAGAATAATTGTGCTCTCAATGGCACCAAACTATGTAAAGAAGTCACAATGACTTCACACATGTTTGCTTGTTATTACAACTCATAGGCTTGCTGCCGCTATTAATTGAACAAAAAATTGCTAGTCATCTCAATTATAGTAATGTCATACATGATTGTACACTGATGAAAATCAAAACGGTAATTTTAAAGAAATTCAAGTTATTATTTCTTAATCAATATGTTTATTTCACATTTATGCTTGCTATATATATATATATAAATTACACAACCTTTATTCATGTCAAGTGTAATGTTATCTAGTAGAGTAATATTGAATTTTACTGTTTGTTTGTCGAGCGAGCAGCGCTCGAGTCCAGTACCGGGAAACTAATTTTCCTCGTAAGTTATCCGACATTTCTCATTGTTCTCGTGTTGGCTTTCTTTACCTTAGTCAATGTTTTCAAATCCAGATTTTTTATGAATTTTGTCAAGTCATGAGGAGCAAAATTAAATTTGGATTGAAAAAGATCTCCAAGGTCCTTTTAATGAGGGTAGCAACCAGAGAGAGGGAGAGCACAATAATGTTAGAGAGCCTCCTTTTGAAAGAAATTGCAACTGTTCAGCTAAGAAGAGTTTATTAAAAGAATATACAGGGCAAGATAATTAGCAAATTCTTTAAAAAAGTTTTAAGTTTGGTAGAAAAAATTTTCTGAGAAAAAGAAAGGATTCAAAAGAGTCAGTTTAGCCAGAAGGTTTATTTAATCAATATAGTAAACTTTAAGTTGTTGTTTTTTGTTGTTGTTTTTGGTTTTTAGGAGCATTAGCAACTAAGGCCATATTGCTCCAGGATATGCGGTGGTCATTCCTTGACCTTTCCGCATCCTCCGTATTTGGTGGTGACGGGCTCGAACCCCGGTCTAATCAAGAAACGTGTGCTACGCACTGCTGCTCCTTCCCACCTGGCTACGAAGGCGCCTTAAACTTTAAGTAGATCGTATGAATCAGAGTTGTACTACTCGATATGTTCTACGTTGATAATAATATTAGTGAAATAATAAGAGGAGTTTACCTCAAAATAGTGCGTAGAACACTTCCGTATGATACCCTCCAGAAATTAAAACGGAAAAAACGGAAAAATCGACAACTTACCGGTACATTAGAGAACATATAAATAATCAATTTAACACAATTCAAATCGCTTTAAAATCAAATTAACGCAATTAAAAAAAAAAAAAAAAATCTAACGAAAATTTTCAAAACGATTTTCCTTCCTGAAGCTGGCAACGCTTTCGACCGTATGTCGTGATCACAGGAATGAAAATTACCGAATCGGATTAAACCTGATACTTAAATAGAGATTATTTGTCTTCGCGTATGCGCGTAAAGGTCAACGCATCGGAGATCAAATATGGCCGCCGAACATTAACAGAATTCTCGTGTAATTTAATTTCAACGGTTTCTGCAATTAATAGTCGCGTATAATTACGTTGAACGTTAAGTATTTTGGCTTCGTTAAATAAAAAGGTATGTTTTTCGTTAATGGCACGAAAGGCTAATTCTGACGCTGCTGAACGAGAAGCACGAACTGAGGCTTCATGTTGATTTACACGAATATTCAGAGAAAATTGCATCGAACCTTGGTAAGACGAGTCGCAATCACTGCAAGAAATGTTGTATACCAGATCATTAATTTGTGTTGCGAATGCTGAAAGAACCGAGCGATTGTTCAGCATAGTGTGTAACTTCCGTATTGGCCTAGCTACAATTTTAAATTCGGTATCTTTAAAGAATCTGTTAAGCTGTTTGTGCCACTGTTCAACATATGGGACAGAAATAAAGTATTTTTTGGTAAAGATTCAATATCGGGTACGGCCACCAAAAATGGCGGCGAGGAGAGGAAGGGGGAAAGCAGTGATTGACGGGTTGTGACTCCAAACGATGAAAAAGGAAAGGGGAAAAGGTAATTTAAAAGGAAAGGCAAATAAACTGAACAATTTAAAAAACTAACCCTTTTCTCGACCGCAGGTAATACAGCACAACGTAAAATTCGACCGGGAATTGCAAAAAAGACACACACAACTAACACTGCGCGGCACAAGGTGACACGCACTGCGTGTCAGTTGTGATCGTCTGACGTCATTGACTCCGCCCACTGGGTGGAGCCGGCTGCCTTCTTTCACTTCGTTTTCATTGGCTGTACCCGATACTGAATCTCGACCAAATTAAATTAAATTAAATTCTCGACCGATTGAATAATAATGATTATTCAATCAAAGCAATTGGTGGTTTCTCATCATTTGTGGCATACAAATGATGAGAAACCACCAAAAATGATGAAAAAAAAAAATGGCATACAGCATTTTTTTTTTTTCTTCCTAAAACTTCTAACAAAACTCATGGCAAATAGCGATCTTCTTTATTTCATTTCTCAATTTTGAAATCACTTGAAATTTTTCTTTCACAGTTAAAACTCGGCTTTCAGTAGACTCACTGCACCATGCTAACAAAGAACATTTGGCTGCTTACTCTTTATTGGTTGCATGGGATACAGATTTCACCACAGAGCCATAAAATTATTTAGCATGCTCCACCCATTACAGTAAAGTATAATAAAGTTGTTTCAGAATTCAGGAATCTATTTAGGCTAGTTGTCATTGATTAATGGCATGAGGTAATTTTTCAGAAAGTTATAGGGTTGTCTGTTGTAGCTGGCAAGTGAGATTAGCACTCAATTGATAACTAGCAATGGAAGTTCTTATATGAAGCAATAAGGTAACCCATTGCATATATTTTTAAATTGTTGTGCTTGTAAGCGACACTGACTTTACTTTCATCCATTTATTTTTACCAGGGAAAGACAAAAGTAGTATTGCAATAAAATAATATTTTATTCAGACTTGTTTGTACATACCAAATGTTCATCACTGAGGGAGTATCTGCATTTCCATTCCATTACAAAGAGAAATTTCATTGTTTCAGGTTCAGTCCAGCTGCAACTGTTTAACCCATGCTTAACATGCTCTGCTCACAGCTGATGAGAAGACACTGATTATTGCAATAAAATACAGTATTGTATTACAACATTTGATATTTTTTATTTCATAGTACAGCATTTTGCATAACATTCTAGCAACTTTAGTATGTCTTTTGAGCTTAAGATTAAATTTAGCGGACAGGCCTTATGACCTATATTAGTTTGTTAAAGTGAAGTACCGGTACCCCGAATATTTTTTTCTGATATTGAATGAAATCTTTATTTAATTTTAATGGTGAAATATATTGATAAACATTAGCTGCTTTGTTTTTGTCCATTTGAACTTTGTAAATCACTGAAATGATAGTATTAGCGTGTATGTTGTTCACAAAACTTATATTGCTTTATAAATTAGATAGTATGAATCAGAACTGTAATACTCAATACGTTCTACGTTGATATTAATATTTGTAAAATAATAAGAGGAGTTTACTTCAATATAGTACGTAGAACACTTCCGTATGATACTCTCCAGAAATTAAAACGAAAACTTACATTAGAGTAAAAAATTAGTTATTAATAATGGTTATTAACCATTATTAATAACTAATTTAACACAATTAAAAATCAATTTAACGCTATTAAAAAGAATCTAACGAAAATATCCAAAACGATTATCCTTCCTAAAGCTGGCAACGCTTTTCGATCATATGTTGTGATCACAGGAAAGAAAATTACCGAATAGGGTTGAACCTGAAATTTAAATAGTGATTATTTGTCTTCGCACATGTGTGTAAAGGTCCACGCATCGGAGATCAAATATGGCTGCCGAACATTAACAGAATTCTTGTGTAATTTAATTTCTATGGTTTCTGCAATTAATAGTCATGTATAATTACATTGAACATTAAGTATTTTGGCCTCGTTAAATAAAAAAGTATGTTTTTCTTAAATGGCATGAAAGGCTAATTGTGACGCTGCTGAACGAGAAGCATGAACAGAGGCTTCATGTTGATTTACACGAATATTCAGAGAAAATCGCATCGAACCTTGGTATGACGAGTCGCAATCACCGAAAGAAATGTTGTATACCAGATCATTAATTTGTGTTGTGAACGCGGAAAGAACCGAGCAATTGTTCAGTATAGTGTGTAATTTCCGTATTGGTCTGGCCACAATTTTAAATTCGGTATCTTTAAAGAATCTATTAAGCTGTTTGTGCCACTGTTCAACATATGGGACAGAAATAAAGTATTTTTTGATAGTGTAGTATTTTGTATCCTGTCCTTAGCCCTGTACCCTAATTCGGTTTATTGTGGCAAGGGGATAACCCCCTGTTTAAGAACCTGCTAGTTAATATTAGTATTTCTGAACCCAAAGCAGATTCTGTCGTTGAATATTTATAGGCATTTAGAAATTGATTAAAGATAATCGATCTTTTGTAGGTGAACGGGTGATAGCTATTATAATGTAGAAGCATGCCGGTGTTTGTAGGTTTTCGATAGATGCTAAATTGGATTTTATTCAAGTCCCGAGTAAGCGTGAAATTTATAAAGTTCAGTGACTTTGTATCCATATCTCCCCTTTCCAATGTAAATCTGAGTCTAAAATGAATATTATTAAGCGAATGTAAAATGTCTTGGATAGTACTATTATCAATAATAACTAGAACATCGTCTAAATACCTCCCATAGTATGTGATACGGGTTCGAAAAGGTGTCAAATGTATATGCCCAATCGTCGAGAGATAGATCTCTGACTTTGAGCCTGAGCGGCTTTATTAAACAGTTAGTTGGCCTCAACCAACTGTTTAATAAAGTGAAAAATTTCCTTAATGCTATATACATGTGTGGCTAAGGATGAGGCGCCTCCGTAGCCAGGTGGGCAGGAGCAGCAGTGCGTAGCACACGCTTCTTGATTAGACCGGGGTTCGAGCCCGTGACCACCAAACACGGAGGATGCGGAAAGGTCAGGGAATGACCATCGCATATCCCCGGAGCAATATGGCCTTAGTTGCTAATGCTCATAAAAACCAAAACAAAAAAACAGCTAAGGATGAAAATGCCGAGTTTCTGTAGGAAACAATAGGTCGAATAGGAAATCCAGTCTTGTGTAATTTTATCTGACTGAAAAGTGCAGGAATATTGTATGTTCTGGCCTTCAATTCCTTTAACTGGGCCATAGTAATGTAGTCGTTTTTTCGATACGTGGTTAACGTTTTATTGTATTGATTGACCAAATTGGTAAACAGTGCAGGGTCTACTTCAAGATAAGTGGAGGTATCTGAAACAACTGAATCTAACTTATTAATATAATCGGGTTTATCTAGTATTACCACTATTTTATCTGCCCTCTGTATAATAATGTCCTTATTTCCCCGAAGTTCTCGTAAAGCTGAACTGTCATGTGCATTCAATTTAGGAAGTCGTGTTTCTTTTATGTTATTCACTACTTGGTTAACTTGTTGAATAAATAAATATTTTTGTGGGACATTACGAAGTCCAAATTCAATATCAATTACGCATTGTTTTTTATGTAATTTTCGAGGTGATAAATTATAATTTAATCCTTTGGATAAAAGTGAAATCTGAGCCTGCGATAGCGTACACGAGGAAAGATTTGTAACCTGTGTCAGTTCGCTGAATACTGGGTGAAGGGGTGTTCATGACTTAGCTGACGTATTCTGTGGGGGGTTGTCACCCAACTCGTATGTACTTAGTCGCAAGCCCACGACAATGTGTTAGAATTCTTTTTTTTTTTTTTTTTTTTTGGCTGATGCTGCATAAGCTCCTACACTTGCTTTCTTGCATCATGTGCCACTACTACTACTACTACTACTAATTCGCATGAACATGTCTTGACCTATCCGATAATGTTTGTAAAAAATCTATATCACCTTTCGAGACAAGGTGTATAAACAAATTTTTGGATTACCAATGGGTTTGAGCCTGAGCGGCTTAATGTCAGATCTATCTCTCAATGATTGAGCATATACATTTGACACCTTTTTGACCCCGTACACATACTATGGGAGGTATTTAGATGATGTTCTAGTTATTAATGATAGTAGTACTATCCAAGCCATTTTACATTCGTTTAATAATCATATTCAGTCTAGACTCAATTTATAAATTTCACGCTTACTCGGGACTCGAATAAAATCCAATTTAGCATCTATCGAAAACCTACAAACACCGGTATGCTTCTACATTCGTATTAGCAATGGCCACATGGTGCAAGGAAGCCTATAGCTTATGCTGCACCAGCAAAAAAAAAAAAATAAAATAAATAAATAAATACATAACAAAAAAATAAAATAATAATAAGAAAAAAATTTTTTAAAAATAATAATTAATAAATAAGAGAAAGGGTCAACCTCCTCCCGTAGGTAATTATCCAGCTGACCATTGAATTTCCCCAAACTGTCAGCCTCTAACACTCATGTAGGTAACTTATTCCAGTAATTTATAACTCATTGGCTAAAATAAAACTTCTTGCAATCCAGTCTAAACATCTCCCCCGTAACTTGAAATTATGGCCCTTAGACGAGAATCATTTATAACCATGAAAATATTGTTTTATTCATTTTGCTTATGCCTCTCAGAGCCTTAAACACCTCAATCAAGTCTCCTGTAAGGTGCCTATTTTCCAAGCTATGCAACCCATGTATTCGAAGGCTTTCCTCATATGGATGACCTTTTGCCGATCTCACCAGGCGAGTTACCCGTCTCTGGACCTTTCAAGAAGAACAATGTCTTTCTTTAGGTGCGGTCTCCATACCTGAACACAGTATTCCAAGTGTGATCTAACGATAGCCTTATAGAATGGGATTGTGACATCATTATCTCTACTAGCGATAGCTATCACCTGTTCACCTACAAAAGATCGATTATCTTTAATCAATTTCTAAATGCCTATAAATATTCAATGACGGAATCTGCTTTGGGCTCAGAAATACAAATATTAACTAGCAGGTTCTTAAACAGGAGTTATCCCCTTGCTACAATAAACCGAATTAGGGTACAGGGCTAAGGATGGGATACAAAATACTACACCAACCAACAATAGTAATATCAAAAAATACTTTATTTCTGTCCCTTATGTTGAACAGTGGCACAAACAGCTTAATAGATTCTTTAAAGATACCGAATTTAAAATTGTGGCCAGGCCAATACGGAAATTACACACTATACTGAACAATCGCTCGGTTCTTTCCGTGTTTGCAACATAAATTAATGATCTGGTATACAACATTTCTTGCGGTGATTGCGACTCGTCTTACCAAGGTTTGATGTGATTTTCTCTGAATATTCGTGTAAATCAACATGAAGCCTCTGTTTGTGCTTCTCATTCAGCACCATCAGAATTAGCCTTTCATGCCATTAACGAAAAACATACTTTTTTATTTAACGAGGCCAAAATACTTAATGTTCAAGGTAATTATATGTGACTATTAATTGCAGAAACTGTAGAAATTAAATTCCACGAGAATTCTGTTAATGTTCGGCGGGCATATTTGATCTCCGATGCGTGGAGCTTTACGTGCATGCGCAAAGACAAATAATCACTATTTAAATTTCAGGTTCAACCCTATTCGGTAATTTTCATTCCTGTGATCACGACATACGATCGAAAAGCGTTGCCAGCTTCAGGAAGGATAATCGTTTTGAATATTTTCGTTAGATTCTTTTTAATTGCGTTAAATTGATTTTTAATTGTGTTAAATTGGTTTTTAATTATTTATTTTTTTACTATAATGTAAGTTTTGGTTTTTATTTCTGGAGAGTATCATACGGAAGTGTTCTACGTTGAGGTAAACTCCTCTTATTATATTGAGGTGAACTCCTCTTATTATTTTACAAATTGCTTTATAAAGGAATTGATTCTTTTATCTCATATCAATAACAAATATTTTCCCCCAATATTGTATCATTTTGATTTATTGATATCAGTCGAGGTCTATATTTAATTTTAATGGCACATATAGCAAAAGCCAACTATATTTGTGTCATTATTTGTGTTGTTACCAGCAGTAGATTTTTAATCTGTTTGCCTTTTGTGAAACACACTTCTGTGTGTTTGGAATTGTATTTATGTCTCTTTTGGAATTATATTCATGTCTCTTAGATGTCATAAAAGAGTCCTTTGGCTTTTTAAGGTACTGGCTAAACCGTGTGTTTATAGAATACTTCACTGCAGCCTTCACAGCTTAAGAAATAAGATGCAACAAATGTGTGAAACTTCTTCAGGACTACATTAAATTATGACAAGTTTTTTCTTATATCATATGTCATGTCTGTTGGATAAATTAGGAGGCCTTATAACTTGAAATCACTTCAAATTACCTCACATATTAACAATGTCAGCTGGAACCATTTCATGTAAATCTGTATATAACAAAAATGTATATAACTACTAGACAGCTGCACCCAAATTAATTTCATATACAAAACTGACTTCAAACAAAGATTTATTCATGCTTTTACATAACTCATTCTTTTCATAAAACCAGCAAATGAATATATATATATTCTTAAAAAAACAATTTATATATATATATTTTATACTTCTGATCTTATGATGTTTTCTGTGAATTATTAAAACATAACTTTCCAAAGTTTTTGGAGGTTCACTTACATGATTATTGGGAATATTTTAAATAATGACTCATATAGAAAACAGTAATTTAAAAGGTTGTATTTACATTATATCTTAGCATCATTCTAATATTTTCATTTTGTGCAATTTCTGAACATTTTGTTGTAATGCTGGTCTTATAAAATGTCATGAAGTTCAAATACATGCACTCTAATAGTTAAGGATATGCTACTTGTGTGTGTGTAAAGTTTTTTTGAATATAAGTCATACTGTACAGCAAAAAAGGGCACTTGTTATCCATTTGAGATCCTGTCCACTGGAGATCATAAATAATGATGGTTGCAGACTTTCTTCAAAGTTCCACTTATAAATATGACTAATATATTACATGAATCCTTCCATATAGCTAGTATCTAGATGTTGTATAAGAGTACGAATAAAAGCCATTTCCTTTCTTGTATTTTCAAACATAATCCTTGGATCCTCTGCCATACAGCGCAAACAGTTAGGAGCCATTACCATTGCCAAATTGTTAGCATCCATTTTAGTTACAGAACAGTTTTCTTCAGCTGCAAAAACCTGAACAAAAATCCTTATTGACTAATAATAGAAATATCATTATTACTGTTTAAATATTTAATTTCCATTTACAAAAAACTGCACACTTATTTTAATAAAAGTAAAAAGAAAATAAGAAACATTAATAGGCTTGCATTTGAAATACTGTGTAAATTAACGAGATCAGAGGGACTGATGAATTGTGTTCTTTATAATCACTACAGTAGGTATACATTATTGCATACAGTAATGTACACATCTTTACAAAATATAAAATAAAGGCCTCTTTTGATTACATTATTAACAACTTATTCAATATTAACAATACATTATTAAAAGTACTTTAAAATCATTTTAATACAGTACATTTTTTAAGTCTGAATGCCATAATTGTATTTTCACAACTTAAATAAGTCTTTTAATTTGTTTGTTTCAAATTTATTTTCAGGTGAAGTTTACAAATTTTATTTTATTAAGGTAAACCAATAACATTGATACAGAGGAAATTCTGGATCGATGTTATTGGTTTTGTAAAACAATGAAACGATGTAAAACAATTTAAAAAAAATGTTTTTATAGCAGATTGTGCCTCTACTGAATACCACCTCTTCATCTTTGATAACTTCTGATTGTTTAAAGGTAGTGATAATCTCATTTGTCAGGGGTTCTCTGTTGCCATGACTTTATTGTCCACATTTGTGCGGTTGTCAATTTGTAACACATCCCTTAACTAAGCTATATATCTCCTCAACCACACTGACAATGGAATATCATCACTATTTTCTTCAGTTTCTTCTTCATGAGCTTTCAAGCAATTTAGTCCCGATTTTTTAAAATGTTTTTGATGGTCTGATTTCATGCTTCATTCATATACTGGATACCATCAAGAATAGGCTTTTGATATGTCTCTTTCTTTTCAACTAAGAAATTTTTTGGCTTTAAGTTTTACTAATTGGAATTAAAATTTCTTTATACTGTAATTAAAAATAGCAAGAGCTTAAAATGCTGAAAGCTAAGACAGAAAATATGCACTTTACTCAAAGCTTAAATAAAACCAGCACTCACCTCACGATCCATTTAGTTGCATGAATTATATAAAAAAAGGGGTATGAGAAGATCTCAGATTAAAAATTAAAAACTAGGATCATAAGTTAAAAATCTTGGGTTAAAAATTAAAATTAAGGCTCAGAGGAGGAAGGGGTGCACCGCTTCATCCTCTAGTTGTCAGTTTTAAAACGTAAAACTGTAAAGTTATGTTTATGAGAATAAGGCCAATAGTCGTGAACAATGGACTTTCGTTAAAAACATCTTCAGTTGGCACTAAGGAAATGAAGGATAGAGAACTGGCGTGAACTTTGTAAGTACCCAAAATGTTTTGCTGAACACGTGGTATTTTAATGCGTGCGAGATTCCAAACTGGGGAAAGGGAAGCCGGAAGTTTGGTGTTGAGGATGTCAAGGTTAGTGTTAAGCCAGCACCATTTTATTATGAGTTTCGTATTGAAGGAGATTGTAGCTTGAATTTAATTTAATAATGGTAATTGCAGCATCAATTGAGGGGTTATGTTTGTGAGGATGCACGTGTTGAGAGAGCTCGGTGTTTCCTTTACGTGTTCGGAAACTATTAAGGTGGTAGTATGCGTGTGTATTTGCAGTAGTGGATGATCCAAATTTGTTATTGGTGCTCCCGATGTAACACACATTGTAGTCTGACTCACAGAGTATCTTACTTCTCTGTGGTTGCTTCTGTCTTGAGTTCTAGTGTTCGTTGAACGTAGAAATTTTGTTTTACGTAAAACGTAGAACTGTAAAATTTTTTTTTTTTACTATTATAGTTATAATTATTTGTGTATTTGTTTTTATATTATTATAATTATCTGCTGTCATGCACAGAAATAAGTGTTTCGTATACAATAAATGTGGACTGCGATTGTACTAATTTCCGAAAGATCATTTAAGGTAATTTATCGGAATCCATAGAACCAGGAAATGTTTAATGAAATGTAAAAAAAAAAAACAAAAACAAAAAACTGAATAGCTAATTAACAACACGTGGTTGCTACTTTCTACTTTCTTTTGAGTTCTAGTGTTCGTTGAACTTAGCAATTTTGTTTTACATAGCTTTTTTTTACTATTATAATTATTTGTGCTTTTGTTTTAACTATTATTATAATTATCTGCTGACATCATGCACAGAAATAAGTGTTTCATGTGCGATAAATCTGGGGTTCGATTGTACCGATTTCTGAAAGAACATTTAAGGTAATTTATCAGAATTGATAGAACCTGGAAATGTTTACTGAAATGTTTAAAAAAAATACTGAATAGATAATTAATAACTAATTCATAACTTATTACATTAATTTATATGAACAGTGTATTGATATTAATAGAAGTAATAGTTTATGAAATAATTAAATTATTCCACAAAAAACTTACTATTTCTGAAATCAAGTCAAGTCAGTCAGAGTCTCACTGACAACGTGAAAGAGTTATAATCGCCCAGGTACTGTAAGGATATGGATATTTATGATGAAAATGTATTGGTATATGTCTCAGGTTACCTAGCTAGAAATATTTTAAAGAGAAATAATTGTGAAACATGTAAAGATTTGCTATTAGGCCTGAAAGATCGTGATATGGACAAATTGTCGGTGTATTAAAGATGTTAATGTGAGAGGAGAGAGAGAGTATGGATTAAAATGGCCATCAAAGGAATTGTTGAATACAATAAGAAGTGTATCAGGTATTTTGCTTTTCTGAAGTCTATTTGGTATTTCATAAGGAAAAAGTTCTACAAAAACGTTTTGCTAAAACAAGTTTTATTGGCTTAGATTGGTTTGGGAACCATGAGTACCAAGCACATGCGCAAAAAGTGCTTATTCAGTCTATCTTGTAAATTATGGAAAAACAAAAAGTGAAAAATATGAATTTGGCTTGCCTGTCCAGTCAAGCATGAAACTCCCTTCAAAAACTATTGAAATATGTAACTGGGAAATGTTAAGCATGTGCTGTGAAAGATAGAGGGGAAAATTGTGTCACGATTTCTCTTTTTTTAGAGATCACTTGTATCAAAGCAATATTAATTGATCAATACTGGATTAACTGACCATTCTGAACTACATATACCTTAATGATAAATAACATATAGCTCCATAATTCGGTTTGAATTCTATTATCTGACGAATTACACACTGCTGAAGTATTTGCCAAACGTTTGTCAAGGATTGAGACTATTGATACGGAGCCTTTGGTTTCATTTCCTGGTTGAGATCTGTTGATTGATGACGATGACCCAAACTCAACATTGAAGAATATGAAAAATGACAATACAAAAGACTCAGATGACTCACCAAACGTATTTTGGAAAAAGTCTGTCACTACTCTTAATCCTATCATGCTTTTATATTTGCAACTTATCTCTGAGACAGGTCAACATACTTCTGGTATTCAAAAAAGGTGACAAGTGGTCTGTATAAGATTTCAGACCACTCCCCAGCAAAAAAAAGCCTTTCTAAACTATTTTACACAGTAGTGCATAAACAACTCTTCAATTTTTTCCAGCCAACAAAATCAACATGGTTTTGGTCATGAAAAGTCAGCACGTGTAAGTTTTCTCTGGGAGTCCTACTGCTGTTATCTAGGGTCACATTGCTGTTGTGGCTAAGAAGCTGTATAATAATACAATGTTTCAACAGTGTCATCATCTAATAAGTGAAGCCTGAACCATTTATCCAACTCTGTGTATATATATGTGTGTTCTCAATCAAGTGAAGTCACAGGTATTTGCCTGAGTTAAAAAAAATCCGTTCTTTATAATCAAGTCTTTAATGCCTTAAAATATTGCCATTCGCAAGATTTGGCTTTTGAGTTAAAATACCTCACGGAAAAGTTTACAGCTAGGAAATTATTACTACTAGCCACGTAGTAATAATTTACTAGCTGTAAAAATATCCACTTAAATTAATTCAACAAACTATTCTAGCAGTCCAGGATAAAATTCATAACCCTAACAATCTTGTTATAAAAAAGCCTAACATTTCAAACACTTGTGTTGTCTTCCCTTACCATTGTCAAATTGCCAGACGTTTACGTCGTCTTTGCTAACACAGATGTTTCCTTAATTTTCTCCACTTATAAAAAATTAGGAATTCCCTTTAATAAATATAAAGAAACCCAAGTATACGAAACGGGATATATTAATAATATACTTTATCTAGTCAATTGCCAGTCAGACTGCAATGTGTGTTACATCGGGAGCACCGCTAACAAATTTGGATCATCCACTACTGCAAATACATGTGCATACTACCACGTTAATAGTTCTGAACACGTCAAGGAAACACCAAACTCTCTCAATACATGCACACTCACAAACATAACCCCTCAATTGATGCTGCAATTACCATTATTAAATTAAATTCAAGCTACAATACGAAACTCTCATAATAGAATGGTGCTGGCTTAACACCAAACTTCTGGCTTCCCTTTCCCCAATTTAAAATCTCACGCGGATTAAAATACCACGTGTTCAGCAAAATATCCGGGTACTTAAAGTTCATGCTAATTCTCTATCCTTCATTTCCTCAGTGCCAACTGAAGATGTTTTTAATGAAAGTCCATCGTTCACGACTATTGGCATTATTCTCATTTAAACATAACTTTATTCTTGATTGTATTTACTGTAAACCCCTGGCTTGTAGCTGTGAAGGGTATTGTGTACGGAGTGTGCCTTTTGTATGCAATAGAGTTCTTCTTCTTTACAGTTTTACGTTTTAAAACTGACAACTAGAGGATGATGCGGTGCACCCCTTCCTCCTCTGAGCTTAATTTTAATTTTTAACCCAAGATTTTTAACATGATTCTAGTTTTTAATTTTTAATCTAAGACGTTCTCATACCCCCTTTTTTATATAAATCAACGAACTAAATGGATCATGAGGTGAGTGCCGGTTTTGTTTAAGCTCTGACTAAAGTGCATAATTTCTTTATACTTAAACCAATTAAGAAGAGCCTCCTCCACATCATTTTTATCACAGCTACACAAATTTTTCTCTACCTTTTTTTTTTTGTCAATGATTGTTGGTGCTCACCCAGGCTACAACAACTAAACACAAAAGTTTCAACGAGTGGATATTCCTATTGCTAGCATCGTACCTACTTGTATCAGGACCATGAAGTGGTACATGGGGATCAGTGTGCATGGTTGGTTTTGTTACTCCCTTCTTTTGTTACCACTGTGCTGCTATAAACATTTAAGAAATATTTTGGGAGTCCTAGATTTTTTTGATTTTTTGCATCCAGTGACCCTCATTTTGCACATTCCAGACTTACACTGAGTGATCACTGGATTATGACTACCTACCTAATAATTTGTTGGGCCACCATTTGCATGGATAACAGCTGCTATTCACCTAGGCATTTACTAAGCCAGCCACTGAGGGAGGGGGGGCAAGCCAGCCTCAATAGGTGCCGGTCCCAAGCCCAGATAAAATGGTGAGGGTTGGCGTCAGGAAGGGCATCCGGCCGTAAAAAAACTATGCCCAAAACAAAAGAGAATGACGGAAAATAGATGTGGAATGGCTAGGGCGTACCCCATAAGTGACGCACAGTCACGTCACCCGGAAACTGTGAGAAAAGGGGCAGGGCTACCGAACAAAGGACGGGTTCGGTTAAAGAAATTAGTCCAGCTAGAAAAGAAGAAGAGGATGAAAAGTGTTAGAACAGAAACATTGGGACGATGAATGGAAAGAGTAGAGAGATTGTAGATCTGATGCAAAGAAGAAGAGTGAAGATCCTATGCCTACAAGAGACAAGGTGGAAGGGAAATAAAGCAAAAGAGCTCAGTGAAGAGTACAAGTTGTTCTTTAGAGGAGCGGATGAGAGAGAAAGAAATGGACTAGGTATTGTAGTTGATAAGGAGCTAAAAGATGGAGTGTGCGAGGTTAACAGAAGGAGTGATAGGATTATGTTTTTTTTGCTGACTCCATATAAATGTGGGAAGAAGGCGAAGATAAAGAAGAATTCACCTAGGCATTTATTCCCCAATATGTCTGAAAAAGTCCATATGCCTGCAAGGCTGTCAGAACAGATGATGGTTGTGAGTCCATTGCCTCACTTCCAGTTGCAAAACATTCCACAGGTGTTCAGTTGGATTGAGGTCATGTGAATTTGGACACCAGCTAAGATGGGGATATCTTCACTTGAATTCGTGCACAGTGCTGGCCCAATGACATGGTGCATTATCATCTTGGGACATCCCGTTTCTATCTGGGAAACAAATTTAACATGGTAGGATGCACATGGTCTCATAAGGGGTATACTAGACAAGAGGTTGAAGCGTGAACGTAAGCTGGCATTGTGAACGCCTCCAAAACAGCAAATTACACGTAGCACTCCTAACGTCAGATCGTTTCAAACTATTGTTTGTTATTTGGTTTTTAGGAGCATTAGCAACTAAGGCCATATTGCTCTGGAATATACAGTGGTCATTCCCTGACCTTTCTGCATCCTCCGTATTAGGTGGTGACGGGCTCGAACCCCAGTCTAATCAAGAAGCATGTGCTATGCACTGCTGTTCCTTCCCACCTGGCTACGGAGGCGCCTCGTTTCAAACTAGATGGGGTGCTTCTAACATTTCATTGGATATCACCAGGGGCTCACTTTTTCTATTCTTAGTTTCAAGATGGATGTTGTTCAAGTTGGATGTATTGCATATTTATGTATAGTGTTGATTACAAGGAGAAAGAGAAAACAATGATGGTGTGGATTCATCCAACAAATTCAAATGGATTTAAAAAAAAAATTATTATGTTTAAAACACACAGGAAGTCTACTGAGAATTTTCTGTTTATTTTACAGAATGTCGATACAGAGTTTTGATGAACTTCTAATGTTAATTAGTGAAAAAAACTCAAAATTTGATACTGTGATGCAGAAATCAATACCGATGTTTGCATCTATGCTTTATGCGATGTACCGACAGGCCAACTCCCAATAACTGAAATATTTCTGAAATGTTGTTTTCTTTGTTTGTAAAATTATTTTAGTTCTACCCGCTATTGTATTAGGAGATTAAGGTATTTGTAAGACTTGGTGTCTTGCAGAATTACTTTCGGTAACATAAAGGGTAACTTTGTTTGTTTTACTGCACGAGACTTCTCAGAATAAAACACCTGTGTTACTGTCTTCCCACCACTTGACATTATTTCCAGATGGAATATTGATGAGTACTTTCCATCCTTTTGAAGCAGGAAACATTCTCTACTACCCAAACAGTAACGGATTACTTTTCGTTCAATAAAGGATTAGTGTTGTTTGAATTTACGAATGTTCATGCGAAGACAGCAGTTTTCGAAGTTTGTAACACAGCGATCAATAGAAATATTTTCTTGAAATTTCGTTAGAAGATTGAATATACATCCAGAAAAAGTGCTGTACTGATATTGATCCCTAAAAACAATTACAATAAAGCAAACTTTTTTTTATCAGATGTGCATTGCAGTGTTATCAGTTTTACACCAGTTTTTTCCATTTTACACATTGAAGAAGGGGAAGTATGATCTTTTCGTTTTTAAAAACAATCCATTGCAATTCTTTCAGTCATGTTTTTTATGCCAAGAAACAGTTGCGTGCATTATTTTATTTTTTTCTGTATCACGCTGGCAATGACTCTGTACTTCGCAGCTTACTGCGTGCTTTCATTGCTTTCACAATACTTTACAAAAAAGAAAAACACAAAGTTATGTTTTAAACAAAAGGTTTTCAAAATTCATTTTGGAAGAAGAAGACAGAGACCGCATGTGATTCTTTTTTGTTAACTCCAACATTAGTTATACTGTTGCAGTATATATTCTTCAGCAATTTTCCGATTATTGTTTTCATCTTATTTAATAATAATAAGGTTCTTCATAAACTTAAATTATGTACATTCGTGATTCCATACACAGATAACCCGGAATCTACAAATAAATTGTCTCTTGTCTCTGCAAGTGAACAAACTTGGATTTCGTTAACTAATGAAACAGTACTAAAATAGAAGTAATATTTACAATAAATATAAGGTTCACAACTGAGCTTTCTGATTCTTCTCATCATTACACAGTTCATCCCAGTTTGGAAACATTTCTTTTCCAATTTCAACGCAACACTTAGCCTTTATTTCTTTGCTGGAGTAGTCTTTTAATGACGTGTTGTACAAGGGAGGCCTCCTTTCCATCTCACAAATAAACTCTTCTATGTCAAACATCGTTTCCCAAAGTATAATAAACAAACCAATTAAGGCCAACCACCCCATGCACAGGGAGAATGTCTCATCAGGCTATGCAAATGCCAAGGCGTGCGCGTCCGAAGGCGTTGGCAGGTGTTTTATGCCAGCTTACGTCATCCTACGTGATGTTCGATGTGCCCATCTAGTTTGCCTGCCTTTACCCTCTGCTTCCTGTAAAACTAAGTGTAGGAAGGCATTGCCGATACTGCGTTTCAAGCACTTGTCAAGTATAGCCCAAAGAGTCTGCTGGCAGACCTTACCAATGAAACATTGGTCCATATGCCAGAGGTCCTAGTTCTTGCAAGAAAAATATGCCCCACATAGGTGCTGGCAGCATGGTGCCAGTGCACTACCTTTGGATGTTGAAGTAATACGCAATTTTTAATATTTTCATTAATTTATTAAAACAATACAAATTCTACAAAAAAACACAGCTAAAATATTAATTGAAATAATTTGTCAAAACAAGAACAAAATTAAAATAACTCTTGCAAAACAGAATTAGACTCTGTTAATTTTCCTCATTATCTTTAAATAAAATTTGCAATCTTTTCGACTTCTCTGCGAATATAGCTTGATATAAGGTGTAAGGTATGTTAGGCTCCTGGGATTTCTCCCATCTCCATGGATGTACATTGTATCGGACCAGAGATCTGAAGGTGTGTGTGTGTGGGGGAGAGGTCATGTGCTGTATATTTTGTTGTGCCCTTTGTTCATCCAGTCTATTAACTGCCAAGCCCCTATTGGGACCCAAAGTTACCACACTGTGCCACGAGGAGGCTGACCGGTACGGTGTACCACTGATGTTAGAGTACTCTGGCAGGTCCTGCCACCTACTTTCCTGAGATTTCAGTGGCTAGGACTAGATTTGGGAATGAGATGATTGCTGTTTCTTGAGCAGCGGTTGTAATTTTAAGAGTGTAGGGTTGTTCACTGATAACTTGTTCTAGGGCCAAATAGGTCGGGCAATAATTTTGATGTGTTTAGATTTAGACCTGTGGGGCATATATATATATATATATATATATATATAAAAAAAAAAAACGCCATTGTGTAAGAGAAAAGTAAGGGGGGAGGCAGAAGACGAGAGTAGGAAACAGAAAGAAGGGGCCGACAGGGAAGATGGCCCCTGCTGACAGTGTGGCATGTCCAGTACCTCACCAGAGGGAAGAGTGGGGGGGGGGGGGGTGAAAAACTACCCAAAAAAAAAAAAAGAGAGAGAGAGAGAAAGGAAAGAAAAGAGAGACCCCCACAAGTGCAGGGTAGGTACGGCCAGCATGACTAGTCAGTAGGAGCCGACAACTTGGTGGAAATCCAGCAGCATGAGTGCTGCTATGGTGGATGGGTCATTTTTGGGAAGGTCTAGTCCAGGTGTCATCATTGCGACTCCATTCAGTGAGTCTGTGTTCCATCCAGACTGAAGGCTGATCCAGTAGTCCATGATAATGAATAGTTGGGAGATCAAAACCGGGAGTCCAAGATAGGATGGTCAAGCCCAGGGAATGATGTTAGGTCTTCTTGATGAGATGTGTCACGTCCGGTAGGGAGAAGTTGGTCCAGGAGTCAATGATGAGGAATTTGGCAAGGTATGTGAGGACCCTGTCTTTGATTGCACCGCTGGTGTTGTCTCAACCAAGTGGGGAGACCAGTTGACTACTCAAGATGTGAGGGGTCAAGTTGGGTTCCTTACTCCGGATGGTTTGTGCGTCAAGTCTTGCATAAGTTGGTCCAAGGCGTTAGCATCCATGGCTCAGCGATGCATAGCAACAATTGGCAGCCATGGTTGTTTTGACCTATTCATTCGGATACTATGGTGGTGGTAGCGTGTTTTGCCTGGTGAATAGGTCCATTGCAAATTGAGTGAGGGCTCGGTAAGTTTCTTCATTCTGTAGGGTGAGGTGTTCTTAGTCTTGGTAGTTGAAGTGTAGTTTCGTTATTAGGATCTTCCTTAAGTCCTCGTATATTTCACAGCTGTGGGTAGGGTGCTCCCACATCTGATCCCCTCCACAATGGCAATGGGGTGAGTCTGTAATTCCGAAGTCATGTAGATTTTTCTGGAAGGAGCCATGTCCAGTGAGGAGGCAGGTAGCATAGAGTCCCGGTGCAAACCAGCAATGTGTAAGAGGGGGGGGGAAGAGGCCCTGACGTTCGGGAGGAATCTTTTGGTAACAGCACCTTTAGTTGAGGTCTGCCATCTTTCTTGCCAGGTGTCTGTTAGATGTTCATTAAGTCTCTTCTTTTCAGTGTTTCTATTATTTGCTGGGTCAGTGGTGAAACCGGTGCAGGTAACTGCTCTTCCTTTGGCCAATTGGTAGAGCAACCCATGACGAACAATCTCCAGATCCAGGGAAAGGTATCCAGTGAGGACCTGGAGTGCATGGGTGCTGACAGGGTGACAGGCACATGAGGACAGAAGGAGAAGAGAGTGCTGGATAGTTCCTAGGCATGATCTGTTTACAACTCTATTGGTCTTCTTGTACCAGACTCCAGAGGCATAGGAAATAACCGGGATGAAAACTGCCTTATAGAAGAGGGAGAGCATTCTCTTCTTCAAGTCCCAGTCATTCCGGGCAACTCTTGAGACTTGGGCAGTATACTTCCTGATCTTAATCCTGAGTTGGTCTCGATAATGCATGAGGGAAAGGTTTTGTCTAAGATCAAACCAAGATATTTAAGCTCTGTTTTTAGTTTGACTGTAACACTGTTGACCTTCTCAGATCAAGGGTACCTTTTAGTATGATCAAATTGGTTTTCTCCAGGGAGATCTTTAGGTTATGCTCAGCCCAAGCTTGAACGCTACAGATGGCCTGATTGGTAGTCGCTTCCAGTTGGGCTGTTATTTGCGAAAAGAGCATGACCAGGTCATCCGCATAAGCCTCAGTCTGTACATTGTTGAATTTGGTGTTCAAGAAATCATCCAGCACTAGATTCCAGAGAAGAGGCCCCTGAAGACACTGCAGTGGGGAGTGGACACGACAACTCATCGGTCCTGGAGGTAGGTCATCATGCATCTATATAATATTTCTGGGAGTTGTGCCCTTTGGAGCCTGCCCAGAACACTGAGCCACCAGCAAAGTCAAAGGAGATTAGTAGAGAGATTTGAGGTTGCAGTTGGTAGCAGCTTCAATGACTGTTTCCAGTGCATGTTTGTTTTTTTTTTGGAGCATTAGCAACTAAGGCCATATTGGTCCGGGAATATGTCTCCAGACCTGTATACAGGTCTGGAGGCCTCATTTCAAGAAGGATGTAGAGATGCTGGAACGAGTACAGAGAAGGGCAACAAGATTAGTGAATGGAACAAAGGGGTGCTCTTACGAAGAAAGGCTTAAGTTTTGCAAATTACAGTGTCTGGGGACTAGGCACCAGCGAGGTGATCTGATAGAGGTGTATAAAGCCTTGAATGGTTTGAGCATGCTCAATGCTGATGGGATTCTTTCCTCACCTGAATAATCACCTGAGAGGGCATAAATTCAAACTGAGAAAAGACAGATGTAGGATAGACGTGAGGAAATTTGCCTTTAGCCAGCGGGGTTGGTTGGTGGAATAGATTTCCATCCCTTGTCGTGGAAGTTGATAGCCTAAATAAGTTTAAGGCTCAGCTGGACAGGTATTTTGAATGAACAGAGGGGTGAAGTGGAAGTGGTTATTTTTTATTTATTTATTTATTTTTATTATTATTTTTTTTTTTGGCTGATGCTGCATAAGCTTGCTTTCTTGCATCAAATGCCTCTGCTAATGCTAATATGCGGTGGTCATTCCCTGACCTTTCCGCATCCTCCGTATTTGGTGGTGACGGGCTCGAACCCCGGTCTAATCAAGAAGCGTGTGCTACGCACTGTTGCTCCTTCCCACCTGGCTATTCTATGTGAGATCATCCATTCAAGAAGTTTGCTGAAGACTGGAAGTAGTGCAATCAATGGGCCAGTAAGATTGTGGCAGATCACACGGCTTGGTTGCAGTATTTAATATAAGTCTAATGGTTGCAGTCCTCCACTGTGTGGGAAAGAATCCTTGGTGGAGACAGTAGTTTAACAGGTTAAGTATGGTAGTGGGAATAATTTCAATGGCTTTCTGGACGATTTCTGGATCGACCATGTCTCTGCCTAGAACCTTCTTGTTTCAGATTCTAGATGCAGCTAAGTTGAGCTCGGTTGGGGTGAAGAGTTCTTCAATTGCAGTTGTGCGATATGTTTCATTCTCCATGCAGAGCTGTAGCTCTTCCGTTGTGTGTGGTTCAACGGGCTGCTGGAATGTATTGTCTAGAATATTATTGACAGCGTCTTGATACGATCTAGTGTAAAGTCCATTTGGTAATTTTGTGGTTGATACGACCTCGCCTCTGGGGAGCTTGTTAGTGGTCACTTTGTACACACCTCCCCAGGGGTTGGCATTCCCTTCAGTGGTTACCAGGGCTTCCCACAAGCACCTTTTACGCTGTTTTATTGTTGTGGTGTACTAGTTCCTTGTCATTCGATATTGCTGCAGTAAAGCCTCTGTTTCTTCTGGAGGCCATGTTCTCCTTGCATATTGATAGCGTTTTCGTCAGTAAATGACTTCGCGTCTATGAGCCTGGAGTTCTGAAGACCACCAGGGGACAGCACCGGGTGTGAATCTCTTCTTTTTTGATAGCCGTGCTTGCAGCATTAGACAAGCTGTGTATTTGCACATTGATGCTGGTCTGGGCTGAGGCTGCTAGGATTGAAGCAGATGGCTGTGCTGGTAAATTCCTCCTTAAAAAGGTTCCAGTCGGACTTATTCAGGGCATATCTTCTTTGTTGGGTTCGATTGGTTGGTTGGACTAGTGACTAGTGGTCAGTATCTGTGGTCAGAGGTGGTCCAGTCCTCACGGACTATGCAGGTAGCAAGGTGCTGGGCAATGGAGCTTGAGGCTAAGGTCACATCTATGGTAGCTTCCCACAGAGTAATGGAGAAAGTTGGCAGGCAGTTAGGTTTGTTTACAATGACCAGGTTGCTGTTAGACAGGTAGTCCTCAAGATGTTGGCCATTTCTATTTCCTCTGTGATCTTGAGTTCGGCTGTGCCAGGGCGGGGACCTGCAGTTAACATCAGCCCCATAATGAGTTTTGCATTTGGCATTTGTAGCTGGATGGTCTGTAGATATCGGGTGGCAAGAAGAATATCTTTCCCCAGCTGACAGTATATCGACCAGAAGGAATCTTCATCTGCCTATTTGACCAGTTGCACAGCAACAGCCTTGGACCTCTGCACGTTATGTTATGCTATTTTCGCAGTGTGGATATTTAGGTTTGGTCTGTAACTAACCATATTCTATTTTTGATTGTTGAGTGCCTCTGACTGACTTTGAGATAAACTGGGCAACTGCTGTCACGGAGTGAATGGTTGTTTGGCACCTTTAGGGCCTTGCAATTGGCACACGTGCGAGGTTGAGACTCTTTTGGGCACGTAGCATACTCATGACCCAGTGGCCACAGGTGGACTCATTTTGCCTGCATGTGTGCATGGTGTGGCCGAAATGGCACCACCTTCAGTCTGCATGGGTAGCACAGTGGTATCCTCATCGTCCTCCCCACACCGAGTGGAAAAGGCCCGGGTTCGAACCCCATCGACAATGCAAACTTTTATGGGTGTTTTTCACCTTGTGACTGAGTTTCACCTTGTGACTCAGGCGTAGATAGTAAGATTTTTTCCCCAGAAACAGGTTTTTTCGTCCAGCAAAATAAACAAATCGACTAGAGAACACACAATTTATAGTCACAATATATATGGGTATATGCAATAACTTACCAGGTGACCCTAATTAATGTAATAGAGTAGAATGCTGATTATCCAAACTGATTGGGACCATGGTTGTTTGGATAATCAAACATACATAAGAATACCCAGTTGATATGAAACAAAGTGTAATTAGGTCTGCAATTAAATTATTGTACACAAGGTTATTACTACTGCTGTATTTTGAAATATGAAGTATTAGAAAAATATAATTGATTTAGGGAATGGTTTGTAAATAATAACCGAAACGTTTTGAAGAAACAATGTATATTATGTATTACATTTATTTTGAACTTATTAAATTGTTTTACATGGTTTCAACTATAAAGCACACTTTTTTTACATAAACAGAAATAAACAAACATAAGTAATTGCACACAAATAAGAGTGTACAGTGTAAAGTGTATTCGTGTCTAACGGCACCAGGGGTTCCCCCATCTCAGCATAGTATACATTGTTGTGAAACAGGACACTGTTAAGGCCAGAAATTTAAAAGGGTATGGATATTGTATATGTGTAGTGTTGTGTATCATTGTTCTTCTGGCTGTTTAGCCATTGGGCCCACCATTGCCCACACCTTGCTTCGTGGAGGCAAAGCAGGTACCCAATAGTTTTATATTTACTCTGGCAGTTTATGTCACCTAATTTCCTGAGATTCCAGTGGCTAGGGTCTACAAAATAAATAAATAAATAAGAGTATAATGAATCTTGGGAAGGTTTATTTTTTAAATTATGTAATCTTTAATTTTTTGTTTCAACCATGCGAGCTTGCCTTTTTTTTCGTGATGCGGTCTCTCATCCTCTTTAATAGTGGTATCTCTGTAGAACTGCATTCAGACTGTTGCTCAGACCATGCCATTGCAGTTTCTAGCCAGTGAAGGCCTCTGTGCAAGTGGGCCCGCTTCTTCTTTTTTCGTCACCAGAATCACCTTGGTTAAAGTTCTTCATCCTGGACTAACACAACACTTTATTCAGTTAAAACATGGTGTCACAATGATGCTGAAGATCATCATTGGTGTACATGCACCTATTCTTACTCTTAGTTACTCTAACGCAACCCATTTATTTATTTGTTCCATGATGACTCCCAACAGTCCTTGAAATCCCCAGTACCTCGCTTTCCAGGCTGATGCTCATTCCAATAGAGGCAGTGCAAGAATCACTTTCACCAATTCCTGTGGCCACTGTTAATCTTTTAGTCTGTGTATTTGCTGCCTCAGCATCAGCAAATATTCTTGCACCCTTCCTATTTAAGTGTATCCCATCCCTGTGGAAACAATCTCTACTGTTAACAAGCAGAGACCAGGCTGAAAAAATTCTACACCATGACTTGCACAATCTCTTCAGGGCCGAATTGATTGACAAGGCTCTCATCATATACTCCCTCCTATCATGTCTGGACAGAATTGTAGAAACTTTCAAATTTAACCCTAACTCGCAAAATTTTTCCAACATTGACTTGCACTTACTAAGTCTGCAGATCTAATCTTAATGTCATTAGTGCCAACATGTATAACAATATCACCCATTGTGCCCTTAAAAGATGATATCTGCTCTTCAACGTCATCTACTTTTGCCCTTGGCAGATATACCCTGGTCCTGTTCCACCTATCCTTTTTCCTTTTTACACAATATATTTCCCGTCTCCCTGACAATATTCACCAACAATAAATAGTTCTTGTAGGACCAGCGCATTCTGCCCTGAAGATTGCCGCTGTGTTGCCTTATGCACAAGAGGGAGCTCTGGCATCGAGTTGGGCAGCTGAGAGTTTGATAGGTCCTCATTTCAATTCCGTTGAGGGCATCCATCCTACTCTTCAAACTCTCATAGACACCCAAATGCTGAGTTGGCACCTAATTTCTTGACACTATACTAAGCTAATGCAGTAATAAGTATTCCCCTATATAGTTTTATGTTATACCTTGGCTATCAAGTTTTTATTATTATTATTATTAGCTACATGGTGCAAGGAAACCTGAGGCTTATGCACAGCCAAAAAAAAAAAAAAAAAAAAAAAAAAATTCCCGAATTACCCTGAGAGAGAGAGAGAGAGTCACCAAGAAAGAGAAGAAGGATGATATCCAGCTCAGGACCCTGGGTGTACCAAGCCCGTACTCACCAGATGTGAGTACGGGCTTGGTACACCCAGGGTTCGAGATACGTGCTATCAAGTTACTTTATACTGTAATGATCACAATGTTAAATTAGTTATATCCTTAGCTAAATACAAGATATATGCCCAAAAAATGATTAAACCTTCAACGTACTTATTTATTACAATTAAAACTCTACTATTCTTCTGCACTACTGGGTACACTATGATAATCCTGCCAAACACCAATACGATATCGGTAGGAATAGCGAGTTGTAACTTACAAAATTACTAGCTAAATTTGAAAAATATGCTAACAAACGCTACTAAGTCTATTTAATATACAGCAGATTCTCGATTAACCGGGATTGGATTAACCAGGAAGCAGATTAACCGGAACACTTCATGATTCCAAATAAAAAAATTAACAAGATTATTACCTTTGCAACCCCTGCTGTCCTCAAACACACTGCTCAAAAAAAAAAAAAAAAAGAGACCGAATGTTTAGTTTGTTTTAGTGTGTCGCGTCGATTGTTGTGTTCCATCGCACCGCAAAAGCACAAATTTTGTTTCGTTATTTATGTTAGGGATATCGGAATTTTTTTTTTTTTTTGTTTAGAAATTGTGAAAATGATGGGCAAACACAAGAGTTGTGCTTTCATTTAAACAAAAACTTGAAAACGGTGCACCCGTTAAATCTCTAAAGAACTGTTATAATGTTGGTGACCAAACCATATGCGACATTGTAAAAAATAAACAGAAGTATCGTATTGGACATGCAAGTAATGCATGGTATGTTTTTTTGTTTTTTATCTATTGCCATACTTTTTACTTAGGTTGCTGAACATTTTTCGATACAGTAAGTCCCAGACTTACGTAGCTTTGGACTTAAGTTACGTTATTTATATTTTTTTTATATGACTGAAGATTTCTATGAAGGAGATACACAATTTCACCATAATAATGTAAAAACTCACAGAATTCCAGCTATCAGTATTATCGCAAATGCAATAAGATCGAGTTTACTATCTGTTTATAACAGATTGCATTAACAGAAAAGTCCAATAACCCGGAAAGTGCAAACTGTTTTTATTGTTTTATGGTAGTGACCTCCAGAAATGTGCTTTAGTAAAATGTGAGCTCGCGTGGGGTGATAACAGTGAGCTTCCACCTTAACCCTGTGAAGTTCTTTTCGAAAAATTTAATTTTGATTGTTATCGTGGTGCCGACTAAGAGAATAAATGATAGCGGTACTAGTAAATCTATCAAGAAAAGGAAAGCGATCGAGTTGGATCAGAAAATTAAAATAATAAGGATGTATGAAAATGGCCAAACATTAACAGGTATCGTGTGGAATTCAGATTTGTCAGTGGCAATGGGGAACACAAAAAAAAAGGAGAAAGACAATATGAGAAGCAGTCGACACCAATGAAGGTCAACTATAATAATAACCGAGGCTATGAAATACAAATCAGTTTTTACAGTTCAATAACGCATTTTTTTCTTTCTTTTATGTTTTCTTTTCTTATGTGCCACTCCGGCTACTTCACCTCTGTCCCTAGATAAAGTTTTTAATTGAACTAATTAAAAATATATAACTTTTTTTCTTCATTCTTCTGAGGATATCATGTGGTTTTTGTAATTTTGGCATATCAAGGATATAGTAGCAATAATTTATTAGTCATTCTCGAATTACGCAAATCTCGACTTATGTAAGAAGTCCTGGAACGTATTTTTTACGTATGTCGGGGACTTACTGTATTTTTGGATTAACTGGGAAATCAATTATGCGGGAATATTTGTTTACCATCTATCCCAGAAATTTGAGAGTCTACTGTATTTGTAAAATTTGTAAAACACAAATTAATAAGTTAACTAATCATTAAAAATACAATAAAATTTCAAAGAAAAGACGACTACATGTGCAAAGAAGTCCACATCTTCACACGTATAGTCTTGTTCCCAGACTCTGAATGTACAGGATTTTAATTGTAATAAATAAGGAGTTTGAAGGTTTCAATCACTTTCTGGGCAGATATCTTTAGTATTTAAATAAGGATACAATTAATTTAACTTTATGATCATTACAGTATAGCATAACTTGATAGTGCATATATCTTAAAATTGATAGTGTGCGTTAATATAAAACTTGATGGCGTAATACGTATGGTTGCATTAGCTTAATATAGACAATTGATCATTTAAATTTATTAACCTTATTAATTTTCATTGTTAATTAATTAAATCGTATTTAAGCGTACATCATGCCACAGACTAGAGCAGCAAAGCAACTTGCTGCTCTAGTCTGTGGAGCAGGAGAGGAAGTGCTGTGGCTTGGGGGAGAACCAAATGGGGTGATTCTCCAATGCATCACAGCCTAAAAAAATGTGCAAATTGTGAAATGTTTGCAGACTTCCTGAAAAAGGACATGATCTAGCCAAGGAGGAGAATATCTTTGTGTGTGTGCTAGGTGCACAGTATCAAGAAATTAGGTGCCAACTCAGCGTTTAGGCATCTAAGAGAGCTTGAAGAGTAGATTGATGCCCACAAAGGAATTGAAATGGGGGGGGGCATCAAGATCTCAGTTGCCCAACTCCAGCCAGAGCTCATGCTTGTGCATCAGTCAACACAGCAGCACTCTTCAGGTTAAAATGCACTGGTCTCACAGGAGCTAGTTATTGTCGGTGTCTGTCAGGGAGCTGGGAAATATACAAAGGGTACTAGGAAAGTTTTGCAATACAGCTTTGTTTATTTAATTTTTTCAAAGTAATTTCCTCTACATTCAATACACCTCTCCATCCTCCGAAACCAATCTTTAAACCAGTTCTGCCAAGTTTCACAAGGGAGTAAAGCACACTCGTTGTCCCAAGCCCATAGAAGGTCCTCATCACTGGAAAACCGCCTCCCTTTTAGCTTCATTTTCACATGCGGGAACAGTGCAAAGTCGCAGGGAGCAAGGTCTGGACTGTAGGGAGGGTGCTCGAGAAGTTTCAGTCCTGTCGTGGTCAAATATTCGGTGCAGGCTTTGGCGCGGTAAGCTGGAGCATTATCGTGATGGAGGTACCAGGTGTCCATTCTTGACTTTGGCCGCAGGTTCTTCATAGATCCAATGACTTTAGGCAGGCATTGTTCAGTATACCACTTAGCTGTGACTGTCTTCTACATGTCCAAAATGACACGTTCCACAATTCCACTCGATTTGAAAAATACAGCTATCATTTTCTTCTTTACAGATCGGGATTTTCTGACAATTACGGGTGTGTCGTCATCATCAAAGACCCAAACTTTGTTTTGAAACTTGGTCGGCAGATCGTAATAGTACAGCCAAGTCTCGTCACCTGTCACGATGTTGTTCACATGCTGAGATTGTCCCTTATCAAACTTTTTTTAACATCTCCCGGCACCAAGTCACACGTCGTGTCATCTGCTCTTCAGTCAGTTGATGCGGCACCCAGAGAGAACAAAGTTTCTTCACGTGCAAATGATCTTGCAGAATCGAACGAATTGCTGGTGCATTTAGGCCCAAAGTATCCTCTATCTGTTGGTAGGTCACTCGCCTGTTTTCGTCAAGCATTTTCCTCACAGCAGTAACGTTTTCCTCCGTAACTGACGTTCGTGGCCTTCCCGGCCTCTCAGAATCCTCCAGAGTGAAATTTCCCCTTTGGAATTCTCTATACCACCTGAATATCGTTGTACGATGTGGACAATCATCATCTAGTGCAAGAGTCATTTCTTCTAAGCACTGGTCTATGGTTAAACCACGCACGAAATTATACCGCAAAACTGTCCTTATCTCATTTCGTGACCACGATGCCATCGCAAGCACTTTACACTCTCACTACTAATGAATAACTGAGCCCATCGACTTGGCGCGGCGGCTACTATGCACGTATGAACATGTCTCAACATGCAGCAACAAGCAGCTTCCTGTGATTCATTGTTGCGTCATATTGCAAAACTTTCCTAGTACCCTTTGTATTGTGCAAAAAGGATGGAATAGGACCAGAGTATGTCTGCCAGGGGCAAACGTTGATGATGCTGTAGAGCAGATATCATCTTTTAAGGGCACAAAGGATGATGTTGTACACATTGACAGTAGGAGATCTGTAGAATTACTTATCAAGTACAGGTCAATGTTGAAAAAAAGTTGAGAGTTAGGATTAAATTTGAAAATGTCTTCAATTCTGCCCAGGCACAAGAGAAGGAAGTATATAATGCAAAAAAAAAGTAAACTGCAGACATTATCAACCCACTGCAGGATGGAAGCCTCCTCAACAATTCATGTGAGGGAAATGGACCATAATTTTCCACGCTGGTCCAGTGCGGTTGGCAGATCGACTGTATTTAACAGTCAGGGGCTTGAACCCCGGCCTACTCAAAGAGCGAGTGCTACTGCACTCCCGCTCCCGATCACTTGGCTGCTGAGGCCGTACAATATATTTAGCATTAGCATTAGTAGAGGCATATGATGCAAGAAAGCAAGCAGCATCAGCCAAGAACAAAAAAAAAACCACAACAATTTCACCCCTCCATTCATTGGAAATATCTGTCCAGTTGAGCCTTAAATTTATTTAGGCTATCAACTTCCACAACAAAAGATGGAAGTCTGTTCCACCAATCAACTACCTGCTGGCTAAAGGCAAATTTCCGCACATCTATCCTACATCTGTCTTTCCTCAATTTGAATTTATGCCCTCTCAGGTTATTATTCTGAGCAAGAGGAAGAATCCCATCGGCATTGAGCATGCTCAAACCATTCAAGGCATTATACACCTCTATCAGATCACCTCGCCAGTGCTTAGTCTCCAGACACTGTAATTTTAAAAAACTTAAGCCTTTCTTTGTTAGAGCAACCCTTTGTTCCATTCACTAATCTTGTTACTTTCTCTGTACTCATTCCAGCAGCTCTACATCCTTCTTGAAATGAGGCCTCCAGACATGTATACAGTACTCAAGGTGTGGCCTGACCATTGCCTTATACAAGGGAATAATCACCTCCTTATCCCAGCTAGAAAAATTCCTGTATATCATTGACAAGACACCATGAGCTACTCTAGCAGCCCGTCTGCACTGTTCAGAGAACTTTATATCTGCCTGCACAATTACCCCCAAGTTCTTTTCATTCTCTACCACTGTCAGTGTAGTACCACAGAGTTGATATGTTGCTCTGGGGTTACTGTTTCCCATATGTAGTACTTTTTATTTGTCAATGTTAAACTTCATTTGCCACCTGTCAACCAATCTGTTCAACCTTTCCAGATGCTGTTGCAGCAGCAGAATAGCGTCAGTAGTGTACTTAACAACCTTGCCAACCTTTGTATCGTTTGCAAACTTGGACAATAAGCTTGATATACCATCATCAATATCATTTATAAATACAGAAAACAATAATGGACACAACACTGAACCCTGAGGGACTCCACTAATAACATTAGTCCATTATGAGCAGTGTCCATTGATTACCACTCTCTGCCTTCTTACCCTCAACCATTCCTTTATCCATAACAGCAATTTGCCTCCAATGCCACAATGCTCCAATTTGTGTAGCAGCCTTCCATGTGCAGCAGTATCAAAAGCCTTTCTAAGATCCAAATATATAATATCAAAGTTATTCCCTGCATCCAGTTCTTCTGTGACTGCATCATAGTATCCAATCAAATTGGCCAGGCAAGACTTTCACTTAACAAAACCATGCTGTTTCCGAGCTATAACTGAAGTCTTGTCTAGATGATCCTGCAGCGCTTCTTTAACCAGTGCCTCCATTAATTTCCCAGAACAGAAGTTAAACTCACAGGTCTATAATTACTTGTATCAGCCTTTTATCCTCCTTTGTGAATTGGGGTCACATTTGCATGGACTGGAAACCTCCCCTGAGTTCAAATAAGCTTTCATAATTATGGCTAAGGGTTTGCTTAATTCGTTTGCTGCCTCCTTTAATATAACTGGATAGATCCCATCCACCCCAGGTGCCTTTTTTATGTTTATCCTCAACAATTTCTCCTCCACTTTCCTCTCAGTTATTACAAAATCATCTAGCTCACTGCCAGAGTTTACTTCACCTCTGGCATTCCCCTTCCTGAATAACTCCTCATGTGTGAATGTAGATGCAAAATACTCATTTAGATTGTTAGCCACCTGAGCAGGATCCTCAACTGTTGAACCATCAATATCCGGTAGACCAATCTGATTCATCCCTTTCCTTCTAGAATTTACATAGGTAAAGAACTGTTTTCTGTTTTTCTTTGCATCCTTTGCCAAGGATTTCTCATAATCTGCCTTTGCCTGCCTAACCTTGATGTTGTAGAGCAGATATCATTTTTTAAGGGTACAAAAGGTGATGTAGTTGTACACGTTGGCACTAATGATATTAGGAGTAGGAGACCGGCAGAATTATTTAACAAGTACAGGTCACTATTGAACAAAAGCCGAGAATTACGGTTGAATTTGAAAGTGTCTGCAATTCTGCCCAGACACGATAGAAGGGAGTATATGATGAGAGCCTTATCGATCAATTCGGCCCTTGAAAGAATGTGCAAGGCTCAAGGGGTAGAATTTTTTTCAGCCTGGACTGTACTAGTTAACAGGAGAGACTGCTTCTATAGGGATGGGATACACTTAAATAGAAAGGGTGCAAGAATATTTGCTGATGCTATCGAGGCAGTGTTAGGTGGGTCGGAAAACTGATAGCTTGGGGGGATACAAGGACTAATAGTTTAACAGTAGCCGTAGGCAGAGGTGAAGGTGATTGTTGCACAACTTCTATTATTATTATTATTATTATTATTATTATTATTGTTAGCTATATGGTGCAAGGAAGCCTGAGGCTTATGCTGCACCAGCCAAAAAACAGAGAGAGAGAGAAGTAAAAGGAAATAAGTAGCAACCTGGAGCGTGGGGTGTTGGGGGTTTCAGGGACAGATGGCAGTCATCCTGAAATAGGTGGGTATATGGGATGTGTTAGGGTAACTAGGAATAGGAGTAGGAGCATGTATTCTTGCAAGTATATCAATGCTAGAAGTATAGTAAATAAATTTTATGAATTTGAAGTGTTGGTCAAGACATCAAAGGCGGATATTGTTGGGATAGCCGAGACGTGGTGTCACACAGATATAAGGAATGCTGAACTGGAATTTGGGGAGTACAATGTGTACAGAAAGGATAGACAGGATAGAAAGGGTGGAGGTGTTATGCTGTTAATTAAGAAAAACATAAAATCAAAAGAAGTGCTTCCAGTTGATATAGATGAACAGTGCACTGTTGAGTCAGTTTGGTGTGACATAAGCACTGCGAAAGCAAAAATAAGAGTAGGAGTGTGTTATAGGCCTAATGACTTGAATGAGTACAATGAACAATTGTACAGAGAAATAGAGTGGGCTAGTAAATCGGAATGTCTTATAATGGGGGATTTTAACTTCCCAGATATTGACTGGAACTTGTGGGTTGGTCACTCACACACTAGTCGACTTTTGTGGATTTATTGGATGATTGTTTTCTGCAGCAGCATGTTCGAGAGGCAACCAGAAAAAGTAATACTCTTGATCTGGTTATCAGCAGTGATCATTCGTGTATTAAGAATTTGCAGATAAAGGAACCACTAGGTGGTAGTGATCACAGTGTACTGATGTGGGATTTACTTAAAGATTCAATTACCATCAGGGGTAAAGGAAAGGGTTTTTGCTTCTGTAAAGGTGAGTACAGTGGTCTCCGACATTTTTTAAATTCTGTACAGTGGGATCAACTGACGATGTCACCAACGGTAAATTCTAAGTGGGAAGCATTCAAGGAATTAATCGTGGATGCTACTAAAATTTTCATACCTATTAAGAAATATTGTTCAAGGTTTAAGCCTAAATAATTATCTAATGAACTAATGAGACTCGTAACAGAGGAAAAAAATGCATGGGATGCATATAAATTATCAAGCGACTCAGAAGCCTATGGCAGATATAAGCTAGTCTGTAATCAGGTCAAAAAGGAGGTTAGGCAGGCGAAGGCAGATTATGAGAAATCCTTGGCAAAAGATGCTAATAAAAACAGCAAGGATTTCTTTACTTATATAAACTCTAAAAGGAAGGAGATGAATCTGATTGGTCCACTTAACATCGATGGTTCGACTGTTGATGATCCTGCTCAGATAGCAAACAAACTGAATGAGTATTTTGCATCTACATTCACACATGAGGAATTATTACGGTTTGAAAATGGCAGAAGGTTATCAAATTGTAGCAGGATACTTAATGATTTTGTAATAACTGAAAGCAAAGTGGAGGAGAAATTTTTGAAGTTAAACATAAGAAAGCACCTGGGGTGGATGGGATCTATCCAGTTATATTAAACGAGGCGGCAAAGCAACTAAGCAAACCCTTAGCCATTATGAGGGCATCCTTAGACTCAGGGGAGGTTTCCACGGACTGGAGATGTGCAAATGTATCCCCAATTCACAAAGGGGGATCGAAGGGTGACACGAGTAATTACAGACCAGTTAGTTTAACTTCTGTTCCGGGTAAAATAATGGAGTCACTGGTTAAAGATGCATTGCAGGATAATCTAGACAAGACTGCAGCAATAATTCAGACACAGCATGGGTTTGTTAAGGGAAAGCCTTGTCTGACAAATTTGATAGGATATTATGTGATGTGGTTACAAAGGAACTGGATGCAAAAAATAATTTTGATATCATATATTTGGATTTCAGGAAAGCTTTTGACACTGTTGCGCATGGAAGACTATTGTACAAATTGGAGCAGAATGGTATTAAGGGTAAGTTGCTACAATGGATAAAAGAATGGTTAAGTGGAAGAAGACAGAGGGTGGTAATCAATGGGTGCTACTCTTCATGGACTAATGTTATTAGTGGAGTCTGACAGGGTTCGGTGTTGGGTCCACTGTTGTTTTGTATATTTATCAATGATATTGATGAAGGTATATCAGGCTTAATATCGAAGTTTGCAGATGATACAAAGGTTGGCAGTGTTGTTAATGACACCAGTGGCAGTGTGCTACTGCAACAGGATCTAGATAATTTGGGCAGATGGGCTAAGAAGTGGCAACTGAAGTTTAACCTTGACAAATGCAAAGTACTGCATATGGGTAGAAGTAACCCCAGAGAAACGTACCAACTGTGTGGTACTACACTTAAGGTGGTTGGGCCTCAGTAGGGGTCCAGCGGCTAAATAGCCAGATGAACAACGGTACACGACACTACATCCAACAATATCCATACACTTTTAAATCTCTGGCCTTTACAGTGTTCTGTAACACGCGACAATGCAGACTACACAAAGATGGGGGTAACCCCTGGTGCTGTTAGACCCTAAACACACTTTACACTTTACTTAAGGTGGTAGAAAATTAAAAAGACCTGGGAGTAATTGTGCAGTCAGATATGAAGTTTTCTGAGCAATGCAGACAGGCTGCCAGGACAGGTCATGGGGTTTTGTCAATGATACATAGGAATTTTGCTACCAGGGAGAAGGAGATGATTGTCCTTCTGTATAAGGCAATGGTCAGACCACGCGTACAGGTCTGTAGGCCTCATTTTAGGAAGGATTAGATTTTCTTGAACGTGTACAGAGAAGGGCAACAAGATTGGTGAGGGGAATGAAGGGATCCTCTTACCAAGAGAGGCTTAAGTTCTGCAAATTGCAGTGGCTGGAGACTAGGCACCTGCGTGGTGATCTGACTGAGGTGTATAAGGCCTTGAATGGGTTGAGCACGCTGAATTCTGATTTGATCCTTCCACTTGTTCAGATTACGAACCTAAGGGGGCATAAATTCAAATTAAGAAAAGACAGATGTAGAATACATGTGTTAAAATTTGTCTTTAGCCAGCAGGTGGTTAATTGCTGGAACAAACGTCCACAACGACAGTTTTTTTTTTTTTTTTGGCTGATGCTGCATATGCTCATACACTTGCTTTCTTGCATCACATGCCACTACTACTACTGCTACTACTACCTCCTTTGTGACTTGGTTACAGACCAGCTTATATCTATCATAGGCTTACATGTCACCCATTAACTTATATGTATCCCATGCATTTTTCTTCTCTGCCGTATGTTTCATTAGTTCATCTGACATCCATTTAGGCCTATACCTTGAACAATATTCCTTAGTTGGTATGTAAAGCCTAGTAGCTTCTAAGATAAGTTCTTTGAATGCTTCCCATTTTGAATTTGCTGTTGGTAACATCATCAGTGGTCCCACTGTATAGAATTTAAATACCATCTCAGACCATCGTAGTCGCCTTCACGAAAGCAAAAACCCTTTCCTTTACCCCTGATGGTAGTTACCTCTTTGAGTAAATCCCACTTTAGCACACTGTGATCACTGCCAACTAGTGGTTCCTTTATCTGCAGATTCTTAATGCATGAAGAATCACTACTGATAATCAGATCAAGAGTATTACTTCCTCTAGTTGCTTCCTGAACATGCTGATGTAGAAAATAATCATCCAATAAATCCACAAAAGCCTTGCTAGTGTGTGAGTGACCAACCCACAAATTCCAGTCAATATCTGGGAGATTAAAATCCCCTAATATAATACTCTCTGATTTATTGGACCATTCTATTTCCCTGTACAGTTTCTTATTATACTCATCAGAGTCATTAGGCCTATAGCACACTCCTACTCTCAATTTTGCTCTCCCAATGCTTATGTCACACCCAACTGACTCGACACTGCACTGTCCGGTGATGTCGACTGGCTTCACTTCCTTGGATTAGCATTAGTATTAGTAGAGGCATTTGATGCAAGAAAGCAAGCTTATGCAGCATCAGCCAAAAAAAAAAAAAAAAAACCACTTCCACTTCACCCCTCTGTTCGTTCAAAATACCTGTCCAGCCGAGCCTTAAACTTATTTAGGCTATCTACTTCCACGACAAGGGATGGAAGTATGTTCCACCAACCAACCAACCACCCGCTGGCTAAAGGCAAATTTCCGCACGTCTATCCTACATCTGTCTTTCCTCAATTTGAATTTATGCCCTCTCAGGTGATTATTCTGAGCGAGAGGAAGAATCCCATCAGCATTGAGCATGCTCAAACCATCCAAGGCTTTATACACCTCTATCAGATCACCTCGCTTGTGCCTAGTCTGCAGACACTGTAATTTGCAAAACTTAAGCCTTTCTTCATAAGAGCACCCCTTTGTTCCATTCACTAATCTTGTTGCCCTTCTCTGTACTCGTTCCAGTAGCTCTACATTCTTCTTGAAATGAGGCCTCCAGTCCAGTATACAGTACTCTAGGTGTGGCCTGACCATTGCCTTATACAAGGGAATAATCACCTCTTTATCCCTGCTAGAAAAATTCCTATATATCATTGACAATACACCATGAGCTACTCTTGCAACCCGTCTGCACTGCTCAGAGAACTTCATATCTGCCTGCACAAACACCCCCAGGTCCCTTTCATTCTCTACCACTGTCAGTGTAGTACCACAGAGTTGATACGTTGCTCTGGGGTTGCTGTTTCCAATGTGTAGTACTTTACATTTGTCAATGTTAAACTTCATTTGCCACCTCTCGGCCCATCTGCTCAACCTTTCCAGATCCTGTTGCAGCAGCATAGTGTCAGTAGTGTCCTTGACAACCGTGTCTACCTTTGTATCGTCTGCAAACTTGGACATTAAGCTTGATATACCATCATCAATATCATTTATAAATATGAACCAATTATAAATATGACCCAATACTGAACCCTGAGGGACTCCACTAATAACATTAGTCCACGATGAGCAGTGTCCATTGATTACCACTCTCTGTCCTCCCCTTCAACCACCCCTTTATCAATAGCAGAAATTTGCCTCCAATGTCACACTGCTCCAATTTGTGCAGCAGTCTTAAATGTGCAACAGTATCAAAAGCCTTTCTAAGATCCAAGTATATAATATCAAAGTTATTCCCTGCATCCACTTCCTTTGTGACTGCATCATAGTATCCAATCAAATTGGTCAGGCAAGACTTTCCCTTAACAAAACCATGCTGTGTCCGAACTATAACTGAAGTCTTGTCTAAATGATCCTGCAGTGCTTCTTTAACTAGTGCCTCCATTAATTTTCCTGGAACAGAAGTTAAACTCACAGGTCTATAATTACTTGTGTCAGCCTTTGATCCTCCTTTGTGAATTGGGGTCACATTTGCACATCTCCAGTCTGTGAGTACCTCACCTGAGTCCAAGGAAGCTCTCATAATTATGGCTAAGGGTTTGCTTACTTCCTTTGCTGCCTCCTTTAATATAACTGGATAGATCCCATCCACCCCGGGTGCCTTTCTTGTGTTTATCTTCAACAATTTCTCCTCCACTTTACTCTCAGTTATTACAAGATTCTCTAGCTTACTGCTAGAGTTGAATACAAATCTGGCTTTCCCCTCGCTAAATAACTCCTCATGTGTGAATGTGGATGCAAAATATTCATTTAGTTTGTTAGCTACCTGAGCAGGATCATCAACAGTTGACCCATCAATATCAAGTGGACCAATCTGATTCATCCCATTCCTTCTAGAGTTTACATAAGTAAAGAACTCTTTGCTGTTTTTCTTTGCATCCCTTGCCAAAGATTTCTCGTAATCTGCCTTCGCCTGCCTAACCTCCTTTGTAACTTGGTTACAGATCAACTTGTATCTATCATAGGCTTCTGTGTCATGTGTTAATTTGTATGTATCCCATGCATGTTTCTTCTCTGCCATATGCCTCATCAGTTCATCTGACATCCATTTAGGCCTAAACCTTGAACAATATTTCTTGGTTGGTATGTAAAGCCAAGTAGCTTCCAAGATAAGTTCTTTGAATGCTTCCCATTTTGCATTTGCTGTTGGTAACATCATCAGTTGGTCCCACTGTATAGAATTTAAATACTGTCTCAGTCCATTGTAGTCGCCTTTACAAAAGCAATAACTCTTCCCTTTACCCCTAATGGTAGTTACCTCTTTGAGTAAATCCCACTTCAGCACACTGTGATCACTGCCACCTAGTGGTTCATTTATGTGCAGATTCTTAATGCATGAAGAATCACTGCTGATAATCAAATCAAGAGTATTTCTCCCTCTAGTTGCCTCCCAGACATGCTGATGTAGAAAACAATCATCCAATAAATCCACAAAAGCCTTGCTAGTGTGTGAGTGACCAGCCCCCAAATTCCAGTCAATATCTGGAAAATTAAAATCTCCCATTATAAGACTCTCTGATTTACTGGCCCACTCTATTTCCCTGTACAGTATCTTATTATACTCATCAGAGTCATTAGGCCTATAGCACACTCCTACTCTCAATTTTGATCTCCCAATGCTTATGTCACACCAAACTGACTCGACACTGCACTGTCCAGAGATGTCCACTGGCTTCACTTCCTTGGATTTTATGTATTTCTTAACTAATAGCATAACCCCTCCCCCCCTCCTGTCCAGTCTATCCTTTCTGTAGACGTTGTCTCCAAATTCCAGTTCTGCATTCCTTATATCTGTGTGACACCACGTCTCTGATATCCCAACAATATCTGCCTTTGATGTTTTGAGCAATACCTCAAATTCATTTACTAAACTCCTAGCATTGGTGTACACGCAAGTATACATGCACCTATTTCTATTCTTAGCTACCCTAACACAACCCATGTGTTTACTTGTACCGCAATGATTCCCGGCAGTCTCTGAAATATCCTGCATCTTGTTTTTCAGGCTTCTGCTCATTCCCATAGAAGCAGTGCAAGAATCTCTTTCACCTCTGCCAGTGGCTACTGTTAATCTATTCGTCTTTGTCTCCCCCCAAGCTAGCAGTTTTCCGACCCACCTAACACTGCCTCGATAGCATCAGCAAATATTCTTGCACCCTTTCTATTTAAGTGTATCCCATCCCTGTAGAAGCAATCTCTCCTGTTAACAAGTACAGTCCTGGCTGAAAAAAATTCTACCCCTTGAGCCTTGCACAATCTTTCCAGGGCCGAATTGATCGACAAGGCTCTCATCATATACTCCCTCCTATCGTGTCTGGGCAGAATTGCAGACACTTTCAAATTCAACCCTATTTCACGGCTTTTTTTCAACAGTGACCTGTACTTGTTAAGCAATTCTGCCGGTCTCCTACTCTTGATATCATTAGTGCCAACGTGTACAACTATATCACCTTTTGTGCCCTTAAAAGATGATATCTGCTCTACAACGTCATCAACCTTTGCCCCTGGCAGACATACCCTGGTCCTGTTCCACCTATCCTTTTTACAAAGCATGTTCCCCATTTCCCTGACAATAGAATCACCAACAACTACTAGTTCCTTTGGGACCAGCGCATTCTCCCCGGGGGGTTGCCGCTGTGTTGCGCGACGACCAAGTGCAAGCTCTGGCGTTGATGTTGGCAGCTGAGAGCTTGATGGGCCCCCTCAATTTAGTTCCTTCGAGGGCATCCACCCTGTCCTTCAAGCTCTCATATAGGCCCATAAGAACGCTGAGTTGTTGCCTGATTTCGATATAATCCTTGCATCGCGCACACACAAAGACATCCCCCATGGCAATATCATGTCCCGTACCTGAATGCTCCACAAACATCATGCAAGCTGTGCATTTTAGAAGGCTGTGATTCAGAAGGCAACTGCCCCCCTCAGTTCTCCTCTGAGCCACAGCACTTCCATTAGCTTGAGCCTTTTGTTTTGCTGCTCTGGTCTGAGTCATGTTTTCTTTTAATTTAAATAAAATTTCAATTTCAGTTTATAACCCTAACTTATCTCCCAACACAGTTATAACGGGATATATATTTTTTAGTGTCAAGTATTAATTATCTCCGAGTTCCCTTTATATAACTTCCGTATCAGTTATGTATTAATTAATTATGTGACGTTTGTAATCTAAGTTGGTATATGTATTTAGTTAAAAGTACAATTTAAATGCCAACGAAGTTCAACAAGTTTAATAGATTTTACCGATCACTGAAAATATTATACTAATGCTATCTAGGTTCGATATATAACGATCGTATGACAAAGACAGCGGTGGGAAGTTACGACGGTAAATCTATGGACACTTAAGTATTAATTAACTTTAAAATCTCGTTGTCTCAATTCAGAATAAACTAACGATCCTCACTAGGTCTATAAACTACTTACAAAAAATAATTTGATGTAAAAATATTCAATAAGCGGCTCAATATGGCTAAAAAACGTCTCGTTCAGCGGAGTTGCGACTTGTAACACGTGGATACCCTTACCGATACTTTTATGCAATTACTGATACAATTGCAAGGCCGAGTAAAGAATAAATACACCAAATTAGTCAGAAAATCCCAAAATAATGCTATACTACTAAATTTAAATCAAAAGTTTTAGTAAAACAATAATTTCAAATCAATAAATAAGAAAAATCCACTTAGTGGCTTTTAACACGTCTGGCCCCTACTAGCCTCGTCAGCAGATCCCTCATCATACAGCAGATTTTATGTGTTTCTTAACTAATAGCATAACCCGTCCTCCCTTCCTATCCTGTCTATCCTTTCTGTACACATTGTATTCCCCAAATTCCAGTTCCGCATTCCTTATATCTGTGTCACACCACATCTTTGATATCCCAACAATATCTGCCTTTGCTTTTTTGAGCAATACCTCAAATTCATCAAATTTATTTACCAAACTCCTAGCATTGGTTTACATGCAAGTATACATGCACCTGTTCCTATTCTTAGCTACCCTAACACAACCCATGTGTTTACTTGTACTGCAATGACTCCCAGCAGTCTCTGAAATATCCTGCATCTTGTTTTCCAGGCTGCTGATTCCAATAGAAGCAGTGCAAGAATCACTTTCATCTCTGCCAGTGGCTACTGTTAATCTATTAGTCCTTGTAATCCCCGCAAGCTAGCAGTTTCTGACCCACCTAACACTGCGTCGATATCATCAACAAATATTCCTGCACCCTTTCTATTTAAGTGTATCCCATCCCTGTAGAAGCAGTCTCTCCTGTTATCAAGTACAGACCAGGCTGAAAAAAATTCTACCCCTCGAGCCTTGCACAATCTTTCCAGGGCTGAATTGATCAACAAGGCTCTCATCATATACTCCCTCCTATCGTGTCAGAATTGCAGATTGCCCAGACACGATATGATGAGAGCCTTGTAAATCAATTCGGCCATTGAGAGATTGTGCAAGTCTCATGAGGTAATATTTTTCCCAGCGTGGTCTGTGCATGGTAACAGGAGATTGTTTCTACAGGGATTGGATAGATTTAAATAGAAAGAGTGAAATAATATTTGCTGATGCTATCGAGACAGTGTCAGGTGGGTTGGAAAACTACTAGCTAGGGGGGCGATTCCAAACTAAGAGATTAACAGCAGCAGCAGGCAGAGGTGAAAGTGGTTCTTGCACAGCTTCTATTGGAATGAGCAGCAGCCTGGAAAGCAAGGTACTGGAGATTTCAAGGACTGCTGGGAGTCTTCATGGAACAAGTAAACAATGGGCTGTGTTAGGGTAACTAAGAGTAAGAATATGTGCATGGACACTAATCCTAGAAGAACAGCAAATAACTGTGATGAATTTGACGTGCTGGTCAAGACATCAAAGGCAGATATTGTTGGAATATCAGAGTTGTGGTTTCACACAGATACACCAATGAGCCAAAAGATTATGACCACCTACCTAATATGATGTTGGTCCTCCACGTGCAGCCAAAACAGCTTGTACCCGGTGATGTAGGGATGCTACAAGATTTCCAGATGTGTCTTGTGGTATCTGGTATCAACACATAACCAGCAGATCCTTAACTCCTGTATGGTCCGTGGATGCTGCAGATCGGAGTTGCTGTTTCTACATAAACCACAGATGTTCATGGGATTGATGTCTGGAGAATTTGGAAGCCAGGGAAATATCTAGAAGCCTTCCTCATGTTCCGCGAATCAGCCTTGAACAATCTGGGTAGTGCGGCATGGTACATTATCCTGCTGAAAGACGGCACCGCCTGAGGGGAAGACTGTTGCCATGAAAGGGTGTACCTGGTCATCAACGATGTTTAGGTAGGTGGTAGATGTCAGAGTTCCTGGCACATGGATGACTGGACCCAGGGTATCCCAGCAGAACATTGCCCAAAGCATGATACCACTGCCACCGGTTTGTGTTCATCATGCGGTGCAGCCAGGTTCAATCACTTCTTCAAGTAAACGATGTGCATGTACCCGGCTGTCCACATGGTGCAACAGGAAACGTGATTCATCGGACAAGATGACCTTCTTCCAATCACTCAAGGTCCAGTTTCGATGCTCACATGCCCATTGTAGGTGCTGTTGCCAGTGACCTGTTCTCAGAATGGGCACTTGGAGTGTGGCCTGCAGCTATGCAGCCCCATTTTCAGCAGGGTTCAATGTACTGTGTGTGTGTCGTGACACATTACTGCCATCACCAGCATTCCAATTACTGGTGAGTAGCGCCACAGTCACCCTTCTGTTGACATGTACCATGTGGAAGAGCCTTCGCTCACCTCGAGCATCGGTGAGCCATAGTCATCCACAACCTCATCGGTGGTTCATGGGTTTTCCCTCCTCAGACCACTTTCGGTAAGTACTAACCACGGCTGACCGTGAGGATCCCACCAGCCGTGCCATTTTGGAAAGTGGCCATTACAATTTGGCCTTTGTCAAACTCGCTTAAGTCTGCTGCTTTTCCCATCTGAAGAACAACAGTAACACTGATTAACGGAGCTCAGTATTAGGTGTTTTTTGTACCGTGTCCCGACTTGTGCACATCCTTTAGTTCACCTGAAGTTCCTTCGATTTGCATAATGACTCGCTGGTCATAATGTTTTGGCTCATCGGTGTATAAGAAATACAGAATTGGAATTTTGGGAGTACAATGTGTACAGAAAGGATAGAAAGGGAGGATGGCTCATGCTGTTAGTTAAGAAACACATAAAATCTAAGCCAGTGCGTCCAGTTGACATTGGTGGACAGTGACGTGTTGAGTCAGTTTGGTGTGAAATAAGCACTGGGAAAGCAAAACTGAGAGTAGGAGTCTGTCACAAGCATAATGACTCTTATGAGTATAATGCACAACTGTACAGATAAACAAAGTGGGCCAGTAAATCAGATGGTCTTATACAGGGTTTTTTAACTTCCCAGATATTGACTGCAATTTGTGTGTTGGTCACTCCCACACTAGTAAATCTTTTGTGGATTTATTGGTTGATGGTTTTCTATAGCAGCATGTTTGAGAGGCAAGCAGAGGGAGTAATACTCTTGATTTGATTATCAGCTGTGATTATTCATAGATTAAGAATCTATGAATAATCACAGCTGATTATCTGCAGATAAAGGATCCACTAGGTGGCAGTGATCACAGTGCACCGATGTGTGATTTACTGAAAGATGTAACTACAATCGGGGGATAAAGGGAAGGGTTTTTTTTTTCCTTTCATAAAGGTGACCCCAGTGGTTTCATACAGTGGGATTAACTGATGATGTTACCAACAGCAAGTTCTAAATGAACCATCGATATCAAGTGGACCAATCTGATTCATCCCCTTCCTTCTAGAGTTTACATAAGTAAAGAAGTCTTTACTCTTTTTCTTTGCATCCTTTGCCAAAGATTTCTCATAATCTGCCTTTGCTTGCCTAACTTCCTTTGTGATTGAATTACAGACTATCTTATATCTACCATAGGCATCTGTGTATCCCGATAATTTATATGCATCCCATGCATTTTTCTTCTCTGCCTCTACTCCAATTAGTTCATCTGACATCCATTTAGGCCTAAACCTTGAACAATATTTCTTAGTTGGTGAAAAGTCTAGTAGCTGCTAAGATTAATTATTATTATTAGCCATATGATGCAAGGAAGCCTGATGCTTATGCTGCACCAGACAAAAAAATTTCCCAAGTTACCCTGAGAGAGAGAGAGAGAGAGAGAGAGAGAGAGAGAGAGAGAGAGAGCAAGCATTAGAAGTAGAAAGAAATCACCAAGAAAGAGAAGAATGATGATATCCACTCAGCACCATGGTTCTGCCAAGCCCATACTCACCAGATATGAGCCCCTGGGGTTATTCCTTGATTCCTATCTGGTGAGTATGGGCTTGGCAGAACCATGGTCCTGAGTGGATATCATCATTCTTCTCTTTCTTGGTGATTTCTTTCTACTTCTAATGCTTGCTCTCTCTCTCTCTCTCTCTCTCTCTCTCTCTCTCTCTCTCTCTCTCTCTCAGGGTAACTTGGGAAATTTTTTTGTCTGGTGCAGCATAAGCATCAGGCTTCCTTGCATCATATGGCTAATAATAATAATTAATCTTAGCAGCTACTAGACTTTTCATACCAACTAAGAAATATTGTTCAAGGTTTAGGCCTAAATGGATGTCAGATGAACTAATTGGAGTAGAGGCAGAGAAGAAAAATGCATGGGATGCATATAAATTATCGGGATACACAGATGCCTATGGTAGATATAAGATAGTCTGTAATTCAATCACAAAGGAAGTTAGGCAAGCAAAGGCAGATTATGAGAAATCTTTGGCAAAGGATGCAAAGAAAAAGAGTAAAGACTTCTTTACTTATGTAAACTCTAGAAGGAAGGGGATGAATCAGATTGGTCCACTTGATATCGATGGTTCAATTGTTGATGATTCTGGTCAGGTAGATGCGGTGACATAGTAACACTACATCATTAGTCAGGTAGACATAGTAACAAATTAAATGAGTATTCTGCAACTACATTCACACATGAGGAATCCTGTAGGGAAGTCGAGGCCAGAAGCTTCCCAAACTCTAATGGAGAGTTAAATGATTTTGTAATAACTGAGAGCAAAGTGGAGGAGAAATTGAAGTTAAACATAAGAAAGGCACCTGGCGTAGGTGGGATCTATCCAGTTATATTAAAAATGGCAGCAAAGAAGGTAAGCAGGCACTTAGCCATGATTATGAGGGCTTGTTGTTGTTGTTGGTTTTTAGGAGCATTAGCAACTAAGGCCATATTGCTCCGGGATATGCGGTGGTCATTCCCTGAATGACCTTTCCGCATCCTCCCTATTTGGTGGTGACGGGCTCGAACCCCGGTCTAATCAAGAAGCGTGTGCTACGCACTGCTGCTCCTTCCCACCTGGCTACGGAGGCGCCACAATTATGAGGGCATCGTTGGACTCAGGGGAGGTCTCCACAGGAGTTCTGCAGATATATTCCCAATTCACAAATGGGGATCAAAAGGTGACACAAGCAATTACAGACCTCTTAGTTTAACTTCTGTTCCAGGGAAAATAATGGAGTCACTGGTTAAAGAAGCACTGCAGGATCATCTAAACAAGACTGCAGTTATAGTTCAGACACAGCATGGGTTTGTTAAGGGTAAGTTTTGTCTGTCCAATTTGATAGGATACTAAGATGTGGTCACAAAGGAACTGGATGCAAAAAATTATTTTGATATAATATACTTGGATTTTAGGTAGGCTTTTGATACTGTTGGACAGTGCAAGTCGGAGCAGTCAAGGCAAGTTTCTACAATGGATAAAAGGGTGGTTGAGTAGGAGAAGATAGAGAGTGATAATAATTGACACTGCTCTTCATGGACTAATGTTATTAGTGGAGTTTTCCAGGCATCCACATTCAGCCCATTATTGTTTTCTGTATTTATCAATGATATTGATGAAGGTATATCAGGCTTAATGTCCAAGTTTGCAGATGAAAGAAGGTTGGTAGGGTTGTTAATAACAGCAAGGATGGCATGCTACTGCAACAGGATCTAGAAAAGTTGAGGAGATGGGCTGAGAGGTGGCAATTGAAGTTTAACATTGACAAATACAAAGTACTGCATATGGGTAGGAGCCACCCCAGAGTAACATTCAATTTGTGCAGTACTATACTCAGGGTAGTGGAGAATGAAAAAGACCTGGAGGTAACTGTGCAGTCAGATATGAAGTTTTCGGAGCAGTGCAGATAGGCTGCAAGAGTAGTTCATGGGGTCTTGTCAATGATATACAGGAATTTTTCTAGAAGGGATAAGGAGGTGATTATTCCCTTGTATAAGGCAATGGTCAGGCCACACCTTGAGTACGTACTGTATACAGGTCTGGAGGTCTCATTTCAAGAAGGATGTAGAGCTGCTGGAATGTGTACAGAGAAGGGCAACAAGATTAGTGAATGGAACAAAGGGTTGCTCTTACAAAGAAAGGCTTAAGTTTTGCAAATTACAGTGTCTGGAGACTAGGCACCTGCGAGGTGGTCTGATTGAGGTGTATAAAGCCTTGAATGGTTTGAGCAAGCAACCATTGATGGGATTCTTTTTCTTTCTCGGATTCCACACCCGTGTCGGCATAAATTCAAATTGAGGAAAAATGGTTGTAGAATAGATGTGCAGAAATTTGCCATTAGCCAGCAGGTGGGTAGTTGATTGCTGGAACAAACTTTTATCTGTCAGTGTGTAAGTTGATAGCTTAAATAAATTCAAAGCTGAACTAGACAAACGTTTGGAGTGAATGGATGGGTGAGATGGGAAGTTTTTTTTTTTTTTTGGCTGATGCTAAAAAAGCTTGCTTATTTCATGATATGCCTTTACTAATTAGTCACATGAGGTAACAAGGGCTTGCCATAGAAACAAATGTAATTGTGAGCTTGCCAGGGATTCATGACCTGCCTAGTGATGCACCTCTGATTTGAGGCGCCTCCGTAGCCAGGTGGGAAGGAGCAGTAGTGCGTAGCACACGCTTCTTGATTAGACCGGGGTTCGAGCCCGTCACCACCAAATACGGAGGATGCGGAAAGGTCAGGGAATGACCACCGCATATCCCGGAGCAATATGGCCTTAGTTGCTAATGCTCCTAAAAACCAAATAATAACAAATATAACATAACCTCTGATTTGGGTCCTAGAAAAGAATAATCAAGTGCAGATTGCTCTAGTCAAAGGTGATCTACTTTCGTTAGGAGACGCTATTGTCAGGGAAACGGGTAATATTTTTTGTAATAAAAATACGTGGTCAGAATCAGAATGTGTTTGCCAGGAGCAACAACTGGTGATGACCAGTAGATAGTCAGATTTTAAGGGAGGTAAAGTGAGGATTATTATTCATGTGGGACTAATGATATTAAATGTACACAACCTGCACATCTGTTGCATAAACATAGGACTATACACTGAAAAAATGCCACAAGTTAGGTCACAATATTTATATGTCTGCAATTCTGAGTGAAAATGATAAGAGGGATCATATGCTGAAAGCCTTATGGATTAACTCAAGACCTGAGGGAATCTGCAAAGAGCTAGGGGAGAAATTTTTATCTGCATGGCCCGCATTTATAGGTAGAAGGAATCAATTTTGTAGATAAGATATTCATTTGAACAAAGGTGGTGGTGGTGTAAGGAATTTTGTCAATATCACTGAGATTACTTTAAGGGTTCAGGAAAACTACTGGTTGGGGGGGGAAGGGTAATCTAGATCTGCATTTATCTGATTATATGAGTCAAAGTAATGCTTACACTCACCTTGTGAATTCTTGTTTGTTACCACAACAGCCGATGTTGATAAGATTTTCTGAGGGTAGCAATGTTTCAAATGGGAGGGAAGATAAAGCTTGGGATACAAAACTAAACTTCAAGGAGTGTGTCAGGGTGGTAAACTGTAAAAGATTACTTAGTCTTAACTGTGTCTATGATAATGTCAGGAGCATTGTCAATAAAAAATAGCCGAATTTGAACTCCTAGTTAAGACAACTAATGCTGACTTAATAGGGCTAACAGAAATGTGGTGCCACCCAGAAATTGGGGATGATGAGTTTCATTACGGTATGTATAATATATTTAGGAAGGATAGAAGGGGTGGTAGGGTCATGCTTCTTATCAAAAGCAACCTTTTGTTGAAGCTGCCTTTTGAATGAATGAAATGAATAAGCATCACTACTCACTACAGCCTTTTGCTATAGTGATGCTTATTCATTTGTAAAATTATATTGTGCATTCTGCTGCTTGAAATTTAAAAATCGTGTCTACACAAGGCAAACACGCTATTTTTTTTCCAGATTTTACAATAATGAAAATCTTCCAATATGTCTTCCAAAATTCATATTACTTTGGCATTTTACTAAAAGACATTTAAGTACTATGATATGTACTATGAAATTTCAAGTATGACATGCACTATGAAATTTCAAGTACTGTGAAATGACTGCACATAACAGAACACCATTAATTCACTTTTTCCAAGTGGGCTACTACAGCACGCACGATGGCCAATTCATTTGTGAAAAGAAGCAGAAATTTGTAAAATTAAAAAAAAAAAAAAAAATTTAATTTAAAATGATGGAGAAAAACTGAGTGTTTGGAAAAAGATGCAGAAACTGTCACCAACTATATTATAATATGAGACAGGGAGCCAAATTGTATACAAAAGATAGATTCTCCATCCTAAATCCAAAGTTGGCAGCTATGATTGAATTATTAGTCAACAAGAGCTTTCAAAGACAAGAACATACATACCTAAGAATAGTGTTTGATGCTAAATATGGGAAATGCCACAGTTACCAGCAATACACTGACTATAACTTTAAAATTTAGAGATCTCATAAATACCCACAAATGTCCACAAAGTTCCATGTGCAAAGAACTCACATCCATGCATGATGTTATCATCTATCAACAACCTGTAAAACTATGAATGCACATGTACATTACATACAACTATGAATACATGCAAATAGTAAATGAACACATTGTATCCAGCAGAGAGGAACATATGTATATGCTGGAACATTACCTGAAAACAGTTGTTTAAAACTAATCAGTGTGATTTTTGTAAGCAATTTCAATGTTGTAAGACACCATCAAAATCTGTAATGTGGAAGCTAGTGAAAACATTTGGGAGACTGAGAATGTGAACATCAATTGTTGTGACCGAGTAATGTTTAGTATAGGTTAAAGAAAGTAGCAAGTCTCCCTAGGTCAGCATTTCCCAAACTGGGGTCTGCGGACCCCTGGGGGTCCAGTTCCAGGGGTCCACAAAATGGTGGTCAACCATATATGTATGTATATATATATATATATATATATATATATATATATATATATATATATATATATATATATATATATAATATTATGTAATATATATACACATGCATATAACATATGCACATGTTATATATAGGGGTCCACAAACTGTTTTTAATATTGAAAGGGATCCGTGAACTTTTTTGATTTTTTAAAGGGTCTGTAGTTTGGGAACTTCTGCCAAACCACAGGTCACTATGGAAGATTTTTTTTTATGAAAACCCCAAACACGAAAGGTATCAAAACCTATAGTACTTAGTACTGTGCATGGGTTGAAGGAGAAGTATGGGGGGGGGGGGTGCCGGAAACTTTGCTCTAGAGACTAAACATGGGTTTCACCACTTCAAGCCTCCAATAAGCAAAGTGGTGGTATTTCACCGGTTGATGAAAGTCATCTACCACCTGTAAATAGCACAACAAAACAGAACATCAAGTGGTAGCTGTTGTGGAGTGGTGACTTTTTGTGAGCTATATCAAAGACAACCACAACAATAATCACACAGTTGGAAGACTTGAAAAGACCTGAATTTTGAATATGGTTTATCATATAAAACTCGTTATGCACAAAGTGCATGTCACGAAGCAACTTTTGCTACCAGATTCTGGATAGTAGTGAAGCCATTACTAAAATCCCATTCAGCATATAAAACATTACATATAAATTACATTCTGTGAAGAATGGAGTTGGTGTGCATTAGCTTGCTGCAGAATTGTTGGGCTCATCTTTTTCACAGAAATCAATATCTTGGTAATATGTTGGCATAGTTCATGAATTCATAGGATAATGTGAGTATGTGAATACTCACATTATCCTATGAATTCGCATACTCCACTGAGGAGGCGAGAATTGTTAAAATGGGAGTTCAGCAAGACAGTGCAAAAAGCCACGCACTTTGTGTGTGTGTGTGTGTCTATGAGCAAGCTATCCTTCTTGGTTTGGAAATCACATAAATACAAAAGTAAATTAACCACTACATTTGCCAATCTGTCACTATTACACTTCTTGAATTAATTTTCATACTGATTTTATCAGTATTTTCATGGGTTCTCATTTAAAATGAACTTAATTTTTGCTAACATTAAGGCCCATAAAGGCAGGTTATCTAGCCACACCCATCATCAGTGGATAGTTTCATGCTGGGAAAATCATCTGCCCCTGCAAGGATGAGCCAAAATATACCGGTCATCAGGGTGAATTTTTAATTGCCATGGTGACTGGGAAATGTCCCCTAACAGTAAAGACAAAAAACATAGCACAGAAGTAATGTTATTTTCTCAAACTCTGACTGGAACTTGTCAAACCATGATTATAATAGTAAAATAACTGCTGGAAATAAGCAACTATTCTGCTGAAATGAATGCATGAAAATAGCTTGTTAATTATCACAAAATTGACAAGTTATGTTGAACTTCCCAACTACTGCTGTGTGGCTGTCAACTACATCAGTCAGTAGCAATACAGTTGTTTTAAAATCTGCCACTGTACTGCCACAGCAGAATAAATATTCTGCTGAACCAAATGTATGACCATATGGCTGAAAAATTACGTTGAACTCCTGACAACAGCAGTCAGCAGCTGACTGCTGTTGTCAGGAGTCGGAAATGGGTCCGAATGGGTCGGAAATCTGCCACTGTAAAACAATGCCTTAGGCTTATGAATGAGAGCCATAAATAAGTATAAAGTTGTATTTTTATATTATTATATTTCTTGCATTTCACCACCCAAGAGTTCTTTCTATCAATTTCACGACTTAAAGAAAGAATAATAATAAGAAAAATATGTATTGTTCAGTGAATAAAACTATACTATTCTATATTTTATTCTATCCTTTTTGTCATCCAATAAGAACTTTATTTGATCATCCATGCTCAGTTAGACTATCTTTATCACACAATAAAGAAGACTAATCATTTAAACAAAACACTAGTAACATTTAAGTACTGAGGTTGCCAGCATTTTGAACTTTTTACTTGTACTATAGTTTTGATTATATCCATTGCTGATTCATATATAATAATATTGTTTCAAATTTTATTAAACTAATTAGGCAATATTTTACCAAATTAATAACTTACTTGAAGGAATCTAATGAGGTAGGATAAAACAAGGCGATTAATCTCAGGCAACTTTTGAACTATACAAACTGCAGAATTAGGTTCATTGCAATACCGAATGCAATCATCATAGAATTCATCTGGAATAAGTGGCTCATGTAATTCTCTATACCACTGTTTCAGAAGTGATGCAGGAACATGAGGATCACTACATTCAACCACTTCCCAATTGTCTATTCTTATCTTTAGTGTATTGACCTCATCAATATCACCTGGAACCCTAAAGTAAATATGCATCCCATTTTTACTATCTATCAATTTAAATTTCATTGCGATTTAAATATTTATCTGTTGATCTAATCTAACAACCCTAATCTGTTTACTGGTATATTCTGAAATTCCACTTCTTTTATGAATCTTCCAATGCTACTTTCAGCAAATAGCTTGAGGAGCTAGGTTTTCTTACCAATAGGGAAATTAAGACAATGTCACATTTAACAACAAAATAAAAGAGTTATAAAGATAATAAAGGGCAGTTAAATAATGCTAAATTCACATCCCCTACAAAAAAAGGGGGATGAATATTTGTTTATGACAAAAACCAGAAGGGGGGGGGGACATTGATATACTCATTTCAATATAAATAAAGCATCTTGCAAATAAGAACATATCTTAATAAAAATAAATAAATAAAATAATAACCATATTATGAATTCCTAAGTTAAGATTTCTTCAATTAAGGTTTTCCTGTGTAGTTTTAATTTTTTGTTATCCTATCCAAACTCTATAAAAGTAACACATTCACTCAAAAAAACTTCAGAGGTCAAGTAAATTACATATACAGTACTCATAAACTGTTCTTTGTGACTCTACTAAAAAAAAATTATTTATCTTTGGTCAGAGTCAACAAGAACAATTTAACACCACATATTAAAATTCTTTAAAAACATAGTAAATCACATAATCATTGTATAAGGCAAATATAAAACGATTATTATAAAAATCTAGAAAACAATGCACCCTAAAATGAATTAAACTATAATGCGGAGCTGTTCACAGTGAAACGAATTAACTCCTAATGCCACACTGCTCCAATTTACACAGCAGTTATTTATGCGGATTAACAATTTTTTCCAAAAGCTTTTCTGAAATCTAAGTATGATATCAAAATTATATTTTGCATCCAATCAGACTGCTCAGGTAAGATTGCCCAGTAAGAAATCAATGCCATGACTGCAATATAATTTCATTCCTGTCTAGATTGTCCTGCATTACTTCTTTTACCAGTGACTCCATAATTTTACCTGGAGCAGAAGATAAGTTAACAGATCTGTGATTACTCTTGACACCTTTTAATCCCACTTTGTAAATTGGGAATTCATTTTCACATCTCCAGTCCATAGGGATCTCCACTGAATCTATACAAAGATGCTGTCATAATTATGGCTAAGGATTTACTTACCTCCTTTGCTGCCTCTCTTAATATAATTGGACAGATTCCATCCACACAAGGTGCCTTTTTTTATGTTCAACTTCAATTTGTCTTCCACTTTATTCTCAGTTATTACAAAATCATTTAGTTCTATCTTGGAATTTGATAAGCCTACCCCTAAAAAATTCCTCATATATTTAGTTTGTCAGCAACCTGAGCAAGGTTATCGACAGTTAAACCATTCATATGGAGTGGACCAATTTGATTCATCCCTTTCCTTCTACTGTTGACATATGTAAAAAATGTCTTTGTGGCTTTTCTTTGAATTTTTTGCCTGAGAATTCCTGTAATTTGCCTTAACTTGACTGACCTCCTTTGTGACTTAATTGCAGACTAGTTTATCCTACTGTATGCCTCTGTATTGTTTGATACTTTACATGCATTCCTTATATTTTTTTTTTCTTTGCCACAAGTCTGATCAGTTTATCTGACATCCATTTAGGTCTAAGCTTTGAACAGTATCTCTCAAGTAATATAAAAAGCCTACTAGTTTCTATGATTACTTCTCTGAATGCTTCCCATTTAAAATTTACTGCTAGTAACATTATCACATGGTTTAACTGTATAGAATTAAAAACTATCTGAAACAAAAGCAAACCACCAGATGAAATAACTGCCTGCCGGCTGAGAGAAAATTTCCACACATCAATCCTGCAACCATCCTTCTTCAGTTTGAGTTTGTCCCCTCATGTATAGTCTGAGCAAAAAAAGGACGGTTTCAATCAGCATTGAGTGTACTCAATTCATTAAAAGCCTTAAAATACCTCAATCAGATCTTCTCACAGGTGCATTATCTCCAGGGGCTTAAATTTGCAGAACAAAAGCAAATGCCCTTCCCTTTGCCCTTACCAGTAGCTACATCTTTAAGCAAATTCCACATCAGTACACTATGATTACTGCCATGTGCTTCTTTTATTTGCAGATTCTTAACACATGATAAGTCACAGCTGATAATCAGATCGAGAGTATTACTTTCTCTTTTTACTTTTCTAACATGTTGGTATAGAAAACAATCATACAATAAATCCACTCACACATTAGCCTTATTAGTCTTACTAATGTGTGATTAATGAACACAAGTTGTACTCAATATCTGAGAAATTAAAATCATTTCTTATAAAACAATCTGATTTACTGGCCCATTCTATTTGTGTGTATAGTTGTTTGTTATACTCATCACAGTAATTAGAACTATAACACTCCTGCTCTCATTTTCACATCAAACTGATTCAACATTGCATTGGTCTCCCTTTTCAAATGGATGCACTGCCTTAGATTTTGTGCTTCTTAACTAAGGGCATAAGGGCATTATCCCCCACCCCTCCCGTCCTTTCTATACACATGTACTCCCCATATTCAAATTCTGCATCCCTTACGTCTGAATGGCACCATGTCTCTGATATCCCCATGATGTCTGCATTTGATGACTTAACTGGTATTTCAAATTCATCAACTTTATTCACTATGCTCCTTTATTCGCTAGTGTACATGGATGCATATATGCACCTGTTTTTACTCTTAGTAATCCTAACACAGTCCATGTAATTGCTTGTTCTATGAGGACCTCCATACCACCAGTGGTCTTTGACATCCCCAACACATTCTTTTCCAGGTGTTTGCATGTTCCAATAAAAGCTATGCAAGAATTGCCACTGTAAGTCTGCAAAACGTGCGCGCGCGTGTGTGTGTGTGTGTGCACGCACTCAGAACAGTGATTTTTACAAAACTTGAAAATTACATGAAAAAAACACTACTTACAGAACTACTCAGGACTTCAGAGCAGTGCAGACAGGCAATTACTCAAGATCTTTTTCATTGTCCACTACCCTCGGTGTGGAGATAAAAAAAAAAAAAAAAACGACCACTGGTGGTATGGAGGCCCTCATAGAACAAACAAATACATGGACTGTGTTAGGATTACTAAGAGTAAAACAAGTGCATATATGCATACATGTATAATAGTGAATAAAGGAGTATATTGAATAAAGTTGATGAATTTGAAGTACCAGTTAAGTCATCAAATGCAGACATCGTGGGGATATCAGAGACATGGTGGCATTCAGACATAAGGGATGCAGAATTTGAATATGGGGAGTACAATGTGTACAGAAAGGAAGGGGGGGGGTAATGTCCTTAGTTAAGAAGCACATAAAATCTAAGGCAGTGCATCCATTTGAAATGGGAGACTTGTTGTTGTTGTTGTTATTTGGTGTTTTAGGAGCATTAGCAACTAAGGCCATATTGCTCTGGGATATGCGGTGGTCATTCCCTGACCTTTCCGCATCTTCCGTATTTGGTGGTGACGGGCTCGAACCCCGGTCTAATCAAGAAGCGTGTGCTACGCACTGCTGCTCCTTCCCACCTGGCTACGGAGGCGCCGAAAAAAACGGGAGACCAATACAATGTTGAATCAGTTTGACGTGAAAATGAAAATGAGAGCAGGAGTGTTATAGTTCTAATTACTGTGATGAGTAAAACGTGTGTGCATGCACACGCTCAAAACAGTGATTTTTAAAAAACTTGAAAATTCCATGAAAAAAAAAAAACTACTTACAGAACTAATTAGGACTTCAGAACAGTGCAGACAGGCAATTACTCCAGATATTTTTCATTTTCCACTACCCTTGGTGTGGAGATAAAAAATTGGTATGTTATTCTGGGATTACTACTACTCATATGCAGTACCTTACATTTGTCAATGTTAAATTTCAGTTCAAAGTCTTGTTGCAATAGATAGTTTTTTTCAGGGAATTCTAGTAGTTTTCATGGAAAACTATACTTCTCCGAGGTATGTTTTTTAATGGAATTTTATTTAAGTTTTAGGAAAAGGAAAACTCTATACCATAAATGCTTTTTAAATATTAATTTCTTCTTATGTTTTCATTGCTCAGCATTATAGTAAATCACAATTAAAAAAAAAAAAAAAAAAACAAAAAAATCTGTTAAGCAATCTTTATTAGCAATTGTGTATAATGCCTCTCAATACTTGGGATTGCTAAAACCAATAATAAAAAATAAAAATAATAAAAAAAAGATAATGACATTGAAAGCTGATACCCAACTCCAGGAAGCACAACAACACAGATCCCAGGAGAAGGTGGTGCATTAGCATTAGTAGAGGCATTTGATGCAAGAAAGCAAGCTTATGCAGCATTAGCCAAAAAAAAAATAAAGTAAAAAAAAATAAATAAAAAATAACCACTTCCACTTCACCCCTCTGTTCGTTCGAAATACCTGTCCAGCTGAGCCTTAAACTTATTTAGGCTATCAACTTCCACGACAAGGGATGGAAGTCTGTTCCACCTACCAACCACCCGCTGGCTAAAGGCAAATTTCCGCACATCTATCCTACATCTGTCTTTCCTCAATTTGAACTTATGCCCTCTCAGGTGATTATTCTGAGCAAGAGGAAAGATCCCATCAGCATTGAGCATGCTCAAACCATTCAAGGCTTTGTACACCTCTATCAGATCTCCTCGTTGGTGCCTAGTCTCCAGACACTGTAATCCGCAAAACTTAAGCCTTTCTTCGTAAGAGCACCCCTTTGTTCCATTCACTAATCTTGTTGCTCTTCTCTGTACTCGTTCCAGCAACTCTACATCCTTCTTGAAATGAGGCCTCCAGGCCTGTATACAGTACTCTAGATGTGGCCTGACCATTGCCTTATACAAGGGAATAATCACCTCCTTATCCCTGCTAGAAAAATTCCTATATATCATTGACAATACACCATGAGCTACTCTTGCAGCCCGTCTGCACTGCTCAGAGAACTTCATATCTGCCTGCACAACCACCCCCAGTTCCCTTTCATTCTCTACCACTGTCAGTGTAGTACCACAGAGTTGATACGTTGCTCTGGGGTTGCTGTTTCCCATATGTAGTACTTTACATTTGTCAATGTTAAACTTCATTTGCCACCTCTCAGCCCATCTGCTCAACCTTTCCAGATCCTGTTGCAGCAGCATAGTGTCAGTAGTGTCCTTGACAACCCTGCCAACCTTCGTATCGTCTGCAAACTTGGACATTAAGCTTGATATACCATCATCAATATCATTTATAAATACAGAGAACAATAAAGGACCCGATACTGAACCCTGAGGAACTCCACTAATAACATTAGTCCACGATGAGCAGTGTCCATTGATTACCACTCTCTGTCTTCTCCCCCTCAACCACCCCTTTATCCATAGCAGCAATTTGCCTCCAATGCCACACTGCTCCAATTTCTGCAGCAGTCTTCCATGTGCAACAGTATCAAAAGCCTTTCTAAGATCCAAGTATATAATATCAAAATTATTCCCTGCATCCAGTTCTTTTGTGACTGCATCATAGTATCCAATCAAATTGGTCAGGCAAGACTTCCCCTTAACAAAACCATGCTGTGTCCGAGCTATAACTGAAGTCTTGTGTAGATGATCCTGCAGTGCTTCTTTAACCAGTGCCTCCATTAATTTTCCGGGAACAGAAGTTAAACTCACAGATCTATAATTACTTGTGTCAGCCTTTGATCCTCCCTTGTGAATTGGGGTCACATTTGCACATCTCCAGTCCATGGGTACCTCCCCTGAGTCCAAGGAAGCTCTCATAATTATGGCTAAGGGTTTGCTTACTTCCTTTGCTGCCTCTTTTAATATAACTGGATAGATCCCATCCACCCCAGGTGCCTTTCTTGTGTTCATCTTCAACAATTTCTCCTCCACTTTACTCTCAGTTATTACAAGATTCTCTAGCTTACTGCTAGAGTTGAATACACCTCTGGCATTCCCCTCGCTGAATAACTCCTCATGTGTGAATGTCGATGCAAAATATTCATTCAGTTTGTTAGCTACCTGAGCAGGGTCATCAACAGTTGACCCATCGATATCAAGTGGACCAATCTGATTCATCCCCTTCCTTCTAGAGTTTACATAAGTAAAGAACTCTTTGCTGTTTTTCTTTGCATCCCTTGCCAAGGATCTCTTGTAATCTGCCTTCGCCTGCCTAACCTCCTTTGTAACTTGGTTACAGATCAACTTGTATCTATCATAGGCTTCTGAGTCACGTGTTAATTTTTATGTATCCCATGCATTTTTCTTCTCTGCCATTAGGCCTAAATGGATGTCAGTTCATCTGACATCCATTTAGGCCTAAACCTTGAAGAATATTTCTTAGTTGGTATGTAAAGCCTAGTAGCTTCCAAGATAAATTCTTTGAATGCTTCCCATTTTGAATTTGCTGTTTGTAACATCATCAGTTGGTCCCACTGTATAGAATTTAAATACTGTCTCAGTCCATCGTAGTCACCTTTACGAAAGCAATATCCCTTCCCTTTACCCCTAATGGTAGTTACCTCTTTGAGTAAATCCCACTTCAGCACACTGTGATCACTGCCACCTAGTGGTTCATTTATGTGCAGATTCTTAATGCATGATGAATCACTACTGATAATCAAATCAAGAGTATTACTCCCTCTAGTTGCCTCCCGAACATGCTGATGTAGAAAACAATCATCCAATAAATCCACAAAAGCCTTGCTAGTGTGTGAGTGACCAGCCCCCAAATTCCAGTCAATATCTGGGAAATTAAAATCCCCCATTATAAGACTCTCTGATTTACTGGCCCACTCTATTTCCCTGTACAGTATCTTATTATACTCATCAGAGTCATTAGGCCTATAGCACACTCCTACTCTCAATTTTGATCTCCCAATGCTTATGTCACACCAAACTGACTCGACACTGCACTGTCCAGCGATGTCGACTGGCTTCACTTCCTTGGATTTTATGTGTTTCTTAACTAATAGCATAACCCCTCCTCCCTTCCTATCCTGTCTATCCTTTCTGTTGACATTGTACTCCCCAAATTCCAGTTCTGCATTCCTTATATCTGTGTGACACCACGTCTCTGAAATCCCAACAATATCTTGCTTTGATGTTTTGAGCAATAACTCAAATTCATCAAATTTATTTACTAAACTCCTAGCATTGGTGTACATGCAAGTATACATGCACCTGCTCTTCCTCTTAGCCACCCTAACACAACCCATGTGTTTACTTGTACCCCCATGATTCCCAGCAGTCTCTGTAATATCCTGCATCTTATTTTCCAGGCTGCTGCTCATTCCAATAGAAGCAGTGCAAGAATCACTTTCACCTCTGCCAGTGGCTACTGTTAATCTATTAGTCCTTGTATCCCCCCAATCTAGCAGTTTTCCGACCCACCTAACACTGCCTCAATAGCATCAGCAAACATTCTTGCACCCTTTCTATTTAAGTGTATCCCATCCCTGTAGAAAAGCAGTCTCTCCTGTTAACAAGTACAGACCAGGCTGAAAAAAATTCTACCCCTTGAGCCCTGCACAATCTTTTCAGGGCCGAATTGATCGACAGGGCTCTCATCATAGCTCTCCCTCCTATCGTGTCTGGGCAGAATTGCAGACAATTTCAAATCCAACCCTAATTCACGGCTTTTTTTCATCAGTGACCTGTACTTGTTATGTAATTCCGCCGGTCTCCTACTCTTAATATCATTAGTGCCAACGTGTACAACTATATCAACTTTTGTGCCCTTAAAAGATGATATCCGCTCTACAACGTCATCAACCTTTGCCCCTGGCAGACATACCCTGGTCCTGTTCCACCTATCCTTTTTACAAAGCATGTTTCCCGTTTCCCTGACAATAGAGTCACCAACAACTAGTAGTTCCTTTGGGACCAGCGCATTCTACCTTGGGGGTTGCCGCTGTGTTGCGCGATGACCAAGTGCAAGCTCTGGCATTGGTGTGGGCAACTGAGAGCTTGATGGGCCCCTCACTTGTAATCCTTCGAGGGCATCCACCCTGTCTTTCAAGCTCTCATATAGGCCCATAACAATGCTGAGTTGTCGCCTGATTTCCTTACACTCCTTGCATCGCGCACATACAAAGACATGCCCCATGGCAGTATCATGTCCCATACCTGACTGCTCCGCAAACATCAAGCAAATGGTGCATCTTAAAAGGCTGTGATTCAGAGGGCAACTGCCCCCCTCAATTCTCCCTTGAGCCACAGCATTCCCATTAGCTTGAGCCTTTTGCTTTGCTGCTCTGGTTTGAGTCATGATTTCGATTTACTTTCAATAAAATTTCAATTTCAGTATAAAATTAAATCCTAAACTTGTATCTCAACACAGTTATAACGCTATATTTATGTTTCAGTAACGAGTTTTATCTACGAAATATTTGTTTCAGTAACGAGTGTTAGCTACGAAATATTTATGTTTCAGTAACGAGTGTTATCTACGAAATCTACGAAATATTTGTTTCAGTAACGAGTGTTATCTACGAAATATTTATGTTTCAGTAACGAGTGTTATCTACGAAATCTACGAGTGTTATCTACGAAATATTTATGTTTCAGTAACGAGTGTTATCTACGAAATATTTATGTTTCAGTAACGAGTGTTATCTACGAAATCCCTTTATATAACTTCCGTATCAATTTATGTATTAATTATTTATTTTTACTAATTATTTATGTTACGTAACCTAAGTGGTTATATGTATAGTTAAAAGTACAATTTACTTGCCAATGAAGTTCGACAAGATTAATAGATTTTACTGATTAATTTTCCCGTAACAATGGCGGCTCTTTACGAACGGTAAACACGTGCAACTGAAGCCAGCATAGGTGACGACAATATACATGTTCAAACCTAAAAGCAGATGTCGATTGTCACTTCAAGAAAAAAAAAAAAAAAACAAACAAAAAGTGAGAAAATAAAAGAAAAGTTAATGTAAAGACAGAAATGGAGAATCAAAGAATTGTTGTGTGATGTCACCACTTTGTTTCCCCAAATGCAGTAGAAAGATACAGTGGATTCCGGTTATTTGGGCCTTTGGTTAATCAGGGTAGCCATTTATTAAGGACAAAGCTTAAAGAACAGAACCTAATCAAGAAAATAGCCAGGGTTTTCTCCGCTTAATTGGGACAACATGCCGTTTAATTGGAGGCAGAAGACTGCAGCACTCGATATTACCCTATGATTGTCTCCTACCATACCATTTGGTCCGGTCAGATTTCTGACGGTCACAACCATAAAACAATAAAAACAATTAGCAGTTTTCAGTTTATTGGGCTTTTCTGTTAGTGCAATCTATTATAAATGGATAGTAAACTCGATCTTATTGAATTTGCAATAATACCGACACCCGGAATTCTGTGTGTTTTTAAGTTATTATGGTGAAATGTGTTTTCCCCTTACATGAAATCTTCAATCATATAAAAAAACATAAATAAATTTTCAGAATCTTTTCTTCATTCCTATTTTTTAAGCTTCTAACTTGTTACTCCATTCTCACTTGCTCATATTGTGTTAGTTGCAATTTGTGCGGGCCGTGTTCTTTGTTACCAATGGCTTATCTTTTTACTGTTTTAAATTGTAATCTCTCTCTCCCCCAAATGTCAGTGAACAGAAATATTAACTAGTTAGTATGTACATATTAAAGTACGTATTAATTAAGCTATGCAAGTAAGCATAAATTTATTTTATTTTGCTAACCTGTGGAAAATATTCTTCCGATTTTCACGTATTAGTTAATTTTTTAATTGGTAAGGTAATAAAGTGTAAATTTGTGCTTAATATATCTTTACTTTTACAGTCTGTGGATAATATATTCGCTTATTAGAATTCCTAATATTAGAATATTTTGCTTATTAGAATTCCTAACTCCTATCTTCGCTTAATAGAATTAAAATTCAATTCACAAATGTGATCCCAATGACCAGCGCTTACTACATATCGTATAGTGAACATACTTTACTAAGGCGAGTCCATCGTAATGTGATTTTATCGCACAGAGAATCAATCGTAAAGTGTGTGGGGGGGGTCCACTGTATTTTTAACTATTTATGTGAAACTTCGCATAACTGGGGCAGCCACTTAATCGAGCTAAAATACACTAGTCCTGATGTGTCCAAAATAACCAGAATCGACTGTATTTGAAATATTAGTCTTGATTGATAAACTTCAGTTGATTATACCACGTGTGTTCATTTTCCCACTAATCTACTTTTAGTTTTATTTTGAAGCAATAATATCATCTACATCTATTTGTCACTTTATTAAATTTTTTCAGTTTTAGTATTATTAGTGGGAAATGATGTGAGAATGTAAGATGATGTAATATCAGTCAAAAAAAAAAAAAAAAAAAAACAACAACACCACTTCCCACATCACCTCTCTAACCCCTCTAATAATTTGTCCTGTTCTTCCATAATAGAGTTATTCAAACTACTCACTTTGACAATATTAGATGGCAGTTTATTCCAACAATTAACTACTCATTATCTAAATAAAAATTTCCACACATCTATACTGCAACCAACCCTCCTCAATTTGAATTTATGATCCCTCGTGTGTGTATTGTCAGCAGTTTAACTTACTTAATCCATTTAAAGACTTAAATAACTCAATTAGATCTCCTTGCAGGTGCCTAGTTTCTGAATGCTCTAATTTGCATAATTGAAACCTTTTTTGTTAAGAGTACTCTTCTGTGGTGAGAGTATGGGCTTGGCACACCCAGGGTTCTCAGCCAGATATCATCATTCTTCTCTTTTCTTGATGATTCCTTCCTACTTCTGACACTCACTCTCTCTCTCTCTCTCTCTCTCTCTCTCTCTCTCTCTCTCTCTCTCTCAGGGTAACTGTTGGGAATTTGTTGTTTTTGCTGGTGCAGCATTAGCCTCAGGCTTCCTTGCACCATATGGCTAATAATAATAATAAATAAACTTATTGCCCTCCTCTGTACTCATCCTGTCTGCACTACTCAGAGAACTGGGAAGTGACCAGTCAATATCTGGGAAGTTAAAATCCCCCATTATTGTACAATCTGATTTACTGGTTCATTCTGTTTCTCTGCACAACTGCTCATTATACTCATCAGATTCATTAGGCCTATAACACACACACATACACCTACTCTCATTTTCCCTTTCCCAGTGCTTATGTTACATCACACTAACCCAACATTGTATTTTTCACCAATGTCAACTGGATTCACTTCTGTAGATTTCGTGTTTCTTAACTAACAGCATAACCCCTCCTTCCTTCCTGTCCTGTCTATCCTTTCTGTACTCATTGTAGTCCCCAAATTCCAATTCTTCACTGCTTATATCCATGTGGTACCATGTCTCTGATATCTCAACAATATATACTCTTGATGTCTTGACCAGGACTTCAAATTCATCAAATTTATTTACTTTACTCCTAGCATTGGTGTACATGCAAGTATACATACACCTATTCTTACTCTTAGTTACCTTAACACAACCCATGGATTTACTTGTTCCATGATGACTCCCAAGCAGCCCTTGAAATCCCCCAGTACCTTGCTTTGCAGGCTGCTGCTCATTCCAATAGAAGCAGTGAAAGAGTCACTTTCCTTAATCTTTTCTTTTCCTTAAGAGTCACTACCCTTAATCTATTAGTCTGTGAATCCTTGCAAGCTAGGAGTTTTTCGACTTATTTGTTATTTTTTGGTTTTTAGGAGCATTAGCAACTAAGGCCATATTGCTCAGGGATATGCGGTGGTCATTCCCTGACCTTTCCGCATCCTCCGTATTTGGTGGTGACGGGTTCGAACCCCAGTCTAATCAAGAAGCGTGTACTACGCACTGCTGCTCCTTCCCACCTGGCTACGGAGGCGCCGAGAGTTTTTCGACCCGCCTAACACTGCCTCCATAACATCAGCAAATATTCTTGCACTCTTTCTATTTAAGTGCATCCTATCCCTGTAGAAACAGTCTCTCCTGTTAACAAGGACAGACCATGCTGATACAAATTCTACTCCATGAACCTTGCACAATCTCTCCAGGGCCAAATTGATTGACAAGGCTCTCATCATATACTCTGTTCTATCATGGCTGGGCTGAATTGCAGACACTTTCAAATTTAACCCTAACTTGCGACTTTTTTTTTTCAGCATCGACCTATACTTTTTAAGTAAATCTGCAGATCTCCTACTCTTATTGTCATTAGTGCCAAAATGTACAACAATATCACCCTTTGTGCTCTTAAAAGATGATGTCTGTTCTACATCAACTTTTGCCATTGGCAGACATATCCTTTTTACATAATATATTACCTGTCTCCCTAACAATAGAGTGATTGATAATAACTAACTCCTGTGGGACCAGTGCATTCTGCCTTGGAGATTGCTGTGTTGCCTGAATGCACAAGAGTGAGCTCTGGCATTGAGTTCAGCAGCTGAGAGCCTGATGGGTCCCCCAATGTGAGTCCTATGAGGGCATTTAACCTGTCCTTCAAGCTCTCATAAAGGCCCATAATCATGCTGAGTTGGCGCCTAACTTCTTTACACTGCTTGCATTGAGCCCATACAAAGGCATCCATCCCTGTTGGCAACATCATTTCTTGTCCCAGAAAGTCTGCAAACATATCATAAGTTGCACATTTCTTTAGGCTGTGATGCATTAGAGAATCGCCCCCTTCGGTTCTCCCATGAGCCAAAGCACTCGCGTTACTTTGTGCACGTTGCTTTGCTGCTCTAGTCTGGGGCATGATTTCTGTTTAAAAATCGATTTAATTAATTAATAATGAAAATTAATAAGGTTAATTTTCATTGTTAATTAATTAAATTAACAATGAAAATTAACCTCATTAATTTTCTTAATTAAATTAAGGTTTATCAAGTATAGTTTAGTAAATTTAATTTACTAAACTATACATTACTATACTAAGCTAATGCAGTAATATGTATTCCGCTATATAGTTTTACGTTACACCTTAGCTATCAAATTCGAGATATACATTATCAAGTTGTGCTATACCGTAAAGACCATAATGCTAAATTAGCTGTATTCTTAGCTAAATACAAAAGATATATGCCCAAAAATTGATTAGAACCTTCAAAATACTTATTACAATTAAAACTCTATTAGTCTTCTACCTTATGATATTCCAGTCAAAACACCAATACGATAGTGATAAGAGTAGTGAGTTGTAACTTACAGCTTCACTAGCTAACCAACACTACTAAGCCTATTTAATCTATTTGTAAAACACAAATTAATCCGTTAACTAATCAAAATAATTATTACAATTCAAACCTTACTATTCTTCTGAGCTACTGGTTATTTTGTATCTGAACTCAAAAGAATATCTTCGATTTTAGGCTCAGACCAAATAATTCAGACTAACATGATCTGCATATTTCAAAACTATTTTCGCGTGTGTGTGTGTGTGTGTGTGTGTGTGTGTGTGAGAGAGAGATATTCTGGGATAGAATTTGCATTATGAAACTTCAGCATTATAGCTGTTGTTGAATTCAAAGTTTAATGGCACAAGAGCAGCTCTGCCATATTGTGCCTATCAATGTTGGAGCTTTGGCTGCTCCATCTGCTTGTTGATTCCCTAATAATTCATGCAAGCAGAAATCTAACAAAAAATGACTAACTTATTTTCCTGAAATCATATCAGTTGAGAGCAGATTTTTAAAAATAGGATATAGTGATGAGCCATTCTGTAAGGTACTGATTGTACTGAGTGAGTCCATATATACTATGTACTTGGTATTGGAAGTGTGGTCAATAATTTCTGACGCTATTTTAATTATAAAGAGATCAGCAGTGAAAATGCTGTATTCAACCAGCACAGAAACAGAGATGAAAGTGGAAGGAAAGACAATTGCAGCATCCACAGCAGTATCAGTTTTAGCATCAGTATTTATCTCAGTGATTGGAAATGTGGCTATTAAATAAATAGAATGATATATTTTTTACTTTACAGGTTATCACCTTCGAAATAATTGCATTGGGCTTGCGTACATTGTTCCTTATATTTTTTTCCATGCACAGAAACATTTCCGGAAGTCATCTTCTGTAAACCCTTTTAACAATTCAGTTGTTTTTTTCCTGAATGTCTTCAATAGACTGAAAAAAGTCACAAGTGGCTAGTAGGCGAATAGGATGCATGTTCACACATATACACATGGATTTGTTTTTTTTTGGCAGAAATTAGCATACAGAGAGTGTTGTGTGCTGGAGCTTTGTCTTGATGGACCATTCAACCATCCTTCTACAATTTCAGTCTCTTCCTTCAAATTTTTTCATGCAGCCTTATAATGTAATATGCTGATTGACAGTCTGGTTTGGTGTATTCAATAATAATATTGAAGAAAACAAGAAGCATGGTTTTCAGTTCTGATTTTGACATTAGTTTTTTTTTTTTTTTTTTTTTTTTTTGGTCTGAGGTATTGTTTTTTGCTTTCCAATGGCAAGAAATTTAAGGATTGTTTAGCTTTCCGTTGCATCAGCTGTGTTTCAGTTTCCATGTTGTACTAGAAAAGCCAACTTTCATCGCAAGTAATTACAGTATTCAGAAAGTCTGGATCTTCAATTTTTTTCAAAATATCTTCACAAACTTGGAGTCTTCTCATTCTTTGATTTTCATTAAAAATTTCTGGCACCATCTTGGCACACATTTTTCTCATGCCTAAATTCAGTTAAAATTTGTCAAACTGTTTCTTTGTCCATACTGAGTTAGCATTAGTAGAGGCATACGATGCAAGAAAGAAAGCTTATGCAGAATCAGCCAAAAAAAAAAAAAATACCTGTCCAGCTCAGCCTTAAATTTATTTAGGCTATCAACTTCCACAACAAAGGATGGAAGTCTGTTACACCAACCAACCAACCACCCGCTGGCTAAAGGCAAACTTCCGCACATCTATCCTACGTCTGTCTTTCCTCAATTTGAATTTATGCCCTCTCAGGTGATTATTCTGAGCAAGAGGAAGAATCCCATCAGCATTGAGCATGCTCAAACCATTCAAGGCTTTGTACACCTCTATCAGATCACCTCGCTGGTGCCTAGTCTCCAGACACTGTAATTCTCAAAACTTAAGCCTTTCTTCGTAAGAGCACCCCTTTGTTCCATTCACTAATCTTGTTGCTCTTCTCTGTACTCCTTCCAACAGTTCTACACCCTTCTTAAAATGAGGCCTCCAGACCTGTATACAGTACTCAAGGTGTAGCCTTATAGAAGGGGATAATCACCTCCTTATCCCTGCTAGAAAAATTCCTGTATATCATTGATAAGACACCATGAGCTACTCTTGCAGCCCGTCTGCACTGCTCAGAAAACTTCATATCTGCTTGCATAATTACCCACAGGTACTTTTCTTTCTCTACCACTGTCAGTGTAATACCACAGAGTTGATATGTTACTCTGGAGTTACTGCTTCCCATATGTAGTACTTTATATTTGTCAATGTTAAACTTCATTTACCACCTCTCAGCCCATCTGCTCAACTTTTCTAGATCCTGTTGCAGCAGCGTACTGTCATTAGTATGCTTATCCTTAACAACCCTGCTTATCAGTTGTCCTTAACAACCCTGCCAACCTTCGTATCATCTGCAAACTTGGACATTAAGCTTGATATATCATCATCAATATCATTCATAAATACAGAAAATAACAATGGACCCAACACTGAACCCTGAGGGATTCCACTAATAACATTAGTCCACGATGAGCAGTGTCCATTGATTACCACTCTCTGTCTTCTCCCACTCAACCATCCCTTTATCCATAGCAGCAATTTGCCTCCAATGCCACACTGCTCGAATTTGTTCAGCAGTCCATGTGCAACAGTATCAAAAGCCTTTCTAAGATCCAAATATATAATATCAAAGTTATTCCCTGCATCCAGTTCCTTTGTGACCACATCATAGTATCCAATCAAATTGGTCAGGCAAGACTTTCCCTTAACAAAACCATGCTGTATCCAAGCTATAACTGAAGTCTTGTCTAGATGATTCTGCAGTGCTTCTTTTACCAGTGCCTCCATTAATTTTCCTGGAACAGAAGTTAAACTAACAGGTCTATAATTACTTGTACCCTTTGATCCTCCTTTTTGAATTGGGGTCACATTTGCACATCTCCAGTCCATGAGTACCTCACCTGAGTCCAAAGAAGCTCTCATAATTATAGCTAAGGGTTTGCTTACTTCCTTTGCTGCCTCCTTTAATATAAATGGATAGATCCCATCCACCCTGGGTGCCTTTTTTATGTTTATCTTCAACAATTTCTCCTCCACTTTCCTCTCAGTTATTACAAAATCATCTAGCTCACTGCCAGAGTTTAATTCACCTCTGGCATTCCCCCTTCCTCCGTGGGATTCCTAATTGCCATCCTATGACAATTACTTCAGCAAATAGGGTAAAAAATATTAGGCAATTCCATGCAGTTCACATACAAAATTAATGCAGATACACTGTATGGCTATTAAATAATGAGACTGTGTGTGCAGTACTACCCACATACACCAAGCACCACCTGTGAAACATAGCCACAGCAGTTGACCTTGAACCTTTCTGTTGTCTGTCAAATCATGTTCGAACATGCTCATTTACTTTGCAGTTAGGCAGGTTTTCATTACTTTGTGTTTTTGCAGAGTGCCAGAAAAGTAATAGACAAAAGAATCAGAAAACAAATCAAATTCAAATTTTTAACAAAACTAAAGAAAGCACAACTTGAAGTTTTGAGTTGTTACATCAAGTTTATGGAAAAGATACTATGTCAAAAGCTCACATGTTTGAATGATATAAAAGATTTTTAGAAAGAAGAGAGAATGTGGAAGACGATGAACAACCAGGCCATCCGGTATCCATGAAAACTGATGAAAATGTGGACCAGGTAAGAACATCGATTAGAACTGATCATCATTTAAGTATCAGACTAGTTGCATCAAAACATAAACTCTAGAAGGAAAGGGATGAATCAGATTGGTCTACTGGATATTGATGGTTCAACTGTTGATGATCCTGCTCAGGTGGCTAACAAACTAAATGAGTATTTTGCATCTACATTCACACATGAGGGGAATGTCAGAGGTGAATTAAACTCTGGCAGTCCAATAAATCCTTACTTTTAGCCGTCACACTCTAATTTATGTAGCAGGACTTATTTCTGCAGTAGGTTACTCATGTTGGTCAAAAATTGTATTGCCAAATAGGATCAGTGTGGAGACCGGTTTTTTCTGCATAATTCACTAATAGCATTTACCTTTAAAGGGATATGTTAATTCAACATATAGATTCAACATATAGACTATGAAATGGGAATATTATAGGGGAACAGGAAATAGGGTGTTGTTGGAGAATCTAAATTGATTTATGTTCAACAAATTCTAAGATTCGACGTATCATGCGATAACTTGATGCATCATTTCTAGATTCCTGATTCATCATTTCTAGAGGTTTCACTAAGGCAGGCTGGTAAGTGAGAATGGCTTGTAGTCATATGGATCTGAGTGATCCTTCCCAGGCTTTGGAAAGACAAGCACAAAAGAATGGTACCAGGAATGACAATAAGTGTTCTCTAGGAATATTCAATTACAAAAATATAAAATGAGATGATTGCCTCATAGTTTGAGTGATGCAACATTAGATAGAATATTCTATGGGGACCAGCATTACTGCAAGTGTGAAGAGCTGATTATAATGATGACAATAGTTTGTATGAAAGGCAACTTTTAGCTTTTCAGTTTTGGTTTAAATTTTTTGAAGAAAAGAGTACTAAGAGCATTTGCAATATACACTGTGATCACTGAATTATGACCACCCCCTATAAAAACTGAATTCAACCCCTTGACCACGTGAGGTACGAGAGTGCGGAGTTAGTTGACCTACATAGCATAGATAAGGTGTCAGTGGTTTAGTAGGTAGTAAAATTCCGAGTGTGATGGGTAAAAGTAAGGATTTATTGGACTTTGATAAAGGACAGATTGTGGGTGCTCAACGAGCTGGTGCCTTGATTTCCCCAAACGGCTGAACTGGTGGGGTGTTCGAGAGCCACCGTAATTAAAGTGTACCAGGACTGGCGTCAAAATTGTCAAACAACGACCCGACAGCAAAACTGCAAAGGTCAGTGAAAGGTGGATGTTAGAGGTGAGTGATGGGTCCGATAACTCATACAGACGAACAGGCAGAGCACCGTTGAAGAGCTGACTACACAATACAATATGGGGCAACCAAGAACAATATCTGGCATGACCATGCGTCACATGCTGGCATGTATTAAAAATTTGCATATACCAGCAGACGACCCCTACAGCATCCTCTCCTAACCAAGGTTCATCAGCGTAAAAGACTCGCCTGGTGCAAAGAGCATGCAAGTTGGACGTTAGAAGACTGGAAGAAGTTGTGCTGGTCGGATGAGTCCCGTTATTTACTCCACACCGTGGATCGTTGTGTAGGGATTTAGCATCAACAGCATGAGGTTCTTGATCCATCATGCATGGTATCAAAAGTGCAGGCCGGTGAAGGTGGTTGTATGGTGTTGGGCATGTTTCACTGGCAGGAACTTGGACCCCTGGTGCATGTGGAACAACGTATCAGTGGTCTCCACTATCATCAACTGCTTGCTGACTGTGTACACTCCGCTATGTTACACTTTTTCCCAAAAGGCAATGGTGTCTTCCAAGATGACAATGCGTCAAGCCATCGGGCACTTGTTGTGCAGGAATGGTTTGAGGAACACAGTTCTGACTTCCAGCATATCGATTGGCCTCCGAACTCCCCCGATATCAATCCCATAGAGCACTTGTGGGACAATATAAAAAGGCATATCAGGTGTCTGGATACACTAATCACCTTCATACGTGCATTGCTGACCGCATTACACACAGCTTGGTTGGCCATACCTCCCGAATGCTTCCGACATCTTGTTGAATCAATGCCATGTGTGATAGCTGCTGTACTGAGGGCAAAAGGAGGACCTACGAAGTATTAGGTAGGTGGTCATAAGTCACTGATCACTCAGTGTATAAGGAGAATAATTCCTTCCCATTATGGTTAAGAATTGGGGATGGTGTTTGAGGGAATTTACAATTAAGCATTCTTTTCTTATTCTGTATTACTTTAGAGCCAGAGTCTTTAGTGATCATCAAGGCAAAATGAATCCAGCTTGCTTTCAGATGCAACTTGTCTTTTCTCTGAGTTTCTTGCACTTTATTGGATTGGTGGTAGTGGCAGGAAACCTCTGAAACAGATTACATTCTTTGTTCTTCTCTTTTTTTGATAGTATTACATGCCTCATTCCACAAAGAATTAGTAAAAAAGCATAATAGATGCTTGCAGAACAGCAATATGTGCTGCAAAGTAACTGATATATAATATGCTCATCAACAGTGTCAAGGGATTTTAATCTGAATAATTCTTTTATCTAATGAAATAGATGATTTGAAGAGCTGATCAAGACATCAAAGGCAGATATTGTTGGGATATCAGAAACATGGTATCACACAGATATAAGCAGAGCAGAATTGGAATTTGGGGAGTACAATGTATACAGAAAGGATAGACAGGGTAGAATGGGAGGAGGGGGGGTTATGATGTTAGTTAAGAAACACAGAAAATCTAATGAAGTGCATCCAGGCCTGAAGTAGCCAAGTGGTCGGGGATGCGAGTGCAATAGCATACACTCTTTGAGTGGACTGGGGTTCAAGCCCGTGACTACTAAATATGATTAATTGTATTAATTTGTACTGATTGAGTTATTGTAAACTCCACTGACCTGGTGGTCATGCAGGAGTATAAACAAGAAAACACAGTGCAATGTTAAGTCAGTTTGGCGTGACATAAACACTGGGAAAGAGAAAAGGAGAGTAGGAGTGTGTTATAGGCCTAATGACTCTGATGAGTACAACAAACAATTGTGCAGAGAAATAGAGTGGGCTAGTAAATCAGAATGTCTTGTCAGAATGTTCTGGGGGATTTTAACTTTCCAGATATTGACTGGAACTTGTGGTTGGTCATTCACACACTAGAAGACTTTTGTGGATTTATTGGAGGATTGTTTTCTACAGCAACATGTTCAAGGGGCAACCAGAGAGAGAGAATAATACCCTTGATCTGATTATCAGCAGTGATGATTCATGCATTAAAAATTTGCAGATAAAGGAATCGCTAGGTGACAGTGATCACAGTCTAGTGATGTGGGATTTACTTAAAGATTTAACTATCATCAAGGGTAAAGAGAAGGGTTTTTGTTTTCGTAAAATTGACTACAGTGGTCTCAGACAGTTTTTAAATTCTATACAGTAGGATCAACTGATTATATTAAAAACAGCGAATTTGAAATGGGAAGCCTTCAAGGAAGTTACTAGGCTTTTCATACCAATTAAGAAATACATTTCAAGATTTAGGCCTAAATGGATGTCTCATAAACTAATTAGGATTGTGGCAGAGAATAAAAATGCGTGGGATACTTGTTGTTTGTGTTGTTGTTTGGTTTTTAGGAGCATTAGCAAATAAGGCCATATTGCTCTGGGGATATGCAGTAGTCATTCCCTGACCTTTATGCATCCTCCGTATTTGGTGGCCACGGGCTAGAACCCCAGTCTAATCAAGAAGCATGTGCTACGCACTGCTGCTCCTGCCCACCTGGCTATGCAGGTGCCAGCGTGGGATGCATATAAATTATCAGGTGACACACAAACCTTGTGGCAGATATAAGCTAGTCTGTAATCAAGTCACGAAGGAGTTAGGCAAGCGAAAGCTCATTACGAGAAATTCTTGGCAAAGGATGCAAAGAAAAACAAAAAACACTTCTTTACTTATATAAACTCTAGAAGGAAGGGGATGAGTTAGATTGGTCCACTTGATGTTGGTGGTTCGACTATTGATGATTCTGCTCCGAAAGCTGACAAACTGAATGAGTATTTTGCGTCTAAATTCACACATGACGAATTCTGTAAGGAAGGAGAGGACAGAAGTTTACTTAACTCTAACAGGGAGCTAAATGATTTAATAATAATGAGAAGAAAGTGGAGGAGAAATTGTTGAAGTTAAACATAAAAAAGGCACCTGGTGGAGAAGGAATCTATCCAGTTATATTGAAGGAGGCAGCAAGGGAAGTAAGCCAAAACCTTAGCCATAATTATGAGAACATCCTTATATTCAGGGGAGGTCCCCATGGACTGGAGATGTGCAAATGTATTCCCAATTCACAAAGGGGGTTCAAAGGGTGATTCAAATAATTATGAATGTGTTAGTTTAACTTCTGTCCGTGGAAAATAATGGCGTCACTGGTTAAAGAAGTGATGCAGGATCCTAAACAAGACTGCAGTAATAGTTCAGACACAGCATGGGTTTGTAAAGGGGAAGTCTTGTCTCACCAATTTGATTGGATACTACGATGTGGACACAAAGTAACAGGATGCAAAAAATAATTTTGATATCATATACTTTGATTTCAGGAAAGCTTTTGATACTGTTGCACATGGAAGACTGCTATACAAATTGAAGCAGTATGGCATTAAGGGCAAGTTGCTGCAATGGATAAAGGGATGGTTGAGTAGGAGACAGCAGTGAGTTGTAATAAATGGACACTGCTCTATGTGGACTAATGTTATTAGTGGAGTTCCCCAGAGTTTGATGCTGAGCCCATTGTTATTTTGTGTGTTTATCAATGATATTAATGAAGGTATATCAAGCTTAATGTCCAAGTCTGCAGAAGATAGAAATGTCACTGGGTTATTAATGATATTAAAGACATGTGCTATTTGAACAGGATCTAGAAAAGTGAGGCAGATGGGATGAGAAGTGGCAATTGAAGTTTAACATTGACAAATGCAAAGTACTGCATATGGGTAGCAGTAACCCAAGAGAAACGTACCAACTGTGTGGTGGCACTCAGGGAGTTGGAGAATGAAAAAAACCTGGGGGGTTACAGGTTTTTTTGTGCAGTCAGATATGAAGTTCTCTGAGGTGTGCAGCCAGATATGAAGTTCTCTGAGCAGTGCAGACAGGCGGCCAGTGCAGGTCATGGATTTTTTCATTGATATATAGGAATTTTGCTAGTAGAGACAAGGAGGTGATTATATCTTTGTATAAGGCAATGGTCCGCCACATCTTGAGTACTGTGTACAGGTCTGGAGGCGTCATTTTAGGAAGGATGTAGAGTTGCTAGAACAAGTACAGAGAAGGGCAACAAGAGTGGTAAGAGGAACAAAGGAGTACTCTTACCAAGAGAGTCTTAAATTCTGCAAGTTGCAGCATCTGGAGACTAGCACCTGCGAGGTGATCTGATTGAGGTGTACAAAGCCTTAAATGGTTTTAGCAGGCTCAAGGCTGATGGGATACTTCCGCTTGCTCAGATTAAGAACCTGGGAGGACATAGATTCAAATTGAGGAAACACAATTGTAGAATAGATGTATGTGCAGACGTTTGCCTTTAGCTAGCAGGAAGTTGATAGCTAGAACAGACTTCTATCTGTTGTTGTGGAAGTTGATAGCTTATATAATTTAAGGCTGAACTAGACAAGCAGCTGGAGTGACCGGATGGGTGAAAGGGGAAGTTTTTTTTTTTTTTTTTGGCTGATGCTGTATAAGATTGCTTTCTTGCATCATATGCCTCAACTAATGTTATTGCTAATTTGTATTATGTCCAAACTGCCTTAGAAAACTTCCATTTTTTTGTACACCTCTGTTTACATGGAGCTGATTGTTTGAATGCTGCATATGATCAGAAAGTGATCACTATTAAGTCGGTCATATATTACTGTCCATTCAGTACTGGGAAAACAAAATTGGGAAACAAACTGAAAGATCGATGTCTGATGTTGATTCACTGGGTAGATGCATATATGTATGAGTGCTAGTGTTTAAGTGTTAATCACCACGTAGTTCACCAGTGAGGCAAAGAAAACTCAGACTTCAATCCTTCTAAAACTCAGTCCTGGCTGATTTCTAGCATAAAAGAGCCTACTGCATCCATGCTAAACATCAATGACATACAGATGTCTAGGCAAGTTCGCTTATCTTTATTAGGGATTGCTCTGACTTCTAATATTTTCTGGCAGAAGCATCTCACAAATAATACTTCTTCAGCAACAAAAAATTGGGTTTCCTTTTTTGCTCCCAGCTTTACTTTTCTTCTAAATAATCACTGCTTCTACCAATCTTACACACAAAAGTCACAAAATATTCTTCCTACATTTTGGATAATGCTCCTGAAACCTCTCAGGCTCCTAGACTCCATGAGAAGAGGGGAATTTAGGTTAATTAATGACCCATCTCTTATGAGCTCTCTAGTCTGTCTCATGGACATTCAGTTTCTGCTGTAACTGAACAGACAACAGATGGAAGCATTTCAGCAATTAACCGCCCATTGGCTGAAGGGAAACTGCACATGTATTCTGCAACCATCCTCCTTCAATTTGAATTTATGCCCCCTCATGTGTATAGTCTGAGCAAGAGGAAGAATTCCATCAGCACTTAGTATGTTTAAGCGCGCCTCCGTAGCCAGGTGGGAAGGAGCAGCAGTGCGTAGCACACGCTTCTTGATTAGACCGCGGTTCGAGCCCGTCGCCACCAAATACAGAACATGCGGAAAAGTCACCGCACCGGAGCAATATGGCCTTAGTTGCTAATGCTCCTAAAAAAAAAAAAAACCCAAATAACAGTAACAGTATGTTTAAGCCATTCAAAGGATTAAATACCTCAATCAGATCACCTCACTGATGCCTAGTTTCTAGACACTGCAATTTGCATAACTGAAGCCTTTCTTGGTAAGAGCAACCCTTTGTTTTCCTCACCAACTTCATTGCCTTTCTCTGTACCCATTACAACAGCTCTACATCCTTCCTAAGATGATGCCTTCAGACCTGTATGCAGTACTCAAGATGTGGCCTGACCATTGCCTTATACAATGGGATGATCACCTCCTTATCCCTGCAAGCAAAATTCCTGTATATCATTGACAAAACCCCATGATCTGTCTTGGCAGCCTGTCTGCACTGATCAGAGATAGGATGGTGCAACATGTTTTTTAATAAAAGTAATTTTTTGGGGGGGATATCTGAACCTTAATCCATATATTCTATGTGCAACAGCCTGAGCTATTGAGTTCTGCTTTTGGAAAGGTTGAATTTCCTTTCCTACATTACTATAGTACATTTTATTTTGCTGCTATTCTTTTAACTGTTGCATTCTTGGAAACAAAAGGGAGGCATCTATTTGGTTTCCAAGGCAAGAGATACTGAAATTGTATCATGGTGTTGTTTTTTTCAAGGGTTTGAAAAAAACACATATTTGAAATATTCTTACCTAAAAATTCCTTCAGTCTGGGCTCCATTTAGTCTTAACACAGCTTCTGAAAGAGACGTCTGAATCCATGGGAGGCATCTGTTTGGATAACGATTTTTTTGAAGAGTCATTACTTCATTCAAAGTATTTCCAAACATAGAAGGCCGAAATATCTGAAACTTGATAAATATACAATAAACAAAATTATTTGTTCTTTCAGAAAGCACTTTAAAAAATTTAATTTTAATCTATTAGTGATTAGTAATTTATACAGGATTAGCCATTAAAATGAAGTCCAAAATTTATGAGTAAAAAAGAAAAAAAGAAAATGCAAATTGTAATTCTGAAATTTTATAAAGGCTACATGTGAGTGAGGCACTATTCTGTTAGGAGTGAGACTAGATCCCTTAATGCATTTATCTATTTGTTTACTCATTTATTAACATTTGAATTTGATATAAGAGCATCATGTATATTATGTAAGAAGTGTGTCGTGTTGAGCATTTCTGAGTTTTAATCTTACAAGAAGTGCTGTTGTGTACTCCAAGAATCTTTTCCAAACAAGAAGGTACCTAGTGAGCCCACTACTTGTTATTAAATAAGTTGTGTTTAAGAGATGGTAGTATTCATGACGAAAAACATAGCCATCCTAAACCATTGTTAACAGAAGAAAAATCAACTAAAGTTAACGTTGCATTTGAGAATTCCCTGAGGAAGTTAATAAATAACTGGAAAACAAGCATACTGTTGGAATTAACGTCCTCCTGGTATTGGGAAGTGGGCAGTTTGAATAAATTTAAAGAAATATTGGGCATATTATTGGAAGGGATGGGAAAACGAAGTGAGATTTTCTTTCTTCTTTTTTAAGGTTGTTTAAATTTGTTTCCTTGCACCACTTTGTCACTACTAATACTTAAAAAAAAAATTGGCACTGAAACAATAGTTTCAATTTTTTCCATGTTTCCAGACACTTTTAACAAACAATAAACAAAATTATTGTTTTGTTTACTGTCAAGAAATAATTTGGTTCTGCAATTTTCAGAACCAAAGTAATTTTTGGTGAGAATACCCTATTGTGACTAATCTTCAATGTTACTCTTCTCTGCACCACTATTACAACAGGATCTACATCCTTGTTACTTCCTAATAGTCAAGTGGCTAGAAAAAAATTACAACAGCACATAACACTTATTACACAAGCACCATACTCTCACGTATCTGTATCACATTGCCTACATCAGAGTTACATCACATTTCCAGCAAATCTACAATGACTTAACATTGCATGACTTAACCAGTACTTTATATTTATCAAATTTTATTTCCTACACTCCTAGAATTGGTGTAAAAACGTACACAAACAAGAAAAATAAATTCCTAACACAGCCCATATAGTTGCTTGTTCCATGAGGAAGGCCCCCCCCACTTTGGATTAAACTTTATTTTTGTTCTTTGCATTTCTGAAAATTTAATGGGTAGAAGGTGTTTGCATACACCTTGATGAAAGGCTTGTGTTAATACTACTGTGGTGCCTCCGTAGCCAGGTGGGCAGGAGCAGCAGTGCGTAGCACATGCTTCTTGATTAGACCGGGGTTTGAGCCCATGACCACCAAATATGGAGGTTGCGGAAAGGTCAGGGAATGACCACTGCACAGCCCCGGAGCAATATGGCCTTAGTTGCTAATGCTCCTAAAAAAAAACAAATTACAATAATACTACTGCAATTTCAGTTGGTTTTATTACTTATTGTCCTTTTCAGTGAACTATCATGGAAGAGCAGCTCTGACATTTGGTATTCATTTTTTGGATTTTACTCAGTAATACTTAGGCTTTGGTTGTTTAGTTAACTGTGGAGGTAAACTGAACCCAAGATATATATATATATTTTTTCCCTTTTGTGTCAAATCATTCTTGCAACTTTAGTTGGGCAATTTTTTAGCTCCTTGTCTAGAACATATTATTTATGTAAGAGTGTCCACACATGCAGTTTTTTTGTGTGAAAACTAAAAACTAATTTGAATAATATGTTCACATGCAGTGGTGATGGAAAATTTCAAGGACTGACTTTGTATCTTAAAACTGTCACATTGTAGCAACTTACTGTAACATGTTCTAGACTTCTAGATAGAGTAATGCAAGAATTGCCCATTTATCTGCAGTCAATCTGAATTAGTGCAAACTGAATAGGTGTTTTATGTGTTTTATCACATTTTAATATAAGCAGTTTTACTGAGCACAAATTGTGCATCAAATTTTGTTTCAAATTAGGGAAAGTGCAACAGAAACTCACAAAACGTTAAAAACAAATTTTAGAGAAGATGTTATGCGTCATTCAAAGACTTTTCAGTGGTTTGCAAAGTTTAAAGAGGGCAATGATCCAATGGTCCAATCGCTTATGTTTGTGCCCTGATCAGGAGTGAGAAACTTTTAACTATTTTTGAAGTTGTGAAATTGGTATTTGTTATGGAGCATTTTGATCACTTTTAACACAAGAGATTTGTGAATGTAGCAAATTTCAGCCAAGTTTATGTCTTGCATCCTCACTGATTAGCATTAGCATTAGTTGAGATCAAGAAAGCAAGCTTATTCAGCATCAGCCAAAAAAAAAAACCCTTCCCACTTCACCTATCTGGTCACTCCAAATGTCTGTCTGGTTCAGCCTTAAATTTATTTAAGCTATCAACTTTCACAACAGATGGAAGTCTGTTGCAGCAATCAACTACTCGCTGGCTAAAGGCAAACTTCCGCACATCTATTCTATAACTGCCTTTCTCAATTTGAAACTATGCCCCCTCAGGTTCTTAATCTGAGCAAGCGGAAGTATCCCATCAGCATTGAACCAGCTCAAACCATTCAGGGCCTGATGATTACAGATAGCAGAGAGCTCTCACATGTTAACGTGTTGCTGCTGATCCACACGTTCTTTCATCATTACTAGTGATGAATAGGGTGTATGGCTATGACCTGAAAACAAAGGCCCAGTCCTCTCAACAGAAGACTCAGTCTTTCTCAAGGCAAAAAAAAGTAATAGCCTCAATCAAATGTGAAGATTATACTTATCATATTTTTTGACTCAGAAGGCATTCTTCATTATGAATTTGTCCTGCAGTGAATCAGTAATGTTACAAAACAGTTCTACTATGATTACAGGATTTTGTTTGGAGAAAATGGCCAGACAGCTTCAGGAAATTGATGCTTGCATCATGATAACAATTTTTTGTGAATCACTCCAACAATGGTCCTCCATGTGATTTATTCATAGCTCCCTGGTCCATTATGGCCTCAGTTGCCAATGCGCCATTAAAAACCAAATCATCACGTAGCTCCTTGTGATTTTTTTTGGATCTCTAGCTTAATTCTCAAAAGGTTACACATTTGCAATGACAGAAGAAATTATTCAGAATACAACACAGGGACTATTAGGAATTTAAAAATTATGCTGATTGGGAATGCTTCCAGAAATTCAGAAGCATTAGAATTGGAGTATATACAAGATTGCATGCTATTTATTGAGTTCACAAAAGCCCACCAAAAAAACACAGTCAGCTGCCACTCCTATATCCGTACCTCCTAGTGCTCCACCACTACCAAAACCAAGTGGTAAAGAAGAGCACCAGTAATAACAGAAACAATGGATGTAAAGTAGAGGACAAGAAGGTATCATGGAAGTGATCTCACATGTGATCTCACATGTGATCTCACATGTTAGGAAATTTGTCAATATGCTGCAGCTGATCCATACATTGTTTCATCTATTTTGAAGAATATCCTTACCAATAACTCATTATTAGTTCAGAATATTAGTTATACTATCTATTAGTTCAGTTCACACCTCATATAGTTGTATTTTCATCACAAAGCCATGCCTATCTTTGTGGACTAATTTTATCAGTGAATCCCCCAGGGTTCAGTGCTGGGCCCATTGTTGTTTTGTGTACATATCAATGATATCGATGAAGGTATATCAGGTTTAATGTCCAAGTTTGCAGATGATACAAAGGTTGGCAGGGTTGTTAATGACACTAAAGACAGTATGCTACTGCAACAGGATCTAGAAAAGTTAGGCAGATGGGCTGAGAAGTGGCAACTGAAGTTTAACATTGACAAATGCAAAGTACTGCATATGGGTAGCAGTAACCCCAGAGAAAACGTACCTACTGTGTGGTACTACACTCAGGGGGTAATTGTGCAGTCAGATATGAAGTCCTCTGAGAAGTGCAGATGGGCTGCCAGTGCAGGTCATGGATAATAAATCACAAGCAGTAACAAATTGTCAAAGCTGCTAATATTTGTTTAGAAATATATTTTCGACTTGTATTTTTTCTTAAATTGTGTTTAACCTTTTTTTAAATTTGTTTCTGAAAGAACATTAAAACACAATAAACAAACATACAAATTATATGTATACAATAAACAAAAACATACATTAACACTTACACAGGGTTTTAAATAATTAAATGCATTCTTAACAACATCACAGTAATATTGAATAGTTTTAAAACAGTAATAAAAACAAAATAGCAATAGTGTTGGAAATTAGTAATATTAATTTTCTATACTATTTACATATTGAAAAGTAATTTCAATGATTGTAATAGAAATCAATGTATAGTAAACAGGGTTTGAAATGGAAAATTTCATGAAATGGAATGATCATTAATAAAATATTTTATTTTTAATAATGAAATATGTACATGACTACTGATGAATATGATGAACTGGAATGGTGTTCCGATGAACTGTGAACCATTTCAAGTCCTGATGGTAAAAATGGATCCTGATTATGGGCTGAGAAATGCAAAGTACTGCAAATATCCCCAAAATAGAAACATCTGTAGAGAAACCTATTTACATATGTAAAAAAGGTAAAGTGCAGCCATTATCAACCCACTGCAGGATGGAAGCCTCCTCAACTATTCATGCTGAGGGAAATGGACCATAATCTGCCACTGGTCCAGTGCAGGTTGGCAGACCGTATTCAGCAGTCAGGGGCTTGAACCCCGGTCTATTCAAAGAGCGTATGCTACTGCACTCCCGCTCATGACCACTCGGCTACGGAGGCCGTTTTATGTAGTCAGTTTAAAAAAAAATGGGATCAAATAATTTGTGAATTTTTTTAAATTTTGTGAAGGACTTTCCCTTTACTCCTGATAGTAGTTACATCTTTGAGTAAATCCCACATCATCACATGAATAATCACAGCTGATAATCAGATCAAGTGTATTACTCCCTCTGGTTATCTGTTGAATATGCTGCTGCTGTAGAAAACAGTCATCCAATAAATCCTCAATTGTCTAGCTAGTGTTCAAGGTGACCAACCCACAAGTTCCAGTTAATATCTGGAAAGTTAAAATCTCCCATTATAAAATGTTCTGATTTACTGGCCAACTCTATTTCTTTGTACAGTTGTTCGTTGTACTCATCAGAGTCATTAGGCCTATAACACACTCTTATTCTCAATTTTGTTTTCCTAGTGCTTATGTCGCACCAAACTGACTCAACACTGCACTGTCCACCCATGTCAACTGGATGCACTTCCTTAGATTTTATGTATAACAGTATAACTCCTCCTCCCTTTTTATCCTGTCTATCCTTTCTGTACACATTGTACTCCACAAATTCCAATTCTGCATTTCTTAGTTAAGAAACACAGAATATATTCCTTATATCCTGTGTTTCTTAACTAACAGTATAACCTCTCTTCCCTCTTATCCTGTCTGTCCTTTCTTTATTCCCACTCTCACCCCCTCCTTTCTCCTGATGGTGCTACTACCCTTTGTACCTTTGCAGACCTCCTTTGTTCTGCAAGCTGTCTTCCTTTCCCTGGCCTTCAGTAGGCTCTCAGACCAGGGCTGATTCCTACTTCTCCCTTCCCACATCTTCTTTCCACAGGAGGATGCCTTTTTTTGTGATCTCCTCATTTTGCCTACTTTAAAACTACCATTTGTACTATCTTCCTCCACTCTCTTCCCTTTTTTTTTTTACTTGGTCTCTGTCCAGAAAGCTCAGGAAACATTGGCAGAGACCAGCCAGAGTACGATGGGCAGCGTGGTTCACCTCCCTGTGGTGGTGGTGGTCGGCAATGTCCCACTAGGGGCTGTGTGGCCAAGCAGCCAGAGACACAACAGAACAAAACACAATACTACTGCATAAACTAGACATTACACTTTTTCCTGTCTGTTGTAGTAGTTCTGCATCCCATCACAGAGCACATATGGTGCAGATGTGAGAAACCACTGGTGGTGCCTGACCCTAAATACTATGACACTATGTCTTTTCAGTTTAACTTTAATTATTTCTGTTCTTTAGATAGGAGGCTATTCACTTTAACAAATTTGTTGCTGATATCTTTAAGAGGAGGAACAGGTTGAGGCTAGATAGCAGGACCCGCCACACGGTGGAAGGGATGGCAACCCAGTCCACTGGGATTGCAAGAGCTGATAACATTAACTAAACTCTAATTCCTCTAGAACAAAGCTAAGTGGTCATATTCCTCCTGATTTATGTTGTGTTATGTTGCATTATGAGTTGTATTAATTTTAACTAACAAAATGTTTTTTACACAGCATAGTATGATTTAACTTGATGTTGCAAACTACGTATAAGTTTCAGCTTAGATAGTGGGGCAGTACGAGGTATCTTGAATGAATGTCCTTTCTGTACACATTGTACTCCCCCATATTCAAATTCTGCATTCCTTATATCTGTGTGACACCATGTCTCTGATATCACAGCATCTGCATTTGATGTCTTGACCAGCATTTCAAATTCATCAAATTTACTTACTGTGCTCCTAGCCTTGACATACATGCAAGTATCCATGCACCTGTTCTTACTTTTAGTTACCCTAACACAGCCCACGTATTTACTTGTTCCATGATGACTCCCAGCAGTTCTCGAAATCCCCAGCATCTTACTTTCCAGGCTGCTGCTCATTCCAATAAAAGCAGTGCAAGAATCACTTTCACTTCTGCCTGAGATATTGTTGATCTATTAGTCTCTGTATCCTCCCAAGCTAGCAGTTTTCCGACCCACCTAACACTGCCTCGATAGCATCAGGAAATATTCTTGCACCCTTTCTATTTAAGTGTATCCCATCCCTGTAGAAGCAGTCTCTCCTGTTAACAAGTACAGACCAAATGTTGGTATATTTCCTTTCTTTATAATTTTTGGAAGAATAGGGTTCCAATGAACTCAGTGCTATTAAAGGTATGATTTTGTTTGTCATTTAGATCAATTAAAAAAGTTTTTAAGTTATTCTCTGAAAGACATTCATGAACAGACAATTTAAAACCCCTCCAGCAACTGTACACTGAAAATCTGAATATTTGGATCTCTTCTTGAAAAAAAAATTAATAAGTTCTCATATGACAGGAATCTTGAAATAATGTAGAATTGTGAAAGTTTGATTTGTGGCTTTTAATGAATATCCAAAACTTTAGCAGGCATGGGTTCTCTCCTATGTTTTCATGGTATATTTTTACATAAAAAAAACAAGTACCTAAAAGAGTGAATACAGATCATGGTATGTGCACAAAAATGCTGTTAGAGGGCTGGTGTGCATGGCTGCTTGAATTTTATGCTCTGTGAATGTTAATAGTTTATATTAATTTTCTGGTGTTCTCAGTTTACTGTAGTAGACCTATGATGTCTCACAAGAGATCATCGATGCATTTTTAACGAGTGTATAGCATTTTCAATCAGGTAATTTTATATTTTCTTTTCTCTGAATTCCAATTGCAGTTATCCATTTTACCATTTATATTATACAAAGTGCTCCCTGACTGTTTACTGACCACAAAGAATCTCCCTTTGGTTTTGGTTTTTTTTTGGCGCATTAGCTACTAAGGCTATAATGCGGCTCTCCCTTTGGTGACCTTGACTCTAGTGCTATTGTAGTTCTCTCAATGTACTACTGCCTTAAGTGCAATTCCCACCTTTCAGTAGCTTACTTGACCCTACACTGTCTGTGTGAGTAGCTTATTACCCTTGGCTAAAATGGTGTAAACTACAAGAAAAAGTTGCTGTCTCTTTCCTGCAAATCATGCAGTGAATGCCAAAAATCTGGTTCAGCTACTGTTCACTATAGAGGACGATATCTTGTGATCTTTTTCAGCAATCATAGCATATCCACACTCTGAGCATCAAATCATGGTCAGTTTCTTTGTATATCCTGTTGTAGGCTACTGAAGCTGAAGGTAATCCCAGCAAAGGAAATGCACATTTTGTTCTATCAAAGTTCACAAAGCAGATTTCATACCCTCCCCTGATCAGTTGTCGATGCTGAGAAGGGGAGGATATGAATCAGGATTTTCTTCTACTGTTTGTTATGATGTGAGTTATTCCTCCAAGGTCATTAATGAATAGTCCTCTGAAGTGGCATCCCCCCAACTACAGCCAAATGTGGCACACAAACAGCAGACTATAGAATGCAGCCACAATCGAGATTTTCTGGAAGAGAAATTTTATGGGGATGTTATACTGCTGTTTCAAACCCTCTTGGAGAGATCACAGGCATGGTGGCCACCTGAAATTACAAATTTGTTTAAGCATAAGTAAACTCTGCCCCAAAAATTGAATTCATCTGGCAATATTCAAAATAGGATTGCTTTTTCAAGGGCCAGAGCAACCCTCAACAGAAAAAAATTTCAATCAATAAGATGTTACCTCCATGTCACTTTTGAGAAAGGAAAGCTGCCTTTAACTGAGAAAATCATGACCTTTCCTGAATCACTAAATCCTAAGGTTAGTTAGTTAGTTATTTGGTTTTTAGGAGCATTAGAATATTTGAGCAGTAAAATATTTGAATAGGAAATAAGGCACCGAACCTTTGAAAATATATACCCTTGGGATTATCTGCTAAACTATTCTCTTGAAACTGCTTACTTATTAATATTTTTCTTTTCAGGAATTTTGCAAATTGGATTTTTGCACGTGTACATCAATCTCCAAATTATCAGCATCAAAACTTTGCTCTCATACTTCCCATTTAAAAGAAAACAGCTTTTGAAGAGAAGGAAGAAATGTGGTTCCTGTATCTGCTTGCTCTTCAAAAATATCAAGCAAAAATTATTTTTATTTATAAAATAAATTCCTCTCTGCACTCAAAAATCTTTACTGTCAGGCTCATAGTATCCTTAACAAAAAAAAAATGCTTAATTAATGATTTCACTAAAAACAAATTAAACTAAGAGCTTTTTCTTCTATAACCAAAAAAATAAAATTTGCTTCTGATAAACTTTTTTTTTTTTTTTTCAGGAGCATTAGCAACTAAGGCCATATTGCTCCGGGATATGCGGTGGTCATTCCCTGACCTTTCCGCATCCTCCGTATTTGGTGGTGACGGGCTCGAACCCCGGTCTAATCAAGAAGCGTGTGCTACGCACTGCTGCTCTTTCCCACCTGGCTATGGAGGCGCCTCAAATCCTAAGGATTGGCATCAACACATTTCAAGGTTTGGAGCAAAACCAAATGTGCTTCAGCTGCCTGAAAACACTGACCATCAGAACGTCCTGTCATCTGTGCAGCTGACATAGCAACAGCTGGTTGTAGCCATAAATTTATTCTTGCTGTCAGCAGCTGCTGGTTCAGTTAATATCTCAGAATTTATTCTGAAATGCCTGAGTCCATATATTCTGGATCCACTGGTTCATGCATACAACAAAATTCTTGCTCGGCACTATTTCCCTCCAGAGTGCATTATTTACACAGTTATACCTCTACCCAAAGTTTCTGCACTAACTCTGTTGACTCACTTCAGACATATATCAAGGGCATCCTGTCATCTCAAACTATCAGAAAAAAATCTTGCTACTGATCTCCACCTCTCAGTTCTTTCCAAACCATCCTCCAGAAATATATTATTCCATAAAAAATAGATAATCTATCGCAAGCCTGTTATCCACAATGTGAAAATCCTTGGGGCCTTTGAGTCCATACGTTTAATGATGAAATGGCTATATATATATCTGAATGTCCATGTGCATTTGATAGTATTAATGTGGATGCACTGCTTAAATTCTGTGAAAATTATTACATGGGTAAAGGTAATTTGCTACATTTCCTCAAGGTTATATAGTCCTGCAGCTTATGGCCAATTGTTCACCTGATCTGTTGACACTGGTGTTCCACAAGTAATACTAGTATCAACAGATGTCATCTCTGGGTTGTTGTTTTTAGTATTTTTACATCACTTTGATTGAAGCAGCAATTTACGGTTATGGTATGCTGATTATTTAAAAATAATGACCAAGATTATATCTACTGATTGTCAGCAAGCTGTTCATCTCAATGATACCCTGGGTTTCATCACTGAATACCTAAGCCAGTTTGGTCTCAAGATTAACCCTGAAAAATTGGTACAGTTAATTTTCTTCTTGAAACAGACTGCCATCTCAGGTTGTGCCAGTATATCAGAGGAAAACAAATTCCAGTAGTTGATACACATATGCACTTGGTATAATCTTTGACAGCAAAACTCGGTTTTCACCATTACATCGAAGCAGTGTGATTGAAAATGCTCAGAATGCACTGAATAATGAAACAACATCTTTTGCATGTGCTTGACTAGACATTCACAAGAAAGTTCAGTCGCTTTGGGTGTCATCAGCTCCAACCACATTGTAGTAAAGTATTGGATGCTTTGCTGGGCAGCTTTCAAACTTAACTGCCCCTTTTCCAAAGCACCACTGCACTTTCTATTGCCCTTGGCATGAAGAAATTGCACAATAAAGTAAATGTGATCTCATTAACATCCACAATGAAGATATTCTTAGTTGTCATCTCCAAACCTAATATATGGGTGGTTTGTGTGTGGAGGATTCTGGAAATGTCCCCTTAGGGCTCATCACTTCCTGGTGGCTCATAACAGATTCCATTTCACTGACAGATTTCTACCTTTTGAACAACTGTCAGCAGTGCAACAAGTGGAGATGCTGATTTTCTGCAATTCACTGCAAACAAAAAATACTGGAAGACATGTCCTCAAGTTACTTAGGGATCTACTTTCCACCACATCATTGCTTTGTAATCATGATATATGAGGACTTACTCAATGTCTCTGTTTGATCCATGAAATTGGGAACTTATCAGCTGTGTCACTCAACCAGACTCCACTTTCTTGGTAGTCAGCTGGCTGTCTATTCTATTAATAATGGAAACTCAACTTGTTCTAGGTTTTTTTTTTTTTTTTTTTTTTGTTTTGGTAGTTGTTGGCGCATCGGCTTCTGTGGCCATATTGCACCTCCCAAGGTTTTTGCAGTACTTTGATCCAAGCCCGAGGCGGGAATCGAACCCGCGACCTTTGGCTTGCCGGGCAGGTACTTTACCCACTCGGCTAGCCCGGTCGGCCACTTGTTCTAGGCTTGATCAATATGTACCACTACGTATTTTTATGTATGTATGATTTTGTGGTGTGGATGTTTTTTTTTGATATTCTGTGTCTTCTAGTTTGTGTTAATATATTTTTTGCATTGTATTTTAACCTATTATACATCTTATTGCTCCTTTCCTTAATACTAAGGTGTGCAGATTCTTGATGTTGAGGATCTCTGTTATCAGCAACCTTGTTAACCAAAAAAAAAAAAATGTGTGAATCCCCTGGCCTTAGTCTGCCATGAAAGGAAATTGTATGTATGTATTTTCCTGTATATAACAATATAATAAAGATTTTCTAGTGCATTCAGAAATTATGCCCTGGTGGAAAGAGTTATGTGTGGTTTTGTATCATCAATCACCACAGGAAGACAGTGAGGTGAAATTTATGTTTTTGAGAACAAATCTATATAAATTAATGCAAAAAAAGGAAGTATTGGCAGTTCCCACTTTAAAAGTTTATTTTTTTCAAGTATCAACAAAATTGAAAATATGAACATTAATTGCAATAAATAAAAGCTAAACATTCATAACTATGACATTTCCACACATGTGTTTGTTTGTTTAGGCAGAAGAGAGTGTCTCACTGACTCACACACAACATACAGCAGTTACCACATAAAGAGTGGTTGTGTTGTTCTTCATTTTCGCTGCTTTGTCTTATTTCAAATTTATCCCCCTTATTAATACTGTACAGTATGCCAAAACAAAGTAATACTATGGGGAGTGATGTTAATAAAAAGAAACAGCAAAGAGGAATAATATTGGAAACAAAATATGAGATCATAAGCAAACATGATCTCATTATTCTTCATAATCATCAATCGATGATGATGAAGAATAAACATTCTTTAACATTTGTATGACATAAATAATTTCTTTATTATTATAATTTGCTTGATTTTAAAGGCTATGTTTTCATTTCTTTGGTTAAATAAATCATTGTTTAAGCATAAACTATTGTTTTTTTTACTATGGTCAAATTTCATTGTTGAGAACATAACCTCTGTTTTTAACATTATGTCTATGGGAAATAAATTCCCATTTTACGAGTTTTCGTGTTATGAGTGCATGCTAGCGCATGAATTAACTCGTAATGTTGGGAACTACCTGTAGTTTTAATAATAATACAAAAAGTTACCTTAAACTAAATGATCTTGTATTTCAGTAAAATCATAAAATTTGTGTCAAACAACTTTCATATAAATTTTAAAAAAATGTTAAAAGAAAACTGAGAAATGATAATAATTACTGATTATTCTCCAAGTTAAAGTGAAATTATCTAATTAAAAAAAAGGGTAAAAAAAAGAAGAAGAGGTGGTATGCATGCCAATTTTAAAATATATTAAATATTAGCAGTGGGTGACCCCTGCAGAAATGCATGTTTTAGATTATCTAATACATTTAGACACTTCTATAACATAGAAGACCTTCAATTTAACAGTACAGTCATTATCTCTAGATGTAGCTGATACATTAAATAAGTTCAAAAAAATTCCCTAAGCCAACACAATTTAGATCTATCCAATTAAAAAACTTAAGATCTTCCTACAGTAAAAGGACCCAATAATACACATCAACATAGAATTAAGGCACACGAAGGTGATCCCCCCCCCCCCCATTGATAGTCACTGAAAAATACCACATAGAACAAGCCATTTCCAAATGCCTTGTCCCTGTTCTCCTTCTCTCCCCTCAATACCCTTTCCAATAAAAACATAAATGACTTTCTTTGTAACATTACTAAACTTAAATTACAAACTGGATATGTACATTGTTTGATTTCATTGTTTTGATATCTCAATAGCATCCCTTGTCACAGAAGCTAACCCTGTCTAATTCAAATTTAGAGATCTTTCAGTGGATACTTCAATTTGAACAGCAGTTTTCGAAACTTTTGAGACTTCCCCCTCCCCCAAAAAAAAAACATCTTACTGAAATACTTCCATATAACCTCGAACCTCTCCTTATTTACAAACAACCCTCGTCCCAAGATTATGGACAATATGTTTGCTACCTGCAACATGGCAGTAATGCCTCAAATGCTTTATAATACCATAAATACTTTATAGAAATGAACTGAGAAAACAGCAGCTGTTTAAAAATATTTATAAACAATATTGGAAAGCATATCAAGCTTATTGTCAAAGATTGCTGATGATACAAAGGTTGGAAGGGTGGTTAATGACAGGAATCAAGGCATCCTACTGCAACAAGTCCTAGAAAAATTTGTAAACGGGCTGAGAAGTGGAAATTTAGGTTTAACATTGGTAAATACAAGCTACTAACATATGGGTGGATGTAATCCCAGAATAACATACCATTAGGTGGTATTATGCTCAAGGTGGAGGAGAATGAAAGAGACCTGGGGTAATTGTACAGGTTGTTAGAACAGCTCATGGGGTCTGTTAATTGCTGCTATAGATAAAGGGATGGTTGAGTGGGAGAAGACGGAGAGTGGTAATCAATGGACACTGCTCATCGTGGACTAATGTTATTAGTGGAGTTCCTCAGGGTTCAGTGTTGGGTCCATTGTTGTTTTCTGTATTTATAAATGATATTGATGATGGTATATCAAGCTTAATGTCCAAGTTTGCAGATGATACAAAGGTTGGCAGGGTTGTCAAGGACACTACTGACACTATGCTGCTGCACCAGGATCTGGAAAGGATGAGAAGATGGGCTGAGAGGTGGCAAATGAAGTTTAACATTGACAAATGTAAAGTACTACACATGGGAAACAGCAACCCCAGAGCAACGTATCAACTCTGTGGTACTACACTGACAGTGGTAGAGAATGAAAGGGACTTGGGCGTGGTTGTGCAGGCAGATATGAAGTTCTCTGAGCAGTGCAGACGGGCTGCAAGAGTAGCTCATGGAGTATTGTCAATGATATACAGGAATTTTTCTAGCAGGGATAAGGAGGTGATTATCCCCTTCTATAAGGCAATGATCAGGCCACACCTTGAGTACTGTATACAGGTCTGGAGGCCTAATTTTAAGAAGGATGTAGAGCTGTTGGAATGAGTACAGAGAAGGGCAACAAGATTAGTGAATGGAACAAAGGGGTGCTCTTACGAAGAAACGCTTAAGTTTTGCAAATTACAGTGTCTGGAGACTAGGCACCTGCGAGGTTGTTTGTTTGTTTGTTTTTTTTTAGGAGCATTAGCAACTAAGACCACATTGCTCCGGGATATGCAGTGGTCGTTCCCTGACCTTTCCGCATCCTCTGTATTTGGTGGTGACGGGCTCGAACCCTGGTCTAATCAAGAAACGTGTGCTATGCACTGCTGCTTCTTCCCACCTGGCTACGGAGGCGCCTCACCTGCGAGGTGATCTGATTGAGGTGTATAAAGCCTTGAATGGTTTGGGCATACTTAATGCGGATGGGATTCTTCCTCTTAGAATAATCGCCTGAGAGGGCATAAATTCAAATTGAGGAAAGACGGTTGTAGGATACATGTGTGGAAGTTTGCCTTCAGCCAGCGGTGGTTGATTGCTGGAACAAACTTCCATCTGTCATTGTAGAAGTTGATAGCTTAAATAGATTCAAGGAAGAACTCACTCCAAACATACATTTGGAGTGAGTGGATGGGTGAAATAAGGTTTTTTTTTTTTTTTCGGCTGATGCTATATAAGCTTGCTTTTTTGCATCATGTGCCTTTGCTAATGATACAGGAACTTTGCCAGCAGGGATAAGGTGATAATCCCATTGTATAAGGCAATAGTTAAGCCACACCTTGAGTACAGCATACAGGTCTGGATGCCTCATTTTACGAAGGATGTTGATTACTTGGAAAGGGTGCAGAGAAGACCATCCAAATTAGCCATGAGTAACAAAGGGGTATTCTTACCACAAAAAACTACAGTTCTGAAAATTGCAGTGCTTGGAAAGTAGGCACTTACGAGGAGATCAGGCCAAAGTGTTTAAGGCTGAATGGATTGAGTAAACTTTATGATGACACTCTCTCTCTCTCTCTCTCTCTCTCTCTCTCTCCAGACAATGTGCACAAGGATAGGATGTTAAATTGTAAAAGGATGGCAGCAGATGGATTTGCAAAAATTTGCTATTGTGTGGAAGTAAATAGTTTGAAGGAAGATTTACACACAATATTAGAGGGGATGGACAGATGAAGTAGGTAATATATTTTTTTTTTAGCTGATGCTGTATATGCTTGATTCTGATATCTTGCCACTGCTACTGATAATAATGCTAAAACAAAAAAAAAACAAAACATGGCTCCATTTGAGGCTACCTCGCCTATCATACTAAATAAATCTCGTCTAGGACAAGAAAGGCCATCATCTTTTGGGTCTCTGCTTGTGATACCCATGAAATAGACAACTCAAGGATATCTTACTGCCCAGCAATTACCCTCCTACATCTTCAATAATATTACTCAGATGTGCAAATTATAACTAGCCCCCCCTCTACATCTGCAATTAAAATTCTGTTCTACATGGAATTAGGTTAAAAATATTGATTGGCTAAAAGAAACATTGTGTTTTATGATGGAGCAGAAATCTGAAAAAAAATTCTGAAAACAGAAATCTGAAAGCTACCTCAAGGAACACTTCAATTATACCAGATCAGGCATACCTATCATCTTTTAAAAATCAAAAATCAAAAAACTTTTAAAGAGATCTGGCTTTGGCCAGAATGCTCTAGAATTATTTGCCGGCACTGTCCAAATGCTGTTACCAGATTTTTCTTCCAAATTACTGATAATTAAAAGCTTGAGCAGATAAATTATCCAGGCTGACATAAAATACAATAACTGGATTTTCAAGTTCTTTGCTTCCCTTTCCTTTTGTTCAATTACATAGTAACAGTTATGTTCCATGACATTAGCATTAGCATCAGTAGAGGCATATGATGCAAGAAAGAGCTTATTTAGAAATAGCAAAAAAAAAAAAAAAAACCTTCCCATTTCACCCATCCATTTGCTCCAAATGTTTGTCTAGTTCTGCCTTGAATTTATTTAAGTTGTCAACTTCTACAATGACAGATGGAAGTTTGTTCCAGCAATCAACCATCCACTGGCTAAAGGCAAACTTCCACACATCTATTCTACAACCATCTTTCCTCAATTTGAATTTATGCCCCCTTAGGTGCAGAATCTGAGCAAGAGGAAGAATCCCATCAGCACTGAACATGCTAAAATCATTCAAGGTCTCATACACCTCAATCAGATCACCTTGTAGGTAATAGTCTCCAGATGTTGCAATTTGCAGAAGTTAAGTCTATCTTCGTAACACAACCCTTCCACTCACTAATTGCCTTTCTCTGTACTCGTTCCAGCAACTCTACATCCTTCTTAAAATGAGGCTTATAGACCTGTATGCAGTACTCAAGGTGCAGCCTGACCATTGCCTTATACAAGGGAATAATCACCTCCTTATCCCTGCTAGAAAAATTCCTGTATATCATTGACAAGACACCATGAGCTACTCTTGCAGTCCATCTGCACTGCTCAGAGAACTTCATATCTGCCTGCACAATTACCCCCAGGTCCTTTTCATTCTCTACTACTGTCAGTGTAGTACCACAGAGTTGATATGTTGCTCTGAGGTTGCTGCTACTCGTATGCAGTACTTTACATTTGTCAATGTTAAACTTCAGTCCCCGTCTCTCAGCCCATCGGCGCCTCCGTAGTCAGGTAGGAAGTAGCAACAGTGTGTAGCACACGCTTCTTGATTAGACCAGGGTTCGAGCCCATCATCACCACCAAATACAGAGAATGCGGAAAGGTCAAGGAATGACCACCGCATATCCCGGAGCAATATGGCCTTCTTTACTGGGCATTCTTTATTAATTTTTGTACTAATGTTTTTTGAATGAAGAAAGGCAACCTATGCCTGAAAGCTATTGATGTATGTTTATTTTAACTGATTATTTTATATGTCTTCAATTTTAATAAACCATTCTAAGTTTTAATCAGGGCAAAAATGGTGGAACAGTGTGTAAGAACTTTGAGAAAATGTAGAAGAAATGCTAATGAAACATTAGAGGAGAGATCTAATAGACTAAGAGACTGAAATGAGACTCTACGACTACGAAGATGGACAGAAAACATTGAAGAAAGAGAAGCACGGTTGGAAATGAGAAGACAGACGAAAGTCTGTAGGACTAATCAAATAGATGTACTGGATGTGAATAATCAACAAGCTGTAATTAATGTGGAAGAGCATCACATATGTTACAACTGTGAGTATTGCAATGCTAGATATTGGGGACTTGAGTTACGCACATCGTATAAATACACTAAATGCTATCATGATGGAAAGGTTTCACTTGACCCACTGTCTGAGATACCAACCTACTCTATTACGAGAGCTGCTTACTGGGGATGCGAACGCCACTGCTTACAACTCAGCAATGCTGTTCACATTAATGGGCACAGAGATTAAATCACCACCTGGAAATGGTCCATACTGGTCTCACCGCTATATTCAAATGAGGCAAATAAGCCAGGATATGGACAACTTTATATTTTCGAATTCTGCTGAAGCAACAACAAAAAATCTTCAGGGGCTCACATTTGGTGAGTATTGGCTTGGCACACCCAGGGTCCTGAGCTGGATATGATCATTCTCTTTCTTGGTGATTCCCTTCTACTTCTGAAGCTTGTTCTCTCTCTCTCTCTCTCTCTCCCCACCCCCCCTCCCACTTGTGTAAAAAAAAAATGTTTGGCCGGTGCAGCAAAAGCCTCAGGCTTCCTTGCACCATACTGCTAATAATAATAATAAAAATGGCTTGAAAAACAATCAAACAAAGACTGTATGGCTAAAATAATGCAACAAGTGGACGAGATACTGTGACAAATTAACTCATTTGCTGAGTCATTAGCATTAGCAGAGGTATATGACGCAAGAAAGCAAGCTTATGCAGCATCATACAAAAAAAAAAAAAAAAAAAAAAAAAATCGCACCCATTTTAACCCTCCATTCTTTCCAAATACCTGTCCAGCTCAGCCTTAAATTTATTTAGGCTATCAACTTCCACAACAAAGGATGGAAGTCTGTTCCACCAACCAACTACCCGCTGGCTGAAGGCACACTTCCCCACATCTATCCTACATCTGTCGTTCCTCAATTTGAATTTATGCCTTCTCAGGTGATTATTCTGAGAAAGAGGAAGAATCCCATCAGCATTGAGCATGCTCAAACCATTCAAGGCTTTATACACCTCAATCAGATCACCTCGCAGGTGCCTAGTTTCCAGACACTGTAATTTGCAAAACTTAAGCCTTTCTTCGTAAGAGCAATCCTTTGTTCCACTGACTAATCTTGTTGCCCTTCTCTACAATCATTCCAACAGCTCTACATCCTTCTTAAAATGAGGCCTCCAGACCTGTATACAGGTCTGGAGGATTCATTCACACTGCCTTATACAAGGGGATAATCACCTCCTTATCCCTGCTAGAAAAATTCCTGTATATCAAGACACCATGAGCTACTCTTGCAGACCACCTGCACTGCTCAGAAAACTTCATATCTACCTGCACAATTACCGCCAGGTCCTTTTTGTTCTCTACCACTGTCAGTGTAGTACCACAGAGTTGATACGTCACCCTGGGGTTATTTCTTCCCATACGTAGTACTTTACATTTGTCAATGTTAAACTTCATTTTCCACCTCTCAGCCCATCTGCTTAACTTTTCTAGATCCTGTTGCAGCAGCGTACTGTCAGTAGTGTCCTTAACAACCCTGCCAACCTTCGTATCGTCTGAAAACTTGGACATTAAGCTTGATATACCATCATCAATATCATGTATAACTAGAACCACTAGCACAGCTGCCCTCCAAGTCCTGGTAGGAGTTCTCCCCCTGGATCTCAAAGCTCCCAGCTGTGGTCTGCTCTACCATTTTGCCAGAAACACATCGGCTACAATGTATGACCTCACCACTGACATCTCTAATGACCACAACTATGAGAAGAGAATCATGGACCACCTCATCCAGATTTTGCAGAGGAGATGGAGCAACACAGAAAAAGGTGCAGTGATCAGAAGATTTCTCCCCACTGTCACCAAGCTGTACCCTAAGGCACCAGCCTGGTTTCACCCCAGTCGAAGTACCACCTTCCTCCTTACAGGACACGGCCCGTTTAAAGCTAAACTTCACCAACTTGGCATCATAAATAACGCGGACTGTCCCTGTGGCAACCTGGAGTCACTTAATGTTTGAGTGCGATTTGTATGATGACCTACGACTACACCTAATAACGGCAATCCAATATATCCCAGACAACCAAGAACTACAAGGCACTCACACAATATTCCCAGCATCTATTTTCTAGAAGGAAAACAATGATAGAAATACACCAAAGGCAACCCGACTAGAAAGAATGTTGGAGGTCAAACAAGTTAAAAATCTCACCATACCACAGAAAGACAAGACTTTAGGGTGATTTGGATGGCCTACTGGCGACCCAAAATTGCACTCCCTTGTGCGGCTTTTTTTTTTTTTTTTTGGGGAGGGGAGTATTTGCTCTTCTCCTCTCCTTGCCTCCCCATATTTTCACTGTCATGGGGCATGGGCATGCCCCACTGAAAATGGGGGATCAGCTTCTTATCCGACCCCTCTTCTTCCTATTTCATCCCCCGTTTCACCCCTCTTCCCATCACTTTCTCTTGTATAGCGACTGCCCCACATGTCCAAATTTAAATCACATCAAATTTTGCCTGACCTTTTCGGCTCTCTAGAAATAGTTCTTTCAGCGTAAAACCCCCACGCAGCACTTTCTAAATGCAATTTTACTTAAATCAACAGCGATAGCTCCAACCTTTATTTTAGGTCCTAGTCACCGAAATCCGAGGAAAGTAAGTGCCAGAGTATAATTAGTCTCTTGGTACACCCAGCCGGTGTCCCTGTCGCTAAGTATGGCAATGCCGGGTCCCACTGAGGGCCCGTTGGACAACAGGCCGGATGAACAATGGGCACAACAAACTACATACCACATGACCCATACATTAATTTTTATACCTCTGGCATAGACAAGGTACTGTCACTTGATACATAGAACATACACGGAGATGGGAGAAAGCCCCAGAGCCGTCAGACCCTTAACATACCTATACCTATCATTTATAAATACAGAAAACAACAATGGATCCAACATTGAACCCTGAGGGACTCCACTAATAACATTATCCACAAAGAGCAGTGTCCATTGATTACCACTCTCTGTCTTCTCCCTCAACCATCCCTTTATCCATAGCAGCAATTTGCCTCCAATGCCACACTACTCCAATTTATGCAGCAGTATTCCATGTGCAACAGTATCAAAAGCCTATCTAAGATCCAAATATATGATATCAAAGTTATTCCCTGCATCTAGTTCCTTTGTGACCACATCATAGTATCCAATCAAATTGGTCAGGCAAGACTTTCCCTTAACAAAACCATGCTATAACTGAAGTCTTGTCTAGATGATCCTGCAGTGCTTCTTTAACCAATGCCTCCATTAAATTTCCTGGAACAGAAGTTAAACTAACAGGTCTATAATTACTTGTCACCCGTTGATCCTCCTTTGTGAATTGGGGTCACATTTGCACATCTCCAGTCCATGGGGTACCTACCTTGAGTCCAAAGAAGCTCTCATAATTATGGCTAAGGGTTTGCTTACTTTCTTTGCTGCCTCCTCTAATATAACTGGATAGATCCCATCCACCCTGGGTGCTTTTTTACGTTTATCTTCAACAATTTCTCCTCCAATTTCCTCTCAGTTATTACAAAATCATCTAGCTGACTGCCAGAGTTTACTTCACCTCTGGCATTCCCCCTCCCTGAATAACTCCTCAAGTGTGATTGTAGATGCCAAATACTAATTTAGTTCGTTAGCGACCTGAGCAGGATCATCAACAGTTGAACCATCGATATCGAGTGGACCAATCTGATTCCTCTCTTTCCTTCTAGAGTTAACATAGGTAAAGAACTGTTTTCTGTTTTTCTTTGTATCCTTTGCCAAAGATTTCTCATAATCTGCCTTTGCCTGCCTAATCTCCTTTGTGACTTGGTTACAGACCAGCTTATATCTATCATAGGCTTCCATGTCACCCACTAATTTATATGTATCCCATGCATTTTTCTTCTCTGCCATATGTCTCATTAGTTCATCTGACATCCATTTAGGCCTAAACCTTGAAGAATATTTCTTAGTTGGTATGTAAAGCCTAGTAGCTTCCAAGATAAATTCTTTGAATGCTTCCCATTTTGAATTTGCTGTTGGTAACATCATCAGTTGGTCCCACTGTATAGAATTTAAATACTGTCTCAGACCATCGTAGTCGCCTTTACGAAAGCAAAAACCCTTCCCTTTACCCCTAATAGTAGTTACCTCTTTGAGTAAATCCCACTTCAGCATAGTAATCACTGCCATCTAGTGGTTCCTTTATCTGCAGATTCTTAATGCATGAAGAATCACTACTGATAATCAGATCAAGAGTATTACTCACTCTAGCTGCCTTCTGAACATGCTGATGTAGAAAGTAATCATCCAATTAATCCAGAAAAGCCTTGTTAGTGTGTGAGCGACCAACCCACAAATTCCAGTCAATATCTGGGAAATTAAAATCCCGCATCATAAGACTCTCTGATTTACTGGCCCACTCTATTACCCTGTACAGTTTCTTATTATACTCATCAGAGTCATTAGGTTTATAACACACTCCTACTCTCAATTTTGATCTACCAATGCTTATGTCACACCAAACTGACTCGACATTACACTGTCCAACGATGATGACTGGCTTCACTTCCTTGGATTTTATGTGTTTCTTAACTAATAGCATAACCCCTCCTCCCTTCCTATCCTGTCTATCCTTTCTGTACACCCAAAATTCCAGTTCTGCATTCCTTATATCTTGTCTAAAAATATATATAAATTCATACACCGACCATTGAATAAAATTTAAAATTTAATATGACTACAATCTTTACACAAAAATATTTACAATAAACTATTGCGGAATGCTAAAAACTGTAATAAAAGATCATTTACAATAAAATTTGCTAAAATATAAAACATAAAAGCGCTAAAAACCTGAAGCTATCGGGAGCGTCAGCTCCCTTCTTCAACAGTTAAATGACTTCCTGCAACATCTCCTTAAGTAGCAGGCTCACGGTACCTCCACACGTGGTATTTCTCCACGTGGTTCAATCGGCACATGGTCATAACTGGAAGCGGAAATGTCTCGGGAACGTTGCAAAGAAAATCGTTCATCCGACCTTAATATAATTGTTTCAAAGATAGGATTAATACGTATACCTCTATCTCTATTGATGGTATTCCTACTGGATGAACTAATCCGTAAACCCTCGAGCCATTTACGCTCCCAGTATCCATGTGCACGATCCAAAATAATAGCATCCTCCGGGGTGATTTGATGCTGCTTCTCCCAAAAATGTTCGGCCACAGCAGACTTGTTGTATTCAGCAGTTCTTATGGCATTTAAATGTTCCCCCAGACGATCCCTGAGCCGTCATTTTGTTTCCCCCACATAACACTCCCCACAATCCGGGCATTCTATTCTATAAACCACTCCACTACTAAGATCTTTTGGTATGCCGTCTTTGACCTGAGTCACAGCTGTGCACAGCCTCCGCCCAGGAAGCTGTACACAGCGTGTCCCATAACCCCATAAAATTCTTGCCAGATGTTCAGTAAGGCCCAGATAGTAGGGGATGTATGCGGTGGCTACCGGAACGAACGACTCCCTACGTTCGGACACTCCTCTACTATATCTATCCAGGATCCTCTGGGGGTATCCGCATTTTCTAAGTTCTGCCGTGACATGATTAATTTCGTTTTCTTTATCCTCAGAAGTGGTACAGTGTGATCTTACTCTGTCAAATAAAGCTTTTGCTACACTATTCTTATATTGTCCAGCTTGTGCTGAATTGAAATGGGTGTATTGACCTCTACACATGGGTTTTTTAAAAACTGACGTCTTAAGTCTAAAACCCACCCTGGAGATCAATACATCCAAAAATGACAGGGTACCACCCGTTTCCACCTCTGAGGTGAATTGTATAAATTGGGAGAAGCTATTAAGCCAGCAAACGGCATCATCTTCCCTCCCCTTCTGGACCAGGGCAAAGGTATCATCAACATATCTTCTCCAGTTCCTAATAGGAAACGAACACCCACTAAAAACCCTACTTTCCAACTCCTCCATGGCCAAATTGGCCACGGTGGCACTAATGGGTGAACCCATGGCAGTACCGCGAACCTGCTTATACATAGTTCCTTGAAACAACATGGTAGTACTAGCTAGACATAATTCTACCCCGGTGCAAATGTCTTCCACACCGAGAAGTGATCTATTACCAAGGGAGGCATCCCTGGTCAATGCCATTTTTACACAATATACTGCATGACTAATAGGAATACATGTAAATAAAGATATAACGTCAAAAGAGATCATGCTCTCATCATCATTTATAGTCAAATTCCCCACAAAATTCACAAACTCTCTACTGTCTTTAACAACATATTCGGACTGCCTCACTATGGGTGCAATTAATTTAGCCAAGTACCCTGATAGCGCATAGGAAGGACTCCCTATAAATGAAACTATAGGTCTCACGGGCACTTCTGCCTTATGAATTTTTGGCAGTCCGTAGAATCGCGGGAGTTGACTACCTGTAGTGTGTAATGACCAGTAAGTCTCCTTGGAAATCTTCTCCTTGTTCAACCAGGATTGTACCAGTTTATTGACTCGCTGTTCCAGCTCCACCAACGGGTTCCTCTGGATCACCTTATAAGTGTTATTATCTTGCAGAAGATCCAATGCCTTCTTATTATAATCTTCTGTATTCAGGACCACCGTTGATCTCCCTTTGTCTGCTGGTAAAACAACTATTCCTTTGTCTCTTCTCAATTCCTCTAGAGCTCTCTTTTGACTAAGGCTGAGATTCGGGGGTGCCTTCCTCACCTGACTCAACACTGCAGCTGACTTCACCCGGATTTCATTAGCTAAAGGCTCAGGAAACTTATTAATGGCCCATTCAATACCCATTGCTAACTCCGCAATGGGGGGTTTCGAAGACACCAGAGTGAACTTGGGGCCTAAACTAAGGACTGCCTCCTGTTCTTTCGTGAGCTGTCTATTACTCAAATTATGTATAAAATGGCTGCTATTATCATATCGTTGTACCACATTTTCACTCACCAACCTATTAAACTTCATAATTTGTCTTTGTCTATATGACTCTGCTACCCTAACAACTTTATCCGAGACTAACCTTCTAATAAGAACTAGGTGTCTAGAAGAAACATTGCTACCAATATTACCTAAATACATGCCAATTTGTCGTCTAGTAAATCTGAGATCTTCATGCAGCTTACGAACCCAAACATTCATAATACTCTTTTGAAAACGCACGGTGGCCCGTACTAATCGAACATCCTGGAAAGGTAATTTAACTCTAAAGCCGTGCGGTACCAGCCCATGCGCTCTGCAACGGTACGCAAATCTTAAATGCTGTTGTTGTCTAGCTTCTTTTACACAATATTTCTGATACTGTCGGAGATGCTGCACAACTATATGGCCATAACTACTCACAATATCCTGAAAGAGGCCTCTGAGGTCGGGAAAACTCATGTCTAAAAATATATATAAATTCATACACCGACCATTGAATAAAATTTAAAATTTAATATGACTACAATCTTTACACAAAAATATTTACAATAAACTATTGCGGAATGCTAAAAACTGTAATAAAAGATCATTTACAATAAAATTTGCCAAAATATAAAACGTAAAAGCGCTAAAAACCTGAAGCTTTCGGGAGTGTCAGCTCCCTTCCTCAACAGTGAAATGACTTCCTGCAACATCTCCTTAAGTAGCAGGCTCACGGTACCTCCACACGTGGTATTTCTCCACGTGGTTCAATCGGCACATGGTCAGAACTGGAAGCGGAAATGTCTCGGGAACGTGGCAATATCTGTGTGACACCACGTCTCTGATATCCCAACAAAATTCCTTATATCTGTGTGACACCACGTCTCTGATATCCCAACAATATCTGCCTTTTATGTCCTCATCAATATGTAAAATTCATCAAATTTATTTACTAAACTCCTAGCATTGGTGTACATGCAAGTGTACATGCACCTGTTCCTATTCTTAGCTACCCTCGCACAACCCATGTGTTTACTTGTACCACAATGACTCCCAGCAGTCACTGAAATACACTGCATCTTGTTTTCCAGGCTGCTGCTCATTCCAATATGCTACAGGCCAAATTGCACTGAACAGTACAAAGAACAGCTGAAGAGAGAAATAAGAGTGGGTGAATAATTCAGAATGTCTTATAATAGGGGATTTTAAATTTCTGGATATTCACTGGAAATTGTAGAATGGTCACTCACGTACTAGCAAGAATTTTGATGACTGTTATACTAAATGTTTCATACCTATTAAGAAATATTGTTCAAGGTTTAGACCTAAACGGTTTGTTAAATGAACTAATGAGACTCATGGCAGAGAAGAAAAATGAATGGGATGCATATAAATTATCAGGCTACACTGAAGCCTATGGCAGATATAAGCTAGTCTGTAATCAAGTCACAAAGGAGGTTAGGCAGGCAAAGGCAGATTACGAGAAATCTTTGGCAAAGGATGCTAAGAAAAACAGCAAGGGTTTCTTTACTTATATAAACTCTAAAAGGAAGGGGATGAATCAGATTGGTCTACTTGATATCAATGGTTCAACTGTTGATGATCCTGCTCAGATAGCAAACAAAGTGAATGAGTATTTTGCATCTACATTCACACATGAAGAGTTATTAAGGATTCAAAATGCCAGAAGGTTATCAAATTGTAGCAGGGTGCTTAATGATTTTGTAATAACTGAGAGCAAAGTGGAGAAGAAATTGTTGAAGTTAAACATAAGAAAGGTACCTGGGGTGGATGGGATCTATCCAATTATATTAAAGGAGGTGAAAAAGGAAGTAAGCAAACCCTTAGCCATAATTATGAGAGCATTCTTCGACTCAGGGGAGGTATCCATAGACAGGAGATGTGCAAATGTGACCCCAATTCACAAAGGAGAATCAAAGGCTGACACAAGTAATTAGAGACCTGTGAGTTTATCTTCTGTTCCAGGAAAATTAATGGAGGCATTGGTTATAGAAGCACTGCAGGATCATCTAGACAAGACTGCAGCAATAATTCAGACACAGCATAGGTTTGTTAAGGGAAATTCTTGTCTGACAAATTTGATTGGTTATTATGATGTGGTTACAAAGGAACTGGAATCAAAAAATAATTTTAATATCATATACTTGGATTTCAGGAAAACTTTGGACAGACACTGTTGTGCATGGAAGACTATTGTACAAATTGGAGCAGAATGGTATTAAGGGTAAGTTGCTATAATGGATAAAAGGATGGTTGAGTGCGAGAAGAAAGAGCGTGGTAATCAATGGGCACTGCTCTTCCTGGACTAATGTTATTAGTGGAGTCCTACAGGGTTCAGTGTTGGGTCCACTGTTAATTTGTATATTTATCAATGATATTGATGAAGGTATATCAGGCTTTGTGTCGAAGTTTGCAGATGATACAAAGGTTGGCAGGGTGGTTAATGACAGTAATGGTAGTGGGCTACTGCAACAGGATCTAGAAAATTTGGGAAGATGGGCTGACAAGTGGCAACTGAAGTTTAACATTGACAAATGCAAAGTACTGCATATGGGTAGAAATAACCCCAGAGGAACGTAACAACTGTGTGGTACTACACTTAGGGTGGTAGAAAATGAAAAAGATCTGGGCGTAATTGTGGAGTCAGATATGAAATTTTCTGAGCAATGTAGACAGGCTGCCAGAGCAGGTCATGGGGTTTTGTCAACGATATAAAGGAATTTTGATAGCAGGGAACTGGAGTTAATTGTCTCTCTGTATAAGGCAATGGTCAGGCCACGCCTTGAGTACTGCGTACAGGTCTGGGCGCCTATTTTATGAAGGATGTAGATTTGCTTGAGTGTGTACAGGAAAGGGCAACAAGATTGGTGAAGGGAATGAAGGGTTCCTCTTACCAAGAGAGGCTTAAGTTCTGCAAATTGCAGTGGCTGGAGGCTAGGCACCTGCGAGGTGATCTGATTGAGGAAGCAGCCAAGAAAGTAAGCAAACCCTTAGACATAATTATGAGAGCTTCCTTGGACTCAGGGAGGTACCCAAAGACTGGAGATGTGCAAATGTGACCCCAATTCAAAAAGGAGGATCAAAGGCTGACACAAGTAATTATAGACCTGTGAGTTTAACTTCTGTTCCAGGAAAATTAATGGAGGCACTGGTTAAAGAAGCACTGCAGAATCATCTAGACAAGAATTCAGTTATACCTCGGACACAGCATGGGTTTGTTAAGGGGAAGTCTTGCCTGACCAATTTGATTGGATACTATGATGCAGTCACAAAATAACTGGATGCAGAAAATAACTTTGATATTACATACTTGGATTTTAGAAAGCCTTTTGATACTGTTGCACATGGAAGACTGCTGCACAAATTGGGGCAGTGTTGCATTGGAGGCAAATTGCTGCTATGGATAAAGGGATGGTTGAGAGAGAGAAGACAGAGAGTGGTAATCAATGGACATTGCTCATCGTGGACTAATGTTATTAGTGGAGTCCCTCAGGGTTCAGTGTTGGGCCCATCATTGTTGTCTGTATTTATAAATAATATTGATGATGGTATATCAAGCTTAATTTCCAAGTTTGCAGACAAAACAAAGGTTGGCAGGTTTGTCAAGGACACTACTGATGCTATGCTGCTGCTGCAACAGCATCTGGAAAGGTTGAACAGATGGGATGAGAGGTGGCAAATGAAGTTTAACATTGACAAATGTAAAGTACATATAGGAAACAGCAACCCCAGAGCAACATATCAACTCTGTGGTACTACACTGACAGTGGTAGAGAATGAAAAGGACCTGGGGGTAATTGTGCAGGCAGATATGAAGTTCTCTGAACAGTGCAGATGGGCTGCAAGAGTAGCTCATGGTGTCTTGTCAATGATATACAGGAATTTTTCTAGCAGCGATAAGGAGGTGATTATTCCCTTGTATAAGACAATGGTCAGGCCACGCCTTGAGTACTGTATACAGGTGTGGAGGCCTCATTTCAAGAAGGATGTAGAGCTGCTGGAACGAGTACAGTGAAGGGCAACAAGATTAGTGAATGGAACAAAGGGTTGCTCTTACGAAGAAAGGCTTAAGTTTTGGAAATTACAATGTCTGGAGACTAGGCACCGGTAAGGTGATCTGATAGAGGTGTACAAAGCCTTGAATTGTTTGGGCATGCTCAATGCTGATTGGATTCTTCTTCTTGCTCAGAATAATCACCTGAGAGGACACAAATTCAAATTGAGGAAAGACAGATGTAGGATAGATGTGTGGAAATTTGCCTTTAGCCAGCAGGTAGTTGGTTGGTGGAACAGACTTCCATCCTTTGTTGTGGAAGTTGGTAGCCTTAATAAATTTAAGGCTCAGCTGGACAGGTATTTCGAACAAACGGAGGGGTGAAATGGAAGTGGTTTTTTTTTTTTCTGCTGCTGCATAAGCTTGCTTTCTTGCATCGTATGCCTCTACTAATGGTAATGCTAAATACTGTCAAGTTTAGGTCTAAATGGATTTCAGATGAACTAATGAGACTCGTGGCAGAGGAGAAAAGTGCAGGGATGGATATAAATTATTGGGTGACACAGAAGCCTGTGGCAGATATAAACTAGGCTGTAATGAAGTCACAGAGGTTAGGCAACTAAAGACAGATTATGAGAAATCTTTTGCAAAGGATGCAAAGAAAAACAGCAAAGATTTCTTTACTTATGTAATCTCCAGGGGATGGATGAAATTGGTCCACTTGATATTGATGGTTCGACTGTTGATGATCCTGCTCAGATAGCTGACAAAGTAAATGAATATTTTGCATCTACATTCACACGCAAGGAATTCTGAAGGGAAGTGGAGGTCAGAAGCTTATTAAACTTTAAAAGGGAGCTAAATGATTTTGTAATAACTAAGAGGAAAGTGGAAGAGAAATTGTTGGAGTTAAACATAGACAAGGCTTGGATAGGATCAATCCAATTATATTAAGGGAGGTAGTAAAGGAAGTAAGTAAACCATTAGCTATAATTATGAGAACATCCTTTGAGTTGGGGGAGGTCTCCATAGACTGAAGAAGTGCGAATGTATCCCCAATTCACAAAGGGTGACATGATTAATTACAGATATATTACTTTAATTTCTTAATTACAGAGCTGTTAGTTTACTTTCTTAATTACAGACCTGTTAGTTTAAATTAAACTAACAAGTCTTTAAAAAGTATTTTCCTTGTTCCAGATAAAATACTGAAGTCACTGTAAAAGAAAAAATGCAGAATCTTCTAGAATAGGCTGCAATTTCACTTCAAACACACTATGGGTTTGTTTGGTTACTAAGGTGTACTCACAAAGGAACTAAATGCAAAAAATAATTTTGATATAATACACTCAGATTTCAAGAAAGCTTTTGACACTGTTATACCTAAAAGTGTTAAAAATTGAAGCAGTTTGGCATTAAGGGCAAGCTGCTGCTATGGACAAAGTAATGGATGAGTGGGAGAAGGCAGAGAGTGGTAATCAATGTACGTTTCTCTTCATGGATTACTCTTATTAGTGGAGTACCCCAGGTTTTGGTGTTGGGCCCATTGTTGTTTTTTATATTTATCAATGATAATTGATGAAGGTATAGCAGACTTAATGGCCAAGTATGCTGATGATACAAAGGTTGGTGCCGACCGGGCTAGCCGAGTGGGTAAAGTACCTGCCCGGCAACCCAAAGGTCACGGGTTCGATTCCCGCCTCGGGCTTGGATCAAAGTACTGCAAAAACCTTGGGAGGTGCAATATGGCCACAGAAGCCGATGCGCCAACAACTACCAAATAAAAAAAAACAAAGGTTGGCTGGATTGTTAATGATGTATTGTACTGCAACAGGATCTGGAAAAGTTAGGCAGATGGGCTGAGAAATGACAATTGATGTTTAACATTCATAAATGCAAAGTACTGTGTATGGTAGCAATAACCTCAAAGTAATGTACTGTGTGGTATTACACTCAGGGTAGTGGAAAACGAAAACGACCTGGGGTAATTATGTAGTGAGACGTGAAGTTCTCTGACAGCTCCAGGACAGATCATGACATTTTTTCAATGATATGCAGGAATTTAGCTAGCAGGGATAAGAAAGTGATTATCCCATTGTATAAGGTAAGGATCAGGCCACATTTGAGTACTGCATGCAGGTCTGGAAGTCTCAATTTAGGAATGATGTGGAGCTGCTACAGTGAGTATAGAGAAGGGCAGTGAGATTGGTGAGCAGAACAAAGGGATTCTCTCACTAAGAAAGGCTTCAGTTCTGGAAACTGCATAACCTGGAGACTAGGCACCTGTGAGGTGATCCAACTGAGGTTTTTAAGGGGTTGAATCGATTGAGCAAGCTCAATGGTGATGATATTCATTCTTGCTCAGACCACACAGGAGTGGACATATATTCAAATTGAGGAAGGACAGTTACAGAATAAATGTGCAGAAGTTTGCGTTTAGCCAATGGGTGGTTGATTGTTGTTTTTTTTTTTTTTTTTTGGTAGTTGTTGGCGCATCGGCTTCTGTGGCCATAGTGCACCTCCCAAGGTTTTTGCAGTACTTTGATCCAAGCCCGAGGCGGGATTCGAAGCCGCGACCTTTTGGGTTGCTAGGCAGGCACCTTACCCACCTGGCTAGCCCGGTTGACTGTTGTAACAAATATCTTGTTGTACAGGTTGATAGTTGAAATATATTCAACGAAGAGATAAAAAAAACTATTGGAGGGAACAAATAGGTGAAATGGGAAGCATAATTTTTTTTTGGTTAATGCTGTATAAGCTTGCTTTCTTGCATTATTTGTCACTGCTAATTCTCAAAACTAACATTTCCTTGTTTATCCTTTGTAATTATACTCTTTGGAACAAGCTTCCTTCATACGGATTTCCTGAAAATTATAATCTACAGAATTTTAAGTACAGCGTTAGCAAGTAACTGCTGTATTTTAAAAGTGAAAACTCATTTAATTTTGTTATTGACTTTAAAGATGATATTTAATTAAATAACTAAATGTTTAAGCTGAAATTGCTCCTTGTGTATGTTAGAAAAGCATGTCAGTAAAACAACTGTACATTTTGTAATGTGCAGTTGTTTTAATGTTTTTTTTTTTAAATAATAAATGGACATTTCCGAACTAAAATGTCCAATCAGAACCGAATTGTGATAGAAGAAAGTGATTTATGCCTCCCCAACAAGTATAAAGTAATAAGATTTTACTTATCAATTTTGGTGGTTCATAGTATTTATTTAATCTTAACTCTATTATATTCCTTCTCAATAAGGGTTCTGTGAAATAGAGTTTAACCACAGATTTGGTCCAAAACATAACTGTAATCTTTAAGGGAAAGAAAACAGTGTTAAATTAGATTTAAATGAGAAAAATTATTTTAAAAAGACTTACTCTTGATTGATCAATGTCCTCTAATGTTGGTTTCTTCAAACCTTTGTTTGTACTCTTCTGGACAATTCTTTCTAGTCTTTTTGCAGAAGCAGTAGCATAATGACTAATTTTCACCTGCAAAAAACTCCTGCTTAATACATATATGATTTTTAAAATTTATGAAAAAATCAAGCGTCTTTATTTGCAGTTCATGCTAATAACCAATATAGTTTTATACATTTTTGATAATTTTAATAGAATAAGGCATTTTAATATGCTGCAGCATTGAAATAATTCCACTGTTGTGGGGAGAGGGGGGCAGAAATAGTACCCCTGCCAATAACCAGTATAGTTTTAAAATTTTTGATAATTTTAATAGAATAAGGCATTTTAATATGCTGCAGTGTTGGGAAAGGGGGGCAGAAATAGCACCCATTTACAAGAAAATATGTGATTAAAGGTCACTGAACCACAGTTCTACATAGCCCTATAATTTCTTTTATGTCACACAAAAAAAACCAGAAAAAACAAGTCACAAAGGAGCTTAGGCAAGCGAAGGCAGATTACGAGAAATCTAGCAGGGGATGCAAAGAAATCCAACAAGAACTTCATTATTTATATAACCTCTAGAAGAATGGGGATGAATCATTTTGGTCCACTGGATATTGATGGTTCAACTTGATGATCCTGCTGAGATAGCTGACAAATTGAATGAGTATTTTGCATCTACATTCACACATTAGCATTAGTAAAGGCATATGATGCAAGAAAGCAAGATTATATAGCATCACACGAAAAAAAAAAAAAATCTAATTTCACCCATCCACTCGATCCAAATGTTTGTCTAGTTCTGCCTTGAATCTGTTTAAGCTATCAACTTCTACAACGACAGATGGAAATTTCTTCCAGCAATCAACCACATGCTGGCTAAAGGCACACTTCTGCACATCTATCCTACAATTATCTTTTATCTTTCCTCAATTTGAATTCATACCCTTTCAGGTGACTATTCTGAGCAAGAGAAAGAATCTGATCAGCATTGGGCATGCTGAAACCATTCAAGACTTTATACACCTCAATCAGAACACCACGCAGCTGCCCCATCTCCAGACACTGTAATTTGCAAAATTTATGGCTTTTTCATAAGAGCAACCCTTTGTTCCATTCAGTAATCTTGTTGCCCTTCTCTGCACTTGCTCCAGCAGCTCTACATCCTTCCTCAAATGAGGCCTCTAGACCTGTATACATTATTCAAGGTGTGGCCTCAACATTGCCTTATACAAGGGGATAATCACTCCTTATCCCTGCTAGAAAAATTCCTATATATCATTGACAAGACACTATAAGCTAGCTACTCTTGCAGCAGACCATCTGCACTGATCAGAAAACGTCATATATGCCTGCACAATTACCCCCAGGGCCTTTGCATTTTCTACCACTGTGAGTATAGTACGACACAGTTGATACGTTACTCTGCGGTTACTGCTTCCCTATATGCAGTACTTTACATTTGTACCTGTTAAACTTCAGTTGCCACCTCTCAGCCCATCTGCTCAACTTTTCTAGATATTGTTGCAGCAGCGTACTGTCATTAGTGTGATTAACAACCCTGCCAACCTTCGTATTGTCTGCAAATTTGGACATTAAGCCTGATATCTCATTAATAAATACAGAAAACATTTATTAATGGCCTCATTAATAAATACAGAAAACAACAATGGACCCAACACTGAACCCTGAGCGACTCCACTAATAACATTAGTCCACAAACAGCAGTGTCCATTGATTACACTCTCTGTCTTCTCCCACTCAACCATCCCTTTATCCATAGCAGAAATTTGCCTCCAATGTCACACTGCTCCAATTTGTGTAGCAGTCTTCCATGTGCAACAGTATCAAAAGCTAAGATCGAAATATATGATATCAAAGTTATTCCCTGCATCCAGTTCCCTTGTGACCACATCATAGTATCCAATCAAGTTGGTCCGACAAGATGTCCCCTTAACAAAATCATGCTGTGTCCAAGCTATAAATGAAGTCTTGTCTAGGAGATCCTGCAGTGCTTCTTTAACCAGTGCCTCCATTAATTTCCCTGGAACAGAATTTAAATTAACAGGTCTATATTACTAGTCACCCTTTGATCCTCCTTTGTGAATTGAGGTCACATTTGCATATCTCCAGTCCATTGGTACATCCTCTGAGTCCAAAGAAGCTCTCATAATTATGGCTAAGGGTTTGCTGCCTCCTTTAATATAACTGGATAGATCCCATCCACCCCGGGTGCCTTTTTTATGTTTATCTCTAACAATTTCTCCTCAAATTTCCTCTCAGTTATTACAAAATCATCTAGCTCACTGCCAGAGTTTAACTCATCTCTGGTATTAACCTCCTGAATAACTCCTCGTGTGTGAATGTAGATGCAAAATACTCATTTAGTTTGTTAGCTACCCGAGCAGGATCATCAACAGTTGAAGCATCAATATCCAGTGGGCCAATCTGATTCATCCCCTTCCTTCTAGAGTTTACGAGAGCAAAGAACTCTTTGTTGTTTTTCTTTGCATAATTTGCCAAAGATTTCTCGCAATCTGCCTTTGCCTGCCTAACCTGCTTTGTGACTTGGTTACAGACCAGCTTATATCTAGCATAACATGAGGAATTCTTTAGGGAAGTGAAGGACAGAAGCTTTTTAAACTCTAATAGGGTGCTTAATGATTTTGAAATAACCGGGAGCAAAGTGGAAGAGAAACTGTTGAAGTTAAACATTAGAAAGGCACCTGGGGGTGGACGTATCTATCCAGTTATATTAAAGAGGGCAGCAAAGGAAGTAAGCAAACCCTTAGCCATAATTATGAGAGTATTCATGGACTCAGGGAAAGTCCCCACGAACTGGAGATGTGGAAATTTATTCCCAATTCACGAAGGGGGATCAAAAGTTGATATGAGTAATTACAGACCTGTTAGTTTAACTTCTATTCTGGGGAAAAATAATGGAGTCACTGGTTAAAGAAGAACTGCCGGATCATCTAGACAAGACTGCAGTAATAATTAAGACACAGCATGGGCTTGTTAAGGGAAAGTCTTGTCCGATAAATTTGATTGAATAATATAATGTGGTTACAAAGGAACTGGATGCAAAAAATAATTTTTATATCATATACTTGAATTAAAGGAAAGCTTTTGATACTGTTGCGCATGGAACACTACTGTATAAACTGGAGCAGTTGGTATTAAGGACAAGTTGCTACAATGGATAAAAGGGTGGTTGAGTGGGAGATGACAGATAGTAGTAATCAATGGGCGCTGCTCTTCGTGGACTAATGTTATTAGTTGAGTCCCACAGTGTTCGGTCCACTGTTGTTTTGTATATTTATCAATGATATTGATAAAGGTATATCAGACTTTATGTCCAAGTATGCAGATGGTAATAAGGTTGGGGCAAGGTTGTTAATGACAGTAATGGCAGTGTGCTACTGTAACAAGGTCTAGCAAAGTTGGGGAAATAGGATGAGAAGTGGCAACTGAAGTTTAAAATTGACAAATGCAAATACTGCATATAGGTAAAAGTAACCCCAGAGAAATGTACCAACTGTGTAGTACTACACTTAGGGTGGTAAAAAATAAAAATGATCTAGGAGTAATTGTGGGGTCAGATATGAAGTTTTCTGAGCAATGCAGATAGACTGCTAGAGCAGTCATGGGGCATTGTCAATAATATACAGGAATTCTGCTAGTAGGGAAAAGGAGGTGATTATCCCTTTGTCGGCAGTTTCCCGAAGAAACTGCCAACGAGATCCGTTTCAGGACTGCCGCAATCCTCTGCAGCACTCGAAAAACTTACTCAAACCTTAACCATCGTCAGCGTGCCGCCCTATCATCTATAAGAAAAGACAACTCCATCGTCGTACTTCCTGCGGATAAAGGGCGCCGGACCGTTGTTTTGGACAGATCAACCTACCGAGAGAAAGCCCTGACCCTACTACTAGACCCAAACGTATATGAACCTCTATCTGATCCACCCATTAAGGTCTTGAAACGTCTAGAGACACATGTCAATAAACTTGTCCACACATGGTTTAAAGATAAGAAGATCTTGACCACAACTCAGCGTCTTCTACGTGCTACTGGCTGCCAACTACCGCAATTCTATGGATTACCAAAGATCCACAAACCGGGTATTCCCGTCAGACCTATAGTGTCGTGCTGCAGTGTCCCAACGTATGAACTGTCCAAACATATCGCGCGCCTCCTCTCACCTCTTATATATCGCACACCGTTAAAAATAGCAGTGAATTCGTCCACCTCATTAAGGACCTTTCAATCCCTGACAACACTGTCATGGCATCATTTGATGTGGTTTCTTTATTCACTTCAATTCCCGTCCAACAGGCCGTGCACTGCGCCAGAAGGCTCCTCGAGAACAACTTAAGCCTCCAATCCAGGACATCACTATCCACTGATGACATCTGTACCGCCCTCAACCTATGCTTATCAAGCAGCATCTTCACTTTTTGAGGTTTCACTCTACCAGCAGGTACATGGCACTGCTATGGGTGCCCGTGTCAGTTCCGTAGTAGCTAACATCGCCATGGAAGATCTGGAGGAGCAGATACACCAGAACCCACCTACACCTATTACAACATGGTGTAGATACGTTGACGATATTTTTACCGTAATACCACGTGGTTCTGAAACTGCACTGCTGGAATACCTCAACTCCCTATCTAATTTCATCAAGTTTACCATAGAATCAGAGGTGAACGGTACGCTTCCATTCCTGGACGTCCTAGTGCATCGCACAGGCCCACATCTAGAGACCTCAATATACCGCAAACCCATATGGTGCGGTCAATTCACTAACTACAGGTCCGGCCACGCACCAAGCCATCTCAATAGCACTGCCTGCACCCTATTCTCCAGGGCTTGGAGCCATTCCAGCACCGACACAATTAGGCGTAACGAGATCTCCCGTGTGAAGGCGGACCTAACCAAATGTGGTTATCCATCCCATGTATTAAGCAGATGCCAATTACAGGCAGAAGAACTCACATCCAACCCAAGACCACCGAACCAAGTCGGTATATCGTCCGACATTCCTGGACGTCCTAGTGCATCGCATAGGCCCACATCTAGAGACCTCAGTATACCGCAAACCCATATGGTGCGGTCAATTCACTAACTACAGGTCCGGCCACGCACCAAGCCATCTCAATAGCACTGCCCGCACCCTGTTCTCCAGGGCTTGGAGCCATTCCAGCACCGACACAATTAGGCATAACGAGATCTCCCGTGTGAAGGCGGACCTAACCAAATGTGGTTATCCATCCCATGTACTAAGCAGATGCCAATTACAGGCAGAAGAACTCACATCCAACCCAAGACCACCGAACCAAGTCGGTATATCGTCCGCCTACATTCCCTATTATCCAGGCGTGTCAGGACGGATCTCGAAGGCCCTTAGAAGTTACAACATCAAATGTGTGCAATTACCCTGCAGGAACCTACGTTCACTTGTCTCCAGCGTGAAGACCCCTGTCACACCTGTCTTACGCAGCAATGTGGTATATCGCATCACCTGTAGAGACTGTAACAGTTGCTACATAGGAGAAACATCAAGGCGTCTCCAGGATCGCCTCACGGAACACGACAGAGCAATCCGGCTTGCTGAAACTGACCAGTCCGCAGTCGCGGAACATTTTTGGGCCACCAACCACGATCTTGACCCCAAACGCGACTTTGAAATAGTAGACCACTCACGGCACTCTCGCCACCGCCTATGGCTAGAGTCACTCAACATAGTAAACAATCCAAAGGCATTAAATCGCCAGAAAGGCATACGTCTACATCCCATCCTGGAGACAACCGTTTTATTGCTGGATGATCAGTGGCGTAGAAAGCAGCACACGTCCGCGCAACAACAATGACGCATGATTAACGTGACTCACTCAGCTCGTTGTATTGTATTAATTTTGTATTTAATTTGTCAGTTGACAAAGGGACACGCGTCCCGAAAGCTACTGATTTTTTGTTAATATATTTGTATAACTGGTTTATAACTAACTTACGTGTATATTAAATAAACCAACTCTATACTAAACAATTCCTTATTTCTCGTGTTTCTTCAACTTCAACCTTACTCTAAAATAATCTCCCACTTTAAGTACCATTTCCAAAACAACACAGTTCAGAGGACTTACCTTCCTTCTCTTTCATGGTGGGATTCCTTTTTGCAGGTTCCTTCCACGGAGTGCAGTGATGTCTCTCTCTCTCTTCTTAGTTGAACTCTGAATTTTTGCTATATAGCTCTTCCAAAACTGTCTTATTTTGGGATTTCGAGAAGAGTTATTATTAGCTATGATGCAAGGAAGCCTGAGGCTTTTGCTGCAGTTATCTGTTAATACTGAAGGAAATTACCACAGTAGTAGTAGAAGCCAGGGCACTGTCTGAGTGGCTTGTTATTCAACTTCCGAATTAACTTCAAGCACAGGAACATGCCCAGCAGAACCCTTCCCTATATAGTTGGACCCAAACTGAACCCAGAACTACCACTGGAAGTCTGCAATCCCTCCGAACAACAACCACAAACCCCTCTTTTGATACAGGCACCTTATTTATTAAATTGATTGCAAGTTACAATTGCCCCCTGTACTACTTTTTTATATGCAATCTTTAAACTCTCTTCTTCTTTTGGCAGGAAAAACAGAATATTTTTCCCAGACAATGAAACGCTTTCATCTTTTACCTCAAGATCACCTGTTCACAATACCTTTGAACTGCTCCATACCGACACCCTTTCCCAAAATGCACTGTGTCGTATCCTCAAGTAGCAGTGTAATAGAGAGATTGAAATATTGTTCAGAAGCTTTTAATTTTAATGCTTCTGCACCTGCCATACCACTGTTCACCATATTCCTTAATTGCAATACCAAGCCTACTCCCACTAATGGAAATATTTCTGTAATGATGTTTTCGTTATTCCTTAAGTGCTTTACTTCCACACACACACTATACTTACTAAGACATTTGTAAATATATTTGTAAAATTTTGTCTTACAGTTTCATGACATTTTCAGGTTTCCATTGCATTTGCACTCTGTATAACAATCCCTCATTTGCAAATTCAGCAGTTATTAATGAGTTATTGCTACCTTTATGTGAATAAATCATGGATAATTATTTTTTAAATTAGTACCGAAAAACCGGTATTTTTGTATCAATACTGGGATTTGAATACCGGAAAAAAATTACCGGGAACCCGGTATTCAGGATCCCGGAATCTTGGTATTGTAAGCCCTACTGAGCACATTGTCAAGAATGAGCAAGATTTTGAATACTATGTTCTTCTTCAGGCAATATCTTTTTTGTTTCAATGCAAAAGGAATTTAAAAACCAATCCTCAAAGGTTTTAGCTGTCATCCAGGCTTTTTTGCTCAATTTCCAATGAACTGTAAGGAGCTTTTTGATATTCCTTTAAAAGCACGAGGATTTCTGACGTATAAATTAGCAGCAGTTTACACTTAAAGTCACCCTCTGCATTGCCATAACAAAAGTGTTAACCTATCTTTTGCAGCTTTGAAACCTGGAGAGGTTTTCTCTTCTTTTGAAATGAATGTTCGGCTTGGCATACGCTTCCAAAATAAGCCAGTCTCATCAGCATTAAAACTTGACTTGCTAGATAGCCCTCAGTCGCAATAACATCCTTGAAAGTTTTCGGATACAAAGAAGTAGCTTTCGTATCTGCACTGGCTGCTTCACCCGTTAATTTTATAGATCGTGAAGACTTTGCCGTATTTTAAAATTTTCAATCCAACCCTTACTGGCCTGAAAGACGTCTGCATTGGCTGGACCAGCTTCTTCTTGTAAGTGATTAAAAATTTGGTGTGAATAATATCTGAACTAAGAGACATTCTCTTTTGATTAAGTTCTTCTATCCATGAAAATAATTTTTCAGTTTTCTCTATTAACGGATTTCTCACTTTTGTAGTGCTTTTTGCAGCCAATGATGTGGAACAGATAACTGAACTTTTAATTTTCTCAGCATTTTCCCTAATTCGTCGAATGCTAGATTCATTTATGTTGTATTTCACATACAGCATAAAATTTCTTGGCCAATGTCACAACCTTTTTGCAATTTTCTAACTCCTTAACGATTTTTAATTTTTCCTCTAAATTAAAAATTTTTTTGTTGTTGTAGCTTTTTTCATTTTACGCACTAATTAAACACACTTTATATAGACAAGAAATATTAAATCAGCAAAAGCAATGTTTACTGATTAAAATGCTTTACATTGTGTGTGAACCAGAAAAAGATTGTCTGAACTGCTAACATAGGATAACCGATGAAGAGGGTTCCCAAATGAGGAAGTTGTTTCAAAAATAACCAGACAAACACACCACCAGTTGTTGCTATGTTTGATTATAAGCATTAACTTATAAGCAAGGTTATAAGCAAGAACAAGCATTAAGGGAAAACAAAGGATTTAAATTAGCAGCCATGAGCAGTAATACAGAAAGACAAATGATACTGAAACTGAAGAATAGCGATGGTGTACTTATAAACAGCAGAGAAGGCATAATTCAAATAGCAGAAGACTACTATAGAGAATTATACAAGGAGCGAGGGAATGATGCAGGCAGTGGGGAAGATGGATTGCAAATTAGCAACACGTACGACATATCCGATATTCTTCCTGATGAGATAGAACATGCATTGAAGAAAATGAAGAATCAGAAAGCCCTGGGGGAAGATGAAGTTACTGTAGAGTTGTTAAAATTGGGAGGAAGAGACATAACACAAAAACTGGCAAGGCTCTTCACAAAGTGCATTAGAAAAGGTGTGATGCCTAAGCAATGTAATAATGCAATCATAGTTTTGCTGCATAAGAAAGGAGATAAATCAGAAATTGGAAATTATAGATTGCATTATCTACAAGTTGTTCACAAGGGTCATTACCAACAGATTAGAAAGAATACTTGATGAGAATCAACTGAAAGGGCAAGCTGGCTTTAGGACAGGATTCTCAACTATGGATCACCTTCACGTAATATCGCAACTAATGGAGAAAGCAAATGAATATAAAAGACCATTATGCCTGGCATTTGTGCATTATGAAAAGGCATTTGACTCCATACAGCATAAGACAATGTTTCAGGCACTGGAAAGACAAACATAGATACCCCACATATTATGATTTTGAAGAAAATATATGCTACCTCCTTTATTAGACTAGACAAAGACAGTAGGAAATTTAAAATTGAGAAAGGAGTTCGACAAGGAGGCACAATATCTCCGAAGCTGTTTACTGCTGCCCTTGAGGAAGCTTTCAGAAGATTAGACTACTCGCAGAAAAGAAGTCAATGTGAACGGAGAGTACCTAAACCATTTACGATTTGCAGATGACATTGTGGTCATAAGCCACGATCCCAAAGAATTAGAGGAAAATCTTAATCAGTTATGCACAGTTAGTAAGGATTTTGGACTAAAGATGAATATGGCTAAAACAAAAGTAATGATGAACAAGTATTCCACAGAAAGGGAAATAATGATTGAAGGAGCAGTAATTGAAAAGGTGGAGTCATATACTTACCTAGAACAAGTTATTAGCTGTAATAATGATAAATGTATACTCCCCACCATGACTTATGGAAGTGAAACTTGGGCACTCACCAAAAGAATGGAAGAGAAGCTGAGAACTACACAGCGAAGAATGGAATGAATTATATTGGGAATCAGACTGTTAGATAAGAACATGGATTAGGCAGAAAACTCAAGTAAAAGACATTCTTATCAAAACTAAAGAACTAAAATGGTCTTGGGCTGGACACAGCTCGAAGACATGATGACAGATGGACTAAGAAAATAACAGAATGGTACCCAAGAGGAGCTAGAAGAAAACCTGGAAGACAAAGGCGGAGATGGAAAGATGAAATTCAGGAGTTTGTGGGTAGTAAATGGATGGCCAGTGCTCAAAACAGAAGGAACTGGAAGGTTGCTGGAGAGGCCTTCATCCTGCAGTGGATTGAAAATGGCTGATGATGATGATGATTGGTTATAAGAATCAGTTTTGAATGCTTTGTGATATTTTTCTAAAGCACATTTCTGGAGGTCACGACCATAAAACAATAAAAACAATTTTGCATTTTCCGGTTTATTGGGCTTTTCTGTTAGTGCAATTTAATTATCATTGGGTAGTTGTTGTTTGTTATTTGGTTTTTAGTAGCATTATCAACTAAGGCCATATTGCTCCAGGATATGCGGTGGTCATTCCCTGACCTTTCCGCATCCTCCGTATTTGGTGGTCACGGGCTCGAACCCCAGTCTAATCAAGAAGCGTGTGCTACACACTGCTGCTTTGCCCACCTGGCTATGGAGGTGCCGTCACTGGGTAGTAAATTCAATCTTATTGCATTTGCAATAATACTGTCAGCTGGAATTCTGTGCGATTCTATGTTATTACGGTGAAATGTATTTCTCCTTCAAGGAAATCTTCAACCATGTAAAAAACATAAATTTTCAAAATCTGCTCTTCATTACTATTTTTGAAGTTTCATAAATAAAAATCACGCAAGTAGTGAAACTCGCAGTGCAATCCAAAATCTAAAATTTCGGTAGTAAATACCTGACCGTACAATAAAAAACCATGAAAATCGAGGGATGACCGTACCTGGATTTCAGGAAAGCTTTTGATACTGTTGCACATAAAAGGCACACAGATTGGAGCAGTATGGGTTCAAGGGAAAGTGCCTGCTTTGGATAAAAGGATGGTTGAGTATTAGAAGACATAGAGTGGTAATCGATGGATATTGCTCATCTTGGACTAATGTTATTAGCGGATTCCCTCGGGGTTTGGGTCACTGTTGTTTTCTATATAAATAAAAATTCTGTTTATTAGCTATTAGTTGGGAGTTCAGACAATACAGAGAGGAAACATAAAGACAAACAGACCACTGGTCGAAGGTTCGTCCAGAAGCATACTGGACAAAGTGATGGACTGACATAACCCTGTCCAGATATACCACCTATAATGATCAGAATTATGCTGACGAGAGAAGCATGCCCTGGGACAACCAATGAACCAGCTAGAGGGGATTACAAGATAGAAGAAAATAAACTTAAAATATAATGAAAAACTAATAGTACTAATAATAATAATAATAATAATAATAATAATAATAATAATAATACAGTAAGTAATAATGAAATGAGATGACTAAAAGAATTTTCCAGATCTTTAAAAATTGGTTAAAAATATTAAACAAGAAAGACATAACATGCAAAAGGTAAGTGACCAGATAAATGTCTGAACTGTAAAGTCTGGGTGCAAGGAGAGAAAAGATACAACGAGATGGTTATTTTTGATGTGAAACCATCTTCGGTGGCACCTACTAAATTTCGGACTGAAGTAAAACCAATTTGTCACGATTTTGCAACATAGAAGTGATGTAATTTGACGTTACTTCTGTTTGTTCATTGTGTTGATAGTGAATTACGAAAATATATCAACCATCTGGGCTGCAATATTTTACTTATTAGATTTTAACATAAATCCTGTAGACATGTGGGAAAACTGTAATATTTAATGCAGCGAAAACAAAGAAATTAAAAAAAGGGAGCCACTATAAACTAGCACCATCTACCTTTACTTATCAATGAATTGATGAATGTATAACAGACTTAATATCCAAGTTTGTAAATGATACAAAGATTTGCAAGGTTGTTAATGACAGTACTCTGCTGCAATAGGATCTGAAAAAGTTGGGCAGATGGACTGAGAGGTGGTAACTGAAGTTCAACATTGACAAATCCAAAGTACTGCATATGGGTAGCAGTAACCCCAGAGTAATGTACCAACTAAGTTCTGCAAATTGCAGTGTCTGGAGACTGTGTACTGGCAAGGTGATCTGATTGAGGTGTATAAGGTTTTGAATGGTTTGAGCAAGCTCAATACTGATGGGATTTTTCCTCTTGCTCAGATTAAGCACTTGAGGGGGAATAAATTCAAATTAAGGAAAGACAGTTGCAGAATAGATATACAGAAATTTGCTTAAGTGGTTCATTGCTGAAACAAATTTCCATCTGTCATTGTGGAAGTTGATATTTGAAATAAATTCAAGGAAGAACTGGACAAACGTTTGGAGCATATGGATAGGTGAATGGGAAATTGTTTTTTTTTTTTTTTTTTGTTTTTTTTAAAGCTGATGTTATATAAGCTTTCTTTTTTGCATTATATGCTACTACTAATTCTAAATGTCTTATAATGGGGGATTTTAACTTTCCAGATATTAAATTGAATTTGTGGATTGGTCACTCACAGACTAGCCAGACTTTTGTGAATTTACTGGATGACTATTTTCGACAGCAGCATGTTAGAGAGAGAGAACAAGAGGGAGTAATATTCTTGATCTGATTATCAGCAGTGATTATTCATGTAATCTGCAGATAAAAGAACCTTTATGTGGCAGTGATCACAGTGTATCGATTTGGGATTTACTTAAAGATGTATAGCATTAAATGCAAGTTGCTGCTATGGATTAAGGGATGGTTGAGTGGGAGAAGACACAGAGTGGTAATCAGTGGACAATGCACTTCGTGGATTAATGTTATTGGTGGAATCCGCCAGGGGTTGGTGTTGGGCCCATTGTTGTTTTCTGTATTTATCAGTGATACTGATGAAGGTATATAAGGGTTAATGTCCAAGTTTGCAGACGATAAGAAGGTTGGCAGGGTAGTTAATGACAGTACACTACTGCAACAAGATCTAGAAAAGTTGAGAAGATGGGCTGAGGAAGTTTAACATCAACAAATGTAAAGTACAGCATATGGGTAGCAGTAACACCAGAGTAACGTACCGTGTGGTACTACACTCAGGGTAATGAAGAATTAAAAGGACATGGTGGTAATTGTGCAGTCCGATATGAAGTTTTCTGAGCAGTGCAGATAGGCTGCAAGAGTAGCTCATGGTGTCTTGTCAATGATATACAGAAATTTTGCTAGTAGGGATAAGGAGGTGATTATCCCTTTGTATAAGGCAATGGTCAGGCCACACCTTGAGTACTGTATACAGGTCTGAAGGTCTCATTTTAGGAAGGACAGAGAGCTGCTGGAAAGAGTACAGAGAAGAGCAATGAGATTGGTGAATGGAACAAAGGATTGCTATCTGATTGAAGTGTATGAGGCGTTGAATTGTTTGAGCAAGGTCAATGCTGATGGGATTCTTCCTCTTGCTCGGATTATTCACCAGAGGGGACATAAATTCAAATTGAGGAAAGCTAAATTTAGAATATATTGTGTGGAAATCTGCCTTTAGCCAGCTGGTGGTTGATAGTTGGAACAAACTTCCATCTGTTGTAATGGAGGCCGACAACTTAAATAAGTTCAAGGCAGAACTAGACAAGCATTTATTTGGAGTGAATGGATGGGTAAATGGGAAGGTTTTTTTTTTTTTTTGGCTGATGCTATATAAGCTTGTTTTCTTGCATCACATGCCTCTGCTAATACTAATGATAATGTAATTACCATCAAGGGCAAGGGGAGGGATTTTTGCTTTTGTAAAGGTGACTACAATTGTCCAGACAGTTTTAAATTCTATACAGTGGGACAAATGATGATGTTGCCAACAGCACATTCTAAATGGGAAGCATTCAATAAATTAATCATAGAAGCTACTAAGCTTTTCATACCAACTATGAAATAATCTTCAAGGCAGAGGCCTAAATAGATGTCAGTTGAAATATTGAGACTCGTGGCAGAGAAGAAAAATGCATGGGATGTATATAAATTATTGGGTGAAACAGAAGCCTATGGTAGATATAAAGTAGTCTGTAATCAAGTCACAAAGGAGGTCAGGCAAGCAAAGGCGAATTATGAGAAATCTTTGGCAAAGGATGCAAAGAGGAACAGTAAAGCCTTCTTTACTTATGTAAACTCTAGAAGGAAGGGTATGAATTAAATTGGTCCACTCGATATCGATGGGTTGACTGTTGATGATCCTGCTGAGCTTGCTAACAAACTGATGTGCATTTTTAGTATTTTGCATCTACATTCGCACACGAGACATTCTTCAGGGAAGGGGATACTGGATGTTTATCAAACTCTAACAGGGAGCTAAATATTTGGCTATGGTAAAGAAAGCCAACACGAGAACAACGAGTAACGTCGGATAACTTATGCGAAAAATTTGTTTCCCGACATCTCATTCTAGCACTGCTCGCTCGGTAAACAGGTGGTAGGAGTTATCGGTCTGGAGCCGAAATCGAGAAGGATATATTGATTGACAGGTAGGTGGGGCAAATGATGAAATGATTGGTGGTGGGTGTGACAGACGACAAGCTACTGTGTAGTCATTGGTTGGCATTATATAATATATAATTACATCCTGATCCATTTATCGCATGAATTACCTTTTGACTGTGTTATACAGGCAGATGATATCAGAAACTGATAGCTGGGTTAATTGTAGGGGACATATTGAGAGGATTAGCCCTCGATAAAGTCCCTTTCAATGTGTCCTATTACCTATAATTGACTTGATATATATTATTATTATGTTTATTAATTGTTTTATTTTTACTTTTGCTTTGATTAATGATCATCCTTTACTAGGTTTGACCTCGTGGACCAGTTATGGCTATTATAGGGTTAAGTAACTACCAGCTTATCCTATATGAAATATATTTTACTAATTGTACTTAAACTATACAATATATATATATAGTGAATAGCTATTTAGGTGCTGATTGACGTTATGATGCATGTGTATCTGCACGAGTGTCTTTAAAAATAAAAGTACAGTAATAAAAAATTAATATTTTGTTAATAAACAATTTATGTGCTACTCCACCCATGATTCTAAAGAAAAAAAGGTTAGTTTTCCCCCCTCCATTTTGGGAGGGTTCAGGCTCCCATGGGATTGAAGTGGAGGTAACCTGACCTTTTTTCACCATTAGGGCATATTATTGAACAAGAAAATAAAAATACAGTCATAAAAAAATTTATTTTTTTATGAATGTATTTCTAAATATGACTGTGATTCTAAAGAAAAAAGGTTAGGTTACCCCCTCCACTTCGGGAGGGTGTTCAAGCTCCCATGGGATTCAAGTGGAGGTAACCTGACCTTTTTTCCCCATTATGGAAAGTGTTCATTAGGGCAAGTTACCATTAGTGCTTCTGAGTGATACTAAACCGATGTTATCATGTGTTTATGTTCGGCACCAATCACCACATCATTTGCCATGCCTACCTGTCAATCAATATATCATTCTCGACTTTGCTCCAGACCGATAACACCTACCATCTGTTTACCGAGCGAGCAGTGCTAGAATGCCTTATCGGGAAACTAATTTTCTGCGTAAGTTATCCGTCATTTTCGTGTTGGCTTTCTTTACCTTCGCTGAACATTTTTGTAATAACTGAGAGGAAAGTGGAAGAGAAATTGTTGAAGCTAAACATAAGAGAGGCAACTCAGGTGGATGGGACTATCCAGTTATATTACAGGAGGCAGCGAAGGAAGTAAGGAATCCCTCAGTCATAACTATGACAGCATCTTTGGATTCAGGGGAGGTCCCCACAGACTGGAAATGTGCAAATGTATCCCAATTCACAAAGGGAGATCAAAGTGTGACATGAGTAATTACAGACCTGTTAGTTTAACATATATTCAAGGGAAAATAATTGAGTCACTAGTAAAAGAAGTAATGTAAGATCATCTAGACAAGGCCGCAATTATACTTCAGACACAACATGGGTTTGTTAATGGGAAATCTTGTTTGGCCAATTTGATTGGATACTACGAAGTGGTTACAAAGGAACTGGATGCCAAAAATAATTAGAATTTTTGTATTCAGTTCTCCTCTGAGGGCCTTATAAACCTCAATGATTTCTCCTCCGAGGTGCCTGTATGGCAACTCTGTAGCACACACATAATCAGAATCTTAACTCCGATGGTTGTCCTTTTGCCGATCTTACCCCTCGATTCGCCCGCCTTTGGACCTTTTGAGATGATCAATGTCTTTTTTTCAGATGAGGTCTCCATATTGAAGACAGTATTCCAACTGTGGTCTTAAGTTGCCTTATAGAGTGGAATTATTATCTCTCTATCTCAAACAGGATAACATTTGATAAACCATCTGTTTGCATTGTTCAGAAAACTTCATATCTGCCTGTATCTAAACTCTCAGATTCCTTTCTTACTCGACTGCTTTTAATTCAACAGCACCAAGTGTATAATTTATTTGGAGGTTACCATTTCCCATGTGTAAGGCCTTGCATTAAGCAGCAATAAAACACAGCTGCCACTTCTCTCTCAGCATCCTGAAAGGGTGCTGCCTGGCACTGATCATTAATGACTCTACCAATCACATCATCTGCAAATTTTGACATCACACCTATCTCTTCGTCAATGTCATTTATGAAAATGAGAAACAACAGTGGTCCAAGAACTGATCCTTGGGGGATCCCACTCCTGACGTTACACCAATCTGAATGCTCTGTTTTCTGCCTTGCAGTCATCCAACAATCCATCTTAGAATCTTTCTGGTAATCCCAAACTGTTCCAGCTTATACAGCAACCTGTCATTAGGGACCAGGTCAAATGCTTTTCTAACATCCAAATAAATTATGTTGAAATTGTTCACTTCATCCAGCATTTAACTAACTACTAATTAGTCAAACATGATTTTTTCTTAACAAAACCATGTTGTGTGTCCTTCAGCAATGCCATATCTATTTAAATGTCCATATGTATTTAAATTCCATATCTATTTAAATCATTGCCTCTAAGATTTTCCCTACTGAAAGACTAACAGGACTAAAGACTTAAAAGTTCTGCAGTTACGAACTTTACTCTTAGAACTGCCTTTATGTATTGGTGATACGTTGGCACTTCTCCAATTCAAAGGAATCACCCCTGAGTTCAAAGATGCCCTCATAATTATCTTCATTGGTTCAGTAAAATAATAAGAGGAGTTTACCTCAATATAGTACGTAGAACACTTCCGTATGATACCCTCCAGAAATTAAAACGGAAAAAACGAAAAAATCGACAACTTACTGGTACATTAGAGTAAAATATAAATAATTAAATAATCAATTTAACACAATTAAAATCAATTTAAAACAATTAAAAATCAAATTAACGCAATTAAAAGAATCTAACGAAAATATTCAAAACGATTTTCTCCTCCGAAAATTAATTGGCAACTTCGTACTGTTAATGCTAATAGTATTATTGTTTAATAAATTCCAAATTACATCCAGTGCATATATTACATTAAAATTAGTGTATAATGAAACTACATCAAGGGAAAATAATTTAACTTCTCCCCCAATTTTACTCTTTGAAATTTGTATATAAGGTATAATTCTTTATATTATATTTTAATACCTGCCGAAAAAGTTTTATAATCCAATATAAATGTGTTGCCAAGACTGAAAAACGCAGAATTTTTGTATGATACTATAGGCCGAATAGAGTGTCCGGGTTTGTGTAGTTTACTTATCCAAAGAGAATAGGTACATTATTTGTTCTAGTTTTTAGTTGCTTTAATTGTGGCATTGAAATGTAATCCCTTTTACGATATGAAGTAAATATTTTGTTGTATTGATTGACCACATTATCAAACGGAATGGTCTAAATCTTGGTATGTGGAACTAACTGATATAATTACCTGTAATTTTTTATTATAATCCATTTTATTTAAAATGGATTATAATAAAAACTATAGAGTGTCCCCCTTATCAGTTTTGTGAATTACAATATCCTTATTTTTCCTTAATTCCCATAAAGCAATAGCTTCATTTCTATTTAATCTTGGTACACCTGGAATTCTAGGATTGTTTATGATTTGATTAACTTGTTGGATTAAAACATCTTCATATTCTAACTTTAAAATATTTTGTCCAAAAACATCACATTTTATTTTTTAAGACAGTGTCTTCAAGAAAATATTATACCTAAGTTTGCAAAGATAAATTATAACCAGAGGATCCCGGGTAAAAATCGATTAGTTTTTGTCTATGTCACATAAAATTATTAAACTCGCTCTCGAATCCAGGTTTGCGGACAAAAGGATATTCTTCAGACAAATACAACGTTACTGTAACAAGATTAAAAAATATTTGCATTCCAATGATTGGAATGTTTTGAAAACTTTTATTGATTTTTGCCGAAAGGCTTTAGAAGTTGAATTAAAGACTAGACATTTCAACAAACTACAAGGACTATGTGGATTCAGAAATGTTCGTAACAATACGATTGATCCACATAATCGGAACAGGAACTACAATGTTAATCCGGTACCCTTACAATACAATATATCAACTCGGGGATATTCAAATACCAACTCCCCCTACTCATAATACAGATGAAATAAAAGTTTACAAAAATATTACGAATCTTTCTTCATATAAATTAACTGAACACCAAGTTGCTCTGTTAGAAAAAGATTTAAATTATAATCTACCCTCACATACGCTACCAAAGAATCAGTTAGTAGTAGACCTTGAATTTGGTCTTAGAGATATCCCGCAAAAAGATGTTTTAATCTAACAAGTTAATCAGATCATAAACAATCCTAGAATGCCAGGTGTACCGAGATTAAATAGAAATGAAGCTATTGCTTTACGAGAATTAAGGGAAAATAAGGATATTATAATTGACAAAGCTGATAAGGGGGACACTATAGCCATTTTAAATAAAATGGATTATAATAAAAAATTACAGGTAATTATATCAGATAGTTCCACATACCAAGAAGTAGACTCTTCCATGTTTGATAATGTGGTCAATCAATACAACAAAATACTTACTTCATATCTTAAAAGGGATTACATTTCAATGCCACAACTAAAGCAAATAAAAGCTAGAACAAATAATGTACCTATTCTCTTTGGACAAGTAAAAATACACAAACCCGAACACTCTATTCAGCCTATAATATCATACAAATATTCTGCTTTTTCGGCAGGTATTAAAATATAGTATAAAGAATTATGATACCTTGTTGTTATTTGGTTTTTTAGGAGCATTAGCAACTAAGGCCATATTGCTCCGGGAATATGCGGTGGTCATTCCCTGACCTTTCTGCATCCTCCGTATTTGGTGGTCATGGGCTCAAACCCCGGTCTAATCAAGAAGTGTGTGCTATGCTCTGCTGCTCCTGCCCACCTGGCTACGGAGCCACCCATGATACCTTATATACAAATTTAAAAGACTGTAAAATTGGGGGAGGAGTTAAATTATTTTCCCTTGATGTAGTTTCATTATACACTAATGCTAATGTATGTGCTGGATGTAATTTGGAATTTATTAAACAATAACACTATTAGCATTAACAGTATGACGTTTCCCAAAAAAGAGATATTTGAGGCTAATTATATTTTATTTGAAAGTATGATTTATAGACAGATTTTTGGTTTGCCTATGGGTTAACCTTGTGCGGACTAATATCGGAGTTGTATTTAGATATATTATAGATTAGAAAATATATATTTAACACAGTTTTTACCAAAAATCACATTTTATGGAAGATACCTCGACGACATCCTGGTTATAACGGATTATGACACTACAAATGAAGTTTTGCAAACTTTTAATAATATGCACATTAGGTTAAAATTTACACTGGAGAAAGAACAAGAAACAAATTCCATACATTTTTTAAACTTTAAACTTAAGAGGGATGGCAAATATATTAATTTCAGTATTTATCGTAAGCTCACGAATACAAGGATGTTCCTACACTATATAGCTACCACCCATACAAAAGGTCAATCATGTTAAACCAGTTCTTAAATGCATTCAAATACTCTTCCACACAACTTGCCCTACAGATAGAAGTAGAACTGATGAATAGGTTCCTAAATAGAGGATACCCTATTACCTCTATCAATAGCATTAAATTAGAAGCTAAAAATAAAATAATCAATAACAAACATAATGACAGGATTAATAAAAAATATTTTATTTCAATGCCATATGCTGAACACTGGTATAGACAAATTAACAACCTTTTTAGATGTACAGAAATGAAAATAGTAGCAAAACTGGGCAGTAAATTATATGCAACACTAAAAAATCACACAGTACTATTGACTTCCGAACAAACACGTGACCTCGTCTACCACATTTCATCTGGATGTACCAGATGTATTTTAAACTCGAGGGTTAAGCAACATGAAGCATCAGTCCGTGCATCACATGCGAATGCATCAGAATCAGAACTAGCATTCCATGCAATAAATGAAAACTACACATTCCTGTTTAATGAAGCCAAAATTTTAAAAATTCAACATAATTATACTAAGTTATTGAATGCCAAAACTTTAGAAATTAAATTACAAATAAATTCTATTAACACATGTCGTCCATTTCTCATATCTGATTCATGGTCATTTGAACGCCTGCGACTAATGTCCTATTTAAAAGATTCTGAACACACACACACACATTTCGTTAGTTTCATTACATCCTGTGAACGCGACACTTGTCGAAAGGTTTTGGCCCGCTTAAGGGAGGAAATTTTAGTTGATTTTAAACTTGTTGTTTTATTGTAATTTTATCTCATTTTAATAGTATTTCATTCGTATATCAAATTTGCATTTATGACAAAATGTCTTCCTTCACTAAAGGTTGCATGGGGGGTGTGATATTTCTGAGGTTGGGTTGGGGTTCACCACTGTGATCCTGTGGTGTTGGACTGCCCGTGTGTCAATAGTGAGGAACACATTATGAATTTTAAATTATTTTAAATTAGGTAATATTGTTTTAACGTATCATTTCATAATTTATTCGCATAACGAGAATTGGTAAAGAAGAAATCCCACTGACTGAATAAAAGGTAACTCCTTGTTTATTTCTAAAATAAAATTTATTGAATTGACCTTTCAGCTGGTTTCACGAGTGTAGCTTATAATTCTGAATAAAATAATATCAAAATCAGAAACATCATTTACGGACACCCTGTCCGTAAATGATAAGCCTCTGAGAGGGATTAGTAAAATGAATGAAGGTGGAATTCTCACTGTTATAAAGAATTGTAGAACTAGCAGTCATAAATTGACATTACAGGGGTTGAAATTTAGATTAGATTGTAAGAAGTTTTCTTTTAGCCAGAGAGTTGCTGATTGCTGGAACAAGTTGACTTTGCATGTAGCTGAGGCTGACAGTTGAATATTTTCAAAGGTCACCTGGATAGTTACGTGTGTGAGGAAGGAAGTATATAATCTGAATTTTCTTATCTACTTGAATTTTAGGGTCTGTAGTCTAAACGCAGGACCCTTATAATGTCACTCGGCTGTCTGTCTGTCCGTCTGTCACAGCATTGTATCTCTGGAACCATTCAACCTATTGACTTGAAATTTTGAATGGGTTTGTACATCATGTGGGCCAACATAATGCCATATTGATCGCTGTTGACAAATATTTGTCTGAGAAATGGGGGGGACAAAAATGTTGTCCACAATCTATAGCTTAATATACACTGTTGGAAAGAGCTCAATGAGTAGGTTTAAAATATAATTTTTAAAATATTTTTAAAATTAAAAATGGTGGTGCCAGAGAGGAAAATGTGAGTATTTTCGTGTCCCCCCCCCATATTTCTTTCGCTAATGGAGCTAAAAATTTAAAAACCACATTAGCTTTGCATTATTCAATGCTTATCAAAGGAAAACTATTCTGATTGAAATCTATCATTTACTTTTTGTGTTAAAATTAAAAAAAACAATTTTTTATTGCACTTTTATAGCATGCTTCTTTGTACTAAGTAATCCTCCTTTTGGTGACTTAAAGATTGCTAAAGAGTTAGTTAGCAGTTTCCCTGGATCCTTAAGGAATCCTCAGTGATAGTGGAAAAAATTCTTGCACCATCTTTATTCAAATGAATACCATCTCTACAAAATAGATTCCTTCTACCTACAAATGCAGACCATGCTGACCCCCCCACCCGAGCTTTCCAGATTCCTTCCCTCTTATTGTGTCCCTGCAGAATTGCAGACACAGACACATTCTGACATAATTTGCAGCATATAGCCCTATATTTATCCAACAAAAAGGCAGGTCACACATGTTTAATATTATTAGCCCTACATGAATAATGATGCTCTTTTTACCTCCCTTAAAATCTGACAATCTGCTGGTAACATCATCAATTGTTGCTCCTGGCAAATACGTTTAGATAAGTGGTGCTGGATCACTCATCTTTATTACAAAAAATGTTACATGTTTCCCTGACAGCAGCCTCCCAATAAAATTAGGTCATCTTTGACCAGAGAAGGCTGCACTTGAATATTATTTTCTAGGACCTGAATCTGGGGTGCATCACTTGCCAGGTCACGTGATACTTTAGTCCTCAATGAGCACCCAGTTACATTTGTTTCTAGGCAAACTGTCATTTCTTCAATGGGGCCAGAAGAACAACATACCAACAGAAACCAATGCTACATTATGAAGACTACACCAAAACTCATACCATCTCTGACCTTTACAGGACGAGTCTCCAGAGATTTTTCACCGGCGAGGTGATCTGATAGAGATGTATAAAGCCTTGAATGGTTTGAGCATGCTCAATGCTGATGGGATTCTTCCTCTTGCTCAGAATAATCACCTGAGAGAGCATAAATTCAAATTGAGGAAAGACAGATGTGCAGAAATTTGCCTTTAGCCAGTGGGTAGTTGGTTGGTGGAACAGACTTCCATCCCTTGTTGTGGAAGTTAATAGCCTAAATAAATTTAAAGCTCAGCTGGACAGGTATTTTGAATGAACGGAGGGGTGAAGTGGAAGTTTTTTTTTTTTTTTGGCTGATGCTGCATAAGCTTGCTTTCTTGCATCATATGCCTCTACTAATGCTAATGCCATACTATGCAGAGAGTTGAGTGGGTGGCACTAGTGCTGCTTTTCTTTTTTTTTTTTTCTTTATGAAAACCCCAAACACGAGATATATTAAAATCTATAGTACTTAGTACCATGCATTGGTTGGAAGGTGAGAAGATGAAAGAAGATGCTTGTTGACATTACACTTGAACTTCTATAAATTGTAATTTTCAAAAAATACATATGAAGGAAGATAGTTCCAGAAAATGGAAGCTGAAGAAATAAATGAGGAAGAAGAAACATTGGTTCTGTGAGTTTAAAGTTGGACAGAAAATGGATGCTGACTGGTTGCAGTACATGTTTGGACTGCTTTGGAAGAGAGAGAGAGAGCAGAAATTATAGAATCCAATTCAGAATGACAGTGTCCATGGAAGTATCTATAGTAAAGGCATGAACAGAAACAGAACGTTTATGAAACAGAGAGTGGGGAGACTCTGTTAGAGATGAGTCTTTAATTGATCTAACTGCCCGCTTTTGAATGGAATCTAGAAGCCTGAGAGAAGTTTTTGGGGAACCACCCCAGATGTGGGATCAATCTCCAATGGTAGGGCAGATTTGTACAGAGTGAATAGCTGTTTGAAAGAAAAGTAATGCCAAGAGCAAAAGAGAAAACCCTAGTTTTTTTAGATGCAAAGGAAGCAATATTTGTAATGTGCTTGTGCCAAGAGAGATTAGAAGTAAGGGTGGTCCTCCAGTAGGGATATATGATCTTGCCTAGAAATCGGAGTATCATCAAAGATAAGCATGGGAGCAGAATAATCCTTTTTGCAAGACATAACTGAGTTTTAATAACAGACAAGACTGAGTTTTAAAATGATTGAAATCAACTAAGTTACATTTTCCCCACTGGAGAATTTTCTGGAGATCAGCATTTAAGGAATTGGTAGTGGATATTCGAGAAATTGAACTGTTCAAGCAGGGCAACATTTCTCAAACTGGGAGGTGAAAGGCAATGTGCTCTCATCAGCAAAACTATGGATACAAGTTCCAGTCCATGGAAGATCATTAATATACAAGAGGAAAAGAGTAAGAGAAAGAACTGAGCCTTAGAGGGCACCAGCATTAGTTGCAAAGTTAGAAGACAGAGCCATCTACCATCACTTACAGTGAGCAGTCAGTGAGAAAACTGGATACCCAATTACAAAAAACAGTTGGCAAACCAGCAAACCTTCTAAATAAGCTTCCATCTGAAGCTTATTTAGAAGACCAGAAGACCTTTATGGAAAACATAATCAAAAGCCTTTGAAGTGTCAACAGCAACTACTTGAATTTCACCAAACTTTTCCATTGGATTTATCCATAAATGGGTAACATAAGCTAGAATATTACTAGTGGAACGACATTGATGGAATCCTTACTGACAATCGTTTATCAGATTTAAGGTTTCTAGATAATTTAAATAAGAGTTGGTTGTTGGTTGATTTCTCCATTACTTTAGAAATTGTAATGGGGCAATAATTGGATGGGTGGGATGTTTTAGGAGCAGGCTGGACACGAGCAAATTTGCAAGCAGAAGAAAAAACACTTTTGAAAAAAGAAAGTGAAAAAAGGCAACACAAAACAGGAGTAAGTTCAGGAGCACGGGTTTTGAGAAGAAGTGGAGAAATACCATCAGGACCTGCAGCTTTCTTAGCATCAAGTTGGTCAAAATCCTTCTGACATCCTTTTGAAAAACTGGACAGGAGACAATCAAGTTTCAAAGAGAGGAAGTCAATGAGTTCCAAGTAATTAGCGGAGTTGGGAGAATGATAGAAGCAACAGATGAATTTGACAGAATGTGGTAGAGAAATTTTAAGCCAGAGAAGATCAAAGAGAAGGAGATTCCAAATTACTAAGTCTCTGACAGGAAATAGACATATGCACAAGTACCACATTTCAAGCAAAAGGAATCTTACGTCGAATAATTTGGAAAACTGAGATGAACAGTGGTTGAATCAACCAATAACCAAGATTCGGTCAGAAAAAGTACATGAGGTTTGGCAGACTGTAAGTGGAAATGGACATCATTGAGATTAGAACTGAGACTATGTATATTTGTGTAATGAATGAGGAAGCATTTAGGAGGTTTAGATCTTTTTTGCAGATAAGTTTGCTCTATTAGTTTGACAATTCATGGTGTATTCAGTTGTAAGAAAAGGTGGGGCTGGGTCATGCTATATGAAGTAATGAAATTTTTGGATATGGCATAAACATGGTAAGGATATACCCAGACACCTGACATAATGTGGCCTCGATAGTGCCCCCCCCTCTGCATACACACTACTTGGACTCCCTCCAATCACCATCTGGCAGAGTAGGGGCAGCAAGATTATACACCAGCTGATCTGGAAACCTCCTAGAGAGTTAAGGTCCAGTCCAGTGTAATAACTAGTGGCCAGCCTGCGAACATTGTTTCAGAGCTCTACTCTCAAAATGTAAGGAAGATTGGATCCCGTCATGATGTACATCATAACCTCAAAAGACATCAATCGTACTGCATGACGGAAGAGATGGAGGAGGATTTACTGGAGCTTTTCTCTCGAGACTAAACGTGTTCCACCACTTCAGGCATCCAATAAGCAAAGTGGTGGTATTGCACCGGTTGATGAGAGTCATCTACCACCTAGTGTTACCTGGTAACACAGAGGGGTGGCATTCCTATGTGCAGTGTGGGCACCACACCTTGCTTGATAAGAAATACTACACATTATATACTATGTATAATTCTCAGCAAAATAGCATCCATTATACACTATATGCTATTTTGCTGATATTTTTCCTGTTATGTTCTTGAACTTAAGTTTAAAGTTAGTTAAGTTTTGCTTAAGTTCAGCCTCAGAAGAGCATTCAAATCAGTGATAGATCTTTCTTAAAAACAGTTATGCATCCAAGGGATAGCTCATGATAGTATGGATTTTTTGTACCACATGTTCAACTTTTTTTTAATATAAATGGGTTTGTTATGTTGGGCAACTCTTTTACTGATTCTGAAGTACAGAGGGCAGCATACACATAATTCTGAAAACTTACCACCACCACCACGAATGTAATTTAATGCAATATTCAAGAGAATAAAAATACAACGTACCTCATTATGATCGAATGAAGCATCCTTATGTTTGCTGATATACCCATCTAAATAGGGATAAAATTTGACAGAAGGAGGAAAAACTGCTAAACATATAGCCATCAGCTCCCAACCAAGCACAAGACTTTCTCTAAACACAAATAAGGGATAAAAAATAAGCACATATATCAATTATTGTATCATAATTGATAAACAATATACATGATTTTAAATAATGAAGAATTATACTTAATTTGTTTATTTTTGCTATGAATTTATTTTGTGTACTACAAAATAAATTCACAATGAAACCTCCCTTAATGGATATCTTTTGCTGTGGACACTCAGACTTATGTTGTGACCAGAAGCATCAGAAATTACGTTAGTTGACCTCTCCAAAATTGGCATTCTCTAATACAGATGCAAACATTTCAGTAGGCGTCCTTTGGTATTTTTGAAAGTGTCTCATTTGGAGAAGTTGAAATACCAGACACACATTTTTGTTGGTCAACAGGCTTTTGCAATGAAGGTAGGTGAAGATCAAGGTCATTAAAGTAATACTAATTAGACTTGTGAAGGCCATGGTTTACTCTTGGGGCAGATGGCTATGGACAGTTTACATAAACTTATTTTGGGCTGTTCAATGTAGCTCCTCTATTGTGCACCATTTAGCAAGGCAATAAAATTGCCAATCTCAGAAATGCTGTTTCCAGAATTAAAAAAAAAAAGTACTGTAACAGGTGTGTATACAGGATTCGGTTTGGGAATGTACATACATACCAGAGGCGGCTCGTCCATAGGCACTGCGGCATCCCCAACTATTTAAATCTAGATATACAGTAAAAGGCGTTATATGAAATTTTGTGAAGAACGATGCAACGCAATGAATATTTTTATTAACAGGACCCACATATAGTGTGCGCATCCTCTGTTTCCAGTAATCATTTTTTTTTTTTTTTTTAATGAAAACCCCAAACACGAGAGGTATTAAAACCTATAGTACTTAGTACTGTGCTTGGGTTGGAGGTTGAGAAGACGAAAGAAGATATTTGTTGACATTAGGCTTGAACTTCTGTAGACTAATTTTCGGGAAATACATATGAAGGAAGGTAGTTCCGGAGCACAGCAGTTGAATGAATAAATGAGAAAGATGAAAAGTTGGTTCTGTGAGTTTGAAGTTAGACAGTAAATGGATGTTGGTTGGTGGAGGCACATGTGACTGTTTTGAAAGAGAGAGTGGGAATTATAGAAGACAATTCAGAAGAACAGTGCCCACGGAAGTATCTGTATAAAAGGCATGCAGCAGAAACAGTAGGTCTAGGAGACAGTGAGTGGAGAGACTCTGTTAGAGATGAGTCATTAATTAACCTAACTGCCCTCTTCTGAATGGAATCTAGAAGCCTGAGAGAGATTTTGGAGGCACCGCCTCAGATGTGGGAACAATATTCCATGGTAGGGTGGATTTGTACAGAGTGAACAGCTGTTTGGAAGAAAAGTAACACCAAGAGCGAAAGAGAAAACCAAGTTTTTTAGATGCAGAGGAAGCAATATTTGTAATGTGCTTGTGCCAAGAGAGAGAGAGATTAGAAGTCAGGGTAATCCCCAAAAGAGATATATCATTTTGCCTAGAAATTTCAGTGTCACCAAAGATAAGCATAGGACCAGAAGAATCCTTTTTGCGAGATATAAGACAAGACTGAGTTTTAGAAGGATTGAAATCAACCAAGTTGTCTTTGCCCCACTAGAGAATTACCTGGAGATTGGCATTTAAGGAATTGGTAGCAGACATTCGAGAAATTGAAGCTGATTGAGCAGGGGAAGGTTTCTCAAAATGGAAAGTGGAATGCAATGTGCTATCATCAGCAAAACTATAGATAGGATTTCCAGTCAATGGAAGAAGGTCATTAATATGCAAGAAAAAAAGAACTGAACCTTGGAGGACACCGGCATTAGTGGAGAAGTTAGAAGACGGAGCGCCATCTACCATCACCCACAGTGAGAGATCAGAGAGAAAACTGGATAACCAAATACAAAAAAACAGTTTACAAACCATAAGATGGAAGCTTGTTTAGAAGACCTTTATGCCAAACATGATCAAAAGCCTTTGAGATATCAAGAGCAACTACTTGTGTTTCACCGAACGTTTCTATTGAATTTTTCCATAAATGGGCAAATTCAATGGTAACATAAGCCAGAATATCACCAGTGGATCGACACTGACGGAATCCATACTGGCGATCATTGATCAGATGGATGGTTTCTAGGTAGTTTAAGAATTGGCGGTTAATTGATTTCTCCATTACAGGTGACCCCTGCTTAGTGCTGATAATTCATTCCGGAAAAGCAGAGCGCTACATTCCCATAAGGTAACATATGTATTTGTGAGTTGCGGTCGGTGCCATAGGATATTTCCTAATCAATAATAAACAGTAGTGAAAAGATGCACAAATGTCGGTCAAAATATTTAATATTCAAATATTTGTACATATAAAATATTCTGCGTTACGTGCACATATAATTATGTGGTAACTACTTACATATCAAAATTAAACTTAAAATTCAAATTAAAATCATGAATTTAATTTATCCAAATTGATTTTAATGATGAATTTAATAATGAAAAATGTGTCGATTTTGGGTTGAACTTTGGCCCTCTTCCAAATAAACTAAAAGGGGTATTAATTTTAAATCCCCTGCAGCGTTAACACCCAACAATAAAGTCAACCGATCCTTCGCCGCTTTGAAACCTGGCATGTTTTTTTCTTCTTTCAATATGAAACTTCTTCTTTTAGGCATTCATTTCCACAAAAATCCTGCTTCATCTATTTTAAAAACTTGTTGATAAGTACATAATAACCCTCTTCAATAATTTTAACAAGTTCTTTCTTGAAAGTTTCGACTTCTTGATCTGCACTTCCGGCTTCTCCCTGGATTTTAAATCTATTCAACCAGCCCTTACTAGTTTTAAATGGTTCCACATTTTTTTTTTTTTAGGTGAGTTTTCTTCAATCATCATATAAGCTACTCTCTCTCTCTCTTTTTTTTTTTTTTTTTTTATATAATATTTAACTTAACTGAATTCTGCATTGGATATTATCTACAATAAAATTAGTTAAAGTCTCTCCATTTCAATTCCTAATAGCCGGCCTAGCACTAGTTGCTTGCAGCAAAACAGCTGTCTTTCCCACTGCTAAAATTAATTCTTTTATTTTTTATAATTGTTCTTACAGTTAAACTTGCCAGTCCTAAATTATAGCACACATCCGCTTTTCGTTGACCGGAATCGATTCATTTCAAAACATCTAATTTAATGTTCAAATTCAGTCTTTTTCTTACATTTATAGTCTTCATACTACGCCTAGACGTTGTTGCTTTTTCATTCTTATCGGCCACTGTTCGAAAATGTAACTGCTTTGGTTACATTAATTACGATACAACGTTGAAGTAAACTGTCCGTTACGCAAGATGTCTAATACTGTACTGAGTGATGATTATACTTCGGATAAATGCATATAACACAAATATTACAATCAATATACTTGATCATTTTTTAAAATGTTGATCTCTGAACTACGTAACAAGTCACTGTACTGCAATTAAATCAGCGTGAGAGAAAATTTCCCAAGTCGGCGTGGGAAACGTTTTAATGCTGTTTTGCTATTCATTTTCAAGCTAATGACTCCATCAAATGAAACGGTTTCTTTAAATATGCCAAAAATTCAATATATAAAAGAGTGTTATAGTGATCTGTGACAGCATTATAGTCAGATACCGGTTATAATATAAGAACAGCATTATAGCAAATCAGCAAACCGCGTTATAATGGGGGCCTGCTGTACTTTAGAAAGAGTAGAAGTAATTGCAATGGGATGATAACTGGATGGGAGGGATTTATCACCCTTTTTAGGAACTGGCTGGATATGAGCAAATTTCCAAGCAGAAGAAAAAACACCTTTTGAATTAGAAAGAGAAAAAAGGCGGCAAAGAAGAGGACTAAGTTCAGGAGCACAGGTTTTGAGAACAAGTGGAGAAATACCATCAGGACCTGGAGCTTTCTTAGCATCAAGATTCGTCAAAATCCTTCTGACATCCTCTTGATGGAAGACCACAAGATGCATTGAATGGAGCACGTTGGGAATGGTGGGAGGTGTTTTGCCAAGATCATTAATACATGAATTGGAAGAAAAATGGGATGCTAGCAGGTCAGCTTTATCCTTGGCTGAAGTGACAACAGAACCATCTAGTTTTGACAGAGGTGGGAGCAGAGATGGGCAAAAGTCGCAGCCCATAGCTTTGGCAAAAGACCAGAATGCTCAGCTACCATAAGGGCAAAAAGCAAGTTTTCTACACTTAGCCTGTTCAAAATCTAGTTTGGACTGATTAATAACTGCTTTACAATTGCTGCTAGATTTGGTGTAGGCAAAAAAATGAAACCGAAGAATTGGAAACAAGCCAATTACGATATGCAATGTCCTTCTCTTGAACAGCCTGAGCACATTTATTTGGAAACCAAGTTTTAGATAATGGATGAGATTTTAAAGGGGAGTGTGGAATAAAGGATTCCATTCCTACAAGAATAATTTCACTGACATGATCTGAGCAAATGCTGATAGCAGAAGTCTTGAAACAGTAATCTGACCAATGAAAAGAAATCTCGCAGGTCATCCCATTTTGCATTCTTGTAATGCAAAACAGCACGAGGTTGGGCATAGCCATGAGATAAAGGCTCATTGGTGAAGACACAATCACAAAGTTGTGATCTGAGGTGCCTAATGGACCACTCACTTCGACAGTGTACTTAGAAGGGTTATTTATGAGAAAAAGATCAAGGTGTTGGCTGTATGGTTAGGATTGTCCGGTATTCTTGCAGGTAAATGAATGATCTGGGTAAGGTCATTAGTAATTGCAAAAGCCTCAGCATCTCAACCAACTGGGTCGGTGTGACTAGAAAATGGAAGCCAGCTGGAGTTGTGAACATTAAAGTCGCCAAGGAAAATTACCTCACTATTAGGAAAGTTGGACTGGAGAAAGTCAAGTTGCAAAGAGAGGAAGTCAAAGAGCTCCAAGTGATTAGTGGAGTTGGGAGAACGGTAGAGACAACAGATGAATTTGACACAATGAGGTAGAGAGATTTTAAGCCAGTGAAGATTGAAAAGAGGAGATTCCAAATTACCAAGTCTCTGACAGTGAATATCGGAAGAGACACAAATACCACCTTTATGGCGAAAGGAATCATACAGCGAATAATTTGGGCAACTGAGATGAGCAGTAGTTAAATCAACAGATAACTGAAATTCAGTCAGAAAAAGTACATGGGGTTTGGCCGACTGCACGTGGAAATGGACATCATTGAGATTAGAATTGAGACAAGGTCATTTCACAAAGTATATTTGTGAAATGGACTAGAAAGTGTTTTGGGAGGTTTAGATCTTTTTGCAGATAAGCTTACTCTATTAGTTGGACAATTCATAGTGTATTCGATAGTAATAAAAAGTGGGTGGGACATGGTGTATGAAGTAATGAAATTATTGGATAGGGCGTACACATTAGCATTAGCATTTAGCATTAGTAGAGGCATATGATGCAAGAAAGCAAGCTTATGCAGAATCATGCAAAAAAAAAAAAAAACCCGCTCCCATTTCACCCCTCCATTCATTCCAAATACCTGTTCAGCTCAGCCTTAAATTTATTTAGGCTATCAACTTCCACAACAAAGGATGGAAGTCTGTTCCACCAACCAACTACCCGCTGGCTAAAGGCAAACTTCCGCACATCTATCCTACATCTGTCTTTCCTCGATTTGAATTTATGGCCTCTCAAGTGATTATTCTGAGCACGAGGAAGAATCCCATCAGCATTGAGCATGCTGAAACAAGGCATTACACACTTCAATCAGATCACCTTGCAGGTGATAGTGTAATTTGCAAAACTTAAGAGCAACCCTTTGTTCCATTCACTAATCTTGTTGCCCTTCTCTGTACTTGTTCCAACAGCTCTACAACCTTCTTAAAATGAGGCCTCCAAACCTATATACAGTACTCAAGGTGTGGCTTGACCATTGCCTTATACAAGGGGATAATCATCTCCTTATCCCTGCTAGAAAAATTCCTGAAAACATTGACAAGACACTGAGCTACTCTTGTAGACTATCTGCCCGGCTCAGAAAACTTCATATCTGCCTGCACAATTACCCCCAGGTCCTTTTCGTTCTCTACCACTGTCAATGTATTACCACAGAGTTGATATGAGAAGCAGTCACTCTGGGGTTACTGCTTCCCATATGTAACTTTACATTTGTCAATGTAAGAATATACCCAGATCCTTGACATAACGTGGCCTCGGCAATGCCCCCTGCATACACTCTGCTCGGACTCCCTCCAGTCACTCTCTGGCAGAGTAGAGGTAGCAAGATTATACACTAGCTGATTTGGAAGCCTCCTAGAGACTTACCAATAGGTTCGGTCCGGTGTACTAACTAGCGGCCGGCCTGCGAACACCGTTTTAGAGCTGTACCCTCGAAATGTAAGGAAGATTGGATCTCGCCACGATGTTCACCATAACCTCAAAAGTCATCAATCATATTGCATGATGGAAGAGATGGGTCAGGGTTGATCTGAACTTAGCTCTGGAGACCAAACATGGGTTCCACCACTTCACGCTTCCAATACCGGTGCAATACCGGTTGATGAGAGTCATCTACCACCTAGTATTGCCTGGTAACACAGAGCGGTGGCATTCCTCCATCTGGTTTGGGTGCCAGACCGCAACCCCTGCTTACATTGGTTTGCACCTGGGTGGTCACCCACAGTGTGCTTGTGCATGGAGGTTATACCCAGGATTACTAACAGTCCCACCATCATGAAGGTGCAAGCAGAGGATTTGGCTCTCACAGACCGTCCGGACTTCACCAAAATTGGGTCCAGTTGACTTGAGAGTCACCCGAATATCAGTTCCATCGGCATTTTAGACTCCCAGGTAGCAAGTACAGCTTGTCTGGCCTATCTGAGATAATGTCTGTGACAACCTCAAGGACCATATTAGAATAAACAAAATAATAAAATGGACCATTTTAATAATAAATGAATAAGAACAAGAAATTGTTTCCAACTTTGAAGTTTAATTAACTGTAGGCCTCACTGTGCACTAGGCAGTGACACATTTTCCATTCCAGTGAATATCTGGTAGTTTGTTGAAATTGGCAACTTGCCAATATACATTTTTTATAGTTGAAACAAATCAAAGTCACTGTAAAGCACACAGTGCAAATTTCATCAGTGACCATGATGGATGTGTAGCCACAACGTCGATGTCTTTTTGTTATTAGCCCGAATTCCCATTAAGTAACTAAATAATATCAGTGTTAAGTCAATACTCAACATTCAACAGTGTAATTACGTGATTACCACTTAATTGTGAATTGAGCTTGAACTTGGTAAGTTGAAGTTATATTATGAGATGATGTGTAAGTAAAACATTATTTCTACGACTCACGATTTTGTGAAATTTCATTCGATTATGGCTTCCATGCTTCCCCGTGAAGTAAATCACATGACAGTGAATAAACTTCAGCAACTTAGTTTTTCACAATTATCTCTCCAAGAAAAAAATGTGATTAAAAAAGAAGGCTGCCCCACACCAAAGATTCAAATTTCTCAGTAATAATAAGAAATATATTCGCAGTTTTAAAACTGAATGGTACCAATGGAAAAGTTGGCTTTGTGGTTGTGAAGTTAAAAATGCATTGTGTTGTATAATATTTTGTATAATAAAAATTCGTAGTTTTAAAACTGAATGGTACCAAAGGAAAAGTTGGCTTTATGGTTGTGAACTTAAAAATGTACTGTTTTGTTTTCCATATTTACTATTCGGAAGTGACTTAACGTGGACATAAAGTGGCTTTACAAACATAAACAGAATGAAAGGAAAAAACTCTAAAACATTAAAGTTCTAAGAAACATATTGATAATGTGATTTCACTATCGCTTTTAGGAAGCGTAAATATTAAAGAACAGCGTAGTCCGGCCTACAGACTTTTGATCAGCAAACATAACAGAAAAGTTGCCAAAATCGTGAGGTATTATCTAAAATAATAGACTACATTAAATTTTGTGGATAGTTTGAAATTCCTTTACGTGGACATGATGAAAAAGACGATTCTAAAAATCCAGCAGTATTCAGAGGATTAATAAATTTTGCCTGTACATTAGATTCCAATTTAATGAACCATTTAGAAAGTAATGCAGCATTTAAGGGCATTTCAAAAACTATTCAGAATGAATGTTTTCTGAAAATATACTGGGATGAAATCAAAAGAGAAATTAAAGAAGCTTCATTCGTAGCTGTCATGGCTGATGACACAACAGATGTTTCAGAACATATACAAATGGTAATTGTTCTGAGTATGAACTGAATGGAGCCATTTTTGAGCGTTTTTGGGGTTTTTTTTCACTCCGGAAAACCGAACGGCGGACGGAATATCGAAATGCATTCTAGATCAGTTAGACCAAATCCTCGAAGGAAATAACTCAAAAACTGGTTGCTCAGACATTTGATGGCACAAGTGTGATGATAGGCAAGAAAGGGGGAGTTCAGGCTAAAATAAAAGAAGTGTACAAAAATGGCACATTTTATTCACTGCTATGCACACAAACTGAATCTGATGATGAGAAATGCAGCAAGTAGTACCCGAGATTCAACAATATTCTTTTTGAACCTCATGTCGATACCAACATTTTTCTTGAGATCACCACAGCGTCTCTCTGTTCTCAGAAAACATATAGACAGCTGTGTTGCCTGACCGTTCCCTACAAGATGGAACTTCAATATATGCACCGTGAACAGCGTTTATGAAAATTTTGAATCCTTATAAAAGTGCATGGAGGAACTACAAGCGACAGCAAATGCAGATAAGATGATTTCAGAAGCATCTGGAATTTTGCACATCTTGAGTAATGAAAAATTCGAGTTCTGGTTAGAACTTTTCCATTAGATAATGCCTCACGTGGAAGTTATTTATAATCAAATGCAATCTCGAGAAATTGAAGCAGTTAAAATACATGAATATATAGGAAACTTAAAGAATGCCATTCTAAAAATCAAAAATTCAATGTACTGTGAAAATCCTTCAAAAACACTCATGACTGAAGCAAAGGAAGTATGCGACTATATAAGTGTTGACATAGGTGAGAGATATTCTTTTACAAAGCAATTAATTGCTGCTAAATTGTTTAACAGGAGAACTTTGTTATTTTTCATATGAAAATGCCCATGGAAGAGGTATGGGAGATTACTGAGGCATATCCCATGATTGAAAGAGAAAACCTTCTTACGGAATTACAAGTTTTCTATAGCAGACATGATCTACACAATTATTGCAAATTAACTGACTTGCTGAAATTTATTTCAGAAAATAATCTAGCTGAAGTTCTTGATAAACTTACAAAATTCATAAAAGTTCTTTTGACCATTCCGATGACTATTTCAGAACCGAAACGCTGCCATTTGACATTAAAAAGAATAAAAACATTTTTAAGGAGCATATGAATCAGGAAAGGCTAAATGCCCAAGCAATGCTTTCAATAAAGAAAAGCTTGGTCAACAGTACACCAAACTTGAATGAAAAAGTTAATCTATTTTCACCAAATAAAAACCGAAGAATGGATTTTGCTTTTAAATAAAAGTTCAAGTCTGTTAATGGAAAATGTCTAGTTAATGTTTTGTAGTATTTTTAACTTGCTTATTATTACTACTGTGTATGTCTACATGTCTTATAACCAAGGCAATTTAATGTAACTTTAAGATGCAGCAACCCCAAATATCAGAGTCATGAGCCACCACTGATACATACAAAACTCTACCAATAGATAATTTTTACCAGTAGCCTACAAGGATTTGTTGCATCTACAAAGAAATCAACAAATCTCCTTAACAAAACTAAAACATTACTCAGTGAATAGGGTACATGATACAAATGTGAAACCACTTCCAGGTGATAGAGGATATCTGTCTTGAACTTTTATTCACCAACCAGAAAAGGGCACTCTACGGTAGAATGCAGCATAATTTAAAAAAACAGTAATCATAGAGTTTATCGACCCAAAGAAGTGCAGTGCATACTTTGGCTTAACGAATTGCAATCTGCCACTGCTGCTATGTGCAACTTTCAAAGAGTTTATAAAAAAGCCAATAAATACACCTACAATTCTGCATTAGTACAGAAAATTCATAGAGGATGCCAGTTTGTGTATCTTTTTTCAGCCAAGACGTGGTAGCTGAACAAAGGTCAGTGGCTATTTTTTTTTTTTTTTTTTTTTTTTTTTATGAAAACTCCAAACACGAGAGGTATTAGAACCTATAGTACTTAGGGTGGAGCATGAACTGAGGGTTGAGAATATAAAAGAAGATATTTGTTGACATTAGACTTGAACTTCTGCAGATTGTAATTTTCAAGAAACATTTATGAAGGAAGGTTGTTCCAGAAAACAGAAGTTGAATGAATAAATAAGCAAAAAGAAAAGCTGGTTCTACTAACTTGAAATCGGACAGCAGAAGGATGTTCACTGATTGCAGCACGTGTTCAGACTGCTCTGGAAGAGAAAGTGGGGAATTAAAGAAGCCAATTCAGAAGAACAGTGCCCATGGAAGTATCTATAGAAAAGGCATGCAGTAGAAATAGAACGTCTATGAGACAGAGAGTGGAGAGACTCTGTTAGAGATGAGTCATTAATTAACCTAACTTCCCTCTTCTGAAGGAATATAGATGCCTGATGCAGGAAGAATATTCCATGGTAGGGTGGATTTGCAATTTGTATAGAATGAACAGCTGTTTGATAAAGGTAACACTGAGAGCAAAAGAGAAAACCCAGTTTTTTAGATGTGAAGAAAGCAATATTTGTGATGTATTTATACCAAGAGAGACTGAAAATCAGGATAATCCCCAATAGAGATATATGACCTTGCCCAGAAATCAGAGTGTCATTGAAGATAAGCATAGGAGCAGAAGAATTATTTTTGCGAGATATAAGAGAGGACTGAATTTTAGAAGCATTGAGAGCGACTGTTACCTTTGTCTCACTGGAAAATTACCTGGAGATCAGAAATTGGCAGTGGATATTTGAAAATTTGAAGCTGTTTATGTAGGGCAAGGTTTCTCAAACTGGAAGGTGGACTGCAATTTTTTAACATCTCAGCAAAACTAAAGATCAGATTTCCAGTCAATGGAAGAAGGTCATTAATATACAAGAGGAAAAGAGTGGGAGAAAGAAATGAAATTTGGGGAACACCAGTGTTAGTGGAGAAGTTAGAAGACAGACAGCCATTTACCATCAACCAGTGTGGGGTCAGAAAGAAAACTGTATACTCAATACTAAATTACAAAAAACAGTTGGCAAACCACAAGATGGAAGTTTATTTAGAAGGCCTTTATGTCAAATACAATCAAAAGCCTTTGAAATGTCAAGAGCAACTGCTTGAGTTTCACTTTCACCAAATTTATCTATTGAATTTGTCCATAGATGGGCAATGGGAATCCATACTTGCGGGTTTCTGGATAGTTTAAGATTTGGTGGTAAATTGATTTCTCAATTACTTCAGAAAGAGTAGAAATAAGTGCAATGGGGCAATAATTGCATGGAGGGGATTTGATATCCTTTATGGAATAGGCTGGATGTCAGTAAATTTCCAAGCAGAAGTGGAAAACACCTTTGGAATAATAAAGTGAAAAAAGGTGCCACAGTACAGGAGTAAGTTAGGGAGTATTGGTTTTGTCATTAGTAACCTTAACAACCCTGCCAGCCTTTGTATCTTCTGTAAACTTGGACATTAAACTTGATATATCATCATCAATATCAACAAATGGAAAGATACCATCAGGATCTGGCACTTTATTAGCATCAAGACTGTTCAAAATCCTTCTGACATCCTTTTGATGGAAGATCAGGGGAGGCATTGAATGGAGTGTACTGGGAATAATGGTAGGAGGCAGAGGTATAATGCTAAAAAAAATAGACTAGAAGACTATGTGATAACGTCACATCGACTGTACAGTAAATGAATCAGACTCACGGTTCATAGAACAACCAGTTCTAGCATTCAGCTCATGGTGAATCAAAATGCAGCATTTTCAGCATCACAGTATATCTCAAGTTGGATCTCTTTATCTAACACATTGTACTTTAGTAGGAAAAGTTCAAGTTTCATTGTGAAATTTATATTTTTGTTTTTAAATAAAATTTTAAAGAAACTATTAATTTTAAAGATTACTATTAATAATATATATTTTTAGTAGTAATGGGTAAAATAGATATTTCTCCCTCCCCTTTGATTATGCCATTGTTTCATAATATTAGGTGTATAAATTTAATGATTTTCTATTATGACATTTAGAAAAAGTACTGGAACGTTGTTCCAGTGCGTTCCAGGCCGAATACACCACTGGTAAGAGGTGATTTACCAACATCATCAATACTTGAGTTGGAAGAAAAGTAGGATGCTAACAGGTCAGCTTTATCTTTGGCTGAAGGTGGCAATAGACCCATCTGGTTTTGACAGAGGTGGGAACAGAGATTAGCAAAAGTTGCAGCCAATAACTTTGGCAAAAGACAAGAATGCTCGGCTACCGTTTGGACAAGGAGCAAGTTTCCTAACCTTAGCCTGTTCGAAATCTAGTTTGGACCAATTAATAACTGGTTTACAATTGTTGCGAGATTTAGTGTAGGCAGAAAATTAACCTGGAGATTTGGATACCAGCCAACTGCAATATTAAACATTCTTGTCTTGCCTTAGCACATTTATTGGAAAACCAAGGTTTAGATACAGGACGATATTTTGAGGTTGGGTGTGGAATAAAGGATTTCATCCCTACAAGTATAATTTCACTGACACGATGTGAACAAATGTTGACATCAGAAGATTTGAAACAGTAATCCAACCTAGGAAAGGAAGAAAATAAATCTTCAGATCATCTTTGCATTCTTCAGATCTTTTTTGCATTCTTGTAACGCCAAACAACATGAGGTTAAGAATGGCCACAAGAAAAAGGCTCCATTGGAGAAGAGACTATCACCAAGTTGTAATCTGAAGTGTCTAGAGGACCACTCACCTCAACTGTATACTTATACGGGTTGTTTGTGAGAAAAAGGTCAAGCATGTTGGCTGCATGGTTATGATTGTTGGTATTCTAGTAGATAAATGAACAATCTGTGCAAGGTCAGTAGAAATTGCAAAAGCCTCAGCATCTCAACCAACTGGGTCTGCGTGACTAGAAAATGGAAGCCAGTTGGAGTTGTGAACATTAACATCACCAAGGAAAATTACTTTACTGTTAGAAAAGTTGGACTAGAAAAAGTCAAGTTTCAAAGAGAGGAAGTCAAAGAGTTCCAAATGATTAGTGTAGGCGCCTCTGTAGCCAGGTGGGCAGGAGCAGCAGTATGTATCACAAGCTTCTTGATTAGACCGGTGTTTGAGCCCATGACCACCAAATACGGATGATGTGGAAAGGTCAAGGAATGACCACTGCATACTCCCCAGAGCAATATAGCCTTAGTTGCTAATGTTCCAAAAAACCGATTAGCATTAGCATTATTAGAGGCATATGATGCAAGAAAGCAAGTTTATGCAGCATCAGCCAAAAAAAAAAAAACCACGCTTCCATTTCACCCCTCAGTTCGTTCGAAGTACCTGTCCAGCTCAGCCTTAAATTTATTTGGGCTATCAACTTCCACAACAAAGGATGGATCTGTTCCATAAAACCAGCCACCCGCTGGCTAAAGGCAAACTTCTGAACATCTATCCTACATCTGTCTTTCCAAAATTTGAATTTATGCCCTCTCAAATGATTATTCTGGGCAAGAGGAAGAATTCCATCAGCACTGAGCATGCTCAAACTATTCAAGGCTTTTTACACCTCAATCAGATCACCTCGCAGGTGCCTAGTCTCCAGACATTGTAATTTGCAAAACTTAAGCCTTTCTTCGTAAGAGCAACCCTTTGTTCCATTCACTAATCTTGTTGCCCTTCTCTGTACTCATTCCAACAGCTCTACATCCTTCTTAAAATGAGGCCTGCCCATTGCCTTATATAAAGGGATAATCACCTCATTATCCCTGCTAGAAAAAATTCCTGTATATCATTGACAAGACACTATGAGCTACTCTTGCAGACCGTCTGCACTGCTCAGAAAACTTCATATCTGCCTGCACAATTAACCCCAAGTCCTTTTCGTTCTCTACCACTGTCAGCGTAGTACCATAGAATTGATACGTCACTCTGGGGTTACGGCTTCCCATATGTAGTACTTTACATTTTTCAATGTTAAACTTCATTTTCCACCTCTCAGCCGATCTACTCAACTTTTTCAGATCCTGTTGCAGCAGCGTACTGTCATTAGTGACCTTAACAACCCTGCCAGCCTTCGTATCTTCTGCAAACTTGGACATTAAACTTGATATATCATCATCAATATCAATTATAAATAGAGAAAATAACAATGGACCAAATACTGAAACCTGCGGGACTCCACTAATAACATTAGTCCACGATGAGCAGTGTCCATTGATTACCACTCTCTGTCTTCTCCCAATCAACCATCCCTTTATCCATAGCAGCAATTTGCCTCCAATGCCACACTGCTCCAATTTGTGCAGCAGTCTTCCATGTGCAACATACCAAAGCCTTTCTAAGATCCAAAAATATGACATCAAAGTTATTCCCTGCATCTAGTTCCTTTGTGACCACATCATAGTATCCAATCAAATTGGTCAGGCAAGACTTTCCCTTAACAAAACCATGTTGTGTCCGAGCTATAACTGAAGTCTTATCTAGATGATCCTGCAGCTTCTTTAACCAGTGCCTCTATTAATTTCCCTGGAACAGAAGTTAAACTAACAGGTCTGTAATTACCTGTCTCCCCCTTTGATCCTCCTTTGTGGATTCTGGTCACATTTGCACATCTCCAGTCTATGGGTACCTTCCCTGAGTCCAAAGAAGATCTCATAATTATGGCTAAGGGTTTGCTTACTTCCTATGCTGCCTCCTTTAATATAGCTAGATAGATCCCATCCACCCCGGGTGCCTTTTTTATGTTTATCTTCAACAATTTCTCCTCCACTTTCCTCTCAGTTATTACAAAATCATCCAGCTCACTGCCAGAGTTTAACTCACCTCTGGCATTACGCTCCCTGAATAACTCCTCAATGGTAAATGTAGATGAAAAATACTCATTTAGTTTGTTAGCCACCTGAGCAAGATTATCAACAGTTGAACCATCAATATCCAGTGGACCAATCTGATTCATCCCTTTCCTTCTAGAGTTTACATAGGTAAAGAATCCTTTGTTGTTTTTCTTTGCATCCTTTGCCAAGGATTTCTCATAATCTTCCTTTGCCTGCCTAATCTCCTTTGTGACTTGGTTACAGACCAGCTTATATCTATCATAAGCTTCCATGTCACCCATTAATTTATATGTATCCCATGCATTTTTCTTCTCTGTCACATGTCTCATTAGCTCATCTGACATCCATTTAGGCCTAAACCTTGAACAATATTTCTTAGTTGGTATGTAAAGCTTAGTAGCTTCCAAGATAAATTCTTTGAATGCTTCCCATTTTGAATTTGCTGTTGGTAACGTCATCAATTGGTCCCACAGTATAGAATTTAAATACTGTCTCAGACCACCGTAGTCACCTTTACGAAAGCAAAAACCCTTCCCTTTACCCCTGATGGTAGTTACCTCTATGAATAAATCCCACTTCAGCACACTGTGATAACTGCCACCTAGTGGTTCCTTTATCTGCAGATTCCTAATGCATGACGAATCACTACTGATAATCAGATCAAGAGTATTACTCCCTCTAGTTGCCTCCCGAACATGCTGATATAGAAAACAATCATCCAATAAATCCAGACCAACCCAGAAATTCCAGTCAATATCTGGGAAATTAAAATCCCCCATTATAAGACTCTCTGATTTACTGGCTCACTCTATTTCCCTGTACAGTCCCTTATTATACTCATCAGAGTCATTAGGCCTATAACACACTCCTATTCTCAATTCTGATCTCCCAATGCATATGTCACACCAAACTGACTCAACACTGCAATGTCCAGTGATGTCAACTGGCTTCACGTCCTTGGATTTTATGTGTTTCTTAACTAATAGTATAACCCCTCCTCCCTTCCTATCTTGTCTATCCTTCCTGTACACATTGTACTCCCCAAATTCCAGTTCTGCATTCCTTAAATCTGTGTGACACCACGTCTCTTATATCCCAACAATATCTGCCTTTGATGTTCTGGGCAATACCTCAAATTCATCAAATTTATTTCCCAAACTCCTAGCATTTGTGTACATGCAAGTATACATGCACCTGTTCCTATTCTTAGCTACCCTAACACAACCCATGTGTTTACTTGTACCGCAATGACTCCTAGGAGTCTCTGAAATACCCTGCATCTTGTTTTCCATGCTGCTGCTAATTCCAATAGAAGCAGTGCAAGAATAACTTTCACATCTGCCAGTGGCTACTGTTAATCTATTAGTCCTTGTATCCCCCCCAAGTTAGCAGTTTTCCGACCCACCTAACACTGCTTCGATAGCATCAGCAAATATTCTTGCAGTTATAACAAATGATTAGTGGAGCTTTTATTTATTTCAACACTGAAGCACCTAAAAATAGTTGCCATTATTTTGGGAATGTGCCTCATATTCATTGCTGTATTTAGACCATCAACATCCTTACAAATGGTGAGTTCACCTTCTGTTTGATAGAATTTATCATAATCTTTATTTTGTGTATGAAATGTTGTCACTTTAACAGAATGATCTAGAAGATTCCACTGTTGTGGCCTCAAGGCCAAAAGCTCTGCCTTGTTCTTCGGCAGGTTGAGATCTCTGATGTGATCATTAAGCTCACTTGCTGTGATATTATGTGGTTCAGAAGGATAAAGGTTTGCACAAATGGGTGTATTCTTTGATGTACATGGCTGCTGTACTTCTTTGTGTATATCAAGCTGACGTTCATCAGTGTCTTCACTTTCATCAGAGTGTACAGAAAAACAGTTGTGTGGTTCAGGAATAAGTAGTAAGCCACTGTGAGTCATGGGGCGAATTGCAGATGGTATATTTGGTATATATGTCACTGTCCACTTTTTCTTCATTGTCATCCCTTTTCTAATAGGAAGCACTATACATAAGTAACAGTCTGTGACGTGATTTTTTGGCTCCTTCCATATCTATGAAAGGAATAAAATGTCCCTTTCGATTCACCCATGCATTGAGTTTTGATGAACAGGTAGTGCAGCATATGTGTGGAGCCCAGTTCTTGTCCTGGTTACCTAATTTACACTCAAAGTATAAGAAGCAGGCCTTTTTTATAGCTCGAGTTAAGGGATGCTCTCTTGAAGTTAACGTGACTTCTCCATATATGTCTGACTAATTTGATTGGATACTATGATGTAGTCACAAAGGAACTGGATGCAAAGAATAACTTTGATGTCATATATTTGGATCTTAGAAAAGCCTTTGATACTGTTGCACATGGAAGACTACTGCACAAATTGGAGCAGTGTGGCATTGGAGGCAAATTGCTGCTATAGATAAAAGGATGGTTGAGTGGGAGAAGAGAGAGAGAGAGAGAGAGAGAGTGGTAATCAATGAACACTACTTTCCATGGACTAATGTTATTAGTGGAGTCCCTCAGGGTTCAGTGTTGGGTCCATTCTTGTTTTCTGTATTTATTAATGATACTGATAATGGTATATCAGGCTTAATGTCCAAGTTTGCAGATGATACGAAGGTTGGCAGGGTTGTTAATGACACTAATGACAGTACGCTGCTGCAACAGGATCTAGAAAAGTTGAGCAGATGGGCAGAGAGGTGAAAAATGAAGTTTAACATTGACAAATGTAAAGTACTACATATGAGAAGCAGTAATCCCAGAGTAACGTATCAACTCTGTGGTACTTCACTGGCAGTGGTAGAGAATGAAAAGGACCTGGGGGTAATTGTGCAGGCAGATATGAAGTTTTCTGAGCAGTTAAGGTGGTCTGCAAGAGTAGCTCATGGTGTCTTGTCAAGGATATACAGGAATTTTTCTAGAAGGGATAAGGAGGTGATTATCCCCTTGTATAAGGCAATGGTAAGGCCACATCTTGAGTACTGTATACGGGTCTGGAAGCCTCATTTTAAGAAGGATGTAGAACTGTTGGAATGAGTACAGAGAAGGGCAACAAGATTAGTGAATGGAACAAAGGGTTGCTCTTATGAAGAAAGGCTTAAGTTTTGCAAATTACAGTGTCTAGAGACTAGGCACCTGCGAGGTGATCTGATCGAAGTGTATAAAGCCTTGAATGGTTTGAGAATGCTCAATGCAGATGGGATTCTTCCTTTTGCTCAGAATAATCACCTGAGAGGGCATAAATTCAAATTGAGGAAAGACAGTTGTAGGTTTGGTTTGGTATTTGGATTTTAGGAGCATTAGCAACTAAGGCCATATTGCTCCGGGATATGCGGTGGTCATTCCCTGACCTTTCCGCATCCTCCATATTTGGTGGTGACGGGCTCGAACCCCGGTCTAATCAAGAAGCGTGTGCTACGCACTGCTGCTCCTTCCCACCTGGCTACGGAGGCACCGACAGTTGTAGGATAGATGTGTGGAAGTTTGCCTTTAGCCAGCGGTTGGTGATTGCTGGAATATACTTCCATCTGTGGTTGTAGAAGTTGATAGCTTAAATAGATTCAAGGCAGAACTTGACAAACATTTGGATCGAGTGGATGGGTGAAAAAAGGGTTTTTTTTTTTTTTTTTTTTTTGGCTGATGCTATATAAGCTTGCTTTCTTGCATCATGTGCCTTTGCTAATGCTAAGTCATTCAGACTATTCACACGATCATGGGGCATATTAATCTTACATGACACAAATACTGCACAAAAAGTAGGAATCTCACCGAGAACAACCGTTTACTGAGAATAAATCACCCAGTACCAAGTTGTATTAGAGGATTACTGCAACTGAGTTGACGATGCATTTGAGGTGACAACTTATCATGGGATGTGCAGCAAGGCGACAGTTGTCGATCACATGATAAGAGTGTGGTGCTACTGAAGCTGCAGTGTTACCATGCATTTTGCTGAGAGCCATAGTTGATAATGTAGATTAACTCGCTAGTATGAGACCCCCAACTGTAATTCGAAAACAAGAGCTATTATTATTATTATTATATGGTTTTTAGGAGCATTAGCAACTAAGGCCATATTGCTCCGGGTATATGCAGTGGTCATTCCCTGACCTTTCCGCATCCTCCGTATTTGGTGGTTCATGGGCTCGAACCCCGGTCTAATCAAGAAGCGTGTGCTACGCACTGCTACTCCTGCCCACCTGGCTACGGAGGCGCCCGAAAACAAGAGCCAATCAACAAATATTAATGTGAGTTTCATGTTCAGCACCATAAAATTAGTTTAGATTGGATATTTTCATAACGTGTTACATGTTGACCAGCATAATCAAATATTTTTACACATACATTGCTAACATTGCACACGTGCCCACACCACATGGAGGAATGCCGCCCCCTCTGTGTTACCAGGCTGTACTAGGTGGTAGATGACTCTCATCAACCGGTGCAACCAATGCTTTGCTTATTGGAGGCTTGAAGTTTCAGTCAACCCTTCCTCATCTCTTCCATTATGCAGTATGATTGATGATTTCGAGGTTATGACGAACATCGTGGCGAGATCCAATCTTCCTTACATTTTGAGAGTACAGCTCTAAAACGATGTTCACAGGCTGGCCGCTAGTTAATACACCAGACCGAACTTATTCGTAACTCTCTAGAAGGCTTCCAGATCAGCTAGTGTATCGTCTTGCTACCTCTACTCTGCCAGATAGTGACTGGAGGGAGTCTGAATAGTGTGTATGCGGGGGGGCATTGTCGAGGCCAAGTTATGTCAAGGATCTGAGTATATTCTTACCATGTGTATGCCATATCCAAAAATTTCATTACTTCGTACAGCATGTCCCACGGACTTTTTGTTACTATTCAATACACCATGAATTGTCACACTAATAGAGTAAGCTTATCTGTGAAAAGATCCAAACATCCCAAACACTTCCTAATTCATTTCAGACATATATGTGGTCTCAATTCTAATCTCAATGATGTCCATTTCCACTTGCAGTCTGCCAAACCCATTGTACTTTTTCTGACTGAATCTAGCTATCAGTTGATTCAACTACTGCTCATCTCATTTGCCAAAATTATTTACTGTATGATTCCTTTCGCCTCAAAGGTGGTACTTGTGCTGTCTGTTCTGATATTCCCAGTCAGAGGCTCGGTAATTTGGAATCTCCTCTTTTTGATCTTCTATGGTTTAAAATCTCTCTACCTCATTGTATCAAATTTGTCTGGGGTCTCTACCGTTCTCCCAACTCCACTAATCACTTGGAGCTCTTTGACTTGCTCTCTTTGCAACTTGACTTTCTCCAGTCCAACTTTCCTAACAGTGAGGTAATTTTCCTTGGTGATTTTAATGTTCACAACTCCAGCTGGCTTCCATTTTCTAGTCACACCAAGCCAGCTAGTCGAGATGCTGAGGCTTTTGCAATTACTAATGACCTTGCACAGATTGTACATTTACCTGCAAGAATACCGGACAATCCTAACCATACAGCCAACACACTTGATATTTTTCTCACAAACAACCCTTCTTACACGGTCAAAGTGAGAGGTCCTTTAGGCACCTCAGATCACAAACTTGTAGGTGGTAGATGACTTTCATCAACCGGTGAAATACCACCACTTTGCTTATTGGAAGCTTGAAGTGGTGAAACCCATGTTTAGTCTCTAGAGCAAGGTTTCCAGCATCCCCCCCCATACTTCTCCTTCAACCCATGCACGGTACTAAGTACTATAGGTTTTGATACCTTTCGTGTTTGGGGTTTTCATAAAAAAAAAAAAAAAAAAAACTTGGTGATTGTCTCTTCCCCAATGGAGCCTTTATCTCATGGCTATTCCCAACCTCATATTGTTTGGCATTACAAGAATGTAAAATGGGATGACCTGCGAGATTTCTTTTCTTCTTTTCCTTGGTCAGATTACTGTTTCAAAACTTCTGATGTTAAAGTTTGCTCAGATCATGCCAGTGAAATTATTCTTGCAGGAATGGAATCGTTTATCTCACACTCCACTTTAAAATCTCAACCTTTATCTAAACCTTGGTTTTCCAATAAATGTGCTAAGGCTGTTCAAGAGAAGAATGTTGCATATTGTAATTGGCTTGTTTCTAATTCTTCAGTGTCATTTTCTGCTATACCAATGCTCGCAATAATTGTAAAGCAGTTATTAATCAGTCCAAACTAGAGTTTGAACAGGCTAAGAGTACTTGAGAATTCTGGTCTCTTGCCAAAGCTACTGGCTGCAACTTTTACCCATCTCTGCTCCCACCTCTGTCCAAACCAGATGGTACTGTTGTCACTTCAGCCAAGGATAAAGCTGACCAGCTAGCATCCCATTTTTCTTCCAATTTGTGTATTAATGATCTTGGTAAAACACCTCCTACCCTTCCCAACACGCTCCATTCAATGCCCCCTGTGGTCTTCCATCAAAAGGATGTCTCAGAAGGATTTTGAAGAATCTTGATGCTAAGAAAGCTCCAGGTCCTGATGGCATTTCTCCACTTGTTCTCAAAACCTGTGCTCCTGAACCTACTCCTGTTCTTTGCTGCCTTTTTTCACTTTCTTATTCCAAAGGTGTTTTTCCTTCTGCTTGGAAATTTGCTCATATCCAGCCAGTTCCTAAAAAGGGTGACAAATCCCTCCCATCCAATTATCATCCCATTGCAATTACTTCTACTCTTTCTAAAGTAATGGAGAAATCAATTAACCGCCAACTCTTAAACTACCTAGAAACCTTCTGTCTGATCAACAATCGCCATTATGGATTCAGTCAGTGTCGATCCTCTGGTGATATTCTGGCTTATGTTACCCATTTATGGACTAATTCAATGGAAAGGTTCGGTGAAACACAAGTAGTTGCTCTTGACATCTCAAAAGCTTTCGATCGTGTTTGGCATAAAGGTCTTCTAAACAAGCTTCCATCTTATGGTTTGCCAACTGTTTTTAGTAATTGGTTATCCAGTTTTCTCTCTGATTGCTCAGTGAGGGTGATGGTAGATGGCTCTCTCTCTTCTAACTTCTCCACTAATGCCGGTGTCCCCAAGGTTCAGTTCTTTCCCCCACTCTTTTCCCCTTGTATATTAATGACCTTTTTCCATTGACTGGAAATCCTATTCACAGTTTTGCCGATGATAGCACATTGCATTCCACTTTCCATTTTGGGAAACCTTGACTTGTTCAATCAGCTTCGACTTTTCGAAAACCTGCTTGCAATTCTTTAAATGCAGATCTCCAGGTAATTCTCCAGTGGGACAAAGACAACTTAGATGATTTTAATCCTTCTAAAACTCAGTCTTGTCTTATATCTCGCAAAAAGGATTCTTCTGCTCCTATGCTTATCTTTGGTGACACTCAGATTTCTACGCAAAATGATATCTCTCTTTTGGGGAGGACCCTGACTTCTAATCTCTCTTGGCACAAGCACATTACAAATATTGCTTCCTCTGCATTGAAACAACTTGGTTTTCTCTTTCGCTCTTGGTGTTACTTTTTTTTTCCAAACAGCTGTTCACTTTGTACAAATCGCAAATCTGCCCTACCATGGAATATTGTTCCCACATCTGGAGCGGTGCCTCCTAGATTCCATTCAGAAGAGGGCAGTTAGATTGATTAATGACTACTCTCTAACAGAGTCTCTTCACTCGCTGTCTCATAGACGTACTCTTTCTGCTGCATGCCTCTTCTACAGATATTTCCACAGGCACTGTTCTTCTGAATTGGCTTCTATAATTCCCACTCTCTCTTTCAAAACAGTCCGAACACGTGCCACCACCAGGCAACATCCATTTACTTTCCAACTTCAAACTCACAGAACCAACTTTTCATCTTCCTCATTTATTCATTCAACTTCCGTTTTCTGGAACAACCTTCCTTCATGTGTATTTCCTGAAAATTACAGTCTACCTAAGTTCAAATCCAATGTCAACAAATATCTTCTTTCGTCTTTTCAATCTCCAACCCAAGCATGGTACTAAGTACTATAGGTTCTAATACCTCTCGTGTTTGGGGTTTCCATAAAAAAAAAAAAAAGTGAAACTGTGAGCAAAGTGGAGGAGAAATTGTTGACGTTAAACATAAAGAATGCACCTGGCATGGACAGGATCTATCCAGTTATATTAAAGGAGGCAGCAAAGGAAGTAAGCAAACCCTTAGCCATAATGATGAGAGCTTCCTTGGATTCAGAGGAGATCCCCATGGACTGGAGGTGTTCAAATGTATCACCAATTCACAAAGGAGGTTCAAAAGGTGACAAGTAACTACAGACCTGTTATTCAAACAGGCCACTGGGGTTGGGTAAATTCATATTGTTATTTTAAATGTTTCTCACCAACCACTTATAAAATAAAACATGGAAACTGGAATTTTGAAAACTATGTGTTTACTACTATATATTTACAATTAAAATAACTTTACAACTAAAAAGGATAAAATACATAAAATATTTATATACATCGAATAAAATATATTAAAATACCGAGTTAAGAGTGATAAAACCGACCATAGCTTTTGAAGGCTCCTGCCTTCTTTCTCAGCGGTAGATTCTTTGTACTGCGGTGCATCTTAAGTACCAGCAGGTTTATGGTCTAAATCATGTGTTTCATCGCCACATGTTCTATTCTCCTATGTACTGGGACCGGAAGTGACTGAGGAGCACGTCATATGAAATTGTTCATCCCTTCTGAAGATCGTAGCCTCAAAGAGGAGATAAATCCGCAAAACTTTATCTCTATTAATGTTCTCTGTCGAATTAATCCGCAAACTCTTGTTTGCGTTATGTTGGGGAAACAAAGCGCCGTCTCAAAGAACGTCTGGGGGAGCACACATGGGCAATAAGGAATGCAGATTATGGCAAGTTCGCCGTGGCCGAACATTTTTGGGGGAAGCAACACCAGATCGCCCCGGACGAAGCTATCATCACTGATCGGGTGCATAGGTTCTGGGACCGCAAGTGGCTCGAGAGTTTGAGGATTAATTCGACAGAGAAAATTAATTGAGATAAAGGTTTGCGGATTCATCCCCTCTTTGAGGCTACGATCCTCAGAATAGATAAACGATTTCATATGTTGTGCTCCCGAGCCGCTTCCGGTCCCAGTACACAGGAGAATAGAACATGTGGCGATGAAACACGTGATTTAGACCGTAAACCTGCTGGTACTTAAGATGCACCGCAGTACAAGGAAGGTACCGCTGAGGAAGAAGGCAGGAGTCTTCGAAAGCTATGGTCGGTTTTATCGCTCTTAACCCGGTATTTTAATGTATTTTATTCGATGTACATATATATTTTATGTATTTTATCCTTTTTAGTTGTAAAGTTATTTTAATTGTAAATATATAGTAGTAAACACATAGTTTTAAAAATTCCAGTTTCCTTGTTTTATTTTATAAGTGGTTGGTGAGAAACATTTAAAAATCGCAATACAGATCTGTTAGTTTAACTTGTGTTATGGAGGAAATAATGGAATCACTGGTTAAAGAAGCATTGCAAGATCATCTAGACAAGACTGCAGTAATAGTTAAGACACACAATGGGTTTGTCAAAGGAAGGTCTTGTCTGACCAATTTGATTGCTTACTATGATGTGGTCACAGAGGAACTGAATGTCAAAAATAATTCTGATATCATATACTTGGATTTCAGGAAAGCTTTTGATACTGCTGCACATGGAAGACTGCTGTACAAATTGGAGAGGTATGACATCAAGGGTAAGCTGCTACAATGGATAAAGGGATGGTTGAGTGGGAGACAACAAAGAGTGGTAATCAGTTGACACTGCTCTTTGTGGATTATTAGTGGAGTTCCCCAGGGTTTGGTGTTAGGCCCATTGTTGTTTTGTATATTTATCCATGATATTGATGAAGGTATATCAGGTTTAATGTCCATGTTTGTAGATGATACAAAGGTTGGCGGGTTTGTTAATGACAGTATTCTACTCCAAGTGGATCTAGATAAGTTGGGAAAATGGGCTGAGAAATGGCAACTGAAGTTTAACATTGACAAATGCAAAATACTGCATATGGGTAGCGATAACCGAAGAGAAACGTACGAACTGGGTGGTACTATGCTAAGGTAAGTGGAAAGTGAAAAAGACCTTGGGGTAATTGTGCAACCAAATATGAAGTTTGCTGAGCAGTGCTGATGGGCTGCCAGGACAGGTCAATGATATATAGGAATTTTGCTAGCAGGGACAAGGAGGTGATAATACCATTATAAAAGGCAATGGTCAGGCCACACCTAGAATACTGTGTACAGGTCTGGAGGCCTCATTTTAGGAAAGAGTTGCTAGAACAAATACAAAGAAGAGCAACAAGATTGGTAAAGGGAACAAAGGGGTGCTCTTACCAAGAAAGGCTTAAGTTTTGCAAATTGCAGCGCCTGGAGGGTAGGTACCTGCGGGGTGATCTGATGGAGGTGTTTAAGGCCTTGAATGGATTGAGGTGTTTAAGACCTTGAATGAGTTGAGCAAGTTGAATACTGATGGGATTCTTCGTCTTGCTCAGACTAAGAACCTGAGGGGACACAGTTTCGAATTGAGGAAAGATAGTTGTAGAATAGATGTGTGGAAATTTGCCTTTAGCCAGAGGGTAGTTGATTGGTGGAATAGGCTTCCATCTTTTGTTGTGGAAGCAAATATCCTAAATAAATTTAAGGCTGAGCTGGACAGGCATTTGGAACGAATGGAGGGGGTGAAATGGGAGGTTTTTTTTTTTTTCTTTTTTTTTTTTGGCTGATGCTGCATAAGCTTGCTTTCTTGCATCGTATGCCTCTACTAATGCTAAAAGGTCATATTTATAATGGAAATTGCACTATCCTTTCATCATTATGATATGTTCCTGTTATAAGAATCAATTTTGAACGCCATTGTGATATTTTTCTGAAGCACGTTTCTGGAGGTCACGACAATAAAATAATTTGTACTTTCCAATTTATAAAACTTTTCTGTTCGTGCATTTAATTATAAACGGGTAGCAAACTCGATTTTATTGCATTTGCAATAATACCGATATCTTCAATTGTGTGGGTTTTTATGCTATTATGGTGAAAAGTGTTCCCCTTCACTAAAATCTTCAATCATATAAAATACAAATTTTCAGAAACTTTTCTTCATTCCTATTTATGTATTACAATGGTGAAGGGAAAGGAACCAACGGAAAGTGCAAGTGGTGGCAGTGCTAGGAAATGAAACATGATTTAGAAATGAAGATGAAAATGATTAAGAAGCAGAACAACATTTGTCATCTATTTCACGGGAATTAGGTCTCGCTGCTTCAACAGAGAATACTATTTTAAAGGGTGCATGTATAAAAGAACACGTCAAAGGATCAACGCACTTAAGATCAACAGTGATCACAAAACAGCGTTCGGGTACTATATCAAAGATGGAACAGCTGTAAATAATATGGATGGAAAATCAGATTCAGAAGCGGGTGCCCCTGAGTGAGTCTAATGACCATTCAAGCAAAAGCAACGAGTATTTATGAAGATATTAAGGATAAGAATGGCGAACCCCAAGCCAAGTTCATGGCAAGCAATGGGTGGTTTAATAGGTTCAAGCATCACGCTGGTTTCCACAACGTTAAAGTATGTGGTGAAGTCGCCAGTGCCGATTCTGCAGCTGCAGAGAAATTTTGTGATGTGTTGGAAAAAATTATTGAAGGCGGCTATTGAATGCACCAAATGTTTAACTTTGACGAGACTGCTCTGTATTGTAAAAGAATGCTGGATCGAACATACATTGCCAAAGAGGAAAATACAATACCAGGTTTCAAGGTGTCAAAAGATAGGGTCACGCTCTTGCTTGGGGCTAATGCAGTGGGATATTACAGATTAAAACCACTGCTTGTGTACCATTCTGTAAATCCTCATGCATTTAAGGGCATCAATAAAGCCACCCTACCGGTGCATTTCCGATCGAGACAGAGAGCATGGATAACAATATCTCTCTATTTGAGGATTGGTTTAAATGCTGCTTCATTCCCGAGGTTGAAAAATATTGTAAAGACAACGACGTTCCTTTCAAGATTTTGCTTCTATTAGATAATGTTCCTGGACATCCTACGCATCTAGATGATTTCAATTCAAACGTGAGAGTAGAAAATTATTTCTACCGCCAAACACGACTTCACTCATCCACCCTATGAATCAAAGTGTTATTTCGAATTTAATAGCATTCTATTTATGCACAACATTTGCTCAGGCATTGTCTGCAGTAAACTGTGAAAAAAATTTTACATTAAGAGACTTCTGGAAATCTTACAATATTTACCACGCCATCTTAAACATTAATAAGGCCTGGGCGGAAATTACTAAAAGTCTCTTTTTTGTAATTTTATAATTTTTGTAAATTGCATGCTTTTGTAGTTTTTCCTGCGCATGAGATAAAAAATTAAATAAATACAATAAATAATTCTATTTACATGTTCGTCGAACATTTATTTTTCGATTCAATCAATTCAGTGAGCACTGTTGCGAGCGCTGCACAAGCATGGGGAAATTCCCAGACATACGTAAAATCCGACTTAAGTAGCGTTCCGCGGAACACAACCCTTATGTAAGTCAGGGAGTTCCTGTATATGGAAAAAAATTTTGATAAAATTTTGAAATTTATTTTGATTTACAGCTCATTCCAAAAGTAAGCTTTCACTTTTAGCTATGAATTCCCGACTTTTACTTTTCAACCATCATTTATGAATTTTAAAAATTCTGAGGATTTCAGAAAGTTGTTGTTTCTCAATTCCAAAAATTATGGCACATTGAATGCACTCTTTCAAATATAGGCAGCAGTGAATGTGTTAAACTACTGATCAAATTCTAGGTAGTGGAATTTAGCCTAGAAGCAAGCAATTTTCCAATCTGTTGTTGACAGTTGTGTAACAATGAAACATAAATGGTTAATAATAGGAAATATTAATTTTTCCCTAACAGGATTATAATTTTTTTCTCTCAAGAAAATTTACGAGTTTATCTAAGGTAAAAAATGAAATAGCAGATGATTTTTCTATGTATGATGATAAGCTACTTAAATTATATGGTAAATGCAATGATGAATGCAATCCTAAGTTAGTATTCTTTATATCTGCAATATTTGGGAAACTTTTAATGTCCTCCCTTCAGTTTTATACTGAAAGATTTCATTTTTATTGTTAATTCCATTTCTAATATCAAAGCACTAAGTGCAAAGTTTGCAATAAGAAGCAATATGATATAACATAATAATAACAATATATTCAGAGACTTTGTGGGTAGCACAGTTGATATAATTGCCATCCTCCTCATATCAGGTGGGAAAGACCAAGTCTGAATGCTGTCAATAATGTGCTGATGCATCTGAAACCCTACAACAGCCTTCATGATCAGAGAATTCAAAAATCGAAAAAGGATTTCTATGTGTCTCATGTTTTCTTCTTATTTTCATTTCTGGCAAAACAAAATGTCAGATAATAAAATTTTTGTATAACAACCAACAATACTGCACTTTTTTTTTTGTATAAATAAATTATTCATACAATTAAATTTTACCAGTACACTATTACTTACTGAACACTTACTTTCTGGGATTATCAGTAGTCTGCCGACAAATCTGTATATAGAGCTCATCTCTAAGTGCTGGTTTACTCCACCCTCTAGTAGCAATATCAAGGGCTACACCTTCATAAGTTTGTCCAGCTTTTGTTTTACGATCTAACATATATATCTGTATAAGTTTGAAGACTTCGCATGCATCTCGCTTTAGAGATTTATCTGTTGTCATGATCATTGGTTTGCGAATAGGATCCTAAAGAAAAATAATCACCAATTTTCATACTTATTTTTGATTAAACACAAACAGAAAAATACAAAAGTGATTTGTTTAATAAATTACTTTTGTTATTTGTAAAAAAAACCCCTCTCAGCTTCATTCATCTGCTTAATTAATAAACAGAAATACAATCACGTTTAAGTTCATTAAAACTCTCTTAAGATAACTATAAGATTCAGAAAAAGTCATCAATCCATTTAATTTTTTTATACGCTTGAAATGATAAATAGATGGTTGATCTATTTTTCCGATAATTAATGAGATTAAGAGTAGGAGATCTGCGGGCTTACTTAACAAGTACAGCTTAATGTCGAAAAAAAGTCGCGAGTTGGGGTTAAATTTAAAAGTGTCTGCAATTCCGCCCAGACATGACAGGAGGGAGTATATAGTGAGAGCCTTGTCAATCAATTTGGTCCTGGCAAGATTGTGCAAGGCTCACGGAGTAGAATTTTTCTCAGCTTGTTAACAGGACAGACTGCTTCTACAGGGGTAGGATGCACTTAAATAGAAAGGGTGCAAAAATATTTCCTGATGCTATTGAGGCAGTGTTAGGTGGATTGGAAAACTGCTAGCTTGGGGGAGATTCACAGATTGATAGATTAACGGTAGCCGCAGGCAGAGATGAAAGTGATTCTTGCACTGCTTCTACTGGAATGAGCAGCAGCCTGGAAAGCAAGGTGTACATTGGTGTACATGCAAGTATACTTGCATGTACACCAATGCTAGGAGTATAGTAAATAAATATGAAGTTCTAGTCAAGATATCAAAGGCGAATATTTTTGGGATATCTGAACATGGTGTCTCACAAATATAAGAAATGTAGAATTGAAATCTGGGGAGTACACTGTCTAGTTTTAATTTAATTAAAAGAAAATTAAATGTACAGAAAGGATAGATAGGAAGGGAGGAGGGGTTATGCAAGCGGTGGGAACCTGCAGCCTTTTGGGGTACCATTTGCGGCCTTTTGTCTATTTCTCTGAAATGCAAAATCCACCTCTTATTTCATGACATAACACCAAACTCAAAATATTTTTAAGGTAAATTTTATCTATTCTCTTTTTTATTTATCGTTATTCTCCTAATATAAATTAGTTTACATTTACGCTGTACATTACCAAAATAAACATAAAAGGCATAAAAATATTGGAAAGATTGATAGAGGGCAAAACAAAGTGAAGAGGTAAAATTATTTATATCAATAACTGTGTAGTTAGAGAGAGGCCTGCCAGTGGCAACTCGGTAATTGGTGAGCTGGCAATCACTCAGTGATTTGTGTCACAGGCATCAGAGCTTCCTAAGAAAGAACTGTAACATGTTAAAGAAAACATGTAACATGTTTTCTTTATTATATTATTGTTATTTTATATTGTACTTAATACGTAGTCTTATAGTTATAATTACGCTGGTTATTTTTATTTTAATTTGTATAAACAGTTTTGGTAGATATACGTAATACTTTATAAAACCGTTATTTCATTCGAATATTGCAGGCATTGTTTTTGTATATAGTGATAGGGAATTCAAATTTTTAATTGAGGTAGTTAGGTAGCTCTAACGTATAATTATAGAAACAGTAATACGCTTCACTGTTTCTATTAGATAGCGTAGTATTGACATTTAATTTAATTTAATTCATTAATCTTATTAATTTAAAATATCATGCCCCAAACTAGAGCAGCAAAGCAACGGGCACAAAGTGGCAGGAGTGCTGTGACTCGGGGAAGAACTGCAGGGGGCGATTCTCCAACGCATCACAGCCTAAAAAAATGTGCAACTTGTGAAATGTTTGCCGAACTATCTGGAACGGAACATGATATTGCCATGGGGGATGTCTTTGTGTGTGCACGATGTAAGGAGTGTAAAGAAATCAGGCGACAACTCAGCGTTGTTATAGGCCTATATGAGAGTTTGAAGGACAGGGTGGATGCCCTCGAAATATCTAAATTGAGGGGCCCATCAGGCTCTCAACTGCCCACATCAACACCAGAGCTTGCACTTGTTCATCACGCAACACAGCGGCAACCCCCAAGGCAGATTGCACTGGTCCCAAAGGAACTAGTAGTTGTTGGTGACTCTATTGTCAGGGAAACGGGAAATATATTGTGTAAAAAGGATAGGTGGAACAGGACCAGGGTATGTCTGCCAGGGGCAAAGGTTGATGACGTTGTAGAGCAGATATCATCTTTTAGGGGCACAAAAGGTGATATAGTTGTACACGTTGGCACTAATGATATTAAGAGTAGGAGACCGGCAGAATTACTTAACAAGTACAGGTCACTGTTAAAAAAAAGCCGTGAAGTAGGGTTGAATTTGAAAGTGTCTGCAATTCTGCCCAGACACGATAGGAGGGAGTATATGATGAGAGCCTTGTCGATCAATTCGGCCCTGGAAAGATTGTGCAAGGCTCAAGGGGTAGAATTTTTTTCAGCCTGGACTGTACTTGTTAACAGGTGAGATTGCTTCTACAGGGACGGGATACACTTAAATAGAAAGGGTGCAAGAATATTTGCTGATGCTATCGAGGCAGTGTTAGGTGGGTCGGAAAACTGATAGCTTGGGGGGATACAAGGACTAATAGTTTAACAGTAGCCGTAGGCAGAGGTGAAGGTGATTCTTGCACAACTTCTATTAGAATAAGTAGCGACCTGGAGCGAGGGGTGTTGGAGGTTTCAGGGACGGATGTCAGTCATCGTGAAACAGGTGAGTATATGGGTCGTGTTAGAGTGGCTGGGAATAGGAATAGGTGCATCTATACTTGCATGTATACCAATGCTAGAAGTATAGTAAATAAATTTGATGAATTTGAAGTGTTGGTCAAGACATCAAAGGCGGATATTGTTGGGATATCAGAGACGTGGTGTCACCCAGATATAAGGAATGCCGAACTGGAATTTGGGTAGTACAATGTGTACAGAAAGGATAGACAGGATAGGAAGGGAGGAGGTGTTATGCTGTTAATAAAGAAAAATATAAAATCAAAAGAAGTGCATCCAGTTGATATAGATGAACAGTGCACTTTTGAGTCAGTTTGGTGTGACATAAGCACTGCGAAAGCAAAAATTAGAGTAGGAGTGTGTTATAGGCCTAATGACTCGAATTAGTACAATGAACAATTGTACAGAGAAATAGAGTGGGCTAATAAATCGGAATGTCTTATAATGGGGGATTTTAACTTCCCAGATATTGACTGGAACTTGTGGATTGGGCACTCACACACTAGTCAGACTTTTGTGGATTTATTGGATGATTGTTTTCTGCAGCAGCATGTTCGAGAGGCAACCAGAGAAAGTAATACTCTTGATCTGGTTATCAGCAGTGATCATTCATGTATTAGGAATTTGCAGATTAAAGAACCACTAGGTGGCAGTGATCACAGTGTACTGACGTGGGATTTACTTAAAGATTTAATTACCATCAGGGGTAAAGGAAAGGGTTTTTGCTTCCGTAAAGGCGAGTACAGTGGTCTCCGACAGTTTTTAAATTCTGTACAGTGGGATCAACTGACGATGTTACCAACAGTAAATTCTAAGTGGGAAGCATTCAAGGAATTAATCGTGGAAGCTACTAAAAGTTTCATACCTATTAAGAAATATTGTTCAAGGTTTAGGCCTAAATGGTTGTCAAATGAACTAATGAGACTCGTAACAGAGAAGAAAAATGCATGGGATGCATATAAATTATCAAGCGACTCAGAAGCCTATGGCAGATATAAGTTAATCTGTAATCAGGTCACAAAGGAGGTTCGGCAGGCGAAGGCAGATTACGAGAAATCCTTGGCAAAAGATGCTAAGAAAAACAGCAAGGATTTCTTTACTTATATAAACTCTAAAAGGAAGGGGATGAATCTGATTGGTCCACTTGACATCGATGGTTCGACTGTTGATGATCCTGCTCAGACAGCAAACAAACTGAATGAGTATTTTGCATCTACATTCACACGTGAGGAATTATTAAGGTTTGAAAATGGCAGAAGGTTATCAAATTGTAGCAGGGTGCTTAATGATCTTGTAATAACTGAGAGCAAAGTGGAAGAGAAATTGTTGAAGTTAAACGTAAGAAAAGCACCTGGGGTGGATGGGATCTATCCAGTTATATTAAAGGAGGCGGCAAGGCAACTAAGGGCGTGCCTCCGTAGCCAGGTGGGAAGGAGCAGCAGTGCGTAGCACACGCTTCTTGATTAGACCGGGGTTCGAGCCCGTCACCACCAAATACGGAGGATGCGGAAAGGTCAGGGAATGACCACCGCATATCCTCGGAGCAATATGGCCTTAGTTGCTAATGCTCCTAAAAACCAAATAACAAACAAACAAGGCAACTAAGCAAACCCTTAGCCATAATTATGAGAGCATCCTTGGACTCAGGGGAGGTTCCCACGGACTGGAGATGTGCAAATGTATCCCCAATTCACAAAGGGGGATCGAAGGGTGACACGAGTAATTACAGACCAGTTAGTTTAACTTCTGTTCCGGGTAAAATAATGGGGTCGCTGGTTAAAGATGCATTGCAGGATCATCTAGACAAGACTGCAGCAATAATTCAGACACAGCATGGGTTTGTTAAGGGAAAGTCTTGTCTGACAAATTTGATAGGATATTATGATGTGGTTACAAAGGAACTGGATGCAAAAAACAATTTTGATATCATATATTTGGATTTCAGGAAAGCTTTTGACACTGTTGCGCATGGAAGACTATTGTACAAATTGGAGCAGAATGGTATTAAGGGTAAGTTGCTACAATGGATAAAATGATGGTTAAGTGCGAGAAGACAGAGGATGGTAATCAATGGGTGCTGCTCTTCTTGGACTAATGTTATTAGTGGAGTCCCACAGGGTTCGGTGTTAGGTCCACTGTTGTTTTGTATATTTATCAATGATATTGATGAAGGTATATCAGGCTTAATGTCGAAGTTTGCAGATGATACAAAGGTTGGCAGGGTTGTTAATGACAGTAATGGCAGTGTGCTACTGCAACAGGATCTAGATAATTTGGGCAGATGGGCTAAGAAGTGGCAACTGAAGTTTAACCTTGACAAATGCAAAGTACTGCATATGGGTAGAAATAACCCCAGAGAAACATACCAACTGTGTGGTACTACACTTAAGGTGGTAGAAAATGAAAAAGACCTGGGAGTAATTGTGCAGTCAGATATGAAGTTCTCTGAGCAATGCAGACAGGCTGCCAGGGCAGGTCATGGGGTTTTGTCAATGATATATAGGAATTTTGCTAGCAGGGAAAAGGAGGTGATTATCCCTCTGTATAAGGCAATGGTCAGGCCACGCCTTGAGTATGTGTACAGGTCTGGAGACCTCATTTTAGGAAGGATGTAGATTTACTTGAGCGGGTACAGAGAAGGGCAACAAGATTGGTGAGGGGAATGAAGGGATCCTCTTACCAAGAGAGGCTTAAGTTCTGCAAATTGCAGTGGCTGGAGACTAGGCACCTGCGCGGTGATCTGATTGAGGTATATAAGGCCTTGAATGGATTGAGCACGCTGAATTCTGATGGGATCCTTCCACTTGTTCAGATTACGAACCTAAGGGGGCATAAATTCAAATTAAGAAAAGACAGATGTAGAATAGATGTGCGGAAATTTGCCTTTAGCCAGCGGGTGGTTAATTGCTGGAACAAACTTCCATCTGTCGTTGTGGAAGTTGATAGCTTGAATAAATTTAAGGACTAACTGGACAGTCATTTGGAGGGAATGGTGTGATTTTTTTTGGCTGATGCTGCATAAGCTCATTCATTTGCTTTCTTGCATCACGTGCCACTACTACTACTACATGTTAAAGAAAATGTATGCATTACCTTTTCTTGTTAAGGAAAATAACAGTGAATTATATATTAAAGTAAATACAAAATAAAGCATTTATTCTAATTCACTAATCTTTACAGAATATTAGTGTTTCCCATATAGATGATATGGCCTCACTTCCATTTAAAACTGAATTTCATTTAGCAGCATTGTTTTTCTTATCAGCGATGACTCATCTCACTGATTGATATCAGTATTAGTTGACATTCCTGAATGACATTCAGGTCATTCAATTTGTGTATTTAATTTTAATTTTACTGGTAACCTGATTATTTCAAGAAATAAGAAAAAAGCATTTAAGGAAGAAAAGAGAGTATTCAATGACGAATGGGAATTGCAGTATTACGTTGTTGCAGTGAATGATAAAATGTGTTTGCTCTGCGATGCCATATTGGCAACAGTTAAGAAATACAATGCATATCAGCATTATGCGTCTCATAAGGACAACAAATATGCTAAACTAGAAGGAGAACCTCGAAAGTCTGCACTTAAAAAAATGAAAGATGGAAAGCAGCAGCAACAAGTATTGAAAACTACATCAGGATAAGGGACTAACATCACTGAAGCGACATATAAAGTAGCACATATATAGTTGAACTTGGTTATAACGAGCACAGAAATAATGAGAACACGGCATAATGATTTTAATTTACATGTATTCCCATACAATTGCTCACTGTTATAATGAGTGTACTACACGGATATACCGAAAAAATTTTAGTAACTATGCAAACATTCTTAATTGCTCGGGTAGTCGAAAAAAACCCAATTCTTGGAATAGATGAAAATGAAAAGGGCAACTTAGCTTTATGACCACCTGCATCGGATTAGTGGTCGGTTTATGACCTTGTCCTTCCAGGAATGGGGGCTATACAATAGTGCATTGCTTTTCTGCTTGTCGCATTACCCTATTTACAGTTGTTGTTTTTTTTAGGAGCATTAGCAACTAAGGCCATATTGCTCCGTGGATATGCAGTTGTCATTTCCTGACCTTTCCGCATCCTCCGTATTTGTTGGTCACTGGCTCGAACCCCGGTCTAATCAAGAAGCGTGCGCTACGCAGTGCTGCTCCTGTCCACCTGGCTACGGAGGTGCCTCTTTTTACAGATTGTCTTGTATTCACTGAGCTGAATTTATATTGGGACTTCTAGGAATTTTTGAAAAGAGACTTCTAAGAACGGTGTATGCATTTCAGGACTTCTAAGAACTTTGTATGCAGATTACTTTATCATTTAAAAGTAAAATCAGTTAGAAATGAACCCTTTCTTCAGAAGCATGTCTACTAACAAAAGAAAGTGTTTCTCGATTTGTGAAAAAGTCAAAATTATTCGTGAATTAGAATGTGGTGCAAAAAATGTTTAAGTGTGTAAAAAGTTTTCTTTGTCCTCTTAAATTGTATCAACATTCAAGTGGAAGAATAAAGACGTTTACATATTAGCACTGGAAAAGAACATAACTGAAAAAAAAAAATATATATATATATATATATTTAGGAAGTGCAGGTTACAAACGTTGAGGAAGCATTGCTTGAATGGTTCACCACACAAAGAAGTGCTGGATTTTGAATAGATGGTCCGATCTTGAAGGCTCAAACGGCAAAATTTGCTAAACAATTTGGACTCAATGATTTTGTGGGAAATGGTTGACTGGATCAATTTGTAAACCGACGTAACAGCATTTATGCAAAAATTAGTGGAGAATCTGAATCTGCAGATCCAATAATGGCAAATGAATGGATTGACCGCGTTTGAGCAGAAATCAAGAAAGATTTCAATGTTGAAGACATCTACAATGCCGATGAAACAGGAATTTTTTTATTTATAATTTGACATCTGACAATACATTTAAATTCAAACTGGAAAAATGTGTTCATGAAAAAAATCAATGATGTTGGAACCACCAAATATCAGACTACTATCTGGCATTATGCAGTCACAAAAAAGTCATTAAATGGTTTGTTGTCTAAGTTTGCCCATTTCTAGTTTATTATCATCTTTGCTAAACAAATAAATGTCTTCACTAATTTTGTTGTTTAAATTCCTAATACAATAACAGGTTGTAATTAAAATTGTAAATATACCTACAAAAATATAATTTTTTTTGTATATATTTAATTGTCAGCATGTGGCCTAATGGTATCTCGGTTAAATAAAATATGGCCTTCCAATGTAAAAAGGTTCCCCACCCCTAGGTTATGCTGTTAGTTAAAAAAAACACAAAATCTAAGGTAGTACATTCAGTTGACATGGGTGGACAGTGCAATGTTGAGTCAGTTTGGTGTGACATAAGCACTGGGAAAGCAAAAATGAGAGTAAGAGTGTGTTATAGGCCTAATGACCCTGATGAGCACAACCAGTGATGTGCTGGAGCCAGATTGCACTGGCTCACACAAGTCAATTATTAAATTTTCAAGAATTTTGTGAGCCAGTTGTTAAACTGACAATGGCTATAAACTGTAGAGTGGCAAGCACTTCAATCCACAATGGCTAGCAGCATTTGGGTGATAAGCTTGTATACGGTGACAGAGAAAATCCATTCGGGGCATGCTTATTTCAGCACCCTTTGGTCTTTCTTTCTCCCACTTTTCTCTATACGGCAGCCGGTGTAGGGATTATCTCTGCTAGCAATTTTACAGGAATATTATTTCCAACAAACATCTGATTAATTTTCCTTGGGCCGCTTCTTCTTAAGGCAATGACATTCCCATGCTCGATGTCTGTCAAAGATTTTGTGTTTCTAGAATTATCACGAACCTGATAAGGTCATTACCCTAAGAAGAGTAGGAGACCGGTGGAATTACTTAACAAGTAATTCACTGTTGAAAAAAAGCCGTGAATTAGGGTTGAATTTGAAAGTGTCTGCAATTCTGCCCACACGACAGGAGGGAGTATATGATGAGAGCCTTGTCGATCGGGCGCCGCCATAGCCAGGTGGGCAGGAGCAGCAGTGCGTAGCACACGCTTCTTGATTAGACCGGGGTTCGAGCCCGTGACCACCAAATACGGAGGATGTGGAAAGGTCAGGGAACGACCACCGCATATCCCCCAGAGCAATATGGCCTCAGTTGCTAATGCTCCTAAAAACCAAATAACAACAACAACCTTGTCGATCAATTCGGCCCTAGAAAGATTGTGCAAGGCTCAAGGGGTAGCAATTTTTTCAGCCTGGCCTGTACTTGTTAACAGGAGAGACTGCTTCTACAGGGATGGGATACACTTAAATAGAAAGGGTGCAGGAATATTTGCTGATGCCATCGAGGCAGTGTTAGATGGGTCAGAAAACTGCTAGCTTGGGGGGGGATACAAGAACTAATAGATTAACAGTAGCCACTGGTAGAGGTGAAAGTGATTCTTGCACTGCTGCTATTGGAATGAGCAGCAGCATGCAGGGTATTTCAGAGACTGCTGGGAGTCATTGCGGTACAGGTAACCACATGGGTTGTGTTAGGGTAGCTAGGAATAGGAACAGGTGCATGTATACTTGCATGTACACCAATGCTAGGAGTTTGGTAAATAAATTTGAAAAATTTGAGGCTCCAAACCTCAAAGGCAGATATTGTTGGGATATCCGAGAGATGGTGTCACACAGACATAAACAGTGCAGAATTGGAATTTGGGGAGTACAATGTGTACAGGAAGGATAGACAGGATAGGAAGGGAGGAGGGGTTATGCTATTAGTTAAGAAACACATAAAATCCAAGGAAGTGAAGCCAGTCAACATCACTGGACAGTGCATTATCGAGTCAGTTTGGTGTGACATAAGCATTGGGAGATAAAAATTGAGAGTCGGAGTGTGTTATAAGCCTAATGACTCTGATGAGTATAATAAGAAACTGAAAAAAATAATGATGAAACTGAAAAATAAAAATGAAACTGAAAAAAAAAAAAAAAATAATAATACTGAAACTGAAAAAAAAAATAATAATAATAATACTGAAACTGGAAAAAAAAAAAAAATAATAAATAATACTGAAATGGGAAATAGAGTGGGTCAGTAAATCACAGTCTTATAATGGTGAATTTTAATTTCCCAGATATTGACTGGAATTTGTAGGTTGGTCACTCACACACTAGCAAAGCTTTTGTGGATTTATTGGATGATTGTTTTCTACATCAGCATGTTCGGGAAGCAACTAGAGGGAGTAATACCCTTGATCTGATTATCATGATCTGATTCATGCATTAAGAATCTGCAGATAAAGGAACCACTAGGTGCCAGTGATCACAGTGTATGCTTACTGCTTACAGTGATCACTGGTGCTTACCAAATATGATATAGTGAATGGTATTTTATTATGGAGAGTCTGTCATAAAATTATTTGATCGTACTGTGAACCAATCATAAAGTAGGGGTCCACTGTATTGAATACTGTTTATAGTTTGGTAAAATGTAACAGGCCTTTATCCGATATTGAGGTGGCATTGGAATTACAAGAAATAAATGGTGTAGATATAGGCAATTGTTTGCATACACAATACAGTGCAACAAGAATAGCGGAACATATCACAAAAAGAAATTAAAATGAGATATATCAGAATATTATAGAAGAAAATGCCAAAATCTCTATCATAATGATGAAACATTTGGAATTTCGAAAAAAAGCATCCTAGTGATTTATTTCCAGTGTGCAATTCAATTTGATCTGGCACCAGTAATGTTATTTGTCACTTTAAAAGAATTAGTGTCTTCTACAGCAGAGTGTACTTTTAATACATTATTATCTACTTTAAATGATTGTGCCTTTAATAATGAATATTTCAAAGTAATTTAATATCATTTTGTTCCGATGGTGCTAATAAATGTTGGGAAGAAAGTCTGGAGTAGTTACTAAGATGTTAAAAATTTTTCCTAAAATCATCAATTGCAGTTGTCACTCAACAATGTAATATCTGAAATAAAACAAGTTAATCTTTTAAAATAATTCTAGATAAAATTTATTATATTTATCACTAATCCGATAAAAATCAAATTGAGCTAGAAACTGAAGAAAAAGAACCAGAAATTAAAATTATTAAAATTGATCGAGTACTGGGACCATGATGGGTGACATGTAGTTTACGAGCTGCTACTGCTGAATGGTACGCATATACTGCATTACATATGCATTTTTCACAAGGCTTTGCTTCAATGATAAACATTCTTGAAGGATTTTCATTACTTTCAACTGCACTTTAGTCAAGATCAACTAACATTCAAAAAAGTGTAAAAATTAATCAAATGCACAATAACAGCTTTGGAAATTTAAAGGTCGGTACTGGAAAACATGAATCACAAGTTGAAGATTTGATTAAATCAGATAAGTTTAAAGATATTCATTGCCATTTTTTTTGGGGGGGGGGGGGTTGTAAAATTTAAAACAGTAAAAAAGAACACGGCATGTATAAATTGCAACTAACACAATGTGTGCAAGTGAGATACGGAATAACAAATTTCCGAAGCTTAAAAAAGTAGGAATGAAGAGGAAGGAGAAATACATTTCCCCATAATAATGTAAAAACCCACAGAATTCCAGCTATCGGTATTATTGCAAATGCAATAAGATCAAGTTTCCTACCCGTTTAGAACAGATTGCACTAATAGAAAAGCCCAAAAAACCGGAAACTGCAAACAGTTTTTATAAATGTTCTTTAGAAAAATATCACAAAAGCATTAAAGAGTGATTCTTATAACCAAACGTGATTGGTTATAAGAATCAGTGATGATTTGAACTGGTTTTTTGAAACTAAAGCAGCTGATTCCACTAACCAGTGATCATGTTAACTGGTGCCTACTTATTTCATTTTACAATGGGAGGTTTACAATTGTCTCTGACCGGACTACATGGTCCTTCCTCTTGGCAAATGGCAGTGTTTGTAAACATGTTGGCTGCATGTTTTGTTTTTGCATCCTTTAGTTGAAGTGTTATAAGGGACTAAGGACTTAAACTAAGGTTTAGGTTCTTACACTAAACTAAACTAAACTAAGACCTAAACCGTGTTATATGGGATTAAGAACCAGTACAAAAAGCTAACAAAAATATGCATTTTTTTTTTATAACTATCGGAAACTTAATTTTTATAGTAGTAACTTAAATAATAATAACTGAACAAACATCTTGCCTTACAAACTGTGATACTTATATGTCAGATAATGTACATTCATTTAATTTTCTCCCTCTTCATTGCTGCTAAGCACAATCTCTTCTGCAGCATCTAGATTTCGTGTACCTTCTGCTCTCTTTAAAAGTCACGAACTGCACTCTTCGAAGTCACAATTATTTTTTATGGTCTCAAACAAGCACAAGTTCAATAGCACGGAACCTAAACCAGGGATCTCCAAACAAAATACAATGGACCCCCACTTTAAATGATATGCGAAAACTGGAAGAATATTTTCCAGTTAGCAAAATAAAAATAAATTTATGCTTACATACATAGCTTAATTAATACATACTGTAATATGTACATATTAATTGATATTTCTATTCACTGACTTTTATTTTTTTGTTGTAAAATTTAAAACAGTAAAAATGATAAGCAATTAATAACAAAGAACATGGCATGCACAAGTTGCAACAAACACGATACGGGGTAATGAGTTTCTGAAAATTTGTTTTTTATATGATTGAATATTTCATGGAAGGGGAAACACATTTCATCATAATAACGTGAAAACCCACAGAATTCCAGCTATCGGTACTATAGCAAATGCAAGGAGATCGAGTTTACTACCCGTTTATAATTGATTACACTAACAGAAAACACCAATAAACTGGAAAATACAAATTGTTTTATGGTAGCGACCTCCAGAAATGTGCTTTAGAAAAATATCACGAAGGTGATAACGACTACCGAGTCAACAACGGGGATTCACAAAAAGGAATGGAAACGTTGAAGATTACATCTAACATAATAAACATGGTTTTCCTAGCATAAAAGCTCAAAAATACTGTGTTATGCAAGAGCATCAATATTTTTATTTAATTTGTGTACTAAATTTGAATTTGAGTTATTAGCCAATTCTTTTAACAAATCTTGAATTTTAATATGGGTTTTAGAAACACCGTGTTCCCTAATTTTTTTTTATTCTTAGAGAAGGTTGCCTAATATTTTTATTGCTGCCATTTTGGGGTTACTATATATATGCACCATTCCATGGACATATTTTTCTGCTGTTACTCCTAAATACTTAAGTTTTGAACAATTCTTACATCCTAATTTACCTTCTTTTACTTCCAACCATTTCTACTGTTCTGTAAATATGCTTGCTTGTTTTTTGTTCCAACAATCTGGGGGGTTGATTATCTATTTCTTTTAATGACAAACATGATGGTTTTTCTTCACTGATTGATCTTTCAACAGATTCAAAATTTGGTTCCGTCGACTTTGACGCTCCACAATGATTTTCTTTACTATCATTATTTACTGTGTCTGTTTTTTCCGCCTTCGCATTTTAAAAAACTTAATAAATCACTTTGTTGTTTCAACAGTTTTGGGATTAGAATCTGAAAAATTATTTATGATTAATTTTTATTTTCTTAATGCAATTAATATATTAATGTTTTATATGTCCTCTTAAATAAGCATACTTATTTAATTTATATATAATAAAAATAAATACAAAAATAAAATAAAAGTAGATGAAATAAATGAAATTCATTGCTTCATTAAAAAAAAAACTCGTAACTGCTGCTGTGTTTCTGCACCACTAAATGGATGCTAATATTTTCTGGGCAGTGTTTTCGTACATCGCTGGGCACATTCAGATGGCTGTCAGGTTGGTTGTTAAGTCAAATCCAATGCCACTTCTTTTTCTGACATTTCTTCCGGAATCCACCATTATTCTTCAGTGGAGAATTGCTCCACTGAAGAGTAACACTGTAACACTATGAGCCACAGTGTTACAGACAAGTATGACTATAGTGTGAATGGCATCAGTTGTGCTTAAGTTCCTACCCCCTGCCCTCTTTTGATACGATGTGGCGGTTTCTCCCTTTGTAAGAATTACAACCACCCGAAAGTATAAACAGATTCCATTATGAACAAACATCCGGGTAATTTGCCTCGTCCGCTTCTTAGCATTAGTAGAGGCATATGATGCAAGAAAGCAAGCTTATGCAGCATCAGCCAAAGAGAAAAAAAAACAAAAACACGCTCCCATTTCACCACTCCGTTCATTCCAAATACCTGTCCAGCTCAGCATTAAATTTATTTAGGCTATCAGCTTCCACAACAAAGGATGGAAGTCTGTTCCACCAACTGACTACCCGCTGGCTAAAGACAAACTTCTGCACATCTATCCTACATCTGTCTTTCCTCAATTTGAATTTATGCCCTCTCAGGTGATTATTCTGAGCAAGAGGCAGTATCCCATCAGCATTGAGCATGCTCAAACCATTCAAGGCTTTATACACCTCAATCAGATCATCTCGCAGGTGCCTAGTCTCCAGACACTGTAATTTGTAAAACTTCAGCCTTCCTTCGTAAGAGCAACCCTTTATACCATTCACTAATCTTGTTGCTCTTCTCTGTACTCATTCCAACAGCTCTACATCCTTCTTAAAATGAGGCCTCCAGACCTGTACAGTAATCAAGGTGTGGCCTGACCAATGCCTTATACAAGGGGATAATCACTTCCTTATCTCTGCTAGAAAAATTCCTGTATATCATTGACAAGACGCCATGACAGCCTCTTGCAGACCACCTGCACTGCTCAGAAAACTTCATCTCTGCCTGCACAATTACCCCCAGGTCCTTTTCATTCTCTACCACTGTCAGTGTAGTACCACAGAGTTGATAGGTTACTCTGGGGTTACTGCTTCTCATATGTAGTACTTTACATTTGTCAATGTTAAACTTAGATTGCCACCTCTCAGCCAATCTGTTCAACTTTTCTAGATCCTGTTGCAGCAGCATACTGCCATTAGTGTCATTAACAACCCTGCCAACCTTCGTATCGTCTGCAAACCTGGACATTAAGCTTGATATACCATCATCAATATTATTTATAAATACAGAAAACAATAATGGACCCAACACTGAACCCTGAGGGACTCCACTAATAACATTAGTCCACGATGAGCAGTGTCCATTGATTACCACTCTCTCTCTCTCTTCTCCCACTCAACCATCCCTTTATTCTTAGCAGCAATTGGCCTCCAATGCCACACTGCTCCAATTTGTACAGCAGTCTTCCATGTGCAACAGTATGAAAGCCCTTTCTAAGATCCAAAATATATGATATCAAAGTTATTCTTTGCATCCAGTTCCTTTGTGACTACATCATAGTATCCAATCAAATTAGTAGTAGTAGTAGTAGCATGTGATGCAAGAAAGTAAGTGTATGAGCTTATGCAGCATCAGCCAAAAAAAAAAAAAAATCATCACACTATTCCCTCCAAATGTCTGTCCAGTTCCTCCTTGAATTTATTTAAGCTATCAACTTCCACAACGACAGATGGAAATTTGCTCCAGCAATTAACCACCTGCTGGCTAAAGGCAAACCTCCACAACTGTACCTCCTCAATTTGAACCCACACCCCCTTAGGTTCGCAATCTGAGCAAGTGGAAGAATTCCATCAGAATTCAGTGTGCTCAACCCAAGCAAGGCCTTATACACCTCAATCAGATCACCTCGCAGGTGCCTAGTCTCTAGCCGCTGCAATTTGCAGAACTTAAGCCTCTCTTTGCAAGAGGACCCTTTCGCTCCACTCACCAATCCTGCCACCCCCCTCCGCACATGTTCAAGCAAATCCACATCCCCCCCAAAATGAGGCCTCCAGACCTGCACGCAGCACTCAAGGCACAGCCCGACCACTGCCCCACACAAAACCGACAAAATCCCATGACCTGCTCTTGCAGCCTGTTTGAATTGCAAAACCTTTCCTTCTACTTGATAGCAGTTTTATGTCTTTAATTAAATTCCATATTAGTACACTGATCGCTGCCACCCAGTGGGTCTTTTACCTGCAGATTCTTAATGCATGTAGAATCTGTGCTGATAACCAGATCAAGAGTATTACTTCTTCCTGTTGACTCTTAAGCTATCTAGAAACCGTCCATCTAACCTTCCTTCATTACTTCTTCTTGTTGACTTTCTAATGTGTTGCTGTTGAAAACAGTCATCCAAAAAATCTAAGAAAGTCTTGCTAGTATGTGATTAACCAAACCACAAATTCCAGTCAATACATGGAAAGTTTAAATTCCCCATTATAAGACATTCTGAATTACTGACTGATTATCGATTAATCTTCTTTGAAGTTTTTTGTATTATCTCTTTATAATTTTTATCTTGTTTAGTAATGAATTCATTGATAAATTTTATGCATGTTTGTTACTGTTATTCAAAGTTAGACTTCAAAAATAATTATATTATTTATTTTTATTATTTTTCCCTAGTGATATTGCGCTATACCTTGACACCTCTTTGCCAAAAAAATCTTTCTTTGAGCGAGTACAAGGATTAACAAAATCTGCTAAAAATGCACTTCAAAGGTATTTAGCACAGAACGTATTTACAGACCTGAAAAGGAGGAACGACTAGAGGCAACGGCAAAAATTACTAAGGTAAAAGTCATTTATCAAAGGTCTAAAAATGCAAATGAGCACCCGCCATAAGAAACAAATATTTCAAACTACTGAAGTGGTCCATCAGACCAGGTATAACACTTGTTATAATTTTAAAATGTTATTTCAGTGTTATCTTTGATTATCTATTTTTGCATTGTTCTTTCTTGATATAAATAATACTGAATAATCAAAAAGCTTAATTAAAATATTGCATTTTATAAAATGCAGTATAGAAATGCATTGACATGTTTTGTCATACTTGAATTTGTTTCTTTTTAATTAAATAATTTTGCTTTGTTACATTTTATGTTTTATCTGTTTTTTCTCAGTACTACAGCTAGCATTTTGACTTTTTTTTTTTTTTCTTCTCAACCCAACAATAACTTGATTTATTACAGTTACAAATAAGAATATAATGTCTGCTATTACATACAAAGCTAAAATTCCTTTTTAGAAATTTGAAGAGACATTTCCTTCCACTTCACTTCTTAATATGTAATACTGATAAAATTATCATTCAAATGAGTAGCTATGTATGAGAGTATATGAGAGATCCCTATAAAAGTTATGCCAATCCTAAAAACAGATACCTGACTTTTGGGATTGAGAATATGCCTAGTGTCATTGTGGTGATGGTAGCAGAGGGAGGGGAAAAATCCAAGATGTGGATGTCCAGATAATTGGAATTGTGAAAATGAAACATTAGCATTAGTAGAAGCATACGATGCAAGAAAGCAAGGTTATGCAGCATCAGCCAAGAAAAAAAAAAAAAAAAAACTCCCATTTCACCACTCCATTTGTTCCAAATGCCTGTCCAGCTCAGCTTTAAATTTATTTCAGCTATCAATTTCCCACAACAAAAGATGGAAGTTATCCACTGGCTAAAGGCAATTTCCGCACATCTATTCTACAACTATCTTTCCTCAATTTCAATCTATGCACCTTCAGGTTCTTAATCTGAGTAAGAGGACAAATCCCATTCAAGGCTTTATACACCTCAATCAGTTCACTTCACATGTGCCTACTCCCCAGGCACTGCAATTTGCAGAACTTAAGCTTTTCTTGGTAAGAGCACCCCTTTGTTTCCCTCACCAATCTTGTTGCCCTTCTTTGTACTCATTCTAGCAACTCTACATTCTTCCTAAAATGAAGCCTCCAGACCTGTACACAGTACTCTAGGTGTGGCCTGACCATTGTCTTGTATAAAGGGATAATTATCTCCCTGTCCCTGTTAGCAAAATTCCTATATATCATTGACAAGACTCCATCACCTGCCCTGGCAGTCCATCTGCACTGCTCAGCAAACTTCATATTTGACTGCACAATTACCCTCAGTTTTTTTCACTTTCCACTTCCCTGAGTGTAGTACCACATAGTTGGTACATTTCTCTTGGGTTATTGCTACCCATATGCAGTGCTTTCCATTTGTCAAATGTTAAACTTCAGTTGCTACTTCTCAGCCCATTTGCCCAACTTATCTATATCTAGTTGGAGCAGCATACTGTCTTTACTATTGTTAACAACCCTGCAAACCTTTGTATCATCTGCAAACTTGGACATTAAGCCTGATATACCTCCATCAATATCATTGATAAATATAAAAACAACAATGGGTCCAACACCCTGGGGAACTCCCCTAATAACATTTGTCCATGAAGAGCAGTGTCCATTGATTACCACTCTCTGTCGTCTTCCACTCAATGATCCCTCTATCCATTGTAGCAACTTACCCTTAATGCCATACCTCTCCAATTGCAACAATGTGCAACTTCCATGTGCAACAATATCAAAAGCTTTCCTGAAATCGAAGTATATGATATCAAAATTATTTTTGGCATTAAGTTCCTTCGTGACCACATCATAGTTTCCAATCAAATTGGTCAGACAAGACCTCCTTTAAAAAACCGATGTTGTCTTAATTATAACTGAGTCTTGTCTAGATGATCCTGCAATGCATCTTTAACCAGTGATTCCATTATTTTCCCCGGAACACAAGTTAAACTAACTGGTCTATAGTTACTTTTTTGTGAATTGGTGATAACATTTGCACACCTCCTGTCCATGGGGACATCCCCTGAGTCCAAGGAAGCTTTCATAATTATGGTTAAGGGTTTGCTTACTTCCTTTGTTGCCTCCTTTAATATAACTGGTAGTCCTGTCCACCCCAGGTGCCTTTTTTATGTTTAACTTCAACAATTTCTCCTCCACTTTGCTCTCAGTTATTACAAAATCACTTAGCTTCCTGTTAGAGTTTGATAAACGTCTGGCTCTACCCTTATTGAATAACTCCTCATGAGCATGATCATCAATAGCCAACCCATCTATGTTAAGTGGTCCAATCTGATTCATCCCTTTCCTTCTAGAGTTTACATAAGTAAAGAACTCTTTGCTGTTTTTCTTTACATCCTTTGCCAGAGATTTCTCGTAATCTGCCTTTGCCTGCCTAACCTCCTTTGTGACTTGATTACAGACTAGCTTATATTTGCCATAGGTTTTATATGCATCCCATACATTTTTCTTCTCTACGAGCCTCATTAATTCATCTGACCTAAACTATAAAACTATATATAAACTTAGAATAAAAATAATAAATAATAACAAAACATTATATAAATTTAACTTGTCTTGCTTGTCGTAGCAAAATTAGTCATAATATTTTTTATATCTAAAAAATCACAAATATCACTTTCTATAGATAGTATTGCCAAATTATTTAATCTTTGTTGGTGTGTTGATGAACGTAAGTAATTTTTTTTTTTTTGTTAATTTTTATTTCGAAAAAGAGTGCTCACTACTAGCTACTGATACTGCATTGTTAACACTATTCTTAATGAAATAAATATATTAGGAATTAGAGTGGTTAAATTAGTTTTGAATATAGAACTTGAAATTTCTTGTGGAGTCTGATTCATGGACATAAAATTTTGAAAAATTTGTATTTCATTTGCAAGATCAACAGCAACAATATCTTTTGGACATTCCTCATTGGTGGAATCTGATAATTGTAATTCTAATTCTAACTATGTCTTTAAATTTCATCTTTTGACATTTTAATTAGCTTGTTAAAACATTTTAAAAAATTAAAATTGTTATTATAAACCTCAAACTGTTCAAAATGTTGATCTATTGAGTTTCTTGCAGTATCTAAAATGGCAAAAAATAAGTTTATTTTAAAATTATCATTTGGTGTTGGCACAAATTCATCTCCAGATTCATAACAAATTAATTTTTTTATGTTTCTTTCCCATTCTTAAGTTTTATTTCGGAAAATCAGTGTCAATTTGTAATGAGTTAGCAATTTTTGCTGCATTTTCAAGCACACATACAAAATGCTCATCTGCTCTAAACTTTATAATCGTTTCCTTCAATTTTTTTAAATGCATTAGTGACATTAATATATCTGATTAACTTACAGTAATAATTTCCTTACAAAATTTACATTAGATAAAATTTCAAACCAAATAATAGTAGAGCACACGAATTTAAAAGATCTAATTTTATTTGACGGTGACTGAGACTAATATTTTGTTTTTAAATCGAATTTATTATATAATTTATTATCCGAATATATTTCATAAAGAGCATCATCAATTTGTTGTTGTACTAGGGGTTTTATAGCATCAATTTGACTTTCCCAACACGTGTCTGACAAAGGTTTCAGCGAAAGATTTGAAACTTCGTTTTTTAATATTGCCCACTGTTTAGTACTATTAGAAAAAAAATTATAAAGTTCCTGTATAATTCCAAAAAAATCAATTGTCTCAAAAAATATTTTTGCAGCATCATTCACCACTAAATTCAAAGTATGTGCAGCACAAGGAACAAAAAAGGCTCAGGAGTTTATATCTAAAATTTTTTCCCGAAGACTGTTATTTTCCTTTTATATTGGCCCCATTGTGTTAGCCTTGCCCATGCATATTTTGAATATTAATGTTATATTTTTCCAAAAATTCTAAAATGGATGTAGTTAGCCCACTACCAATCGTATTTTCAATTTCACAGAAACCTAAAAAATATTCCCTAATTTCCATTTTTTTGTGTTTCGTCATTATAAATTACAAATCTTAAAATAATTGTCAACTGTTCCTGATGACTAGCACCAGGTATATAATCTAAAATCAAAGAATAATATTTAGCTTCCTGCAACTTATCTATAAAATTTTTGTCCTTATATTATTTCCTATTATAGTTAAAACATAATTTTTAATTTTGTCTCCTAAATAATGTGGCATGTGAAGTTTATCAATCTGAATACACTGGAATCAAATTTTGCAATCATTTATATTAACTGCACAAGTTTCCTTATTGTTATCAAATAATTTTGAATTAGTATCCCTTAAAGCGAAATTTTATTTTGCCAAACACTGAATGCAAAGAACAATTCTCTATAATACTGATTGCCATCTTATTTTTTCTTTATTTATCAGACTTTTGATGATGTGCATCTACTGTATTTTGTAATTCTAAGTTTTTATGCAAATTAATTAATTTGTTAGTGCATTCAGCATGCATATTTCCTTTTTCATGAATATTCAAATGTCTTGTTAAACGTTGGCAGTCTTTGAATCCACCATTTACAAGTGGAACTGAAACAGTACTATTTAAAAATAATTTACAATTATAACAAAAGACAGCATTATGCGAAATCGAATACAGTAACCGAATATGCGGAAGTGATTCACCATTTTGTAATTTTTTAGTGTAATATTCAATAGAAAAGTTTCTTCTGTTATCATCTTTATCTTTTGGAAAATCAAAATTTTTTAATTGTTCTGGTTTGTTTTCAACTAACATCATTATTATTTTACTATTTAAAATTTGTGGCCATTTCCTGGGATCACCAAGTGAAATTAGTTGTTCCTGTATACCCCTATTGCGATCATCACTTTCCTCTCCATCTGAATTTGCTTTGCTTGCACCTAGTGTTTCTTGCTGAATTGGAATGTCAACACCTTGGACAGGTGATAATTCATGTTTTTCAGTTTTTTCATCAATAGTAGTAAAGCTAGAGGAAATCTAAGTTGATGGACCTGGCTGTGGCTGGATGTCCAGAAACCTAGTAATCAAACTTGTTGCATTTTTTATTTGGTCACTTTTCATTTTTTTTTTCTTTTTCTGTATTCATAACCAGAATACAGAAAGAATATATTCCTTCCATCAAACATCTGAGAAATATACATAAAAAAAAAAAGTTTTAAATTTAAAATTCATTATTTGTTAATATAAAATACGACAAAACACATTCTTCGATACATTGAACTTTTAGTTTCCTTAATCTTTGCCATCGCTTTCAGTGTTTACAGAACATTAGCATTAGCATTAGCATTAGTAGAGGCATATGATGCAAGAAAGCAAGCTTATTCAGCATCAGCCAAAAAAAAACAAAAAAAAACACACCACTCCCATTTCACCCCTCGTTCGAAATACCTGTCCAGTTGAGCTTTAAATTTGTTTAGGCTATCAGCTTCAACAACAAGTGATGGAAGTCGGTTCCACCAACCAACCACCCGCTGGCCAAAGACAAATTTCCGCACATCTATCCGACATCCGTCCTTCCTCAATTTGAATTTATGCCCTCTGAGGTGATTATTCTGAGCAAGATGAAGAATCCCATTGGCATTGAGCATGCTCAAACCATTCAAAGCCTTATACACCTCTATCAGATCACCTCGCCGGTGCCTAGTCTCCAGACTCTGTAATTTGCAAAACTTAAGCCTTTCTTCGTAAGAGCAACCCTTTGTTCCATTCACTAATCTTGTTGCCCTTCTCTGTACCCGTTCCAGCAGCTCTACATCCTTCTTGAAATGAGGCCTCCAGACCTGTATACAGTACTCAAGATGTGGCCTAACCATTGCCTTATACAAGGGAATAATCACCTCTTTATCCCTGCTAGACAAATTCCTGTATATCATTGACAAGACACCATGAGCTACTCTTGCAGCTCATCTGCACTGCTCAGAGAACTTCATATCTGCCTGTGCACAATTACCCCCAGGTCCTTTTCATTCTCCACCACTGTCAGTGTAGTACCGCAGAGTCGATACGTTGCTCTGGGGTTACTGTTTCCCATATGTAGTACTTTACATTTGTCAATGTTAAACTTCATTTGCCACCTCTCAGCCCATCTGTTCAACCTTTCCAGATCCTGTTGCAGCAGCATAGCGTCAGTAGTGTCCTTAACAACCCTGCCAACCTTTGTATCATCTGGAAACTTGGACATTAAACTTGATATCCCATCATCAACATCATTCATAAACACCGAAAACAACAACGGACCCAACACTGAACCCTGAGGAACTCCACTAATAACATTAGTCCACGTTGAGCAGTGTCCATTGATTACCACTCTCTCTCTTCTGCCACTCAACCATCCCCTTATCCATAGCAGCAATTTGCCTCCAATGCCACACTGCTCCAATTTGTGCAGCAGTCTTCCATATGCAACAGTATCAAAAGCCTTTCTAAGATCCAAATATATAATATCAAAGTTATTCCCTGCATCCAGTTCTTTTGTGACTACATCATAGTATCCAATCAAATTGGTCAGGCAAGACCTGCCCTTAACAAAACCATGCTGCGTCTGAGCTATAACTGAATTCTTGTCTAGATGATCCTGCAGTGCTTCTTTAACCAGTGCCTCCATTAATTTACCTGGAACAGAAGTTAAACTAACAGGTCTATAATTACTTGTGTCAGCCTTTGATCCTCCTTTGTGAATTGGAGTTACATTTGCACATCTCCAGTCTATGGGTACCTCGCCTGAGTCCAAAGAAGCTCTCATAATTATGGCTAGGGGTTTGCTTACTTCCTTTGCCGCCTCCTTTAATATAACTGGATAGATCCCATCCACCCCAGGTGCCTTTTTTATGTTTATCCTCAACAATCTCTCCTCCACTTTCTTCTCAGTTATTACAAAATCATCCAGCTCACTGCCAATGTTTACTTTACCTACATCGTTCTCCTTCCTGAATAACTCCTCATGCGTGAATGTAGATGCAAAATACTCGTTTAGATTGTTAGCCACCTGAGCAGGATCCTCAACTGTTGAACCATCAATATCCAGTGGACCAATCTGATTCATCCCTTTCCTTCTTGAGTTTAAATATGTAAAGAACTCTTTTCTGTTTTTCTTTGCATCCTTTGCCAAGGATTTTTCGTAGTCTGCCTTTGCCTGCCTAATCTCCTTTGTGACTTGGTTACAGATCAACTTATATCTATCATAGGCTTCCATGTCACCCATTAATTTGTATGTATCCCATGCATTTTTCTTCTCTGCCACCTGTCTCATTAGTTCATCTGACAACCATTTAGGCCTAAATCTTGAACAGTATTTCTTAGTTGGTATGTAAAGCCTGGTAGCCTCCAAGATTAGTTCCTTGAATGCTTCCCATTTTGAGTTTGCTGTTGGTAACATCATCAGTTGGTCCCACTGTATAGAATTTAAATACTGTCTCAGACCATCATAGTAGCCTTTACGAAAACAAAAACCCTTCCCTTTACCTCTGATGGTAGTTACCTCCTTGAGTAAATCCCACTTCAACACACTGTGATCACTGCCACCTAGTGGTTCATTTATCTGCAGATTCTTAATGCATGAAGAATCACTACTGATAATCAGATCAAGAGTATTGCTCCCTCTTGTTGCCTCACGAACGTGCTGATGTAGAAAACAATCATCCAATAAATCCACAAAAGCCTTGCTAGTGTGCGAGTGACCAACCCACAAATTCCAGTCAATATCTGGGAAATTAAAATCCCCCATTATAAGACTCTCCGATTTACTGGCCCACTCTATTTCCCTGTACAATATCTTATTATACTCATCAGAGTCATTAGGCCTATAGCACACTCCTACTCTCAATTTTGATTTCCCTATGCTTATGTCACACCAAACTGACTCGACACTGCCCTGTCCATCGATGTCGACTGGCTTCACTTCCTTGGACTTTATGTGTTTCTTAACTAATAGCATAACCCCTCCTCCCCTCCTGTCCTGTCTATCCTTTCTATACACATTGTATTCCCCAAATTCCAGTTCCTCATTACTTATATCTGTGTGACACCACGTCTCTGATATCCCAACAATATCTGCCTTTGATGTTTTGAGCAATACCTCAAATTCATCAAATTTATTTACCAAACTCCTAGCATTGGTGTACACGCAGGTATACATGCACCTGTTTCTATTCTTAGCTATCCTAACACAACCCATGTGTTTACTTGTACCGCAATAACTACCAGCAGTCTCTGAAATATCCTGAATCTTGTTTTTCAGGCTTCTGCTCATTTCAATAGAAGCAGTGCAAGAATCACTTCCACCTCTGCCAGTGGCTACTGTTAATCTATTAGTCCTTGTATCCCCCTCCCCAACTAGCAGTTTTCCGACCCACCTAACACTGCCTCGACAGCATCAGCAAAAATTCTTGCACCCTTTCTATTTAAGTGTATCCCATCCCTGTAAAAGCAATCTCTCCTGTTAACAAGTACAGTCCAGGCTGAAAAAAAAATTCTACCACTTGAGCCTTGCACAATCCCTCCAGGGCCGAATTGATCGACAAGGCTCTCATCATATACTCCCTCCTATCGTGTCTGGGCAGAATTGCAGACACTTTCAAATTCAACCCTAATTCACGGCTTTTTTTCAACAGTGACCTGTACTTGCTAAGTAATTCCGCCGGTCTCCTACTCTTACATCATCATAATCAGCCATTTTCAATCTCCTACATCATCATCATCAGCCATTTTCAATCCACTGCAGGATGAAGGCCTCTCCAGCAACTTTCTAGTTCCTTCTGTTTTGTGCAATGGCCATCCATTTACTACCCACAAACTCATGAATTTCCTCTATCCATCTCAGCCGTTGTCTTCCAGGTTTTCCTCTAGCTCCTCTTGGGTACGATTCTGTTATTTTCTTAGTCCATCTGTCATCATGTCTTCGAGCTATGTGTCCTGCCCAAGACCATTTTAGTTCTTTAGTTTTGATAAGAATGTCCTTTACTTGAGTTTGTTGCCTAATCCATGTGTTTCTCTTCTTATCTAACAGTCTTATTCCCAATATGATTCGTTCCATTCTTCGCTGTGTGGTTCTCAGCTTCTCTTCCATTCTTTTGGTGAGTGCCCAAGTTTCACTTCTATAAGTCATGGTGGGGAGTATACATTGGTCCATTATTTTACGTTTCAGACAAACTGGGATATTGCTCTTCAGTATGTGACTATATTTCCTGAATGCTATCCATCCAAAATTTATTCTTCTCTTGACTTCCAGCCATTTATCATTATTACAGCTAATAACTTGTTCCAGATAAGTATATGACTCCACCTTTTCAATTACTGCTCCTTCAATCATTATTTCCCTTTCTGTGGCATACTTGTTCATCATTACTTTTGTTTTAGCCATATTCATCTTTAGTCCAAAATCCTTACTAATTGTGCATAACTGATTAAGATTTTCCTCTAATTCGTTGGGATATCATGGCTTATGACCACAATGTCATCTGCAAATCGTAAATGGTTTAGGTACTCTCCATTCCCACTGACACCTTTCTGCGACCAGTCTAATCTTCTGAAAGCTTCCTCAAGGGCAGCAGTACACATCTTCAGAGATATTGTGTCTCCTTGTCGAACTCCTTTCTCAATTTTAAATTTGCTACTGTATCTGTCTAGTCTAATAAAGGAGGTAGCATTCTCATATATTTTCTTCAAAATCATAATATATGGGGTATCTATGCCTGGTCTTTCCAGTGCACAAAACATTGCCTTATGCTGTATGGAGTCAAATGCCTTTTCATAATGCACACATGCCAGGCATAATAGTGTTTTATATTCATTTGCTTTCTCCATTAGCTGTGATATTAAGTGAAGGTGATCCATAGTTGAGAATCCTGTCCTAAAGCTAGCTTGCTCTTTCAATTGATTCTCATCAAGTATTCTTTCTAATCTGTTAGTAATGACCCTTGTGAACAACTTGTAGATGTGGGATAACAAGCTAATTGGTCTATAATTTCCAATTTCTGATTTACTAGCATTAGCATTAGCATTAGTAGAGGCATTTGATGCAAGAAAGCAAGCTTATGCAGCATCAGCCAAAAAAAAAAAAAAAAAAAAAAAAAACCACTTCCACTTCACCCCTCTGTTTGTTCAAAATACCTGTCCAGCTGAGCCTTAAACTTATTTAGGCTATCAACCTCCACCACAAGGGATGGAAGTCTGTTCCACCAACCAACCACCCGCTGGCTAAAGGCAAATTTCCGCACGTCTATCCTACATCTGTCTTTCCTCAATTTGAATTTATGTCATCTGAGGTGATTATTCTGAGCTAGAGGAAGAATCCCATCAGCATTGAGCATGCTTAAACCATTCAAGGCTTTATACACCTCTATCAGATCACCTCGCTGGTGCCTAGTCTCCAGACACTGTAATTTGCAAAACTTAAGCCTTTCTTCGTAAGAGCACCCCTTTGTTCCATTCACTAATCTTGTTGCCCTTCTCTGTACTCGTTCCAGCAGCTCTACATCCTTCTTGAAATGAGGCCTCCAGACCTGTATACAATACTCTTAGTGTGGCCTGACCATCGCCTTATAGAATGGAATAATCACCTCCTTATCCCTGCTGGAAAAATTCCTGTATATCATTGACAATACTCCATGAGCTACTCTTGCAGCCTGTCTGCACTGCTCAGAGAACTTCATATCTGCCTGCACAAGCACCCCCCAAGTCCCTTTCATTCTCTACAACTGTCAGTGTTGTACCACACAGTTGATACGTTGCTCTGGGGTTGCTGTTTCCCATGTGTAGTACTTTACATTTGTCAATGTTAAACTTCATTTGCCACCTCTCAGCCCATCTGCTCAACCTTTCCAGATCCTGTTGCAGCAGCATAGTGTCAGTAGTGTCCTTGACAACCCTGCCAACCTTTGTATCGTCTGCAAACTTGGACATTAAGCCCGATATACCATCATCAATATCATTTATAAATACAGAAAACAATAATGGACCCAACACTGAGCCCTGAGGGACTCCACTAATAACATCAGTCCACGATGAGCAGTGTCCATTGATTACCACTCTCTGTCTTCTCCCCCTCAACCACCCCTTTATCCATAGCAGCAATTTGCCTCCAATGTCACACTGCTCCAATTTGTGTAGCAGTCTTCCATGTGCAACAGTATCAAAAGCCTTTCTAAGATCCAAGTATATAATATCAAAGTTATTCCCTGCATCCAGTTCTTTTGTGACTGCATCATAGTATCCAATCAAGTTGGTCAGGCAAGACTTCCCCTTAACAAAACCATGCTGTGTCTGAGCTATAACTGAAGTCTTATCTAAATGATCCTGCAGTGCTTCTTTAACCAGTGCCTCCATTAATTTTCCTGGAACAGAAGTTAAGCTCACAGGTCTATAATTACTTGTGTCAGCCTTTGATCCTCCTTTGTGAATTGGGGTCACATTTGCACATTTCCAGTCTATGGGTACCTCCCCTGAGTCCAAGGAAGCTCTCATAATTATGGCTAAGGGTTTGCTTACTTCCTTTGCTGCCTCCTTTAATATAACTGGATAGATCCCATCCACCCCGGGTGCCTTTCTTGTGTTTATCTTCAACAGTTTCTCCTCCACTTTACTCCCAGTTATTTCAAGATTCTGTCACTTACTGCTAGAGTTGAATACACCTCTGGCATTCCCCTCGCTGAATAACTCCTCATGTGTGAATGTCGATGCAAAATATTCATTTAGTTTGTTAGCTACCTGAGCAGGATCATCAACACTTGACCCATCAATATCAAGTGGACCAATCTGATTCATCCCCTTCCTTCTAGAGTTTAAATAAGTAAAGAACTCTTTGCTGTTTTTCTTTGCATCCCATGCCAAGGATTTCTTGTAATCTGCCTTCGCCTGCCTAACCTCCTTTGTAACTTGGTTGCATATCAACTTGTATCTATCATAGGCTTCTGTGTCATGTGTTAATTTGTATGTATCCTATGCATTTTTCTTCTCTGCCATATGCCTCATTAGTTCATCTGACATCCATTTTGGCCTAAACCTTGAACAATATTTCTTAGTTGGTATGTAAAGCCTAGTAGCTTCCAAGATAAGTTCTTTGAATGCTTCCCATTTTGAATTTGCTGTTGGTAACATCATCAGTTGGTCCCACTGTATAGAATTTAAATACTGTCTCAGTCCATCGTAGTCGCCTTTACGGAAGCAATAACCCTTCCCTTTACCCCTAATGGTAGTTACCTCTCTGAGTAAATCCCACTTCAGCACACTGTGATCACTGCCACCTAGTGGTTCATTTATCTGCAGATTCTTAATGCATGAAGAATCACTGCTGATAATCAAATCAAGAGTATTACTCCCTCTAGTTGCCTCCCGAACATGCTGATGTAGAAAACAATCATCCAATAAATCCACAAAAGCCCTGCTAGTGTGTGAGTAACCAGCCCCCAAAATCCAGTGAATATCTGGGAAATTAAAATCTCCCATTATAAGACACTCTGATTTACTGGCCCACTCTATTTCCCTGTACAGTTCCTTATTATACTCATCAGAGTCATTAGGCCTATAGCACACTCCTACTCTCAATTTTGATCTCCCAATGTTTATGTCACACCAAACTGACTCCACACTGCACTGTCCAGCGATGTCGACTGGCTTCACTTCCTTGGTTTTTATGTGTTTCTTAACTAATTTATCTCCTTTCTTATCTCTTATCTCTCCTTTCTTAACTTATCTCCTTTCTTATGCAGTAAAACTATGATTGCATTATTCCACTGCTTAGGCATCACACCTTTGCTAATGCACTTTGTGAAGAGCCTTGCCAGATTCTTCATTTTCTTCAATGCATGTTCCACCTCATCAGGAAGAATATCGGGTATGTCGTATGTGTTGCTACTTTGCAATCCATCTTCCCCACTTCTGGCATTCCCCTGCTCCTTGTATAATTCTCTATAGTAGTCTTGTGCTATTTGAATTATGCCTTCTCTGCTATTTATAAATACACCATCGCTATTCTTCAGTTTCAGTATCATTTGTCTTTCTGTATTACTGCTCATGGCTGCTGATTTAAGTCCTTCGTTTTCCCTTAATGCTTGTTCTACTTTTCTTATGTTAAATCTTCTTTTGTCCTCTCTGAGTCTCTTTCTAACGACTTTGCATAATTCAGTATCTTCAATTTTCTCCTTGTCAGTGTTTATCTTGCTCTTCATTTGTTGCCTTCGGTTCATCATAACAAGTGTTTCTTGACTAATTTTTTCTTCTTTGGATTTCTTTTTTCCCTATAGGTTTCTTGGGATTTATTGCTTTCAGAAAGTTGTAGTATTCCTCGTCGATATCTTGGTCCTGAACAGTCTGCACAAGCTCAAACTTGTTCTTAAGTTCCAGTACATACTGCTTTTTCTCCTCTTCTGTTATCTGAAAGACCTTTGTATTATTTACTCGAGTCAGTTTTTTCCTTTCCTTTCCTACATCTATATCAAGTGTACATCTTACCATTCAGTGATCACTTCCAGCATTTACCTTATTCAGGACAGTAACATCATTTACAATATATTTTCTGTTAGTGAGGATGAAGTCGATTTCATTAGTTGTTAATTCATTTGGACTCTTCCATGTCCACTTTCTGTTCACCCTTTCCTTGAGAAAAGTGTTTATTACTGTCAATCCTTGAGATTCTGCAAATTCCACAAGTCTTTCACCTCTTTCATTTTTTTCACCAATTCCAAAATTTCCTATAGTTCCCCTTTCTGCACTGTTTTGTCTTTTTCCAACCTTAGCATTGATGTCCTCCATAATTATAATGAGTTTTCTGCTCATCTAGAAGACTCTCAATTTCGGTGTACATTTCTTCAACCTCTTCATCGTCATCATGGCTCGATGTTGGTGCATAAATCATTATAACCTTTAGCTTGTACCTCTTAGAAATCTTGAGTATTATTCTTGACACCCTTAGTGATGTACTTTTGAATTCCAAAAGTTGTTTTTTAAATCTTTATGGACCAGAAACCCAACTCCACCTTCACTCCTTTCACTGTTTCCATTGGTGTACAGCAGATTTACACTTGATAAACTTATAAGTGATTCATTTCTTCTTCTTGTTTCAGCCAAACTGATGATATTCCAATTCACATTTTCTGAATCCTTTTCCAGCTCTAATATTTTGTCTTCACCGATGAGTGATCTTATGTTGTAACAGGCCAAATTCAGTTTCCATGCATGGCAGCCTGGTCGTACCCAGAGATTCTTAGCACCCTCTGCTTCCACTCTGATCCTTTCGCTGCCATAAGGGGGGGGAAGTGAAAGCTGCTGGGGACTGAGGGCCATTTGTTTCATCATGCTGTCATATGCTGGAGGGTTTGGTCTTTTCCTCTTCAAACTGACCAGGCGTCTTGAGAGAACCACTCTATACATTCATTGCCACCTAAGTGACGTAACAGGGCTTTTCATCGAGAAGGTGTGCTGAGTGGATTTTAGGGAGGTAGGCCACCCGAACTTCTCCTAAATCTTCTGTAATAGAAAGATATTGGATCCATCAGTGTTTTAGACTGAGTGTCTGATAACACACAGAATACCTGTTCCCCTCTAAGCCCTGTTTTAACATTGATCTTTAATGCCTCTTAGTCTCTCCCACCCCTTAGTCATTTCTGCCCCTTTTGCACCCCTTATTCATTGCTGCCCACTTGCACCCCTTGGTCATTGCAGTACACCATTTGCACCACCGGGTTGGCGCGGCTCTGGTCCTGATATCCTCAAGCTCCTTGTTAGACTCAGTCTCAATCGCAATACCCTTGTCAGGTAGTCTTCGCATTCTCCTAATTCATACCCTTTTCAGTGAACCCTTTCGTACCCTTCAGCGAATTTTCCAAGGTTTTAGAGACTGCCTTTTCTACATCCATGCTAGACTTAAGTTTAGAATCATGTTCAGGCCTCATCAGAAGTACATTATTAGAACTAACATTATTTCTAAGCCCATTATTCCGCTTTGTATAGCTGTCATGATTAGCTATGTTATCCTTACAATTTTCCTTTTTAACAACCTCAATGTATATCTTGCCAGTAGACTTCAAACCTGCAATTATTGCTATGTATTCAGTTAGTGACGCCTCTAAACATCTATTTCTCTCTTTCAAGCATTCATTATCTATTCTTAATTTCAAGGCCAAACTTTTCAGATAACCCCATCTAGCCAATATTTGAGAGATAGCATCATTATCGATTCCATGTTCTTTAGCAAATAAAAATTCCTATAACTTTCTTCTCATACATGTAATGACAACGTTGATTGGTTCATTATAGAAATCATTAAGCACTATTTTCTCCATATTTTTGTTATTCAGTCCATCTCTATCAAACAATTGCGAATCTATTAAATCTGGTTCATAATCCAGTTCATTTTCTACTAAATCTTGCAAATGATATCCAGAAGCGTGTGAAGCATACTGATGTTTGTCAGCATCAATGTTAACAGAATTATTAAAATTGTCAATATCCTAAACTGGATTCATATATTTACTGTCAATGTTTAAGTCCATTTCGATATTCCTGTTGACTTGTCTTATTTCTTCCTTACTATCCTTAAATATCTCTACTTCATTTACTACATTAGTCAGATTTTTCATATGTTTATTGCTCCTCCTATCTCTTCTCAAAACAGGAGATTTACTCTTAACGGAAGTAGGAGTGCCCACAGAACTCTCTCTCCTTCATCACAATAAACACATCTACCACTTCTTGTCATAATATAATTCTCAGGTGTTCTGTTTCTTGAGAAAGCAGAGCTGTCGATGTCCAAGTCACATTCCAAGGCCCTGCCAGAAACAGCCATAGCCCAATCAGCACTGCATCATTCAACAGAAGGAGGATCATGTGAAATTTGGCCCCTTCAGTCTTTAGCTTATTACCTTGCTTTAAGACTTTCTTAAATATCTTATGGGAATCCTATCAGAATTTGAAAAACTGTCACTATCTTCCAGAGGTTCATTAAAAAATCCATTCAGATTTAGAGACTGGCTTCAAAATTGGAGGACTAAAGATAAATAATCTTCGTTATGCAGATGATACTGTGCTAATTTGTAATTCTAAGGATCATCTTAAAGGAACTCTGAGAAGAGTATGTGAAGCAAGTAAGAAAAAAGGATTGTTTCTGAATGTGTGTAAAACTAAAATTATGGTGATTGGTGATAATCTCGGTTCCAGTAAAGTGAAGGTTAATGGGCAAGATATCGAAGAAGTTGATGAATTTGATTACTTAGGGTCAAGAATAAATAAAAATAGTGACTGCTCAAACGATATAAAGAGACGACAGGCAATTGCTAAAACGTTGGTCGCTGATCTGATAAAATTATGGAGAGATCATGATCTGCCCTTGAAGACGAAACTGAGAATCATTGATTCATTAATTTTTCCAGTTGCCACTTATAGATGTGAAGGATGGAATATGAAAAGAGTTGACAGGAAGAAAATTGAGGCATTTGAAATGTGGTGTTACAGGAGAATACTGCGTATTTCTTACTTGGATCAAAGAACAAATGAGTGGGTATTGAATAAAATTGGCAAGCCTAAAATTCTTCTTCATAGCATCAACAAAAGAAAACTCAAGTTTTTTGGTCATATAGTAAGAAGGGAAAACTTTCTGTTGAAGAACATAATGGAAGGAAAAACCGAGGGGAAGAGGTGCAGAGGAAGACTTGCAACTAGGTGGAAGGATGGGATCAGTGAACTTCTGAGCATGACACTTTGCGATGCTGCTCGTATAGCACACGATCGATGCAGTTGGAGGAATTTGTTGGTGGCCACAACAGCTCCTCAGGGAGCTATGTGACTGGAAGAAGAAGTAGTATAGATAAACAATCAACTGACCATTAGAATGAAGAACGTTCCAACTGTCAAAATAAACTAAATGTCTATAAGCAGTAAAATACTACCTGATATTGTGAAAAAATATATAAATAAATAAAAAAAAACACAACCCTACTACAATCTAACTTCATTAACAAGATGATACCAAGAAAATCAAATAACTTTTCTTAATACCACATTTTCAACATAAAATTCAGGAGCACATAATATAATAACCACATTTAGCACAGCCAGCAGCAGTTGATCGACAGTCCAAGTTCCCTGCATCATGAAAATCAGTGCTAGTAAGGGCAAATGGTGCAAGAAACTGAACTTTCTGAACTCTTTATCAGCCAAAAAAATAAAAAATAAAATACACTAAAGCAGAATATTCATACTATTCCCATTGTAACAAGGTAACCATCTAATTCCACTTTATACTTAGCCAGACTCATTCATGCCACTGTTTTACTGGGAGGCAACTTATTTCAGTGTTTAGCAAACCCACTGCCCACAGATGAACTTAATGAGATCAATCTTTGTTATTTCCTGAGATTTCATATTTGTATCACTTTATATTATAGCTCTTTGTATTTATAGCTCTTATCTCACCTAAGAGGGTGAACAAACCATTCTCATTCCTTTTTACTTAAGCCCCTTAACAGCCTTATAATCAGATCTCAAGCAGATATCCTCTTAAATGTCTAGTCAAACTTTGCAGCTCACGCCTTCTAAGCCATTCTTCCTATCTGTACCAATTTGCACTCACCACTAATTTTATTGCCTTCCTTTTAACCCTCTCCAAGTTTTATGCCTTTTTTTAGGTGTGGTCATCAAGACCTGAATACAATCTTTTGAATGTGATCTAACTATCAACATGTATAGAGGAAGAAGAACAACGATGTCATCTTCCCTAACAGCAAGGGTACTGTAAGTGCTAAACAGGTCAGTATGTGCCTTCCTAGCTGTCTGTTGCACTGCATGGAAAATTTCATGTTTGATTGAATTACACCAAAGCCTCTATTTTTTTTTGTCTTGAACTACTTTTAGCTCCACTCCCACTAATACATGACTACAGAATTTCTTTTCCCCAAATACATTACTTTACATTTAGTTGCCTTTTGAACCATATATGTAATCAACCCAAATCATTTAAACAACATGATCAATAAAAGTTATCAATTAAAATTAGAAAGAGGGGGGCACTCAAAACCAAACCTTGAGGGATAACACTTATTATACAGGTCCCTCTCAAGACTGGTCATTTATGACAACTCTCTGTCTCATCTTTAAATCAACCATTAATCCACTATAGGATCTGACTTAACAGTAACTCCAACTTAGCAGCCTTCTATGAGGGACATGGCATCAAAAGCTTTATTAAAGTCTAAATTGTTACTTGCATTCAATTGTTTAAAGACTACATCACAGTCATTTACCAAACTGGTTAGGCAGGAACAATCCTTAATAAATGCCAGGATCTATACACCATTCTTGTTCGGATGGCCTTGAATTGCTAATGCCTCCCCAATCCCTGATTCACCTTTGTGCTGGAGTGGGGAGACATTGGCACTTCTCCACTTCAAGGCAATCCTCTTGGAGTCCAATGACACTCTCATTAATATTCCCTATACTCACATGCTGCCTTGTTTAATTACAACTGAATATATACCGCCCTGGAGCCTTGCCCTCCTGTAATCTTTGTACTTTTTCTAATCAAAGGTTCTCTAAGATCATCATGTCACTTATTTTAAAGCAGTCTAAGTCCTTAACATTCCCCAAAGTTTCAAGCTGGCTTTTAACTATAAATGTCAATGATAAGTATCTGTTCAACTCATACAGTTTTTAAATTCTGTACAGTGGAATCAACTGATGATGTTACCAACAGCAAATTCTAAGTGGGAAGCATTCAAGGAATTAATCGTGGAAGCTACTAAGAGTTTCATACCTATTAAGAAATATTGTTCAAGGTTTAGGCCTAAATGGTTGTCAAATAAACTAATGAGACTCATGGCAGAGAAGAAAAATGCATGGGATTCATATAAATTATCAGGTGACAGAAGCCTATGGCAGATATAAGCTAGTCTATAATCAAGTTACAAAGGAGGTTAGCCAGGTGAAGGCAGATTACAAGAAATCTTTGGCAAAGGATGCAAAGAAAAACAGCAAGGATTTCTTTATTTATATAAACTCTAAAAGGAAGGGGATGAATCTGATTGGTCCTCTTGATATCAATGGTTCTACTGTTAATGATCCTGCTCAGATAGCAAACAAACTGAATGAGTATTTTGCATCTACATTCACACGTGAGGAATTATTAAGGTTTGAAAATGGCAGAAGGTTATCAAATTGTAGCAGGGTGCTTAATGATTTTGTAATAACTGAGAGCAAAGTGGAGGAGAAATTGTTGAAGATAAACATGAGAAAGGCACCCAGGGTGGATGGGATCTATCCAGTTATATTAAAGGAGGCAGCAAAAGAAGTAAGCAAACCCTTAGCCATAATTATGAGAGCATCCTTGGACTCAGGGGAAGTCCCCACGGACTGGAGATGTGCAAATGTATCCCCAATTCACAAAGGGGGATTGAAGGATGACATGATTAATTACAGACTAGTTAGTTTAACTTCTGTTCTGGGTAAAATAATGGAGTCACTGGTTAAAGATGCATTGCAGGATAATATAGACAAGACTGCAGCAATAATTCAGACACAGCATGGATTTGTTAAGGGTAAGTCTTGTCTGTCAAATTTGATTGAGTACTATGATGTGGTCACAAAGGAACTGAATGCAAAAAATAATTTTGATATCATATACTTGGATTTCAGGAAAGCTTTTGACACTGTTGCGCATGGAAAACTACTGTACAAATTGGAGCAGAATGGTATTAAGGGTAAGTTGCTACAATGGATAAAAGGATGGTTGAGTGGGAGAAGACAGAGGGTGGTAATCAATGGGTGCTTCTCTTCATGGACTAATGTTATTAGTGGAGTGTGGCCATACCTCACAGAACGATTTCTGTGAGGTATGGCCTTTTGTTTGCATTTGTTGTCTCATATATGCTAAGTTTCTCCAGCTGATAGAAAGCAATTTATTTATGCAAGAGTCGGCAGTGCAACAAACTGAATCAGAACTCGACATACTGTCAGGCATGATAGAATCTATGAGAAAACAAGTCCATGATTCCAGGTGTCAAGTGTTTTTGTAAGTGACAAAGTGATTCTAAGCATTATTTAAAGCAATCTCTCTCTCTCTCTCATTATTTTTGCTCCAAATACAATTTTCCTTATTTAAATATTGTAAAGTATCTCTTTTGCACAACACAATCATCCAGTATGGAAATTGACCTTTTTCTTTATTTCTCTAGCAGTACTAACACAGTATTAACTCAGTTGCTTAGTCACCTTGTGGCACTGCACCTGGCTTCCTGTGGTAAGCCAGAAACCTAGAAGGGAAAGTAATCTTTCTTGGGCTAAAAGGAGCAAATGGATCCCAAAAATCAAAAAACTACAGGACTGATTGCTATTGGTAAAACAACATAATGAACCTGATTCTTTTTTTGTAAAGTGACAGAAAACACACATGGAGAGAATTACTACTCCCGCGTTTATTTGCATTCAACAACTGCCCAGTCCACTGATAAGTTTTTGCCTTTCCTTTTACAGAAGTACCTAGAAAGCACAATATAATTTCCCAAGACTGTCCTTAGAATAAGATCAAGAAATCAGTTGATAGAAGCAGGCAATATAGTCCTTACTTTTGACAATTCTAAACCACCAGCAACAATCACAGCAGGATATTCGAATTGTTGTATTTAGCCATATATTTTAAAATCTTTACACTACTTTAAATGGCAAGAGTTTATACACTTCCAAACTGTCTGTAGAGGCTACCTGTGTTAACTATGGATCACACACACACACACACACACACACACACACACACACACACACACACACACACACACACACACACACACACATTCATTAGCATTAGCATTAGTAGAGGCATACGATGCAAGAAAGCAAACTTATGCAGCATCAGCCAAAAAAAAAAAAAAAAAACACTTCCACTTCACCCCTCCGTTCATTTGAAATACCTGTCCAGCTAAGCCTTAAATTTATTTAGGCTATCAACTTCCACAACAAGGGATGGAAGTCTGTTCCACCAACCAACTACCCGCTGGTTAAATGCAAATTTCCGCACATCTATCCTACATCTGTCTTTCCTCAATTTAAATTTATGCCCTCTCAGGTGATTATTCTGAGCAAGAGGAAGAATCCCATCAGCATTGAGCATGCTCAAACCATTCAAGGCTTTGTACACCTCTATTAGATTTCCTCGCTGGTGCCTAGTCTCCAGACACTGTAATTTGCAAAACTTAAGCCTTTCTTCATAAGAGCAACCCTTTGTTCCATTCACTAATCTTGTTGCCCTTCTCTGTACTCGTTCCAGCAGCTCTACATACTTATTGAAATGAGGCCTCCAGACCTGTATACAGTACTCAAGGTGTGGCCTGATAATTGTCTTATACAAGGGAATAATCACCTCTTTATCCTTGCTAGAAAAATTACTGTATATCATTGACAAGACACCATGAACTACTCTTGCAGCCCGTCTGCACTGCTCAGAGAACTTCATATCTGCCTGCACAATTACCCCAGGTCCTTTTCATTCTCTACCACTGTCAGTGTAGTACCACAGCATTGATACATTGCTCTTGGGTTGCTGTTTCCCATATGTAGTACTTTACATTTGTCAATGTTAAACTTCATTTGCCACCTCTCAGCCCATCTGCTCAACCTTTCCAGATCCTGTTGCAGCAGCATAGCATCAGTAGTGTCCTTAACAACCCTGCCAACCTTTGTATCGTCTGCAAACTTTAAGCTTGATATACCATCATCAATATCATTTATAAATAGAGAAAATAACAATGGACCAAATACTGAAACCTGCGGGACTCCACTAATAACATTAGTCCACGATGAGCAATGTCCATTGATTACCACTCTCTGTCTTCTCCCTCTCAACCACCCCTTTATCCATAGCAGCAATTTGCCTCCAATGCCACACTGCTCCAATTTGTGCAGCAGTCTTCCATGTGCAACAGTATCAAAAGCCTTTCTAAGATCCAAGTATATAATATCAAAGTTATTCCCTGCATCCAGTTCTTTTGTGACTGCATCATAGTATCCAATCAGATTGGTCAGGCAAGACTTTCCCTTAACAAAACCATGCTGTGTCCGAGTTATAACTGAAGTCTTGTCTAGATGATCCTGCAGTGCTTCTTTAACCAGTGCCTCCATTAATTTTCCTGGAACAGAAGTTAAACTCACAGGTCTATAATTACTTGTGTCAGCCTTTGATCCTCCTTTGTGAATTGGGGTCACATTTGCACATTTCCAGTCTATGGGTACCTCCCCTGAGTCCAAGGAAGCTCTCATAATTATGGCTAAGGGTTTGCTTACTTCCTTTGCTGCCTCCTTTAATATAACTGGATAGATCCCATTCACCCCAGGTGCCTTTCTTGTGTTTATCTTCAAAAATGTCTCCTCCACTTTACTCTCGTTATTACAAGATTATATAGCTTACTGCCAGAGTTGAATACACCTCTGGCATTCCCCTTGCTGAATAACTCCTCATGTGTGAATGTCGATGCAAAATATTCATTTAGTTTGTTAGCTACCTGAGCAGGATCATCAACAGTTGAACCATCGATATCAAGTGGACCAATCTGATTCATCCCCTTCCTTCTAGAGTTTACATAAATAAAGAACTCTTTGCTGTTTTTCTTTGCATCCTTTGCCAAAGATTTCTCGTAATCTGCCTTCACCTGCCTAACCTCCTTTGTAACTTGGTTACAGATCAAATCTTGGTTACAGATTCCTACTGACTGCACAACAAACGTACTCTGGAGCACACTGCATACTCCAGAGAATGTCTACTTTTAAACAAGAAAAACAGATCCAGTATTAAAAATACTAAGTACAATCTTACTTAGCAAGATGTGAAAAAAATCCATATAAGATCCAACTAATCAGAAGCTGACTTTTGCTGCAATCACTCAGAGAAAAATATTGGTTGATGTGTAGAGGTCGTTGTTCCACACAATAAATCAATAACTGCGTGGCCAAGAACATTACTGTCTAATACACTTTGAGCACCCAAGCCACACAATGCTGTATAAACACCAATAACAGTACAACCGTTTCTCAAAAAAAAAAGAACTAAATTCAAATCTCCAATGCAATTCAGACTAAATCCTATTACATGTAAGTAGAAGATAAATCACTCCAAGATGACCCGATTCTAGAAATAGTTACTGAAGGAGAAATGGACACAAGTAAGCTGCACTTTCTTAAAAAGGAGAAATGCAAACCTGAAAAGCATAAAGCAACAGTCTCTTGGAAGACACTGAGGGTTCCATTAAAATTAAATGATTAAATTCTTGCAGTGGATCTTAGAATTACCTATTATTATTTTGATGACATCAGAAATCTCCTTATCCAGTATGCCTTGTAGTCTTCTGCTTACAAGAAACAAGTCTAAATCTATATAAACTTTTTTATATAAAGAAATCTATGTTTATATAAAGAAGATTAAGTTTCACATCCATATTTAATACAAACACTGAGTCTATCTGTAGAAAATAAAGTATAAGAGCAACAGAACACTTTTTTCCTTCTTCAAACATCCAGTCCTTGTCTTCTTCTTCTTCATGCTCTTCTAATATCAACTCTAATTAACAACAACTCGGCGTTCTTTTGGGCCTATATGAGAGCTTGAAGGACAGGGTGGATGCCCTCGAAGAAACTAAATTGAGGGGCCCATCAAGCTCTCAGCTGCCCACATCAACGCCAGAGCTTGCACTTGGGCATCGCATGACACAGAGACAACCCCCAAGGCAGAATGCACTGGTCCCAAAGGAACTAGTAGTTGTTGGTGACTCTATTGTCAGGGAAACGGGGAACATGCTTTGTAAAAAAGATAGGTGGAACAGGACCAGGGCATGTCTGCCAGGGGCAAAGGTTGATGACGTTGTACAGCGAATATCATCTTTTAAGGGCACAAAAGGTGATATAGTTGTACACGTTGGCACTAATAATATTAAGAGTAGGAGACCGGCACAATTACTTAACAAGTACAGGTCACTGTTGAACAAAAGCCGAGAATTAGGGTTGAATTTGAAAGTGTCTGCAATTCTGCCCAGACACGATAGGAGGGAGTATATGATGAGAGCCTTGTCGATCAATTCGGCCCTGGAAAGATTGTGCAAGGCTCAAGGGGTAGAATTTTTTTCAGCTTGGACTGTACTTGTTAACAGGAGAGATTGCTTCTACAGGGATGGGATACACTTAAATAGAAAGGGTGCAAGAATATTTGCTGATGCTATCGAGGCAGTGTTAGGTGGGTCGGAAAACTGCTAGCTTGGGGGGAGACAAAGACCAACAGATTGACAGTAGCCACTGGCAGAGGTGAAAGAGATTCTTGCACTGCTTCTATTAGAATGAGCAGAAGCCTGAAAAACAAGATGCATAGTATTTCAGAGACTGCTGGGAGCCATTGCGGTACAAGTAAACACATGGGTTGTGTTAGGGTAGCTAAGAATAGAAACAGGTGCAGGTATACTTGCGTGTACATCAATGCTAGGAGTTTAGTAAATAAATTTGATGAATTTGAGGTATTGCTCAAAACATCGAAGGCAGATATTGTTGGGATATCAGAGACGTGGTGTCACACAGATATAAGGGATGCAGAACTGCAATTTGGGGAGTACAACGTCTACAGAAAGGATAGACAGGATAGGAAGGGGGAGGGGTTATGCTATTAGTTAAGAAACACATAAAAACCAAGGAAGTGAAGCCAGTCGACATCGCTGGACAGTGCAGTGTGGAGTCAGTTTGGTGTGACATAAACATTGGGAGATCAAAATTGAGAGTAGGAGTGTGCTATAGGCCTAATGACTCTGATGAGTATAATAAGGAACTGTACAGGGAAATAGAGTGGGCCAGTAAATCAGAGTGTCTTATAATGGGAGATTTTAATTTCCCAGATATTGACTGGAATTTGGGGGCTGGTTCCTCACATACTAGCAGGGCTTTTGTGGATTTATTGGATGATTGTTTTCTACATCAGCATGTTCGGGAGGCAACTAGAGGGAGTAATACTCTTGATTTGATTATCAGCAGTGATTCTTCATGCATTAAGAATCTGCAGATAAATGAACCACTAGGTGGCAGTGATCACAGTGTGCTGAAGTGGGATTTACTCAAAGAGGTAACTACCATTAGGGGTAAAGGGAAGGGTTATTGCTTTCGTAAAGGTGACTACGATGGACTGAGACAGTATTTAAATTCTATACAGTGGGACCAACTGATGATGTTACCAACAGCAAATTCAAAATGGAAAGCATTCAAAGAACTTATCTTGGAAGCTACTAGGCTTTACATACCATCTAAGAAATATTGTTCAAGGTTAGGCCAAAATGGATGTCAGATGAACTAATGAGGCATATGGCAGAGAAGAAAAATGCATGGGATACATACAAATTAACACATGACACAGAAGCCTATGATAGATACAAGTTGATATGCAACCAAGTTACAAAGGAGGTTAGGCAGGCGAAGGCAGATTACGAGAAATCCTTGGCAAGGGATGCAAAGAAAAACAGCAAAGAGTTCTTTAATTATGTAAACTCTAGAAGGAAAGGGATGAATCAGATTGGTCCACTTGATATTGATGGGTCAAGTGTTGATGATCCTGCTCAGGTGGCTAACAAACTAAATGAATATTTTGCATCGACATTCACACATGAGGAGTTATTCAGCGAGGGGAATGCCAGAGGTGTATTCAACTCTAGCAGTAAGTTACAGAATCTTGAAATAACTGGGAGTAAAGTGGAGGAGAAACTGTTGAAGATAAACACAAGAAAGGCACCCGGGGTGGATGGGATCTATCCAGTTATATTAAAGGAGGCAGCAAAGGAAGTAAGCAAACCCTTAGCCATAATTATGAGAGCTTCCTTGGACTCAGGGGAGGTACCCATAGACTGGAAATGTGCAAATGTGACCCCAATTCACAAAGGAGGATCAAAGGCTGACACAAGTAATTATAGACCTGTGAGCTTAACTTCTGTTCCAGGAAAATTAATGGAGGCACTGGTTAAAGACGCACTGCAGGATCATTTAGACAAGACTTCAGTTATAGCTCAGACACAGCATGGTTTTGTTAAGGGGAAGTCTTGCCTGACCAACTTGATTGGATACTATGATGCAGTCACAAAAGAACTGGATGCAGGGAATAACTTTGATATTATATACTTGGATCTTAGAAAGGCTTTTGATACTGTTGCACATGGAAGACTGCTACACAAATTGGAGCAGTGTGACATTGGAGGCAAATTGCTGCTATGGATAAAGGGGTGGTTGAGGGGGAGAAGACAGAGAGTGGTAATCAATGGACACTGCTCATCGTGGACTGATGTTATTAGTGGAGTCCCTCAGGGCTCAGTGTTGGGTCCATTATTGTTTTCTGTATTTATAAATGATATTGATGATGGTATATCGGGATTAATGTCCAAGTTTGCAGACGATACAAAGGTTGGCAGGGTTGTCAAGGACACTACTGACACTATGCTGCTGCAACAGGATCTGGAAAGGTTGAGCAGATGGGCTGAGAGGTTGCAAATGAAGTTTAACATTGACAAATGTAAAGTACTACACATGGGAAACAGCAACCCCAGAGCAACGTATCAACTCTGTGGTACAACACTGACAGTGGTAGAGAATGAAAGGGACTTGGGGGTGGTTGTGCAGGCAGATATGAAGTTCTCTGAGCAGTGCAGACGGGCTGCAAGAGTAGCTCATGGAGTATTGTCAATGATATACAGGAATTTTTCCAGCAGGGATAAGGAGGTGATTATTCCATTGTATAAGGCGATGGTCAGGCCACACCTAGAGTACTGTATACAGGTCTGGAGGCCTCATTTCAAGAAGGATGTAGAGCTGCTGGAACGAGTACAGAGAAGGGCAACAAGATTAGTGAATGGAACAAAGGGGTGCTCTTACGAAGAAAGGCTTAAGTTTTGCAAATTACAGTGTCTGGAGACTAGGCACCAGCGAGGTGATCTGATAGAGGTGTATAAAGCCTTGAATGGTTTAAGCATGCTCAATGCTGATGGGATTCTTCCTCTAGCTCAGAATAATCACCTGAGAGGGCATAAATTGAAATTGAGGAAAGACAGATGTAGGATAGACGTGCGGAAATTTGTCTTTAGCCAGTGGGTGGTTGGTTGGTGGAACAGACTTCCATCCCTTGTGGTGGAGGTTGATAGCCTAAATAAGTTTAAGGCTCAGCTGGACAGGTATTTTGAACGAACAGAGGGGTGAAGTGGAAGTGGTTTTTTTTTTTTTTTTTTTTTTTTTGGCTGATGCTGCATAAGCTTGCTTTCTTGCATCAAATGCCTCTACTAATGCTAATGCTAATGCTAATATTCTGATTTAAAATGACATGTGAATTTTTTTAGTTTGTGTTTTTAAACAAATCAAAAAACTGATTAAAAAACTTTTAAGCATGAGATTATTAAAAACACTTCCATTTTTAATAATTTAAAGCATATCAAAATATGCTACAAATACTGAATGGCTGTATTCGCAAGAAACTTGGATGATACTGAATGGCTGTTCTGTCAGAGTTTCTAACATACAGCTACATGCCGACAGAAAGCAGAGGGCATCAGGACAAGTGTTCCCTTTTGTTCATATTCAGCACAGTACAGTGTGACAACATGAAAAGCTCCAGTTCTGAATAAGCACAATTTCACTGAAATGTCTAAATTAAAATGCAGTTCTATCGGAAGAAGAAATTAAATGTAATAAAATATATAAACTTAAAGAAAACATTAATAAGAACTGTCTGTATGCAAGATCTGTTTAGTAAATTTCAGACTGCAAATTTTTCTAGCAGCTTCTGTGCCACAGAAGCTGCATAGTTACACCATAACAGCAGAGTTGCTATTCAATGCTCCAAGGTCAATGCACATGCTGTATATTCCAAGTATTTCCCTTGGTCTCAGATAAGCTATTTCCTTCCTCTGACAGGATCGAATCCAGACTTCTTCAAAGGAGTGTAAGCTCAGAATACACTCACACAACATAATGGGTGCCTCCATAGCCAGGTGGGAAGGAGCAGTAGTGCATATCACATGCTTCTTGATTAGACCGGGGTTCAAGCGCGTCACCACCAAATACGGAAGATGCGGAAAGGTCAGGGAATGACCACCACATATCCCGGAGCAATATGGCCTTAGTTGCTAATGCTCCTAAAAACCAAAACAATAACAACAACAACATAATTATTTGAACTATTTTTACAAGAAAAAAAATATATTAAATTTAAATTTTGAAGTTCCTAGAGGAAATGCTGATTATACTAGGGGGATATCAAAAAAGTTTGTATCCTTACCTAGAAACAGAAGCCCTAGAAAGGGGGAATTTCACAGGAACTTTAATCCTTTTCTATGTACTCTCCATGTATAGTAACACATTTCTCCCATCTATGGATCAGTTGTTTAATACCTTGATCATAGACGTCCACAGTTTTTGCCTGAAACCACAATACCACTTCATTCATGTCTTCCTGAGAAGAATCAAAGTGGCATCCATGCAATGGTTTCTTCATTTCTCGAAACAAGAAGAAATCATATGGTGCTAAGTCAGGAGAATAGGGTGGGTGCTGTAATAGTTTGTAGGCCGCACTGGGCAACAAAAGTTGGTGGTGGTGGCAATGGCAGTGTGAGCCGGTGCATTGTCTGACAGAAGATGGACACCTTTGGTTAACATTCCATGCCTTTTCACCTTCAAAATATTGTGTAACTTTTTCAAAAGATTTCTACAGTATTCTCTGGTAAGTGTGGAACCATGAGGTAAGTAATCTGTCAGGATAACCTCCCTTTCTGTCCCAAAACACGGACAACATCACCTTCTTTGCAGATGGAGTGATCTTTGCCTTTTTGGGAGGAGGTGTACTTCCACTGCTTTGACATGTCTTTATTCTCTGGATTATACTGGTACACCCAGTATTCGTCATTTGTCACCAAATGATCACGAAAGTTCTCAACATTCGCATTACACAAATCCAACAGTTGGCGAGAACACTGCATTGAACATTGCTTCTGCAAAGGCATCAGCAATCTTGGAACCCATCATGTGGAGACCTTAGACATGAGCAGATGGTCATGTAAAATGCTGTGGGCAGACCCAAAACTAATTCCCAGTGTATTTGCTGCGATGAAATGAATTATCCCACGTCAGTCACTCAGCACCAGCTGCTCAACCTTTGCAACTGTCTCACTATCTGTGCATGTTGATGGCTTTCCTTCTCTTGGCTCATTAAAGACACTTGTACAACCGCACTGGAACTCCCATTTCCACTTTTTTCAGTGTCAAAGGTTGGACAATTCTGCCCATACACAGTTTTCATTTCTTCGCTAATTGCCTGAAGTTTCTTACCCTGCAAATGCAGGAACTTGATTACTGCTCGATACTCCACTTTGTTACCTATAATTTCACATGTTAGTATTGAATATGTTGACAACATATTAAAAACCGCATCTTCCTACTGGTGTTTTATCTAGGTCAGGGTATGAACTTTTTGATAACTCCTCGTAGGTTCTATGAACTGACTGCCACTGCACAAAACGTGTTGGAAAGCTTATATGAAAGTAGAAGAAAATGATCTAATTGTCCCCCCCCCCACAGTATGTAAACAGTTGAAATGGATAGTTAGGAAATCGCAAAGTTCTCCTACTAACTGACTTGAGTGATAGAACTCAGGTAAGTGTAAGATGAACATCTGTCAAAAAGCCTTCACATAATGGGTTTGCAATGATTGTGCAGCTGAAAATGAGCTACACCTGACTCCCAGAAGTGTATGTCACTGACTACCTTGGTGCAGAGAACAGAAACATGGACTTACAGAAAAAGCAGAATATGATGCAGAATGATAAATCATACTGTCGTATTTTATATCTCCTAAACTACTTGGTTAAAATTATAATCGTTTCTCAATTGATCAGAGAGATATAAATAATGATACAGCATGTTAGACAATTTCTGTTCCACTCTGCATCCCTTTTTATCTCTGTTATTTAACAAGTACAGATCACTATTGAACAAAAGCCGAAAATTAGGGTTGAATTTGAAAGTGTCTGCAATTCTGCCCAGACACGATAGGAGGGAGTATATGATGAGAGCCTTGTCGATCAATTCGGCCCTGGAAAGATTGTGCAAGGCTCAAGGGGTAGAATTTTTTTCAGCCTGGACTGTACTTGTTAACAGGAGAGATTGCTTCTACAGGGATGGGATACACTTAAATAGAAAGGGTGCAAGAATATTTGCTGATGCTATCGAGGCAGTGTTAGGTGGGTCGGAAAACTGCTAGCTTGGGGGGAGACAAAGACCAATAGATTGACAGTAGCCACTGGCAGAGGTGAAAGAGATTCTTGCACTGCTTCTATTAGAATGAGCAGAAGCCTGAAAAACAAGATGCATGGTATTTCAGAGACTGCTGGGAGCCATTGCGGTACAAGTAAACACATGGGTTGTGTTAGGGTAGCTAAGAATAGAAACAGGTGCAGGTATACTTGCGTGTACATCAATGCTAGGAGTTTAGTAAATAAATTTGATGAATTTGAGGTATTGCTCAAAAAAAACGAAGGCAGATATTGTTGGGATATCAGAGACGTGGTGTCACACAGATATAAGGGATGCAGAACTGCAATTTGGGGAGTACAACATCTACAGAAAGGATAGACAGGATAGGAAGGGGGAGGGGTTATGCTATTAGTTAAGAAACACATAAAAACCAAGGAAGTGAAGCCAGTCGACATCGCTGGACAGTGCAGTGTGGAGTCAGTTTGGTGTGACATAAACATTGGGAGATCAAAATTGAGAGTAGGAGTGTGCTATAGGCCTAATGACTCTGATGAGTATAATAAGGAACTGTACAGGGAAATAGAGTGGGCCAGTAAATCAGAGTGTCTTATAATGGGAGATTTTAATTTCCCAGATATTGACTGGAATTTGGGGGCTGGTTCCTCACATACTAGCAGGGCTTTTGTGGATTTATTGGATGATTGTTTTCTACATCAGCATGTTCGGGAGGCAACTAGAGGGAGTAATACTCTTGATTTGATTATCAGCAGTGATTCTTCATGCATTAAGAATCTGCAGATAAATGAACCACTAGGTGGCAGTGATCACAGTGTGCTGAAGTGGGATTTACTCAAAGAGGTAACTACCATTAGGGGTAAAGGGAAGGGTTATTGCTTTCGTAAAGGTGACTACGATGGACTGAGACAGTATTTAAATTCTATACAGTGGGACCAACTGATGATGTTACCAACAGCAAATTCAAAATGGAAAGCATTCAAAGAACTTATCTTGGAAGCTACTAGGCTTTACATACCATCTAAGAAATATTGTTCAAGGTTAGGCCAAAATGGATGTCAGATGAACTAATGAGGCATATGGCAGAGAAGAAAAATGCATGGGATACATACAAATTAACACATGACACAGAAGCCTATGATAGATACAAGTTGATATGCAACCAAGTTACAAAGGAGGTTAGGCAGGCGAAGGCAGATTACGAGAAATCCTTGGCAAGGGATGCAAAGAAAAACAGCAAAGAGTTCTTTACTTATGTAAACTCTAGAAGGAAGGGGATGAATCAGATTGGTCCACTTGATATCGATGGGTCAACTGTTGATGACCCTGCTCAGGTAGCTAACAAACTGAATGAATATTTTGCATCGACATTCACACATGAGGAGTTATTCAGCGAGGGGAATGCCAGAGGTGTATTCAACTCTAGCAGTAAGCTACAGAATCTTGAAATAACTGGGAGTAAAGTGGAGGAGAAACTGTTCAAGATAAACACAAGAAAGGCACCCGGGGTGGATGGGATCTATCCAGTTATATTAAAGGAGGCAGCAAAGGAAGTAAGCAAACCCTTAGCCATAATTATGAGAGCTTTCTTGGACTCAGGGGAGGTACCCATAGACTGGAAATGTGCAAATGTGACCCCAATTCACAAAGGAGGATCAAAGGCTGACACAAGTAATTATAGACCTGTGAGCTTAACTTCTGTTCCAGGAAAATTAATGGAGGCACTGGTTAAAGAAGCACTGCAGGATCATTTAGACAAGACTTCAGTTATAGCTCAGACACAGCATGGTTTTGTTAAGGGGAAGTCTTGCCTGACCAACTTGATTGGATACTATGATGCAGTCACAAAAGAACTGGATGCAGGGAATAACTTTGATATTATATACTTGGATCTTAGAAAGGCTTTTGATACTGTTGCACATGGAAGACTGCTACACAAATTGGAGCAGTGTGACATTGGAGGCAAATTGCTGCTACGGATAAAGGGGTGGTTGAGGGGGAGAAGACAGAGAGTGGTAATCAATGGACACTGCTCATCGTGGACTGATGTTATTAGTGGAGTCCCTCAGGGCTCAGTGTTGGGTCCATTATTGTTTTCTGTATTTATAAATGATATTGATGATGGTATATCGGGCTTAATGTCCAAGTTTGCAGACGATACAAAGGTTGGCAGGGTTGTCAAGGACACTACTGACACTATGCTGCTGCAACAGGATCTGGAAAGGTTGAGCAGATGGGCTGAGAGGTGGCAAATGAAGTTTAACATTGACAAATGTAAAGTACTACACATGGGAAACAGCAACCCCAGAGCAATGTATCAACTCTGTGGTACTACACTGACAGTGGTAGAGAATGAAAAGGACCTGGGGGTAATTGTGCAGGCAGAGATGAAGTTTTCTGAGCAATGCAGGTGGTCTGCAAGAGGCTGTCATGGCGTCTTGTCAATGATATACAGGAATTTTTCCAGCAGGGATAAGGAGGTGATTATTCCATTGTATAAGGCGATGGTCAGGCCACACCTAGAGTACTGTATACAGGTCTGGAGGCCTCAGTTCAAGAAGGGTGTAGAGCTGCTGGAACGAGTACAGAGAAGGGCAACAAGATTAGTGAATGGAACAAAGGGGTGCTCTTACGAAGAAAGGCTTAGTTTTGCAAATTACAGTGTCTGGAGACTAGGCACCAGCGAGGTGATCTGATAGAGGCGTATAAAGCCTTGAATGGTTTAAGCATGCTCAATGCTGATGGGATTCTTCCTCTAGCTCAGAAAAATCACCTGAGAGGGCATAAATTCAAATTGAGGAAAGACAGATGTAGGATAGACGTGCGGAAATTTGCCTTTAGCCAGTGGGTGGTTGGTTGGTGGAACAGGCTTCCATCCCTTGTGGTGGAGGTTGATAGCCTAAATAAGTTTAAGCTCAGCTGGACAGGTATTTTGAACGAACAGAGGGGTGAAGTGGAAGCGGGGTTTTTTTTTTTTTTTTTTTTGGCTGATGCTGCATAAGCTTGCTTTCTTGCATCAAATGCCTCTACTAATGCTAATGCTAAAGAAGAAAAGATATTTCTTTTCTATTTTCAAAAACCATTTCAAAAACCTTGAAAAAATTCCTATTTTTTCAAGAGCAAATGGTTAACAATTTTTTTATTTATTTAAATATTCTTGTGTATGTTCACTTCTTTCTCTTTAATGTTTTACTTCTCTATATGTGAACTTGTATGCTAAATCTCTTTATTCAAAATTATTTTCTCCTTGAACAATAAAATACTTATATGTTTTTCAAAATTGTGTCGAAAACAGGTGTCAAATTATTTACGTTGTGCTTCAATATTTTCTAAACTACTTTGTTTAAAAGTTATGTTTTTTAAATTTATCAGACAGACATAAATAATGATCAAATATGTCAGGTAATCTCTGTTCCCCTCTGAACTCTCTTTTTAATCTCTATTAAAGAAGAAAGGGTTTTTCTAAAAATTAAGAAATTGCCTTATTGGGCCAAGTTGGATTACCCTAAAACACAAAGGTTGAGGAAGCGTGGTAAAATCTGAAAAGACATCTGGAATATTTTATGTTGTATGTTGGTAATCATTAAACAGATCTTCTAAAAAGAATAAATATATTGTCTTGACAAAATATATACAACAGAAATCTAAACATTTACTTTTTTTTCTAACAAAATTTCAGTGGCCAACTAGCTTTCATAGCGGTTAAAAACTAATTTTAAGAAGACAAATTCTATAATTTTTGTTCAAGAGCAAATGGTTAACATTAATGAATTACTTTTTTTTTTTAATTTAAATGTTCTCTTGTATAGCCACTTTTTTACCCCTCAGTGCTTTACTCTCTAGATGCCAACTTGTATGAAACAGACAAATTTTCTCCTACCTTATTCCTTATTGAGTCCTTAAAATAACTTGAATAATATGCTTTACTTGAGAAAAGATTCTTACTGATAAAAGATTTTATTTCCACATATTCATGTTTCAATGGTAGCCTAGAAGAATGCAAATCTCATTTGAAGTTCTAACACCAAAGTTTTCTTGTATTTAACTTTGTCTGTACAAGAATAAATTGCTCTAAATCCAGAAAGGCTTCTTCCGGATTCAGAGAAATTCATATATGGAATAACTTATAACAAAATCATTTAATTTTAATTTTAATATAAATAATATAATTAAAAGCATATCACTTAGAATCGGTATTTAATAGTTCCTTTTTCTTCGTTTTCATTTTGTTAATCAGAATCTGTAGTGGTCGCTTGCGTATCAAAGTCTGCTTCAGGTGAGTATGTGTATGAGGTCATTCCAGTAACAATGATGGGGAAAAAAAAGGTAAATTTAACACTAAATATAGGAAACATTTTTAACCAATGAAAATACATTTTATAAGTGAACAATATCAAATTTTATAATATTTCAATAGTTTTCATTATGACAAAGTGATCATTATAACACATTGAACAAAATTAGGTGTAATGTCTCTCAGTCTTTGCTAGGACTCCACTTGTAGTTAATATTTGTAGAAGAATAAGAGAAATTTACCTCAATATGATAATATTGAGGTAAATTTCTCTTATTCTTCTACAAATATTGATATCCACATAGAACGTATTGAGCATTATAGCTCTGTTATATACTATCAAACTTGTAGTTAATGAAAGTTTATATTGTAGAATAATTTAAAATTTTACCAGATTATCAACATTCTATAATGCTGTACAGTCTAAGAATCTGATATACATACCTGGCGCGTGCATGTGTGTGTGTGTGTGTGTGTTGAATACCCAAAGAATGGTATCTAAACATTTAATTTTTTTATGTTTAAATACCATTCTGGATTTAACCCAGCTTGTATTTCACCAACAATGAAGTTTGGTGGTGGTGGTGGTTTTACGGGGCTATGGGCCTGTTTTTCAGGTATAGGGTCTGAACTTAATTATCCACTAGTTTTCACTGATTAAATCCTCAGTGCAGCTGTTTGTTCTGATTTTGTGAATAATTCTGCCTTACTTGCATTCTTTGGAAAGAGGCTGTATTTGTACCAGCATAACAATGCTGGCTATCATAAGGCTTTCACAAAGTTTTTATTTGTTCTAATATTCTGTTCTGGCCTTCTGGCAATATGGATATGCTCAATTCATACTAATATTATCCATCAGATTTTGTCTAAAGACAATCCCCTCGTGTTAGAAATTTATCTGTTTGAAGGACTATCTCATAACATCTCATAACAAAATATCACTTAGTATTAAAACTGGAAAATGATGCAAAGAAGCAAGCTTATAGAGCATCAGAAAAAAAAAAAAATAATAATAATATTAAAACTAACTCATCTGTCTATGGCCTCTCATAATTTGTGTAAATTATCCACTTTCGTAACACCAGAATAAGTTTGTTCCATCGATCAATTACTCTCTGGTCGAAAGCAAATTTTTGCACATCTATCCCACAACTATCTTTTTTTTTTTTTTTTCACTTAAGTTTATGTCCCCTTACATATTTTCTCTAAGAAAGAGTAAAGATTCCATTGGCATTTTGTTTATTCAATCCATTATGCCTTAAACACTTCAATTAAGTCTTTTTGCAGGTGTTTAGCTTCCAAGCACTGCAATTTGCAGAACTGAAGTCTTTTATGGAAGAGTAACTTTTTGTATTGTTGATTAATCTTGCACTGTTCTTTTTTGCATCAGTTTTAATGGAGCCACATCATTCTTAAAATGAGGTTTCCAGCCCTGCATGCAGTATTCATGTTGTAACCTAACCACTGCTTTGTACAATGGGATAATCCTTGTTCTTTGTCCATGTTAGCAAAATTCTTGTATATCATTGGCAGAAAATAAATGAGTGTGTCCTAGAAGCTTTGCGCTGCTCAGACAACACCATGTCAGTCTGTTCAATTACCTTTAGATCACTTCATTCTTCACCATCTTATGTGTTATACCACCACACTGGTATATTATTCTTGGATTGCTGCTACCCACATACATTACCTTGAAATCATCAATGTTAAACCTCAATTACCATTTCTCAGTCAAACTGTCCAATTTGCAAAAATTAGACAATTCCTTCCTCAATACCATTAACCTTGTGTTAGTGCAGGGCTGATTCGACCCCGATAATATTTCAGTAATTTGTGCTTTATCTACTCTGTCTACACAACTGAAACTCCTAATACTTGTTGTTGTTGTTGAAAATGCTTTCTTTGAATTCTCTGCATTAAATTCTGGAAATATCTGTTAATTATTACATGCGGAAGCAAGGAAAAATTCACGATTCAATTAAATCTTATGTGCATGTTGACTGACCCATACCACGAAGAATTATTGATAGTAAGTTCACTTTACCGTGTGCTTTCCTCCAATCATTAATGCTCTCTGACTTTGTGACACTGATCCATCATCTGGAATCAAATTGTTTATGCACACACTTCCTATTTAATGCAGTGAGCACTCCTATTATTAACACACTATCCTCTAATGAAAGCATAGGTACAGTTTTAAATTTGCATTTGATTGACAACAGGTCTAAAGACAGTTGTAATTTTAAAAAATTAATTAAAAATATATGTTTTTAATATATAATGGATTTTTCACAGTTGTGTTCAGAAAATATAGGTGGCATAAAAAAAAATTAACAATTTTCTTTTGATTTTTCAAATTTTCACATTCACAGAGGAATTTCAAATTTTCCTGCAACTGCTAACAGGTTAATAAATATTGGAAAAAAAAAAAAAAAAGGAGCCCAGCAATGAACCTTGAGGGACTCACTAATAACTTAAGTCCAATAAGCACAGTACCCAATTATAATCACTCTCAGATAAGCCAGACAAGATCTCTCCAACAAATTCACTTCTGTAGTCACTTCTTTATAATTACATTCCTGTAAAGATGATCCTGCAATACTTCTTTAACCACTGACTCCATTATTCTAGATTACAGGTCTATAATTAATTACTTTGCCCTTTGATTCCCTCTTTGTGAATAAGAAAGATATTTTCACATCTCCAATATAGGAAGCTCCTCTGAATCCAAGGATGCTCCCATAATATAATATAATACATTCCATCAGCACAGGGTGCTTTACTTACTTTTATCTTCAACAATTTGCTTCCACTTTCTTCTCTGTTGCAACTTACACTCATTACCTTGTTTTGTTAATGAAGTTTGTTATTCATGAGTCCACTGCAATTAAGACTGACTTTATGCATTTTTTTTCTAAATACCTGCCCAGTAACTACTTTCCTATATGAAATGTTTGGAAGTGACAATCTTAGCAGACTTGATGCTGAATTTTTAGTTGTAGAAGTTTTTAAAACACAAGTTTACAGAAAGAATCTTTCTGTTCTTTACACATTAAAAGATTTAGTACCTGGGTGGTTATTGTTATTATCATGGGAAGAAACTGTACTCCCCCGTCTGAGATTGACAAACTACAGTTTCAATCAAACAGGTTGCGAAGAATTCTTCTAGTCTCCAACAGGATTTGAACAATGCTCTGAGAAAGTGGCTACTGAACATTTGTGAAATACTGCAATACAAAACCATTAACAGTGCTAGAATTTAATTAGTTTATCATTATTAAACTCCATCACTGTTATATATTGTATACTGAAATTCCAAATTCATTATTCTTCAGTAATAGCCACTATTCAAACAACTTTTATCTTCTTCTTCTTCTTCATTATAAGTATTAGGACCTGGAGCCTATTACAGTCTCATTCCATCTCTGTTGAGGTCTCCTGAGATATCTTCCCAGTTGGTTTATAATGTGGTATCTGTTTTGCACTCTTTGATTAGCCATTCTCTGCATGTCTTTGTCAAGTCTTTGTCAAGTGCTGGTATAGTCAGCAGTTGTTCTCATGAATCACATCTGCAGCCATTATTCTTCTTTCATCACTCTTGTGATAATCTCACTTGTCCTGTGATAGTCTCACTTCCATATATAAGTAAAGGTCTGGCTAGTGTTTTTAAAAATCCATATTCTTGTATGTTTTTGTACAGCTGAAGGTCAACTTGATTTTTGATCCCTAGTGTCTTTTTCTTCCATATGTATTTAGTGGTGCTGAAGGTATTTAAAATAGTTCTTGTTCTGGATCTGGTTTCCTATGCAGATTTTGTTCTTATAAGCTCTTTACCTTGCAAGCCATTACTCTGGTTTTTCCTAGCAATATTTTTGTGAATGAGTTTGAATGATGGACAATATTGAAAATCATCCTCAGAGCAGGCTATCAAAATCCTGATCATTTATGAAAGTAGTCTCACTTTCATATCACAAAATTTATATAAATGGTAAAGAGAAGAGGTGAGAGGCCACATCCTTGTCTAACTCATCTCTTCATTGGTTTTGTGAGAAATCTACTTGTTAATTTTTAATTGCTACTGTGTTTTTCTCATAGATGTTATACATGGCTTGTATTATTTGATTTGGGACAACTTCTTTAATTATTTCTCTCTTCTAATATGATCAAAAGCTTTTTTATAGTCCATGAAAGTTACATGTTTCAACATTTGTATTCTTTTTTTTTTATTACATATAAAAAAAAAAAAAAACCCTTGTTTACAAATGTCCCAAGCATTTTCTATGAAAATTTATAAGTTATTAATTTATAAAGTCATTCTTGACTTGATATTTATAGCATATCTTTATTACTCAACCTGTTTAAATAGTCTATACCAGGGATTTTTAATGGGGGCAAAAATTAGTTTATGGGGGGCAAAAAATATCATGGGCATTACAATAGTTTGTGGCCCTCCAAAGTTCAACCCTACCTGATGACATCTTATTCCTTAATATTTAATTTCTTTCATTTTCTTTTTCCCTGAGTTAACTGATTTTTAACATATAGGTATATTATATTAGGAGTGAGTGCAAAATTTCGATAAAAGGAAGGTAGTGGTTGTAATTTAATTCAACCACCTTTGCTTTTCATAGGCATTAAATGCCAAAGTGCTTTCAGAGGTAATGTCTCCACAATCCTTACCGTTTGTGCCTTTCCGACAGCTGCAACTATGGTGGGTGTGGTTTATTTATTCTTTTGTTTCATTGGGATCATTCCATTCCATTTCCCATTTATTGTACACACAATTATTACATTTATATACAAAGCTTACAAAATATATATACAATGTTATATACATTAACATTCTCGTTATACATATATGAAATACTATATTATATATGACCTCCTGGTGCATTGCATACATGTATCCCAGAATCAAGGGTGGCTCCTAAGCAAAAGAGCATCTCCACCTAGTTCATCTGTACAGCCGTAGAACCTCTATGAAGTTGGCTTAAAAACATGTGTGCAGTATTATACCACCGCCAATACAAGGCAGCTGCTACCTGTGCCCTTCTCTAGGCCCAGGTTTACATTATCTGTTTGTGCCAAATGCACAGGTCCTGCACCCACTGCAGGTAGTGCAATAACGGTGGGTGTCTATCTTGCTTCCAGATTACCCTGACCTTGGAGCAGCGAATAATTAAATAAAATTAAATAAAATATGAATGAAAAGTGAATCATTAGTGGAGAAAATTCCACAAATTATCCTCAGTACCACAAGAAACAATAATTATTATATAAACAGATATATACAACACTTGTTTTAAATGTGCTCAGAGTCTTAGAATTCCTGAGAATCCAGAAAACAATATATAATTAGTTTACATATAATGGATTAAGTTTAACTACAGAAATACTCTTCAAAGAAAGACCACCTTCACATTCAGTTAACAGCAATATCTAGTCTTTTCACTAGAACTTCCAAACCTGCTGATATCTTATCAATAGCAATTGACCTAAATCACCATTAAATCAACACTGATTAACATAAATCAACACAATAACAATTCACATAAATCTTCTATTTCACATTAACCTTTTGCCTCTCCGTAGCCAGGTGGGAAGGAGCAGCAGTGCGTAGCACACGCTTCTTGATTAGACCGGGGTTCGAGCCCATCACCACCAAATACGGAGGATGTGGAAAGGTCAGGGAATGACCACCGCACTGGAGCAATATGGCCTTAGTTGCTAATGCTCCTAAAAACCAAATAACAAAAAACAAAAACAAACATTAACCTTTTGTCTTTTTGTGAAGTCAATTTCCAGGAGAAGCTGAAGTTCTTAGCTGAGTCCTCAATGCAAAGACAGTTCTCGAGAAGGTTTGCAGAGCTGTAAAGTTAAAGTTATCACAATCTTCAACTAGGATATTTACATTGGTCTCCAATAGGTTTGGAATCACAGACATTAAATCCACTCTAGGTTGAGAGTACAATGGACAGTTCAAAAGTATATGAATCCATTATTTACAAGGCGGCTTGGAATAACATCCCAGTCAGTTAGAATTTCATCTATTTTAACCGTGGTACGAGTGACATCTATGTTGGATACGCCATTCACAGTGGAGAATGTGAACAGCTTGTGAGGGAAGTTTTGCACAATCAAGTTGTAGGACAAAATTACATCCTTGAGGGCTCTATGGTCAGTAAAACCGCTGTGCCAGAAGTTGGATTTGGCATTTAGATCTGCTGTTATTATAAGATTTATAGAAGCAAAGTACATATATTGTCCAAATGATAGAGGGTTAATTGTATGTCCTCAGTTGGCAGACAGTAAACAGATGCAATATAAAAACTTATGAAAGGTGTGGAAATCATTAAACAGGGTCACAGTGTCTGTACACAAACCTGTAATGTTGGTAACCACCAGATCATTATTTAAAACAACTATTGCACTTTTTGGAGATTTGTCAAGTGAATGAATAATTCTTGCCGAGGTTGGAAAACCCATAACTTTATAAGCTGTCACCAATGGAAGAGTTCCTGTATGCAAATAATATCAAAGTTATTTTCAAATGTTGCTATTCTAATCTCATCCATTGCCACTCTTGAGCTCTGACAATTTATCTGAAGAACTTTTACACCTCATATATAACATCACCCAAAATTGGATTCTAATCAGCCAACTCTGTCACTGAATTTGAACCATTATCACTCATGTTTTGTTATACTGTAGGCAAGCTGTACCGCTTTCAAGTATTCTGGACATTTAGCATACCTTACAGAATGATTATAATCTCTACCACGTCTCTTACAGTTGATACATTTTGGAGAATCTTCTTTATGGGGACACTCTCCATAGACATGACCACCCTCTGCACAGTATCCACAAGAAACTGCCTTATGGGAACAAAACTGGGCCAAGTGGCCATACCCCAAACAACGCAAACATTTGCTTACAATAGTAAAACTACAGAACCTGTGTGATGTGAATCCAAGATAGATTCTATCACTCTCCAGAATAAACCTCATCATACGAGGACTAAATCCAATCACTCAATTAACCACTTTTGTACTTGATCCAGAACTAAATATGAAAGACATCTTGTCTTTAACTTCATCCTGCAAGAATCCAAAATCTTTTAAGTTTTTAATGAATAGATCTTCAAGTATATCCTCCTTAACATAATCACGAGGGACACCACATATTAACACTGTTGGATCTCATAACTGAGGTTTCTCCATTGTAAGACCTATCTCTTTCAAGGCAGGAGCAGAAGAGATCCTATTAGCATCTGCTGAATTTGTGGTCTCCACAAGGATCCCCTTATTCCTAAGGAGACGAATACCTTTTACTTTAATCTCTTTATGGTCACGCTTAATGACTTGAGTCACTTTCTGCTTTATGTCCTGACTCGAACTCAAGGGAGTCCTCAGTGGGCCTGAGAATAACCAGATTCTGAGGATTAGGCACACCTCTAGGAACTGATAAGGATCTATCCTGACTAGCACTGCTAGTCCCCTCTTTGGATCTTAGTTTATTCTTGATGTCCACAAGATCAATCAACTTGAGATCCTGCTGCACTATCTCTGCATAAGACTTCTTATGAAGTTCAATCTGGCAATCTAAAATTTGATTTATCTGACAAGCACTCTCCTCCAGATCCCTGGCTCATACCTTGAGGCGCTCATTGTCCACGATCAAAGATGTTGTCACTGCCTCCAAGTCAGCCCAGAGACCAAAAATTCTATTGGATGCTGGTTTTGTTATTTTACTTAACTCTTTAGACATTATTTCTCCTAAAGCCCTTCTTACCTTAGCCAATGCCACATACACCTCAGAGGCATTTAATGATCCTCCCAGGTTTAAATCATCTTATAATAGAAATCCTATGGTCCTCCCTACTACAAACAGTAATTATATTATCCTTTACACCACTTGAGAAATCAAAAACTCCATAACCCTCACCATTCTCAGCTGTACTTGCTTGAACTATTTTAATGAGACACGGGTGGTTCATATCTTCTTAATCATTCAAGGTCATAATTTTTTCCATATTTGTTTTATCAAGTTTTGGCTTGTCTTTTTCCCTTATCATAATAGTTTTAGGGGTCTTTAATTTCCTTTTTACCTTTATTCCTTACTGGTGTCCGAGAAGATTCTTTCTCGAGAGACACTTGTCTTGTTGAAAAATCCACAGAGGAAGAATATGCTTCAGAAGAAGATGAACATGCTTCAAATTCCTGGGACCAAGTAATATCCCTGTCTTCTTCTGACATTATGTTATTTAGAAAAGTAATCTAGACAACAAAAACAATTAATTCCCATAGTCTATCAATATATATCAATATATATATCTATATAGACACTTTTCCCCACCTGGGATGAAATCTGCATAAGAGTTGAAGATTTCCCCAAGGCGGGTTAAGACGGGTTTTCAGATCTCAGCCCCTAATGGACGGGGTGGGTGCCACAAAATTATGCACCAAATAAGTAATTTCTTTTCTTCAAATATAAGTTCCTCAACCCCAAAATTAAGAGAGTTATAGCCATTTTAAGTTTCTTTAAAATAGCCCAAAACTAGCACCACGTTAGTCTATGGGACTTTACCAAAATGTAAATGTGAATTCAAAGTAATAAAACAATAATATGTCCACAGTATATGATCATATATAAATATTTAATGGCTTCTCCCTAAAAGTGGCTAACCCATCCTAGTAAATATCCAAGGCAACAAGGTGTCTTCATTTTGTGTAATGTTATTTCAACGGGACAATGTAAAGTCTATATATGTGTCGCTATTAGAGACAAAATTTTCAAACACCAATATCTTGTTATTATTTCACTAATATGTTATTAGTGGAGTTCCCCAGGGTTAGGTGTTGGGCCCATTGTTGTTTTGTATATTTATTAATGATATTGATGAAAGTATATCAGGTTTAATGTCCAAGTTTGCAGATGATACAAAGGTTGGCAGGGTTAGTAAAGACAGTATGTTACTCCAACTGGATCTAGATAAGTTGGACAAATGGGCCGACAAGTGGTAACTGAAGTTTTAATATTGACAAATGCAAAGTACTGCATATGGGTGGCAATAACCCGAGAGAAACGTGCCAACTACACTCAGGGAAGTGGAAAGTGAAAAAGATCTAGGGGTAATTGTGCAGTCAAATATGAAATTCGCTGAGCAGTGCAGACAGGCTGCCAGGGCAGGTCATGGAGTCTTGTCAATGATATATAGGAATTTTGCTAGCAGAGACAGGTAGGTGATTATCCCGTTATACAAGGCAGTGGTCAGGTCACACCTAGAGTACTGTGTACAGGTCTGGCGGCCTCATTTTAGGAAGGATGTAGAGTTGCTAGAACGAGTACAAAGGACAGCAACAAGATTGGTGAGGGGAACAAAGAGATGCTCTTACCAAGAAAGGCTTAAGTTCTCCAAATTGCAGTGCCTGGATAGTAGGCACCTGCGAGGTGATCTGATTGATGTGTATAAGGCCTTGAATGGATTGAGCAAGCTTAATGCTGATGGGATTCTTCCTCTTGCTCAGCGGAGCAATATGGCCTTAGTTGGTAATGCTCCTATAAAAAAAAAAAAAAAAACCAAAAAACCTCTTACTCAGATTAAGAGCCTGAGGGGGCACAGTTTCAAATTGAGGAAAGACAGTTGTAGAATAGATGTGCGGAAATTTGCCTTCAGCCAGCAGGTAGTTGATTGGTGGAACAGACTTCCATCTTTTGTTGTGGAAGTTGATAGCCTAAATAAATTTAAGGCTGAGCTGGACAGGCATATGGAATGAATGGAGGAGGGGTGAAATAGGAGGGTTTTTTTTTTTTTTTTTTTTTTTGGGCTGATGCTGCATAAGCTTGCTTTCTTGCATCATATACCTCTACTAATGCTAATGCGAATGCCAATCTTGTATGTCTCTTCAGCACCTGCAATTACATTTTATCCTATGACACACCAATGTTAGCTCTATCCATGTCATATATTTAATAAATGTAACTACTCTTTAAACCACACTTATACATCAAAAAAGGGAGCATAATTCCATAAATTGGGATCACAGAGCACTTTAGGGCTATAAGCCTCCTCAGGTTGCAAAATATTTAACTGACGTATAAGTTAGTGCAAGTGCATCATTTTTACATGCAGCCAGCTACTAAGTAACTAGCAATTGGCATCGTTAAGTAAATCACATATTATGAATACTTTCACAACGGGTTACCATGATATTGCACTATCTCGAATTAGTAACACTTCACCAGTGGAGAAGACTATTATTACCTATTCTCGGTGGATATCACCACCCAGACGGCGCCATTTGAAAAATGGTATGGGATAAAACATTGTGTTATATCCCATATTTGAAAAGTGACAGTAGGAGAGGAAGAAGAAGAAGAAATGCCATTGAAAGAGGAAAGAGACAGTTACTCCTCACACTCACTCAGTGAACTAAACCACTCAAAAATACCATGAATAGGCAATGCATCCCCATTAGGGAAGATTGTTACCTGTTTGTGGTGAAAAGGGCCCCATCAAGACAACCCCAGATGGCACCGTTTGCAAAATGGTATGGGATAAGATATTATCTTATCTCATATATATGTGATTCTGCAAACTCTGTTATCCACATACTGTCCCTATTAGACTTAGGAAAGCAACAAAGGTGTAGGAAAGTGATAGTAGGAGAGGAAGAAGAAGAAGAAATGCTGTCAAAAGAGGAAAGGGACAGTTACTCCTGACACTCACCGAACTCAAACAATGAATCCCCCAAACAGGCAAAGCTTCTCCATTAGGGAAGACTGTTGTTACCTATTCATGGTAATGAGGGCCTCATCAAGACTCCCTCCCAGACGGCACCGTATCGGAGCTTGTTGGTACTTCATCCGTGGGTGGGCAGGTACCCTGGTGATGCAATGATGACAGCCCAGTTGAGAAGTATAACTCCACAATATGAGAGATGCCTAGTGGTATGTAAATAATTAATATCATTGAGGTAGTACTTTAGGGCTATGAGCCTCAGGTTGCATTACTTTTGCACTAATGCTTATTCAAAGTAGTGCAATATCATGGTAACTCGTTGTGAAGGTACTCACAATATGTAATTACTTTATTATGCCAATTCCTAGTTAGTAGCTGGCTGCGTGTTGAAATGATGCACTTGCATTAACTTACATGTTTGTTTCATTGGTCAATATATGAGGCATGGATGGGATGAGAAAATGTTTTAGTCCATTGTTTCTACTTTCTAAGCAACAATTAGTATTGATTTATTGTTTCCTTTTGGAAATTGTTTATTTTTGATCTATGGTGCTTTTGTGAGTGACATGGGCTATGAGAGTTAAATAAAAATAGTTTATATTTTATTATTTAATTTTTTTATAGTTATTCAATCCATCATCAATCATGTTAAGTGCTGAAAAGAAAAAGTGTCGACAGTATCTAGATGAATATCTATCTAGCTTATGGTTTTATTGCAAGCCCATTTCACTCAAGACAGCCCATGTGTCTTATGTGTAATAGTTCTTTTTCAAATGATGCTATGAAACCATCAAGACATATGCTATGAAACCATCAAGAAATGTTTCAAAAGGAAACATTCTGATAAGGTAAATCATTGAATATTTTAAAAATTAAAAACAGAATTTTTAACAACGTAACACTTACTTCCTTATTTCCCGTGAGCTACCAAATACGGAGGATGCGGAAAGGTCAGGGAATGACCACCGCATATCCCCAGAGCAATATGGCCTTAGTTGCTAATGCTCCTAAAAAAAAACAAACAACAACAACAACTTCCTTATTTAAGAAGAACACACACAAACAAATGACGATGGAATGATTGTGTCTTATAAAATTGCAGAAATCATTGCAAAACTGGTACTCGTACAGTTGCCAGCAACTGTATGAGTACCAGTTGCTGAGACCGTATGAGTACCAGTTGCTGAGACCATATGAGTACCCACATTAGGGACTATTTTAACAGTGATGCCTCAAAATCCTTCCAATATTATAAAAGCATTGCCATTGAGCAAAGATTCAATTTGAAGACTAACTGATGAGATGTTATTTAACATTGAAGAGCAGCTAATTAACAAACTAAAATGAGAAAATTTTCTATTCAGATTGATGAATTCATAGTTACTGACAATAATGCCCTTCTAATGGCATACGTTTGTTATTTCGATGATGATTCTAAATTGCAAGAAGAGATGTTGTTTGTAAAATCTATAGAAACTGACTATGCTGGAGCATCCGGTTTTGCTGCTGTAAAAATATTGTTTGATGAAAAACAAGTACCATTGGAAAATTTGGTATTCCATGCTACTGATGGTGCTACCGTGATTGGAAGGCATAAAGGTTTTAAAGCCTACCTAAAGGAAGTATGTCCTGAAGTTCTTGCAATACACTGCATTGTACACTGACATCATCTGGTTGCAAAATATATTAGTCCAGTTCTTTATCAATCTTTCGGTATAGTTATCAAAACCATCAATAAAAGAAAGTCACATAGCAAATATGATCACCTTTTGAGAAAATTTTGTGTTGATAATGAAGAACAGTATGCAAAGCTTCTTTTACATACAGAAGTGAGATGGCTTTCTAAAGGAAACTGTCTAACAATATTTGTAAACCTTTTTGATACAATAATTAGTTTTTAGAAAGTGAAGGAGTCAGATTTAGCAAAGGAGATCAGCAAACACAAATATAACATATGCTATATGGCTTGGATTTTTTGAAAACTTAATGAAGTATCACTTCAACTTCAAGGGAAATTAATTACAGTGATAAACTGCAAACGTGCATTAAAAGTCTTCACTGAAAAACTGGAAAATATTTGAAAGCAATTTAATGAGAAAACAATTTCATGGCATGCAAGAGTTAGATGAAATCAATGAATTTCTCACCAAGAATGAGCTTAAGAATTATTCAGATCATTTGTGTTCTTTAAAAGGTCAAATGAAAAATAGATTTTCAGATTTATTTTCTTTTGATGTGAAGCCATGGATGTTAGACCCAATTGGATGCGATGCCAGGTCTGTTAGTGAAGAAATTCAGGAACTCATTGAATTAAAATGTAACAAAGAATGCAAATATAAATTAGAAAAAGGCGAAATGGCTGAGTTGTAGGGATAAAAACAACTAAACTTCTTTATCCAACAATCTGGTCTGAAATGGCCAAAGTACTTTTTTGTTTTCCAACGTCTTATATGGTTGAAAGCGGTTTTAGTTCAGTAAATTAAATATTAAAAAAGGAAAGAAAAAGAATTGATATGTTCAAGAGGAGACATTAGAATTAAACTTACTAACAACATACTGAACATTGAACTTTTAGCTAAGAAGAATCAGGCTCAGGGATCCCATTGAATAAACAGAGTAAGTATAAAGTATTTTCTTGTTTAAAATTTCATAGGGGAGGGGCAATTAGGGAAAAAAATTGTCTAAGAAAGCCCTTTAGGGGGCAATAGTTAAAAAACAGGTTGAGAAACACTGGTCTATAGTGATATTACCAATTTGCTATGCTACTGATCAGCTGACCAATTACCAACTTAATCATTGACATATGTATCATTAATTGAGAGGATGAATGGAAAACAAATTACCTTGGACCAAGAAAGCATGTCTTGAATAGTAAATTTTTTCCTAAAGATACCCTTTTTATGCCTGTTTAGATTATCTTGAGCATATTTTTCTATATCTCCTTCTGATGGGTGCTTTTTATCCTAAACAAAATAAATAAATAAATAAAAATTTTATTAACAAGAGGATCAATATCACAAATTTCCAGAATTTTGCAGGTTAGTTATTAGTATGCAAGCAACATTTCAAACATATTCATTATAGCATTTTTGCATAAATTATTTACATAACTTAATACGGGGGGGGGGGGGGTATCAAAAGGTTCGTACCCTTACCTAGAATTAATAGCCCTAGAAAGGTGAAACTTCACAGGAACTTTAATCCTTTTCTATGTACTCTCCATGTATAGTAACACATTTTTCCCATCTATCATCATTTGTTTAATGCCTTGATCATAGAAGGCCGCACTTTTTGCCTGAAACCACGAGTCCACTTCATTGATGACTTTGTGAGATGACTCAAAGCAGCGACCACCAATTGTTTCATCAATTCTCAAAACAAGAAGAAATCACATGGTGCTAGGTCAAGAGAATAGGGTGGGTGCTGCAGTAGTTCGTAGGCCGCACTGGGTAATAAAGTTGGTGGTGGCAATCTCCGTGTGAGCTGGTGCATTGTGTGACAGAAGATGGACAGCTTTTCTTAACATTCCACACCTTTTCACCTTCAAAAGATCACGTAAATTTTTCAAAAGATTTCTGCAGTATTCTCCGGTAAGTGTGGAACCACAAGGTAGATAATCTGTCAGGATAATCCCCTCTCTGTCCCAAAACACAGACAATGTCACTTTCTTCACAGATGGAGTGTGGTCTTTGCCTTTTTGGGAGGTGGGGAGGAGGTGTACTTCCACTGCTTTGACATGTCTTTAGTCTCCAGATCATAATGGTACACCTAGCATTCATCATTTGTCACCAACTGATCAAAAACGTTCTCAACATCTGCATTACACAAATTTAACAGTTGGCGAGAACATTGCATTTGACATTGCTTCTGCAAAGGTGTCAGCGATCTTGGAACCCATCGTGTGGAGACCTTAGACATGTGCAGATGGTCATGTAAAATGGTGTGTGGCAGACCCATAACTAATTCCCACTGCATTTGTGATGAAATGAATTGTCCCATGTCTGTCACTCAACACCAGCTGCTCAACCTTTGTAACTGTCTCACTGTCTGTGGATGTTGATGGCCTTCTTTTTCTTGGCTCGTCAAAGACACTTGTATGACCGCACTGGAACTCCCGTTTCCACTTTTTTCAGTGTCAAAGGTTGGACAATTCTGCCCATACACAGCTTTCATTTCTTCATCAATTTCCTGAGCTTTCTTGCCCTGCAAATGCAGCTACTTGATCACTGCTCGATACCCCCACTGTGTGAACCATAGCATCCTTCCTCAGATTCCGGCCTCCACCTCTGGTGTATGATCACTTACGAGAATGAAATTTCACATGTTAGTTATTGAATATGTAGACAACTTATATTAAAAACAGCATCTTCCTACTGATGTTTTATCTAGGTCAGGGTATGACCTTTTTGATACCACTCGAAACTAAAAATAAGTTATTTACAGTGTTTCTAATATCCTTTAAATTATTCACATAGCTTATTATATTTTATTAATTTAAAAGTTACATTTTAATGTTTGTTGGTTAATTTATTTAAATGAAAAATGATTCCCAGTGACAATCCTATCTTCACTTCACTTCATTTCATAGTTATTTTAATCGTAAAAAATAAAATAAATAAATTATATTTTATTTAAAAATATAAATTTAAAAGAAATATAAATTTTATTTATATTTAAATAAATAAAAAACAAATAAATAAATTGGTATTATCTACCAAAAAAAAAAAAAATTGGTATTCACAGTTCAAATTGGCCCCATATATAAATAAAAGTATACCTGTGTTAAATGCAATCATCCATGTAGCATCCTATGCAAATTGTTACCAAACTGTTAAAACACAGTTTTAACTGCTATATGTTGGCCAAAAGCAATCATAAATTCTATTAGATTATTAATTTTGCAACTAAAATTATTTATTTAATTCTGGGTAATATTATAACTCGATTCCTTATTAAGACCTTTCAAATAATACATGATATGTGCTTGTAAATGCAAAACCTGAGGGTAAAATTGTGGAAAACCTTGTATTTAAGAATAGTTTTGATAACATATGAGAGTGTTCATATTTCAATAAAAATGAATGCAATGACCTTAGTAGTTTAATTTGCACCACATGCTAATTTGATAAAACCTTCAAAGAGAGAGAGAGAGAGAGAGAGAGAGAGAGAGAGAGAGAGAGAGAGAGAGAGAGAGAACTAAGAGTGTATACATATATATATATATATATAAACTATAAAACTAAAGTAAAATGTATACCAGTAGTATGGCAAACCAGTCGAGCAAAATAATTACTAAATCCATAAAATAATATACAAAGGGTACTAGGAAAGTTTTGCAATACAGTTTTGTTTATTTAATTTTTTCAAAGTAATTTCCTCTACATTCAATACACCTCTCCATCCTCCGAAACCAATCTTTAAACCAGTTCTGCCAAGTTTCACTAGGGAGTAAAGCACACTCGTTGTCCCAAGCCCGTAGAAGGTCCTCATCACTGGAAAACCGCCTCCCTTTTAGCTTCATTTTCACATGCGGGAACAGTGCAAAGTCGCAGGCAGCAAGGTCTGGACTGTAGGGAGGGTGCTCGAGAAGTTTCAGTCCTGTCGTGGTCAAATATTCGGTGAAGGCTTTGGCGCGGTTAGCTGGAGCATTATCGTGATGGAGGTACCAGGTGTCCATTCTTGACTTTGGCCGCAGGTTCTTCATAGATCCAATGACTTTAGGCAGGCATTGTTCAGTATACCACTTAGTTGTGACTGTCTTCTGCATGTCCAAAATGACTCGTTCCACAATTCCACTCGATTTGAAAAATACAGCTATCATTTTCTTCTTTACAGATCGGGATTTTCTGACAATTACGGGTGTGTCGTCATCATCAAAGACCCAAACTTTGTTTTGAGCCTTGGTCGGCAGATCGTAATAGTACAGCCAAGTCTCGTCACCTGTCACGATGTTGTTCACATACCGAGATTGTCCCTTATCAAACTTTTTTAACATCTCCCGGCACCAAGTCACACGTCGTGTCATCTGCTCTTCAGTCAGTTGATGCGGCACCCAGAGAGAACAAAGTTTCTTCACGTGCAAATGATCTTGCAGAATCGAACGAATTGCTGGTGCATTTAGGCCCAAAGTATCCTCTATCTGTTGGTAGATCACTCGCCTGTTTTCGTCAAGCATTTTCCTCACAGCAGTAACGTTTTCCTCCAAAACTGACGTTCGTGGCCTTCCCGGCCTCTCAGAATCCTCCAGAGTGAAATTTCCCCTTTGGAATTCTCTATACCACCTGAATATCGTTGTACGATGTGGACAATCATCATCTAGTGCAAGAGTCATTTCTTCTAAGCACTGGTCTATGGTTAAACCACGCACGAAATTATACCGCAAAACTGTCCTTATCTCATTTCGTGACCACGATGCCATCGCAAGCACTTTACACTCTCACTACTAATGAATAACTGAGCCCATCGACTTGGCGCGGCGGCTACTATGCACGTATGAACATGTCTCAACATGCAGCAACAAGCAGCTTCCTGTGATTCATTGTTGCGTCATATTGCAAAACTTTCCTAGTACCCTTTGTATAAAGAAAAGAAAACTGGGGGGGAGGGGGAACATAATGAAGAAGAGGGTATTGTGGGAGGAACGCTCCTAATATAATTTAGAATTTGGAAGTCAATTACTAAACAATATATAAAAGCCAATTAAAATATGAAAGCGAATTATAAAGAAATTTAATGGCACCCCTGACAGCACTCCAAATTGTGTGAAATATCACCAAATTGGAAAAGTGCACTACCAACAATACATGACCAATTAAACTTGTGTGCACTATGAAAATTCATAGTGCACACATCAATGGCAGCAAATATGCACATTCCACTAAATGTTGCATAAAACAATAAGTAATAATAAGAACAACTGTGAAAATCGTAAAGCAAATATCAGTGGCAGTAAATATGCACATTCCACCAAATGTTGTGTAATACAAGCTATAAAACTAAAATAAAATGTATGCCAGTAGTATGGCAAACCAGTTGAGCGAAATAATTACTAAACCCATAAAATAATACATAAAGAAAAGAAAAGGGGGGGGAACATAATGAAGAAGAGGGTATTGTGGGAGGAACACTCCTAATATAATTTATAATTTGGAAGTCAATTACTAACTGGTTGTTGCTACTACTGGCATACATTTTACTTTAGTTTTATAGTTTGTATTATGCAACAATTGGTGGAATGTGCAGATTTGCTGCTACTGATGTTTGCTTTATGGTTTGCTCTATGATTTTCACAGTTGTTCTTATTATTACTTATTATATATATACAATCTGCAAGGTTCCCATAACTTTTTATGAAGACAGGCTGACTTCACGGACTTGATGGTACAGATGACCCCATAAAAGCTCTATAGGGTTTAAGTCAGGCGATTGGGGTGGCCGCACCACAGTTTGCAATACCCCTCCTTTGTTTATTTTATAGAGAATTCCTGCACAGCTTAAAGCTGTGCTTCGGGTCATTATCTTGCTGTAATATAAAATTTCTTCCACAAAATTGAAGTTCAGAGGATATTTATGTTCAGCAATATTTTTATAGATTTCTTTTCTGAAAATTCCTTCAATTCTAACAATATCACCCCAGAAAAGCAGAAGCAACCCCCAAATCATGATGGAACACTGTGCTTCACTGTAGGCACTAAACAATGAGGTACCATTTTTATTTCAGCTGATCTTCTCACATAAACTCTATATTTGGATCCAAAAATTTTAAATTTAGATTCATTCATCCACACACAGTGATTTCCACTCTTCATTGTCCAATGTTGATGACTCTTAGTACAAGCTAATCTTTTCTTTCCAAATTCCAGATTTAATACAAGCTTTCAGACAGCTACATGACCATGAAATTCTTCTTGTTTAAGATGAAGTTTTAAAGTGGATGTAGACTCAGGAGTTGCTGTGTTCCTACCGAACTGGGTTTGTTAAGGGGAAGTCTTGTCTGACCAATTTTATTGGATACCATGATGTGGGCACAAAGGAACTGGATGCAAAAAATAATTTTGATATCATATACTCAGGAAAACTTTTGATACTGTTGCACATGGAAGACTACTGTACAAATTAGAACGGTATGGCATTAAGGGCAAATTGCTGCTATGGATAAAGGGATGGTTGAGTGGGAGAAGACAGAGTGGTAATCAATGGACACTGCTCTTCATGGACTAATGTTATTAATGGAGTCCCTCAGGGTTCAGTGTCGGATCCATTCTTGTTTATCTTTATTTATTAATGATATTGATGAAGGTATATCAGGATTAATGTCTAAGTTTGCAGATGATAACGAAGATTGGCAGGGTTGTTAATGACACTAATGACAGTATACTACTGCAAGAGGATCTAGAAATGTTGAGCAGATGGGCTGAGAGGTGGAAACTGAAGTTTAACATTGATAAATGTAAAGTACTGCATATGGGTAGCAGTAACCCCAGAGTAACATATCAATTGTGTGGTACAACACTCAAGGTGGCAGAGAATGAAAAGGACCTGGGGTAATTGTGCAGTCAGATATGAAGTTTTCTGAGCAGTCCAGACAGTCTGCAAGAGTAGCTCATGGTGTTTTGTCAATGATATACAGGAATTTTTCTAGCAGGGATAAGGAGGTGATTATCCACTTGTATAAAGCAATGGTCAGGCCACACTTTGAGTACTGTATACAGGTCCGGAGACCTAATTTTAGGAAAGCTATAGAGCTGCTGGAACGAGTACAGAGAAGGGCAACAAGATTAGTGAATGGAACAAAATGTTGCTCTTACGAAGAAAGGCTTAAGATTTGCAAATCATGGTGTCTGGTGGCTAGGCACCTGTGAGGTGATCTGATTGAGGTGTATAAAGCCTTGAATGGTTTGGGCATGCTCAATGCTGATGGGATTCCTCCCTTGCTAAGAATAATCGCCAGAGAGGGCATAAATTCAAATTGAGGAAAGACGGTTGTAGAATAGATGTGCAGAAATTTGCCTTTAGCCAGCGTTTGGTTGATTGCTGGAGAAACTTCCATCTATAGTAAAAGTTGACAGCTTAAATAAATTCAAGGCAGAACTAGACAGACATTTGGATCGAATGGATCGGTGAAATGGGAAGGTTTTTTTTGGCTGATGCTGTATAAGCTAGCTTTCTTGCATCATATGCCTCTACTAATGCTAATGCTAACTGAGCTCAGACAGGTAGCAGTAAATTGCATTTACTGCTATTTAGATAATAGCAGTCAATTGCATTTAGAAATCAGTGTTATGGTTTATTTTGTGCTTCTGTTCTTCATGATTTGTCCTTTAAACTGCCAGTCTTCTTGAATTTTCGAATTGTAGTTCATACTCCTTTAAATGAAACACCTTTTATTTTTGTCAATACTTCTCATGGAATAACTTTCTTTATACAGAGTTATAATGGCACTTCTTTTTTCAAGACTCAGTTCTTGGTTTCTTGTCATGTTTATCATGAAATACAAAACTTACACCAAACAATTTTTCTGAATGACTGGTGTTCAATTTTATAAGTTACAGCTCTTACTCCTCAATTTATATTATTACAAAATACTATAGAATCATCTATAATCTTGTATACCACTGAAACAGTACTCCCACTTTCTAGAAAATTCTAGAATCATCTACAACATTCAGGAATCTTCTACAATATTTTTATGCAAAATACTAATAATAGGTGCATGTATACTTGCATATATACTTGCATGTATACCAATGCTAGAAGTATAGTAAATAAATTTGATGAATTTGAAGTGTTGGTCAAGACATCAAAGGCGGATATTGTTGGGATATCAGAGACGTGGTGTCACACAGATATAAGGAATGCCGAACTGGAATTTGGGGAGTACGATGTGTACAGAAAGGATAGACAGGATAGGAAGGGAGGAGGTGTTATGCTGTTAATAAAGAAAAACATAAAATCAAAAGAAGTGCATCCAGTTGATATAGATGAACAGTGCACTGTTGAGTCAGTTTGGTGTGACATAAGCACTGCGAAAGCAAAAATAAGAGTAGGAGTGTGTTATAGGCCTAATGACTTGAATGAGTACAATGAACAATTGTACAGAGAAATAGAGTGGGCTAGTAAATCGGATTGTCTTATAATGGGGGATTTTAACTTCCCAGATATTGACTGGAACTTGTGGATTGGGCACTCACACACTAGTCAGACTTTTGTGGATTTATTGGATGATTGTTTTCTGCAGCAGCATGTTCGAGAGGCAACCAGAGAAAGTAATACTCTTGATCTGGTAGTCAGCAGTGATCATTCATGTATTAGGAATTTGCAGATAAAAGAACCACTAGGTGGCAGTGATCACAGTGTACTGACGTGGGATTTACTTAAAGATTTAATTACCATCAGGGCTAAAGGAAAGGGTTTTTGCTTCCGTAAAGGCGAGTACAGTGGTCTCCGACAGTTTTTAAATTCTGTACAGTGGGATCAACTGACGATGTTACCAACAGTAAATTCTAAGTGGGAAGCATTCAAGGAATTAATCGTGGAAGCTACTAAAAGTTTCATACCTATTAAGAAATATTGTTCAAGGTTTAGGCCTAAATGGTTGTCAAATGAACTAATGAGACTCATAACAGAGAAGAAAAATGCATGGGATGCATATAAATTATCAAGCGACTCAGAAGCCTATGGCAGATATAAGTTAGTCTGTAATCAGGTGACAAAGGAGGTTCGGCAGGCGAAGGCAGATTACGAGAAATCCTTAGCAAAAGATGCTAAGAAAAACAGCAAAGATTTCTTTACTTATATAAACTCTAAAAGGAAGGGGATGAATCTGATTGGTCCACTTGACATCGATGGTTCGACTATTGATGATCCTGCTCAGATAGCAAACAAACTGAATGAGTATTTTGCATCTACATTCACACGTGAGGAATTATTAAGGTTTGAAAATGGCAGAAGGTTATCAAATTGTAGCAAGATACTTAATGATTTTGTAATAACTGAGAGCAAAGTGGAAGAGAAATTGTTGAAGTTAAATGTAAGAAAAGCACCTGGGGTGGATGGGATCTATCCAGTTATATTAAACGAGGCGGCAAAGCAACTAAGCAAACCCTTAGCCATAATTATGAGAGCATCCTTGGATTCAGGGGAGGTTCTCACGGACAGGAGATGTGCAAATGTATCCCCAATTCACAAAGGGGGATCGAAGGGTGACACCAGTAATTACAGACCAGTTAGTTTAACTTCTGTTCCGGTTAAAATAATGGAGTCGCTGGTTAAAGATGCATTGCAGGATCATCTAGACAAGACTGCAGCAATAATTCAGACACAGCATGGGTTTGTTAAGGGAAAGTCTTGTCTGACAAATTTGATAGGATATTATGATGTGGTTACAAAGGAACTGGATGCAAAAAATAATTTTGATATCATATATTTGGATTTCAGGAAAGCTTTTGACACTGTTGCGCATGGAAGACTATTGTACAAATTGGAGCAGAATGGTATTAAGGGTAAGTTGCTACAATGGATAAAAGGATGGTTAAGTGGGTGAAGACAGAGGGTGGTAATCAATGGGTGCTGCTCTTCTTGGACTAATGTTATTAGTGGTGTCCCACATGGTTCGGTGTTAGGTCCACTGTTGTTTTGTATATTTATCAATGATATTGATGAAGGTATATCAGGCTTAATGTCGAAGTTTGCAGATGATACAAAGGTTGGCAGGGTTGTTAATGACAGTGTGCTACTGCAACAGGATCTAGATAATTTGGGCAGATGGGCTAAGAAGTGGCAACTGAAGTTTAACCTTGACAAATGCAAAGTACTGCATATGGGTAGAAGTAACCCCAGAGAAACATACCAACTGTGTGGTATTACACTTATGGTGGTAGAAAATGAAAAAGACCTGGGAGTAATTGTGCAGGCAGATATGAAGTTTTCTGAGCAATGCAGACAGGCTGCCAGGGCAGGTCATGGGGTTTTGTCAATGATATATAGGAATTTTGCTAGCAGGAAAAAGGAGGTGATTATCCCTCTGTATAAGGCAATGGTCAGGCCACGCCTTGAGTACTGCATACAGGTCTGGAGGCCTCATTTTAGGAAGGATGTAGATTTACTTGAGCGTGTACAGAGAAGGGCAACAAGATTGGTGAGGGGAATGAAGGGATCCTTTTACCAAGAGAGGCTTAAGTTCTGCAAATTGCAGACTAGGCACCTGCGCGGTGATCTGATTGAGGTATATAAGGCCTTGAATGGGTTGAGCACGCTGAATTCTGATGGGATCCTTCCACTTGTTCAGATTACGAACCTAAGGGGGCATAAATTCAAATTAAGAAAAGACAGATGTAGAATAGATGTGCAGAAATTTGCCTTTAGCCAGCGGGTGGTTAATTGCTCGAACAAACTTCCATCTGTCGTTGTGGAAGTTGATAGGTTGAATAAATTTAAGGAGGAACTGGACAGGCATTTGGAGAGAATGGTGTGATTTTTTTTTTTTTTTTTTTGTTGGCTGATGCTGCATAAGCTCATACATTTGCTTTCTTGCACCACATGCCACTACCACAACTACTGTAGATGAAAAAGAAATATTTTTATACAAAATATTTCAAGAATATTCTAGAATCATCTACAACTTTCAAGAACCTTCTACAATATTTTATATAAAAGAGAAAGAGAAAGCATTTTTTAAAAATTGGTAAACAAGTTGGTCCTATTTTAATAAAAACTTTGAAAATTAAGAAAATAATTTTCAAAGTTTTTATTAAAATAGGACCAACTCGTTTACCAATTTTTAAAAAATACTTTCTCTTTGAAACGTGATTCCAAACTTTTAGGTGGGAGTGTGCACACTCTTATTATTATAATATATATATATATACCTATTGCTGATTATTATTTGGATGTACTGAATGGTGCTAGTCCTTGATAGTGTACCACTCAATGCATTCTAATATGATAATTAGCTATAATAATTTTAGTAATATTTGATATTTTATTTATTATTATTATTTTTTTTATATAGCTTAGGACAGACATACCTTTCCATGCAGCATTAACTAACCTGCTTTCTAATTTTTTAATATATCTTAATTTTCCATATACGGTAGAACGTCAGTTATCGGGAGGTCAGTTATCCAGAATAATTCAAAACACTGATTTTTCTTCTTCTTCTTTCTTTTTTTTTTTTTTTTTTTATTTATGGTAGTAAAAAAAGGTAAACTGCAGCCATTATCAACCCACTGCAGGATGGAAGTCTCCTCAACAATTCATGCTGAGGGAAATGGACCATAATTCGCCATGCTGGTCCAGTGTGGGTTGAAGATTGACCGTATTTAGCAGTCAGGGGGCTTGAACCCCGGTCTACTCAAAGAGCATGGGCTACTGCACTCCCGCTCCTGACCACTTGGCTACAGCGGCCGTTTTATGGTAGTATTTGAGCCAAATGTTTATTATGCTACAAGAGTACTGTGTTTTTTACATCGTACAACTGGTAAAATGTTGGATTAGGACTAATGGGTTTTCTCAGAAGCCATGAGTGACAGTTTAGTCATTCACTTCCGTGAACCCAATTTTCCATGACATATATCGTTTGTTCTCTTCATATAATGTTTAGTTTAGCTTCAGATTCAGTAAGAATAATATCGGCTTGAAATTGTACAATTTATTATTTTTCTAGTTTTTTTACAGTAAAATGTCAACGAAAAGAAACAGCACTGAAATGGGCAGAAAACCAGGAAGAATGTGATATAATCAAATTGATATTATTAAGGAACTTGAGAGATTTCATAGCAAAAAAAAGATCACAACAAACGAAACAAAAATTGAAAATTATTTTAAACAATAACTTTAAATTTTTTTCTACATAAAATTTGCAGTAAACTATCTATCTGAATACACATACATATGTAAATGTGCAAATTTATATGCATAAAATATTATTATTATTTTTTAAAATTAAATAAGCTGTTTACTTTTCACACTATTTAAAGACTTTTTCTTTTATCTTAATACATTATAACAGAAGTTAATTAATTTTAACTTATGTTCTATTATCCAGAAAATTTTGCTATCCGGAATAATTATTCCAAATAACTGACACTCTACTGTATATATAAAAACATAGTGCTTATTTTCAAAATCAATATTGGAAGGAATCAAATTAGTTAATGAGCAGTACATTATATTTCAGGTATGTTAGATTTTTATTTCTTAAATTAATTGAATTTTTCTTTTTCTGTGATTTACCTTTCTTATCAGGATCATCTAGATAAGACTATAGTTTTATCTAGATGATCCTGTAATGCTTCTTTAACTAGTGATTCCATTATTTTCCTCTTCCTGATAGAATTCCTCATGTGTGAATTTAGATGCAAAATTCTCTTTCAGTTTGTCAGCTACCTTAGCAGGATCACAACATTCATACCACCAACATCAAGTGGACCAATCTGATTCATCCTCTTCCTTCTAGAGTGCTTCTAGAAAGACTTCTTTACATAAGTAAAGAAGTCGTTCTTGTTTTTCTTTGCCAAGGATTTCTTGTAATTGGTCTTAGCTTGCCTAACCTTTTTTGTGACTTGATTACAAACTAACTTATATCTGCCATAGGTTTCTGTGTTATCTGATAATTTCTATGCATTCCAGCCATTTTTCTTCTCTGCCACAAGCCTCATTAGTTCATCTGACATCCATTTAGGTCTAAATCTTGAACAGCATTTCTTAGTTGGTATGAAAAGCCTAGTAGCCTCCAAGATTAAGAATTCAATGTTTAGAATTCAATGTTTTTAACATCATCAGTTGATGCAACTGTATAGAATTTTTTTTTTTTTTTTTTTTGTTTTTTTTTTTTTTTTTGATTTGGTAGTTGTTGGCGCATCGGCTTCTGTGGCCATATTGCACCTCCCATGGTTTTTGCAGTACTTTGATCCAGCCCGAGGCGGGAATCGAACCCGCGACCTTTGGGTTGCCGGGCAGGTACTTTACCCACTCGGCTAGCCCGGTCGGCTGTATAGAATTGAAAAACTGTCTGAGACCAATGTAGTCATCTTTATGAAAACAAAAACTCTTCCCTTTACTCTTGATAGTAGTTACATCTTTAAGTAAATCCCACATCAGTAGACTGTGATCACTGTCGCTTAGCAGTTCCTTTATCGGCAAATTCCTAATGCATGAATCATCACTGATGATAATCAGAGTAAGAATATTACACTCTCTGGTTGTCCTTTGAACTTGTTGCTGTAGCAAACAAACCTCCAATAAATCCACAAAAGTCTTGCTGATGTGTGAATGACTAACATACAAATTCCAGTCAATATCTCGAAAGTTAAAATCCCCCATTATATATTCTGATTTTCTAGCTCACTCTATTTCTCTGCACAATTGTTTGTTGTACTCATCACAGTCATTAAGCCTATAACACACTGCTACTTTCATCTTCCCTTTCCCAGTGTTTATGTTACATCAACTGACTCAATATTGCAATGTCCAACCATGTAAACTGGATGTACACCTTAGATTTTGTGTTTCTTAACTAACAGCATAACCCCTTCTCCCTTCCTACTCTGTATATCCTTTCTGTACACATTGACCCCCAAAATTCCAATTCTGCATTGCTTATATCTGTGTGACACCATGTCTCTGATATCCCAACAATATCTGCCTTTGATGCCTTGATCAGCACTTCAAATTAATCAAATTTATTTACTATACTTCTAGCATTGGTGTACATGCAAATATATATGTACCTGTTCTTACTCTTAGTTACCCTAACATAGGCCAAGTATTTTCTTGTTCCATGATGATGTTTCTTGTTCCCAGGAGCTCTTGTAATCCCCATCAGCCTTGCTCTCTAGGCTGATGCTCATTAAAATAGAAGCAGTGCAAGAATCACTCTTGCCTCTGCCTGCGGCTACTGTTAATCTTTTAGTCTGTGAAACCCCTAGACTCCATTAACACTGCCTCAATAGCATCTGCAAATATTCTTGCACAGCCCACACTGAAAAAAATCCTACCCCATGAGCTTTGCACAGTCTCTCCAGGGCCGAATTGATTGACAAGGCTCTCATCATATACTCTCTCCTATTGTGTCTGGGCAGAATTGCAGACACTTTCAAATTCAACCCTAGCTCATGACTTTTTTTCAACATTGACCTATACTTGTTAATTAAATCTGCAGACCTCTTACTCTTAAGGTCTCTCTCTAATTAAAGAAATACTAGGCTCTACAGAGTCTGGTATGTTTTTTAATTCTTTTGTTTATTCTGCTTGAAAATAAGAGCAGATGAACTAGATATTGAGATAATAATAAGATGAACTAGGTATTGAGCCCTGCAGAACTCCTTGCCGTCTACAGATGAGGGCTAGGACATGATTATAATGTACTTGGAAAGTTCTCTGATGTGAAAAATTCAGCATAAATGTCGGTAGACAGCCTCGAAGCCCATATTTCCAAGTCACGTCAAAGATCTTTTTTTGATGTCCAGGCATATAATTACTACACAGTTGTGCAAAATTTAAGGACCAGTCAGGTTTTTACCTGTAGCTTCTCATAGGAGTGGCCTGGATATGGGAAAAGCATACCAAAGGAACCTTGTGAGGTACAGAAATGATGAAGGAAACAACACTGACACAACAATGGAAATGAAATGGTACAGAGGGACTTTATTCAAAAATGGCGATGTAGCACTGGCTGCCATGATACAGATGCATCACTGCCAAAGATGGAACAAAGGGAAGAGGTATCCTCAGTAGGAGATATGGCCACCCCTAATGTTGATGCAGGTTTTGCACCGGTTGTCCATACTTAGAACAATGTTGTTGATAAGTTCTTGCGGTAACATCGTCCATTTCTCTGTCAGCGCCATCTTCAGCTGGTGAACATTTTCTGGTGGGTGTGGACATGCTGCTAGGCATCTCCCCAGAGTGTCCCATATGTGTTTGATGGGATTTAGATTGGTGGAACAGGCAGGCCAATCCATATGAACAATGTCCTCACTTTCCAAAAGCATATCAATAGGTGCAGTGTGATGGGGTGTGGCGTTATCATCTATAAACACGAACTTGGGGCCAATGGCGCCTCGGAACAGATGCACACAGGGAAGGATTACCTCAGTACAGTAGCGTGCACCGGTTACAGTACTGCCTTCCAGTACCTGGAGTTGTGTACATCCATCCAAGATAACGCCTTCCCACACGAGAATACTTTGACCGCCATATCAATCCCTTTCAGTTATGTTTGCAAGGTGATACCGTGTGCCAACCTCTCGCCAGATTTGCTGACGTCCAGAATCGCTGCTGAGACTGAATCTACTCTCATCAGTAAAGAGTACCTTAAGTAAAAATTTTGTGGTTGTAACTTTTAGAAATAGTGTTGGTCCATAAGTTTTGCACACCAGTGTATATATTCATTAATTAAAAAAGCATTATATACGTTATATTCTACTTTTACCACGAGGTTAAGCTAACTTTTCTGAAACCATGCTGATCTGGGTTAAGAAGTTTTTGTGTTTCTAAAAACTATATTAGATAAAGAATTATTTGTTTTAATTTTCGAGAGACAACTAGTAAGCGTTACTGAATAGCTAAGGGCTATTTTAAGCAGGTGGTATGTAAGCTTTTAACTAGCACAAGAACAATCTAATATTACAGGCAAGTGGTATAATTTGCAATTCTATTTTTATTTCTGGGTTTGGGTGCATTTTGCATTTTCCACAAAAATTAATTGCAAATATTTTTTTCTTTGAGGTGCAGTATCCATTTTACTCTATCCATATTTGTATTTTATTTACATAGTATGAATCAGAGCTGTAATACTCAATATGTTCTACGTTGATAATAATATTAGTAAATTAATAAGAGGAGTTTACCTCAATATAGTACGTGGAACACTTCCGTATGATACCCTCCAGAAATTAAAACGGAAAAAACGAAAAAATCGACAACTCGAAAAATCGAAAAATCGGTAGTTGTCGATTTTTTCGTTTTTTCCGTTTTAATTTCTGGAGGGTATCATACGGAAGTGTTCCACGTACTATATTGAGGTAAACTCCTCTTATTAATTTACTAGTATTTTATTTACATATCTAATGGCTGTGATGACTAACAAACAACTATACAGAGAAATAGAGTGAGCCAGGAAATCAGAATGTCTTATAATGGGAGATTTTAACTTTCCACATTTTGACAGGAACTTATGGATTGATCACTCACACACTAGCAAGGCTTTTGTGGATTCACTGGATGGCTATTTTCTATAGCAGCATATTAGAAAGGCAGCAAGAGGAAACAACACCCTTGATCTGATAATCAGCAGAAATTCTTTGTGAATTAAGAATCGGCAGGTGAAAGACCTACTGAACTACAGGTGAAAGACCTACTTAGCTATTCAGTAGTGATCAGTGTCCTGATGTGAGATTTTCCTTAAAGACATAACTACTGTTAAAGCTAAAGAGTTGCTTTTGTAAGGGTGACTACAGGGGTCTCAGACAGTTAAATGGATTAACTGGATATGAATGGTCCTTTTCTGTTTTTGAAGAAACCGCAGGGTGCTTCCAGCTTGTGGGGTAAGTTCCTTCTGAAAATATTTTATTACAAAAAGTAAGCAGAGCGAGCTGCTGGATCATTTGACAGTAGACCCCGACTGGACATGCTGCACTTAATTTTGCTTTATGTAACTTGGTTATGGTGAGAAGGTGGTGATATAACATTTTATGAGTAGTGTGGAAATATATTTTTCTTTTCAGCTTGCTGTTTACAAACCAAGAAGGATCAAGAATATGAGGCTATAGCAGATAGCTTTTCAAAAGTACATCCCAGGGTATTTGCAATCTATACTGGCTCTGCACTGTCATGTCCAATCCATTTTATTTTGTGATTGCAGCTGAAGTTTACAAGGTTTTTCTCTGCAATTTGCCAGGTTCCATACGATGCGAATGTCAGTATGTCTGTTTATTGAGGAAGAAAATTGTTGTTGTTGTTGTATTTGGGTTTTTTGGCACAAGGGCCTCTTGGGCCATATTGTGCCTGTTCATGATTTGTTGTCACTATGATCACAGTCTATTATACAGATTTATGTGTTTCAAATAATTAAACAGTTCCTCGATATTTGCTTCATTCCAAGAATATGAAATAAGGTTAAGGGTTCCTGTAAGTTGGACAGGGAGCTAAAGCTTGATTTTCTGACTGTTGAAAGTTGGGGACATTCTATGAGGATGTGTTTTATTGTTAGCTGCGACTGACAAAAGAAACACTGAGGAGGATTCTCTCCCATAAGCAAATCCAGGTGAGGTGGATGCAAATGACCAATGTGGAGCCTTGCTAGAATCACTTCTTGTTGCCTGCTTCTCCTGGAACTAGATGTCCACAGTTGTGGCTCTTTTTTTATCTGCAGCAGTTTATTATTGGTGTGAGTTTTCCAAAGGTGAGACCATTGTTTCCTGCATGTTGTTTTAATGACAGATTTGTAATCGGTGTAAGGAACTTAGTTGTCTGGAAGATCCAGAGTCGGGATGTTTTGCAGCAGCATCCGCATGTTCATTACCCGAGATGCCAACATGACCAGGGATCCAGCAGAAGGTAACCTTCTGATTGACTGTTTGATAATGAAATAACTTAGATCGGATCTCTTTAAGAATGGGGTGAAAGGGAAAAAAGGTAGATTGAATGGCAGTGATTGCGCTTAAGGAGTCTGTACAGTGGCAGATTAAGGATAGTTGGGGCCCCTAGGCAAATTATATTTGGGGCCCCCCCCAAAAAATAATAATAAAAAAAAGAATAAAAAATAAATAAAAGTTAGGTGGCAAATAAATGAAATTTTGTACTTTTGAATTTTTTGCTTAAATTAATCAAGATTTTTATGATGTTTACTGAAAACATTAATCTATTTTAGAACACTATAGGAAAATGTCTCGACTTGAGGCCCCCCCAAAGCCTGGGACCCCTAGGCACGTGCCTCATTGCCTTAATGGGTAATCTGCCACTGAGTCTGTATATATCAAAGATTCCTTGATACAAAGGGTACTAGGAAAGTTTTGCAATATGACGCAACAATGAATCACAGGAAGCTGCTTGTTGCTGCATGTTGAGACATGTTCATACGTGCATAGTAGCCGCCACGCCAAGTCGATGGGCTCAGTTATTCATTAGTAGTGAGAGTGTAAAGTGCTTGCGATGGCATCGTGGTCACGAAATGAGATAAGGACAGTTTTGCGGTATAATTTCGTGCGTAGTTTAACCATAGACCAGTGCTTAGAAGAAATGACTCTTGCACTAGATGATGATTGTCCACATCGTACAACGATATTCAGGTGGTATAGAGAATTCCAAAGGGGAAATTTCACTCTGGAGGATTCTGAGAGGCCGGGAAGGCCACGAACGTCAGTTACGGAGGAAAACGTTACTGCTGTGAGGAAAATGCTTGACGAAAACAGGCGAGTGATCTACCAACAGATAGAGGATACTTTGGGCCTAAATGCACCAGCAATTCGTTCGATTCTGCAAGATCATTTGCACGTGAAGAAACTTTGTTCTCTCTGGGTGCCGCATCAACTGACTGAAGAGCAGATGACACGACGTGTGACTTGGTGCCGGGAGATGTTAAAAAAGTTTGATAAGGGACAATCTCGGTATGTGAACAACATCGTGACAGGTGACGAGACTTGGCTGTACTATTACGAGCTGCCGACCAAGGCTCAAAACAAAGTTTGGGTCTTTGATGATGACGACACACCCGTAATTGTCAGAAAATCCCGATCTGTAAAGAAGAAAATGATAGCTGTATTTTTCAAATCGAGTGGAATTGTGGAACGTGTCGTTTTGGACACGCAGAAGACAGTCACAGCTAAGTGGTATACTGAACAATGCCTGCCTAAAGTCATTGGATCTATGAAGAACCTGCGGCCAAAGTCAAGAATGGACACCTGGTACCTCCATCACGATAATGCTCCAGGTCACCGCGCCAAAGCCTGCACCGAATATTTGACCACGACAGGACTGAAACTTCTCGAGCACCCTCCCTACAGGCCAGACCTTGCTCCCTGCGACTTTGCACTGTTCCCGCATGTGAAAATGAAGCTAAAAGGGAGGCGGTTTTCCAGTGATGAGGACCTTCTGCGGGCTTGGGACAACGAGTGTGCTTTACTCCCTAGTGAAACTTGGCAGAACTGGTTTAAAGATTGGTTTCGGAGGATGGAGAGGTGTATTGAATGTAGAGGAAATTACTTTGAAAAAATTAAATAAACAAAGCTGTGTTGCAAAACTTTCCTAGTACCCTTTGTATAACAGTTGTTTATATTATCTAGAACCAGTTTTATTACGAATAATTCTGCAGTATAGATACTGCATTCAATGGAAAGAGACACAACTACTGAGAAGGTGGAAGAAACTGCTGCAGCACCTACAGCTGTATCTGTTTTGGAGCCATCAGTATAGATATGTACTTTTCCTGAGTTTTCCAAGGAATGCAATTTATGTAGCTGTTGGAAAATTTGTATTAGCCAGGGATGTCTTCCCCCATCTTAAAAAGAAATTGTCAGAGAGAGGTACAGATTCAGTCCAGGGAGGTTCAGGAGTACCAAAGACTTGGAAGACATTCTGAAAATTAATGTTCCAACTGATCATGAGCTCTTGCAGTTGAAGCCCTGCAGGTTAATTCTCATTAGGTTTATTTTGATATAGCATGGTGTATTGAGGGTCAAACAAGTGCTGCCAGCTAGAATGTGATGGAATACTCTTAATCTTTAGTGCATAGTTACATAATAAGGATTTTCTCCTTAGATGCAGTGGAGGTTCATTTGCCTCAATATACAGGCTGTGGATCGGAGATATTCTGAAGGCTCCCACAACTATCCTAAGGGCACTATGCTGTATGGTGTTCAGATGTAATAGTGAACTGTTCCTAGCAGCGTCATAGACAGGTGATCCATAATCTATGCATGATCTTATTAAAGCTCTATAGAGATGAAGGAGAGAGCTTCTGTCAGCACCCCAGGACATAATGGAAATGGCTCTCAGGATGTTCAGTTTTCTAAGACACGTAGTTCGAAGGAAGTAAAATTAAGTTTATTATCTAAATGTAACCCCAACAGACGAAAATTTTTAGCGACAGGCTGTTTTTTAAAAATATTTCTGGATCCGAGTGGAGTTTGCATTTTTTACAAAAGTGAATTGCAGTGTATTTTTTTTTCTGCTAAAGAATAACCATTCCGCAGTGTCCATGATTCTATTTTAGCTATGGAAATTTGAAGTTATCTTTCAATGGTGTTCATAGTTTGGGATTGACAAGAGATAATGAGGTCATTGGCAAACATGCACGATTCTACTGCATTTGGTACTTCCCGTGTCATATTTGTAATTCTTACTGCAAATAATGTTCGACTCAGAATGGAACCCTGCGGTACACCCTCCTCTTGTTCAAATGATTTGGATAAATGGTTCATATACCTCACCTGAAACATTCTGTTGCGTAGAAAGTTTTGTATAAATTGAGGTACTGACCTCTCGAGCCGAAAGAATGGAGATCTTTTAGTACACCATATCGCCAGGTAGTATCAGAGGCTTTCTCAATATTGAGATTAATCAAGACTGGATGTTTGCCTCTGCTTTTATCATCACATCTAGCATGGACCGGTTCTTTCGAAATCCATACTGGCTGCTGTTTAGTAAGTTGTTTGTTTCCAGGAACCATGTTAGATGCATGTGAACCATTTTTTCCAGCACTTTTCCTAAACAACTAATCAGTGAAATCGGCCTGTAGTTATGCGGAAAGGTACGATCCTTTCCTGGCTTTGGGAAGGCTAGAACAATTGAGTGACGCCAAGAGAGTGGGTAGGTATTTTCTAAGGAAATACGGTTTTAATATTTTAACAATGTTCTTTTTACTCTGATGTCAAGTTGTTTTAACATTATATAATAGACCCCATCTGGCCCAGCAGCACTACTGGGTGTTTTATTGAGTGACCCCTAGAAATTCTGTTAATGAGAATGGCTGGTTGTATGGGTGTGAAACTGCCGCAGAAAAATTAATCTTATGCTTTTCTGCAGATTCTTTAATTCGTTGAAAGGTTGGGTTAAAGGTAGATATTACTGATATGCTGGCAAATGATTCTGCTAAGGCATTTGCTATTTCTCCCGGTGATAACAACTCTTTCCCTTCCCAATTTAGTATTGTAGTTGGGGACTGAATATATTTGCCATTGAGCGTTTGAATTTTCCTCCAAATGATTCTACTATCTGTGTCCTTATTTATATTTGAGGAAAAGCTAATCCAGGCTTCTTTCTTTGCATTTATTCTTATTTTACGGAACTTGGCTTTCAGTCTTTTGAAGTTAATTAGGTTACTAGTTGTGGGGAATTTACGAAATAAATTCCAAGATCTATTTTTTTCCTGTTTCACATGTGTACAATCTTGGTTCCACCAGTAGTTACTGTGTTTCCGTTTCCAGGGTAAAGATTTTGGTATTGCAATGGTAGCAGCTAGTAATATTTGACTAGTAATGTGTTCCATGACATTTTCTATGGTCTGAGATTGTATTATTTTATCATCCAACTGAACATGAGAGGCATATTCACTCCAGTGTGCCCTATGGAATTTCCAAATGGAGCGACGCAATGAAGGGGAGTTTGCAGAGAATTGGCAGGTGATCACTGTTCAGTGGATTTTCAAGAACAGACCACTCCATAATAGTATATATGGAGGGAGAACAGATCGAGAGATCTATTGAACTCATGGATCCAGTTTAAAAATGAACATAGGTTGACTCGCCAGTATTTAAAATGGTGAGTTGATAAGCATCAAGAAAGGATTCTATTAGCTTACCTCTCTTGTCAATTGTTGGAGATCCCCACAGCGAATGATGTGCATTGAAGTCTCCGAGCAAGCAGAACAGAGATGGTAGCTGGCCTATTAGATTTTCTAGGTCGTCTGAAGAGAATAAAAAATTAGGAGGGATATATATTGATGCTATTGTAAGAGTGATGCCAATTACAATACGCACTACCACTGCTTCAAAAGGGGTCTGAAGAGCAATATGTTTCGATGGAATGTTGTTTCTAACAAGAATTGCCACTCCTCCACGGGCTGGTGAGTCTATTCTCCTATCTCGTCTGAAGATGGTGTAATTTTTAATGGTGGGACACACTTGTGCATTTAAGTAGGTTTCCTGTAGGGATATGCCTGCTAGATCATACCATGATCTAGCAGGAATATCCCTACAGGCATGATTTATATGATGAGATCATATAAATCGTCTTTTGTATTGGGAAAGCCTCTACAATTCCAATGGAGGAATCTTTCCATTAAGTGGTTTTGTTATTTATTTTTGTTTCTGACTGCTTTTTAGTTGAAATTTGCTTTCATCGATCCAATTTCACTTTCTCTTTCTTTGGAAAGTAGGGATGTGTGACGTCCATCTCAGTCACATGAAGTTCTAATATATATCATCGTCCGATTCACTGCGTTGGTCAACATCCATTCCCGTTGAAACTGATGGGTTCAGTACCTTAGTTTCTGTCACTTTTGGTTTTGCTGTTTGAGGCACGTTGGTTGGAATGGTAATTGGGGTGTTACTGGCTTGTTCAGCTTTTTGTTGTGAAGGACACTGTTTGGAAGCAGAGAGCACGGAACGTGCCCAATCAGCAATGGATATATTTGGAGGAACTGTAAATTTGAATACCCGCTGACTGAAATTGTTTAGCAGCAGTGGCATATGTACGCTTTGGTTCTGTTTTGAGTATTTGTCTTCTCACCTCTGAGTATGTGACTTTATTCTCGACTTCATATTTTTGGATTTTTTTCCCTTGTTTCCATAATTTGCATATTTTGGAAAAAAGCTGGGTGATTACCTTTACAGTTTGGGCAATGAGAAATAGCAGTGCATTCAGATTGATTATGATCCTTTGATCCACAATCTAGACATATTGCCTCACCTCTACATGCAGTTTGGGAGTGTCCATATTTTTGGCACTTATAGCACCTGATTGGATTCGGGATGTAAGGACGGACACGGCAATGAAGACAGCCTGCTTTAACAGATGTTGGTAGGATAGGAGAGCTAAAAGTGAGGATTATACTCCTTGTGGGAACAAGAATACCATCTTTTTGAGTCAGGATTCTCCTTGATTGGATTATTTTGTTCTCAAAGCTCTTGGACTATTTCCTCTTCTGATACATTTAATAAGTCCCATCCTGCAATTATCCCCTTCGAGGAGTTTAGGGTGGCATGGGGAGTGACTTTTATTGGTTGTCCACCAAAGGTAGTCAGCTTTAATAACTTTGCAGAATGTTGAGATTTAATGGTCTCTACAAGAATATCCCCGGACTGAAGTCGCCTTACCGTTTTCAGTGAATCTTCAGCAGACTCAATACATTTTTGTATAAGGAATGGTGATAACTTACTCAGAGGCTGCTCTGAGAGAGAGAGTGTAGAATGAGGAATGATGGTATCTCCTCTTGAGGGGTTGTTCTCAGCCTCTTGGGTTGAGAGAAGTCATTTTCATTGTCATTTGTGTTGTCTCGTCTTGAGCTCAATGGCTCTAAAGGTGGATACATATTTTTATCCATCTTTGCTCCTTTGAGCCCTGGGAGAGTGGATTTCTTCTCCCAGGTTACCTGCCCCACCACGGAGAGGCAGGAGCAGTGCCGCTAGAGTGACCAAGTGGGTATTAAAGTTGTACGTTAATTTAAGGAAAAAAGAAGAAAGGTGTTTTTCCTTTCTTAAACTTGCTTATGATTTGTAAGACTACATTGCCTAATAATAGAAAAGTAAGAAAACTTTTATAACCGAAACAAAACTATATCTTTGAGAAAACTCTCTAGAAATCACTCAGGAAATTGCTTGATCACTATAACGCTTGGCACCCGATGCCGAAGAAGCAAATAAACAGACTGGCATTCATGACTATTTTTGACTATTCCATCTGATATTGAGAGCTTTTGCCCTTGCTTATTTATATTTATTCAGGTTTTTGGTCATGGGAAACTTCCAAAAGTGATTCCATGCCTTATTTTTTCCCCTCTTGTTTGGCTATATAACAGGAGTTGTATTTCATATGAAGTTTAATTTAGTCTTCAGAATCTTCTTTAGCTGCATGGGTAATTTCATATATTCTGTATAGAGTTCATCTATATCCAAAAAAGAGCTGCTTCTAAAATTCTCAGAGCAATGGGAAATATACTGTGCAAAAAAAACAGATGTAACAGGACCAGCCTATGTGTGCCAGGGAAAAAGTGGATGATATTATAGAGCAGTTATTCTTTTAAAAACTCAAAAGGTGATATTATTCTACACATTTGCATTAATGATATTAAGAGTAAGAGATGTGAGCACTTACTAAGCAAGTACAGAGCAATGTTGGGGTATTAGAATTGCATATTAGGATAAATTTTGAAAGGGTCTGCAATTCTGCCTAGACATGATAGGAGGGATCACAAGATAAGAGCCTTGTCAATCAATTTGGCCCAGGAAAGAATGTGCAAGACTTATAGAGTAGAATTTTTCTCGGTGTGGTTTCTGCTTGCTAGCAAGAGAGACTGTTTTTAGAGGGATGGGATACACCTAAATAGAAGGGGTGCAAGAATATTTTCTGATGCTATCAAGGTAGTGCTAGGTGGGTTGGAAAACTACTAGCTTTGGGGAGAGGGATACACAGACTAATAGATTAAATAGAGCAGTAGGCAGAGGTGAAAGTGATTAATGTACCGATTTTATTGGAATATGTGACACTCTGAAAAGCAAGGTGTCAGGGTTTCAAGAACTGCTGTGGGTCATCATGGAACAAATAAATACATGGGCTGTAGTAGAGTAGCTAAGAGTAAGAATCAGTGCATGTATACTTGCACTGATTTAAAGTAACAATTAAGTCATTAAATGCAGACATTGTGAGGGTAACAGAAACATGGTGTCATTCGGACATAAGGGATGCAGAATTTGAATATGGAGTACAATGTGTACAGAAAGAGTGGGTTATGCTCTTAGTAAAGAAGCACATTAAATGCTTCTTTACTAACAGAAGCATATTAAATGTAAGGCAGTGCATCCGGTTGATGGGTAGCCAATGCAGTGTTGAGTCAGTTTGGTATGACATATGCATTGGGTAAACAAATATGAAAGTAGGAGTGTGTTATAGGCCTAATGGCTGTGATGAGCATAACAAACAGAGAAACTGAGTGGGCCAGCAAATAAGAATGTCTTGTAGTAGGGGATTTTAAATTTCGAGACATTGACTGGAACTTGGGGGGTCACTCACACAGTAGCAAATCTTTTAAATTTATTGGATCGCTAATTTCTACACCAGCATGTTAAACGGGCAACAAGAGAAAGAAATACTCTTGATCTGATTATCACCAGTGACCCTTTATGCACTAAGAATTTGCAGGTAAAAGACCTTCTGAGTGGCACTGATCACAGTGGGCTGATGTGGAAAGTACTTAAACACATAACTACTGTCAAGGATTAAGGGATGAGCATTTGCTTTCATAAGGGTGACTACAGTGGTCTCAGACAGTTTTTAATTCTATAAAGTGGGGAAATCTGATGATGTTATGAACAGCAAATTCTAAATAGAAAGCATTCAGAGAGGTAATTACAGAAGCTATTAGGCTTTTCATAGCAAATAAGAAATACCATTCCAGGCTTAAACCTAAATGTATGTCAGAGGAACTGATAAGACTTGTGGCAGACAAGAAAAATGTATGAGATGCCTATAAATTTATCAGATAATACAGAAGCCAAATGGTAGATATAAACTAGCCTGTGATCAAGTCACAATGGAGGTTAGGCAAGCTAAAGCAGATTACAAGAAGTGTCTTGCAAAGAATGCAAGAAAATTTGTAACAGCAGATTTTTTTTTTTTTTTTTGATAGTTGTTGGCGCATCGGCTTCTGTGGCCATAGTGCACCTCCCAAGGTTTTTGTAACAGCAGAAGGAAATGGTTGAATAACATTTGATGTCAATGGTTTAACTGTTCATGATCCTGCTCAGGTTGCTGGCAAACTGAATAGGTATTCTGCATCTACACTAATGCAAATTGGCGCCTCCGTAGCCAGGTGGGAAGGAGCAGCAGTGCGTAGCACACGCTTCTTGATTAGACCGGGGTTCGAGCCCGTCACCACCAAATACGGAGGATGCGGAAAGGTCAGGGAATGACCACCGCATATCCCGGAGCAATATGGCCTTAATTGCTAATGCTCCTAAAAACCAAATAACAAAAACTAATGCAAATTAGTTCTTTAGGGATAGGAATGCCAGAAGTTCATCAAAAATCTATAGGGAACTAAACAATTCTGTGATAAATAAGATGAAAGTTGAAGAGAAATTGTTGAAGCTTAACATAAAAAAGGCAATGGGAAGGATGAAATCCATCCAATTATATTAAGGGAGCAAGTAGCTATAATTATGAGAACATCTTTGGACTGGAGATTTGCTAATATATCCACCAATTCACAAAGTGGTATCAAAAGGAGAGATGAGTAATTACAGACCTATTAGCTTAACTTATGTTCCAGAAAAATAATGAAGTCTCTGGTTAAAGAAGTAATGCAGAACCATCTAGAGGAATGTAATTATAGTGGAGTCACAGCATGGATATGTTAAGAGACAACCTTGTCTGACCAATCTGATTGAATACTATGATGCAGTAACAAAAGAACTGGATGCAAAAAATAATTTTGATATCATATACAGTAATACCCCGACTTACGCGAACTCGGAGTTACGCGGTTCTTGATTTTTTCGTTTGGCAACACTGCCGCCCACTATCTTCAAGGTCGTTTTTCATATGTTATCGATATACGGTGCGATGGCGGAGAGTGAGAGCGAAAGATGAACAAAATTCAACTTTGCTACGCATGAGCTGCACACATATACAAGAATATGTATTCCAACTGTCATATTTATATGTGTGCATTCGAATTCGTGCTCAATGTTTGTCGGAAATTACATCGTTTTCACGAGAGAAATGGATCGCGTCGGTCGAGCCATATACAGTCAGTCCTCGTATAACACGTGTTTACACTACATGAATTCGATCATACACTATTTATAAATACGGTAACGATATCTTATAATATAACACTAACCGAATTGGCTTATGCACGATTCGCCTTTGTGTTTTCAAGAAATGGCAGTCGAACGCAGAATCACCCCAACCGAATGCAACACGATAGGAACGAAGAGAAAATTCTGAAAATGTATTTGTTTTAGGGGAAACACATTTCACCATAATAATGTAAAAACCAACACAATTCCAGCTATCGGTATGCAATTAGATCGAGTTTACTACCAGTTTATAACAGATTCCATTAGCAGAAACGCAACTGGATTTTTATTGTTTTATGGTAGTAACCCCTAGAAATGTGAGGTGTTAATAGTGTATCTCTGCCTTTATGGTGTTGTTTATTCAGTTGCTACATGCGCGCAGCTTTGTTTATGCGTATAAAGCGTGCCTCCTCGTTTTGTAATTGTGCTTTGTTCCCTAAAAATGAGTAAAATACTAAAAGGTATGAAAAGGAAGCGTACTGGTGAAGACACTGCAGATTCAGAGAGAAAAAGAAAAGCAATTATTGATAAACAGAGGCAGACTGGGTCAAAAATTCTTACCCGGGAAAATTTATAGTGGCCTCATACTATGGTTTATGGCCAAAATCACACAGGCCCACCGGGGTTTCCCCGGTAATGCTTATGGCCAGTCTGCCTCTGTCGATAGAGAAAAAATATGAAACTGTCAAAAGCTTTGAGCGAAATGAAAGACCATGTGATATTGCACGTGCTGCAGGCCTAAATGAGGCAACGGCGAAAAGCACATGACAATTGCAAACTTGACAGAAGGTCTCAGCTCAATTGAAAAGGGCTTAAAAATTTTAGAAAACATAGACTACAACGAAGAACACGTTATAGCTACAAAGCAAGGAATAAAAAAATTATTAGCTTGCTATGAAGAAATTCTGCATGAAAAAAAGAAGTCTCTGTGTCGTCAGACAAATTTGTTAGATTTTATGAAGCCATCGACATCGAAATAACTTTTTACGTAAGTCATTTATTTTTTTAATACATATTTTGTATTAATATGTATAAAGAACTGCAATTTTATTAATGTTTTTCTTCTAAACTAGTGTTTTTGTTAGTCCTTGGTCCCAATTAAACAAAATTTATATGTATTTATATGCAAAGTTGTACCCCGACTTACACGAATTCGACTTAAGCGATTTTCGTCAGACCCACCTATCGTGTAACTTCGGGGTATTACTGTACATGGATTTCAGGAAACCTTTTGGATACTGTTGCACATAAAAGATTGCTGTACAAATTGGAGCAGTGTGCCATCAAGGCTAAGTTTCTGCTCTGGATAAAGGGATGGTTAAGTGGGAGAAGACAGAGAATAGTTATTAATGGATACTCCACTTCATGGACTAATGTTATTAGCAGAGTCCCCAAGGTTTCAATGCTGGGCCTATTATTATTAATAATATTTATTAACGGTATTCATGAAGGCATATCATGCTTAATTGTAAAAAAAACTAGACAAATTTACTGCAATGGATGGTCAGGTGATGCGAGATTTTTTATTATTTTTGGCTGATGCTTTATGAGCTTGTTTCTGGCGTATGATGCAAGAAAAAAAAAATATATATATATATAGACACACTTATAGGCGAAGATAAAGAAAGCCAACATGAGAACCATGGGAAACTTAAGATTATTGGATTTCATGAGTGTAATGCCTTTGTGGCTGAAATTTACTTACGGGTACACCCTCCAAACTGCCTCAGTCTTAGGGTGTTTATCCCCCCCTTTCCCCTGTTTTAAAATAGAAAAACAACTTCTACAGAGGGTGCATGTTATCGGTAGTAGCAGTAGAAGTCATTTTCATATTTTAAAACAGCAGGAAGGGGGTGATAAAAATCTTAAAACTGGGGCAATTTGGAGGGTGTACCCATAAGTAAATTTCAGCCTACTCATGAACTCCGATAATCTGCTTTTAATAATGAGAAAAAACTAATCAATACATCATTATCAACTTCTACTGCCACTACCAAACAGATGGTGCAATAAAAATGCACCATCTGTTTACCAAGAATGCAAGGAGAAACTGCGGTAACGGGAAACGAGTTTGCCTGGTAAAGTTTCAACGAAGTTTCCCGTGGTTCTCGCATTGGCATTCTTTACCTTAGCCCACTTATATATTATGGGGATACAATTAATTTCATGATTGAGGAGATATCTAGTAAATAACGTCACTTTTTTTATGCAAGGATGAAATGGTAAATATCGCATAAAATAAATGACCAACAGGCTCATTTATTTTATGCTATAAAATAAATAATTTTTATTTGTTGAAAGTGAAATAAATAATTTATTAAATAGACATGACAGTTTACCTACTGAAATGTTTATCTCAGAATTTAAATCAGTTTATGATATCCTTTGTTAATGTTATCTAATTTCACTATTCCATACCTCTTTCTGTAAAATACTTGAACACTCAACAGTCAATTCCTGTAATGGAGAACTGGCTGGCAGAGAACAAGACTGATAACTAACTTCAGCTGATATGGATGGTTGAAAAGACTGAAAAAAAAAAATTACAGATTAAAAAGTAAATATACAGGGTGTCTCAAAAATACACAGCATAACTTCAGGAATGAGTTCCTCATATGTAGACAATAAAAATATTTTATATCAACATAGTTCCGGAAATGCTTGGTTGAGAGAACACCAACTGTATCCTTACCATCTGCAATGGGTACAGGCCTTGTCACCAGCAGATTACCCTGCACGAGTAATGTTCTGCCAGTGGTAAGGATATAGTTGGTGTTCTCGCAACACTCTCCAAATAGTTGAATGTTGAACAGCCAGTTGCATTGCTATTCTGCGTGTTCTGATTCCAGATCAGGAGTGGTATGCACAACATCCAAAATCTCCTCCTCTACTTCAGGAGTTGTAGATCTTGGTCGTCCTCTGTCGGCAGCACGAGAGATGTAAAATCCCATGTTCACAAATACGGCGATGGATACCTTCAAATGTTTTCCTGTCTGGACATCTTCGTTCTGGGAACCTTTCATGGTACAAACAACGAGTCTCCAGAGCATAGCTGTCCACCAAACCGTACATAAAGTGCATATCCACTTGCTCCTGATTTGAGTACATGGTCGGAATGGAAAACCACCAGATTCTGTAAGTACCTTGTGATGAAGGAAATCTCCTGTGGGAGATAAGACTTATAACTCGGGAACCAAGCATTTCCGGAACTATGTTGATATAAAATATTTTTATTGTCTACATATGAGGAACTCATTCCTGAAGTTATGCCGTGTATTTTTGAGACACCCTGTATATATACACTGTCCAGCCAAAACATTATGACCACCCATGTTTCGGCAATTGGCGCTTCCCTCCCACCTGGTAGTACGTGTTACAGTGGGAACCAGTAAATGTGATACTACAGGTTTGCGGCCTACAGTCCATAAAAAATTTTTGGTGGGCACGGGATGCAATCTGATAACTGAAGGTTACATATTATGTAAACTGTGAATCATGGAACTGTTTGCAGACTGCTGTAGTTAAGGTGTTCCTACAGTGGACTGAGCAGCAGTCACTGGGCATCCACAATCCTTCGAAGGTCACGGTGAATGTAGGCTGTGCTGCTTAGTGCAAGCTGATAGACGTAAAACAGTGGAATAGTTGACACAGAACATAATATTTAGAATCAATATAGTGAATGATACGTGATTTGTGCATAGATACTGTGAATGATACGTGATTTGTACAGTGTAGTGTTGGGTTATGTTGTTCATCTGACCTCACAGCCTATTGGTCTATGGAATGCTACCAAAATCATGGTTGCTGAGCAAAGCCTGGTTCGCCAGAGCTTATCAGGAAGTGCTGTAGGAAAAAACATAAGAAGAGAAAGAGAGAGTGAGTTTCTGCTGGAAGGGAGCTAAGTTGTAGGCAATAGTATTAGTATTGGTAAGGGATGCAACAAAGCAAACTTATAAAGCATCAGCCAAGAAAAAAAAAAAAAAAAAAAAACCTACATACTTCACCAATCCATACCCCTCTAAGAATTTGTCTAGCTCTTCCTTGAATTGATTCAAAACACCCACAACACATGGAAGGCTGTTCTAACAATCGACTGTCCGCTAGCTGAAGCCAAACTTCCACACATCTATCCTGCCAATATTTTTCCTCAATTTGAATTATGCCCCATCCTGTGTAGTCTCAGCAGGAGGAAGAATGCTATCAATATTTTGCTTACTCAATCCATTCAAAGCCTTAAACACTTCAATCAGATCTCCCTCAGTTGTCTAGTTTCCAGATGTTGCAATTTTCAGAACTGAAGCGTTCCTTGGTAAGCCAACCCCTTTATTCCCTTCACCAATCTCGTAACCATTCTCTGCAACTATTCTAGCAGATCTACATCCTTCCTAAAATGAGGCCTCCAGACTAGGGACCTCCAGGGATAATCATTTCCTCATCCCTGCTAGCAAACTTTCTGTATATTACTGACAAAACCCCATGAGCTGTCCTGACAGACTGTCTGCAGAGCTTAGAGAACTTCATATCTGACTGCACAGTTACCCCCAGGTCTTTTTAATTTTTCACTAACCTATGTGTAATACCAAAGGTATGTTAATCGAGGATTACTGATACCATATGCAGTACCTTGCATTTATCAAAGTAAAACTTCAACTGCCATTTCTTAGCCTACTGACCTAAATTTCATAGATCTTGCTGCAGTATCTCACCCTGATTACTATTGTTAACCATCCTGACAATCTTTGTATCATCTGCAAACTTAGGCAATACACCTGATATACCTTCATCAATATCATTAATAAATATTGAAAACAACAATGGGCCCAACACTAAACCTTGTAACATGAGTACACAAAGAATAACTTATAATATTAGTCCACAAAGAACAGAGCCCATAATAACTGCTCTCTCTAAAAATAACCGCTATCTCTCTCTCTTCTTCCAATCAACCATCCATATATCAAGAGCAGTAACTTTTTATTAATGCCACACAGAGCTGGCCTTAAGCTGATTAGGCCCAATCGGGCCCCGCATGCATGGCAGAAAAATTAAAGTTAAATGAAAAAGGGGGGAAAAAAAGAAAAAAAAGAGATAAATGAAAAGAAAAAAAGAGAAGGAAAAAAGTTTTTTTTTAAGTTAAAGAATTGATTTTGAAATGTATTTAAATCGCGCGGGACTCCTCTGAAACCTGAAACAATGACGTTTTTTTTACGTATGTTTAGAAAAAATGATTAGCATTTTATCAATGAGTACAAAGGATGCAGACAAAAAATAATATTTTTATTATTATCCTTTTTTTTTTTTTTTTTCAATTCATAATATGTGAAAAGGGAAGTCTGTATAATTTATAAAGCTGTGGAAATTTTGGCCATTATCTAGGGAAGTGGTTCTCAACGGGGGCCATGTTGTATTTCTGAGGGGCCACATGTGTAAAATTGGGGGCCATGGAAACTGTTAAGTGGGCCATGAAAAGTTCACTTCTAAAATAAAATTATTACTGATATAAAAAATAAATTAGTGAGATTCTTGTAATATTTTTTGTTAGGAACATAACTGTACATTGTAAATAAACAAAATATTATATGAGTAAAAATTCTATTATAAATAAATTTTTGTAGTTAATAAACCCCTTTTTTATTATTAATATTCCTTATATTATAAGCAAATAATACATGTTTTAAATAAAAAGTGCAGTTAATAAAGTACATATTTATTATAAACATTATATTTATATAATTAAACAATATAATATGATGGGGAGGGACCACAGAGGTGAATGAAAGTCAGAAGTGGGCCACGAGCAAAAAAAGGTTGAGAACCACTGATCTACGGTAATCATCTCAAGGCCAGTATTTCAAGGCCCTTGAAATATCAGAAGTAATTAATTTTCACACATGGGCCAAACATAAGGTGTAAAGAATTTCTGTATGGGCCAGGCATAAGGTGGGGTATACATGTATGAAATTTTATTACTTTCGTCTGACACATGCTGTATGCCAGAGCAACCCCGGTCGCTCCTGCCGAACGCATCACTATAAAGTTGTTTTGTAATGTTGGTGTGTTTTTATTTGAATAATTGTGCTCCTTGTGTAAGTAAGTAAAATTTATATTTTATTTATTGCTGGAATGCGACAAACCCAGTTGCATAACTATACCAATGCAGTTGCATTAGGGCTCAGCTTGAAAGAGGGCTGTGAAATTTGTAAGACATTCATTTCTCAAGACAATTAACGAATTTCATTAATAAATGAGAAATTTTTTTAAAATGAAATATAACAAATTCTATCAACCCAGCAACTGCCTGCTCGAGAATTGTTTAGCGTTTAGACTGATGCCACGCTTATAGAAATATTAGTAAATAAAGGATAGTTGTGAAAAGTTCGGCAAAACCAGAGCCAAATATAAATATAATCACAGTCTGATTTTATTTTAGTGTTCGTGAATTTAATTTACATTTTTTGTGTATATGCCTACACTGATTGTTGTCGTAGGGAAATATGTTTTATTTTACAATACACAAATCTGTCGCACAACAGTCTGGCTACGGACAGTATTGTCGTTTTTAACACCCATCATGCTAGATTTGGCTTTCTTTTTTTTGTTTATCTGAAGCAAAAAACTATAAGGACTATGAGTGAGTTATTACTATGCTAATGAGAAACATCTGAATATCAGACCTTTGATTCTCGCGTATAGCATTATGAAACTGACCAGAGTATTGGGTGAGACCCTTCCCATCATTAGTGTTTATCCCATGGTGTTCAGACAGTGGAATAAGAAATGACCAGGCAGAGTAAAGCCTCTACTTCGGTCACTCCAAAGCATTAAGTTTCATTAAGTTTATGGGTTTGAGGTTCATTTGCCATTTTCACAACATTCTACCCTTGTCCATTGCTTTGTTTCTATATAGCCAACAGGCCCTGGACTTTGTCGCTGGCCATGAATAATACATTTTATAACCCTTTTATATGGATCTTTTCTATTTTCGTTTGTGGTGGGAAAATTTGTTGCAATATTACTTGAAGGAGAAACTGGGGAAACGAGTGTGGGAAACGAAATAAAAAAATTCAGCCAATCACAGTGATTTTCATTTGTTTTATTCGCAGAAAAAGTTCTGCGGCTCTAATCAGGCATCATGTACCATTCTGTGATTCTACATTTAAGTTTATCAGAACATGAAAAAATTTACTCATTACCACCATTGTTTTCTAGCTTGTAATAGAAAGGCTGAAGATGTAAGTAAATTTATTATTCCCATTTTCATTAGTTTCCAGTTTTCATTCACAAATTGTGAATGTGGACCATTTACAAATTATGAATGATCCATGCCAACGGCAATCGGCAAATGCCATATAGTTTGTAATAATAATATATATTACTCATTGTTGTAGATTTTTTAAATTTTATTTATTTATTATTTTTTTTTTTTACTATTCTTTGCATTTTATTACAATTTGACAGAATGATCTGTAATTTTATTACTCTGTAAAAAAATTACTGATATTATTTTGTTATTTTGTACTGATATAAAATTACTGATATTATTTTATTTTGTACTGATATAAAATTACTGATATTATTTTGTACTGATATAAAATTACAAAATAATATCAGTAATTTTTTTTTATTCAAAATTTGTTGCTGGATCATTTACAGATCAGAGAAAGATACAATATGAATTTGCACCAATCACTCAGAACTCTTTAACTTCCTTTCTTTGAAACTTTCGTGATCTCAAAGACATTAAATATAAGAATTGACTTTGCAAATTAGATGGTGATGATTTAAAATGTTTTTGTAAATATTGTAGATGCACTCTGACAGCCAAATTAAGTGATATTGAAAGGCATCGTAATACAAATGAAGCACAAGAAAGCCGAAGAGCCCTTTAGTTTTCGGCATCAGAGAGTATTGCCATTCAAGAAAATTGGCACCACAGAAGGTGCAAAGGCAGAAAGCAGCACAGCATTTTTCATAGATATGCATTGTGCATTAAGGGTAGTTGATCATTTGAGTGACATTTGTAAATTTTGTTTTTCAGACAGCAGGGCAAGTAAGGACTTCAAACTGTGAAGAACAAAATGTACTTCAATAAAAATATGCAGTTCTATAGCACCACGTTTCGTGGATAATTTAAAACCTGATTTAGGAAATAGAAACTCATGATGAAAGTAATGACATTAGTGTTATAAAAATGTTAAGAATTGTAATTCGAATTTCAAGATCGATTTGTGGTAACTTTTCTTGACATAATTGAACTCAATGAATGCAGTGCAGAAGAAATATGTAAATCTTTGAAAACATCGCTAAGAAGTGATGGATTGGAGTTGCACAGACTTATTGCGCTTGTACTGACAATGCATCCGTAATGGTTGGTATTAACAATGATATATATAAGAAATTAAAGGTTGAGATTACTTGTCTGGTTCTTATCAACTGTGTTTTTGTCATTCACTCCAACTAGCTGTGTCTAGGTGGTGTTCCAGCTGTCGATGAGTGTCTGCTACGAAACAGATTTTCTTATTATTCTCACACTCACCTGTTCAACAGGCTAAATATAAGAAGTTTTAGAGTTTAATGAATGTTGGAGTTTGTCGTTTTATCACTGATAAAGCATAAAGTGCAGTTATTTTATAAAGTTCGTTATTCAACAACAAGTAAGTTGGAAACAAAACATGTAAGAAAATTTTTACTAATTTGTTTGTTGCCTTATAATTTCTTTTTTGAATTAAAAAAAAATAATAAAATAATAATACAAGCATGCTGCAAGCTACACTAAAAGGAAAAGAGTCCACAGAAGCACTAGAAAAAGAATTAAAGAAATTCCGAAGTTGTTTTCTTTCCCCCCGGGAGGGAGCAACGTGAGCTCTTCAATTTTTTCATTCACTCCAATGGAAACATCAGAAATAACAGCAACAGCAGCATCAACATTGGGTTCAGTATCCACAAACATCATCTTTTCCAGCACAAACTAAAGATATAGATGTCAAAAAACCAAATGAACACCAATGAGCTCGAACTATTAGAAAATTTAGTTAGTGAACAATATCCAAGTGACATCGCTAATTAACCAGATATAATATCAACAGATATGAAGAGATTTCGTCACATACAGAGGTTTGTTATGTCAAGGAATTACATTATCTTACAACGTGGATCTTGTAGACTTAACAGCCTGTTCCCAAAAAATCAAAGCAACAGGTCAGTTTCAGAAAGCTATTACAAAACAATAAACAAATCGGATCTCAAAATAAACAGATTTTGGTTGTGTTATTCCCCAAAATTGGATGCACTGTACTGTGAACCCTGTTGGATGCCTTCATCAAGTGGGCAGAATTCTGGATGGATAAAAGGAATAAAGGATTGGCAAAATATATCCAATAAAATTAAAGACCATGAGGAAAGTTCGTGCAGACAGAGGTTTGTTAAGGAATTATGGATGGCAAACAAATGTTTGGATAAAAATGTAGAATAGAAAGTAATTTTTGGCATAAAGTTTTGGAGCGGCTTATCAAAATAACTTTAAAATTATCAAAAAAATTCAATCACATTTCGAGGTCATCGAGAGTTTGAAAGATACATACAATGGAAACTTTTTTGTTTGATGTAAAATTTTTAGCCGAATATGATGACACTATTAGACAAGTGTTAAATTTGCCATTGTGGCACATCAAAATATCTAAGTCCTAAAATACAAAATGAGTTCATATAATATTTGAATTTGCTTTAAAAAAAATTCCTGCATAGAAGTAGAAAATATGGATGTGTCTCAGCTAATTGATGATTTCACTAACATGTAGAAAGAAGTTCTAAATATAAATTTTCAAAGCAAGAAAATAAAAGTCAACTTATATGATTGAATATATGGTAAGTTGTTTTGTGTTATGTAATGTGTTAATAAAATTTATTCAATTTGCATACTTGCTATTTAAATATATTTTTTGTACATCATTTGCTTGTGTGTTTAAATGCATATTTAAACTTATATTTAGAAGTATTTAGTGTATTATATTAATGTGTGGTTACTATTAAATATATTATTGTTATCAATATAAATATTTTATTCTCGCTTCATTAATACCCATTAATAAAAAAAAATAATAGTAAATAAAAAGGGCATACTCGCATTTTACGGGGTATATTAATGCTACTGACATAATTCTTTCAAATTGGATTTAATGTATCGTGTTATACACCTATTACAGAAAACACTTCTGCAGTGAGTGAATCATCATCATCATCATCAGCCATTTTCAATCCACTGCAGGATGAAGGCCTCTCCAGCATCTTTCCAGTTCCTTCTGTTTTGAGCACTGGCCATCCATTTACTACCCAAAAACTCATGAATTTCATCTATCCATCTCTGCCTTTGTCTTCCAGGTTTTCTTCTAGCTCCTCTTGGGTACCATTCTGTTATTTTCTTAGTCCATCTGTCATCATGTCTTCGAGCTATGTGTCCTGCCCAAGACCATTTTAGTTCTTTAGTTTTGATAAGAATGTCCTTTACTTGAGTTTGCTGCCTAATCCATGTGTTTCTTTTCTTATCTAACAGTCTGATTCCCAATATAATTTGTTCCATTCTTCGCTGTGAAGAATGGAACAAATATTATATTGTGCTAGTTTATGGATCCAGATCACTGTTACTAATAGCAGAAATACCCAGCAACCATAATGAAATATAGACAAATAGATTAGATAAGTGTATAGGAAGGGGTGCTGATCTGTCAGCTGTAGTTACAATGGAACAATTTTTTCTTTGTTTAAAACAGATAAAAATTTTCTATTCAGAATAAATTAATGCCATCAGACCTGATTAAACATTACATTTGTCTGAGAATATACAAATCATTTTTTAATTCAATAGATATAGCTTCAAACAGTACCTAACATAGCAAATTAAAATTCAGAAAACCAAATTAGCAGTGAATATCTGCAACAAACAAAGGACCCTATCTGCACTCTATATAAAGCAAAGTTAATAATAATCATAATAACTCCATATTTACAAAATATAAAATACCAAAAATACAAAATTTGTCAGTTATTATTGAAAAAGGCTTACATTAAAAGGCATGTCTTCATAGGGCAAGCACCTCTCAATATATGCCATCAATACCTCTCAAGGGCAAGCACCTCTCAATATATGCCATCAGTAACTTTCATCAACCACTTTGCTTATTGGAGACTTGAAGTGGTGGAACCCATGTTTAATCTCTAGAGCTAAGTTCTGGTCAACCCTTCCCTATCTCTTCCATCATGCAGTATGATTGATGACATTTGAGGTTATGATGAATGTCGTGGCGAGATCCAATATTCCTTACATTTTGAGGGTACAGCTCTAAAACGGTTTTCGCAGGCCGGTCACTAGTTAATACACTGGACCGAACCGATTGGTAATGCTCTAGGAGGCTTCCGGATCATCTAGTGCATAATCTTGCTTTATTTACTTCTACTTCTACTCTTTCTAAAGTAATGGAGAAATCAATTAACTGGCAACTCTTAAACTACCTAGAAACCTTCTGTCTGATCAACGATCGCCATTATGGATTCCGTCAGTGTCGATCCACTGGTGATATTCTGGCTTATGTTACCCATTTATGGACTAATTCAATGGAAAGGTTCGGTAAAACACAAGTAGTTGCTCTTGAGCAACTACTTGTTCAAAGGCTTTCAATCGTGTTTGGCATAAAGGTCTTCTAAACAAGCTTCCATCTTATGGTTTTCCAACTGTTTTTAGTAATTGGTTATCCAGTTTTCTCTCTGATCGCTCACTGAGGGTGATGGTAGATGGCGCTCTGTCTTCTAACTTCTCCACTAATGCCGGTGTCCCCCAAGATATAGTTCTTTTCCCCACTCTTTTCCTCTTGTATATTAATGACCTTCTTCCATTGACTGGAAATCCTATCCATAGTTTTGCCAATGACAGCACATTGCATTCCACTTTCCATTTTGAGAAACCTTGTCCTGCTCAATCAGCTTCAACTTCTCGAAAATCTGCTACCAATTCCTTAAATGCCGATCTTCAGGTAATTCTCCAGTGGGGCAAAGACAACTTAGTTGATTTCAATCCTTCTAAAACTCAGTCTTGTCTTATATCTCACAAAAAGGATTCTTCTGCTCCTATGCTTATCTTTAGTGACACTCCGATTTCTAGGCAAAATGATATATCTCTTTTGGGGATTACCCTGACTTGTAATCTCTCTTGGCACAAGCACATTACAAATATTGCTTCCTCTGCATCTAAAAAACTTGGTTTTCTCTTTCGCTCTCAGCGTTACTTTTCTTCCAAACAGCTGCTCACTCTGTATAAATCGCAAATCTGCCCTGCCATGGAATATTGTTCCCACATCTGGGGTGGTGCCCCCAAAACTTCTCGCAGGCTTCTTGATTCCATTCAGAAGAGGGCAGTTAGGTTAATTAATGATTCATCTCTAACAGAGTCTCTCCACTCGCTTTCTTATAGACGTACTGTTTCTGCTGCATGCCTCTTCTACAGATACTTCCATGGGCACTGTTCTTCTGAATTGGCTTCTATAATTCCCGCTCTCTCTTTCAAAACAGTCCGAACATGTGCCGCCACCAGCCAACATCCATTTACTGTCCACCTTCAAACTCACAGAACCAACTTTTCATCTTTCTCATTTATTCATTCAACTGCCGTTTTCTGGAGCAACCTTCCTTCATACGCATTTCTTGAAAATTACAATCTACAGAAGTTCAAGTCCAATGTCAACAAATATCTTCTTTCGTCTTCTCAACCTCCAACCCAAGCACGGCACTAAGTACTATAGGTTCTAATACCTCTTGTGTTTGGGGTTCACATAAAAAAAAATAAAATAAAATATAATTACAACAAAGACTATCTGTTTCTGTTAGTTATGTTTTTCAATAATAAATGTAAATTTTGTATTTTTGGTATTTTAGATTTTGTATTTTATATTTTGCATTTTGTAAATATGGAGTTACTATGATGATTATTAACTTTGCTTTATATAGAGTGCATATAGGGTCCTTTGTTTGTTGTAGATATTCACTGCTAATCTGGTTTTTTGAATTTTAATTTGCCGTGTTAGACACTATTTGAAGTTATATCTATTGAATTAAAATATAATTTATATATATATATATATATATATACAGTGCTTTTTTTGGGACGGTATTCAACAGTACAGTGTACTGGCACCTTTATTAACAGTGATGTGTGACATTTGGATGCAGAACACTCCGAAATTTGTAATATTATGTAAATTGTTTTAACATGTTTACCTGCTATTCAAATAAGCTTCAAGTTATGTAACTAAATTTGTATTTTTCACTCACCATTGTTAAGATAATTTCTATATAAAACTTTATAACCATTTTTAGAATTCTAAATTACTTAGTAGGACCTCTATTTAATGAACTCCTTTTATAGCAAATTTTTTTGAATTCCCCTTGGAAGCTACATTTAAAATAGTTTCCATTGAGCGAAGAAAATTTTCATATAATGAATGGATTAGGACAGACTTAACTCAGTACACACTGTTGCATTTCTGGCCTTCAGGCAAATAGTGCTGCTGCATGAATTAAGAGGGCTAATGGGATTACCATTCTACAACTTAGTGGTACCTGGTAAAAACTATCTGACCACCTGTCCCACACACGGAGAAGTTGCTCTGGTCAACAGTGAGCAGATTAAGGGGTATTCTTGATGCTGCCAATGGGCTTTGGTCAACCTTCTACTGCAGTGGTGTCCAGCCTTTTCCGCCATGTCAGGCTAGCAATCACTCACCCACTCTTGTTTTTTTTTTCCCTAGCAGTTTATCCTGGACTGGGGGTCTCCTGGGAGGGCCCTCCTCCTCTTTCATCCTTCCCTCTCTTCACCTTACCCTAGAAACCCATTCCCCAGGGAGAAGGGTGAACAGATAGTAGCGGAGGCCTTGCCTTTCCACAGCTAGGGATGAGTACCTGGAGGTGGAAGTCCAGGTGATCACTGCTTCCTGCTTCCAGGTAGCCAAAAGGACAATACACAACACTACACTACAGAACACACACAAACTCACAGACAAAATTTTTCTGTCCTATCACTTTCTCCCGTGTGGGATGAAAATCCTCCTCTGTGGGATTAAAACTTTTTTTTCTCTCTCTGCTTCCTTTTCCCCTATCTCAGTTCAACCAATTGGAATTTTTTTTTTTTTTTTTTTTAATTAATACACGACACACACGGCCTTACCTTGACAGAGTGTAAAAACAACAGAGCAACGAGGCAGAGATTAACTTCTGTTCTAGAAACTGCCCATACAAAATCACAAATATATAAACAATTTTCCTGTACAGGGGCCATATTCAAAAAAATTCAAAGTTAGATTTCCTTTGCAGGCTGCACTGAGTGATTCGAGAAAAATTAGTGTTACATTTTCCATATCTTGTTACATGTAAAAGAAAAATTGAAAATATTTTGAAATTTTATTAAGTACAATACACAATTACATTTACTGAACAAAACATTTAATGAGAAAATTTTTTGATAATTAACAAAATTTAAAATGCTGTTTTAGTTCACTTTCCACGCGGGCCATAGGTTGGACGCCACTGTGAATCAATTGTAAGCGCCATGTTCGAGAATTAGGAGAGAGTGATTTTCTTTTAGCCTTACAAATAATCATCTGCTGTTTTGCGGAAGTGCATTTTTTTTTCCGTATCTACATTTTTCTGAAAATTTTCCCTACCTCTGTTTACACAGTCATAGTACCTGAATATCCAAATGACACCGACATTTTGGACAGTTTGAAAAAAAAAAAAAAGAAAAAATTCAAATTTAATAACTATTTCAAAGAAGTAGTGACAATATCGATGACGAGAGAATGAAAACGAGGACAACAAAGGTATTAAACCTTCTAAATGTGAAATGTTGGCATTTGGTGAAAATGAAGTTAGAAAATTTTCAATTAGGTTACAGTTAAATGAAAGAGATGCAATTCATGGATTTCCGGGTTCCTAATTGATAAGACAGTTTCGGAAGAATTGAAGCATTTGATGAACGTTCTGAGTATGATACCAATTTCATCGAGTGAATATGAACGAGGATTTTCACAAATGAATCTGACTGTCAGCCCAACCAGAACTCGATTGATGACAAACAATTTCTTCACTACTATTTCTTAAAATTGTAGACCCATGCTGACATGCTTCGATCTAGCAAAATATGTCGATTCGTGGCAGCTTTGGAAACTTCATTCAGCAACAGACACAAACAGTAAGAAGTTGGCATAATGTGTCGGATGAGAACTTAATAAAAATTTGAAATATTCTACAAAAACTTTATTTTGAAATTATTTTTACTTATTACTTATTTTTTTTAAACAGTTTACTTATTTTTTTATATATGTAAATAATATATTTATGCTTAATAAACTGTTTTAATATACTTAATTTGACTATGTGTATTTTCTTGCAATTGCATCATTTATACACAGCTAAATATAGATTAGCAAATTTGCAATAGCGGCATCGTTTAAGTTACATCTCATATTGTGAATACCTTCACGACGAGTTGCCATGACATTGCACTACTTCGAATAAGTAATGCTTCACTCGAAGGAGAAGACTGTTGTTACTTATTCTCAGTGGATACCACCACCCAGATGGCACCGTTTCAGGACTATTTTGTATTTGTGTGGGATAATAACTCAACTATCCAGTTTGTCCCAATTAGACTTAGAAAAGCAAAAAGATAGAGTGGAAAGTAATAGTAGGAGTGAAAAGAGAAAAGAAACGGTGTAGAAGAATGAAAGAGACAGTAACTCCTTCAACTCATAAACTCCTCGAATAGGCAACGCTTCCCCAGTGGAGAAGGCTGTTGTTACCTATTCTTGGAAACTCCGGACATCATCAGGCTCCCCCTGGTGCCATTTCAGGGCTATTTTGTATTTGTGTGGGATAATAACTCAACTATCCAGTTGTCCCTATTAGATTTAGAAAAGCAAAAAGGTAGAGGGAAAGTAATAGTAGGAGTGAAAGAGGAAAAGAAACGGTGTAGAAGAATGAAAGGGACAGTAACTCCTTCAACTCACGCTACTCAAAAACTCAAACTCCTCGAATAGGCAACGCTTCCCCAGTGGAGAAGGCTATTGTTACCTATTCTTGGAAACTCCGGACATCATCAGGCTCCCCCTGGCGGCACCATTTCAGGGCTATTTGGCCCTTCTTCGGTGGGTGGGTAGGTATCCGAGTCTATTTTGTATATGTGTGGGATAATAACTCAACTATCCACTCGTCCCTATTAGACTTAGAAAAGCAAAAAGGTAGAGGGAAAGTAATAGTAGGAGTGGAAGAGGAAAAGAAACGGTGTAGAAGAATGAAAGGGACAGTAACTCCTTCAACTCATACCACTCAAAAACTCATAAACTCCTCAAATAGGCAACGCTTCCCCAGTGGAGAAGGCTGTTGTTACCTATTCTTGGAAACTCCGGACATCATCAGGCTCTCCCCCTGGTGCCATTTCAGGGCTCTTTATATGTATGTATGTGAATATCTACTCGATTATCCACTTGTCCCTATTAGACTTAGAAAAGCAAAAAGTAGAGGGAAAGTTATAGTAGGAGCAGAAGAGGAAGCGAAACGATGCAGAAGAATGAAAGGGACAGTAACTCCTTCAACTCACACCACTCAAAAACTCATAAATTCCTCGAATAGGCAACACTTCTCCAGTAGAGAAGACTGTTGTTACCTATTCTCGGAAACTCCGTGATTATCTGGTTCCCCTGGCGACCGTTTCAAGACTATTGGTCTATCATCAGTGGGCGGGCAGGTACCCAGAGCTATTTGGCCCTTCTTCGGTGAGTGGGTAGGTACCCAAGTGATGTAATGATGGCAAAACAATTGTGAACTATATCTTAACAATATGAGAGATACCTGATGGTGTATGATATAAGTTAAGACTCTAATGCATTAGGGCTTAAAGTCTCAAGCTGCGGAAAAGATTAGACTATGTGTCTTTTAGTGCAATTGCATCATTTATACACAGCTAAATATTGATTAGCAAATTTGCAATAGCGGCATTGTTTAAGTTACATCTCATATTGTGAATACCTTCACAACGAGTTGCCATGACATTGCACTACTTCGAATAAGTAACGCTTCACCCGAAGGAGAAGACTTCGGGTGAAGTCTTCTCCTTCGGGTGAAGGTGTGAAGTTGTGAAAATATACTTCACAACTGTTTTGCCATCATTACATCACTTGGGTACCTACCCACCCCCCCGAAGAAGGGCAAAATAGCCCTGAAACGGTGCTGTCTAGGTGGTGGTATCCACTGAGAAATAGTAACAACAGTCTTTTCCTTCGGGCGAAGCATTACTTATTCGAAGTAGTGCAATGTCATGGCAACTCGTCGTGAAGGTATTCACAATATGAGATGTAACTTAAATGATGCTGCTATTGCAAATTTGCAAATCTATATTTAGCTGTGTATAAATGATGCAATTGCACTAAAATACACATAGTCTAATCTCTTTGCAGCTTGAGGCTTTAAGCCCTAATGCATTAGAGTCTTATACTTAATTTGTTGTTCTTATTCCAAAAACATTACTACTAAAATAACAATATCAGGAAAAAAAAAATTTTAGAGTACTTTACATATCCTTTTAATTTTAAATTTTTCCTGATAGCAAAGAATGAGTACCGGCACCAATTTTTTTACAAAAAAAGCACTGTATATATATATATATATATATATATATACGTAGCTCTCTGCTATGTATATATCATAACAGAAACAGAGGCCTTACTTGCTTTATTTTCTTTGGTTTTGGCTGCTGATCCTAAGATTTTAACTACGTCATGCTGTTGATGACGTAGTTAAAATCTTAGGATCTATAGCATTAAGTACCATTTGTATATTTTCCTTTAATTTTATGTAATCTGCTTTTATTTTTCAGGCACTTTAATTTTTCCATTGTAACTACACCTGGCAAGTCAGCACCCCTACTCATACACTTATCTAATCTATTTGTCTATATATATATAGGACCATATACTTTTTTCTTTTTTTAAAAAAATTTTTTTGGAGGGGTCCAAAAACTTTTTTTGATTTTTTTTTAATGGGTCCGTAGATCTCAATAGTTTAGGAACCCTTGTATACAAGTGGACACACCGTTTTTTCGCTTTAATCTGTCCTGAATTGGTGGTATAAATCAACATAACCTTTAAGTGGTTCTAATAAAAATCTATAGAAAAACTTATTTCTTTCGCTTGAATAATCCAATGTCAAGAGTATGTTTTCTCAATCTATGTAAGCGACAAAATACACTAAACCTAGATTTGCAACAATGATGTCAGGCACATTGATATATCCCGCAAAATGCAAGTATGCTGTAAAAAGTAAGTAGACAGTTATTGGCAGAATTGCCATCCTCCCGGTATTTTATTTCTTTGTTTGGAAAAAGTAAAAGTGAAATTATAATAGGTATTTTTCAGAAATAACGGGTAATATGTTGAGTATTTTTTTTTTTTTTTGGGGTTAACAGGGAAGGGCCCATGACCTGATTTTGCATTGGGTCCAATGTTTTCCTAGTTATGCTATTGTTCGTAGCAAACCTAAAATTGAAAATTTGCAAATTCCTGGAACCGTGAGAAAAAATTCTAATGTATAAAGTTTGAATTCGATTGAAGACATTCAATTTGAAACATAGTTCTATTCAATAAAAGAACTTACATTTAATTTTTTTTGGAATGTGAGGTTATTTATTTTTTAATATATTTTTTATTTTTTAGTTTTATTCGGAAGAATTTATGCAGAAAGACTACATAAATTCTTCAATCAGGAATCAAGAAAAAGAAGATCAAAACGATTCAAGCCTTGAAGGTCAGCTAAACATAACAGATGATTCAATCACTTGGCCAAAAAGAATTGTCCAACATGTGAGAGACTATTTAGGGAAGAAAGGTCCACCAAAAATTCTTTGGGAAAACTTTCCACAGAAGGAAAAGGGAACGCATTTCTCAAAAATTCATTGCCAAAGGATGCTTCTGAATGGGGAAGTCATTCTTCACCTGTGGATAATATACCCCGAATCAGCTGACAGGGTATTTTGTTTTTTCTGTCGCCTCTTTGGAAATGATATGAAAAGTGCCTTGGCTACAAATGGATTTGATGATTGGCCCATTATTCACACAAGGTTATCAGAGCATGAAAAATCAAAAGGCCATTTCAGAGCTATAGTAAATTGTTATGAACTGCAGAGTAGACCCTCTGCTGAAGAAACTATCTACAAAATTGAACAGAAACAGATCGGTCAAGAAAAAAAGTGATGGCATCAAGTTTTTGAATGATTAGTTGCTGTTGTTCAATTTTTGTCAGAGTGTAATTTGACTTTTCGTGGCTCTGTTGAACAAGTGGGAAATTCCAACAATGGAAACTTTCTTGGTATTACAGAATTACTAGGAAAATTCGACCCCATTATTCAAGAGCATCTATGATGAATTTCTGATAAAGATATTCAGGACCACTACCTCGGAAAACAAATTCACAATGAGCTCCTGGGTATCATGGGAGATGCAGTACGAAACACTATTGTTAGGCAAATAAAATCAGCCAAGTATTTTGCTTTTATTCTTGATTGTACACCAGTTATCAGGAACAAATGTCCCTGACGATTAGATACATCTTTGATGGAAAATGCCCAATACACCAGTCGGTGTGTATAAACAGTTTATAAAATTTATCAATGTAAAGAGCAGTACTGGAGAAAATTTGTACAATGTGCTGAAACAGGAACTCGAAATATTAAGATTAGACATAACTAATATCCGAGGTCAAGGTTATGACAATGGAGCTAATATGAGAGGAACAGTTTCAGGTGTTCAGGCACGACTTTTACAGGAAAATTCAAGAGCATTTTTTATACCTTGTGATTGTCACAGTTACCTTTATTGAGACACTTCAACATCTGTACGTGCTCTTTTCAGCATCAACAAAGAGATGATAATTTTTCATAAAATATGTGAAGGGTCTTTCTGCAAAGCCTCTCTGTGAAACAAGGTGGGAGTGTCAAATGCAAAGCGTGAAGGCTTTAAGGTATCAAGTCGGTGATTTCTATGATGCACTTTTGGAAATAGCAGAAACATCAGAAGATGCCCAAGCAAGAAGTGAAGCTGAATCACTAGCTACCCAGATCAAGGAATACAAGTTTCTTGTTTCATTATTTTGGCAGGATTTGTTGCTTCAAGTAAAATTTGTTATTAAAGAACTGCAAAGTGATTCTACAAATCTTGCTACAGCTCTTTCTTCATTTAAAAAGCTTCTGCACTGGATGTCAGAGAGACTGGCTTTAAACAAGTCTTAGTTGTTGCCACAGAACTTGCAACAGAATTGGAAGTATCTCCTGGAAGATTACAAAAAAGAAAGAAACACTTCAATTACGAGCCTGCTGATGAACCTATAACAAATCCGAAGGAAGCTTACAAGGTAAACTGCTTTAATCAAATCTTAGACAAGGCTTTGCAGTCTCTAGAGCCACGTTTTGAGCAGTTAGTAAAACATAATAATCTTTTTGGTTTCTTGGGTAAGTTTCTAAGAATTCCAAAGGAAGAGCTAAGAAATCACGCTGCAGATTTAGGAATTGCACTTTCAGACGCCAAAATCATTGAGAGCAACAAATTGGTCAAGTCTGTGAAGGTAGCAGATATTGATGGCCACATTCTTATGGAGGAAATGAAAGCACGGAAACCAATTCATCCAGAATCGTGCTTCGAAAACCTTTAAATATTTTAAAATTTCTCGCAACTAAAGAAAGAGCCACTGGATTTCCAAATTTATTCATATTGCTAAGAATATTTTTAATGATCCTAGTGACTGTAGCATCAGGAGAAAGAAGCTTTTCCCAATTAAAGTTAATAAAAACATATCTGAGGTCGATGACGCTTCAAGAAAGAAGCCTTGCAATTTTATCTATTGAAAGAAACGTAGCAAAGAATTTAAATTTTGAGAAAATTATGAAAGATTTTGCTGATAAAAAGGCCAGAAAAATATCCTTCTGATTAGTTTTATTTATATTAACAAAATGTCTAGTCAATTTTTAACTGCAATAATATAAAATAATAAAAGAATTTTTAATATTTTTAGTTTTTCATTATTTCAAAATATTGAGGGGTTAATGTTGAATTTTTCAAGGGGGGGGGACCATCAGCATGCTCCAATTGGGCCCTGTATTTGCTAAGGCCGGAACTGATGCCATATTGCTCCAGTTTATACAGCAGTCTTTTACGTGTAACAGTATCAAAAGCCTTCCTGAAATCAAAGTATACATATGAATTATTTTTTGCATCCAGTTCCTTGGTAACTGCATCATAGTAACCAATCAGATTGGTCAGAAAAGGATGCCACTAAACAAATCTCTGCTGTGGCTGCAGTGTAGTTGCATTCCTGTCTAGATGGTCCTGCATTACTTTTTTAACTAGTGATTCCATTATTTTCCAAGGAACAGACTTGGAAAATACTATGATGTGGTCACAAAGGAACTGAACGTCAAATATAATTTTGAGATCATATACTTAGATTTCAGGAAAACGTTTGATACTGTTGCACATGGAAGACTGCTGTACAAATTGGAGAGGTGTGGCATTAAGAGTAAGTTGCTACAATGGGTAAAGGGATGGTTGAGTGAGAGACGACAGAGAGAGGTAATCAATGGACACTACTCTTCGTGGAAAAATGTTGTTAGTGAAGTTCCCCAGGGTTCGGTGTTGGGCTCATTATTGTTTTGTATATTTATCAATGATATTGATGAAGGTATAATCAGGCTTAAGGTCTGCAAGTTGCAGCATCTGGAAACTAGGCACCAGCGAGGTGATCTGATTGAGGTGTATAAGGCATTGAATGGGTTGAGCAAGCTGAATGCTGATGGGATTCTTCCTCTTGCTCAGACTAAGACCCTGAGGGGGCACAGTTTCAAATTGAGGAAAGATAGTTGTAGAATAGATGTGCAGAAATTTGATTTTAGCCAGAGGGTAGTTGACTGGTGGAACAGGCTTCCATCTTTTGTTGTGGAAGCTAATAGCCTAAATAAATTTAAGGCTGAGCTAGACAGGCATTTGGAATGAAGGGAGGGGTGAAATGGGAGTGTTTTTTTGGCTGATGCTGCATAAGCTTGCTTTCTTGCATCATATGCCTCTACTAATGCTAATGCTGATGGAATACTTCCACTTGTTCAGATTAAGAACCTGGCGGGTCATTGATTCAAATTGAGGAAAGACTTGTAGAACAGATGTGCAGAAGTTTGCCTTTAGCCAGCGGGTAGTTGATTGCTGGAACAGACTTCCATCTGTTGTTGTAGAAGTTGATAGCTTAAATAAATTTAAGGCTGAACTAAACAAATATTTGGAGTGACCGGATGGGTGAGGTAAGGGTTTTTTTTTTTTTTTTTTTGGCTGATGCTCTAAAAGTTTGTTTTCTTGCATCATATGCCTCTGCTAATGCTAATTGGATAGACTGCATTCAATCCAGGTGCCTTTTTAGGTTTAACTTCAACAATTTCCTCTTCTAATTTTCTTTCAGTTATCACAAAATCATCTCCTTCTCCCTGGTAGCAAAATTCCTGTATATCATTGATGATATACAGGATGAATGATGATATCCCGAACTGAATATCATCATTCTTCTCTTTCTTGGTGATTCCTTTCTACTTCTGACTCTTGCTTCCTCTCTCAGGGTAACTCGGGAATTTTTTTTGGATGGTGCAGCATAAGTCTAAGGCTTCCTTGCACCATACAGCTAATAATAATAATAATAATAATAATTGGCTGAGGGGGCTGGTTCGAAAAGTTGGAGACAGTCTCCCGAGCAAGACAATGGAGCAAGTGGTGCTGTCCTCCGTAAGCCTACCACAACAGAAGGGAAAGACCATCCAGCCCCACCAACTGGAAGTGTTTCTTGTGCAACTGTGGCATCACAGGAAGGAAGAAAATGCCAATGCATGAAGTGGAGCATTAAAACGAATACGTACATCATGCAAGAATACTATGAAATAACCAGGCTAGAGACTGATGTGACAATGTACAGATCGTGACTACATACCATGTAGTTGGAACGATACCCAGATATTCAGGTCACCGAACAGCGATTAGCAGACCAAAGAAGAACCATCATCACGAAGAACATCATAGCTCCTGCCATCTTGGAAAAAATCAAGCAGGATGTCAGCGATCAACTACAAAGCACAAAGGACATGGTCAATCTGGAACCAGAGGAGGAACAACAAGAAGAAATACAACCCAGAGTAGCTGAAGTGGAAAGAGACGAAGTCATACTATCCAGAACAGAAGACGAGTGGAAGGAGACCCTAACAGAATTCAAAGGAATGGACCACACAAGAACCCAAGTGATACCCAAGCAGAGGCCAAATAAAATCTTGTGGAGAGTAGCAGACCACCTCAATCGGAAAATAATGCCACGTTACATTGACAACAATGGTGCAATGCTGGAGGCTATCCACACAGCCATATACTGTGCTGTCATAGCAGCCACTAGTAAAGAAACGAGAGACCAGCAGCAGAAGAACCAAAAACAGAAGGAACCGCCAGCTTGGGAAAGAAGACTACAGCAGAAGATAGAAGAATTAAGAGTCAAGATAGGTCAGTTGACCCAGTACCAACAGGGTAATAGAAGTAAGAAATTGATTGGAAAGGTGAAGAGCATCCTCAAGAGAGACAGCGTCCACAGCAAATATGAGATCAGAAATCAGAGAATAGGAGAATACTTGGACACACTGAAGCAAGAGACTATGCTGATACAAAGAGAGCTCCCAGAGGAAAATAAACAACTGAATCTTCGATGAGGACCAAAAAGCCTTCTACAGGAGTCTAGGAGAAGACGGGAATGTACCACCCGAGCAGAAGACGATTGAAGAGCTATGGGGCAACATATGGAGCAGGGAAGTAAGACATAACAGTCGAGCCCCCTGGACAGAACTAGAACGCAACAAAACCAAGGATGCACAAGAGATGAGAGAGTGGGAGATTCAGGAAGAAGTAAAACAGACGATCAAGAACTCTCAAAACTGGCAAACTCCAGGAATAGATAACATCCATATTATCTATTATTGGTACAAGAAGCTCATTTTCACACAACAAGCACCTGGCAGAGCAGTTTATGCGAATGATAAGGCACCCAGAGACAATCCCAATGATTCTGGGAGCTCTTTGTATCAAAGAGCCTTCTACAGGAAACTGGGTGATGATGAGAAAGCAGGAAACAGACCACCCGAGAAGAAGACGATTGAAGAGTTCTGGGGAAATATCTGAAGCAGTGAAGTAAGACATAACAGACGAGCACCCTGGATAGAAGTAGAACGGAAGAAAACGAAGGACGTACAAGAGATGAGAGAGTGGGAGATTTGAGAAGAAGTAAAACAGTTGATCAGGAACACCCACAACTGGCGAATCCCGGGAATTGATAACATCCACAACTACTGGTACAAGTAGCTCACCTGCACACACAAGCACCTAGCAGAGCTGTTCACTCGAATGATAAGGCACCCGGAGACAATCCTGAAGTTTCTCACTGAAGGAGTCACATATCTGAAGCCTAAAGATGAAGATACAAGAAACCTGGTGAAATACAGGCCAATCACATGCCTCCCAATAATGTACAAGATCCTGACAAGCTGCATAACCAAGAAGATATCAGACCACTTAGAGAGTCAGAACATAATGGCCGAACAACAGAAAGGATGCAAGCGGAGGAGCAAACGATGCAAGGAGCAATTAACCATATATGCCATAGTTATGGAGCAAGCCTTCAAGAAGCACCAACCTATACACAGCCTACATCGATTACCGCAAGGCCTTCGAATCCGTACCTCATAGCTGGCTAATAGAGACCCTGAAGGTCTACAAGGTCAATCCGATAGTGACAAACTTCCTAGGAGCAACAATGGCGAAATGGACTACCACCATTAAGGTCGAAAACATCACAACCAGGCCAATCCCCATTAGAAAAGGAATCTTTTAGGGAGATGCTCTGAGCCCACTATGGTCTGTCTAGCACTCAACCCGCTATCCACCATGCTCAATGGCAGCAATATGGATATAACCTCAAAGAAGGAAGAAAGAACCTGTACACCCTCACCCAACTGATGTACTTGGATAACATCAAGTTCTACGCGGCAACCGAGAAGCAACTCCAGCAACTACTCCGGATCACTGAAGAATTCAGCAAGGACATCAGGATGGAATTTGGTCAAGACAAATGCAAGACCCACACAATGCCCCAGGGAAAATTAGTTGGCCAAAACTACCAGCTGCTGACTGGTAAAGAGATCGAAGCTATGACAGAAGGAGAGACCTACAAATAGCTAGGGATGATGCAGGCTGAGCAGTTAGAACACAAGGAAATCAAGAGGTGCCTGACTGAAAAATATTCAACCGAAATTGAATGGAGAGAACACAGTTAAAGCCATAAACACCTATGCAGCTCTAGTACTAACATACACATTCGGGGTCATAGATTGGACTAACAGCGAGCTAGAAGATATCATGTGAAAGACAAGGGCAACGATGACCAAGAGTCGCCAACACCACCCGAAGTCAGCAGTGGAGGGACTAACAATACCTTGGAAAGAGGGAGGAAGGGGCCTGATAGAGCAACAGAAAACAGCAATAATTAACCTGAAAGATTACTTGATTACTTCAAGAACAACACAGCACCACTCCACCAGGCCATAACGTTGTTGTTGTTGTTATTTGGTTTTTTAGGAGCATTAGCAACTAAGGCCATATTGCTCCAGGGATATGTGGTGGTCATTCCCTGACCTTTCCGCATCCTCCGTATTTGGTGGTCACAGGCTCGAACCCTGGTCTAATCAAGAAGCGTGTGCTATGCACTGCTGCTCCTGCCCACCTGGCCATAAGGAAGATAGATAAGTGGTATACCCCAGTCAACCTAAGCGAGGAACCCCTCCCGCCAAGGCAGCACAAGAAACGAAGTTAGAAAGGTGGGCAAAGAAGATACTCCATGGCAGAGACTACAATGACTGCCATCAAGATCACATCGATAACATTGCTTCCAATGCATAGCTCACAAGTGGGACGCTGTTCCCCGAGAATGAAGGATTCATGCTGGCCATCCAAGACCAGGTAATCAACATCAGAATCTACATCGCAAAGGAGCCCAGAATGTCAGATGACACATGTCGACGATGTCACCTGACCTCAGAAACGATCCAACACATCACCGCGGGGTGCAAGGTGATCACTCAGACTGAGTACACTCATAGACATGACTAGGTAGCCAGGATAATACATCAGAAGTTAGTGAGGAAATACCAGTTGACCAAAGAAAGTGTACCATACTACAAGTACGAATCCCAGGCAGTACTAGACACCCAAACCAACAAGCTGTACTGGGACCGTGCCATAATAACAGATCAGACAATCCCGCACAACAGACCAGATATAACCCTTGTGGACAAGATGGAAAAGGCTACCTACATGATTGACATAGCAGTGCCCAACACTAGTAATGTCCAGAAAAACGCATGAGGAAAAAATTAGGAAGTACATGAACCTGAGACATGAGATCAAGGAGATGTGGCATATGCAAGAAGTATCAACCATCCTGATCATCGTGTCAACCATTGGTATGGTACCAACGACTCTACATAGCACCCTAGCAGCAATAGGTCTCCCAGAGAACATCTACAAAGAACTCCAGAAAGTTGCAATCCTGACCACCTAGGATAGTCAGAGATTTCCTGGACCAACAGTAACACCAGACATTACAACCGCCCTGTGTATTTGGTAACAGTACCCGTTACAGAGTGGAAACCCCCAATCAGGGAGAAATAATATAAGAGCAACAATAATAATAATAATACAGTCAATTCTGGTTGTTTGGGACATATCGGGACTAGTGCATTTTGGCCTGATTAGGCAGCTGCCCCAGTTATCCGAAGTTTCATGTAAAAAGTGTTAAAAATACAATGGACCCCGCTTTACAATTGGTTCACTGTTCAATCAAATCACATTATGATGGAGTCACCATAGTAAAGTACCATTCACTATACGATGTGTAGTAAGCGCTGGTCATTGTGATCATATTTGTGAATTGAATTTTAATTCTATTAAACAGCGATTCTAATTAGCAAAAATAAGAGGAATATTATCCACAGGCTATAAAAGTAAAGATATATTAAGTACAAATTTACTCTTTATTACCTTACCAATTAAAAAATTAAATGATACGTGAAAATCTGAAGAATATAAGCGATAATCGGAATAATTAATACGTACTGTAATATGGACATACTAACTAGTTGACATTTCTGTTCACTGACATTTGTGGGGGAAGTTAAAATTTAAAATAGTAAAAAGATAAGCAATCAATAACAAAGAACACAAATTGCAAGTAATACGATATGCGTAAGTGAGAACAAAGTAACAAGTTATGAAGCTTTAAAAATAGGAATGAAGAGAAGATTCTGAAAATTAATTTTTTTATATGATTGAAGATTTCATGGACGTGTAAACACATTTCACCACAATAACCCATAGAATTCCGGCTGTCGGTATTATCCCAAAATCAATAAGATCGAGTTTACTATCCGTTTATGACAGATTGTACTAAGAGAAAAGCCAGATAAACAGGTGACTGCTAATTGTTTTATTGTTGTGATCTCCATAAATCTGACTGAACTACATGGTAAGGTCGGAGACAATCGTAAGGTAATCTCCAGTGCTGCAGTCTCTTGCCCTGATTAAATGGCATGTTGTCCCAATTAAGTGAAGTAAACCCTGGCTATTTTCTTGATTGGGTTCTGTTTTTTAAGATTTGTCCCAAATAAATGGCTATCCGATTAACCTGTGGCCCAAATAACTGGAATCCATTGTAATAATAAGACACCATGAGCTACTCTTGCAGGCCATCTGCACTGCTCAGAAAATTTCATATCTGACTGCACAATTACTCCCTGGTCCCTTTCATTCTCTACTAACCTGAGTGTAGTACTATACACTTGATATGCTCTTCTGGTGCTATTGTTACCCATATGCAGTACTTTCTATTTGTCAATGTTAAACTTCAGTTGCCACCTTTAACCTCATCTGCTCAACTTTTCCAGATCCTGTTGCAGTAGTGTACTATTATTACTGTCATTAACAACCCTGCTAACCTTCATATCGTCTGCAAACATTAACTCTGATATACCTTCATCAATATCATTGATAAATACAGAAAACAACAATGGGCCAAACACCGAACCCTGCAGGACTTCACTAATAACATTAGTCCATGAAGAGCAGTGTCCATTGATTGCCACTCTCTGTCTTCTCCCACTCAACCATCCTTTTATCCATTGTAGCAACTTGCCCTTAATCAGAGGTGTATTGCTAAAAAAAATAGTACCAGAATGCTTTTCATAAAAAAAATACTGCCGGAACGCTCATTCTCCAGAAGACTATATGATAATGCTACGTCGATTGTACAGTAACTGAATCAGACTTCAGACTCATGGTTCATAGAACAACCAGTTCTAGTGTTCAGCTTATGGCAAATCAAAATGCAGCATTTGCACACATCAAAGTATATCTCAGTCGTTGGATCTCTTTATCTAACACGTACTTTAGTAAGAAACGTTCAAGTTTCATTGCAAACGTTATATTTATGTTTTTAAATAAATCTATTAATTTTAAAGATTACTATTAATATATATTTTTAGTAACAATGGGTAAAATAGATATTTCTCCCTCCCCTTTGATTATGCCACTGTTTAATAATATTAGGTGTATAAATTTAATGATTTTCTATTATGACATTTAGAAAGAATACCGGAATGTTATTCTGGTGCATTCCGGTGTGAATACACCACTGCCCTTAATGCCATACTGCTCTAATTTGTACAGAAGTCTTCCATGTGCAACAGTATCAAAAGCTTTCCTAAAATCCATGTATATGATAACAAAGCTATTTTTTGCATCCAGTTCCTTTATGACCACATCACAGTATCCAATCAAATTTGTCAGACAAGACTTCCCCTTAACAAACCCATGCAGTGTCCAACCTATAACTGCAGTCTTGTCTAGATGATCCTGCATTGCTTCTTTAACCAGTGACTCCATTATTTTCCTGTTAGTTTAACTTCTGTTAAACTAACAGGTCTGTAATTACTCGGGTCACCCTTTTATCCCCCCCCTTTGTGTGGGGACACATTTACACAGTTGCAGTCTATGGGAACCTCCTCTGAGTCTAAGGAAGCTTTCATAATTCATCTAAGGGTTTGCTTACTTCCTTTAATATAACTGGATAGATCCCATCCACCCCAAGGTGCCTTTGTTATATTAAATTTCAACAATTTCTCCTCCACTTTGCTCTCAGTTATTACAAAATCATTTATCTCCCTGCCAGAGTTTGATAAGCTGCTGGCGTCCACTTTACTAGAGACTTCTCATGCGCGAATGTAGATGCAAAATACTCATTCAGTTTGTCAGCTACCTCAGCAGGTTCATCACCAATTGCATTGTCGATGTCAAGTGGACTGATCTGATTCATCCCTTTCCTTCTAGAGTTTACATAAGTAAAGAAGTCTTTACTGTCTTTCTTTGAATCCTTTGCCAAGATTTCATATAATCTGCCTTTGCTTGCCTAACGTCCTTTGTGGCTACAGACTATCTTATATCTACCATACGATCTGTGTCTCCTGAAAGAAAAGAGAGTCCTGTAGTAAAGTCAATCATAAGTAAGAATTCCCTTGTAGAACTTTACTTAGTGTACTAAACAGTATAATTTATACATACAAGGTGTGTATAAATTATACACACCTTGTATAATTACTCACGATCAATAAAGTTGACAGATAGGTGCAATAGCAAGAACACAAAGTGAAGGAGCCCAAAAATCGTTTTATTTTTATTCAAAGTAATCATCACCTGATTGAATGTACTCATTACATCATTCTAAAAGTTTCTAAAAAGAAGCAGTGAAGGTGTCCAAAGAGATGATGTTCTGTTCAGTTACATTTTTCGTTAAAAAAAAAGAAAAAGAAAATGTCTTCAACACCCCAAAATCTGTTTCCTTTGAAGGCAGTTTTCACCTTAGGAAAATAGGAAGAAGTCCAATGGTGCTAGATCAGAAGAATAGGATGGATAGTTGATTTGTACAATGTAATATTTCATCAGAAATGTCACAACAAATGCAGAATGGGTGGAGAGCATTGTTGTGCAACAAGAACCAGCAGCCTTTCTCTTGAAATTGTGGCATCACTTTCTACTTACAAGTGTTTTAATAGTCTTTGAAGCACTTACCTGTAAGTAGAAAGTGAGGCCACAATAGTCTTTGAAGCACCTGTAAGTTGAAAGCAGCATTAATTCTCTCGCCATTAAATAAAAATACTTTGCATATCACACCCTAGTTTGTCGAAAAACATGACCAGCATCGTCTTGATCATGGACTTATATAAAGAAAACCTTTTGGGCTTTGGTGATGCCCTTGTATAAACAACCAACACCCATTTCCAGTGAAAATACAGTCGAAGGAAATTAGGACTGTCTTGACAAGTCGGGATGAAGTCTTTGCATGATGACAGTCTTCACTTCTTTGCTCATCTGCAAGGTGTTGTGCACACAACTTTTGCACAAACCTTTCTTTTCCCTAAATCATCATGCAGAAGTTGATGAACTGTCTCCTTATATCCTGACTCATCAGCCATTATCCTGAGAGTCACCCGACAATTCTTGCCTCCATTTCCCTAACTTTTGCAACTCTGTCCTCATTTTGAGAGGTTGACAGAAGCTGACTTCTTGTGTCATTGTGAGCATCCTTATGTCCATCTTTGAACTACTTATACCATTGAAACACACAATTAACTTAACATTTCATCACTACATACAGTTTTTAACATTTCATATGTTTCTGTTGCAGATTTTTCCAGTTTCAAGCAAAATTTGATAATCGTTCAGTACACCATTGCAAAACCATTACACAGAATGTTAAAGCTACTAAAAAAACTGGTTGTTACTTGCATCCTATCAGCCTACTAGACAATCTGTGCCACTGTCTGTTGGAGGAAGTTTAACACGTTCCTGCTGGGGTGTTTATTTAACGTGAGGCCAAAGAGACAGATAGACTCACGACTTTTATTTCCCAAATGACAACTGTGTTTTTTTCATTATTTGGTTCATTTATGTGACAAATCACATAGTATGTGCAAGAAAAACGGGTTGTCATTTGTTTTTTGTGAAAATTTGATAGCAACCCACCAGTGGTTCACCCCACCCTGTAGTGTTAATTATTGTCAATGAACGGGGATAAGCGCCAGTGAGTCACCAATGCACATGCTCGAATTACTTCCTAGTACCGCGACAAGCACTGTTTTCCAATTTGTTCGTACTCTGTGAGACTGATAATAGTTATTGACTTCATTTCAAATATGTGCACGTGTGGAGAACATTTCTCCACTATAATCTAGAGATTGAGGTAAACTCTTTAGATATTTTGAATTTTCATTTATCATATTTATAGATACCTATTTCTAAAATGTTTTGAAATGAATCCCTCCTCTTTTTATGGAAAATGAGCTAAAGACAAAGAATTTTTGATGAATATAAGTGATAGTAATGATTCAGATGTACCTCTTTTGAAAGAAAAAGGTGGCCAAAAACAAAATGAAAATCGTCCAGGGACATCGAGAACAGATTTGGACTTGTGGACAAAAGAGAAGCCACAATATTTCTTTAGTGATGAATCCGACGACGGGTCAGAATTGGATGATTTAGACATATTACAATTACAGTGATGGTGATGATAAGATCCAAACCTCAGAAGGATCTGATGAAAATGATGAAAATAATGACCCAAATTCTCAAGTAATCTCCAATGCATCTAAGTTTGAAATTGTTATTTGGCAAGAGGTAGGAAAACCTAAAATTTCAATTAATGAATATAATAAAGATGCTGAAATCCTTGTTGATGTTGATTTGAACCAACCTTACCATATATACAAACTGTTTCTAACTGAAGATATTTTTCAGATGATGGTGACTGAAACCAACAGATATGCACAGTACTGTTTGTCATCAGCAGCTAGTAATATACGAACACCCAAAAAGAAGAAAGCTGATTGGAGACCAACCACTGAACCAGAAATGGAAAAATTTCTTGGAATATTATTGATAATGGGAATTGTTCATGTCCCAGATATAAGATTATACTGGTCAAAAAAAGATTTATACTTGAATAATCTCATTAGGAAATCTATGAGTAGAGAGAGTTTCCTAGATCTGCTGAAATATTGGCATTTCTCTGACAACAAAACTGAAAATGGACAATACTGTCTAAACAAAATCAGAATTTTATTAGATAAAGCTAAAAGGAATTTTCAAAGCATGTTAAAGCCAGGAAAAAACTTGGTAATTGATGAAAGTTTGATCCCTTGGCGTGGAAGGCTACTCTTTCGCCAGTATACCCCTAACAAATCTCAAATATTGGATCAAATTTTATAAATTATGTTTGCCCGAGGGATATACTCATGGAATCTCTATTTATACCGGAAAGGGTGATTCAGTGGAAGGTAAAGGACATTCCCATGCTGTCTCAATGAAACCGATGGCTAATCTGCTCAATGAAGGACGTATCCGTTATTCGGATAATTTTTACACCAGTTTCCCTCTAGTGCAAGAGTTATTAGAAAAGAAAACCTTTCTCTGTGGGACTCTAAGAAGCAATCGAAAAGGAATACCGAGGAATATTACAGGGAAAAAAAAATGAAATGGGGAGATATAATTACTCTTGAGAATAACAAAGGAGTGAAAATCATGAAATGGATCGATAAAACACCAGTAATGATGCTAACAACAAGCAAAACTCATCAGTGTAAAATTATTGAGACAGGAAAGAACAATAAAAAGGGAGAAAAAATCAAGAAACTTGTAGCTGATAATAGCGATGTTATTATCAGCTACAATCAGTGGTGAGCTATAGTGGGCTCGCGAGGGCCCATTGTTATTTTTTTTTAAATTTGCGAGCCCATTTTTGAGACAATCATTTATTTTTCAAATAAAATCCTGAATGCACTTATTGAGTATCCAGAGCCGAAACTATGGTGGGGCGAGGGGGGCCCATTCCCAGCATTTTAAAATTGCTTCATTTTTGATTTAATTAGTCAGACCTCAATTTAACAAACTTCTTTATACCGAATTTTTTTTTATTTCCCCCCCCACACTTTTTTTTATGTGAAACCCAAACACGAGAGGTATTAGAACCTATAGTACTTAGTACCGTGCTTGGGTTGGAGGTTGAGAAGACGAAAGAAGATATTTGTTGACATTGGACTTGAACTTCTGTAATTACATTGGTAATTACATTTAAAATAGTTTCTGTTGAATGAAGAAAATTTCCATGTAACGAGCGGATTAGGAGAGACAACTTTGTACGCATTGTTCTCACCTCTGGCCTTTAGGCAATTTAGATAATTAGAAAGTGCAAATTAGGGGTGAAAGGGATTACCGTTTCACAATGTTAGTGGTGTCCATAAAAACCTATGCAGTCACATACTGAGAAGTCGCGCTAGTCAATATGCTTTCCATAGTCAGTCAGAGGATTAAGAAGATTCCGACACGGATAATAGCCCCTGGTCGACGTGTGTTGTGGTTCCCTTTACTCGGACAAACGGGTGTATGTTTTTCGGAGAAGTGAGTGATCCACACTTAATTTCTCCTGTCTATGTTTACATGGTCACAGTAGCAGAATATTCGCGTGATTCCGATATTTTGCACTGTATTCAAAGAACTAGTGATAGTAGCAATGTGGGGGGGGGGAATTGAGGAAACTAAGATATTATATAAACTTTATGAAGATGAAATGGTGGCAGATTTTGAAACTCTGTCGAGCCTTTCACTCTGTAGAAAATGTTCCAAAATATAATGGCATACAGGCAATAATTAAAAAACTATTACCAATCTCCAAAAAACTAGCGCAAATTAAGGATGATTGCTAAAGAACTTGATGTGGAAACTATAAAGATCGGTCGTGTGTTCGGGCCATGATGAGCAGCTTTTAGCTTGCTGACGGCAATTGTGCGTTGGAGGAATTCCCGCTTTGTGCAAACATTTTGAATCAGAAGTTAAATAATCCAGATTATTAAATCGACCTTTAAATTTGGAATTTCTTAACAATTTAGCAGTAATGATCGACATCCTGCAGGAGCTCTCTTACCTTTCAGAAGCTTTACAGAATCACTATGGTAAAAGCAGATAAATTAATAATTCGAACTATTAATGCTATTGCTAATTTGAAAAATTCTGAAGCTAAAATTGAGAGCATGCTGAAGTGGAAAGAATTTGAAGGAATCAAAATTGAAAGTAAAAAAAAAATTACCTCGTGACAAGTTATTAAAGGCATTGTTTTATCCTTAAAGGATAAGTTATTAATGCAATGGAGTAATTTTAAATTAAATAAAGAAAATAACGATACCATTGAAAGAAATTTTAAACATATGCTACCGGAAATCGGGAATATGAAAGAACTTTCGTCTCGGTGGGAAGACGGTGAAAACCGAATAAGAGATTTAAGTTTTCTGATAAAAAATATGAAATAAAAATTAATGATTTTAGAGATTTTGTCAAAGATAGTTTATCTTTAAAATCGAGTGAAATTCCCTTTTTAATTAAGAAAGCCAGAAAATATCTTTGAAACCACTGCGATTAGCAGTGCTGAAGCTGAGTGAGCTTTCAGCGTAATGAATAATATTGTGACAATTAAACACATTGCAGATTACAATGACCATACCTCTTAGCTCTTATCTAAATGGCAAACCATTGCTTCAATTTGATCCCGATTGTTACATCAAATCAATCCTCTGTAATCATCGCTCAGCTATTGAGCAAAGCAGAAGATCGACAACAAATATTAATTTGTTGTAGATTTACTTAATAAAGAAGTAAATTGGCACTTTTTAGAATAAATTTTTCTTGAATATTTGTGAAATATATTTTTTTCATGTAATCTGTGATTTTTGGGTACTTTTTCTAGTGTAGTTTGTTTTTTATGTAATATTTATTTTTATATTGTGGAATGTTTTGTGATAGTTTTTATGTAATTTGTGATATGGGAAATATTTTGTGTTATTTTTCATTCTCAATATTAAAATTTTATCATGAAAAAAATGTATCCGTCAGTGGCGTAGCTACCATGTAGGCAGGCAAGGCAATTGCCTCCAGGCCCGGCGTCTTTGGCTCTCTCCTGTTTTTGCAATTTTCATTAATTAAGTAGGGGCCCGAACATGTTCTTTGCCTCCGGGCCCGAAAAAGGGTAGCTACGCTACTGGTATCCATTATAAAAATTGGACAAATAAAAAAGTTGCGCATGTGTCGAGCACGCAGAGTAGATGGTTTATGCGAAACATCCTTCGCGTTTCTTTTAGGTATTTTGATTTGTATGTATCAATTACGAAATAAAAGAGCTTTCTTATTGTAAATATTTTATTGATCATTCACAGGTTTTCATAATTTCTGGAAGACAACGTACAATGGATTTAGGATAACTAAAGTAAGAGATGCATACTTGCGAGTGCAACGTATCTAAATAGCACCGATTGATGTACTGATCTTGTAGTTGAAGCGACATAAGCAGCTGTTAGGGGTACCTAACAATGGAATGTAACAAAAATGCGAGACGAAAAAAGAAATTGTTGACAAATATTTGTATTGTTGCAATCATACTTACTGCAGTAGTAACTTCAGGAAGCATGATCGCGACGTCATAGTATTCAAAAATTCTAAAAAGTTAGAAGTCCAGACACTGTCGTATCCAGTTATCATCGTAAGGCAAAGCATGACGACCAGATTTAAAATTTTTTTTTTTTTTTATATAGACCTAGGAATGTTTTACACATTCACTTATATGCATGATTAAGGGGGTTATAAATCGCATCTGTCCACCTCCCTAAATCCGCCACTGACTCAAGATATCATACCAGTCACGAAAAATGCATCACGATCTAATCACACTACTAGTAGTGTGAGCGTGCGAAGCACCTCTAGTAGAAGTCACGGATGGCGTCATTTCCGTGACCGATCAAATTTACTCGGTATAAAGTCGGAAAAACTGCGAGCCCATTGTTAAAATATTCACAGCTCACCACTGGCTACAATCAAGCAAAGAAGGGAGTGGATATATCTGCCCAAATGGAGTCATATTATAGTAGCCTGCGTAAAACCGTAAAATAGTATAAAAAAGCTGCAATGGAGATCGTCTTTGGTACCATGCTAGTCAACGCATGGGTGGCACAGAGTAAATTTAGGACTAATAATCGTCCATCCATCCTTCAATTCCGAGCAAGTACAATACAGTTTATTGAATAGTGAGACTACTACTACTAAAGTAATAAAGGCACCTGGCAGAGCATTAGCATTAGCAAAGGCACATGATGCAAGAAAGCAAGCTTATATAGCATCAGCCAAAAAAAAACAAAAAAAAAAAAAAACCCTTATTTCACCCATCCACTCGCTCCAAATGTTTGTCACATTCTGCCTTGAATCTATTTAAGCTATCAATGACAGATGGAAGTTTGTTCCAGCAATCAATCACCCGCTGGCTAAACGCAAACTTCCGCACATCTATCCTACAACCGTCTTTCCTCAGTTTGAATTTATGCAATCTCAAGCGATTATTCTGAGCAAGAGGAAGAATTTCATCTGCATTGAGCATGCTCAAACCATTCAAGGCTTTATACACCTCAATCAGATCATCTCGCAGGTGCCTAGGCTCCAGACACTGTCATTCGCAAAACTTAAGCCTTTCTTCGTAAGAGCAACCCTTTGTTCCATTCACTAATCTTGTTGCCCTTCTCTGTACTCGTTCCAGCAGCTCTACATCCTTCTTAAAATGAGGCCTCCAGACCTGTATACAGTACTCAAGGTGTGGCCTGACCATTGCCTCATACAAGGGGATAATCATCTCCTTATTCCTGCTAGAAAAATTCCTGTATATCATTGACAAGACACCATGAGCTACTCTCCTTATTCCTGCTAGAAAAATTCCTGTATATCATTGACAAAACACCATGAGCTACTCTTGCAGACTGTCATATCTGCCAGAAAACAGAAAACTTCATATCTGCCTGCACAATTACCCCCAGGTCCTTTTCATTCTCTACCACTGTCAGTGTGGTACCACAGTTGATATGTTACTCTGGGATTACTGCTTCCCATATGTAGTACTTTACATTTGTCAATGTTAAACTTCATTTGCCACCTCTCAGCCCATCTGTTCAACTTTTCTAGATCCTGCTGCAGCAATGTACTGCCATTAGTGTCATTAACAACCCTGCCAACCTTCATATCATCTGCAAACTTGGACATAAGCCTGATGTACCATCATCAATATCATTTATAAATACAGAAAACAACAATGTACCCAACACTGAACCCTGAGGGACTGCACTAATAACATTAGTGGAGTCTCTCAGGGTTCAGTGTTGAGCAGAATTCATACTTTTTCTAAAATGGAAGGTCAAGCAAGGAAAGTTAGGAAACGTTGCAGGGAGTGTTACAAGAAATTTCTGAAAAAGAAGGAAAGAAAGAAGCAGACCAGAAGGCAAAAAAGTTAAAATATTTTGTCAAGATTGTGAAAATCAGTCCATTTTGTGACTAGAATGCTTCAACATAATTCACTGTAAGCAAAAATAATTATATTCGAAATAAAAACTGTCAACTGTTGGTTCCTTTTTCTATTCCAACTACTATGATTTTATATAACCCACACAAACCTCAAAAAATAAAAAATATTGATCCTAGGCTGACACTTGGTAGATAAATATATATGGAGGATGGGGGAATCCGATAAAATGCTTAAACACTGGGCGCTTAATGCCAAAAACTGAATACAAGACTCATAGCACAACAAGACATCCATGGGCCGCAACGTCCGATGATAATTAGCTACAGAGACTCACTGGTGGATTGCTTTGCCCAGTGGACATTAGAACAGCGATCCACCGGTGGACTGCCCCAGCATTAACATGTTAAACAACAACATACCACTTCTGTTTGTTTTCGACCTCGTCGAACATGACTGCAAAAGCACCAGTCCGGGAACTTTATTACTACTACACCTTGTATATAATATATATAACATAATTAAAGATTGCTCTTTTGAATTCATAGTTAGATATTTTGTAATTTTAAACTTTAATTAGAAAATATTATGGATTCATCTGACAAAGTTACTAATATAATGCCAATGTTTTGAGTCATGGTGCAATTGCCAGAGATAATTCTGCTGTGAGTTATGGCCTTTTTCATTGCATTTTGCCACTTAGCTGATAGAGAGACATTTTATCAGCAAAATATAGGGGAGAGACAAATTAAACTCAACACACTATCTGGCATGACCGAGTCTCTGTGGAAGCAAGTTGATGCCTTGGAGCAATTAATTCTGGGGGCTTGTTGGAGACTCAAGTGTTTGATACCAAGTCAGGTAACATACTCTCAAATCTGGCCCCTTCTAGAAATGGATCATCCAGTGCAGAATGCTTTGATTATGAGGAAGTAGACTTACTTGAGGACTTAATTGTAAAGGAGACACGAATATATTCTGTAAGAAAGACAGATAGCATATAACCAGAGTATGTTTAATTGATGATGAAAAACAATTTATCAGCTTAAATGAATTTAAAGCTTAAATGAATTCATTGGGGGAGCTCTAATTCCTTCACTGGAGACTGGCTGACTACAGCCTTGACTGAAGAGGCATTTAGAAATTTCTCCATTCATCAATTGGACTTGAACCCAGACCTCTCCAAGTGAGTGACAATAGGCAAAAACCATTTGCTATCACAGTGACAGAAGAGCAAATTGGAGCTTTCTTCAAAAACAGTGGCAGAAATAAAGGAATGACAAAACACATTATATATCACTTTTTCTCTTGATGTACCATACATTGTAATATGCATCAAACACAACCTGCAATCCAGAAAATTTCAATATTTGGAAAGGCTCACATCCAACGTTGTCAGATTTTGGAAGTTCATCTGTACATGAAATTTACATATCAATAGAGTGGTACAATACTGAGGTTACTAAAGCCATGTTGACTTCAGTAACTCAGCACTTACCAGACAAAAAAAATTGTCTTTAGTTGAAATGCAGTTTTTGGAGCTCACTTTTACACAATACACTGTTTTGTTCAGGGGCAGAAAGGCCACAGGGACTATCAGTCAAAATTCTCTTTGGCTGGGATATTCAAGATTAAATAAAGTAAATAAATAAATGTGGTTATGATGGACATTGTAACAAAATTCAACATTTCTTACATTGATGTTCAATGTAAGAAATAAATGGCTTTTATTTGCCTCTTTCTTCCAAATTAGTAGGAAAATATATTTCAATGAGTTGACATCTATTCACTGTGGGATGTATAAACACAGATCTATGTTTTGAAGCTCCTCTCAAACAATATGTTCATAAAAGTACAAACTGTCTTCAAATTTTTCTAGCATGTCCCACCATCTCTTATCTGTATTTCTAATTGTAGACACAGTTTATTACAGATGGTATCATGGAAATAGCTTGGAAAACTGGATAACACTTGTTGATCTAGAATACAAAATGTCACAGGGTGAGGAGATTCCAATCCCCCCCCCCTCCCCAACTTCTGCCTTATTCATAACAAACAGCTGCACTGGCAACTGTTTGTTATGAAGACGTCTACCAGTAATTTCACTTAGTTGGTAAACTAACTGAAATATTTTGAAAAAAAAATTTTTTTTTTTGTTACATGCATATTATCTAAAATTATATAAGAACTTCAATGTTTAAATTACCTGAGACTTTCCAGGAAGAATTGAACAATCAAGATATTTTCTATGTGAAAAAGAATGCTGATTTGGACAAAGTGGAGGATGAGAAACATGGGTAGGAACTACTGGCGATGAAGTGAAAATAGTGCTTCCATCGGTTTCACCAAAATCAGGATTTTTCACATCTGCAAAATAATCTACATTGTACCTATTATTTTTCTATATGCTGCCAAACTATTGTCAGTTTAGCACTTTCCTTTTTATTTTCTTTTGTTATTTTTTTTTTGCTTTAAAATTCTATTTAACTGATTAGTCTCTCATTAACAATTATAACATTCATGTGATCAGTGATTGAAGGTAATGATTATGAATTTCAGGGTGATTATAAAGTTTGCATCATCTTCAGTTAATACAGTTCTGACTAACTTCTGGCTTTTGAAAAGCTGGAGATTGGTAACTTTAAGCAGGAGGAAGTCCACACACACACACCAGACTACAAATTAAATTTTACTCAAAACATACACATTTGATATCAAAATACAGATATAGGATTGTTTACCAACCACCTTACCAACCATTGATACAATGGTTGGCAAGGTGGTTAATCACAATAATCAGCGTATATCACAGAAACAAGATCTAGGAAAATTTGGCATATGGATTAAGAAGTGGCAACTGAAGTTAACATTGGCAAATGCAGAGTACTACATAGATAGTAGTAATTCCAGAATAACATGCAAAGTGGTAAAACACTGAAAGTAGTAGAGAATGAAAAAGACCTGGGGTAATTGTGCAACTAGGTATAAATTTCTCCAATCAGTGCAGACGGGCAGCTATGGCAGCTTGTGGGGTTTTGTCAATGATATATATAGGGATTTTGACAGTAGGCAGAAGGAGCCACAAAATCACATAAGGCAAAGTTAAGGCCACACCTTGAGTGATTGCATACAGATCTGGAAGACTCATTTTATAAAGGTTGGGGAGGAGCTGTTGGATCGAGTTCAAAGAAGAACAATGAGATTAGTGAGGGGGAACAAAAGGGTATTCTTACTAAGGAAGACTTCAGTGCTGCAAATTGCAGCACCTGAAAACTAGGCACCTACAAGGTGTTCCCCTCACTAATCTCATTCTTCTTCTTTGTATAAACACCCAACACTCATTTCCAGTGAGAATATAGCCGAAGGAAATTAGGACTGTCTTGACAAGTCGGGATGAAGTCTTTGCACAATGACACTCTTCGCTCATCTGCAAGGTGCTGTGTGCATGCAACGTTTGCACAGACCTTCAAGTTTGTAGGGTTTTGAATGGATTGAGTAAGATAAATATTATTGGCATCCCTACTTTGGCTCAGACAACAAGGGGACACAGGTTTAAATTTGAGAAGAATGGTTGCAGGAATAAATGTGTAGAAATCTGCTTTCAGCCAGAGGATAGATTGTTGGAACAACCATCCATCCGATGTGGATGTTCACGGTTTTAATAAATTTATGATAGAATCTGACAAATTACTTTGATTGATGCTGTATAGACTTTCTTCCTTACATTATTTGTCAGTACTAATGCACTCCATACTGCGGAGATGGGAGAAATACCAGGTGCCGTCTGACACAAACATACCTTATGTACTCCATACTCTTTCTAATAACTGGTTTCCATGGGACATGGCTGATAAAAATCATATTCAAGTTCATAGGAGGAGAATTATGGAAATGGTAATTCTCTTAATAGTAAAAAAAAAAAAAAAAAAGAACAAAAAATTCATAAAAGCAGTGATAATATCTTATATAAAAAGAGTAGGAGAGAAAACTATGAAATAAAGCGAAAAGTACAAACTTTGTGGTATTTATACTATTATTACTGAAAACTTGGTAATTTTCCTAGGGAAGTGATTTTCCCAGCTATATGTAGACACTTTATTCACAAAAACATATGACTGTTAGAAGATTTAGGCTGGCAAGACCGAGAGATTATTTTATATGAGCACGAGGCCAAGTTGAAATCATGTAGAAAAGAGAAATATTGGGGAATCTGAGATTGCAGAACATGCCTATGAATGTCTACATTTTTAATGTACAAAAAAAATTCAAAACTATTGAGAGCAAAAGAATTTATCAAAGGAAAAGTTAAATTAAAAGAACAAACACTTTCTGTTTCCAAGACGAGCCAAATAATTGTTTTCATGAAGAATCAAATCTCAGCAGATGAGAAAGAAAGAAACTATTGGTAACTACATTCAAGCTATGTGATACGCTTTTGTTCATTTTTTTCCCGTAGTTATTCTTTGTTTTACTTTACACTTCTGCAACCTTTATTTAAGTTTATCTCAATCACTTTTAATCTGGTTCTCTGTTGGGTCAATAGTGAGCTATATACTTGTAATAATGATAAACTTATTCAGCAACAATTTGGCCTAACCATCACTATGAAAATTCAAAATCTTTATTGTACATAATTATTTTATTATTATTTGCTGAATATAGTTCACTACAGAAACAGAGTTCCTGAATATCATTATTTTTCCTCTCAATTTTGGTAGTTGACCCTTAAACAGTCACTATAATTCAGTGGTATAATCAGTGCTGCACTTATAAATAGGTCCATGAAGCACTAGCGTCAGTTCTCACGATAGGGGTAGCTTCGCGAGGCCTCTGTAATCTCAAATTTTTAAAGCGATTTCTTTTTCAATATCCTGATCTAAACTAGGGCCCACTTGTACCTACCACGTAAACAGAGACAGGTGAAATTTACTGAAAGTGTGAATGACTCATTTCTCCGAAAGAACAGATTAATTTCCTAGGTAAAGGAAAATCGCTCTCTCATAATTGTCTAATAGGGTGTAACAGTAGAACAGGTTGACCATGGTGTATTATCTGCTTCGGGAATATGCCTTAATCATTTCCACTAGCTATGAACACAAGAAAGCAGTTGACCAGCATGACTTCTCGGTACAGTTTGTGGGAGAGGCAGTTATAAATGTGTTATGAACACCACTGAATTGTGGAATGTTAATCCTTCTAGCTCTTAATTCGTGCTTTCTACAGCAGAAGCTCTATTGCCTAAAGGCCAGAGGTGAGAACAATGCGTACCCAGGAATCTCGAAATCAGTTTGTTATATGGAAATTTTATTTGTTCTACAGAAACTATTTTAATTGGACCATCCATGGATTTGAGAATCTATATAAGCTGAGACCTGAAAATTGTAACATTTAGTTTAATTGTTGCCAAGTGTGATTACGTAGGAGTGCACACAGTGAAATAAATATAGGTATGTATCTAGCTCTCTGAAAGTAGTGTTGTAGTTTAATAAATTTTTATTTTATTATAACAGAAAATTTAAATATCATATCTATGTAATGTTTCGTTATCTATCGTGACTGTGGCAGTTTCCTTTATTGAAAGCTTTTCGTTTTCCCGCTCTTAAAATATGAATTGATTCAAGTGTTAATTTTTTATATTGAATTAATATCATTATCAGTTATATTACTCTTAAGCTATGTTACTATAATCTCATTTGAATTAAAAATCTGAAATTGTCAATAAACAATGAATTAAATGAAGCAGAAATAAAAACAATGATATATTAATATTTAAAAAGGCATTAATTATAATAGCAGCAACTATGCCAAAGAAGAAAATGTTTCAAATACTGATAAATATATGTACAATATTATTAACGATGGAATTAGATTGACATTTCTGAATGTTGAAACAATTCTGAAAATATTTCTCATAATGCCTGTGACAAACGGAAGCGATGAATGGCCTTTTTCATCAGATCACATTAATGTTGTGTGTGTTTATTTTAAGAGACATTCAATTTTGGGTTGTATTGACATGGAACTAACGAAACAAATTCAGTCTGAAGAAAATTATTAGCGAGATATTTTGAAAAGAATTATTGCTACTGTTCAGCTTTTGAGTAATCCTGGTTTAGGATTTAGGGGTAGTAAAGAAAAAATTTAAATGGAATTTAGTGTAATTACCTAAGTTGCCTAAAATATTTGAGTAAATTTGATAATTTTTTTAAGAGATCACATAGAGATATATGCTAATTGCGGACCAAGCAAAACTAATTACCATTCACATAAAACCTGTGATGAATTTATAGAATTGATGGCAGAAAAAGTTGAAAAGGTAATTATTATTATTATTATTAGCCATATGGTGAAAGGAAGCCTGAGACTTATGCTGCACCAGCCAAAACATCCTGAATTACCCTGAGAGAGAGAGAGAGAGAGAGAGAGAGAGAGAGAGAGAGAGAGAGAGCGAGAGAGCGAGAGAGAGAGAGAGAGAGAGAGCGAGAGAGAGAGAGCGAGAGAGAGAGAGAGAGTTGATTGATTTTGATTTTACTGGTGCAAAAACGACTATGGTTATACTGCACCAAGAAAAGATTAAACTATCAACAAAGATAAATTCTGGTAACCTTTAAAATGGTTACCTCGTCAAACTGTTATTTATATATATATATATACTATCATTGAATTATATTAACATAAGTTAAATTATAATAAAGTGAATAAATAAATAAATAATTAATTAAGCATTCATTAGAGGCAGCGACATGCAATTCCTCCATATGAAGCTGAAATACATCCAATATTTTAAATTAAATTAAATAAAACATAAGCCTGTAGTATGGCAAGAACTGTAGAGTGAAAATTAACATAAAAATAACCCAAATAAACAAACGAACAAAACTTAATTAATTATTTATTCAATTTATTATAATTTAACTTTCGTCAACATTTAATATAATTCAATAGTAATGGGTCGATATGCTAATTTAGTAACGCCTGTGCCGCCATCTATTTTCTTTTTTTCTTCTATATAAGCTGATTCAGCTTACAGTATGTCAGTGGTGTGGCTCTGCTCTAGAGTGCTGTCTGTTCTATAATTTATTTTTTGCTGCATAAGGACCACCGTCGTGCAGATCCTCTGCATTGGTGGATCGATTGGAGAAGGGAGGGTGAATTGGTACTTCGATCTTTTCACCATGGCGACGATTTGTATAGCGATTGAAATGCAGCGATTCCATGACCATTATTGGCCTCGTGGTAATCTGTCAATATGGGGCATGATGGTCAGTCTATTTTATTTTAATTTATTTTGATTTTGTTATCGTTTGGTAATTCCTTTAACCCTCTTTTGGTGATATTTCACGTCTTTCGGAACTGGTACCTCTCAGGGTACCGCTAAATTAATATGTAATTGGCATTATCCTAAATTTTGTATAGTTTTTGTTAATTGGATTTAAAATTCGAAATTATACAAGGGTTTCAGGGCTACTATTTATATCTATTCTTTCTTTTTGTTCGTTTGTTTATTTGGATTATTTTTATGTTAATTTTCGCTCTACAGTTCTTGCCATACTACAGGCTTATGTTTTATTTAATTTAATTTAAAATATTGGAGATATATATATATATATATATATATAAGGCAGTATAAATTTAAAAGTAAATTATCCAATTTAGATATGTGTGTATATATTAATAGCTTGTAAAAACTTAAAAACTGCTGACACGTGGTCATTTTCTGATAAAATCTGACTGAGTGTATAAGGCCCAGTCAGATGAGTAAAACCAGTAAAATATATATTGCAAACATGGGTAAAATTAACGCAATCTATTAAAATATGCTTTATTGATAAAATTGTGTTGCAAGACTCACATATAAGAGGGTCATCTGTCCTCAGCAGAAACGAATGTGTTAGATGACTGTGTCCTATGCGGAGTCGAGCAAGAACAACTTCTTCGCTACGATTCCTGTGCAGACTGGACTCCACGTTTCTATTACAGCTTTATCTGGTCTAATTTATGCCATAGTTCTTGCCATTGGGAATATATCTTGTTGTGTATTATTTGCCTGTAGTCTGTATAGGGGACTGACAGGCAAAGATTATTAGTGGGAGCTGCTGATTTGGCGGCAGTGTCAGCCAAATCATTCCCCCTTATCCCAGTGTGGCTAGGAATCCAGCAGAAGTGGATATCAGACTTGTGTTCATGAAGAGAATGTATCTTCTGCTGAACCCGACAGACAACTGGATGGGAGTTGTGTCTCAAAGATAATAAAGCCTGTAATACACTCAAAGAATCAGAATATATTATTGACCTTTGGTATTGACAAGTTCAAATGTGATCCAAGACTAACTCTATAGCATGCAACTCTGCAGTGTATATGCTGGATTCAGGAAGAATCTGCTGAAATATTATAGTGTCCGGAAAGACAACAGCAGATCCTACACATGATTCCGACTTCGAGCCATCTGTGTAAACTGGCAGGAAGTCGGAGTGCTCAGCTCAGTGTGCTGAATAGAGCTGCAGGTAGACAGATGATGGAGTCTCAGACTTTACCCATTTCTTAAGGGAAAAGTCACATGATGGGGTATGAGCATGCCAGGGTGGAAGAGTTTGCTTTGGTATTTGTGCAACCTTGTCTACCATAATGTTAAACTCTCTGAGTAGCTCTTAGACACGAATACCAAAAGGTTGGTTGGCAGCCTGACAGGTATTGTACAAATTTTCCCAACGTGGCTCAAAAACGTATGTCCATAGGATGGTCTGGCAAGGATTTCAGTTTTAAAACACAGTTTAAACACAACTGCTTATGTCAAAGTGATAATGGTGGTTCATTTGCTTCGACGTATAAGCTCTGGACAGGAGATGTTCGAAATGTTCCAGTAGCGATATGGATAGCCTGATGGTGGACAGGGTCCAGCCATCGAAGGACACTTGTCTCTGGCTGAGGAGTATACCTGGGACCCATAATCTAGTTTGGATTGTACAAGTGCATGATATATACATAGTAAGGTGCACCTGTCTGCTCCCCAGTGTGTAGAGGAGAGAGAGCGAAGAATATTTAGTCCTCTCATGCACTTTGTACGGAGTTGACGAATATGTTCTAGAAAGGTCAACTAATTATCAAACACGAGTCCCAAGAATTTTGTGTCTGACATTACTGGAATAGCATTTTGTCTGAGCCTTAATTCAGGTTCAGGATGAAGATTATGCTTACGACAAAAGTGTACGCAAACGGTCTTCTGCGGCGAGAACCTGAATCCATTAGCAAGTGCCCAGGAATTAAGGCGATTAATGGCTTGTTGCAGTTGTCTTTCAATAACCCTCATGTTGCATGACTGACAAAATATGCTAAACTCATCGACATAGAGGGTGCTGTTTACAGTTGGAGGAAGCTGTTCTGTGATGGAATTTACTTTGATGGAAAAACGCTTGACACTTAATACTGATCCTTGTGGTACTCCCTCCTCTTGGCAAAAGGAGCGAGAGAGTAAAGATCTGGCGCCTCCGTAGCCAGGTGGGCAGGAGCAACAGTGCCGTAGCACACGCTTCTTGATTAGACCGGGATTCGAGCCTGTGACCACCAAATACGGAGGATGCGGAAAGGTCAGGGAATGACCACCGCATATCCCTGGAGCAATATGGCCTTAATTGCTAATGCTCCTAAAAACCAAATAACAAACATAACATAACAACAGTAAAGATCCCACATGAACTTGGAAAAATCGGTTGGCAAGAAAGTTTTTGATAAAAATAGGGAGATGCCCTCTAAGACCAGGCTATGTAAACCTTTTAAAGATGCCAAATCTCCAAGCTGTGTCATATGCTTTCTCCATGTCAAAGAATACTGACACCAAGTGTTCTCGTTTTAGGAAAGCATCCCGGATGGATGTTTCCCATCTAATTAAGTGATCAAGAGTCAATCTGTTTTTTTGGAAGCCGCACTGGATTCTGGAGAGAAGATCATTTGATTCTAAATACCACATTAACTGAAAATTAACCATTCTCTCCAGAATTTTGCACTGACAGCTAGTCAGAGCTATAGGATGGTAATTAGTAGGGAATTTAGGATCCTTTCCTGGCTTTGCAAAGGCAAGCACAATTGCCATGTGCCAGGAATATGGAAATTGCTCTTTTATATAGATTCTGTTATACAGAACAATCAGGCGATCCATAGATGTCAGTAAGAGGTGTTTAAGCATTTCATAATGAATGCCATCTGGTCCAACAGCACTTGCCTTGGAAAGATTAAAGAGCTCTTTTTAGTTCGTGCAGAGTGAAAGGCACATTGTAGGGACAAAGGCCTTTTGGTGTGAAATTTAGTGCCTGATTTTCTCTTTTATGTTTCAGAACTCTGGGGAATAGGAAGATATTCCAGATATGTTTGAGAATGTTTCCCCAAGAGCATTGGCTATTGTAGATGGCTCTGCAATAGTGCATCCATTATATTGTAGGATCAGTGAAGGGTGAGATGTATATTTTTCCTTCATTTTGCAGATTTTATCCCAGACTACCTTAGTGCTGGTAGACTGGGTAATAGATGATGTAAAATGGATCCATGATTCCTTTTGACTCTGACGGCAAATGTAGTGTGCTTTGGCTCGTGCACGTTTGAAAGCTATTAGATTGACAGTGGTAGGATATCAGCAGAATATCCCCCAAGCTTTGTTTTGAGCCTTTTTTGCTGCTGTGAATTCCACCATGGTTTGAGAAAAGGTGGAAACCAGGCAATGTTTTTGGAATGGTATTAGCAGCTGCATGGACATTATTTTCTGTGATGTACATGACTCCATCATTGATAGGCTCCTGACTGACTGCATTAAGGTCAAAATTTGCCTGATGTTGGAAGGCATTCCAGGCAGCCTGACCAGTCTTCCACTGTGGTAATCTGAAATGTTACCACAGTGGAAGACTGGTCACAGTAACCTGAAAGGTTAACACTGTCTCCTGCTGTATAAGCAGGTTATCACAGGGAAGTGATCACTTCCATATTCCTCCACTTCCCAAGTCAGCGAAGGGAGTAGAGAAGGGGAGCAGATAGAAAGATTAATGGCAGAAAGCGTACGGGTAGGCATGTGGAAGAATGTGTTGGTTCCCACATTTAGAAGGGAGAGGTCATTGTCATTTAGCATATGCTCTATGACTCGTCCCTTTCCATTATTGCTAGCACTACCCCACAGGGTGTTATGTCAAGATCATCAAGGTCTTCCTGGGAGATGTCAGTCCTAGGAGGCAAACAAATAGAGCAGAAGGTTAATAAAAATCCCACTGTAAGGCAAATTGCAACAGCCTCTATGCTGGTTGTAAGTAACAAGGGCTGAACTGGGGTCTAGTTGCCTAAAAGGATAGCCATTCCTCCATGAGCAGGACCATCCACAATTCTGTCCTTACAAAAAATTGTGATGTTATGCATGGTGGGGTCATTATTTGCTTTTAGATAAGTCTCCTGCAAGCAAAAACAAACTGGCTCGTGCTTTTGCAGGAGGGCCTTGATGTCATCAGTATTTCGTCGGAATCCATGATAATTCCATTGTAAGAATTTAGCCATTATTTTGGCTTGTTGGGTCCATCAGGCGGCTTCCGAGGTGCCGAGGGCTTACTTTTGTCAGTCTTGGATTTATCTTTTTTGGGGAAGTGTGGATGCTGTCCCATGTCCATTTCTTCCTCCGCAAAGAGTTCAAAGACTGATTCATCCAGTACCTCCTTATTCTCTACATCCATTGTTTCTGGTATTACGGGTGGCTCTTCCGATCTTTTTGGCTTTTCTTTACCACTTGGTTTTGGTAGTGGTCGAACACTGGGAGGTATGGATATAGGAGTAGCAGCTGACTGTTTTTTGAGTGGGTTTTCTGAACTCAATAAATAGCGTGCAATTGGAGTGAATGACTCTTCAGGTGGTACGGTCATCTCAGTTTGTGTACTGATAGTGCACTTAGCAGAAACCTTCTGGGCATATGAAGGTTTCCTACTATTTATTGGTTGGATACGTTTTCTGGGCTCTGGGTAGGAAATATTCAGCTCTAATTTTTGGATTTCTTTTTCATCTTTCCATCGCTGGCATGCTCTACAGTAGGCGGGGTGCTCTCCTTGGCAATTGACACAGATCAGTTTTGAGGTTGAACATTCCTTGCTCTCATGGTCCTTAGCACCACATCGAGCACAGGCAGGGTTACCACGACAAGCTGTTTGTAAGGGGCCGTATTTTTGGCATCTAAAACACCTCAGTGGGTTTGGAATGTACATCCCCACTGGGCAGGTTAGATAGCCTGCCTTGATGGAACTTGGAGGCCGTAGGGTGTTGAATGTGAGGATAAGAACTCGGGTAGGGACGAGATTCCCATCCTTTCGTATTGATATTCTCTTAACAGCTGTCACTCCTTGGTCTTTAGCATTAGTAGAGGCATTTGATGCAAGAAAGCAAGCTTATGCAGCATCAGCCAAAAAAAAATAAAGTAAAAAAAATAAATAAAAAATAACCACTTCCACTTCACCCCTCTGTTCGTTCGAAATACCTGTCCAGCTGAGCCTTAAACTTATTTAGGCTATCAACTTCCACGACAAGGGATGGAAGTCTGTTCCACCTACCAACCACCCGCTGGCTAAAGGCAAATTTCCGCACATCTATCCTACATCTGTCTTTCCTCAATTTGAACTTATGCCCTCTCAGGTGATTATTCTGAGCAAGAGGAAGAATCCCATCAGCATTGAGCATGCTCAAACCATTCAAGGCTTTGTACACCTCTATCAGATCTCCTCGCTGGTGCCTAGTCTCCAGACACTGTAATTCACAAAACTTAAGCCTTTCTTCGTAAGAGCACCCCTTTGTTCCATTCACTAATCTTGTTGCTCTTCTCTGTACTCATTCCAGCAGCTCTACATCCTTCTTGAAATGAGGCCTCCAGGCCTGTATACAGCACTCTAGGTGTGGCCTGACCATTGCCTTATACAAGGGAATAATCACCTCCTTATCCCTGCTAGAAAAATTCCTATATATCATTGACAATACACCATGAGCTACTCTTGCAGCCCGTCTGCACTGCTCAGAGAACTTCATATCTGCCTGCACAACCACCCCCAGGTCCCTTTCATTCTCTACCACTGTCAGTGTAGTACCACAGAGTTCATACGTTGCTCTGGGGTTGCTGTTTCCCATATGTAGTACTTTACATTTGTCAATGTTAAACTTCATTTGCCACCTCTCAGCCCATCTGCTCAACCTTTCCAGATACTGTTGCAGCAGCATAGTGTCAGTAGTGTCCTTGACAACCCTGCCAACCTTCGTATCGTCTGCAAACTTGGACATTAAGCTTGATATACCATCATCAATATCATTTATAAATACAGAGAACAATAAAGGACCCAATACTGAGCCCTGAGGGACTCCACTAATAACATTAGTCCACGATGAGCAGTGTCCATTTATTACCACTCTCTGTCTTCTCCCCCTCAACCACCCCTTTATCCATAGCAGCAATTTGCTTCCAATGCCACACTGCTCCAATTTGTGCAGCAGTCTTCCATGTGCAACAGTATCAAAAGCCTTTCTAAGATCCAAGTATATAATATCAAAATTATTCCTGCATCCAGTTCTTTTGTGACTGCATCATAGTATCCAATCAAATTGGTCAGGCAAGACTTCCCCTTAACAAAACCATGCTGTGTCCGAGCTATAACTGAAGTCTTGTCTAGATGATCCTGCAGTGCTTCTTTAACCAGTGCCTCCATTAATTTTCGGGGAACAGAAGTTAAACTCACAGGTCTATAATTACTTGTGTCAGCCTTTGATCCTCCCTTGTGAATTGGGGTCACATTTGCACATCTCCAGTCCATGGGTACCTCCCCTGAGTCCAAGGAAGCTCTCATAATTATGGCTAAGGGTTTGCTTACTTCCTTTGCTGCCTCCTTTAATATAACTGGATAGATCCCATCCACCCCAGGTGCCTTTCTTGTGTTCATCTTCAACAATTTCTCCTCCACTTTACTCTCAGTTATTTCAAGATTCTCTAGCTTACTGCTAGAGTTGAATACACCTCTGGCATTCCCTTCGCTGAATAACTCCTCATGTGTGAATGTCGATGCAAAATATTCATTTAGTTTGTTAGCTACCTGAGCAGGGTCATCAACAGTTGACCCATCAATATCAAGTGGACCAATCTGATTCATCCCCTTCCTTCTAGAGTTTACATAAGTAAAGAACTCTTTGCTGTTTTTCTTTACATCCCTTGCCAAGGATCTCTCGTAATCTGCCTTCGCCTGCCTAACCTCCTTTGTAACTTGGTTACAGATCAACTTGTATCTATCATAGGCTTCTGTGTCACGTATTAATTTGTATGTATCCCATGCACTTTTCTTCTCTGCCATATGCCTCATTAGTTCATCTGACATCCATTTAGGCCTAAACCTTGAACAATATTTCTTAGTTGGTATGTAAAGCCTAGTAGCTTGCAAGATAAGTTCTTTGAATGCTTCCCATTTTGAGTTTGCTGTTGGTAATATCATCAGTTGATCCCAATGTATATAATTTAAATACTGTCTCAGTCTATCATAGTCACCTTTACGAAAGCAATACCCCTTCCCTTTACCCCTAATGGTAGTTACTTCTTTGAGTAACTCCCACTTCAGAACACTGTGATCACTGCCACCTAGTGGTTCATTTATCTGCAGATTCTTAATGCATGAAGAATCACTACTGATAATCAAATCAAGAGTATTACTCCCTCTAGTTGCCTCCCGAACATGCTGATGTAGAAAACAATCATCCAATAAATCCACAAAAGCCCTGCTAGTGTGTGAGTGACCAGCCCCCAAATTCCAGTCAATATCTGGGAAATTAAAATCCCCCATTATAAGACTCTGATTTACTGGCCCACTTTATTTCTCTGTACAGTTTCTTATTATACTCATCAGAGTCATTAGGCCTATAGCACACTCCTACTCTCAATTTTTATCTCCCAATGCTTATGTCACACCAAACTGACTCGACACTGCACTGTCCAGCGATGTCGACTGGCTTCACTTCCTTGGATTTTATGTGTTTCTTAACTAATAGCATAACCCCTCCTCCCTTCCTATCCTGTCTATCCTTTCTGTAGACATTGTACTCCCCAAATTCCAGTTCTGCATTCCTTATATCTGTGTGACACCACATCTCTGAAATCCCAACAATATCTGCCTTTGATGTTTTGAGCAATAACTCAAATTCATCAAATTCATTTACTAAACTCCTAGCATTGGTGTACACGCAAGTATACATGCACCTGTTCTTCCTCTTAGCCACCCTAACACAACCCATGTGTTTACTTGTACCCCCATGATTCCCAGCAGTCTCTGCAATATCCTGCATCTTATTTTCCAGGCTGCTGATCATTCCAATAGAAGCAGTGCAAGAATCACTTTCACCTCTGCCAGTGGCTACTGTTAATCTATTAGTCCTTGTATCCCCCCAATCTAGCAGTTTTCCGACCCACCTAACACTGCCTCGATAGCATCAGCAAACATTCTTGCACCCTTTCTATTTAAGTGTATCCCATCCCTGTAGAAGCAGTCTCTCCTGTTAACAAGTACAGACCAGGCTGAAAAAAATTCTACCCCTTGAGCTCTGCAGAATCTTTCCAGGGCCGAATTGATCGATTCAATTCGGAGATTCAGAGCAGATTTCAATCTTTCAATTCAGAGCAGATCTCTTCTTCAGAGACATGAAAGTCCCACTCTGATATAACACCTCATGAAGAATTCAGAGTTTTGTGGGGGTTACGGTGATAGTTATTCCCTTATAGATGTAGAGTTCAGGACTTTTGCTGCTTGTTTTGCATTGGAAGCTTCGACCAAAAGGTCGTCAGAACGCAGTCATTTAACGGATTTTGGTGATCCTGCCAACCCTTCTAATCCTTTCTGGATAAAGAAGGGTGACATCTTTCCGTTTGACTGCTCTCTGGTGGAATGGAGAATGAGGAAGAGTGGCATCACTGATGGTGGGGTGTCCTTCGTTCTGGCTCTTTTAATGGAGGTGTTTTCCGTGCTATCGTTTCAATTAGGTAGGGGCCTTGTTGGGGCCCCCAGAAGAAAGAGGATTTAAGTTACTCATAGGAGTAAAATAAAAATTTCAGATGCCCTAAGTACCTAATCCACCATGGAGCCCTACGAGGGGACGCCATCATACCCACGTTTCCAATAAGCTTTGATCCCGTCCCAGGACCAAAGGGAGGGAGATTACTGGAACGCAGTTGACCCTAGCAGTAAGAACCACCTGCCGACTGATCCCAGTTGGGCTGGTCCGGGACCACCCATCTTGTCAAAGCAGGGGCCAAAGTGGTGTATCAAGGCTGGGCCCCTCAACCACCAGGATCCCCCCTTTCTGAGTTTCCACAGGTCACGGTGCACGGCTGCACACGCCAGATTCCAATGATGTAACCCTGGAACCAAGGTATGGGCGTTGGCTCCCACTGATGCTAATCTGGAAGACCAGCAGCATCGTTGGGAGGTCCCCTCACCATGTACAGGTGCCCACGTCAAGGGGAGAGAGAGAGAGAGAGAGATTTTTTTTTTTTTTTTTTTTGTAGTTGTTGGCGCATAGGCTTCTGTGGCCATAATGCACCTCCGAAGGTTTTTGCAGTACTTTGAAGAGAGAGAGAGAGAGAGAGAGAGAGAGAGAGAGAGAGAGAGTCAGAAGTAAAAAGGAATTACCAAAAAAAGAGAAGAATGATGATCTCCAGCTCAGGACCCTGGGTTTGTCAAGCCCATACTCACCAGATGTGAGCCCCTGGGGTTAATGGTTTCTGAAATTCAAGAAACAAAATATTTTTCAATTATTGTTGATTCAACGTCTGAATTAGCCATGTTGATCAATTAGTGTTTATTATAAGATACATGTCACACAATCGTATCATCAAAGAACGATTTTTAAGTTTCCTTGCTATAGAACATCACAATGCTGAATATATAGAATAAACTATTTTAAAAAGATTAGGAGATTTATCAATTGCTATTAGAAACTGCAGAGAACAAAGTTATGGTAATGCTTCAAATATGGCAGGAAAGTACTGTATTAAGGAGTCCAAGCCAGATTGAAGCAACATAGTTCTACTGCATTTTATGTACCGTGTACTAGTCATTCTTTAAATTTAATTGGAACTATAATGCAGCTGAATCTTGTTCTACTGCAGCGCATTTTTTCCATTTTATACAAAATTTCTATAATTTTTTTTTCTGCTGCCAAAAGAAGATGGAATGTCTTAAATCAATATTTAGGAAGAAATTCACTAACACTGAAAAATTTAAGCGATATAAGATGGTCTGCTAAGACTGATACTGTCTCAGCTCTTCAAAATGGTTATTAATTAACAAAAGATGCCTTAATTAATTTATCAAGCGAACATGCAAGATCAGTAGCACATCTAGAATGTAGTAAATTAATAAAAAAAAAATGTTGAGTATGAAACTGCATTATTTACTGTCCTCTGGAATAAAATATTAAATAGCTTAAATATTTGTTTATGAGTGATCGACTTCTGATTAGTTTGAGCTTGTGTGGATTTTTTCATTTCTTGATAATGATGTTGAAATCAATTTTATAATGCTGGATATGTTTTTCCTGTTTCCAGAGAGGATATCATCTGAAGTGTGCAGTGCGTTCCTCACCACAGCTAGAGTAGTTTGGCATCTTTGCCAAGCAGTCAGTATGGTTGTGTATAGTTTGTCCACAGTTGATGCAGGTAGACATTCCTCTATAGACAGTTCGGAGTATCCCAAACTTCTGCTACTTAAAGCACACTGTAAGACGTTTGGAATGTATAGCTAAATATGACAATTCAGATAGCCTGCTTTGATTGTTGCTGGTGGTTTAGAATTATCAAAAGTAAGAATTATGGTTCATGTAGGTACCATAATCCTTACTTTTAATTCTTGTACTCTCATTATCTTGTAATATTTATAACTCTTTGAATTAAAGTGTTTGCTTTAATTCATCATCAGATAGTTTAAAAAGGTCCTATTCAGTGATAACTCCACTTGGTGTACTAAAAGTAGCATGTGGGGAGACAGTACATAGAATCCTTTCTAATATAAATTAGAAAGGATATAAATTAAATAAAAAAATATAAATTCTAATATAAATTAAAATAAAAAAAAAACTAAAGTAAAAAAATACTATAGTTTTTTTTTTTTTTATAGCCATTCAGATAATTAGTTGCTACCTGCTTCTTCTAACAGGTCTCCTGATATTAATCTATGGACAGTGTTGGGATATCCTGTTTTCCTTTCTAAGTACTTTTATATAAGGAAAGGTAAAAGCTTACCAATGGCCTGGTCAGTTATTGAATGCAAAATGAGAAATATGGGAGTGGTAATTTTCTCCATTCTTTCTTTTGTTGCTTTACATTTGGATCAACTGATGCTGCAGTTTTTTTTGGTTTTTAGAATTCATTTGTTCCTTTCAGCCCAAGGATTACTTTAGGTTTAGGATTTAGAAGGAAAGGAGCTACTTTTCCTACTAGGTTTCTGACTGCATCATAGAGAAGCAGGAGCAGTGTCACAAGGTGACCAAGCAGCTGAGTTAGTTAGTACTCAAAAAATAAACAGAAAGGTGAATTCCCTTCTTCCTGAGCACTTGTCTACTTCTCGTAGTGAAAAATCATTACTTTTCATTATAAAATAGAGAAAACTGTATTGGGAACAAAAAAAGAAGTGAAAATCACCTTCTAAAGAGAGATTGCTTTAATACAAAACACTGGATCATTTGGTAATGGAAATGCTTGGCACCAGGGCCGAATGGAGAATAAAATGTAATCTTACCATAATCGCTATATTAAAAATATATATATATATATATACAATTATCTAAATGATCTTACGACAAAAAAAAAAAAAAAAACACACTGCAATAAAATTATTACATAATAATACAAATTATGCCAAATATCACTATAAAAACCAAAGAAAGCAGTTATTTACATTTTCCAAAGAATATCTTCTCTATAAATACATACATTTAAACATTTTACCTGAAATCTCACTAGTAGTATTTCTGTAGCAAGATGCAAGTGGAGAATAAAAGGCATCCTCATCATAATCATCATCATCATCATCAAAAAATCTATAATTGTCCAGATACTCTTGTGATGAGGAATCTTGATGACTCATTCCTTCATCATCAGCAAAATCATCATCTTCCTCACAGCGGCCATCTGATTCATCATCACTCTGAGAGAATGAATCCCTGTCCTCACCCATGAAATCTGCAAGCTTGTAACCTTTTTAAATAACACATAAAATTTGCTTTAATAAGAGTGAAATGAATGCATTTTTATTACTAATTTTGCCACAAATGTTTATAAAATATGTTATTATTATTAGTCGTAGTAAATACATTTATTTGCAAAGCAGTTTCATCCCTAAAGGGTGTACATAGTAGGTTAAGATCCAGACACGATATAACTTAATATAATATATAAATTATAACTTAAAAAAAGGGTAAACTGCAGCCATTATCAACCCACTGCAGGATGGAAGCCTCCTCAACAATTCATGTTGAGGGAAATGGACCATAATCTGCCATGCTGGTCCAGTGCAGGGTTGGCAGATCGACCATATTTAGCAGTCAGGGGCTTCAACCCCGGTCTACTCAAAGAGCGTGTGCTACTGCACTCCTGCTCTTGACCACTCGGCTACAAAGGCCTTTTAATTATAACTTACATATTCTTAATTCTGGGCATATGAATGGTCAAGGAAATACACAAATTGATATTAAAACAATTAATTAAAGCTTATTAGAGTTTTGGATTAAATAAAGTTGGAATGGGCACGAGAATGGCAACAAGAGTAGTGAGGGGGAACAAGAGGGTATTCTTACCAAGAAAGCCTTCCATTTTGCAATTTTCAGCACTGGTAAATTTGGCACCTACAAGGAGGTCTGATTGAGGTGCTTAAGACTTTGAATGGATTGAATAAGCTAAATGCTGAGGACACCCTTTCATTTCCTCAGACAATACTAGGGAACATACATTTAAACTGAGGAACAATTTACATGATATGTGTTGTTGTTGTTATTTGGTTTTTAGGAGCATTTAGGGCCATATTGCTCCGGGGATATGCGGTGGTCATTCCCTGACCTTTCCACATCCTCCATATTTGGTGGTCACGGGCAACATGATATATGTGCAGAAATTCTCTTTTGGTAGTTGATTGTTGGGACAAATTTCCATCTCATGCTGTGGAAGTGAATAGTTTGAATAAGGAGGACCTAAATAAATTATTAGTTGGGTTGCACAGGTGATGTGGGGAAGGATTTGTTTTTATTGATGCTGTATGAGCCTACTTTCTTGCATCATTTGTCACTACTAATACTAATCTAAGTTATCTCTGGATTCACTTACCTTGAGTTATCAAGATTCTATTATAAATAAGTGACTCTTTTCATCTTCTCTGTGTGTGTGCGTGTGTGTGTGTGTGCGTGTGTGCGTGTGCGTGTGTGTGTGTGTGTGTGGTGCATACAAGTTGATGTTAACATGTTTATTTAAATTTACTAAATAAGTTATATATTTTTCTATATGCAAGCCTCTACTTCAATTTCAAGACTATTGAAACTTTCCAAAACTATATTAGGGAATCATCCAGCCAACCCAGAAAGTTTTGAAGACATGCACATGAAAGACAGAATAAGAGAAACTTGAATAGGCAGTTATCCCTTGTTCACTAGTAAAAAAGATGCATTTAAGGGAGTGTATTTCAATTGTTAACAAGCAGAAAATTTTTGCTGGCTGGTGGTCCCCAAAACTTTTATTACCATAGTTTTGAGGACCACCAGATTTTATTAGATTAGCATAGTGCAATGTCAATTCCTGGACATTCTTACTAAGCAAATATATCATTGAGCTATAAAGATATATTTCTTGAAATAATAATTGAAATGTTAGTAGGAAATCATTCCATGAAGTGAGAACTAAAGTGCGAAATATGGGTAAAAAAAAAGAGAGACAGATGCAGTATCTTTAGTGTGTTAAAGGCAAGCACATCTACTGATATTAATAAAAGGGGCCACTTTCATGGAACACCGCTGTTTAGCTCAAAAGCAGAAGAGATGGCTTAACACTTTCCAGGAAGAATAAGGAACATGCAATTGAATTAAAAAGGTTCTGAAATCATCCACTGAGGGTCAATTAATGGAAGTGTCATTATGAACTAGGCAGTGAATGATGAAAGCGCTCAGTTTATGGCATGTTAGCAATTCTAATTGTGCTGCAGTGTTTAATTATTTATTCTGTGTAGTATTCCTTTATCTAATGTCATGTTAGTATTTAAACAATGACAAAAGAAAAGGTGTCTGGAAATGAGAAATGAAATTTAAAGAACACTGATTTGTTTGCAAAGCTAATGTCAAACCAAATACTTTTAATTTGACTAAGATTGATGACAAAATGAAATCAGAACTTGGCTGATTTCATTTTATCATCAGTTCAAACTTTCCCATTTTCAAGTATGACAGGATGAAGTGTTTGTGAATTATCTAATCAGTGAACAAAAGTTAAACAAAAAAATCAAAAATTAAAACCAGCCAAGAAAAAGAAAAGATCAAGTAGCTACTAGAGACGGTCATGTTCAAAGAGACGAGGCTACTAGAGATGGTCGTGTTCAAAGCCGCTAAGTGGATTTTTTTTATTTATTGATTTGAAATTATTGTTTTTCTAAAACTTCTGATTTAAATTTAGTAGTATAACATTATTTTGTGATTTTCTGATTAATATGGTGTATTTATTCTTTACTCGGCCTTGTAATTGCATAAAAGTATCGGTAAAGGTTTCCACGTGTTTCAACTCCGTTACCGTTCGTAATTTTCCCGCCTTTGTGATAGGATAGTTATATACCGTTAGCAGTTAAATTGTACGTTTAAATAAATACATATAACGACTTAGATTACAAACGTAATATAATTAATTATATTTAACATAATTAATAACATAACATAATTAATTATAATTAATTAATTAATTAATAGAATCATGACTCAGACCAGAGCAGCAAAGCAAAAGGCTCAAGCTAATGGAAGTGCTGTGGCTCAGAGCAGAACTGAGGGGGGCAGTTGTCCTCTGACTCACAGCCTTATAAAATGCACTGTTTGCTTGATGTTTGCAGAGCAATTGGGTACGGGACATGATACTGCCAAGGGGGATGTCTTTGTGTGTGCGCGATACAAGGAGTGTATCGATATCAGGCAACAACTCGGCGTTCTTGGGGGCCTATATGAGAGCTTGAAGGACAGGGTGGATGCCCTCGAAGAAACTAAATTGAGGGGCCCATCAAGCTCTCAGCTGCCCACATCAACGCCAGAGCTTGCACTTGGGCATCGCATGACACAGAGACAACCCCCAAGGCAGAATGCGCTGGTCCCGAAGGAACTAGTAGTTGATGGTGACTCTATTGTCAGGGAAACGGGGAACATGCTTTGTAAAAAAGATAGGTGGAACAGGACCAGGGTATGTCTGCCAGGCGCAAAGGTTGATGACGTTGTAGAGCGAATATCATCTTTTAAGGGCACAAAAGGTGATATAGTTGTACACGTTGGCACTAATAATATTAAGAGTAGGAGACCGGCAGAATTACTTAACAAGTACAGGTCACTGTTGAACAAAAGCCGAGAATTAGGGTTGAATTTGAATGTGTCTGCAATTCTGCCCAGACACGATAGGAGGGAGTATATGATGAGAGCCTTGTCGATCAATTCGGCCCTGGAAAGATTGTGCAAAGCTCAAGGGGTAGAATTTTTTTCAGCCTGGACTGTACTTGTTAACAGGAGAGATTGCTTCTACAGGGATGTGATACACTTAAATAGAAAGGGTGCAAGAATATTTGCTGATGCTATCGAGGCAGTGTTAGGTGGGTCGGAAAACTGCTAGCTTGGGGGGAGACAAACACCAATAGATTGACAGTAGCCACTGGCAGAGGTGAAAGAGATTCTTGCACTGCTTCTATTAGAATGAGCAGAAGCCTGAAAAACAAGATGCATGGTATTTCAGAGACTGCTGGGAGCCATTGCAGTACAAGTAAACACATGGGTTGTGTTAGGGTAGCTAAGAATAGAAACAGGTGCAGGTATACTTGCGTGTACACCAATGCTAGGAGTTTAGTAAATAAATTTGATGAATTTGAGGTATTGCTCAAAACATCAAAGGCAGATATTGTTGGGATATCAGAGACGTGGTGTCACACAGATATAAGGGATGCAGAACTGCAATTTGGGTAGTACAACGTCTACAGAAAGGATAGACAGGATAGGAAGGGGGGAAGGGTTATGCTATTAGTTAAGAAACATAAAAACCAAGGAAGTGAAGCCAGTCGACATCGCCGGACAGTGCAGTGTTGAGTCAGTTTGGTGTGACATAAGCATTGGGAGATCAAAATTGAGAGTAGGAGTGTGCTATAGGCCTAATGACTTTGATGAGTATAATAAGGAACTGTACAGGGAAATAGAGTGGGCCAGTAAATCAGAGAGTCTTATAATGGGAGATTTTAATTTCCCAGATATTGACTGGAATTTGGGGGCTGGTTACTCACACACTAGCAGGGCTTTTGTGGATTTATTGGATGATTGTTTTCTACATCAGCATGTTCGGGAGGCAACTAGAGGGAGTAATACTCTTGATTTGATTATCAGCAGTGATTCTTCATGCATTAAGAATCTGCAGATAAATGAACCACTAGGTGGCAGTGATCACAGTGTTCTGAAGTGGGATTTACTCAAAGAGGTAACTACCATTAGGGGTAAAGGGAAGGGTTATTGCTTCCGTAAAGGTGACTACGATGGACTAAGACAGTATTTAAATTCTACACAGTGGGACCAACTGATGATGTTACCAACAGCAAATTCAAAATGGGAAGCATTCAAAGAACTTATCTTGGAAGCTACTAGGCTTTACATACCAACTAAGAAATATTGTTCAAGGTTTAGGCCAAAATGGATGTCAGAGGAACTAATGAGGCATATGGTAGAGAAGAAAAATGCATGGGATACTTACAAATTAACACATGACACAGAAGCCTATGATAGATACAAGTTGATATGCAACCAAGTTACAAAGGAGGTTAGGCAGGCGAAGGCAGATTACGAGAAATCCTTGGCAAGGGATGCAAAGAAAAACAGCAAAGAGTTCTTTACTTATGTAAACTCTAGAAGGAAGGGGATGAATCAGATTGGTCCACTTGATATTGATGGGTCAACTGTTGATGATCCTGCTCAGGTAGCTAACAAACTAAATAAATATTTTGCATCGACATTCACACATGAGGAGTAATTCAGCAAGGGGAATGCCAGAGGTGTATTCAACTCTAGCAGTAAGCTACAGAATCTTGAAATAACTGGGAGTAAAGTGGAGGAGAAACTGTTCAAGATAAACACAAGAAAGGCACCCGGGGTGGATGGGATCTATCCAGTTATATTAAAGGAGGCAGCAAAGGAAGTAAGCGAACCCTTAGCCATAATTATGAGAGCTTCCCTGGACTCAGGGGAGGTACCCACAGACTGGAAATGTGCAAATGTGACCCCAATTCACAAAGGAGGATCAAAGGCTGACACAAGTAATTATAGACCTGTGAGCTTAACTTCTGTTCCAGGAAAATTAATGGAGGCACTGGTTAAAGAAGCACTGCAGGATCATTTAGACAAGACTTCAGTTATAGCTCAGACACAGCATGGTTTTGTTAAGGGGAAGTCTTGCCTGACCAACTTGATTGGATACTATGATGCAGTCACAAAAGAACTGGATGCAGGGAATAACTTTGATATTATATACTTGGATCTTAGAAAGGCTTTTGATACTGTTGCACATGGAAGACTGCTACACAAATTGGAGCAGTGTGACATTGGAGGCAAATTGCTGCTATGGATAAAGGGGTGGTTGAGGGGGAGAAGACAGAGAGTGGTAATCAATGGACACTGCTCATCGTGGACTAATGTTATTAGTGGAGTCCCTCAGGGATCAGTGTTATGTCCATTATTGTTTTCTGTATTTATAAATGATATTGATGATAGTATATCAAGCTTAATGTCCAAGTTTGCCGACGATACAAAGGTTGGCAGGGTTGTCAAGGACACTACTGACACTATGCTGCTGCAACAGGATCTGGAAAGGTTGAGCAGATGGGCTGAGAGGTGGCAAATGAAGTTTAACATTGACAAATGTAAAGTACTACACATGGGAAACAGCAACCCCAGAGCAACATATCAACTCTGTGGTACTACACTGACAGTGGTAGAGAAAGAAAGGGACTTGGGGGTGGTTGTGCAGGCAGATATGAAGTTCTCTGAGCAGTGCAGATGGGCTGCAAGAGTAGCTCATGGAGTATTGTCAATGATATACAGGAACCTTTCCAGCAGGGATAAGGAGGTGATTATTCCATTGTATAAGGCAATGGTCAGGCCACACCTAGAGTACTGTATACAGGTCTGGAGGCCTCATTTCAAGAAGGATGTAGAGCTGCTGGAACGAGTACAGAGAAGGGCAACAAGATTAGTGAATGGAACAAAGGGGTGCTCTTATGAAGAAAGGCTTAAGTTTTGCAAATTACAGTTTCTGGAGACTAGGCACCAGCGAGGTGATCTGATAGAGGTGTATAAAGCCTTGAATGGTTTAAGCATGCTCAATGCTGATGGGATTCTTCCTCTAGCTCAGAAAAATCACCTGAGAAGGCATAAATTCAAATTGAGGAAAGACAAATGTAGGATAGACGTGCGGAAATTTGCCTTTAGCCAGCGGGTGGTTGGTTGGTGGAACAGAGTTCCATCCCTTGTGGTGGAGGTTGATAGCCTAAATAAGTTTAAGGCTCAGCTGGACAGGTATTTTGAACGAACAGAGGGGTGAAGTGGAAGTGGGGTTTTTTTTTTTTTTTTTTTTTTGGCTGATGCTGCATAAGCTTGCTTTCTTGCATCAAATGCCTCTACTAATGCTAATGCTAAAAAGTATTTTTGGAAATATAGCCATAATTATTCAAAATTGGTTTTATTGTATGGCCAGCATAAGAAGGATGTTTAACAAAAGTGCAGTGCGTCAAACTAAATTTTTTTTAAAAAAAAGTGGCATTCATCACTTTTATAAATGGAAAAGCCTTGATATAAAATGTGATGAATATTCTTCCAAAAAGTATTTTTCATAAAAAAAAAAACTACAACAATTTTTGGAAGTTTCACTAGTGGACAGGTTAGTGCAGTGGTTTTCAACAGTGGTTTTGCTGCAACAATTCCAGGGGTGCCACTTAATTTGGGTTTAAGTTACTTAATCTTATTATTTTTTAACTTGATATGTTTATTTCATTATAAAACGATATACAGTATCTTTTTAATTTTGTTGTGATCTATAACTTAGTACCGTCTATATAAAGAATAAAATTATTATATACTATATACATATAATTTGTATTATGAAATATAATTTTTATAATTATATTATTGTATTAACTATCATATAACATATATATATTTTTTAATATTATATACGCAGTGTGCAGTAGTATAGACTAAAGCAATTTTTTGGCTAAAGTATATATATATATATATATATATACACAGAGAGAGAGAGAGAGAGAGAATCGGATGTAACAGGCAGAAAATTGAATAGATTAAGTAGAGGTGCTGCAAAATAAAATAAATTACTTAGGGATGCCGTTATTAAAAAAAGGTCGAAACCACTGGGTTAGTGCTATTGCATCATTTTTTACGTAGTGAACTATTGAAATAGATAAATTGGCATCATTTTAATTATATCTCATATTGTGAAAACCTTTACATGAGTTTCCATGATACTGCACTACCTTGAATAAGTAGCGCTTCACCAATGGAGAAGACTGATGTTACTTATTCTCGGCACTATTCAGACAGCACAGTTTCAAGGCCCACTGGGTGGGTAGGTACTCTGGTGTTGCAATAGTGACAATCTAGTTATGAAGTATAACTCCACAATATAAGAAATGCCTGATGGTGTACAATCTTTTTTTCTCTTAAATCTTCACTTTATCAACACTGAGTTCAGTGTTGTCATTCGAGGTGAGTGGACGCGCTTAGTCAGGGCTCCTCAGTTAAGTGGTTTACTTTTGGATAGTGCTTTTAAATATTTGATTTATTTAGATATTGTTGGATTATTTTGTTATAGGTTTTCCTGTAACAGTTTGATTTTAATAATATTATAGATATAATTTTTTAAAGTTAACTTTCATTGATATTTATTTAATTTTATAATGGTAGTTACGAGATCTGCCTTAAACACGTCACAGGGTATCGTGACTCACACGGAAATAGCCGATGGCGATTTACGGGTGAGTAATGATTTAATCTGTTGTGGAACCTGTGGAATGTTTTCCAAGGTCGACCTGGTGACTAATCCTACCTCACCTGGGGATTCTTTTCTTTGTGATCGATGTAAGGAGTGCACCGATCTTAAATTACAATTTGGTGCACTGATGGAACAATTTGAGTCCCTGAAAAAACGGGTGCTTGCCCTCGAGAATAATGCATCTGGGAGCTTGTCAGGGACTCAAGGCTCCAGCAATCTACCAAGTGATGCACATCCGATTCGAGACTCAAAACAGAAAAACCAAGTGCAAACTACTCTGGTTAAAAAGGACTTTGTTTTATTAGGAGACTCCATTGTCAGGGAAACGGGGAATATTTTTTGTAATAAGGATAGGTGGAGTAGAACCAGGGTATGTCTGCCGGGAGCAACTATTGATGATATCACCAATAGATTGTCAGATTTTAAAGGGGGTAAAGAGAATATTATTATTCATGTGGGGACTAATGATATTAAATGTACACGATCTGACGATTTGTTGGTAAAATACAGGACCATGCTGAGGAAATGTCGCGAGCTAGGCCATAATGTCTATGTGTCTGCAATTCTGCCCAGAAACGATAGGAGGGGTTATATGTTAAGAGCCTTGTGGATTAACTCAAGACTTGAAGGAATCTGCAAGGCTTTAGGGGGGGAAATTTCTATCAGCATGGCCCACACTTGTAGGTAGAAGGAATTTGTTTTATAGAGACGGGATACACTTAAACAAAGGTGGTGCAAAGGTTTTTGCCAGTATTATTGAGGATACCTTAAAGGTTCAGGGAAACTGCTAGTTAGGGGGGATGTGGGTAATATTGACACGCGTTTATCTGATAATATTGGTCAAAGTAACTCTTGCACATACCTTAAGAGTTCTTATCTGTTACCCCAACTGGACGTATTATCTAGATGTTCTGGGGGCAGAAATGTTTCATGTGAGCAGGTAGCTAATATCAGGGAAGAGAGCTTAAAAAACTTCAAGGGTTGTGTTAGGGTTGTTAAATATACAAGAACTGTAAATCTTTATTGTTTATACAGTAACGTTAGAAGTGTCGTCAATAAAATGAGCGAATTCGAACTGCTGGTTAAAACAAGTAACGCGGACATAATAGGGCTTACAGAGACGTGGTGCCACCTGGAAATTGGGGATGATGAGTTTAAGTACGGCTTGTATAATGTATTTAGGAAGGATAGGGGTAGATAGAAGGGGTGGTGGGGTAATGCTTCTTATCAGAAGCAGCCTGAGTGCGACGATAGCTTTCCTGGATTCAGACATTTCACATGCTAGTATAGAGTCTGTATGGTGTGAGATAGTTGGAAACAAAGGTATAATGCGAGTAAAAGTAATCTACAGACCAGGTGATTGTGAAGATTATGACAAAAGCCTCTACATGCAAATGGAATCGGTAAGTAAGCCTTATTATGGGTGATTTCAATTTGCCTCTAATTGATTGGAGTAAATGGGAAGGAAATTCAACATGGGGAACAAAATTTTTAAATCAACTAGATGACAGTTATTTGTATCAACATGTCAGGGAAAGTACTAGAGAAAAGAATATCCTAGACCTCATCATCACCCATGAATCAGATGACATAACAGGGCTGACAGTAGAGGAACCAGTAGCAGGAAGTGATCACGGAGTTCTACGGTGGATGATGACGAGAGAGGTAGCAGTAGTAAAAGCTAAAGGCAAAGGAATGGGTTTTAATTTCCGAAAAGGAAATTACGATGCCTTAAGGTACTACATGGCCTCTATTAACTGGGTAGATATCGCACAGAGAATGAATACATTTGAACTGTGGTACACTTTTAAAACATTAATCACAGATGCCTTGAATGCGTATATACCATTAAAAAAATACTCCATGAGGAGGGTTCCAAGTTGGATGAATAGTGAAGTTGCCACATTACTTGAGCAGAAAAAGGTGGCATGGAAAGGTTACAGAGCAATAAAAAGTACTGAAGCCTATAACAGCTACAACAGTGCATCCAGTTGATATAGATGAACAGTGCACTCTTGAGTCAGTTTGGTGTGACATAAGCACTGCGAAAGCAAAAATAAGAGTAGGAGTGTGTTATAGACCTAATGACTCGAATGAGTACAATGAACAATTGTACAGAGAAATAGAGTGGGCTAGTAAATCGGAATGTCTTATAATGGGCGATTTCAACTTCCCAGATATTGACTGGAACTTGTGGATTGGTCACTCATACACTAGTCAGACTTTTGTGGATTTATTGGATGATTGTTTTCTGCAGCAGCATGTTCGAGAGGCAACCAGAGAAAGTAATACTCTTGATCTGGTTATCAGCATTGATCATTCATGTATTAGGAATTTGCAGATAAAAGAACCACTAGGTGGCAGTGATCACAGTGTACTGACGTGGGATTTACTTAAAGATTTAATTACCATCAGGGCTAAAGGAAAGGGTTTTTGCTTCCGTAAAGGCGAGTACAGTGGTCTCCGACAGTTTTTAAATTCTGTACAGTGGGATCAACTGACGATGTTACCAACAGTAAATTCTAAGTGGGAAGCATTCAAGGAATTAATCGTGGATGCTACTAAAAGTTTCATACCTATTAAGAAATTTTGTTCAAGGTTTAGGCCTAAAGGGTTTTAAAATGAACTAATGAGACTCGTAACAGAGAAGAAAAATGCATGGGATGCATGCAAATTAACACGTGACACAGAAGCCTATGATAGCTACAAGTTGATCTGTAACCAAGTTACAAATGAGGTTAGGCAGGCGAAGGCAGATTACGAGAAATCCTTGGCAAAAGATGCTAAGAAAAACAGCAAGGGTTTCTTTACTTATATAAACTCTAAAAGGAAGGGGATGAATCTTATTGGTCCACTTGACATAGATGGTTCGACTGTTGATGATCCTGCTCAGATAGCAAACAAACTGAATGAGTATTTTGCATCTACATTCACACGTGAGGAATTATTAAGGTTTGAAAATGGCAGAAGGTTATCAAATTGTAGCAGGATACTTAATGATTTTGTAATAACTGAGAGCAAAGTGGAAGAGAAATTGTTGAAGTTAAACGTAAGAAAAGCACCTGGGGTGGATGGTATCTATCCAGTTATATTAAAGGAGGCGGCAAAGCAACTAAGCAAACATCATCATCATCATCATCAGCCATTTTCAATCCACTGCAGGATGAAGGCCTCTCCAGCAACTTTCCAGTTGCTTCTGTTTTGAGCACTGGACATCCATTTACTACCCACAAACTCATGAATTTCATCTATCCATCTCCGCCTTTGTCTTCCAGGTTTTCTTCTAGCTCCTCTTGGATACCATTCTGTTATTTTCTTAGTCCATCTGTCATCATGTCTTCGAGCTATGTGTCCTGCCCAAGACCATTTTAGTTCTTTAGTTTTGATAAGAATGTCCTTTACTTGAGTTTGTTGCCTAATCCATGTGTTTCTCTTCTTATCTAACAGTCTTATTCCCAATATGATTCGTTCCATTCTTCGCTGTGTGGTTCTCAGCTTCTCTTCCATTCTTTTGGTGAGTGCCCAAGTTTCACTTCTATAAGTCATGGTGGGGAGTATACATTGGTCCATTATTTTACGTTTCAGACAAACTGGGATATTGCTCTTCAGTATGTGACTATATTTCCTGAATGCTATCCATCCAAAATTTATTCTTCTCTTGACTTCCAGCCATTTATCATTATTACAGCTAATAACTTGTTCCAGATAAGTATATGACTCCACCTTTTCAATTACTGCTCCTTCAATCATTATTTCCCTTTCTGTGGCATACTTGTTCATCATTACTTTTGTTTTAGCCATATTCATCTTTAGTCCAAAATCCTTACTAGCTGTGCATAACTGATTAAGATTTTCCTCTAATTCTTTGGGATCACGGCTTATGACCACAATGTCATCTGCAAATCGCAAATGGTTTAGGTACTCTCCGTTCACATTGACTCCTTTCTGCGACCAGTCTAATCTTCTGAAAGCTTCCTCAAGGGCAGCAGTAAACAGCTTCGGAGATATTGTGTCTCCTTGTCGAACTCCTTTCTCAATTTTAAATTTCCTACTGTCTTTGTCTAGTCTAATAAAGGAGGTAGCACTCTCGTATATTTTCTTCAAAATCATAATATATGGGGTATCAATGCCTTGTCTTTCCAGTGCCCGAAACATTGCCTTATGCTGTATGGAGTCAAATGCCTTTTCATAATCCACAAATGCCAGGCATAATGGTGTTTTATATTCATTTGCTTTCTCCATTAGCTGTGATATTACATGAAGGTGATCCATAGTTGAGAATCCTGTCCTAAAGCCAGCTTGCTCTTTCGGTTGATTCTCATCCAGTATTCTTTCTAATCTGTTAGTAATGACCCTTGTGAACAACTTGTAGATGTGGGATAACAAGCTAATTGGTCTATAATTTCCAATTTCTGATTTATCTCCTTTCTTATGCAGCAAAACTATGATTGCATTATTCCACTGCTTAGGCGTCACACCTTTTCTAATGCACTTTGTGAAGAGCCTTGCCAGTTTTTGTGTTATGTCTCCTCCTCCCAATTTTAACAACTCTACAGTAACTTCATCTTCCCCCGGGGCTTTCTGATTCTTCATTTTCTTCAATGCATGTTCTACCTCATCAGGAAGAATATTGGGTATGTCGTATGTGTTGCTACTTTGAAATCCATCTTCCCCACTGCTGGCATCATTCCCCTGCTCCTTGTATAATTCTCTATAGTAGTCTTCTGCTATTTGAATTATGCCTTCTCTGCTGTTTATAAGTACACCATCACTATTCTTCAGTTAACCCTTAGCAAACCCCTTAACTAAGCAAACCCTTAGCCATAATTATGAGAGCATCCTTGGACTCAGGGGAGGTTCCCACGGACTGGAGATGTGCAAATGTATCCCCAATTCACAAAGGGGGATCGAAGGGTGACACGGGTAATTACAGACCAGTTAGTTTAACTTCTGTTTCGGGTAAAATAATGGAGTCCCTGGTTAAAGATGCATTGCAGGATCATCTAGACAAGACTGCAGCAATAATTCAGACACAGCATGGGTTTGTTAAGGGAAAGTCTTGTCTGACAAATTTGATAGGATATTATGATGTGGTTACAAAGGAACTGGATGCAAAAAATAATTTTGATATCATATATTTGGATTTCAGAAAAGCTTTTGACACTGTTGCGCATGGAAGACTATTGTACAAATTGGAGCAGAATGGTATTAAGGGTAAGTTGCTAGAATGGATAAAAGGATGGTTAAGTGGGAGAAGACAGAGGGTAGTAATCAATGGGTGCTGCTCTTCTTGGACTAATGTTATTAGTGGAGTCCCACAGGGTTCGGTGTTGGGTCCACTGTTGTTTTGTATATTTATCAATGATATTGATGAAGGAATATCAGGCTTAGTGTCGAAGTTTGCAGATGGTACAAAAGTTGGCAGGGTTGTTAATGACAGTAATGGCAATGTGCTACTGCAACAGGATCTAGATAATTTGGGCAGATGGGCTAAGAAGTGGCAACTGAAGTTTAACCTTGACAAATGCAAAGTACTGCATATGGGTAGAAGTAACCCCAGAGAAACATACCAACGGTGTGGTACTACACTTAAGGTGGTAGAAAATGAAAAAGACCTGGGAGTAATTGTGCAGACAGGCTGCCAGGGCAGGTCATGGGGTTTTGTCAATGATATATAGGAATTTTGCTAGCAGGGAAAAGGAGGTGATTATCCCTCTGTATAAGGCAATGGTCAGGCCATGCCTTGAGTACTGCGTACAAGTCTGGAGGCCTCATTTTAGGAAGGATGTAGATTTGCTTGATCGTGTACAGAGAAGGGAAACAAGATTGGTGAGGGGAATGAAGGGATCCTCTTATCAAGAGAGGCTTAAGTTCTGCAAATTGCAGTGGCTGGAGACTAGGCACCAGCGCGGTGATCTGATTGAGGTGTATAAGGCCTTGAATGGGTTCAGCACGCTGAATTCTGATGGGATCCTTCCACTTGTTCAGATTACGAACCTAAGGGGGCATAAATTCAAATTAAGAAAAGACAGATGTAGATTGGATGTGCGGAAATTTGCCTTTAGCCAGCGGGTGGTTAATTGCTGGAACAAACTTCCATCTGTCGTTGTGGAAGTTGATAGGTTGAATAAATTTAAGGAGGAACTAGACAGGCATTTGGAGGGAATGGTGTGATTTTTTTTTTTTGGCTGATGCTGCATAAGCTCATACATTTGCTTTCTTGCATCACATGGTACTACTACTACTACTACAAGGTGATGTGTAATAGAGCCACAGAAAAGGTTCGACAGGCAAAGGCAGTTTATGAGAAATCACTAGCAAACAGAGCAAAGAGTCGAGATAAAGAATTCTTCACATATATAAATGCCAAGAAGAGCAGGACAAACCAGATCGGACCTTTACGTAAGGGAAAGGGGACAGTATTAAATACACCAGCTGCCGTTGCAGATGAACTCAACAGTTATTTTGCATCGATATTTACAAATTAAAAACCTTTTGTGGCAATGGGAAATTGTGGGAGCGAAGTTAAAAAATATGTAATTAACGATATTGAAATTTCGCAAGATTATTTAATGAAAAAACTTTCGAGCCTACAGACCAGTAAGGCTCCTGGAGTTGATGGAATATACCCTATAATCTTAAGGGAGGCGGCAAGCGAGTGCATTGAGGCTAATTATGCGAGCATCACTAGACTCTGGGGAGATTCCCTTGGATTGGAAAAGTGCAAATGTATCTCCCATACATAAGGGTGGCTCTAAAAGTGAAGTTGGAAATTATCGACCTGTCAGTCTGACTTCAGTAGTAGGGAAAATCATGGAGGCAATGATCAAGGGTGGAAATCAGGATCATTTGGATCGAATTGAAATTCTCAAGGATACTCAGCATGGTTTTGTAAAGGGAAAATCATGTTTAACAAATCTGGTTCGCTATTTCGAAAGGGTCACTCATGAGCTGGATTTAGGGAATAATTTCGACATTGTTTATTTAGATTTCAGCGAAGCTTTTGACTCAGTCCCACATGAGCGGTTGCTTTATAAGCTGGAACAGGTTGGAATCACTGGGAAAATCCTTAGATGGATAGAAGGATGGCTTCAGGGCAGGCGGCAGAGGGTTGTGATAAATGGATATTCCTCAGATTGGGTTGATGTAAGAAGTAGGGTTCCCCAAGGATCAGTATTAGGGCCACTGTTGTTTTTAATTTTCATAAACGACATTGATGAAGGGATAGAGCGCGTGATGTCTAAATTTGCAGTTGATGTTAAAACTGGTAGAGTAGTTAACGATCACTGTCAAGCTGAGCTTCTTCAGAGAGACCTAGATAGACTTCAGGAATGGTCAGAAAAATGGCAGCTATGCTTTAATCCAACAAAGTGTAAGGTATTACACCTGGGAAACAGTAATCCCAAAATAACTTATTCACTTGGTGGAGTTCAACTAAACCCAGTACTGGAGGAAAGGGCCTTGGGTGTTACGATACGATCAGACATGAAATTCTCTGAGCATTGTAAACAGGTTGCAAGGAAGGCCCATGGTGTCCTATCCATGATCTATCGAACTTTTGCAAGTAGAGATAGGGACGTGATAATCCCATTATATAAGGCTTATGTTAGACCACACTTGGAATACTGTGTTAAAGTATGGAGACCGCACCTAAAGAAAGACATCGAGCTTCTTGAAAGGGTGCAAAGACGGGTAACTTGCCTAGTGAGATCAGCAAAGGGGTGTCCTTATGAAGAAAGACATTGAATATGTGGGTTGCAGAGTTTGGAAACTAGACATCTTAGAGGAGACTTGATTGAGGTGTTTAAGGCTCTGAGAGGCATCAGTAAAATGAATGAGGACGAAATTTTCAAGATTATAAATGATGCTAGAACTAGGGGACATAAATTTAAGTTACGGGGGGAAATGTTTAGATTGGACTGCAGGAAGTTTTATTTTAGCCAGCGAGTTATAAATTACTGGAATAAGTTGCCTTCATGGGTGGTAGAAGCCGACAGTCTGGGGAAATTCAAAGGTCATCTGGATAGTACTTTCGGGTAAGGGAAGCACATAGGATAATAGGCTTAATTTCCTTTTTTTTTATTAATTATTATTATTTATTTTTTTTTGTTTTTATCATTGTTTTGTTCAGATTTTTTTTTTTTTTTTTTTTTTTGGCTGGTGCAGCATAAGCCATAGGCTTTTTTGCATCATGTGGCCATTACTAATACTAATACTAATAGTATAGACTAAGGCAATTTTTTGGCTAAAGCCTCAAACTACATGGAAGTTTTACTAGCAGCCAAGTTGGTGCTATTGCACCATTTTTGTACATAGTGAACTAACAAAGTTGATAAATTGGCATAATTTTAATTATATCTCATATTATGAAACCTTCACAATGAGTTGCCATAATATTGCACTACCTTGAATAAGTAACACTTCACCAATGGGAAGTTGGAGGCTTTAGCCAAAAAATTGCCTTAGTATATACTACTGCACACCATCACGCATCTCTCATATTGCAACACCAGGGTAAACCAAGGAGAGGCCAATGAGCATTGAAATGGTGCCATCTGGGTGGCGGTATCTGCTGAGAATAAGTAACATCAGTCTTCTCTATTGGTGAAGCGTTACTTATTCGAAGTAGTGCAATATCGTGACAACTCATTGTGAAGGTTTTCACAATATGGGACATAATTAAAACAATGCCAATTTATCTACTTTGGTAGTTCATTACGTACAAAAATGATGCAATAGCACTAATCTGTCTGCTGAAAAAAAAAAAAAAAACTTAAAAACGTACCTTTATTTAGTAGACTGAACTGCTAAAAGCAAGAAGGCATATTCAATTACTGAAAAATTAAAACTTTGTTTGGGATAAGTGTATGTAGAAGTTTCAGATTTAACAGGCTGAAGACAAAATGAAACTCTCCCATTTTTAAATATGACAGGATGAAGTGTTTGTGAATTTTCTAATCAGTGAACAGGGGCGGCTGGTTGGTAGGCATTGCGGAACTGCAGCACCCCCAGATTTTTAAATCAAAATATACAATCAACAGAGTTATATGAAATTTTCTGAAGAACAATGCAATGCAATGAATATTTTATTAACAGGTCTCACATATAGTATACTCATCCTCTGTTTCTAATAATCAAAAAAATAATAATAATAAATAAATAAAATAAATTTAAGCTTTATTTAATACAAGTATAAAATAGAGCCCAGGCCATCCAGAGCCAACCATAGCCCAAGGCCTTTGGTTCATGGGAAACAACTATTTCCAATAATCATTTCAATAATAAACAAATAAAAACATGAAATCGTTTTCAACTTTGAAGTTTAACTGTAGACGGAACTGTGTGTTAGACAGTTCCAATTTTGCTCCCAGTTGTTGAGTCAATGCCTGGTTGGTTGGTTATTATTTAGTTTTTATGAGCATTGGCAACTAAGGCCATATTGCTCTGAGAATATGCGGCGGTCATTCCCTGACCTTTCTGCATCCTCTGTATTTGGTGGTCATGGGCTCGAACCCTGGTCTAATCAAGAAGCTTGTGCTACACACTGCTACTCCTGCCTACGGAGGCACCTACCTGGTTGGTGGGTTTGTCAATACGCATTTTTTAGAGGTGACAAAACTGTTAATTTGATTGTTGACCATGAAGGGTATGTCTATATGTCTTATAACCATGGCAATTTAATGTAACTTTAAGAAGCAGCACCCCCATACATCAATCACGAGCTGCCACTGTCAGTGAACAAAAGTTAAACAAAAAAAAATCAAAACAGATAAGCCAATTGATGTGTAATGTAAAGCCATTCTTTGATGCTATATATATTTTATTAATTTTAAAGGTATAAGGGAAGAAAGCAATACCTTGTATCAGACTTACAATTAAAAATTGGGTGCAGTATCCAGAGATTTGGAAAAATACCAGACATAAAACACAGAAGTTAAATGAATATTCAAAAAAAAAAAAAAAAAAATCACTCAATAGGAAGATACATGGGCTAATGCCAATTAGAATACAATATTAGAGAGAAGTACTTTCTATTTTTAATATTAGATTAAATTACTAGCAGCTTATTTACTAACCACATTAACTAGCAGCTCAATGGTTGCTAGTTACTGTTGTTGGTATTGGGCTTAATGACACAAGGGCTACTGAGGCCAAATTGTCTGTTCATTGTTTATTTACAGCCAACATACAGTTGAAGATGTTAAATTATATGCACCTGTAAAGCCAATGTGTTTTAAATGCAATAAAAGTTCTTCAATATTTGCTTCATTTCCTAAGAAATGAGATAAATCAGGTGATATATTCAACAAGAAAATGACGGACCATAAGTTGCATCTGACAGGATGAGCACTGAGTGGGTTTTCTCCCAATAATAGGAAGAGCTGAGTATAATGAATGTGTCCTATTCTGAGTCTTGCAACTACCACTTCGCTAGTTACTGTATCTTACTAATAAATATATTTAAAACATAACAGAAATACAAGAAAAAATAAAACAACAGAAGCACCAACACCAAGAAAGGAACTATAGAAATGAAAGAAGAACTGTTGTGCTTCGCTGAACTGACTTTTTATAAAACTATTCTTTAAATATTCAAAGCAACAAATGGGCATGTTTAAGTAAATAAGTGAATGAAAAACTGTGTTATTATATTTATAGGCAGGTCAACATGGATGTATGTATGACTAGCAGGTAGAATAGAGCAGGATAAAAAAAAAAAAAAAAGCGGCAAAAGATGGAATGATAATTATGCATTTCTCTATTCCCACAATGAACATTTAAGAGGAAAAATTTACCATCAAGCTTGAATGAAGTTCTTATAAATTTACATCTTTTACAATTTTGTATTAAAAAATGTCATCTGAGCAGTGGAAGCACATGCAAAATAACCTGAATAAATAAAAACTAATACTTTTTTTCATTTATTACTGGTTTGTGGTTGTTCTCTATTTACAACAACTGACATTATAAATGAATAAATGTTACATAATATAGTTATATCCATAATTCAGCAGAACCAAGAGATGTGCCACTCTAAAACTGGTTCTCACTGTTTGTTGCTTACATATACCAAATAACCTATGCATGCACACAGAGATGAATCAGGATGCATCTCCAGTGTTTCAGTAAAAATATGGTAGAAAACCAGCCTAAAAGATGACTGAATGTGCCAGAGAAACACTGCTACAGTCTCTACTCTTGCGAGTTTTTGTTAGTGTTTATTTGCAATGAATGAGATGAGTAATTTATCTAAAAAAAAAAAAAAAATTTTAAAAAATCCACTGTTATACAATGATTAACTGAAAATGAAAGCACACAATTAGTTAGACTTTTACCTGATTTAAATACTGTGCAAAAGCAATATTTTAACATACACACAAACACACACACTTTAATAACGAAGTGGGGAATAAGATATTGATAGTTTATGAAATCAGCAAAAGAACGAAGAAAAGTTTGAACATTTACTACAATTTGACTAATAAAATATAGTATAATCTACTTCAGAATATGTACAGTTTTAAACAAGATAAATAAGATTGTACATTTTGATTGGATTGAATGTTGTAGTAAAAATAATTTGCAAATTATATATGTATTACTGTGTTAAATATGTTGCACATTTAGGCCTAAACCATAGATAGGGGAACTCACTTCAGACTTGTAAATAATCTATCACAATACACTGTTTCAGTGGCAGAGAATGTTTTGAAAGAGAATTATGATGGTGAATGATAGCAATTAATTCACTTCTGCAGTTAGGCTATGCTTGGAAAAGCCTACCAGTACTAATCCTTGATGAACATCGTTCAATGCAAATTCTTGCTTAACCACAGCAGGTTCTTCTTAATCAATGCAAATTTCAGGCTCAAGTACATCTGCAACAAGTTCCTCTTCATTTGTACACATCTGTTTTGACACAATCTTTAGAACACATTTCGAAGTTTAGGCAATGACACACATTGTCAAAAATTTTCACTATTATCAGATTATTCTTTTAGATTCACAGAGGAAGAAGTATGCAAAGTGTTGTTCAAGGTAGCAAATCCATTATGTTTGAAGCAGTTGGAAATCACTTTTTTATCAACCTTGTTTCATGCTGAAACGCAAATACAGCCTGAAGCACGTTGATTTTGCATTGTTTTGGTTTCAAGACAATACAATTTTGTTTAATAGTATTCTTCAATAGTTTTCTTAAAACAGTGGATTAAACCTTAATTAAGTAGCAAAAGAGCTGATTTCATATTAAGTAGCAGGCAGTAGTGATTACACAAAGACCATTCACTTGCTAATGAGGGGTGCAGCTACTATTATTATTATTATTATTAGCCATATGGTGCAAGGAAGCCTGAGGCTTATGCTGCACCAGCCAAAAAAAAAAAATTCCCAAGTTACCCTGAGAGAGAGAGAGAGAGTCAGAAGTAGAAAGGAATCACCAAGAAAGAGAAGAATGATGATATCCAGCTCAGGACCATGGGTGTGCCAAGCCCATACTCACCAAATGTGAGCCCCTCCAGAAAGAGTAAAATTTTCTACTCTCCCTGCTCATTAGCATTAGCATTAGCATTAGCATTACCAGAGGCATATGATGCAAGAAAGCAAGCTTATTCAGCATCAGCCAAAAAAAAAAAAAAAAAAAAAAACCCACTCCCATTTCACCCCTCCGTTCGTTCGAAATACCTGTCCAGTTGAGCTTTAAATTTGTTTAGGCTATCAACTTCAACAACAAGTGATGGAAGTCGGTTCCACCAACCAACCACCCTCTGGCCAAAGGCAAATTTCCGCACATCTATCCGACATCCGTCCTTCCTCAATTTGAATTTATGCCCTCTGAGGTGATTATTCTGAGAAAGATGAAGAATCCCATTGGCATTGAGCATGCTCAAACCATTCAAAGCCTTATACACCTCTATCAGATCACCTCGCCGGTGCCTAGTCTCCAAACTCTGTAATTTGCAAAACTTAAGCCTTTCTTCGTAAGAGCAACCCTTTGTTCCATTTACTAATCTTGTTGCCCTTCTCTGTACCCGTTCCAGCAGCTCTACATCCTTCTTGAAATGAGGCCTCCAGACCTGTATACAGTACTCAAGATGTGGCCTTACCATTGCCTTATATAAGGGAATAATCACCTCCTTATCCCTGCTAGAAAAATTCCTGTATATCATTGACAAGACACCATGAGCTACTCTTGCAGCTCGTCTGCACTGCTCAGAGAACTTCATATCTGCCTGCACAATTACCCCCAGGTCCTTTTCATTCTCCACCACTGTCAGTGTAGTACCGCAGAGTTGATACGTTGCTCTGGGGTTACTGTTTCCCATATGCAGCACTTTACATTTGTCATTGTTAAACCTCATTTGCCACCTCTCAGCCCATCTGTTCAACCTTTCCAGATCCTGTTGCAGCAGCATAGCGTCAGTATTGTCCTTAACGACCCTGCCAACCTTTGTATCATCTGCAAACTTGGACATTAAACTTGATATCCCATCATCAATATCATTCATAAACACCGAAAACAACAACGGACCCAACACTGAACCCTGAGGAACTCCACTAATAACATTAGTCCATGTTGAGCAGTGTCCATTGATTACCACTCTCTGTCTTCTGCCACTCAACCATCCCCTTATCCATAGCAGCAATTTGCCTCCAATGCCATACTGCTCCAATTTGTGCAGCAGTCTTCCATGTGCAACAGTATCAAAAGCCTTTCTAAGATCCAAATATATAATATCAAAGTTATTCCCTGCATCCAGTTCTTTTGTGACTACATCATAGTATCCAATCAAATTGGTCAGGCAAGACCTGCCCTTAACAAAACCATGCTGCGTCTGAGCTATAACTGAATTCTTGTCTAGATGATCCTGCAATGCTTCTTTAACCAGTGCCTCCATTAATTTACCTGGAACAGAAGTTAAACTAACAGGTCTATAATTACTTGTGTCAGCCTTTGATCCTCCTTTGTGAATTGGGGTTACATTTGCACATCTCCAGTCTATGGGTACCTCCCCTGAGTCCAAAGAAGCTCTCATAATTATGGCTAGGGGTTTGCATACTTCTTTTGCTGCCTCCTTTAATATAACTGGATAGATCCCATCCACCCCAGGTGCCTTTTTTATGTTTATCCTCAACAATCTCTCCTCCACTTTCCTCTCAGTTATTACAAAATCATCCAGCTCACTGCCAATGTTTACTTTACCTACATCATTCTCCTTCCTGAATAACTCCTCATGCGTGAATGTAGATGCAAAATACTCGTTTAGATTGTTAGCCACCTGAGCAGGATCCTCAACTGTTGAACCATCAATATCCAGTGGACCAATCTGATTCATCCCTTTCCTTTTCGAGTTCAAGTATGTAAAGAACTCTTTTCTGTTTTTCTTTGCATCCTTTGCCAAGGATTTTTCATAGTCTGCCTTTGCCTGCCTAATCTCCTTTGTGACTTGGTTACAGACCAACTTATATCTATCATAGGCTTCCATGTCACCCATTAATTTGTATGTATCCCATGCATTTTTCTTCTCTGCCACATGTCTCATTAGTTCATCTGACAACCATTTAGGCCTAAACCTTGAACAATATTTCTTAGTTGGTATGTAAAGCCTGGTAGCCTCCAAGATTAGTTCCTTGAATGCTTCCCTTTTTGAGTTTGCTGTTGGTAACATCATCAGTTGGTCCCACTGTATAGAATTTAAATATTGTCTCAGACCATCATAGTCGCCTTTACGAAAACAAAAACCCTTCCCTTTACCTCTGATGGTAGTTACCTCCTTGAGTAAATCCCACTTCAACACACTGTGATCACTGCCACCTAGTGGTTCATTTATCTGCAGGTTCTTAATGCATGAAGAATCACTACTGATAATCAGATCAAGAGTATTGCTCCCTCTTTTTGCCTCACGAACATGCTGATGTAGAAAACAATCATCCAATAAATCCACAAAAGCCTTGCTAGTGTGCGAGTGACCAACCCACAAATTCCAGTCAATATCTGGGAAATTAAAGTCCCCCATTATAAGACTCTCTGATTTACTGGCCCACTCTATTTCCCTGTACAATATCTTATTATACTCATCAGAGTCATTAGGCCTATAGCACACTCCTACTCTCAATTTTGATTTCCCTATGCTTATGTCACACCAAACTGACTCGACACTGCCCTGTCCATCGATGTCGACTGGCTTCACTTCCTTGGACTTTATGTGTTTCTTAATTAATAGCATAACCCCTCCTCCCCTCCTGTCGTGTCTATCCTTTCTATACACATTGTATTCCCCAAATTCCAGTTCCGCATTACTTATATCTGTGTGACACCACGTCTCTGATATCCCAACAATATCTGCCTTTGATGTTTTGAGCAATACCTCAAATTCATCAAATTTATTTACCAAACTCCTAGCATTGGTGTACACGCAGGTATACATGCACCTGTTTCTATTCTTAGCTACTCTAACACAACCCATGTGTTTACTTGTACCGCAATGACTACCAGCAGTCTCTGAAATATCCTGCATCTTGTTTTTCAGACTTCTGCTCATTTCAATAGAAGCAGTGCAAGAATCACTTCCACCTCTGCCACTGGCTACTGTTAATCTATTAGTCCTTGTATCCCCCCCAACTAGCAGTTTTCCGACCCACCTAACACTGCCTCGACAGCATCAGCAAAAATTCTTGCACCCTTTCTATTTAAGTGTATCCCATCCCTGTAGAAGCAATCTCTCCTGTTAACAAGTACAGTCCAGGCTGAAAAAAATTCTACCCCTTGAGCCTTGCACAATCCCTCCAGGGCCGAATTGATCGACAAGGCTCTCATCATATACTCCCTCCTATCGTGTCTGGGCAGAATTGCAGACACTTTCAAGTTCAACCCTAATTCACGGCTTTTTTTCAACAGTGACCTGTACTTGCTAAGTAATTCCGCCGGTCTCCTACTCTTAATATCATTAGTGCCAACGTGTACAACTATATCACCTTTTGTGCCCTTAAAAGATGATATCCGCTCTACAACGTCATCAACCTTTGCCCCTGGCAGACATACCCTGGTCCTATTCCACCTATCCTTTTTACAAAGTATGTTCCCCGTTTCCCTGACAATAGAGTCACCAACAACTACTAGTTCCTGTGGGACCAGCGCATTCTGCCTAGGGGGCTGCTTCTGTGTTGCCTGATGACCAAGTGCAAGCTCTTGCGTTGATGTGGGCAGCTGAGAGCTTGATGGGCCCCTCAATTTATTACCTTCGAGGGCATCCACCCTGTCCTTCAAGCTCTCATAAAGGCCCATAACAACGCTGAGTTGTCGCCTGATTTCCTTGCACTCCTTACATCGTGCACACACAAAGACATCCCCCTTGGCAGTATCATGTCCCGTACCCGACTGCTCCGCAAACATCAAGCAAACAGTGCATTTTAATAGACTGTGATTCAGAGGGCAACTGCCCCCCTCAGTTCTCCCCTGAACCACAGCACTCCCATTAGCTTGAGCCTTTTGCTTTGCTGCTCTGGTCAGAGTCATGATTCCGATTTAATTCAATAAAATTCAAAACAAAAATTAAATCCTTAAGTTATATCCCAAACAGTTATGTTATATATATATATTTTTCGGTATCTAGTGTTTTCTACGAGTTCCCTTTATACAACTTCCGTATCACGTGCACCACTATAGTTATGTATTAATTATTTGTTACGATTAAGTCGTTATATATATATATATATATATATATAGAGTTAAAAGTACAATTTAATTGACAATAAAGTTTATCAAGATTAATAGATTTACTGATTAATTGACAATATTATATTATGCACTATACGACACTAAGCTTATGCTATCGTGTAAAAATGGCGGGAAAAAAAAAATGAAATCATCTTGTGATCTAAGTCAATGATCCCTTCTTCATAGATTTTTAATGGTATCCAAGCCTTTTGGTTTGCTCAATACAGCAATACCTCGCTTAGCATGGCTTCAAACAGCATGGGTTACACTATAACATAGTTTTCAATTAAGTTTAAGTCAAAAATTTACTGTACATATTGAAACTCATTCAATAGCCTAGACAGGTACTATATATATATATATATGCTGTGGTGCCAACTCTATTGTCCACCATGTACATGTGATAATAGCTTCCTTCAGGCAGTCAGCTGCAACATGCAACAATGCTCAGTATTCTTAATTCCATCCTGACAAGACGACATGATACTTTTTCAAACTTTTCATTTCAAAATTTATTCTTTACCCCTTTAAATACGATCGAAAATATATCTGCATCTTGGCTAGAAATCACTGCCAACAACATGTGTTCTGTTTGGCAGCATGTTTTGCCCCATTTGTTAAATGATTTCACTGGTTTTGAATTGCAATATCAGATAATTTTCAAAGACATTGTGAAGGTCGGAAAAGACTTGGGATTTGAAACTTTGGACACTGCCAATGTACATGACTGCATTGAGTCACATGTGATTTAGATGATGCAACTCTCCTTGAAATTGATGTGCAAACTGCATATGCAGAAGAGGAAAACAATTCTGAAGTGGATAACACTGAAATGCCACCAAAACAATTTTCAACAGAAGAACTGAAGAAAGTTTTTTTTTTTGGGGGGGGGGGTTGACATGGCCTGCGACGCGATTACGAATGGAAATCTGAATGTTGAACGTAGCATCAAGATAATGCAAATTTTACAAGATGGGATTCAATGCTACAGAGACTTGTACACCGAGAAAAAGAAGAGACAGCTTCACCAGACTTCATAATTGAAATACCTAAATAAACAAACACTTTTTAAAGCATTTTTCTCATCTCTCATGATGTTACCTTTTCATTAATAAAATTTTTGAAATATTTTTTTAAATTTCAAATCCTTTTAATTGGCTATCAATTGCAAATTGTTTATAGATTTATTATAATTTGTTTATAGACTGTTTCTCTGGTACGCATTCAATTAAAACCCATTATAATTATACCTCAATCAGCATGGTTTCACATAAACGGAACAGTTTCGATACCAATTATCAGTGCTATGCAGGATATTGCAGTACATATTTGGCAACATCTTCAAACCTGTAAAGCATCAGAGCTTCTAGGCTTTCCCAATGATTAAGAAAGGAATCACCTCTGTGTTCAGACATGTTTGCTGCTAGCAGAATGGATATCCATTATTTTGCCTTTTTTTCCCACCACTATATTTTTCTTGCCTTTAAATAAGTGTTTTATTTGGTAGAAAACTTTAAAAAAAATGTAAAAAGAAGTCTAGTTTCATTGTTCTGGTCATTTTTCAACAAAACATTTTTTAAATGATTTCCCTTCCATTCCTTTATAGTGTCAGTGTTGAGAGTTGCACTTTCAGGGAAACTTTTTTTTTTTGAAAGCTGGCCAAGACAAAACTCAAATTTTTGGACCTATGTCTTCAATATTCATCTGATGCACATATGATTCAACCTTAGTTTTTAAAATAGTTCCATCTATAGGAATGTTTTTGCAGGCATCAGCATTAGCTATTCTTTTCAAGATGTAGATATGCACCTTTCATGCTCTGATCCCCAGGTGAGATCAAAAAAGATCGAAAGCTTTTAAGCTTTCAATCTTTTTTTGATATTTCAGGATGAAATATCGAAACAGTGAATTCTTAGGGCCGTTGGTCTTACAATGCATACCATTATGCTGTAAAATCTTAATTAATGTCTTAATTTTGCCTGCAATTGGCAAAGCTACCTGCTTCATAGAGGAGCAATACTGATAAACAAACACAGTCTACACATATGTATAATTAAACAAACTTCTATTCAAAATTAATTTCATTTTGCTGATGAGTGATTTTCTCATGATAAGCATGCAAGCTAACCATTAGTTTCAATAAATTAGCATTCTTTCATTTTAATATGCAACAAAATCAGATTGCAATAAAAAAAGTTAAAAAAAAAAAAAAAGGTAGAGTGGTGGAAATTTTTGGTTAGTTATAGAGAATTTTTTTGTCTTTATAACAAATATTAAAAAGCATTAGGTATATGTGTAATCAGCGAGGACCTACCACATGATTGTTATAATGTGCTGAGATGTTAAAAAGAGGATGGCTACAAAGAACTTCAAATATATATTCTTATTTTAGCACTACCAACTGAAGCCATGGGCATGCATACTTACTATTTCATTTTGAAGTAAGATGGCTGTCAAGGAAAAAAGTTTTGAAAATATTATTCAAATTAACACAAGAAACTGAAGTATCTTTAAGGCAGAAAAATTCAAAACTGGTCAACTATATTTGTGACAAGGAGTAGATTGCAAAAGTTGCACATTTAGCAGACATATTTCACTTACAAGTTTTGAGTCTTCAAAGAGCTACAAGGAAATATTCCCCTCATTTTCAGTTTTCATTAGCTCGGCAGATTTGAATATTAGAAACACATACCTGTTATTCTGTATGAATACCTAGAAAAAGTTTCTCAAGCATTCAATAACTGCTGTCCAACAGATTACCTTCATGGCTTACTACTATTTGCAGAACATCATATAACAAGCTAACACACAAACAGACTAGAGGGGGAAAGACTGAATGAGTTCCCTTCAGATTCAGGATTCAAATAAATCTTTAATTCAAAGAACAGTGCTCACTTTTGGGTAAAACTAAGGGAAAAGTATACTCAAACAACTAGTTTGAGGATGACAATAAAATTTAAACAAAGGAACAGGCTAACTCTACATCCTACAGTTGCTTGATTAAGTCAGAGTATCAAAAAATATTAACTGTTAATTTAATAATTTAAATTGAAATTAAAAAATTAATAATCACTCTGATTACCTTCTCTTTCAAGAAATTATTATAAATTATTATATATTTAATTTTAAAAAGTATTTTTTGCATTGCAGAACATATAGGAATATGAACAGCTGGAAAAGCAAGGTGTCAGGGAATTCAAGCCCAATTGTGAGTCATCATGAAACAAGCAAATGCATGAGTTGTGTTAGGGTTACTAAGATTAAGAACTGGTGCATGTATACTTGCATATACACTAGTGCTAGGAGCATAGTAAATAAATTTGATGAATTTAAAGTATTTGACGAATATCAGAAACATGGTGATACCAGATATAAAGTGATGTTTAATTTCAATGTGGGGGAGTACAATCTATACAGGAAAGACACACAGGATAAAGGGGCAGAGGGGCTATGATCTTAATTAAGAAGTACATAAAATCTAAGGCAATGCATCCAATTGACATGGGTAGCCAGTGCAACTTACAGTCAGTGTGAAGTGACATAAGCAGTTGGAAAATAAAAATGAGAGTAGGAGGGTGTTGTAGGCCTAATGACAGTGGTGAGTATAACAAACAATTATACAGAGAAATAGAGTGGGCCAATAAATCAAAATGTCTCATATTAGGGGTTTTTCACTTTCCAGATATCTTGTGGGTTCATAACTCGCAGACTAGCAAGACTTTTGTGGATTTACTGAATGACCGTTTTCCTATAGCAATGTGTTAGAGATGCAACAAAGAAAGAAATAAAGCAGACTCTCCATTTATCGGGATCGGATTAACCGGGACACTTCAAGATTCCAAATTTGAAAAAAAAAAAAAAAAGAAAAAAAGAAAAGAAAACCAACCAGAAATCATAAAATTCAAGTAATAAATAGAATAGGTATAAACAGATGTTTTGCAAGTTGTAAATAAGCGACAAGAAGCAGTGTTATAAGTTGTCATTAGGAAAACAGTGTGCCTATTATCTTGCACCCTCGCTGTCTTCACACCTGCAGCTCAAAAAGAAAAAAAAATGTTTAGTTTGTTTTAGTGTGTCATGTTGATTGTTGTGTTCCATCGCACCACAAAGGACAAATTTTGTTTCGTTATGCATGTCAGGGATGTCGGAATTTTTTTTTATAGTAACTTTTTTTTTTTTTTGTTTTGTTTAGAAATCGCGAAAATGATGGGCAAACGCAAGAGTTGTGCTTTCATTTAAACAAAAACTTGAAATTATTCAAAAGTTTGAAAACGGTACATCTGTTAAATCTCTAAAGAACCATTATAATGTTGGTGACCAAACCATATGCGACATTGTAAAAAGTAAAGGGAAGCATTGTATTGGACATGCAAGTAGTGCGTGGTATCTATTGGTAAGCTCTTTATCTATCGCCATACTTTTTACGTAGTTTGCTGAACATTTTTCAATACAGCAAGTCTCCGACTTACGTAGCTTCAGACTTGCATTACGTTATTTATGTAATTTTGGCATATTAGGGATATAGCAGCAATATTTTATCAGTCACTCCCAAGTTACACAAATCTCGGCTTACGTAAGAAGTCCTGGAACATATCTTTTACGTATGTTGGGGGACTTACTGTATTTTTGGATTAACTGGGTAATCGTTTATCTGGGAATACTTTTTACCATCTATCCTGGAAAATCGAGAGTCTACTGCACTCTTGATCTTATTATCAGCAGCAATTTTTGCATTCAGAATCTGAAGATAAAAGACCCACTGGGAGGCCGAGATCACAGTGTACTGATGTGGGATTTATTTAAAGATGTAACTACCATTAATGGTAGAGGAAAGGGATTTTGCTTTAGTAAAGGTGACTACAGTTGTCGCAGACAGTTTTTAAATTCTATTCAGTGAGACCAACTAATGACGTTACTAAAAACAAATTACAATTGGAAAGGAAATAATCATAGAAGCTACTAGGCTTTTCATACTAAATAAACAATACTGTTCAAGGCTTAGACCAAAATGGATGTCAGATGATTTAATGAGACATGTGGTAGTGAAGAAAAATGATCGGATGCATATATATTGTCAGGTGAAACAGAAGCCTACGGTATATAGAAATTACACTGTAATCAAGTGACAAAGGTCAGGCAAGGCTTATGAGAAGTTCCCTGGCAAAGAAAGCCAAGAAAAGCAGAAATAAATAGGTTAACTGTTGATGACCCTGTTCAAGTTGCTGACACACTGAATAGATATTTTGCATCTATATTCACACATGAGGAATTCTTTAGGTAAGGGATTTCCAGAGGTTTATCAAACTCTAACAGGCAGTAAATGATTTTGTGAGAACTGCGAGGAAATTGGAAGAAAACTGTTGAAGCTAACCATAAAAAAAAAAGGCACCTGGGATGGATGGATGGATCTATTCAATTATATTAAGGTAGGCAGCAAAGGAGATAAGTAAATCTTGAGCCATAATTATGAGAGCATCTTTTGATTCAGGGAAAGTCTCAATGGACTGGAAATGTGCAAATTTATCACCAATTTACAAAAGGAGAACCACATAAGCCCCATGGGCTCACATCGGGTGAGTACGGCTTGGCACACCCAGAGTCCTGAGCTGGATATCATCATTCTTCTCTTTCTTGGTGATTCTCTTCTAATTCTGATTTTCTCTCTCTCTCTCTCTCAGGGTAACTCAGAATTTTTTTTTTTTTTTTGGTTGGTGCAGCAAAAGCCTTGGTCTTCCTTGCACCATATGGCTAATAATAATAATAATAATAATAATAATAAAAGGAGACATGAGCAATTACAAACCTATTAGCTTAAATTCTGTTACAGGGAAAATAATAGAGTCAATGGTTAAAGAAGCAATGTAGGACTATCTTAGACAAGAATGTGATTACATTACAGCTCACCGAATGGATTTGTTAAGGAGCAATCTTGTCTAACCACTCTGATTGGATATCATGATCCAATGAACTGGGAACTGGATGCAAAATATAATTTAGATATCCTATACTTTTAACTGTTGGCATTCATAGTGAGCAGATGCGTCCATAGAGCAGGGGGGGGGGGCATAGTGATTAGAGGATTGGATTAGGATTATGGAGGGTAGATAATATATTTAATATATTGTAAAGTTTATTTTGATAAGTTTTTTCCTGCAATAGTTTGTAAATTTAATATTTATAATATTAAAATTATAATTGTTTAAAAGTTACTTTCTGTGATATTTAGTAAATTTTAACAATGGTTGTTCCAAGATCCACCTTGAACACTTCGTCAGAGGGTATCATGACTCATACAAAAATATCTGATGGTGATTTCTGGGTGAATCATGATTTCATCATTGCAGAAACTGTGGCATGTATTCCACAGTTGACCTAGTGGATAATCATAGCTCACCTGATGATTCTTTTCTTTGTCACCACTGTACAGAGCATACTGAGCTAAGGTTAAAATTTGGTGCATTGCTAGATGAATTTGAGTCATTAAAAAAAAATGGGTGCTTGCCCTAGAGAATAATATAATTGGGAGTTCTTCGGGGACTCAAGACTCTAGTAACTACCAAGTGACGCACTCCCGATTCAGGCCACAGAGCAGAATAACTAAGTGCAAACTGCTCTAGTTCAGAAGGACTTAGTTCTATTAGGAGACTTCATTGTCAGGGGAAATGGGAAATATTTTTTGTAATAAAGATAGGTGGACTAGAACTGGGGTATGTCTGCCAGGAGCAACAATTAATGATGTTACCAACACATTGTCAAATTTTAAGGGGGTAAAAAGAATATTATTTTTCATGTAGGGACTAATGATATTAAGCACACAAGATCTGATGATCTGTAAGACAAATATAGAACCATGCTGAATAAATGCTGCAAGTTCAGTCTGTAATTCTGTCCAGGCACAATAGGAGGGATTATAGGCTAAAAGCCTTGTGGATTAACTCAAGACTTAAAGGACTCTACAAGGCTTTTGGGGGGAAATATTTTCAGCCTGGCCTGCAGTTGTAGGTAGAAGTAATTTGTTTTGTTGAGACGGGATACATTTAAACAAAGGTGGTGCAAGAGTTTCTGCCAGTATCATTGAGGGTATCTTAGAGGTTCAGAAAAACTGCTAGTCTAGGGGGACAAGGGTAATACAGATACACATTTATCTGATAATATTGGTCAAAGTAATGCTTACACGTACCTTAAGAGTTTTTATTTGTCACCGCAACAGATCATATTAGCAAGATGTTCTGAGGGCAGAAATGTTTCAAATGAGCGGGTAGCTAAAGCCAGGGAAGAAAGCTTAAATAACTTCAAGGGGTGTGTCAGTACAGTTAACTGTACAAGAAGAAGTCTAATTGTTTATACAGTAATGTCTGACAGAAGTGTCATCAATAAAATGAGTGAATTCGAAGGACAAACCAGATTGGACCCTTGGTTAGGACAAGTAATGCTGACATAATAGGGCTTACAGAAATGTGGTGCCACCCAGAGATAGGTGATGATGAGTTTCAGTACAGTATGTACAATGTATTTAGGAAGGATAGGGCAAATAGAAGGGGTGGTGGGGTCATGCTTCTTGTCAAAAGCAGCCAGAATGTGATGAAAGCTGGATTCAGATGTTTTGTATGTTAGTATAGAATCTGTATGGTGTGAGATAGTTGGAAACAAAGGTATAATGAGAGTGGGAGTAATCTACAAGCCAGATGATTATGAAAATAATAATGATGAGAGCTTCTACATGCAAATGGAATGGGCAAGTTAGCATGAATGTCTTATTATGGGTGATTTTAATTTTCCGCTAACTGACTGGAGCAAATGGAAGGAAACTCAACATGAGGGGCAAAATTTTTAAATCAACCAGATGATTGTTATTTGTATCAACATATCGGGGAAAGTACTAGGGAAAAGAATATTCTAGATCTGATCATTACCCATGAACCAGATGATATAATAGGGCTGAAAGTACAGGAACCAGTAACAGGAAGTGATCATGGAGTTCTACGGTGAGAGATGAAGAGAGGTAGCAGTAGTTAAAGACAAAGGAATAGTTATAATTTCAGAAAAGGAAATTACAACAGCTTAAGGAGCTACATGGCCTCTATTAACTGGGTAGATATCTCACAGAGAGCAAATACAATTCAATTATTGTATATCTTTAAAACATTAATCACAGAGCCTTTGAATGCATATAACCCATAAAAAAAAAAATATTCCATTAGGAGGATTCCAAGTTGGATGAATAATGAAGTTGCTAGATTACTTGAGCAGAAAAAGACAGCATGGAAAAGTTACAGAGCAATAAAAAGTACTGAAGCCTATAACAGCTACAAACTGATCTGTAATAGTGCCACAGACAAGGTTAGGCTCAGACAGATTATGAGAAATTGCTGGCAAAGACAGCAAAGTGTGGGGATAAGGAATTCTTCACATATATAAATGCAAAGAAGAGAAGGACAAACCAGATTGGACCCTTATGTAATGTATTGGGATAGTACTCAACAGTTACAAGTTTTGTATATATAATATTAATTTGATTTATTCTTTTTCTATCTGTCCTTAAAAAACAGCCTATGTCTGGTCTGAGGATGGGTTCCATTGAGTTTCCCAAAACATTATCTTAATACATAGTGATCTACTTAATAGCTAAATAAACTATCTTCATAATCACATAGTAAAAGAGTGGCCATTACAGACACTAGCCTAGGGGCACCAATTACACCCCTCCTCCTCCTCCTAAAACCCATAAGAAAACTTTTGTGTATTTCATGTGTTAATATGTTAAAAATAAACAATATTAAATTCAAGATTAAAACTTTTAGGAATTAGTTTTACATATTTTTAAACAATATTTCAAAATTGCCTTCTACCATCTTAATTTGTGAGTGCTATATTTATTTATGAGATTGAATAAGTTCAAAGAAATTTATTAGCAGATCTTTGTTTTCTTTATTTACTTATGTGTCTATTGTTGCAGTTTCATATTTTAAAAAATGAAAATCTTTGCATTGACTGGAGGGGGGCACCATCAGTAAATGTGGCCTAGGGGTGCCATATACCTTGAGCTAGCTCTGATTATAGAAATCTAGTTCCATGGAAAACTACCACTTAACATCCTTCTCTAACTATATTAAATCCTATTTCACCTAAACATCTCCTCCCCCCCCCCAATAGTCTGTCTAGTTCTTCACTGAATTTATTTAAGCTATTCATTTGCAAAAAAACAGATGGAAGTTTGTTTCAGCAATCAAACACTCACTGGCCGAAGGCAAACTTGCACATATCCATTCTGCAACCACCTTCCTCAATTTGAATTTATGCCTCCTCAATGTGCATAGTCTGAGCAAGAGGAAGAATCCCATTAGCATTGATGCTCATTCAATCCATTCAAAGACCCATCAGATTGCCTCATAAGTGTCCAGTCTCCAGATGCTGCAATTTGCAGAACTGAAGCCTTTTTGGTGAGAGCAACACCTTGTTCCCTCCACCTTTCATGTTGCTCTTCCCTGCATCCACTCCATCAGCCCTACATACTCCCCAAAATGAGGCTTCCAGACCTTTATGCAGTCCTCAAGATGTAGCCCCACCATTGACCCATACAATGGAATAATCACTCCTTATTGCTGCTGGCAAAATTTCTGCCTATCATCGACAAAACACTGTGCTACCCCTGCAGCCCACCCACACTGCTCAGAGTGCCCCACATCTGAGTGAACAATTATTATTATTATTATTATTATTATTAGCCATATGGTGCAAGGAAGACTCAAGCTTATGCTGTACCAGCAAAAAAAAAAAAAAAAAAGAAAGAAATTCCTGTGTTACGCTGTGAAAAAGAGAGAGAGAGACAAAGAAAGAAAGAAAGAAAGAGAGAGAGAGAGAGAGAGAGAGAGAGAGAGAGAGAGAGAGAGAGAGAGAGAGAGAGAAGTAGAAGGGAATCAGCAAGAAAGAGAAGAATGATGATATCCAGCTCAGGACCCTGGGTTTGCCAAGCCCATACTCACCAGATGTGAGTCCCCAGGGATACCTTCCAGGTCCCTCTCATTTTCCACTACCCTCAGTGTAGAGCCACACAGTGGGAACATTGATCTGGGATTACTGCCACCCATATGCAGTACCCCAAATTTGTCAATGTTAAACCTCAACTGCCATTTCTCAGCCCAACTACCTAATTTTTCTATATTTTGTTGTAGTAGCATACCATCATTATTGTCATTGCTGCATATCATCTGCAAACTTAGACACCAATTCTTTTTTTTTTTTTTTTTTATGTAAACCCCAAACACAAGAGGTATTAGAACCTATAGTACTTAGTACCGTGCTTGGGTTGGAGGTTGAGAAGACGAAAGATGATATCTGTTGACATTGGACTTGACCTTCTGTAGACTGTAATTTTCAGGAAATACGTAAGGACTGTTCCAGGAAATGGCAGTTAAATGAATAAACGAGGAAGATCAAAAGTTGGTTCTGTGAGTTTGAAGTTGGATAGTAAATGGATGTTGGCTGGTGACTGCACATGTTCGGACTGTTTTGGAAGAGAGAGCAGGAATTATAGAAGCCAATTCAGAAGAACAGTGCCCATGGAAATATCTGTAGAAGAGGCATGCAGCAGAAACAGTACATCTATGAGACAGCGAGTGGAGAAAGACTCTGTTAGAGATGAATCATTAATTAACCTAACTGCCCTCTTCTGAATGGAATTCAGAAGCCTGAGAGAGGTTTTGGGGGCACCACCCCAGATGTGGGAACAATATTCCATGGTAGGGCAGATTTGCGATTTGTACAGAATGAACAGCTGTTTGGAAGAAAAGTAATGCCAAGAGCGAAAGAGAAAACCAAGTTTTTTAGTTGCACAGGAAGCAATATTTGTAATGTGCTTGTGCCAAGAGAGATTAGAAGTCAGGGTAATCCCCAAAAGAGATATATCATTTTGCCTAGAAATCGGAGTGTCACCAAAGATAAGCATAGCAGCAGAAGAATCCTTTTTGCAAGATATAAGACAAGACTGAGTTTTAAAAGGGTTGAAATCAACTAACTTGTCTCTGCCCCACTGGAGAATTACCTGAAGATCGGTATTTAAGGAATTGGTAGCAGATTTTCGAGAACTTGAAGCTGATTGAGCAGGACAAGGTTTCTCAAAATGGAAAGTGGAATGCAATGTTCTATCATCGGCAAAACTATGGATAGGATTTCCAGTCAATGGAAGAAGGTCATTGATATACAAGAGGAAAAGAGTGGGGGAAAGAACTGAACCTTGGGGGACACTGGCATTAGTGGAGAAGTTAGAAGACAGAAAGCCATCTACCATCACCCTCAGTGAGTGACCAGAGAGAAAACTGGATAACCAATTACAAAAAACAGATGGCAAACCATAAGATGAAAGTTTGTTTAGAAGACCTTTATGCCAGACACGATCGAAAACCTTTGAGATATCAAGAGCAACTACTTGTGTTTCACCGAACCTTTCCTTTGAATTAGTCGATAAATGGGTAACATAAGCCAGAATATCACCAGTGGATCAACACTGACGGAATCCATACTGGTGATCGTTGATCAGACGGAAGATTTTTAGGTAGTTTAAGAATTGGCGGTTAATGGATTTCTCCATTACTTTAGAAAGAGAAGTAATTGCAATGGGACGATAATTGGATGGGAGGGATTTATCACCCTTTTTAGGAACTGGCTGGATATGAGCAAATTTCCAAGCAGAAGGAAAAACACCTTTGGAAAAAGAAAGTGAAAAAAGGCGGCAAAGAATAGGAGCAAGTTCAAGAGCACAGATTTTGAGAACAAGTGGAGAAACATCGGGATTCGTCAAAATCCTTTTGATGGAAGACCACAGGAAGCATTGAATGGAGCATGTTGGGAATGGAGAGAGGTGTTTTACCAAGATCAATAATACATGAGTTGGAAGAAAAATGGGATGCTAGCAGGTCTAATTTATAGTCTTAAAGTCTAATTTATCCTCATCAATATCATTAATATATACAGAAAAGAACTATAGCCAGCACCAAACCCTGTGGGGACTCCTCTGATGATATTAGTCCAAGAAAAGCAATAGGATGTAAATATTGTTGTTAAGGTGGTTTAATGGTGCATAAGCTACACCATTAAATTATTCATTTATTATATAAAAAATTAGAAATTTTTAATCTGTGACAGGAAAAAATCTGAAATCAGAAATGATTAAAAAGTATAGTTTGCCTGAGGAAGTTAAAAAGTTCAGATATATTTGCCTTGTCACCAATGAGATTTCCTAGAGTTATTGGTTTACAAAGATTAACCAGTGATAGCAAGGTTGAAGTTCTGTCTTCTTTATAGTAGGGGCAGTCAATCAGAATATGTTTCACAGTCAGATTTATAGAACAATGTGGACACTGTGGTGGATCATCTCCTGTAAGTAAATGAAGGTGGGTCAGATGGGTATGACCTATTCTTGCTCTTGAAAGGACTACTTCTTCGGCGCCTTTGTAGCCAGGTGGGCAGGAGCAGCAGTGCATAGCACACGCTTCTTAGCATTAGCATTAGTAGAGGCATTTGATGCAAGAAAGCAAGCTTATGCAGCATCAGCCAAAAAAAAAAAAAAAAAAACCCACTTCCACTTCACCCCTCTGTTCGTTCAAAATACCTGTCCAGCTGAGCCTTAAACTTATTTAGGCTATCAACCTCCACCACAAGGGATGGCAGTCTGTTCCACCAACCAACCACCCGCTGGCTAAAGGCAAATTTCCGCACGTCTATCCTACATCTGTCTTTCCTCAATTTGAATTTATGCCCTCTCAGGTGATTTTTCTGAGCTAGAGGAAGAATCCCATCAGCATTGAGCATGCTTAAACCATTCAAGGCTTTATACACCTCTATCAGATCACCTCGCTGGTGCCTAGTCTCCAGACACTGTAATTTGCAAAACTTAAGCCTTTCTTCGTAAGAGCACCCCTTTGTTCCATTCACTAATCTTGTTGCCCTTCTCTGTACTCGTTCCAGCAGCTCTACATCCTTCTTGAAATGAGGCCTCCATACCTGTATACAGTACTCTAGGTGTGGCCTGACCATTGCCTTATACAATGGAATAATCACCTCCTTATCCCTGCTGGAAAAATTCCTGTATATCATTGACAATACTCCATGAGCTACTCTTGCAGCCCGTCTGCACTGCTCAGAGAACTTCATATCTGCCTGCACAATCACCCCCAAGTCCCTTTCATTCTCCACCACTGTCAGTGCAGCACCACAGAGTTGATACGTTGCTCTGGGGTTGCTGTTTCCCATGTGTAGTACTTTACATTTGTCAATGTTAAACTTCATTTGCCACCTCTCAGCCCATCTGCTCAACCTTTCCAGATCCTGTTGCAGCAGCATAGTGTCAGTAGTGTCCTTCACAACCCTGCCAACCTTTGTATCATCTGCAAACTTGGACATTAAGCTTGATATACCATCATCAATATCATTTATAAATACAGAAAACAATAATGGACCCAACACTGAGCCCTGAGGGACTCCACTAATAACATTAGTCCACGATGAGCAGTGTCCATTGATTACCACTCTCTGTCTTCTCCCCCTCAACCACCCCTTTATCCATAGCAGCAATTTGCCTCCAATGTCACACTGCTCCAATTTGTGTAGCAGTCTTCCATGTGCAACAGTATCAAAAGCCTTTCTAAGATCCAAGTATATAATATCAAAGTTATTCCCTGCATCCAGTTCTTTTGTGACTGCATCATAGTATTCAATCAAGTTGGTCAGGCAAGACTTCCCCTTAACAAAACCATGCTGTGTCCGAGCTATAACTGAAGTCTTGTCTAAATGATCCTGCAGTGCTTCTTTAACCAGTGCCTCCATTAATTTTCCTGGAACAGAAGTTAAGCTCACAAGTCTATAATTACTTGTGTCAGCCTTTGATCCTCCTTTGTGAATTGGGGTCACATTTGCACATTTCCAGTCTATGGGTACCTCCCCTGAGTCCAAGGAAGCTCTCATAATTATGGCTAAGGGTTTGCTTACTTCCTTTGCTGCCTCCTTTAATATAACTGGATAGATCCCATCCACCCCGGGTGCCTTTCTTGTGTTTATCTTCAACAGTTTCTCCTCCACTTTACTCCCAGTTATTTCAAGATTCTGTAGCTGACTGCTAGAGTTGAATACACCTCTGGCATTCCCCTTGCTGAATAACTCCTCATGTGTGAATGTCGATGCAAAATATTCATTTAGTTTGTTAGCTACCTGAGCAGGATCATCAACAGTTGACCCATCAATATCAAGTGGACCAATCTGATTCATCCCCTTCCTTCTAGAGTTTACATAAGTAAAGAACTCTTTGCTGTTTTTCTTTGCATCCCTTGCCAAGGATTTCTCGTAATCTGCCTTCGCCTGCCTAACCTCCTTTGTAACTTGGTTGCATATCAACTTGTATCTATCATAGGCTTCTGTGTCATGTGTTAATTTGTAAGTATCCCATGCATTTTTCTTCTCTGCCATATGCCTCATTAGTTCATCTGACATCCATTTTGGCCTAAACCTTGAACAATATTTCTTAGTCGGTATGTAAAGCCTAGTAGCTTCCAAGATAAGTTCTTTGAATGCTTCCAATTTTGAGTTTGCTGTTGGTAACATCATCAGTTGGTCCCACTAGACCGGGGTTCGAGCCCATGACCACCAAATACGGAGGGTGCGGAAAGGTCAGGGAAGGACCACCGCATATCCCTGGAGCAATATGGCCTTAGTTGCTAATGCTCCTAAAAAACCAAATAACAACTACTACTTCTTGTCTCGATGTACGGTCACTGGAGTGCCAAATTTTCAGATCTTGTTTAAACTGAAAAGGTTTATTATTAGTCTGCGAGTGCCAGAGTGCTGTACATTCTGACAGGCATGCAGCCTGAATGGTTAGTGCAGAGTCTAATGCTGGAATAGGGTTATTGGCTAAATCTAAGGTAGTTGGATTATTTGCAGCTTTATCAGGCAGTTCATTGCCCAAAATACCAGAATGTTCTGGAATCCAACAGGTGACCAGTTGATGAAGTTTTTCAATTTTTAATGATAAGCTTCTAATTTCATCTATAACAGGGTGAACTTTATCTGAAGAATAAGATAAAGCCATGATTGAGCTGAGGGAATCGGTGTAAATAACAGATTTTAAAGAACAGTCAGAACACAGATTTTCTAAAGCTAGTTTGATTATATATAATTCAGCTGACAAGACACTGAACTCAGATGGAAGGGTTGTTGAAATAATGATATTTGAAAACACTGCTGCTGCTGCTGCTGCTCCAACGTTTGCATTAGATTTAGAGCCATCTATATAAATTGGGAAAAAATCAGTATATCTTTGAATGCGAGCTGCATGAAGTTTTGCCGACTGGGCTAGCTGGGTGGGTAAAGTGCCTGCCTGGCAACCCAAAGGTCGCGGGTTCGAATCCCGCTTTGGGCTTGGATCAAAGTACTGCAAAAACCTTGGGAGGTGCATTATGGCCGCAGAAGCCGATGCGCCAACAACTACCAGAAAAAAAAAAAAAAAAAAAAGCATGAAGTTTTCTGACATTTGATGCTTTTAAAATATTCTTTCCCAATCGACAGAGGTAAGTGTCACAAGTTGTTACAGGAGAAAGAGCCCATGGTGGCTGAAAGTAAGTTGTTATCTGTTGTACAGAATGGATGGAAACATTCCAAACCTGCGACAGTCAGAGAAGGCGAAGACCAGCTGGTTTTACTATGCTAGGTTTATTTCTGTAGAGGTTTTCTAAAGGTGGGTTGAAAAGAGATGAGTGAATGGGATGCGAGGCACAACTTTGTATCTTATTTACTACGTAACATTAGTGAGAGCTCACGAGCATCAATGTAGAGACTGCGTGGGCAACGTTCTGAAAGCACCAAGTGCAATCCTCAAAGCACTGTGTTGAATGGGATCAAGCCAACGTAATGCACTCATTCTGGCAGAATCATAGATGGGAGCTCCATAATCAACGCGGAATCTGATTAATGCCCTGTATAGCTGGAGCAGAGAGATACGATCTGTGCCCCATGTTTGGGTGGATAAAGCTCTGAGTATGTTTAACTTTTTTTAGATAAGACGTATGTACATTTTTAATATGGTCTATAAAATTTAACTTGTTGTCAAGGATTAATCCTAGAAATATGATGTTATTGGCGACCGGGATGGAGACATTGGAAATTTGAAGTTCAGGATCTGGATGGTTTGCATTGACTACAAAAATGGATAGCAACTGTTTTCTGCTGTGAGAGTCAATAGCCATTGTGACTGGCCCAATGGAAAGGTCATCTGCATAAAGGTAAGTCTCAACTGTATTTGGAAGCTGTCTGGTGATGGAATCTATTCTAAGAGCAAACAGAGTGGTACTCAGCACAGATGCCTGTGGAATACCTTCTTCCTGCATGAGTGCTACAGAGAAGGCATGCTGGTATTGAACTTGAAACGATATAGTATGTAGGAAGTTCTGAACAAATATAGGAAGGTTGCCCTGCAGACCAAGAGAGTAAAGATCACTAAGTATGCCATGCTGCCAAGTGGTGTCATAAGCTTTCTCTATATCTATTGAAACCATTACAAGATGTTCACGTTTAACAAAGGCATTTTGAATGGCGAATTCAGCCTTGACCATAAGATCTAAGCATGACCTATTTTTATGAAAGCCATATTGACTATGGCTCATAGATGTTCTGACTCAATGATCCAGATGAGTCTTCTGTGGACAATTTTTTCTAGGATTTTGCTCAGGCAGCTTGAGAGAGATATTGGTCTATAGCTATGGGGGTTGGTTGGATCTTTCCCAGGCTTTAGGAATGCCAAAACAGTAGAGTGATGCCAAGAAGCTGGAAAAACATTTTCTAAAAATATATAAGATTGTAAAAAACCAGGAGCAGGTGCAAAGCTTTGTCATCAAGGTGTTGCAGCAGGACATAATAAATCCCATCTGACCTGGCAGCACCATTGTGGGCTGTTCTCATGGCACGCAAAAATTAAGAGTATTGCAGAGGTTTGTTATATGGAAGAAGGCGGGCAGTTTGAAAGTTAATGGCATGCTTTTCTCTAGTGTTTTTAGTTCAATGGAATGATGTAGAATAGGCTGATGCTGCTGAGATTTCAGCAAAAGTATTGCCCAAAGCATTAGCAATATCTAAGAGACTGGATAGGTCTTGCCTTTTCCAGGGGAGGATTGGAGAAGGTATGGTAGGAAACTTACCAGATAACTGTAATTTTTTTCCATATAATTTTGGGATCAGTGTTTCTGTTAAAGGTCAATGCAAAACAGGTTCAGGATTCTTTCTTGGCTTGCCTTTATATAAAACAAGCTTTTGCCCTTAACTTCTTATAATTAATGAGGTTGGTTGTGGTTGGACATTGCTGAAATAAATTCTAGGTTTTAATTTTTGCTTTCTTTGCTTTTGTGCTTGTTGTTGTTGTTTTGATTTTTAGGAGCATTAGCAACTAAGGCCATATTGCTCCGGGAAATGCGGTGGTTATTCCCTGACCTTTCCACATCTACCGTATTTGGTGGTGACGGGCTCGAACCCCGGTCTAATCAAGAAGCGTGTGCTACGCACTGCTGCTCCTTCCCACCTGGCTACGGAGGTGCCTTTGCTTTTGTGCATTCCTCATTCCACCAGTAATCACAATGCTTGCGACCAGGGGGATTTGATAATGGTATTGTGTCCTTGGCCACATTTAAGAGATGCGGTGTGATGTAATCTGTTATATTATCGATATTCTGGAGCTGGATTTTTTCCTCATTAAGAGAGCTTGATGATGAATTTTTCCCAGTTTGCATGGACAAATTTCCATTTCCTGCAGAGTTTATTTGAAGGAGTCTTTGATATTAAAAAATTGCATATGATTGTAAAGTGGTCACTGCCCATAGGATCATTTAAAGCGTACCACTCTATGGTCGGGACCAGTACTGGAGAACAAATTGAGTGATCTATTGCTGAGTTGTGTCTAGTTGGAAGTTTTATGTGAGTGTGTGCACCAGTATTGAGTATGGTGAGGTTTTGCGACTCTAGAAAGCTTCCAATGAGTCAACCCTGTCGGACTAGTTTAGAATCGCCCCATAAGGGGTAGTGCCCATTAAAATCCCCTAATATACCTAGAGGTAGTAGTAGTAGTAGTGGCATGTTGTTGTTGTATGTTTTACGGCACAATGGCAGCTATAGACCATTATGCGCCAAACAATGGTAGGAGGCAAAAGGCTTTATTAAAAGTGAGATATGTGCATTATGTGAGATTTGAGCATTATATTCTGTCATAGCATTTTATCCTTTTTAGGAAAGTGAAAACTGCATTAATATCGGATCTGTCGCCTAATATTTGTTGCAAAGTAGCTGTGATTTGGGCTGCATAGTTTGATAAGAAGGTGGTCTGCCGTACTCCATTATAGAGAAGGCAGTCAACAATGATGTGCTGGACTGTGATTTGAGCATGGCAGTTCGGACAAGAAGGCGGGTCTGAGGAAGAGAGAAGATAAAGGTGAGTAAGGTGTGTATGTCCTATTCGTAATCTTGCAAGTGTGACTTCTTCCTTTCGGTTCGAGCAGAAACTAGATGGCCAAGACTAGAGTTTCAGTTTAATCCGAAGGAGTTTGTTGCCTTCTTGGTTTTGCCAGATGGTTTGCCAGTAAATCATACTTCGCTTTGTTATAAGACTTTTATAATCAGTGAAAGGAATTTTGAAAGAGTCATCAATTGGTTGCACAGTAGATTTGGCTGCGTGGTCAGCACTCTCATTGCCAGGTATGCCAGCATGGCTAGCGACCCAACAAAATTTTACTACTTTCGTGTTCTTAGCTAGATGAGCCAGCAAGTTTTGAATATTACCAAGTAGGTAGTTATGATGCTTTCTTGGTTGCTGTAAAGCGAGAAGGGCACTTAGAGAGTCGTAAAAATAATACTATGGGTAAACTGCTTCAACTTTATAGTTTCTAGCGCCATTTGAATGGCATGAAGTTCAGCAGTAAAGATACTGCATTCTAAAGGTAACTGATTAGAGATTGTAGATGATGGAAGAACAACAGCAGCACCGACGTGGTGATCAGTTTTGGAAACGTCTGTGTATATCCTGGTATAAGATTCATATTTCTCAAGTAGACATTTATGAAGCTGGTTTACATTCTGTGAAGAAAGAGTACTTTTCTCCCATTCTTGAAGGGACAGATCACAGGTGGCAGGGCAAAAAGCCCATGGAGGAGTCGTGAAACTAGAGATGGCTATTTTAGAAAGGTCAAGCTGCCAATTATCAAGTAGTGAGCAAAGATGTATGCCAGCGGGTCGATTTATTGATGGACAAACGGCATACAAGTTCTCCCAATCTGGTGTAAATAGATGTTTCCACGATGGATGCAGGGGTTGGCTTTTTATTTTGACGGCATAATTTAGCAGTAAAATTTGTCTTCGTAGAGAGAGTGGGGGATCGTGAACTTCAGCGTACAGGCTCTGCACAGGAGATGTGCGGTAGGCTCCAAGAGCAATGCGAAGGCCACTATGATGAATAGGGTCCAAAGCCCTCAAAATGCTAGGTCTAGCAGAGTTGTAAACTGGTGACGCATAGTCTAGCCTTGATCTTACAATAGCATGATATAAATGAAGGAGTGTTTGACAGTCAGCACTCCATGTTGTAGCTGATAATACTCTCAAAATGTTTAATTTCTTGAAACAGGTGGTTCTAAGTTGTTTAATATGGTCAAGAAAGGTCAATTTTTTATCTAAAGTTAACCCAAGGAATCGAATGGTAGGCACAACAGGTATATCATGGTTCCCCAGCTTTCGAAGTGGGTCAGGGTGGAGATTACGTCTTCTACAGAAATGAACTGCAACAGTTTTTTCAGGTGATATGCGAAACCCATTATCTGTGGCCCACGTTGTAATCTTATTAAGAGCTCCTTGCAGTTGTCTCTCAATCATTCTCATGTTCTGTGAGTGACAAGATATACTAACATCATCTGCATATAAAGTAGTAAATACAGTGGCCAGAATGATCTTGGTAATTGAGTTGATTTTTATAATGAATAGAGTGGTACTTAAAACTGAGCCCTGTGGAACACCTTCTTCTTGGGTGAATTTTCGGGAAAGAGTGGATTGAATACGGACCTGGAAGAATCGCTGCTTCAAAACGTTCTGTATAAATCTTGGCATATTACCCCTGAAGCCTAATGCATGTAGATCACGGAGAATTCCGTATTGCCAAGCTGTGTCAAAAGCTTTCTCAACGTCTAAATAAACTGTAGTCAAATGTTCCTTCCTTAAGAAGGCATTGCGAATCTGGTTTTCCATTTGTATCAAGAGGTCTAAAGTTGATCTACCTGTATGAAATCCACACTGCGATGAATTGATGAGGTTGTATTTGCTCAGCACCCAGGTGAGACAAGAGTTTACCATTTTTTCCATTATTTTTCCCATACAGCTGGTGAGGGCAATAGGTCGATAGTGATGCGGGTTGATTGGATCCTTGACAGGTTTTAATAATGCTATGACATACGAGTGTCGCCAGTTATCAGGGAAAGTATTTTCTGTGAAAACCCGATTATATAGCTGGAATAAGACACGAAGCGACTTTTCGCTCAGTTCTTTCAACATGACAGTGAATTCTGTCAGGTCCAGCGGACTGTGTTTCGAGCTGTTAAGAGCAAGCCGTAGTTAAATTATGGTAAAGGGACAGTTGTACATTTGATAGTGGTCTGTGTTAAAATTTAGGGTCTGCTTTTTCAGCAAGGGACTTTAATTTCTGAAAGTTTGGCGAGTATAAGGATACAGCAGAGGTTTCAGCAAAGGATTCTCCGAGAGTGTTGGCTATGTCTTGAGGTAGTGAAACATCATTGCCGTTTATATTCAGTATTGATAGATGCAAAGGAGGATATTTATTATACATTTTTCTAATATTTTTCCAGATGGTTTGTGTTTTAGTGGACAGTGTAATATTTGAGGCAAAGCGTTTCCATGACTCTCTTTTACTTGCACGCTGAATGCGTCTAGCATCGGCTCTGGCTTTCTTAAAGTGTACTAGATTAGCAGCAGTAGGGATTTTGCAAAATTTATTCCAGGCTTTATTTTTCTCTTGTTTAGCTTGATTGCATTCATTGTTCCACCAGGGTTTTGATCTTATTCTATGATTTGTGGACACTCTTGGTATTGCTGCTTCTGTGGCCAGCAATATTTGATTTGTTACATAATCAACCACATTATTTATTGACATATTTGAAACAGCTGTTTTTTGCAGGATGGCTAGTTGCCTATATTTTACCCAATCAGCTTTGGTAAAGTTCCATTTGGCAGTTTGATTATGACAAGGTGGTGAGAATTTGATTCTACACGGCAGACTATTGGATAATGGTCACTACCCAGTAGGCTGTCATGAACAGACCAATCAAACAGCGGAAAAAGGACTGGTGAGCATATGGAGAGATCAATTGCTGAGCTTGACCCAGAAGGTAAATGAAAATAAGTGGGTAAACCAGTATTCAGTAGTGTCAGATTAAATTCATCTAAAAGCTTTTCTAGTATTTTTCCTTGTTTATCGTGTATTCTATCACCCCATAGAGGATTATGAGCGTTAAAATTTCCCATGATGCAAAAGGGAGGAGGGAACTGAGATACAACAGTTTCAAGATCAGTGTAAGAAATGTCTTGGTTAGGGGAAAGATATAAGGAGACAATGGTAAAAGAAAAACGAAAGGATATTCGAGCAGCTACTGCTTCTAGATTTGTTTGTAACATTAATGGTGGGGAAGGGATATTGGAGTTGACTACAAGTGCAACCCCTCCATGCGCCGAATTGCTTAAATGAGAAACTCGATCTTTTCTGTAGATAACATGATGTTTAAGTGAGGTAGTGTGAGGTAAAGAAACTAACTTAACAGAAGCTGTTAAGTTAGTTTCTTTGAGGCAGAAGGTAACAGGGTTATACTGGAGAAGGAGATCCCGAATGTCATCAAGGTGGATGCGATACCCCTCTACAATTCCACTGAAGAAAACTGGGCATTATTTGGGTGAAGTGTGGTCCTCGGTTTCTGTCTGAGGTACTGTTGGCTTATGGTGACCAGATTTTCTTTTTGGGAAGTAAGGTCTTTCTGTTTCCATCTCTTCTTCTGGGAAGAGATCGAGAACGGGATCTTCGCGGTCAGTGTCTCCTTTTCAATCGAATCAGTTTTAGTAATATCAACACTTTTTGAGTACATTGGGTTATTGGTAGAATGCGGAACAGTGATTGGTGTGTTAACAATCTTGTTTGATTTATATGGTTTACCAGAAAGGGGCACAGCTTCCAAAATTGATAGAACCCAATCTGACATTGATCTGTCTGGGGGAAACGTTACCTCAGTTTGAGTACCAGTCATTATTGTTCTTTGCACAGTACTGGTTACCGCAGTTGGCTTTTGTACTACTTCAGCGAAGCTGGATCGAGTGTTAAATTGAGCCTGTACAGATTTTTTAGCTTCTTGATATGAGATGTTTTTTCGGCTTTCACCCGTTGAATGTTTTTTTTCCTTTTTCCAAAGGGGACAATCTCTGGAGTAGGTAGTATGTGGACCATTACAATTTGAGCATTTGTGCTGCTCTGCTCTGCTTTGCAGTCGGAGTGATTGTACTCGCGTGAACCGCAATTGGCACAAGTGGCTGAACCTCTACATATGTTTTGGGAATGCCCAAATTTTTGGGATTTAAAACAGCGTGTAGGGTTAGGAATGTACAATTTTATTTGACAATTCAGATAACCTGCTTTGATGGATGCTGGAGGTTTGGGACTATCAAATGTTAGTATTATATTCCGAGTTGGAACTAGAGCATTGTCTAGTTTTGTGTATATGCGCTTTACATGCACAATTCCCTGTTCTTGCAATTCATTTTTCAACTCTTCTTCTGAGAGATTTATGAGATCCCACTCAGCTATCACACCCTGACCATTGACATCACCCTAATCACAAGAAATATCGATTCCCACGTGACCGACTGGACGGTGCAAAATGCTTGGACCACGTCGGATCACCGTACCATCACCTACCGGATACAGAGAACCACAGCAAGAACCGCAACAGAAAGGACGATGCTAAACAGATTTGCAATCTCCAAAGCCAATTGGGAACTCTACCGAGAACAGCTTATTAGTAGAGCCCAACATGATAGAATTGGGCAAACCAGACAGTATGGCCAAGAAATAAGAGAGGACCCAGACGAACTGCAACAAATAATAACAAACATCATAACCAAGGCAGCTGAAGTTGCCATAAAAAGAAAAACGCTTTCGAGCAAGACCATGCCCTGGTGGACCCCAGAGCTGCAACGACAAAGGAGATTAGTCCAACAAAAAAGGAAGGAATATCAGAGAGCACGGAGGTCGTGGCCACCCGCTGAGGTCACTTACCTGCGCCGCCAATATACGGTACTGAGAAATACTTATACCGAGAGTATAAAGAAAAGTAAAAAGTCCTCCTGGGAACGACTGGTCTCAACTAAAGGTAATGAGAATCCCTGGGGAGTGGTCTACAAGATCACAACAAATAAACTCCCCAGGGGGGAAATAACCACAGCAACTATAACGCCGCAACGCACCCTCACCACAACATGGGACGACTCGGTGGCCAACATTTTGAACACCATTATAAAAGACCCACCGAATATACTCACGGAAGACCAACAAGCTATCATACAGGCAAACGAGACCTATAACACCCAACAAATGGAGCCGCCAATTACCATTGATGAGCTGCAGGAAGCTGCAACACAAATGCGCAACAAGAAATGCCCTGGCCCTGACCTCTTGGACCCAGAACTCGTTAAGAGGGCGGTGGAGCACATACCGGAACCCCTGCTGCACCTATTCAACTGCTGCCTCAGAGTGGGCCATTTCCCAACTAGCTGGAAAACAGCACATCTCAAGCTCATCCTGAAAAACCCAACTAAACCACCTGAACAACCAAACTCTTACCGTCCTATAGCGCTGCTATCAACACTAAGTAAACTCCTGGAGAGAATACTACATCGAAGAATACTCAGCCACTACAAAGAAGCTGACCTAGAGTCACCCAGACAATATGGGTTCAAACCCGGACTCTCCACGATTGAAGCAATTCGGAACCTCCTAGAAAGCGCAGCACAATGTAATGAAAAGTACTTCCTGGTAATTGCGGTCGACTTCGCTGGGGCGTTCGACACCCTCTGGTGGCCGAGCGTCCTGGGCAGACTCCGCAAGGCAAAAATCCCCATGAATTTATATAATTGCATTAGATCCTACCTCTCAGATAGAAAAATCAGGGTAATGGCACCGTTCCGGAGCCTGACAAGATCGGTCCGCAGGGGCTGCCCGCAGGGATCTGTCCTGGGGCCGCTCCTGTGGAACATTGTTTTTGATGAATTCCTGGCACTCGACTTGGGTGATGTCAACGCACAAGCTTTCGCGGATGATCTCGTCCTAACGGTGGCAGCGAGCTCTAGATCACAGTTAGAAGCCCGTGCAAACCATGCACTGCAAGTGCTCCAGGACTGGGCAAACCTGCATACACTGGAGATTTCCCTGACCAAAACGAACTCAATTCTACTGAGAGGAACACTCAACATCAGACGGCCGCCCCAGATAAAAGTAAGGGGAAGCACAATCAAACTGGCAAAACAGATGAAATACCTAGGCATTATCCTAGATTCCAACCTGTCCTTTAAACAACACCTCTTATATCTGAAGGAGAAGCTGAGAAAATACGCAGCACTAGTAGTCAGAGTAACACGCAGAGACTGGGGACTAAACAAAAGAACATTATCCCTCTACTATAAAGCAATTTTCGTCCCAGCAATTACTTATGGAGCCCCAATATGGTACGTCAAAGCAAGAACTGCAGTAAATAAAAGAATCCTCGATACAATACAGCGAAAAATACTCCTCACCATCACCAGGGCGTGTAACACGGTGAGTACCTGTGCATTGCAGGTCCTGGCGGGAACTCTCCCTCTGGACCTGGAGGTGGCGAGATGTGGGTTGATGTACTACCTGGCAAAGGGAACACCGACCACGTTTGACACTTTTACACTGGACCCTACAAACAACCACCGAATGGAAAAACAGAAAATCATGGAACACCTGAAAGAAACTTGGCAGAGGAGATGGCAAGAGACGACCAAGGGTGAAGTCACACGGAAATTTATACCCTACGTAGACAAGACCTATCCAAAAGCCCCCAAATGGTTCTACCCAGGACTGAACACCACCTTCCTCCTGACGGGCCATGGGCCCTTTAACGCAAAACTGAATTCATTCGGACTGACCGAGGACCCAACTTGCACCTGTGGCAATATGGAGACGTGGCAACATATCATGCACAAATGTGAATGCTATGAGGAACAAAGATCAGTACTCATCACCAGTATAAAATTTGTACCAAAAGACAATGAGCATCACCTCCTGGATTCGGAAGACGAGTACACCGCGTTCAGCCGCTACGCCCAGGACATCTTTAACAGAAGGAGAACAGAAATCGCTATCCGCAACAATATGGAAACATCTGAATAGAAGAACTCCATTGAAACTAACCAAGGAGGAGACATTCAAGACTACAGCATGAACATACCGCATGACTACAACCGATCAGAAGAAATTACCAACAAAGATAACTCTCCATTCATGACCTGGTGCAAATGGCCAGGACTGATGCTCTCAACGAATATGACTACCTGAATTGACATCAAAGCAGTACTACAAACTGACCAGAGTCATCACTCCTCTTCCTGATCCCATAAGATGAACACGAGACAAGTGAGACTGAACCAAGACTGTGACCCACCTGAAGCAACACTGAACTGAACATCCAAAAACCATGACTGTGACTGCAGCTACGCTGTTGCCTCGCCTTTTGGCGATCTGGGTTGGACACCTAGTCTGGCCCACTTTCTCTCCATATCCTGGCGGTGGGAGGGGCCGGGACCGTCCCCTCCCCGTCTCCCCCGTTTACTTCTCCTGGTGCGGCATGGGCATGCCACACTGATATCTGGGGTCGTCTACCCTATTGGCCTCATACTTCTGTCTTTCCCCTCCAGTCTTCAGTCTTTCCCCCACTCTCTCTCTCTATACATCACAGTGTACGCCCCACACGACAAAAACTTAAACTTCCAAATTATAACAGCCAAATCGTGCATCAATTCCGAAACTTAAATTCATTAGCGAACCACCCCCTAAAATCGCGTTATTATTATTATTTTTATTTATTATTACTATTTTTTTTTTTTTTTTTTTTTTTTAGGCCCTAGCCACTGAAATCTCAGGAAATTAGGTGGCAGGGCCTGCCAGAGTAAATAATTATGCTGGGTGTACCTGGTCTGCCTCCACGGGGCTGAGTGTGGGCAACGTTGGGCCCCAGCAGGGGTCTAGCGGCTAAATGGCCAGAGGAACAACGATACACAACACAATACTTCCAAATCCCATACACTTTTAAATCTCTGGCCTTAACAGTGATCTGTTACACCCACAAAGAAAACCACGCGGAGATGGGGGAAACCCCTGGTGCCGTTTGACACGAACACACTTTACACTTTACACTTTACCCCTGGAGGTGTTTAGAGTAGCACGAGGGGAGACAGTAATCGATAATCCTCCAAAGGAGGTTAGTTTTTGGAGCCGTTGTGATTGCCTTTCATCTGAGACCTCAATGAGCAAGTCGCCCGATCTCAGATGCTTAGTTGTTTTTGGAGATCCTATTAGATTTTCTAGGTATTTCTGAATTTTAAAAGGCGAGAGATTACCAAGAGACTGTTCTTGAGGCGAATGCAATACAAGGTGCATTGGATGCCTTCTTTGTACACTGTCAGTTTTTTGACATTTAGCACTGCATGAGTTAGAGTCTTCTATCTCATGAGCAGCCATATTAGGATCCCTATGTTCTGTAGGAGAAATCATTTTGCTCCTTTTAGCCCCGGAAAGATAGCTTTTCTTTCCGGGTTACCAGCCCTGCCACAGGGAGGCAGGAGCAGTGCCACAAGGGTAACCAAGCGGCTGAGTTAGTTTGGTTAGTAAGATTAACAAGAAACAGAAAGTTGAATTTCCTTCCTGGAACTCTGCCTACTTTTTGTAGTGCAAAAGTTTCTCAATACAAATAAATAAGAAAATTGTGTTTAAAACCTAAATAAAACTATTTGCTTTGCACACACAATATATAGATCACTTGGAAATCGCTTGGCACCCAGGCCTAGTAGTGGCATGTGATGCAAGAAAGCATGTGTATGAGCTTATGCAGCATCAGCCAAAAAAAAAAATCACACCATTCCCTCCAAATGCCTGTCCAGTTCCTCCTTAAATTTATTCAACCTATCAACTTCCACAACGACAGATGGAAGTTTGTTCCAGCAATTAAGCACCCGCTGGCTAAAGGCAAATTTCCGCACATCTATTCTACATCTGTCTTTTCTTAATTTGAATTTATGCCCTCTTAGGTTCGTAATCTGAAAAAGTGGAAGGATCCCATCAGAATTCAGCGTGCTCAACCCATTCAAGGCCTTATATACCTCAATCAGATCACCGCGCAGGTGCCTAGTCTCCAGCCACTGTAATTTGCAGAACTTAAGCTTCTCTTGGTAAGAGGATCCGTTCATTCCCCTCACCAATCTTGTTGCCCTTCTCTGTACATGCTCAAGTAAATCTACAACCATCCTAAAATGAGGCCTCCAGACCTGTACGCAGTACTCAAGGCGTGGCCTGACCATTGCCTTATACAGAGGGATAATCACCTCCTTTTCCCTGCTAGCAAAATTCCTATATATCATTGACAAAACCCCATGACCTGCCCTGGCAGCCTGTCTGCATTGCTCAGAAAACTTCATATCTGTCTGCACAATTACTCCCAGGTCTTTTTCATTTTCTACCACCATAAGTGTAGTACCACACAGTTGGTACATTTCTCTGGGGTTACTTCTACCCATATGCAGTACTTTGCATTTGTCAAGGTTAAACTTCAGTTGCCACTTCTTAGCCCATCTGCCCAAATTATCTACATCCTGTTGCAGTAGCACACTGCCATTACTGTCATTAACAACCCTGCCAACCTTTGTGTCATCTGCAAACTTCGACATTAAGCCTGATATGCCTTCATCAATATCATTGATAAATATACAAAACAACAGTGGACCCAACACCGAACCCTGTGGGACTCCACTAATAACGTTAGTCCATGAAGAGCAGCACCCATTGATTACCACCCTCTGTCTTCTCCCACTTAACCATCCTTTTATCCATTGTAGCAACTTACTCTTAATACCATTCTGCTCCAATTTGTACAATAGTCTTTCATGCGCAACAGTGTAAAAAGCTTTCCTGAAATCCAAATAGATGATATCAAAATTATTTTTTGCATCCAGTTCCTTTGTAACCACATCATAATATCCTATGAAATTTGTCAGACAAGACTTTACCTTAACAAACCCATGCTGTGTCTGAATTATTGCTGCAGTTTTGTCTAGATGATCCTGCAATGCATCTTTAACCAGTGTGACTCCATTATTTTACCCAGAACAGAAGTTAAACTAACTGGTCTGTAATTACTCGTGTCACCCTTCGATCCCCCTTTGTGAATTGCGGATACATTTGCACATCTCCAGTCCATGGAAGTATCTGTACGAAGAGATCTTCAAGAACTTCTAAAGAGTAAGTATGGTTTGGTGTAGGTAAATTGAAACAAGTGTTATTGAAATATGGAAAGTTATATGAACAGCAACAGCTTCTATTTCAGTTTGAAGTGGAATATGTTTAGTTGGGATCTTTGAATTTATCAGGTTTGCTACACCACCATGGCAACATTTGATGTATTACGATCTCTTCTATAAAGACAATAGTTCTTTATCAGAGGAGAAAATTTGCGAGGTTAGGTAAGTTTCCTGAAGATAAAGGGCAACTGAAGAATATCAGTTAATTAGATCATGGATATCATCTGTGTTGCAATGAAAGCCTCTGCAGTTCCACTGTAAAATACAATGGCATTATTTGTGTTTAATTGATGGAGCTGTATCTGACCTGCTTTTTGAAGGCTACTGGCTTATGATGTTCCAATTTTGGTTTATCTTTTTTGGAGAAAACTGACTGACCAGTGTCCACTTCTCTTCTGCATAGATTCGGGTGTGCCATCTGTGTCCATGATTGTGTCCTGAATTTTTTCATTACATTTGCATTTGTACTATGTGATATGATATCTATCACTGGAGTAGGAGATGACACTGGTATTGTCAGAGGAGTATTATTTTCCTGGTCAGAGAACTTGGATTGTTGCTTACGTATACTTGGTTGTTGCTCAGAAAGAACATTTCTAGCCCAATCAGAAATTGATTTGTTAGTGGGAACTGTTACATCAGTTTGAGTGGAGACTGTTTGATACTTTTTTACAGCACTGGCATAGGTCATATTTTTGGTTATAGTAGATGCAACGAGTTTTCTCGCTTCTTGGTAACTGACTTTGTTCTCAACCTTGTATTTTACTATTTTTTTCTCTGTTTTCCACTTTCAACATGTCTTACAATATGCAGGATAGTCACCTTTACAATTTGAGCAGGTTATTTTTGTAGCTGTACAGTCATTTTGATCTGAGGAACCACAATTGAGGCAGACAGGAACTCCTCTTCATATAGTTTGTGAGTGGCCACACTTTTGGCATTTATAACATCTTAAAGGGTTTGGAAGGTAGGGGCAGATGTGGAAAAGTAAATAACCTGCTTTTACAGAGGAGGGTAAGTTGGGTGTATTGAAGGTGAGAATAAAATTTCTGGTAGGTGTAAGTTGATTATCTTTTTTAATCATTATTCATCTTAAAGTGATAAATACTGTATAATCCAGAGAAAAACTTTTTATAACAAATGGCGTGAAGCTTTCAGGGTTAAATGGCCCCCTTCTTCAGCAAATTCCAATGGGATAAAGACGTTAGAGACAAAATTTAACAGATACAGAGTTGTGTATGCAGTGATGCGTGCGTGGTCATGAGATTAAACATTCAACTACTAGATTGCTGCTCATTGTTGTTGCATGGACATGTGTGGATTTCCTGCCAGTTTCAAGATAGATGCCTCCAAGACAGGGTGTAGCCTCGTGCCCTTGCAGTGATTCATAGTTCTTGAATTGCATATGTTAAGCGACTCTAGCCACAGGCGGTGGTGACAGTGTCGTGACCATGCACGCATGGTCAATTGGTCAATCATTTTGTAATCGCATTTGGGGTTAAGGTCGTGGTGGGTCAACCAGAAGTGTTCCTCGATTGCAGATTGGTCAGTCTTACCAAGGCGAATTGACCTGTCATAATCTGCAAGGCAGTCTTGAAGGCATCTTGAGCTCTCCCCTATGTAGCAGCTGCCACAATCTTTGCAAGTTACGCCATATGCTTTATCAAAAGCTCTACGAATATGGGTGCGAGGTTGGCCTGTGCAGTCGTTGCTCCTTAAAGCTCATGAAACAGAGAAGTTTTTCCTGATTTATTTTCTGCTATATTAGTTTAAATTGTCATATTAACTTATTTTCTAGAGTAGCTTTATATTCCTAGTTACGATACTTAGTTTAAAGTTTAACTTAGACAGAGATTTTTTTGGATATTACTTAGTATCGGTAACGGTATCAAATCCACGTGTCACAAATTGAACGAGAGGTCTTTTTTTTTTTTTAACCAAATTTAGTCCATTTATTAACCAATTGTTATATCAAATTATCTTCTATAAGTAGATTATAGACCTGGTCAGGGTCCTTAGTTTATTCTAAATTGAGATAGCGAGATTTGGAAGCTAATCAATACTTACGAGTCCGTAGAAATACCGTTCGTGAATTCCCGCCATTTTTACACGATAGCATAAGCTTAGTGTAGTATAGTGCATAATATAATATTGTCAATTAATCAGTAAATCTATTAATCTTGATAAACTTTATTGTCAATTAAATTGTATTTTTAACTCTATATATATATAACGACTTAATCGTAACAAATAATTAATAAATAACTATAGTGGTACACGTGATACGGAAGTTGTATAAAGGGAACTCGTAGAAAACACTAGATACCGAAAAAAAAAATATATAACATAACTGTTTTGGGATATAACTTAAGGATTTAATTTTTGTTTTGAATTTTATTGAATTAAATCGGAATCATGACTCTGACCAGAGCAGCAAAGCAAAAGGCTCAAGCTAATGGGAGTGCTGTGGATCAGGGGAGAACTGAGGGGGGCAGTTGCCCTCTGAATCACAGTCTTTTAAAATGCACTGTTTGCTTGATGTTTGCGGAGCAGTCGGGTACAGGACATGATACTGCCAAGGGGGATGTCTTTGTGTGTGCACGATGTAAGGAGTGCAAGGAAATCAGGCGACAACTCAGCGTTGTTATGGGCCTTTATGAGAGCTTGAAGGACAGGGTGGATGCCCTCGAAGGAAATAAATTGAGGGGCCCATCAAGCTCTCAGCTGCCCACATCAATGCCAGTGCTTGCACTTGGTCATCAGGCAACACAGAGGCAGCCCTCTAGGCAGAATGCGCTGGTCCCACAGGAACTAGTAGTTGTTGGTGACTCTATTGTCAGGGAAACGGGGAACATGCTTTGTAAAAAGGATAGGTGGAATAGGACCAGGGTATGTCTGCCAGGGGCAAAGGTTGATGACATTGTAGAGCGGATATCATCTTTTAAGGGCACAAAAGGTGATATAGTTGTACACGTTGGCACTAATGATATTAAGAGTAGGAGACCGGCGGAATTACTTAGCAAGTACAGGTCACTGTTGAAAAAAAGCCGTGAATTAGGGTTGAACTTGAAAGTGTCTGCAATTCTGCCCAGACACGATAGGAGGGAGTATATGATGAGAGCCTTGTCGATCAATTCGGCCCTGGAGGGATTGTGCAAGGCTCAAGGGGTAGAATTTTTTTCAGCCTGGACTGTACTTGTTAACAGGAGAGATTGCTTCTACAGGGATGGGATACACTTAAATAGAATGGGTGCAAGAATTTTTGCTGATGCTGTCGAGGCAGTGTTAGGTGGGTCGGAAAACTGCTAGTTGGGGGGGGATACAAGGACTAATAGATTAACAGTAGCCACTGGCAGAGGTGGAAGTGATTCTTGCACTGCTTCTATTGAAATGAGCAGAAGCCTGAAAAACAAGATGCAGGATATTTCAGAGACTGCTGGTAGTCATTGAGGTACAAGTAAACACATGGGTTGTGTTAGGGTAGCTAAGAATAGAAACAGGTGCATGTATACCTGCGTGTACACCAATGCTAGGAGTTTGGTAAATAAATTTGATGAATTTGAGGTATTGCTCAAAACATCAAAGGCAGATATTGTTGGGATATCAGAGACGTGGTGTCACACAGATATAAGTAATGCGGAACTGGAATTTGGGGAATACAATGTGTATAGAAAGGATAGACAGGACAGGAGGGGAGGAGGGGTTATGCTATTAAGTCCAAGGAAGTGAAGCCAGTCGACATCGATGGACAGGGCAGTGTCGAGTCAGTTTGGTGTGACATAAGCATAGGGAAATCAAAATTGAGAGTAGGAGTGTGCTATAGGCCTAATGACTCTGATGAGTATAATAAGATATTGTACAGGGAAATAGAGTGGGCCAGTAAATCAGAGAGTCTTATAATGGGGGATTTTAATTTCCCAGATATTGACTGGAATTTGTGGACTGGTCACTCGCACACTAGCAAGGCTTTTGTGGATTTATTGGATGATTGTTTTCTACATCAGCATGTTCGTGAGGCAACAAGAGTGAGGCAACAAGAGGATCACTGCGGTAGTGATTCTTCATGCATTAAGAATCTGCAGATACATGAACCACTAGGTGGCAGTGTTCACAGTGTGTTGAAGTGGGATTTACTCAAGGAGGTAACTACCATCAGAAGTAAAGGGAAGGGTTTTTGTTTTCGTAAAGGCGACTATGATGGTCTGAGACAGTATTTAAATTCTATACAGTGGGACACAACTGATGATGTTACCAACAGCAAACTCAAAATGGGAAGCATTCAAGGAACTAATCTTGGAGGCTACCAGGCTTTACATACCAACTAAGAAATATTGTTCAAGGTTTAGGCCTAAATGGTTGTCAGATGAACTAATGAGACATGTGGCAGAGAAGAAAAATGCATGGGATACATACAAATTAATGGGTGACATGGAAGCCTATGATAGATATAAGTTGGTCTGTAACCAAGTCACAAAGGAGATTAGGCAGGCAAAGGCAGACTACGAAAAATCCTTGGCAAAGGATGCAAAGAAAAACAGAAAAGAGTTCTTTACATATTTGAACTCGAGAAGGAAAGGGAAGAATCAGATTGGTCCACTGGATATTGATGGTTCAACAGTTGAGGATCCTGCTCAGGTGGCTAACAATCTAAACGAGTATTTTGCATCTACATTCATGCATGAGGAGTTATTCAGGAAGGAGAATGATGTAGGTAAAGTAAACATTGGCAGTGAGCTGGATGATTTTGTAATAACTGAGAGGAAAGTGGAGGAGAGATTGTTGAGGATAAACATAAAAAAGGCACCTGGGGTGGATGGGATCTATCCAGTTATATTAAAGGAGGCAGCAAAGGAAGTATGCAAACCCCTAGCCATAATTATGAGAGCTTCTTTGGACTCAGGGGAGGTACCCATAGACTGGAGATGTGCAAATGTAACCCCAATTCACAAAGGAGGATCAAAGGCTGACACAAGTAATTATAGACCTGTTAGTTTAACTTCTGTTCCAGGTAAATTAATGGAGGCACTGGTTAAAGAAGCACTGCAGGATCATCTAGACAAGAATTCAGTTATAGCTCAGACGCAGCATGGTTTTGTTAAGGGCAGGTCTTGCCTGATCAATTTGATTGGATACTATGATGTAGTCACAAAAGAACTGGATGCAGGGAATAACTTTGATATTATATATTTGGATCTTAGAAAGGCTTTTGATACTGTTGCACATGGAAGACTGCTGCACAAATTGGAGCAGTGTGGCATTGGAGGCAAATTGCTGCTATGGATAAGGGGATGGTTGAGTGGCAGAAGACAGAGAGTCGTAATCAATGGACACTGCTCAACGTGGACTAATGTTATTAGTGGAGTTCCTCAGGGTTCAGTGTTGGGTCCGTTGTTGTTTTCGGTGTTTATGAATGATATTGATGATGGGATATCAAGTTTAATGTCCAAGTTTGCAGATGATACAAAGGTTGGCAGGGTCGTTAAGGACACTACTGACGCTATGCTGCTGCAACAGGATCTGGAAAGGTTGAACATATGGGCTGAGAGGTGGCAAATGAATTTTTAACATTGACAAATGTAAAGTACTACATATGGGAAACAGTAACCCCAGAGCAACGTATCAACTCTGCGGTAATACACTGACAGTGGTGGAGAATGAAAAGGACCTGGGGGTAATTGTGCAGGCAGATATGAAGTTCTCTGAGCAGTGCAGACGAGCTGCAAGAGTAGCTCATGGTGTCTTGTCAATGATATACAGGAATTTTTCTAGCAGGGATAAGGAGGTGATTATTCCCTTGTATATGGCAATGGTTAGGCCACATCTTCAGTACTGTATACAGGTCTGGAGGATTCATTTCAAGAAGGATGTAGAGCTGCTGGAACGGGTACAGAGAAGGGCAACAAGATTAGTGAATGGAACAAAGGGTTGCTCTTACGAAGAAAGGCTTAAGTTATGCAAATTACAGAGTCTGGAGACTAGGCACCGGCGAGGTGATCTGATAGAGGTGTATAAGGCTTTGAATGGTTTGAGCATGCTCAATGCCAATGGGATTCTTCATCTTGCTCAGAATAATCACCTCAGAGGGCATAAATTCAAATTGAGGAAGGACGGATGTCGGATAGATGTGCGGAAATTTGCCTTTGGCCAGCGGGTGGTTGGTTGGTGGAACCGACTTCCATCACTTGTTGTTGAAGTTGATAGCCTAAACAAATTTATATCTCAACTGGACAGGTACAGTAAACCCCCGCTATTCGCGGTATCTGTATTCGCGGTTTCGCGTATTCGCGGTCGCTGATTTAAACCTAAAAAAATGTGAATTTTAAAGCGCCGGAATATTTTCCGCCATGAAAAAAACATGGGTGTGGCTAAAATCATTTTGCCCAGTCCACAGAGTAGTACAGTCAGTCGTCTTAAACACGTGTTTACACTACACTAATTCAATCTTACACAATTTAGGGGAACGATATTGTATATAACACGAACCGAATTCGCTTATACACGATTCGCCTTTGTGTTTACAAGAAATGGCAGTCGAACGCGGAATCACCCCAACTGAACGCAACACGATAGAAATGAAGAGAAGATTCTGAAAATGTATTTATTTTTTTATAGCAGTGAAGGGGAAACACATTTCACCATAATAACTTAAAAACCAACACAATTACAGCTATCGGTATTATCGCAAATGCAATTAGATCGAGTTCACTACCAGTTTATAACAGATTCCACTAGCAGGAACGCAACTGGAAATTGTTTTTATTGTTTTATGGTAGTAACCCCCAGAAATGTAAAATGTGAGCTAGTGAGGTGTTAATAGAGTTGTCTCTGCCTTTATGGTGTTGTTTATTCGTTTTGCTACACGCTCACAGCTTTATGTGTATCAAGTGTGCCTCCTCATTTTGTAATTGTGCTTTATTCTCTAAAAATGAGTAAAAATAACTTAAAAGGTGTAAAAAGGAAGTGTCCTGCGCTCAATGGGTGGGGGGTGACAAAATCGCGAGCGCGGATGTTTCAAGCTAATCCTTGTTCAGTATGTGTAATGCGCTTGTCATAGAAGGTTTCATCTCTTGCTTTTAATTGATACGTTTACAAAAGTGAAAAATCTACCATTTTGCAGTGTGTTGATGTAAACAGACTTTTTCGAGCGTGTTAAAGTTAAAAGAAAGTGATTTTATTGTGGACAAGTTCTTTTCTAATCCTACAAAAATATGGCCGCGAATAAAATGGGAACTGTGAAAAGATCAAAGAAGGTGATGACATTAGCGAGTAAAATTGAATTGTTAGACAAAATTTCTAATGGTGAAAGTGTCTCCTCAGTGGCAGAACATTATAAAATCAATGAGTCAACGGTACGATCAATCAAGAAATCGGAAGAAAAAATCCGCCGTAGTGTCCGTGAAAACGCGCTAATTGCATCAAAAATTTGCTCTATAACTCGTGATGTGAAATTAGAAAAAATGGAAAAGGCTTTAAATCTGTGGATAGAAGACCGAACTCAAAATAAAATTCCGTTAAGTTCACTTATCATTCGTGAAAAGGCAAAACACCTTAATCAACACTACACTTTAGTGAAACTGGTGATAGCACTCGCTGGATAAGTTTTTTAGCCAGCAAAGGCTGGTTTGAAAGATTTAAAAATCGATATGGTTATTTTTCGCCCAGCAACCCATGTTCTTGATATGTTTTTGAAAGGTTTCTTTAAAATGTCTAATAAATATGTACAGTATTACATTTAATAAATTGTTTCTTATTTTCATTTCGATGCCTTAGGTTTTTTTTTTTTTATGTACTTACTCTCTACGTTTGTCTATGTACATAGTCATATTATGTAGGTAAATACACATAATACGTACAGACAAAATTTTAGACTAATTTTTGTTATATATTTCATACTTTGGAACGGAACCCTTTTATTACCATGGGCGCCATAACTCAGTATTCGCGTTTTCAGTATTCGCGGAATTTCTCAGGAACGTAACCCCCGCGAATAGCGGGGGTTTACTGTATTTCGAACGAACGGAGGGGTGAAATGGGAGTGGGGTTTTTTTTTTTTTTATTTTGGCTGATGCTGAATAAGCTTGCTTTCTTGCATCATATGCCTCTACTAATGCTAAATGCTAATGCTAATATACCACACCGCTGCGCAAAAGAGTGGTGACCGGAGTCTTCACGTTAGAAACCAAAGAATGCAAGCTCCTACCCAGGGAGCTTGCATTCTCTATATACATAGGGGAGAGCTTGAGATGCCTTCAAGGCCACCTTGCAGAGCACGACGGGTCAATTCGCCTTGGTGAGATTGAGATTGACCAATCTGCAATCGCGGAACACTTCTGGTCGACCCACCGTGTCAATGATATATAGGAATTTTGCTAGCAGGGAAAAGGAGGTGATTGTCCCTCTGTATAAGGCAATGGTCAGGCCACGCCTTGAGTACTGCGTACAGGTCTGGAGGCCTCATTTTAGGAAGGATGTAGATTTGCTTGAGCGTGTACAGAGAAGAGCAACACGATTGGTGAGGGGAATGAAGGGATCCTCTTACCAAGAGAGGCTTAAGTTCTGCAAATTGCAGTGGCTGGAGACTAGGCACCTGCGCGGTGATCTGATTGAGGTCTATAAGGCCTTGAATGGGTTGAGCACGCTGAATTCTGATGGGATCCTCCCACTTGTTCAGAATACGAACCTACGGGGACATAAGTTCAAATTAAGAAAGGATAGATGTAGAATAGATGTGCGGAAATTTGCCTTTAGCCAGCGGGTGGTTAATTGCTGGAACAAACTTCCATCTGTCGTTGTGGAAGTTGATAGATTAAATAAATTTAAGGAGGAACTGGACAGGCATTTGGAGGGAATGGTGTGATTTTTTTTTTTTTTTTTTTTGATTTTTTTTTATTTATTTTTTTTATTTTTTATTTATTTATTTTTTTTTTTTGGCTGATGCTGCATAAGCTCCTACACTTGCTTTCTTGCATCAAGTGCCACTACTACTACTACTACTACTACCACAAACGCGATTACGAAGTGACTGACCAATCCCGACACTTTTGCCACCACCTCTGGCTAGAGTCACTTAACATACATGCAATTCGGGAACCATGAATTGCTGTAAGGGCAAGAGGCTACACCCTATCTTGGAGGCAACTATCTTGAAACTGGATAAACGCTGGCAGCAAATCCACACATGTCCGTGCAACAACGAGGAGCAATCTAGTAGTTGAATGTTTAATCTCGTGACCATGCACGCATCACTGTGCACACAACTCTGTATCTGTTAAATTTGTCTCTAACATCTTTATCCCATTAGAATTTGCTGATGAAGGGCCTATTTAACCCTGAAAGCTTCACGCCATTTGTTATTAAAAGTTTTTCACTGGATTATACAGTATTTATCTCTTTATGCAATGGAATCCAGGTACAACAGGCCCATTTATTTTATTATTCGTCTTGCTTCAATTACGTGTTGTCCCTGCAGCTCTTGAGTTATTTCTTCCTCGGTGGCATTTAATAGGTCCCAAATGGATATCACACCTTTAGATGAATTTAGGGTTGTATGAGGAGATATTTTTATTGGAATGCCAGCAAAGCTTGTGAGTTGTAACAGCTTCTCAGAATGTCTGTGGTTCGTGGTTTCTACTGTAAGTGTCCTGATTGCAGTCTCTTAACTGTCTTGGAGATCCTGCAATACCCTCCAGATGTTTTTGAATGACAGAGGGAAACAATTTACTCATAAGCTGGCTAGTAAGTGAGTGGATGATTAAGAACGATGGGCAAGGTTGCTCTATCCGATCAGTCTTTTGTTTCTTTGGGTTATCATTCTCAATATTCTGATGGTCTGTGTTTGCCATGTTTGCTCCTTTTATCCCTTGGTAAGACTTATCTGCTACGGTTTCCAGCCCCGCCGGGGGGAGGTAGGAGCAGTGCCGCTAGGATGCCAAGCGGTTAAAGTGTTAGTTGGTTAGTGACCTATAAATATGGATAACGAAAGAAAGGTGGGTTTCCTTGCTGTGTTCTAACCTATGGCTTTTCAAGTATAGAACGGTTTTGAAAATAAGACCTTAGAGAAATGTAAGAACTTAAAAATGACTTTAATCACCTTTGAAGAGCACTCTATAAATCACAGAAATATCGCTTGGCCTCGAAATATGCTTGGCACCGGGGGCAGGATGTAAATATATTTAAGTAGTATGTAAACAGCTGCAGTGAATATGGATTCCTATTAATCTTTATTTCACATTTTTTTTGTTTCTTTAAACAAGGACTTCTTCTTTGTTACCACAACAGCCGAGTTAATAAGATGTTTGGAGGGTAACACTGTTTAAAATGAGAGGGTAAATATAGCTTGTGATACAAAACTAAATAACTTAAAGGGGTGTGTCAGGGTAGTAAACTATAGAAGATTATTTTGTCTCAAATGTTTCTACAGTAATGGCAAGAGCATTGTCAATAAAATGGCTGAATTTGAACTCCTGGTTAGGAAAACTAATGCTGATATAATAGGGCTAACAGAAATGTGGCGCCACCTGAAAATCGGTGATGATGAGTTCCACTAAGGTATGTATAATGTATTTAGGAAAGCCAGGGATGATAGAAGGGGTGGAGGACATGATTCTTATCAAAAGCAACCTGAGCACGAAAAGAGCTTTTGCTTAGTCTGAAGTTATGTCTGCCAGCATAGAATCTGGATGGTGTGAGTTAGTCAGAAGAAAAGGAACAATGGGAGTGGGAGTAATCTACAGACCAGAAGATTTTGAAGAATATGACGAGTGTCTTTACATGCAGATGGGATGGGCAAGCAAGTGTGAATGTCTTATTATGGGTGACTTTAATCTGCCCCCCCCCCAGATTGATTGATTGATTGATTGATTGATTGGAATAAGTGGGAGGGAAACTCAATGAGGAAAACTTTTTTAAATAAACTAGATGATTATTATTTGTATCAGCATGTTAGAGAAAGTACTAGGGTGAGAATATTCTTGATCTCATCATTACTAATGATTCAGATGACATCACAGGGCTTAAAGTATAGGAAACATAATCAGGAAGTGATCATGCAATCATCAGCTGGAAGAAGAAGAAGAAGAAAGATGTTGCAGTAGGCACCTCCGTAGCCAGATGGGCAGGAGTAACTGTGCGTAGCACACACTTCTTGATTAGACTGGGGTTTGAGCCCGTGACCATCAAATACAGAGGATGCGGAAAGGTCAGGGAATGACCACCGCATATCCCCAGAGCAATATGGCCTTAGTTGCTAATGCTCCTAAAAACCAAATAACAAACAAACATGTTGCAGTAGTTAAAGATAAAGGCACAGGTTTTAACTTCAGAAGAGGGGACTTTGACAGTTTAAGGTGCTAAATGGCATCTGTAAACTGGGCAGATTGCCAAGGGATGGGGGAATACATTTGAATTATGGAATACTTTTAAAGCAAAAATCACAGAAGCCACGAACGCATACATATCTTTAAGAAAATATTGCAGGAGAAGTATGCTGAAATGGATGACTGCAGAGCTGGCTGATCAAACAGTGCAGAAAAAGATAGCATGGGACAGTTAATATAACAGGTATTAAGTAATAAGCCTATAACAGGTACAAGTTGATCTGAAATATCACCACAAATAAGGTCAGGGAAGCCAAAGCATATGAGAAAACATTGGCTAAAAGAGCAAAGAATGGGGACAAGCAATTTTTTATACATGTGAAAACAAGGAAGAAAAAACTAATCAGATTGGACCCTAGGGCACTGGGTGTGGGAAAGTCTTAGACTTTCCCACACCCAGTGGGAAAGTCTAAGACTTTCCCAGCTGATCATGCTGAGAAGTGGAGGTGCAAGTAAGGCTGAGCCATGTGTAATGAATACAATAAAATGAAGAATGAATAAAATAATGAATAATGATTACAAGAGACTACTGTAATAAAGCCAGTATAATAGAGGAGCTCCCATTTGGAAATAAGATGGTTAACAGATAGTAGCATAACACAAAATTTTAATTTCTTTCACAAATTGAACAACATAAAAAATTTGTCATATATCTTATTGTTACACCTCACATTTATTTCTTCAAAACTTTGTTTCTTTGATAATAGAAAAATTATCATTTCAGAAATGAATAAGTTGCTGACTATTTAATTATGTAAATAATGTATCTTATGCAAAGCCTATAATTTATATCAAACCAAAGCAGCAAATGTTCCTTACCTGAGAGTTTTGCTTGTTCAAGGAGATAGTGCTGCAGTGGCAAGTGATAACTATGATTGTCTGTCCTACAAGTCCAAATTGGAGGATATTCCACATTGCTATATAGAGGTACTGACTGTTCATTTTGATTTACACTTGCATTATCAATTACAGCTGGGGAAGGCTTTGAGAGCTCACCATTTATATGATCAAAATAAGACCTAAATGACATTTCACTGCTGTCCTTACTACATATAACTTTATTTTCCTTGTCACATGTAACTGAGGTGGACTTAGATGCAAGATATGTCTGATGTGGTCTGGGAGATGTTATGCTATCTGATATAAGCTTATGCTGACTTTCCAATGCAATATTACTTCCTTGTGACCTCAAATTATTTTCCAAACCATGCACTGATGAACTAAGAGAATGAGGTGATAAATATCCTGAAGCATGATCGTGGTGACTTGACTGTAATTCTTCAATGGTATGGTGAGCAATATCAGGTTGATATGCATGTGTGCTTTCACTATTTGGCACTAATGGACTCTGAGGACTTGATGCACTACTATCAGTACTTCTTGAACTTTTTCGCAACCAATTTCTTCGACTTGTAAGTGGAGTACACAAGCTGTCAGCTGGATACTTGCTGGTACTGCTTTCTACAGAATACAGGTGTGAGCAAGGCAGACCAAAATATTCTTGAGCATTTGGTGATAGATCTTCACTATGATGTTTTCTATGTGGCTGAGGTGTTGATTTTCCCATATGTATATGCCTATTAGTTGCACGTGTTGTTCCTACCTCACTATTTCCTTTATTACTCAGGCCCAATTTTACAAAATTATTTCTTTCTATTGCCATTGATGAATCAACACATGACTGTTTAGGGTTACTTACTGAAGAGGGAATTATACCAACTTCAAAGGAATACTGTCTTACTGGTGTAAATCCACTCACTGTTGATTTAGATGGAGGTTGAACATCTAAGATCAAATTTTTATCTTTCATATTCTGTTGCTGGGAAAACTGTTTACTACTGATGTCTGAGATCAGCATGTCAGGTAGAATTCTGCTTTGTGGATAAGAAGAACAAACACTATCTGAAGAATCTGAATCTGGTTTTCTATAAAAATACCACAATGAAATGTAAATGATTTCAAGTTAGAATACATATTCATTACTCTTTAGTTTAGAAAATTATAATTAAATACATAAATATGAATGAGAAAAATGACTTTGAGAGATTTACACCATTTAAAGATGGGGTAGTATAAACTTCTTTAAATAACTCCTGAACAAAACAAGAGATTGTTATCACTAAACTGTCACAAAAATAAGAAACCACAAAATAAATAAGATATTTTTAAAAGATTTAGGCTGAAAGATTGCATTAATATACTTTCCCATTAGCTTCAAAATGACTACTTCAATAAAGACTACTTTAAGTCCTTTTGCATATCTCCCTCAACATAACATAGAATTGTCCCTTAGAAAATTTTGACAAGCTAACATACAAAATTTGTAACTAACTAAGAAAGCACACTTAAACTTCATTATTTGTAATTAACTTAAAGCATAATAGCTTTTTTAAATAAAGATTCTTTTATATTACAAAATGCAATGATAACTCGTATTAAAAAAATATTTTAAACAGTAGCATAAAATTATGCCCAAAAGAAATGCAAATTAGAAACAAAAGGAACAAAAAGTGAACAAGATTTTTTTTTAAATGCTAAAAATATTGGGAACTTTTTTTACAATCTGACATGCTGTTCTTTGAGACTGCAAACAGGTTACAAGGATGTTCATGAGATTTTGTCAATTATATACAGGGACCTTACCAAAAACAATAAACCAGTAATTATCCCATTATATAAAGCAACAATGATGCCACATCTTGAATATAATACAAATTTGAAAAACTCATTTTAGGAAGGATGTAAAACTGCTGGAAAGGATGAAGAGAAAAACAATAAGATAAGTTGTGGACCAAAAAGATACTCCTACTAAGAAAGAATGGGCATCAGCATACAGTAACAACTGGAAATAAAGCATCTGTGCACAAACTTAATTTAACCCTCATTTAGTCACAAGGATGACAATGATCATCCACATAACCATGTAAATTGTTGTCCATGTTCAGTATCTGTATCTGCAGAGATGAAGTTCTAAATACTTTCCTATTTTACCCTAATTCATAGTTTCAGAATGATTTGAGACACCTGTGGGTCAGCAAGATTAAGTAATTTGGGTAAATTGGAATGGATGACAATATAATCCATGCAATAAATCTCATTACGATTCCAGTTTTGATTTCAGAGTGAAAAATTCTTAGTTTCTGAGTAAACATGCAGTAATTTTATACCAATTTCATTATTTCAATTCTAGAGTCCAACATTCCTATTCACTATGCAATCAAGAAGTTACTTCATTTTTATGTTAAATAGATGTTTGCAGGTAGCATTGCAGAGGAATTGGTGCTTATGAATGTTAGTGTTGGGTTGACACTTAACTGTTAAAGTGGGATTCATTGTATAGATTATGAAATAAATAGAGACATTGGTTGAGCCTGGGTATTGGAAGAGAGGAGCATGGAAGGACTTGGCTACCATGGTCCTGAACATTGAGCAGAAGCCTGCATCCATGAGTTACAGAAAAGAGAAATTAGAATTAGCATTAGCAGAGGCATACAATGCAAGAAAGCAAGCTTATACAGCATTAACTAACTAAAAAAAAAAAAAAAAAAGAAAACCCCTTCCTGTTTCATCCATCCATTCACTCCAAAAGTTTGTTTAGTCAGCCTTGAATTTATTTAAGCTGTCAACTACCACAATGGCAGATGGAAGTTGGTTCCAACAATTAACCACATGCTGGTTAAGGAAAATTTTTGGACATTTATTCTACAGCTGTCTTTCCTCAATTTGAATTTATGGCCCCTCAGGTGTGGAATCTGGGCAAGAGGAAGAATCCCATCAGCATTGAACTTATACAAACCATTCAAGACCTAATACACCTCAATCAGATCACCTTGCAGGTCCCTAGTTTTCAGATGCTGCAATATGCAGAACTTAAGCCTTACTTGGTAACAGTGACCCTTTGTTTCACTCACTAATCTTGTTGCCCTTCTCTGTACTCGTTATAGCAGCTCTACATTTTCCTAAAATGAAGCCGCCAGATCTGTAGGCAGTACTCAAGGTGTGGCCTGACCATTGCCTTGTAGCCTGTCTGCCCTGCTCAGAAAACTTCATATCTGACTGAACAATTACCCACAGGTCTTTTTTCATTCTCCACTACCCTGAGTATAGTACCGCACAGTTGGTATGTTATCTGGGGTCATTGCTACCTACATGCAGGAGGCTTAGAGGGGGAACACGCATTCTGTGTGTTATCAGACACAGTCTAAAACACTGATGGATCCAATATCTTTCTATTTCAGAAGATTTAGGAGAAGTCCGGTTGGCCTGCCACCCTAAAATCCACTCATGCACACCTTGGTAACCCCTATTACCTCATTTAGGTGCCAACAAATGTGTACAGTAGTTTTCTTCAAGACGCCTGGTTAGCGTGAAAAGGAAAAGACCAAACCCTCCAGCATGACGAAACAAATGGCCCCTCAGTCCCCAGTGGCTTTCACTCACCCTCTTACAGCAGCGAGAGGATCAGAATGGAAGCAAAGGGTGCTAAGAATCTCTGGGTGTGACCAGGCTGCCATACACGGAAACTGAGCTTGCCTGTTACAACGTAAGATCGCTCATCGATGAAGATAGGTTATTAGAGCTGGAAAAGGAATTAGAAAATGTCAGTTGGAATATCATTGGCTGAAACAACAAGAATAAATTAACTGCTTATAAGTTTTTTAAATGGAAATCTGCTGTACACCAATGGAAACAGTGAAAGGAGCAAAGGTAGACTTGGTTTTCTGGACCACAAAGATATGAAAAATAACATTTTGGAATTCAAAAGTACATCACCAAGGGTGTCAAGACTACTACTAAAGGTTATAATGATTTATGCACCAATATCGAGTGATGATGATGAAGAGGTTGAAGAAATGAACACCAAAATCGAATCTTCTAGATGAGCAGAAAACCCACTACACTATCATTATGGGGGAATTCAATGCTAAGGTTGGAAAGAGACAAAACAGCACAGAAAGGGGAACTATAGGAAATTTTGAAATTGGTGAAAGAAATGAAACAGGTGACCAACTTGTGGAATTTGCAGAATCTCAAAGAATGTCAGTAATGAATACTTTTTTCAAGAAAAGAGTGAAGGGAAAGTGCACATGGAAGAGCTCAAATGGATTAACAACTAATGAAATCAACTTCATCCTCACTAACAGAAGATGCATCGTGAATGATGTTACCATCCTGAACAAGGTAAATGTTGGAACTGATCACAGAATGGTAAGATGACAATTGATATAGATGTAAGAAAAGAAAGGGAAAAAACTGACTCGAGTAAATAATATGAAGGTCTTTGAGATAACAGAAGAGGAGAAAAAAGCAGTATGTACTGGAACTTAAGAACAAGTTTGATCTTCTGCAGACTGTTCAGGACCGAGATATTGACGAGGAAATCTATAGGTAAAAAGAAATCCAAAGAAGAAAATATTAGCCAAGAAACACTTTTCATGATGAACCGAAGACGACAAACGAAGAGCATGATAAAAACTGCCAAGGACAAAATTGAGTTCCTAGCACGCACTCGTAAAGCGACAATTTATTTCCCATAGACATAAGGTTAAAAATAGGGGTTACGTGCTCAGCAATGAAATTAGTTAGCTAATTAGTTTATGTTTAAACAATGATTGATTTATCAAAAGAAATGAAAACGTAGTCTGTAAAATCAAGCAAATTATAATAATAGAGAAATTATTTACGACTTACAAATGTTAGAGAATGTTTATTCTTCATCATCATCAACTAAATGCACACTCGTTGATCACTCATTATTGGCTCGGCACTCGGTTTGTTGAACAAGGAGTCGTCTTCAGAAATGTTTCAAGAGGTGTTTGTTTCCAAGATAATCTTCACTTTTAATTACAAATTTTACGAATGCATGCATAAGCATTTTTTAACGAGACACACAAATTGCAACTAACATGATTCGCGTGGAGTAACAAGTTTACGAAGCTTAAAAAAGGAATGAAGAGAAGATTCTGAAATTTTTTTTATACAATTGAATATTTCAGTAAAGGGGAAACACATTTCACCATGATAACTTAAAAAACCACATAATTCCAGCTATCAGTATTTTCGCAAATGCAAGATCGAGTTTATTACCGGTTTATAATTGCTTGCAGTAAGTAACAGAAAAGCCCAATAAACTGGAAAGTGCAAATTGTTTTTATTGTTTTATGGTAGTGTCCTCCAGAAATGTGCTTTATAAAAATATCACAAAGCTGTTAAAAACTGATTCTTATAACGGAACATATGATAACAATGAAAGCAGTGAAATTTTGATTTGAATTGGTAACTAATACAATTTTCAAATCAAGCTCATGACCTTTTTATATGGCCTTAAAGTCCCACTCATGACCTTAAAAATGACATTTTAGAGAGAGAAATTGCTTAGTTATACAGCAAAAATTTCAACTTCCGAGATCTTGAAACGAATTACAAAAAAAAACCAATGTGTTATTGGGTTCACATTACGGTATTTTAACGATACAATGGTGTCTGTGGAACTGATTAATATTGTAAAGCGGGGTACACTGTATTTTATAGCTATGCACATGGTTTGAATGTGGTATTTATGAATGTTTAACATTCATTTTTTGCAATTAATGTTCATATCTTTGGTTTTCTTGATACTTGGGAAAGAAAAACTTGTAAACCCGGGAACTAACCCCAGGGGCTCATATCTGGTGAGTATGGGCTTGGCACACCCAGGTTCCTGAGCTGGATATCATCATTCTTCTCTTTCTTGGTGATTCCCTTCTACTTTTGTCTCTCTCTCTCTCTCTCAGGGTAACTCAGGAATTTTTTTTTGGCTGTTGCAGCATAAGCCTTAGGCTTCCTTGCACCATATAGCTAATATTAATAATAATAATAATAAACTCGTAAAGCGAAAACTTGTAAAGCGAGAACTGCCTGTATACCGAGTTATGAAAAACCATTATAGAGACTCAGAGAGGACATAAGAAGATTTAACACAAGATTTAACTCAAGCATTAAAACAAAGGACTTAAATCAGCAGCTAGGAGCAGTAATACAGAAAGACAAATGATACTGAAACTGAAGAAAAGAGATGCTGTACTTATAAATAGCAGAGAAGGCCTAAATCAAATAGCAGAAGACTACTATAGAGAATTATATAAGGAGCGAGGAAATGATGCCAGCAGTGGGGAAGGTGGATTACAAATTAGTAACACATACGACATACCCGATATCCTTCCTGATGAGGTAGAATATGGATTGAAGAAAATGAAGAATCAGAAAGCCCCAGGAGAAGATGTAGTTACTGTAGAGTTGTTAAAATTGGAAGGAAGAGACATGAAACAGAAACTGGCAAGACTCTTCACAAAATGCATCAGAAAACACGTGGAACAAGGCAGTCACAGTTTTGCTGCATAAGAAAGGAGATAGGAGATAAATCAGAAATTGGAAATTATAGACCAATTAGCTTGTTATCCCACATCTACAAGTTGTTCATAAAGGTCATTACTAACAGATTAGAAAGAACACTTGATGAGAATCAACCTAAAGAACAAGCTGGCTTTAGGACAGGATTCTGAACTATGGATCACCTTCATGTAATATCACAGTTAATTATATAATATCGGTGTAGATTCACCATAGTTTACTCATAAATTTGAACTACGTATGTAGTGTCAAAGGCATTGTTTAATTGTATCTCATATTGTGGGTGCCTTCACAACTAGATAGCTGGTATTCTCTACTTCAAATAAATAACACTTCTCTAGTATAGAAGACTACTGTTATTTATTTTCAGTGAATATCACCACCCAGACGATCATTTTGAAGTTATAGAGTTAATTATATAGCAGATATTATATAGTTACAGTTAATTATATAACGATATTATATAGTTAATGATATAGTTAAAACGATGCCTTTGACACTACATACATAGTTCAAATTTATGGGGGAACTATGGTGTATCTAACCCAATATTATATATTTAATTACCTAAACCCATAAGAAATTATGCCTTGTGCATTTCATCTTCTAATACAGTCCATTCCAGTTATTTGGGACACATCGAGAATAGTGCATTTTCGCCCGATTAAGCGGCTGCCCCAATTATCCGAAGTTTCACATAAATAGTTAAAAATACAATGTGCCCCTCCCTTTACAATTGGTTCACTGTACAATCAAATCACGTTACGCCGAACTCACCATAGTAAAATACCATTCACTATACGATGCATAGTAAACGTCGGTCATTGTGATCACGTTTGTGAATTGAATTTTAATTCTATTAAACAGTGATTCTAATTAGAGAAAATAGGAGGAATATTATCCACAGGCTATAAAAGTAAAGATATATTAAGCACAAATTTACCCTATATTACCTTACCAATTAAAAAATTAAATGATACGTGAAAATCGGAAGAATATAAGTGATAATCGGAATAATTAATATGTACTGTAATATGGACATACTAACTAGTTGACATTTCTGTTCACTGACATTTGTGGGTGGAAGTTAAAATTTAAAACAGTAAAAAGATAAGCAATCAATAACAAAGGACACGGCACACACAAATTGCAAGTAACACGATACGCGCAAGTGAAAACGGAGTAATGAGTTACAAAGCTTTAAAAATAGGAATGAAGAGAATATCTGAAAATTAATTTTTTTATATTATTGAAGATTTCATGGAAATGTAAATACATTTCACCATAATAACCCACAAAATTCCAGCTGTTGGTATTATCGCAAATTCAGTAAGATAGATTTCACTAACAGAAAAGCCCTACTCCGTTTATGATAGATTTCACTAACAGAAAAGCCCAATAAACAGGTGACTGCTAATTGTTTCTATTGTTTTATGGCTGTGACCTCCAGAATTTCGACCGAACCACGTGGTACCGCTGGAGACAATCGTAGGGTAATCTCAAGTGCTGCAGTCTCCTACCCCGATTAAACGGCATGCTGTCCCAATTAAGCAAAGTAAACCCTGGCTATTTTCTCAATTGGGTTCTGTGTTTTAAGATTTGCCCCAAATAAATGGCTGCCTCGATTAACCGGTGGCCCAAATAAACGGAATCCACTGTATTACAGTTAATAGAGAAAGCAAATGAATACAAAACACCATTATGCCTGGCATTTTGGGATTATGAAAAGGCATTTGACTCCATACAGCATCAAATACCACCACTTTGCTTATTGGAGGCTTGAAGTGGTGAAACCCATGTTTAGTCTCTAGAGCAAAGTTTCCGGCATCCCCCCCCCTCCCACCATACTTCTCCTTCAACCCATGTACGGTACTATGTACTATAGGTTTTGATACCTTTCGTGTTTGGGTTTTTCATAAAAAAAAAAAAAAAGACAATGTTTCGGGCAATGGAAAGACAAGGCATAGATACCCCACAAATTATGATTTTGACGAAAAAATGTAAGAGTGCTATCTCTTTTATTATACTAGCAAAAGATAGCAGCAAATTTAAAATTGAGAAAAAATTTCGACAAGGAGACACAATATCTCCAAAGTTGTTTTCTGCTGCCCTTGAGAAAGGTTTCAGAAGATTAGACTAGTTGCAGAAAGGAGTCAAGGTGAATGGAGAGTACCTAAACCTTTTATGATTTGCGGATAACATTGTGATCATAAGCCCCGATCCTAAAGAATTAAAGGAAAATCTTAATCAGTTATGCAGTTAGTAAGGATTTCGGACTAAAGATGAATATGGCTAAAATAAAAGTAATGATGAACAAGTATGCCACAGAAAGGGATATAATCAGTGCTTTTTTTGGGACGGTACGCAACAGTACGGCATTCCAGCACTTTATTACCTCTGACGTGTGACATTTGGATGCAGTGTACTTTGAAATTTGTAATATTCCGCGAATTTTTTTCATATGTTTACCTACTATTCAAATAAGCTTAAAATTATTTAGCTAAATATGCATTTTTTACTGTCTATTGTTAAGATATTTCTATATAAAACTGTATAACCATTTTTATAATTCTAAATTACTCAGTCGGACCTCTGTTTAACGAAGTCCTTTTATAGCGAATTATTTTGACTTTCCCTTGGAAGTTACATTTAAAATACTTTCCGTTGAGCGAAGAACATTTTCATATAGCGAACGGATAGGAGAGAATTAAATAACTCAGTATGCCCTGTTCACATTTCTGGCCTTCAGGCAATTTAGGCAATTAGTGCTGCTGCATGAATTAAGAGCGCTAAAGGGATTACCATTCTACAACTTAGTGGTACCTGGTAAAACCTATCCAACCACCTGTCCCACATATGGAGGAGTCGTGCTAGTTAAGAGTGAGCAGATCAAGGTGTATTCCCAACGGGCTCTGGCCCACCTTCTACTGCAGTGGTGTCTAACTTTTTCCCGTACAGGGGCATATTAAAAAAAATTCAAAGTTAGACTCCTTTTCTTAGGAGATAAGAGTGTGTAAATATGTACATCTAATGTGAAACCGGATGAGAAAAACCTATGTGTCTGTTTGCCCGAAAACTTGATTTCCAGGATTTCGGTTGCTGTTTGATTTGGTATAGTTTGTTGTTTTCTTGAGATTTCCAGGTCTGCATCCATATATTTTCAGAGGCTTTTTGAATGACATTTTTAAAGTCATTGTGTGGAATTTTATGCAGGTGAGAATTTTCATTTGATAGATGTTTAGCAGCTTGATCATGCTGATTTGCCCAGTATTACAGAATGTCCAGAAATCCAAATGAATCTGACTTTTTGGTTTTTATTCTTAAGAAGCGATAAGCAGGAAAGAATTTTTCTTTTCTAGATTTTTTCTAGATACGGATGAGGTGGTTCATTTTGTAGCTGTAAAGCACTTAATGAGTCTGTAAAAATGATACTTTTTATGAGGGGTTTTGGCAATGTGATCTAGTGCGAGACTTATTGCAAATAGTTTAGCACTATAGATAGTACACTCTATTGGAAGTGTCTGAGAAATTATGCTATTTGGCAGGACCACTGCAGCACCAGTGTGTATCCATTTTGGAGCCATCAGTGTATAGATATAAGTAATCAGAGAATTGCAATTCATTAGTATTTTTTTAAGCATTAGTTGAGGCATATGATGCAAGAAAGCAAGCTTATAAAGCATCAGCCAAAAGAAAAAAAAAAAAAACCCTCCCATTTCACTCATCCAGTCACTCCAAATGTTTGCTAGTTCAGCCGTAAATTTATTTAAGCTATCAAATTCCACAACAACAGATGGAAGTCTGTTCCAGCAATCAACTACCCACTGGCTAAAGGCAAACTTCCGTACATCTATTCTACAACCATCTGTCTTTCCTCAATTTGAATCTATGCCCCCGCAGTTTCTTAATTTCAGCAAGTGGAAGCATCCCATCACCGTTAAGCCTGCACAAACTATTCAAAGCCTTGTACACCTCAATCAGATCACCTCGCAAGTGCCTAGTCTCCAAATGCTGCAACTTACAGAATTTAACCCTCTCCTGGTAAGAGAACCCCTTTGTTCCTCTCACCAATCTTGTTGCCCTTCTCTGTACTCGTTCTAGCAACTCTACACCCTTCCTAAAATGAGGCCTCCAGACCTGTACAAAGTACTCAAGTTGTGGCCTGACCATTGCCTTATTCAAAGATATAATCACCTTGTTTCTGCTAGCAAAATTCCTATATAACATGGACAAAACTCCATGACTTGCTCTGGCAGACCATCTGCACTGCTCTGAGAACTTCATATCCAACTGCACAATTACTCCCAGGTCTTTTTCATTCTCCACCTCCCTGACTGCCGTACGTTTCCCTTGGGTTACTGATACCCATATGCATTACTTTGCATTTGTCAATATTAAACTTCAGTTGCCACTTCTCAGCCCATCTACCTAACTTTTCTAGATCCTGTTACAGTAGCATACTGTCTTTACTATCATTAACAACCCTGCCAACCTTTGTATCAACTGCAAACTTGTACACCTCAAGTGGACCTCAAGCTGAACATTAAGTCTGATATACCTTCATCGATATCATTAATAAATATACAAAACAACAATGGATCCAGCACTGAACTCCGGGGGACTCCACTAATAACATTAGTCCACATAGAGCAGTGTCTATTTATTACCACTCAATGCCATCTCCCACTCAAACATCCCTTTATACATTGCAGCAACTTGCCCATAATGCTATACCGTTCCAGTTTGTACAGCAGTCTTCCATATGAAACAGTATTAAAAGTTTTCTTGAAATCCAAGTATATGATATCAAAATTATTTTTTGCATCCAGTTCATTTGTGACCACATTGTATTATCCAATCAAATTTGCCAAACAAGACTTCTCCTTAACAAACCCATGCTGTGTCTGAACTATTACTGCAGTCTTGTCTAGGTGATCCTGCATCACTTCTTTAACCAGTGACTACATTATTTTCACTGGAACAGAAGTTAAACTAACAGGTCTTTAATTATTTGTGTCACCCTTTGAACCCCCATTGTGAATTGGGGATACATTAGCATGTCTCCAATCCTTGGGGACCTCCCCTGAATCTAAGGATGCTCTCATAATTATGGCTAAGGGTTTGCTTACTTCACTCGCTGCCTCCTTCAATATAACTGGATAGATTCCATTTGCCCCAGGTGCCTTTTTTATGTTTAACTTCAACAATTTCTCCTCCCCTTTGCTCTCCTTTATTACGAAATCATTTAGCTCGATGTCAGAGTTTAGTAAACTTCTGTCTTCCCCTTCCTTACAGAATTCCTCATGTGTGAATGTAGATGCAAAATACTCATTCAGTTTGTCAGCTATCTGAGCAGGATCATCAACAGTGGAACCACCAACACCAAGTGGACCATTCTGATTCATCCCCTTCCTTCTAGAGTTTACATAAGCAAAGAAGTCTGTTGTTTTTCTTTGCATCCTTTGCCAAGGATTTCTCATGCCTAACCTCCTTTGTGACTTTATTACAGACTAGCTTATATCCCCAGGGGCTCACATCTGGTGAGTATGGGGTTGGCACACCCAGGGTCCTCAGCTGGATATCATCATTCTTCTCTTTCTTGGTGACTTCCTTTTACTTCTTTCTCTCTCTCTCTCTCTCAGAGTAACTCGGGAATTTTTTTGGCTGGTGCAGCATAAGCCTCAGGCTTCCTTGCACAATATAGATAATAATAATAATAATAATAATAATAATAATACAATTTTTATTTATACAATCTAAATTAATAATAATAATAATCTGCCGTAGACTTCTTTGTCACCTGCTAATTTATATGCATCCCATGCATTTTTCTTCTCTGCCATGAGCCTTATTAGTTCATTTGACCTCCATTTAGGCCTAAATCTTGAACAGTATTTGTTATTTGGTACGAATAGCCTAGTAGCTTCCAATGTAAATTCCCTGAAGGCCTCCCATTTAGAATTCACTGTTTTTAACATCATCAGTTGATCCCCACTGTATAGAATTCAAAAACTGAAACCACTCTAGTCACCTTTATGAAAACTAAAACCTTTCCCTTTATCCTTGATGGTAGGTACAAATTTAAGTAAATCCCACATCAGTACACCGTGATCACTGTCACCTGGTGGTTCCTTTACCTGCAAATTCCTAATACATGAGTCATCACTACTGATAATCAGATCAAGAGTATTACCCCCTCTGGTTGCCCCTCGAACATGTTGCTGTACAAAACAATCCTCCAATAAATTGTAGACACTGGCATTAATGACCTTAAGAGTAAGAGATCTGCAGATTTAGTTAACAAGTACAGGTCAATATTTAAAAAAAGTCGCAAGCTAGGCCTGAATTTTAAAGTGTCTGAAATTCCACTCAGACACGATAGGAGGGAGTAAATGATGAGAGCCTTGTCAATCAATTCGGCCCTGGAGAGATTGTGCAAGGCTCATGGGGTAGAATTTTTTTCAGTGTGGTCTGTACTTGCTAACAGGAGGGACTGCTTCTACATGGATGGGATACACTTAATTAGAGGAATGCAGCTGTTTCACATATTGATTTGGGATGTTATTTTGTTTCTATTTTGTGAGGTCCATGTCACAGTCAGCTGAAATGATTTCCCATGGGGGAAGATATGTGGGGGTATCTTGGTAGATTTTATCCATATTTAGGTTCCATTGTGAAAGTATATCTTATAGTCGTATGCTGGCAGGTTTGCATATGCTAGGTTTGTTTTCATATAAAGTTTCCCATTTTGGAGTATACAGATACTGCCAAGTTGGATGTCTGGGAAGGCTTTGAATTTTTGTAGCACAGTTCAGAGTAACAAGTTGTCTTTGTCTACGAAATGCGCTGTGATGGATAGGATCTAACCATTTTAGAACAATTTTCCTCGCTGAGGAGTGGATGGGAGAACCATAATCTAATCTAGATCTTATCATTGCTTGATAAATGTGCAAAAGTGAATAACGATGAGCTCCATGTGTTATGGCAGATATAGCTAGTAGAATGTTTAATTTGTTTACACACACTTACGTAGATATTTTATATGGTCTAGGAAATTTAATTTGTGATTCTTGATTAGACCTAGTAATCAGATACTGTGTTTCAGTGGGATTTGTTGATTGCTTATTCTTAGTTCTGGGTCAGGATGCATCTTTTGTTTTCTGCAGAAGTGTACTGCTGCTGTCTTTTGCACTGACAGTCGATATCCATTATAGGTGGGCCAAGACTCTATTTTGTTTATAGCGCATTGACGCTGTCTCTCAATTGTTTGCATATTCTGTGAGTGACATGAAATAGAGAGATCATCTGCATATAGATATGTTTCTACTGTTTCTGGAATGACTTCTGTGATAAGATTGAATTTTAATGTGAAAAGGGTTGCACTAAGGGCTGAGCTTTGGGGTACCCCCTGTTTTTGATTGTATATTTGAGGCAAAATATTATGGTAGCGGACTTGGAAAGTTCTTTTATACATGACGTTTTGGGGGCACTTTGGTAGATGGCCTCGCAATCTAATTTGTGCAATTCCTGTAGGATACCATATCTCCAGGTAATATCAAAAGCGTTTTCAATGTCAAGACATATCAAAACAAGATGTTCATTTCAGAGAAAGACATTTCAGATGTGTGCTTTGGCTTTTGTCAATATATCCAGTGTTGATCTGTTTTTCCGAAAACCATATTGGCTCAGACTAAGGAGAGTGGGCGAATCAAGGAACCATGTTAACCGATCAATCACCATTCTTTCTAAAGTTTTACTAAAGTGAGGGAAATAGAGTGATAATTATTTGGATTTGAGTGGTTCTTCCCTGGTTTTGGATAGGCCAGCACAAACGAATGCCGCCAAGAGTCTGGATATGTGTCCTAAAGGTATATCCTATTATAAAGCAGTAGGATCATGCATAAGGAATTTACAGTGAGATGCTTAATCATTTGATAGTGGATTAAATCTGAACCTGCTGCACTTTGTTTTGATTTGGCTAAGGCTTTACGTAGCTCATTTATAGCAAAGAGTTGATTGTGTGGAATCTTATGAGTTGTGCGGAAATTAATTTTGTGCTCACATCTGGTTAGTGTGGGCTTGGCACACCCAGGGTCCTGAGCTGGATATCATCATTCTTCTCTTTCTTGGTGATTCCCTTCTACTTCTGACTCTTGTTCTCTCTCTCTCTCTCTCTCTCTTTCTCTCTCATTTGAGGAAATTCAGAAAATTTTTTTTTTTGAATGATGCAGCATAAGCCTCAGGCTTCCTTGCACCATATGGCTAATAATAATAATAATAATAGGCAAGACCATCCAGCCCCACCAACTGGAAGTGCTTCCTGTGGAACTGCACTAGTGACCAACCAGGAAGGAAGAAAATGGCAACACGTGAAGTGGAGCATCGAAATGAATACATACGTCATGCAAGCATACTACGAAATAATGAAGCTGGAGACCGATATGACAATGTATAGGGCGAGACTACAAACCAAGTGGCTGGAATGATTCCCGGATATTCAGGTTACCGAACAGCGAATACTGGACCAGAGCAGGACCATCGTCACGAACAACCTGATAGCTCCTGCAATCTTGGAAAAAATAAAGCAGAATATGAGTGATCAACTACAAAGGATAAAGAATATGGTCAATACAGAACCAGAGGAGGAAGAACATACCACCGACAAACCACGGGAGGAAGAGAAAAAATAAATACAATCCACAACAATTGAAGTGGAAAGAGAAGAGGCCATGATATCCAGAATAGAGGACAAGTGGAAGAAGGCCCTAACAGAATTCGAAGGAATGGACCCCATAAAGACTCACGTGATACCAAGGCAGAGGCCCAATAGAACCTTGTAGAGTCACAGACCACCTCAATTGGCAAATAATACCACATTACCAGAGGGCGCTGAATCTCTTTAAAAGTTACAGCTGTCAGTTACAGGCTCTGCAAAAACGATAAGTGTTTGCCTTTTATTTACATGATTGTTATTTTATATTGTACTTAATACGTAGTCATATAGTTATAGTTACGCTGGTTATTTTTTATTTTTAATTTAGATAAAGAGTTTTTGTGGATTTTACTTACGATAGGTAAAACCGTTATTTCGTTCCATTTTTGTAGCCATTGTTTTTGGATATAGTGGTAGGGAATTCAAATTTTTTAATTGAGGTAGCTAGGTAGCTCTAACGCATAATTATATAGTAATACGCTTCACTGTTTCTATTTAATAGTTTCTATTCAAATACTATTGACATTTAATTTATTGATTTTATTAATTTAAACTACCATGCCCCAAACTAGAGCAGCAAAGCAACGGGCACAAAGTGGCAGGAGTGCTGTGACTCGGGGGAGAACTGAGGGGGGCAATTCTCCAACGCATCACAGCCTAAAAAAATGTGCAACTTGTGAAATGTTTGCCGAACTCTCTGGAACGGAACATGATATTGCCATGGGGGATGTCTTTGTGTGTGCGCGATGTAAGGAGTGTAAGGAAATCAGGCGACAACTCAGCGTTGTTATGGGCCTATATGAGAGTTTGAAAGACAGGGTGGATGCCCTCGAAAGATCTAAATTGAGGGGCCCATCAGGCTCTCAGCTGCCCACATCAACGCCAGAGCTTGCACTTGGTCATCACGCAACACAGCGGCAACCCCTAAGGCAGAATGCGCTGGTCCCACAGGAACTAGTAGTTGTTGGTGACTCTATTGTCAGGGAAACGGGGAACATCCTTTGTAAAAAGGATAGGTGGAACAGGACCAAGGTATGTCTGCCAGGGGCAAAGATTGATGACGTTGTAGAGCGGATATCATCTTTCAAGGGCACAAAAGGTGATATAGTTGTACACGTTGGCACTAATGATATTAAGAGTAGGAGACCGGTGGAATTACTCAACAAGTACAGGTCACTGTTGAAAAAAAGCCGTGAAATAGGGTTGACTTTGAAAGTGTCTGCAATTCTGCCCAGACACGATAGGAGGGAGTACATGATGAGAGCCTTGTCGATCAATTCGGCCCTGGAAAGATTGTGCAAGGCTCAAGGGGTAGAATTTTTTTCAGCCTGGACTGTACTTGTTAACAGGAGAGATTGCTTCTACAGGGATGGGATACACTTAAATAGAAAGGGTGCAAGAATATTTGCTGATGCTATCGAGGCAGTGTTAGGTGGGTCGGAAAACTGCTAGTTTGGGGGGATACAAAGACTAATAGTTTAACAGTAACCGCAGGCAGAGGTGAAGGTGATTCTTGCACAACTTCTATTAGAATAAGAAGCGACCTGGAGCGAGGGGTGTTGGGGGTTTCAGGGACGGATGGCAGTCATCATGGAATAGTTGGGTATATGGGATGTGTTAGGGTAACAAGGAATAGGCATAGGAGCATGTATGCTTGCATGTATACCAATGCTAGAAGTATAGTAAATAAATTTGATGAATTTGAAGTGTTGGTCAAGACATCAAAGGCGGATATTGTTGGGATAGCAGAGACGTGGTGTCACAAAGATATAAGGAATGCAGAACTGGAATTTGGGGAGTACAATATGTACAGAAAGGATAGACAGGACAGAAAGGGAGGGGGTGTTATGCTGTTAATTAAGAAAAACATAAAATCAAAGGAAGTGCACCCAGTTAATATAGATGAACAGTGCACTGTTGAGTCAGTTTGGTGTGAGATAAGCACTGCGAAAGGAAAAATAAGAGTAGGAGTGTGTTATAGGCCTAATGACTTGAATGAGTACAATGAACAATTGTACAGAGAAATAGAGTGGGCCAGTAAATCAGAATGTTTTATAATGGGGGATTTTAACTTCCCAGATATTGACTGGAACTTGTGGGTTGGTCACTCACACACTAGTCAGACTTTTGTGGATTTATTGGATGATTGTTTTCTGCAGCAGCATGTTCGAGAGGCAACCAGAGAAAGTAACACTCTTGATCTGGTTATCAGCATTGATCATTCGTGTATTAGGAATTTGCAGATAAAGGAACCACTAGGTGGCAGTGATCACAGTGTGCTGAAGTGGGATTTACTCAAAGAGGTAACTACCGTCAGGGGTAAAGGAAAGGGTTTTTGCTTCCGTAAAGGGGAGTACAGTGGTCTCAGACAGTTTTTAAATTCTGTACAGTGGGATCAACTGACGATGTTACAAACAGTAAATTCTAAGTGGGAAGCATTCAAGGAATTAATCGTGGAAGCTACTAGACTTTATATACCGATTAAGAAATATCGTTCAAGGTTTAGGCTTAAATGGTTATCAAATGAACTAATGAGACTCGTGACAGAGAAGAAAAATGCATGGGATGCATATAAATTATCAGGTGACGCAGAAGCCTGTGGCAGATATAAGCTAGTCTGTAATCAGGTCACAAAGGAGGTTCGGCAGGCGAAGGCGGATTACGAGAAATCTTTGGCAAAAGATGCTAAGAAAAACAGCAAGGATTTCTTTACTTATATAAACTCTAAAAGGAAGGGGATTAATATGATTGGTCCACTTGACATCGATGGTTCGACTGTTGATGATCCTGCTCAGATAGCAAACAAACTGAATGAGTATTTTGCATCTACATTCACACGTGAGGAATTATTACAGTTTGAAAATGGAAGGTTATCAAATTGTAGCAGTGTGCTTAATGATTTTGTAATAACTGAGAGCAAAGTGGAGGAGAAATTGTTGAAGTTAAACATAAAGAAAGGCACCTGGGGTGGATGGAATCTATCCAGTTATTTTAAAGGAGGCGGCAAAGCAACTAAGCAAACCCTTAGCCATAATTATGAGAGCATCCTTGGACTCAGGGGAGGTTCCCACGGACTGGAGATGTGCAAATGTGTCTCCAATTCACAAAGGTGGATCGAAGGGTGACACGAGTAATTACAGACCAGTTAGTTTAACTTCTGTTCCGGGTAAAATAATGGAGTCACTGGTTAAAGATGCATTGCAGGATCATCTAGACAAGACTGCAGCAATAATTCAAACACAGCATGGGTTTGTTAAGGGAAAGTCTTGTCTGACAAATTTGATTGGTTATTATGATGTGGTCACAAAGGAACTGTATGCAAAAAATAATTTTGATATCATATACTTGGATTTCAGGAAAGCTTTTGACACTGTTGCGCATGGAAGACTACTGTACAAATTGGAGCAGAATGGTATTAAGGGTAAGTGGCTACAATGGATAAAAGGATGGTTAAGTGGGAGAAGACAGAGGGTGGTAATCAATGGGTGCTGCTCTTCGTGGACTAATGTTATTAGTGGAGTCCCACAGGGTTCGGTGTTGGGTCCACTGTTGTTTTGTATATTTATCAATGATATTGATGAAGGTATATCAGGCTTAATGTCGAAGTTTGCAGATGACACAAAGGTTGGCAGGGTTGTTAATGACAGTAATGGCAGTGTGCTACTGCAACAGGATCTAGATAATTTGGGCAGATGGGCTAAGAAGTGGCAACTGAAGTTCAACCTTGACAAATGCAAAGTACTGCATATGGGGAGAAGTAACCCCAGAGAAACGTACCAACTGTGTGGTACTACACTTAAGGTGGTAGAAAATGAAAAAGACCTGGGAGTAATTGTGCAGTCAGATATGAAGTTTTCTGAGCAGTGCAGACAGGCTGCTAGGGCGGGTCATGGGGTTTTGTCAATGATATATAGGAATTTTGCTAGCAGGGAAAAGGAGGTGATTGTCCCTCTGTATAAGGCAATGGTCAGGCCACGCCTTGAGTACTGCGTACAGGTCTGGAGGCCTCATTTTAGGAAGGATGTAGATTTGCTTGAACGTGTACAGAGAAGAGCAACACGATTGGTGAGGGGAATGAAGGGCTTCTCTTACCAAGCGAGGCTTAAGTTCTGCAAATTGCAGTGGCTGGAGACTAGGCACCTGCGCGGTGATCTGATTGATGTCTATAAGGCCTTGAATGGGTTGAGCCCGCTGAATTCTGATGGGATCCTTCCACTTGTTCAGATTACGAACCTACGGGGACATAAGTTCAAATTAAGAAAAGACAGATGTAGAATAGATGTGCGGAAATTTGCCTTTAGCCAGCGGGTGGTTAATTGCTGGAACAAACTTCCATCTGTCGTTGTGGAAGTTGATAGGTTAAATAAATTTAAGGAGGAACTGGACAGGTATTTGGAGGGAATGGTGTGATTTTTTTTTTTTTTTTTTTGGCTGATGCTGCATAAGCTCCTACACTTGCTTTCTTGCATCATGTGCCACTACTACTACTACCTTGACAACAACGGTGCAACACTGGAGGCCATCCTCACAGCCGTGTATTGTGTTACCATAGCAGCCACTAGGATTAATGGTAGAGAAACAAGAGACCAGCAGCAGAAGAAACAAAAACAGAAGGAACCGCCAGCTTGAGAAAAAAAGACTTCAGAAGAAGATAAAAGAATTAAGAGTCAAGATAGGCCAATTGACCCAGTACCAATGGAGTAATAGGAATAAGAAATTGATTGGAAAAGTGAAGAGCATCCTCAAGAAAGAGAGCCTCCACAGCAAACATGAGACAAAAAATCAGAGAATAGGAGAGTAGTTTGGACATACTGAAGCAAGAGACTATGCTGATACAAAGAGAGCTCCCAGAGGAAAATAAACAACTGAATCTTCGATGAGGACCAAAAAGCCTTCTACAGGAGTCTAGGAGAAGACGGGAATGGACCACCCGAGCAGAAGACGATTGAAGAGCTATGGGGCAACATATGGAGCAGGGAAGTAAGACATAACAGTCGAGCCCCCTGGACAGAACTAGAACGCAACAAAACCAAGGATGCACAAGAGATGAGAGAGTGGGAGATTCAGGAAGAAGTAAAACAGACGATCAAGAACTCTCAAAACTGGCAAACTCCAGGAATAGATAACATCCATATTATCTATTATTGGTACAAGAAGCTCATTTTCACACAACAAGCACCTGGCAGAGCAGTTTATGCGAATGATAAGGCACCCAGAGACAATCCCAATGATTCTCACTCTAGGAATCATATATCTGAAGCCTAAAGATGAAGATACAAGAAACCAGCAAAATACAGACCAATCACCTGACTCGCAACAATGTACAAGATCCTGACCAGCTGCATAACCAGGAAGATATCAGACCACTTGGAGATCCAGAACATAATGGCCAAACAGCAGAAAGGATGCAAGGAGCAATTAACCATAGAAACTGCAGTTTCAGAGCTAGCCTACAAGAAGCACCACAATATATACACAGCCTACATCGATTATCGCAAGGCCTTTGACTCTGTACCTCATGGCTGGCTAATAGAGGTGCTGAACATCTACAAAGTCAATCTGATAGTGACAAACTTCCTAGGAGAAATGATGGTGAAATAGAGTACCACCATTAAGGTCAAGAACATCACAACCAGGCCAATCCCCATCAGGAGAGGAATCTTTCAGGGAGATGCCCTGAGCCCACTGTGGTTCTGTCTAGCACTTAATCCGCTACCCACCATGCTCAACAGCAGCAAGTATGGATATAACCTCAAAGAATGAAGGAAGAACCTGTACACCCTCACCCACCTGATGTACATGGATGACATCAAGCTCTACACGTTAACCGAGAAGCAACTACGCCAGATCACCGGAGAATTCAGCAATGATATTAGCATGGAATTTTGTCTTGACAAATGCAAGACCCACAGATTGCACCAGGGAAAATTAGTCAACCAAAACTACCAGCCGTAGACTGGTAAAGAGATCAAAGCTATGGAAGAGGGAGAGGCCTACAAATACGTGGGAATGATGCAGGCTCAGCAGTTACAGCACAAGGAAATTAAGGCCTGCCTGACCGAAAAAAACCATCAGAGACTCAGAAGCCTGTTGGAAGCAAAGCTATCAGCAGGGCATCCCCAAAGCATCCCCAAGGCAGAATTGCGCTGGTCCCACAGGAACTAGTAGTTGGTGACTCTATTGTCAGGGAAACGGGGAACATGCTTTGTAAAAAGGATAGGTGGAACAGGACCAGGGTATGTCTGCCACGGGAAAAGGTTGATGATGTTGTAGAGCGGATATCATCTTTTAAGGGCACAAAAGGTGATATAGTTGTACACGTTGGCACTAATGATATTAAGAGTATAAGACCGGCAATTACTTAACAAGTACAGGTCATTGTTCAAAAAAAGTCGTGAATTAGGGTTGAATTTGAAAGTACAGGCAGGCCTCGCTTAACGCGAGTTCGATTAACATGGTTTTCAGTTAACGCAATTGGAAAAAATGATACCACTTTTTACTTTACGCAATGCAAATTTCCAGTTAACACGATCTTTTATTTCTGATAGTTGAAAAAGATTCGAATCGCGCACTAAATGTCTGACTGCCAATAAACAAGCGTTTGTCCGCTTCCCGCCTCAGTGTGTTCCATCAACTAAGTAGACGTGTTTGTCTCCACCTAATAAAGTCACGTGCAGACGTATTTAAAAATTCTAATTTTCTACCCCTGTTAATTATGGATAAAAGAAAGAGTGAAAAACAACGTGATTGTAATAAAAAAAAACGAAAAGTTATTACTTTAGCTGATAAACTTGAAGTTATTAAAAAACATGAACATGGTGCAAACCATGCGAAAATCATAAGAGATCTAGGATACAGTGAGTCTACCGTACGAACCATCTTGAGCCGTAAGAACGAATATAAAGAGAAAGGTAAAGTTTCATCATCTTCTTTTGTCTTACAAAATACCAGAAACAGAACTCTAATAATGATTGAAATGGAAAGTCTTTTATCAATTTGGATAGAAGATTGCAATCAAAAAAGAATTCCATTATCTAAGGACAATATTCAGAGCAAAGCTATTAACCTTTTTACTAAGCTCAAAGAAACAAAATATCAAGGGGAGACTGAAATGTTTGTTGCTAGTTCAGGGTGGTTTGGACGTTTCAAAAATCGAGCATGACTGCATAGTGTTAAAGTAACAGGGGAAGCTGCTAGTGCTGATGAAGATGCTGCAGCCAAATTTCCTGCAGAATTGCAAAAAATCATTCAGGATGCTGAATACGACGATCGGCAAATATTTAATGTAGACGAAACGGGCGTATTTTGGAAACGGATGCCAACTAAAACTTATTTGGCTGCAAATGAAGCATCACAACCTGGGTATAAAGTCTCAAAAGATCGACTAACACTTTTATTAGGAGGTAACGCTGAAGGTGATTTTAAATTGAAGCCCATGCTTGTGTACCATGCACAAAATCCTAGGGCTTTAAAAGGATACAGCATCGCACTCTTCCAGTCATTTTTCGTTCAAATAAAAAAGCATGGATGACCAAAGCCCTATTTGAAGACTGGTTTACGTCTTATTTCTGTCCAACAGTTGAAGCCTATTGCAAGAAAAATAATCTTACTTTTAAAGCTCTGTTGCTTTTAGATAATGCACCTGGACATCCTTCTGCACTTGGTGACTTAAATGAAAATGTGAAAGTTGTTTTTTTACCGGCGAATATGACTTCGTTATTGCAACCCATGGACCAGGGGACGATTGCAACTTTCAAGGCTTACTATCTCCGCAGAACCTTTGCACAGGCACTTGAAGCTATAACAGGAGATAATGCAATTTCTGTACCAGAATTTTGGAAAAAATATAACATACGATTGGCCATTGAAAACATTCATGCAGCATGGGAAGAAGTGACAGCCAGCAATATGAGAGCAGTTTGGAAGCATCTTTTACCCCGCGCAAACGATTTTACTTGCTTCAAAGATGCAGTTCAAAAAGTTATTGAAGACATAACTAATATTGGTAATGACCTTGGTTTCAAAGGCTTGGATGCGGCTAAAGTTCGAGAATCACTGAATTCGCATTTAGAACAGCTAAGTGACAATGATCTCCTTCAAATAGAGCAACAGCGTGCGCACGAAGAAGCTGAAGAAAAAGAGTGTGAGCCAGATGAAAATGTTACCTCAAAGGAGATAACGGTAAAAGAACTAGGCGAAATCTTTTGTATCGCAGAGAACCTTAAACAAAAGGTAATGGATGTTGATCCTAACATCGAAAGAAGCATGTTATTTCGCCAGGGCCTAGTTGAGGCATATGATGCAAGAAAGCAAGCTCATCAGCATTAGCAGAGGCATACAATGCAAGAAAGTAAGCTTATGCTGCATCAGACAAAAAAAAAAAAAAAAAAACTTCCCATTTCACTCAACTATTCAATCCAAATGCTTATCCAGCTCAGCCTTAAATTTATTTAAGCTATCAACTTCTACAACATGAGATGGAAGTCTGTTCCAGCAATCAACTACCTGCTGACTAAAGGCAAATTTCTACACATCTATTCTACAACTGTCTTTCCTCAGTTTGAATCTATGCCCCCTCAGGTTCTTAATCTGAGCAAGAGGAAGAATCCCATCAGCACTGAGCTTGCTCAACCCATTCAAGGCCTTATACACCTCAATCAAATCACCTCACATGTGCCTAGTCTCCAAGTGCTGCAATTTGCAGAACTTAAGCCTATCTTGGTACGAGCACCCCTTTGTTTCCCTCACCAATCTTGTTATTATCCTTAATATTCTGAGCATTATTAGATATATGACAGAATTCCATCAATACCTAATGCCTGTTTCCCTTTGTTTCCATTAATGCTACAGTTACAACTGATCCCAAGCTGTCCTGATACATTATTAAAATCATCCTCTTTCTTCTGCTGATCACCTGACTCATATTACTCCCTTAATTTCAATCATCTCCCTCTACCTCATCTGGTTTTCTTAGTACTTTCCCATTCCTTCCCTCAATAACACCCTAACCTCTCCCCTTTTTCTCCGTGCTTGCATTCCTTACAGTCCCATACATTAAATCATATTTTCCTAACCTTTCTAATTCCATACAAAACTCACTCATACCACTACTCCTACCTTGCTTTATTTTTTAGTCATCTAATCCTATTGTTAATCTTTATATACCTCCTCCTCATACTATCTTCAGTATTAGTATTTTTCCATTTCCTTCTTCCCTCCATTTCTCTTATCACACCCTCTGATTTCCTAGTTCTTTACCCTATATCCTATTTCTTCTTCAGCAGTTTTCTTTGTACTGTCTTATGCTTGCCTATTTATCATTTGTACTTTGATTACTCATCTGATAATCCTTTTGAAATAATAGTCTTTCCTTTAATTTCATGTTCATAATATCCCTCTTTGTTTGCGATTCATCCTCATTCCATTTTCTACCTTTCTTTGTCCCTCTGACCTTTTCGAATTCAATTCCACATCCATTATCATAATATCATGATCATGGATATGTTTAGTTCTGAGTATGCACAACACATCTTCAAATGTTCCTGTATCTGTTCTTTCCGAACCAAAATATAGTCCAGTTGAAATCTACTTACATCACCAGCATTTTCCATGTATACTATCTTCTTTTATTTTAAGTATTTATTATCATTAGCTCCTCCTGCTCAGAAACCTATACCAACCTTTCCTACCCCTCTCTTTGATACTCCCTACCCAGTCCATATATTTTCCCTCCTGTCCCTTTCGAACCACTGCATTTCAATCACCTATAATCTGCCTAATCTCTTTAAATTACCTTTTATAGCTCATAAATCACTTCAATCTCTTCTTCCTCACAACCATCAACCTACTGATAAGAAATTCCACCTCTTCCAAAATTTCAGACACCCCAAAATACTCTATATTCATACTCTCATTAGCTCCAGAATATAAAACTCTTACCCCATTTCTAAATTCCCCATTATCTTTCTATTCTGTCTTGCAAAACTCTAACAATATCTGTTTTAGCTCATTCCATTACTTTTTTTAAAAAAATAACATACCTGCCTTCAAAGTTTTAAGTGATAAGGAAATCATTCAAGCAGTAATACAGAAATCAAAGGTAGCAAAATTAAACGAAAAGGAAGAAGAAGATGAACAAGATAATTATGAAAATCTATGAATTAAACACAAACTGGATGGGGGGCAGCATTAGATAAGGTTCTCCACTACTTGGACTAAAGCAATGATGTTTCCCCATCTCATTTTTAAAAATCTGACAAGATCTCACATCTGATGTTTGTGTCTCTTCCCAAAAAAGTGGTTAACAGATTTTTTTTTATTTTAAAGAATCACCACAAATAGTATGTCTCTTACATTACTCAAAACATTGTTGTTGTTGTTGTTGTTATTTTAGTTTTTAGGAGCATTAGCAACTAAGGCCATATTGCTCCGAGATATACGGTGGTCATTCCCTGACCTTTCCGCATCCTCCGTATTTGGTGGTGACGGGCTCGAACCCCGGTCTAATCAAGAAGCGTGTGCTACGCACTGCTGCTCCTTCCCACCTGGCTACGGAGGCGCCTACTCAAAACATAAATTTCTTATAACTTTGTTATACAATGTTTTTACAATTTTATGAAATGCCATAATGACAGTTCATTACTGCATACTGATAATAAAAATGCTACTTTTAAAAGTAGTGCTTCTATTATCAGTATGCTGTACATATTACAAATACTGTATGTTACTCTATGCCATAAATATAGTAATAAATGAAAACTCCTATTTGAAAAGGCAAAGCAGGTTGGGTTTCTACTAGCAAAGGTATTCTCAGTCCCATTCAATTTCTTTCTTTCTTTCTTTCTTTCTTTCTTTCTTTCTGTCAGTCAGTCTGTCTGTCTGTCTGTCTGTCTATGAAGAACTAGATATACATCTGGGTCTTCTATGTTTTAGGTTCTGGTTTTCAAAATTCAAAATTTGTAGATCCCTAGAAAAGTCTAGGGTCTACTATTTTTCGATCATGGATAATCCAAATTATAGTCGAGGTGGGACAGATAGACCCTGTTCTGCTTCAGAAGGTGACAAGCCCCGCTCAATTTTAAGAGTTGTCAAACCCCGTTATGGATCAGAAGGCTCTAAAGCTGAAGTAATAACCTTTACTATGCCTGAAAGGGATGAAAGAGATATTGATGAAGCCACAGGATACAGTAACACTTGGTCTTATGGAGGATTGATGGGTCCTTCTTATTGGGGAAAATTTTGTCACCCATACATTGGTGAACAGCAGTCACCTATTGCCTTAACTTATTCTGTAGCAAAGACAAAGGCTCTTGAAGATGTATGTTTTGAAGGTTATGATCTGGAGCTTTATGAACCAAAACTTAGAAATACAGGATACACAGCAAAGATAGAATTTACATCTGGTTACAGGCCTTATATTTTCAGTAGAGATCTGCCATCACCACCCTATTTCTTTCAAGAGATGCATTTTCATTGGGGAAGCAGTGATGATCACGGATCAGAGCATATTCTTAATAGAAATCTGCATCCTCTAGAGCTTCATATAGTACATATCAACAACAAAGGTGAACTGGCTGTTTTAGGTATATTTTTAAGGTAGATAAATGTGAAGTTCCATCTTTCTGCCCTATAACTGATAACCTATGGAAAATCAGAGACCCGTACTCAACAACCAAAATCTATGGTGTATTTCCAGAGGAATTTATACCTAAAAACCACTTCCCATTTTACTGCTACAGAGGTTCCCTGACCACTCCACCTTGTACTGAAAATGTATCATGGACAGTCTTTCACAATCCATTACTGATTAGTTATAGCCAGCTTCGAGAATTCAGAAGACTGGATTTTTTTGATGGTGAACCAATGGTTGCCAACTATCGTCCAGTTCAGCCCTTGTCCAGTCGCCTATTATGGAAAACACAAAAGAAATAAACAAAATGTCATCCTGTATAGTGTAAAAACAAATCAGCCAAACCTTGACTTGCAGCTAATGAAATAAACCTCTAAGAAACAAAAAAAAAAAAAAAAAATATCTATCTATCTATCTATTCGCTCCTCAAACTACTGCCTCTTCTGCGCCACCCCAGGTACCCTGGAACACATATACCTGGCATGCCCTGTGAACAAGGAACTCGTCAAATACGCTTTGGATGCAGCAAAGCTTGCCTGTAACCACGCCCACACTCCGGAGGACTACTGGTACCTACTTCACTCTGAGCAGACAGCACACACCACCTGCAACTTCCTATTCATTGCGGCCAAGGCCGTCATTTACAACTTCTACTTGAAGCACACAAGAAGCAGTGACGACATGCCTCCTGTCGACACATCGGCGCAACATCTGAAGTGGAGCCTACGAAGGAAGTTGCAGAGCAGACTTCTACTCGAATTCCACAGCAAACGACCAGAAACTGTGGATTATCTTAACAGCGAATGGAACAGTGGCGGTCACCTCTTCACCATCACTGAATAGTCCATCACCTTCAACGTGTGACACTTAACATGAGAATGACCCAACCCCAAGAAACTTTTTTTTTCTTATTTCCTGAAATTAAAATATTGAAACTTTTGTTTTTCTTTCTAAAAAGTTTTCTTTATCTTTCTTTTTTTGCTTTGTACATAGAATGTAAATAGTTGTTGTTTAAAATGTATCTACTGTTCACGTTTTAATAATAAAAAAAAAAAAAAATATCTAATCTATCTATCTATCTTATAATCCATCTGCTATACAAAGAAGCCAAATTCTGCCTGAAACTCAACAACCAGCTCACCTGCCACTTTCCGTATTCCAGAAGAATAAAACAAGGCTGCCCACTCTCTGGACAACTCTATGCAATTGCCATAGAACCATTCCTTAATAAAATTGCCACCAGTATATAATCCCGATGAACGCTACTACCAGAACCCCACCTAAATATAACCTACTCAGCATACGCAGATGACGTCACAATTGCAATACGACACGAGAGTGAATTTGAAGTCATTCAAAAGTCTCATGATCTTTATGCTCAAGCATCAGGTGCAAAACTCAACCACTGTAAGACCAGCGGCCTGTGGGCTGGCAACTGGAAAACTAGAACCGACTCCCCCATCCAAGGCACATGGTCCAGCGAGGGACAGAAATCGGCAATACCCTCCTTTTCTCCCAGAAGAACTGGCCCGAATTGCTGAGTCGTTTCAACAAAGTACTCGGGAGATGGAGAAGCGTGTGTGCCACATCTTCGCTGAGAGGGAGAGTGCTTGTGGTCAATCATATGGCGGCAAGCGTTCTCTGGCACACCTTCAACATTCTCACTCCACCTGCTGACTTCCTCCACCTAATCCAGGCATCTGTCCGAAGCTTCCTTTGGAACAAAACCAACTGGATGTCCTACTCCAAACTTAGCCAACCACTTACTCACGGGGGTCAAGGGTTGGTCTATTTTGACAACAAAATCACAGCATTCCGGATCACCTTTCTTCTTAAGACACTGCAAACAAAATACGCACATTCCAACACTACGGATAAACTACTAGCAACAGCCACTAGAGGACTATCCCTATCAACAATATTGAGAATGGACATGGCACCAGTACCACTCAAACTACCGCCGTTTTATAAAGACGCACTATACCGCTGGAAAAAGCTACAGAATCTTGAAATAACTGGGAGTAAAGTGGAGGAGAAACTGTTCAAGATAAACACAAGAAAGGCACCCAGGGTGGATGGGATCTATCCAGTTATATTAAAGGAGGCAGCAAAGGAAGTAAGCAAACCCTTAGCCATAATTATGAGAGCTTCCTTGGACTCAGGGGAGGTACCTATAGACTGGAAATGTGCAAATGTGACCCCAATTCACAAAGGAGGATCAAAGGCTGACACAAGTAATTATAGACCTGTGAGCTTAACTTCTGTTCCAGGAAAATTAATGGAGGCACTGGTTAAAGAAGCACTGCAGGATCATTTAGACAAGACTTCAGTTATACCTCGGACACAGCATGGTTTTGTTAAGGGGAAGTCTTGCCTGACCAATTTGATTGGATACTATGATGCAGTCACAAAAGAACTGGATGCAGGGAATAGCTTTGATATTATATACTTGGATCTTAGAAAGGCTTTTGATACTGTTGCACATGGAAGACTGCTACACAAATTGGAGCAGTGTGACATTGGAGGCAAATTGCTGCTATGGATAAAGGGGTGGTTGAGGGGGAGGAGAAAGAGAGTGGTAATCAATGGACACTGCTCATCGTGGACTAATGTTATTAGTGGAGTCCCTCAGGGCTCAGTGTTGGGTCCATTATTGTTTTCTGTATTTATAAATGATATTGATGATGGTATATCGAGCTTAATGTCCAAGTTTGCAGACGATACAAAGGTTGGCAGGGTTGTCAAGGACACTACTGACACTATGCTACTGCAACAGGATCTGGAAAGGTTGAGCAGATGGGCTGAGAGGTGGCAAATGAAGTTTAACATTGACAAATGTAAAGTACTACACATGGGAAACAGCAACCCCAGAGCAACGTATCAACTCTGTGGTACTACACTGACAGTGGTAGAGAATGAAAGGGACTTGGGGGTGGTTGTGCAGGCAGATATGAAGTTCCCTGAGCAGTGCAGACGGGCTGCAAGAGTAGCTCATGGAGTATTGTCAATGATATACAGGAATTTTTCCAGCAGGGATAAGGAGGTGATTATTCCCTTGTATAAGGCAATGGTCAGGCCACACCTAGAGTACTGTATACAGGTCTGGAGGCCTCTTTTCAAGAAGGATGTAGAGCTGCTGGAACGAGTACAGAGAAGGGCAACAAGATTAGTGAATGGAACAAAGGGGTGCTCTTACGAAGAAAGGCTTAAGTTTTGCAAATTACAGTGTCTGGAGACTAGGCACCAGCGAGGTGATCTGATAGAGGTGTATAAAGCCTTGAATGGTTTAAGCATGCTCAATGCTGATGGGATTCTTCCTCTAGCTCAGAAAAATCACCTGAGAGGGCATAAATTCAAATTGAGGAAAGACAGATGTAGGATAGACGTGCGGAAATTTGCCTTTAGCCAGCGGGTGGTTGGTTGGCGGAACAGACTTCCATCCCTTGTTGTGGAAGTTGATAGCCTAAATAAGTTTAAGGCTCAGCTGGACAGGTATTTTGAACGAACAGAGGGGTGAAGTGGAAGTGTTTTTTTTTTTTTTTTGGCTGATGCTGCATAAGCTTGCTTTCTTGCATCAAATGCCTCTACTAATGCTAATGCTAATGCTAAAAAGCTAAACCTTCACCATAATCTTGAGAGAACATCCCTTCCCGGAATACTTTCAGAACCACTCTTCTACAATAAAAGAATAGACCCTGCAAATGATGATATTCTCTTCTTCCCTACGTGGAACTGGGCAGGAATAAGAACCATAGGCGACCTCCTGACACCAAGCCTTGAATGAAAGGATCAGAAGATTTGCCCATTAAAACCATTAATGCAAAGCAGCAACACATACATCTAAAATCAGCGATCACACAAGCTCTTCCAGACATCACTAGAACTAAAGGGATTGGAAATGTCACTGGATCCTCGCTTACACCAACCTTCGTCATCACATCACCAGAAGACACGGTACCTCTGTCTCCTGCACCTTCCAAAAAAGTCTACCAGCTAATCATGTCTCGCCATGCAACCACGATTTTCCCGTCATCCACCTGCCAAGCTGTCCCTGCACCCCTCTCCACTCACCACAAGCCACCACCCAACTTTCAGTGGAACCTTCCGTACAGGACGAAATGTTCCAAATCGGACGCAGACATCCAGTGGAGACTGTGACACAACATCCTTCCCACCCCAGTCAAGTTACAAATCTTCGGGTTACGCTCCTCAAACTACTGCCTCTTCTGCGCCACCCCAGGTACCCTGGAACACATATACCTGGCATGCCCTGTGAACAAGGAACTCGTCAAATACGCTTTGGATGCAGCAAAGCTTGCCTGCAACCATGCCCACACTCCGGAGGTCTACTGGTACCTACTTCACTCTGAGCAGACAGCACACACCACCTGCAACTTCCTATTCATTGCGGCCAAGGCCGTCATTTAGAACTTCTACTTGAAGCACACAAGAAGGAGTGACGACGTGCCTCCTGTCGACACATTGGCGCAACATCTGAAGTGGAGCCTACGGAGGAAGTTGCAGAGCAAACTTCTACTCGAATTCCACAGCAAAAAACCAGAAACTGTGGATCGTCTTAACAGCGAATGGAACAGTGACGGTCACCTCTTCACCATCACTGAACAGTCCATCACCTTCAGCGTGTGACACTTAACATGAGAACAACCCAACCCCAAGAAACTGTTTTTTTTCTTATTTCCTGAAATTAAAATATTGAAACCTTTGTATTTCTTGCTAAAAAGTTTTCTTTATCTTTCTTTTTTGCTTTGTACATAGAATGTAAATAGTTGTTGTTGAAAATGTATCTACTGTTCACGTTTTAATAAAAAAAAAAAAATATCTTATAATTCTTTAATTATAAGATAGAGAATTAAATAAGATAGGGCCATCTATCTATCTTATAATTCTTTAATTCAGTATAAAGTAGTTATTTCAGAACTGAAGTATAAAAATGTATATAACAACAATTGGGACATTGTATTTTTATAATTTTATAATAACTCTATTTTATAACAGTAACTGACATAGAAATGTGATCATTCTTATAAACATAATAATGAATTTTAAAATATTCAATTTAAGTGCACATACCTGCATTTTATATAATTAAAACCTTCTAAAGAGCTTTGACTTTGTGATATTGAACTTGAATCACTTGATCTACCTGAGTCATGTGAAAGAGAAATCTGCTGCCTGGATCCACAACTATGAAGTGGATGGAGATCATCCTGTAGCTCTTGTAAAAGAACCTCATTTGCACAATTATAACATTCATCGAAATAGGAAGAAAGTGGACTAGATGACTGTTTGTGATGAAAATGATGATGCTTCAAATAAGCAACAAAGATTAAGATTAACAAGTGCAGTATGTTATACACTAAGTAATTTAAAAAAAAATTCCTGAATACCCAAAATTATGGCATATGTAGAAATATTTCCTGAGACTACTATCTCTAATTAAAATAAAACTATACTTGGTTTTCAAATATTTGATCAAAATTTCATTGCTTTGTGTTCAGAAATTAATTTAACCAGATGTGGGGGAGGAAAAAAGTTCTACTAAAAGTCTTTTAGTTCATTCAATTCATTTGTACACTAATGCTAGGAGCACAGTAAGTAATTTGACGAATTTCAAGTACTGATTATATCATCAAATGCAAACACTGCATGGATATTAGAGACATGTTGCCACAAGCTGGTCTGTACAAAGTATTCAAAGTATTTTTGTTTTTAAGGCAGTCTCCAGGGTTTCTCCTACATGCTGTGGTTTCATCTGTAAGGCATGTGCCAAAGTCAGAGGTGTGTGTGTGTGTGTGTGTGTGTGTGTGCACGCACGCATGTGGTTCTGTTGAATGTTCAGTGCCTGCAACTGGCAACTTTGCAGCCAGGGGGCGGGGCAGAGGACACCTGGTTCCCCACCCCATGACCTCCATCCCTTGCCACATGGAGGCATGCCAGGGACTGTACACCAGACTCTTATTGGAGCTTTCAGGGATTACCTGAAAACCCCGGGGGTACTTTTGAGAACTGAAACAGGAATAAATGGAAGAAGTAGGGGATAAAGGGAGGGGAAGGGAAAAAGAGGATAGAAAGTTGAGAAGGAAGAAACTTCCCCGGACAATGAAAATAAGATGTTTAGGAAAGGCAACAGAAGAGAAGACAACCAGCAAACTAACCCAGTTAAACAAACCTTACGTTAACCAGGTATTCATAATGAAACTTGTGTTATGGATAAAAAAAGTAAATTAAACCCCTAATAACATACAATAGAAAATTCTTTTCTATGTCATAGCATTTAAAATGCTAGCTAAACAATTAAGAATCATACAGAAAAGCACCATAATGACCATAGTCAAATGTGAAAGTGAATACAATTTAATTAGTAATGAGAAGAGATGATTGGAGGAAACCAACACAACTGTCATCGGCAATAACAAAATATATATATCACGTATTTAAATAACTAAGACACCTGCTCAGACAAATGTCAGGTTATAAGATCATGCACCTTGCTATTACAGTGGCAGAGATATGTCTTATAAAGGTCTTAATAAAACATTAAAATAGCTATAGTAGCACTCACTGCAAACACAGTGGCAGACTTGACATCTTTAAAAAGGTGGTGGTCAATGATAGGTCAAAGTACAACTTTGTTCATTATAAGTCCCAAACCAAACCAGGCAAGATTAGGAAGTCACAAGCTGAATACTCTGCAATAGGAAATCATTCTGACTTCGTCACAAGCTGAATACTCTGCAATAGGAAATCATTCTGATTTCGTCACAAGCTGAAGACTCTGCAATAGGTCACAGTCATTATAAAACTATGCATTAGAAGCTGATGGAACAATATCACTCAAACAGTCCTTGAGAGACAAACCCAACAATAACAATAATCTAGCAGTTTTCAAGTCGATGTAGTAGAGATCAGCACCACTGATCTGCCTGTAGCAATGTGAAACAAGCACAAATCAACATATTTGTGTTTCTGAACAATAAGCAACATTTGATCTTACAAGTATATAATCTGATCTTGACAGTAAAATAGACACCTAATTTATAGATGACAAATGACAAACTTAAACAGATAACAATTGACAGATAACAGATAACAATATGTACATATATATATGTCAGCCATGAGCAAATAGCGCACAGCCAAAGACGAAATTGCTACCTCACAATTTCATTTAATTATCAACTAAATTACAGTAACTGCCATAAAAGTTACAATTCTAAAAAGCAATCATCATTATCCTAGGTTGCTGTCCCATCTGGGGTTGTGATCAGCATCTGTTGTAAATATCATGAAATAATTGTTCCACAGTTTTGCCTGTGGAACAATTGAAGGAAGATGGATAATTTTAAGGAATGGTCCTTCAAATTATCCCGCCATAATATTCTTCTTCCTCTTACCATTAATTCTTTAGTCAGAATGATTTGTGACACTGCATATTCTTCTTGATGTCTCATAATGTGACCAAAAAAGAAGTTTTTTGTTTCTTGATTAGAAGCTGCAATTTCCTTTCTCTGCTGATTGATCTCAGCAGAAAAAACGAAATTGAATGTGGAAGTGCTGAGTCAGCAGATAAACAAGTAATCAAACTCAGCAAATCCATTATGCCGAGAAAGAGAAACTTCTTCCATACAGAAGAATTTAGCTATTAGACTAAATATCTAATTATTACTCAAAATATGTTTTCTACTTTTAAATAGTTGATAAGCTAGGACAGGAAAGTTCTCTTTATTTGACACTAATTGATTTATATTCTCAGGGCTATATATATCTCAGTAATAATTTGTATTTGATTCCTCAAGTAAACATAAAAATTACACTTGAAAAGCCTATGTTCTATAGTTTCATCAAGGCCACATGGGCACAAATGGGAGGCTGCTAAACCCAAAGCAGGTAATTTATGATTAACACTCCCATGTACTGTCAGTAAGAATAAGGTGTTGAGTCCAGGACAGAACCAATTAGCTTGTTTACTATTTTAAAGACATGGGGGAAATATTTATAAATCACTCTCCCCAAAGGGGAAGCAGACCATTCTGTCTGCCAAGATTGTAAACATTAATTTTTAATACGAGACATATCCAGTTTTTCAGATACATTTAGGACAATATTATTATTATTAGTAGTAGTATTATTAGCTGTGTGGTGCAAGGAAGCCTGTGGCTTATGCTGCGCCAGCCAAAAAAAAAAAAATCTGAATTACCCCGAGAGAGAGAGAGAGAGAGAGAGAGAGAGAGAGAAGGGAATCACCAAGAAAGGGAAGAATGATGATATCCAGCTCAGGACCCTAGGTGTGCCAAGCCCATACTCACCAGATGTGAGCCCCTGCAATAACATAATTGTCTTTTCTAGCTGGCATGTTTTTGTGTCAAAAGTAAAGTAAATAGTGAGCTATTAATTCAAAACGCATAGGAATTCTACCACAAACAACCTGTAAAGCAATGGTGACTGTCCTGCAATTTCGAGAAGTCGCCAAAAGAAAGAATCTCTGCACTTGAAAGATACTTTTTAATTAAAGAATGAAAAATTATGCTCCCAAGCACCTGCAGCATAGCTGATGATGGAGAGAAACACACATTTGTAGAATAATTTCAGAGTTCGATTTAATGCCCAAAACAGATTTACTAATTCGAATGATCTTTCCAGTTGGAACTTTAATTTTATGCTTACTTAAAGCTGTAAGTAAGTACTGTACTATCAAACACAAGGGAAGAGTTTTTGCTTTCATAAAGATGACTACAGTGCTCTCAGACAATCTGTAAATTCTAAGCAGTGCGACCAACATGTTACCAACAACAAATTCTAAATAGGAAGCATTCAAATAAATAATCGTAGAAGCCACTATAGGCTTTTTACACAAACTAAGGGATACTATTCAAGGCTTAGACCTATATCTAAAAGGATGTCTAATACTATTCAAGGCCTATATCTAAATATATATCTAATACCTATATCTAAATATCTAAAAGGATGCCAGAAGAACTGAAGAGACTCCTGGAAGAAGAAAAATGCATGGGATGTATATCAATAGTCTGCAATTAAATTACAGAGGAGGTTAGACAAACTAAGGCAGATTAGAAATGTCAAAGAATGCAAAGAAAAGCAACTAATTACAGAAGAAAAAGCAGATTAGAGAAGTCAAAGAATGGAAAGAAAAGCAGCCAAGACTCCTTTACTTATGTAAATACTAGAAGGAAGGGGATGAATCACACTGGTCGACTAAGCATGAACAGTTTAACTTGATGATACTGCTCAACTTGCTGACAAACTGAATAGATATCATGCATCTATATTCATACATCGGGAATCTTCTTGGGGTAAGAATGACACAATTTTAACCAATTGAAAAAAGAGGACACATTCTCAGTTATCATTAATGATTTGATGACAACTGAGAGGAAAGTAGATGAAGAATTGAAGCAAAATGTAAAAATAGAACCTGGATTGAATGGAATCTACAATTATATTAAAGTTGGCAGCAAAGGAAGTAAGCAAAGCTTTAGCCACAATTATAAGAGCTTCACTGGACTCAAGGAAGGTTCCTAGGGACTGGAGATGCTTGAATGTATCCAAAATTCACAATGGACTGACAAAGGGTGACATCAGTAATTATAGACCTGTAAGCTGGAATTCTGTTCCTGGAAGAAAAAAATGGAATACTAGTAATGGCAAATCATGCAAGAAAGCAAGTTTATATAGTGTCAGCCAGAAAAAAAAAAAACAAAAAAAAAAACAGTTCACACGTTCGTACCTCAAGATATTATCTAGTTCTTTGAATTTATTCAGCCACTTCACTTCCAGAACAATGACAGATGGAAGCCTGTTCCAACAATCAACCATCTGCTGGCTGAAGGCAAACTTCATTACACCTATCCTAAACCATCCATCCTCAAATTGCAGACAGGGCTAGCCGGGTAGGTAAAGTGCCTGCCTGGCAACCCAAAGGTCGCGGGTTCGATTCCCGCCTCAAGCTTGGATCACAGTACTGCACAAACCTTGGGAGGTGCATTATGGCACACAGAAGCCTATGCACCAACAACTACCAAAAAAAAAAAAAAAAAATCCTCAAATTGAATTTATGACCCTTCATGTGTATAGTCTCAGCAAGTGGAAGAATACCATTAACATACAGCTAACTCAATCCAGTTAAGGCTTTAAACACCTCAATAAGATCTTCCAGAAGGTGCCTGGTCTCCAGATGCTACAATTTGAGAACTAAATTGAGCCTTTCTAGGTACAAGAACTCTTTTGTTCCCTTCACCAATCTGGTTGCCTTTCTCTGCATCTGTTCCAACAGATCTACATCCTTCCTAAAGTGAGGCCTCCAGACTTGTATACAGTACTCAAGGTGCAGCCTAAGCATGGCCTTATACAAAGGAATAATCACCTTCTTATCCCTGCTAGCAAAGTCTCTGTATATCATTGACAAAACCCAATGAGCTGTTCTGGCAGCATGTCTACACTGCTCAGAGAATTTCATGTCTGACTGCACAATTATCCCCAGGTCTTTTATATTCTCCAGTACCCTGGGTGCAGTACACATAGTTGAGAGGTTACTCTGGGGTTACAGCTACTTATGTGCAGCACCTTGCATTTGTCAATGTTAAACTTCAGCTTCCATCTCTCAGCCCATGAACCCAATCTTCCCAGATCTCATTGCAGTAGTTCACCCTGACAACTGTCATTAACCACACTGCCAAACTTTATATTTCTCCAAACTTAGATATTAAGCCTTTCGTCAATATCATTGATAAATATTGAAAATAACAAAGACACAGCACTGAACCCTAATAACATTAGTCCATGAAGAGTCATGCCCATTGATAACCACTGTCTTCTTCCACTTAACCATCCCTTTATCCATAGCAGTAACTTTCCCTTAATGCTCCATTTCCCTTAAATCTCCAGTTTGTACAGCAGTCTTTTATGTGCAACAGTATCAAAAGCCTTCCTCAATTCTAAGTATATGAAGTGAAAATTATTTTTTGCATACAATTCCTTGGTCACTGCATCATAGTAACTTATCAGATTCGTTAAACAAGACTGCCCTTTGACAAACTCATGCTGTGATTGCGGTATAGTTGCATGCCTGTCCAAATAGCCCTACATTACTTTTTTAACCAGTGATTCCATTATATTCCCTGGAATGAACAGTAAGCTAAGAGGTCTATAATTACTCATGTCTCCTTTTGATCTCCCTTTATCGGGGATATATTCGTCCTTCTCCAGTCCATAGGGACTTCCACCAAATCCACGGATGCTCTCATAATTACGGCTAAGGGTTTGCTAACCTCATTTGCTGCCTCCCTTAATGTAATTGGATATTTTCCATGTGCCTTTTTATGTCCATCCTCAACATTTCTTCTCCACTTTTGTTTCGGTTATCACAAGGTCATTTAGCTCCTCATTAGAGTTTGATAAACTTTTGGCATCCCCTAACCTAAAGAATTTCTCATGTGTGAAAGTAGATGCAAAATGCCTATTCAATTTGTCAGCAACCTGAGCAGCGTCATCAAAAGTTGATCCATGGATACTGAGTGGCCCAATGTGATTCAACCCCTTCCTTCTACTGTTAATATAAGCATGGAAGTCTTGGTCACAAAGGAGGTCAGCCAAGCTAGGGCAGATTATGAGAGGTCACTGGCAAAAAATGCAAAGAAAAGCATTTTTTGCCAGAGACCTCTCATAATCTGCCTTAGCTTGCCTGACCTCCTTTGTGACTTTATTACAGACTAATTTGTATGTAAGATAGGCTTCTGTATCACTTGGTAATTTATATGCATTCCTATGCATTCCATGCTCTTTTCTTCTCTGCCAAGTGTCTCAATCTGACATCCATTCAGGTCTAAGCCTTAATCAGTATTTCTTTGTTGGTACAGAAAGCCTAGTAGCATCTTTGATTACTTCCCTGAATACATTTAGAATTTGCTGTTGGTAAAATAAGCAGTTGGTCCCACTGCACACAATTTAAAAACTGTCTGGGCCCTCTGGAATCACTTTTACGAAAGCAAAAGGCTTTCCTTTACCATTGACAGTATTTATACCTTCGATTAAATTTCACATTAGTACACAGTGATCACTGCCAACCAGTGGTCTTTTATCTGCAGATTTTTAATGCATGAAGAACCACTGCTGTTAACCAGATCAAGAATATTGCTTTCTCTTGTCGCCTCTCTAACAGTCATCCAACAAATCCACAAAAGTCTTGCTAGTGTGCGAGTGGCCAACCCACAAATTCCAGTCAACATCTGGAAAATTAAAATCACCCATTATGAAACATTCTGATTTCCTGGCCCACTTTATTTCCCTCTATAGCTGTTTGGTATACTTATCAGAGTCATTAACCCTATAACACACTCCTACTCTCAATTTTGTTTTTCCACTGCTTATATCACATCAAACTGACTCAACATTGCACTTGTAACCCATGACAACTGGATGCCCTGCCTCATATTTAATATTCTTCCTAACTAAGAATGTAATCCCACCTCTCCTGTCCTGTCTGACTTCCTGTATACATTGTACTCCCCATATTCAAATAACCATGTCTTCACTATTCTTACATTCTACATTCAATGACTTAATCAATATTTCAAATCAATCAAATTTATTAACAATGCTCCTAACATTAGTGTACATGCAAGTATACATGCATGTTTTCACTCTTAGTTGCCCTAACACAGCCCATGTTTTCATTTGTTCCCTATTGACCCTCATCAGAGCCTGAAATCCTAGATACCTCGATTTCCAGGCTGCATGTAACAATAGTAGCAATGCAGGAATTACTTTTACCTCTGTCTTGCCTATAGTTAAACTACTGGTTTGTGTAATGCCCCCCCAAGCTAGCAGTTTTCTCAACCCACATATCACTGCCTCGATTTAAGGCATAGACCACGATGAGAAGAATTCTATCTCATAAGCCTTCACATTCTCTCCAGGGCCGAATTGATTGACAATTATTAAAAAGCAGTTTTAAGTACAGTAGTGATATATATGCCAAATAGAAAGGAATGCAGTTATACTGAAGTCACAGCATGGATTTATTACAGTAAGAGGCAATCTTATTTTATCAGTAGCATTAGCATTAGTAGAGGCATATGATGCAAGAAATCAAGCCTATGCAGCATCAGCCAAAAAAAAAAAAAAACAAAAAACATTCCACTTCTCCCCCCCGTTCGTTCGAAATACCTGTCCAGCTGAGCCTTAAATTTATTTAGGTTATCAACTTCAACAAAAAGGGATGGAAGTCTGTTCCACCAACCAACTACCCGCTGGCTAAAGGCAATCCTATATCTATCTTTCCTCAATTTGAATTTATGCCCTCTCAGGTGATTATTCTGAGCAAGAGGCATTACACCATCAGCATTGAGCATGCTCAAACCATTCAAGGCTTTGTACACCTCTATCAGATCACCTCGCCGGTGCCTAGTCTCCAGATGCTATAATTTGCAAAACTTAAGCCTTTCTTCGTAAGAGCAACCCTTCATTCCGTTCACTAACCTTGTTGCCCTTCTCTGTACTCATTCCAGCAGCTCTACATCCTTCTTGAAATGAGGCCTCCAGACCTGTATACAGTAATCAAGATGCAGCCTGACCATTGCCTCATACAAGGGAATAATCACCTCCCTATACCTGCTAGAAAAATTCCTGTATATCATTGATAAGACACCATGAGCTATTCTTGCAGCCCATCTGCACTGCTCAGAGAACTTCATATCAGCCTGCACAACCCCCCCCAGGTCCCTTTCATTCACTACCACTGTCAGTGTAGTACCACACAGTTGATACATTGCTCTGGGGTTGCTGTTTCCCATGTGTAGTACTTTACATTTGTCAATGTTAAACTTCATTTGCCACCTCTCAGCCCATCTGCTCAACCTTTCCAGATCCTGTTGCAGCAGCTGCATAGCGTCAGTAGCGTCCTTAACAACCCTGCCAACCTTTGTATCGTCTGCAAACTTGGACATTAAGCTTGATATACCATCATCAATATTATTTATAAATACAGAAAACAAAAATGGACCCAACACTGAACCCTGAGGGACTCCACTAATAACACCTTTGCCACTGGCAGAGGTGAAAGAGATCCTTGCACTGCTTCTATTGGAATGAGCAGAAGCCTGAAAAACAAGATGCAGGATATTTCAGAGACTGCTGGGAGTCATTGCGGTACAAGTAAACACATGGGTTGTGTTAGGGTAGCTAAGAATAGGAATAGGTGCATGTATACTTGCGTGTATACCAATGCTAGGAGCTTAGTAAATAAATTTGATGAATTTGAGGTATTGCTCAAAACATCAAAGGCAGATATTGTTGGGATATCAGAGACGTGGTGTCACACAGATATAAGTAATGCAGAACTGGAATTTGGGGAGTACAACGTCTACAGAAAGGATAGACTGGAAAGAAAGGGAGGAGGGGTTATGTTATTAGTTAAGAAATACACAAAATCCAAGGAAGTGAAGCCAGTGGACATCGCTGGACAGTGCAGTGTCGAGTCAGTTTGGTGTGACATAAGCATTGGGAGATCAAAATTGAGAGTAGGAGTGTGCTATAGGCCTAATGACTCTGATGAGTACAATAAGAAACTGTACAGGGAAATAGAGTGGGCCAGTAAATCAGAGAGTCTTATAATGGGAGATTTTAATTTCCCAGATATTGACTGGAATTTGGGGGCTGGTCACTCACACACTAGCAAGGCTTTTGTGGATTTATTGGATGATTGTTTTCTACATCAGCATGTTCGGGAGGCAACTAGAGGGAGTAATACTCTTGATTTGATTATTAGCAGTGATCACAGTGTGCTGAAGTGGGATTTACTCAAAGAGGTAACTACCATTAGGGGTAAAGGGAAGGGTTATTGCTTTCGTAAAGGCGACTACGATGGACTGAGACAGTATTTAAATTCTATACAGTGGGACCAACTGATGATGTTACCAACAGCAAATGCAAAATGGGAAGCATTCAAAGAACTTATCTTGGAAGCTACTAGGCTTTACATACCAACTAAGAAATATTGTTCAAGGTTTAGGCCTAAATGTATGTCAGATGAACTGATGAGGCATATGGCAGAGAAGAAACATGCATGGGATACATACAAATTAACACATGACACAGAAGCCTATGATAGATACAAGTTGATCTGTAACCAAGAAAAATGAATGGGATGCATATAAATTATCAGGCTACACTGAAGCCTATGGCAGATATAAGCTGGTCTGTAATCAAGTCACAAAGGAGGTTAGGCGGAGGAAGGCAGATTACGAGAAATCTTTGGCAAGGGATGCAAAGAAAAAGAGCAAAGAGTTCTTTACTTATGTAAACTCTAGAAGGAAGGGCATGAATCAGATTGGTCCACTTGATATAGATGGGTCAACTGTTGATGATCCTGCTCAGGTAGCTAACAAACTAAATGAATATTTTGCATCGACATTCACATATGAGGAGTTATTTAGCGAGGGGAAAGCCAGAGGTGTATTCAACTCTAGCAGTAAGCTAGAGAATCTTGTAATAACTGAGAGTAAAGTGGAGGAGAAATTGTTGAAGATAAACACAAGAAAGGCACCCGGGGTGGATGGGATCTATCCAGTTATATTAAAGGAGGCAGCAAAGGAAGTAAGCAAACCCTTAGCCATAATTATGAGAGCTTCCTTGGACTCAGGGGAGGTACCCACAGACTGGAGATGTGCAAATGTGAACCCAATTCACAAAGGAGGATCAAAGGCTGACACAAGTAATTATAGACCTGTGAGTTTAACTTCTGTTCCAGGAAAATTAATGGAGGCACTAGTTAAAGAAGCACTGCAGGATCATTTAGACAAGACTTCAGTTATAGCTCGGACACAGCATGGTTTTGTTAAGAGGAAGTCTTGCCTGACCAATTTGACTGGATAGTATGATGCAGTCATAAAGGAACTGGATGCAGGGAATAACTTTGATATTATATACTTGGATCTTAGAAAGGCTTTTGATACTGTTGCACATGGAAGACTGCTGCACAAATTGGAGCAATGTGACATTGGAGGCAAATTGCTGCTGTGGATAAAGGGGTGGCTGAGGGGGAGAAGACAGAGAGTGGTAATCAATGGACACTACTCGTCATGGACTAATGTTATTAGTGGAGTCCCTCAGGGCTCAGTGTTGGGTCCATTATTGTTTTCTGTATTCATAAATGATACTGATGATGGTATATCAAGCTTAATGTCCAAGTTTGCAGACGATACAAAGGTAGGCAGAGTTGTCAAGGACACTACTGACACTATGCTGCTGCAACAGGATCTGGAAAGGTTGAGCAGATGGGCTGAGAGGTGGCAAATGAAGTTTAACATTGACAAATGTAAAGTACTACACATGGGAAACAGCAACCCCAGAGCAACGTATCAACTCTGTGGTAGTACACTGACAGTGGTAGAGAATGAAAGGAACCTGGGGGTGGTTGTGCAGGCAGATATGAAGTTCTCTGAGCAGTGCAGACGGGCTGCAAGAGTAGCTCATGGTGTATTGTCAATGATATATAGGAATTTTTCTAGCAGGGATAAGGAGGTGATTATTCCATTGTATAAGGCAATGGTCAGGCCACACCTAGAGTACTGTATACAGGTCTGGAGGCCTCATTTCAAGAAGGATGTAGAGCTGCTGGAACGAGTACAGAGAAGGGCAACAAGATTAGTGAATGGAACAAAGGGGTGCTCTTACGAAGAAAGGCTTAAGTTTTGCAAATTACAGTATCTGGAGACTAGGCACCAGCGAGGTGATCTGATAGAGGTGTATAAAGCCTTGAATGGTTTAAGCATGCTCAATGCTGATGGGATTCTTCCTCTAGCTCAGAAAAATCACCTGAGAGGGCATAAATTCAAATTGAGGAAAGACAGATGTAGGATAGACGTGCGGAAATTTGCCTTTAGCTAGCGGGTGGTTGGTTGGTGGAACAGACTTCCGTCCCCTGTGGTGGAGGTTGATAGCCTAAATAAGTTTAAGGCTCAGCTGGACAGGTATTTTGAACGAACAGAGGGGTGAAGTGGAAGTGGGGTTTTTTTTGGCTGATGCTGCATATGCTTGCTTTCTTGCATCAAATGCCTCTACTAATGCTAATGCTAATGCTAATAATGCAGTAAAAAAGGAACTGGATGTAAAGAAATAATTCTGACTTCATATACTTAGATTTCAGAAAAGCTTTTTATACTGTTGCATAAAAAAAGGCTGCTGTACAAATTAGAACAGTGTGGCATTAAGGGCAAATTACTGCTATGAGTAAAGGCCTGATCGAGTGGGGAGAAGTCAGAGTTGTTTTCGATGGGCACTACTCTACTTGCACTAATATTATTAGTGTATTCCCATAGGGTTCAGTGCTGGGCCTGTTATTTTCAATATTTATTAATGATATTGCAGATGATATGAAGGTTAGCAGGGTAGTTAATGACAGTACTTAGAGTATGCCACTGCACTGCCATAAGATCTAGAAAAATTGAGCAGCTGGACTGAGATGCTGCAATTGAAGGTGTACACTGACAAATGCAAGTTATTGCATAAAGATAGCAATAATAGCAGAATAACATGCAAACTTTGTGGTACTGCCCTGGGGTACTGGAGAACTAAAAAGCATTAGCATTAGAAGCATACAATGCAAGAAAGCAAGCTTATGCAGCATCGGCCAAAATAAAATACTCCCTTTTCACCCATCCATTAACTCCAAATGCCTATCCAGCTCAGCCTTAAATTTATTTAAGCTATCAACTTCCCCAACAAGATATGGAAGTCTAAAAGGCCTGGTATAACTGTGTGGGTGGACATGAAGTTCTCTGAGTGGTGCAGACAGACTGCCAGATTGGTTTTGTCAATTGATATACAAGAATTTTGTCAACAGAAATAAAGCTGTTTGTTATTTGCTTTTTAGGAGCATTAGCAACTAAGGCCATATTGCTCCGGGATATGCGGTGGTCATTCCCTGACCTTTCCGCATCCTCCGTATTTGGTGGTGACGGGCTCGAACCCCGGTCTAATCAAGAAGCGTGTGCTACGCACTGCTGCTCCTTCCCACCTGGCTACGGAGGCGCCCAGAAATAAAGCAATGGCTAGGCCATTTGATTACTGCATGCAGGTATAGAAGCCTCATTTTAGGAAGGATGTGGATCTGTTGGAATGGGATAAGAGAAGAGAAACAAGTTTAATGAGAGATCATAACAGTACACTTACTAGGAAAGGCTTCAGTTCTGGAAACTGCAGCATCTAGAGACTAAGCACCTGCAAAGAGAACTAACTGAGGTGTTTTTGTATTTGAATGTATTGTAAGTTAAATGCTCATGGCATCCTTCCTCTTGCTCAGGCTACACACGAGTGGAAATAATTTCAAATTGAGGAAAGATGGTTGCAAGATGAATATGCCGAAGTGGGCATTAAGCCAGCAGACAATCAATGTTGTTCATTATTTTAACCGGATTCCATCCTGTGTTGTGGAAATAAGTAGTCTGAATAAATATGAGGAAGAACTAGATAAACTATTGGTTCTTTAATGTCAACTACAATTAAGACTACAATTGTGGTACAAAAATTACAACCAAATATTTCCACTGGATCTTGCACCTGTTCTTAATAAGACAACAATACCTTTCATTATTCTAAGTATTCTATCATCTGCCATTAAGGATGTGATAGAATATCTAGGCTAATCAGATACATTAAAAAAAAATATTGTTAATTATGTTTCTGTACCAATATTGTAACCAATAAGTAAATATGTTATTTTTTGCAATATTAAAGAGCAAACAGTTTACTCTTATTACAAAGTTTAATGATTTAGCCTTTTACTGGCTTATTAAATGAAATTCCCAAAGAAATATAACCTAACTAGTTGAAACAGAAGTAAATACATAAAATTTGCAATGGTTTGTTTGCATGGAATTGGTTCTGAAAGAATGCACACAAAACATGGAAAACAAATAGCATTAGCTTTAGCATTAGTAGAGGCATATCACGCAAGAAACCAAGCTTATACAGCATCAGCCAAAAAAAAAGGCAGTTTATCCACTTCTTCCTTGAATTTATTTAAGCTATCAACTTCCACAAATGACAGATGGAAGTTTGTTCCAGCAATAAATTACCTGCTGGCTAAAGGCAAATTTCCGCATGTCTATTTGTCAACTGCTTTTCCTCAATTTCAGTTTATGCCCCCTGAGATCTGTAATCTGAGCAAGAGATCCCATCAGCACTGAGCCTGCTCAATCCATTCTAGGCTCTATACAACTCAATTAGATCACCCCGCAGGTGCCTAGTCTCCAGACACTGCAATTTGCAGAACGTAAGCCTTTATTTGTAAGAGCACCATTTTATTCCCCTCACCAGTCTTGTTGCCCATCTCTATACTCGTACTAGCAACTCTAAATCCTTCCTAAAATGAGGCTTCCAGACCTGTACATAGTACTCAAGGTGTGGCCTGACCATGCCTTATACAAGGGGATAACCACCTCCTTATACATGCTAGCAAAATTCCTGAATATCATTGACAAAACTCCATGACTGCCTCTGGCAGCATGTCTGCACTGCTCAGAAACCTTTATATCTGACTGTACAATTACCCTAGGTCTCTTTCATTCTCCACTACCCTGAGTGTAACACAACACAGTTGGTATATTTCTCTGTGGTTATGCAGTACTTTACATTTGTCAACGTTAAACTTAAGTTGCTACTTCTCTGCCCAACTTTTCTAGATCCTGTTGCAGTAGCACACTGTCATTAACAACCCTACCAACTTTTGTATCATCTGCAAACTTCAACATTAAGCTTGATATATCTTCATCAATATCATTGATAAATATACAAAACAAGAATGGGCCAACACCAAACCCTGGGGTACACTACAAATAACACTAGTCCATGAAGAGCAGTGTCCATTGATTACCACTCTCTGTCTTCCCCTACTCAACCATCCTTTTATCCATTGTAGCAACTTGCACTTAATGACATATTGCTCCAATTTGTACAGTAATCTTCCATGTGCAAAAGTATCAAAAGATTTCCTGAAATCCAAGTATATGAGATTAAAATTATTTTTTTCATCCAGTTCCTTTGACCACATCATAGTATCCAATCAAATTGGTCAGACAAGACCAATTAACTCCCCTTAACAAACCCATGCTGTGTCTGAATTATTGCTGTAGTCTTGTCTAGATGATCCTACAATGCTTGTTTAACCAGTGACTCCATTATTTTCTCTGGAACAGAAGGTAAACTATCAGCATTGCTAGTTCTTTGCAAAATTGCTAGCCTGGTTCATATTGTCCCATAGCTCTGTTACCAGTTATGGCAAAAACTTATGAAAGGTCTTGCATTAACCGCCTGATGATTAGGTATCAACAAAGAAATACATCCTCTGATAGCCAATATGGATATAAGAAAGGAAAATCAACAGAGGGTGCCATAATCAGAATGGTACAATATGTTCAAGAGTATGAGGGGCAAATAAGCTGGGTTTATTTGTAGACTTTCACGGCGCATTTGACATGCTTTGGTGAGGAGGCATATTGTCAAGAATAAGGGCAGTAGGGATCTCTGATAAATGTATAATGTTTTTAGAGATTACTTTAGTAATAGAAGTATTATTGTGAGAACTAACTACACAGAGATTTGTAGAAGTGTGGAAAGAGGATGTTCTCAATACTTGGTGATCAGGCCTCATGCATGGTCTATAGTTTTGGATGAATTTCTGAGTTGACACTAGGTTGGAATTAATTTAATAGCATGATCTGCTTATGCCAATGATCTGCTTATTCTTGTATATGGGAATGGAAGATCACAATTTGAAGATCGTGCGTCAGAGGTATTAAATGACTTAATATTGTGGGCAGATTCTTATAAGTTGAAAATTTCGAAGACTAAGTCAGTGCAGATTCTATTAAATGGAAGATTAAGTTTGAATGGAAGTCCACTTGTACATGCTCAAGGAGTTGCATTGAAATATGAGATCATAGTAAAGTGCTTGGAAGTGAGTGTGGTAAAGTGGATGAGCTTTATTCTGCATGTCAAATATTTAAGAAGCAAGATTCGTACATTGTACACATGCTCAGAAGAGTTATAAGGGTTGGGGAATTAAGGGCAGAGCACTTAATACCTTATATGATTGTCTCTTTACACCCACCATCACTTATGCTTCTGTGGTTTTGCTGCATTCTATAACTAACATGACTGTAAAAAGTACTTATTTCAAGCACAAAGGTTCACTCTCCTTTGCACAACCAGGGCTTTAACGGTTTCAACTAAAGCACTGCAAGTGATTTCAGGAAGGTTTCCAGTGGATCTTCAAGTACTACTAAATGTATTTATGTACTGCACTAGAAAAAACATAAGGAGATCAATCTTGAATATAATTTTGCATCCTGAGATGGGTAAAATCTATACTAGAGCAAATCAAAAATTTGAAAAATAAAATATTAGACCAGTTGAATGATATCTGGAAAGAGAGGTGGGAGCTCTCTTAGAAAGGTAGAGCAACATTATGTTCCTACCAAAGGTCAGAATTTTAGATGTAAGGAAGAAATCATGGCAGCAGTTTGGTATGAATGCTGCATTTTTATTGACAGGACATGGCTTGGCTAGTAGATTATGCTCGTGTGGGAATGAGTAAACTGCTGAACACATAATGCTGAATTGTGATAATTACGTGGACATTTCGATGAAATTAGAAATATCTTTGGGCCATCTAGAGCATTGTAGTCTTTGGATCATGTTCACAGATTGGAGGCTATTCGCTTACTTTAATAAATTTGTTGCTGATGTCTTTAAGAGGAGAACCTTGCTGAGGCTAGATAGTTAATACTGACTAAAACCTGATTCGTCTAGAATAAGGCTAAGTGGTGATGTTCCTCCTGAGTCGTGTTGTGTTATGAGTTGTTAATTTTAACTAACAAATGTTTTATACATAGCACAGTATACTGTAATTTAAATTGTTTTTGCAAACCATGTATAAGCTTCGGCTTAGATGGTGGGGTAGCACGAGGTACCTTGCATGAATGCACTTCAGAGGAGCACTCTCCCAAAATTTGTGTGTATATATATTTTTGATATTTCAACACATAATGCTTAAACAGAAAGATGTTCAAATGCATAATTATGAAATTTTTACACTTAACAGAACAGGAAATTTGAAAAACTTGAAAATAAAATTGCTCCACCACATATATGCTATTTGATATATGATTATATTAGATATGTATACTTTCTGCACTGTCACAAATGGGCATTCAGAGGGAGGGAATATATTTTTTCTATGCCCTTGTTTAAAAATTGGAAATGTGATAATTAGTTAATGCATAAATAGTTAATAAGCTCTTCCTAATTCATTTCACAAATATACGTGGTCTCAATTCTAATCTCAACAATGTCCATTTCCACTTGCAGTCTGCCAAACCCCATGTACTTTTTCTGACAGAATCTCAGTTATCGGCTGATTCAACTACTGCTCATCTCAGATGCCCAAATTATTCGCTGTATGATTCCTTTCGCCTCAAAGGTGGTACTTGTGCATATGTCCGTTCTGATATTCCCTGTCAAAGACTTGGCAATTTGGAATCTCCTCTCTTTGATCTTCTCTGGCTTAAAATCTCTCTACCTCATTGTGTCAAATTCATCTGTTGTCTCTACCATTCTCCCAACTCCACTAATCACTTGGAGCTCTTTGAGTTCCTCTCTTTGCAACTTGACTTTCTCCAGTCCAACTTTCCTAACAGTGAGGTAATTTTCATTGGTGATTTTAATGTTCACAACTCCAGCTGGCTTCCGTTTTCTAGTCACACCGACCCAGCAGGTCGAGATGCTGAGGCTTTTGCAATTACTAACGACCTAGCACAGATTGTTCATTTACCTACAAGAATATCGGACAATCCTAATCATACAGCCAATAATACACTTGATCTTTTTCTCACAAACAACCCTTCTAAGTACAAGGTCGAAGTGAGAGGTCCTTTAGACACTTCAGATCACAACTTGGTGACTGTCTCTTCTCCAATGGAACCTTTATCTCATGGCTATTCCCAACCTCGTGTTTCTTGGCATTACAAGAATGCAAAATGGGATGACCTGCGAGACTTCTTTTCCTTGGTTGGATTACTGGTTCAAAACGTCTGATGTCAACGTTTGCTCAGATCGTGTCAGTGAAATTATTCTTGCAGGAATGGAATCCTTTATCACACACTCCACTTTATAATCTCGTCCTTTATCTACACCTTGGTTTTCCAATAAATGTGCTAAGGCTGTTCAAGAGAAGAATGTTGCATATCGTAATTGGCTTGTTTCTAATTCTTCAGTTTCATTTTCTGCCTACACCAAAGCTCACAACAATTGTAAAGCAGTTATTAATCAGTCCAAACTAGAGTTTGAATGGGCTAAGAGTAGAAAACTTGCTTCTTGCCCTAATGGTAGCCGAGCATTCTGGTCTCTTGCCGAAGCTATTGGGCGCAACTTTTGCCCATCTCTGCTCCCAACTCTGTCCAAACCAGGTGGTTCTGTTGTCACTTTAGCCAAGGATAAAGCTGACCTGCTAGCATCCCATTTTTCTTCCAGCTCATGTATTAATGATCTTGGTAAAACACTTCCCACCATTCCCAACACGCTCCATTCAATGCCTCCTGTGGTTTTCCGTCAAAAGGATATCAGAAGGATTTTGATGAATCTTGATGCTAAGAAAGCTCCAGGTCCTCATGGTATTTCTCCACTTGTTCTCAAAACCTGTGCTCCTGAACTTACTCCTATTCTTTGCTGCCTTTTTTCACTTTCTTATTCCAAAGGTGTTTTTCCTTCTGCTTGGAAATTTGCTCATATCCAGCCAGTTCCTAAAAAGGGTGACAAATCCCTCCCATCCAATTATCGTCCCATTACAATTACTTCTACTCTTTCTAAAGTAATGGAGAAATCAATTAACCGCCAACTCTTAAACTACCTAGAAACCTTCTGTCTGATCAACGATCGCCAGTATGGATTCCGTCAGTGTCAATCCACTGGTGATATTCTGGCTTATGTTACCCATTTATGGACTAATTCAATGGAAAGGTTCGGTGAAACACAAGTAGTTGCTCTTGACATCTCAAAGGCTTTTGATTGTGTTTGGCATAAAGGTCTTCTAAACAAGCTTCCATCTTATGGTTTGCCAACTGTTTTTAGTAATTGGTTATCCAGTTTTCTCTCTGATTGCTCACTGAGGGAGATGATAGATGGCTCTCTGTCTTCTAACTTCTCCACTAATGCCGGTGTTCCGCAAGGTTCAGTTCTTTCCCCCACTCTTTTCCTCTTGTATATTAATGACCTTCTTCCATTGACGGGAAATCCTATCCATAGTTTTGCCGATGATAGCACATTGCATTCCACTTTCCATTTTGAGAAACTTTGTCCTGCTCAATCAGCTTAAACTTGTCGAAAATCTGCTACCAATTCCTTAAATGCCGATCTTCAGGTAATTCTCCAGTGGGGCAAAGACAACTTAGTTGATTTCAACCCTTCTAAAACTCAGTCTTGTCTTATATCTCGCAAAAAGGATTCTTCTGCTCCTATGCTTATCTTTAGTGACACTCCGATTTCTAGACAAAATGATATATCTCTTTTGGGGATTACCCTGACTTCTAATCTCTCCTGGCACAAGCACATTACAAATATTGCTTCCTCTGCATCTAAAAAACTTGGTTTTCTCTTTCGCTCTCGGCGTTACTTTTCTTCCAAACAGCTGCTCACTCTGTATAAATCGCAAATCCGCCCTGCCATGGAATACTGTTCCCACATCTGGGGTGGTGCCCCCAAAACCTCTCTCAGGCTTCTTGATTCCATTCAGAAGAGGGCAGTTAGGTTAATTAATGATTCATCTCTAACAGAGTCTCTCCACTCGCTTTCTCATAGACGTACTGTTTCTGCTGCATGCCTCTTCTACAGATACTTCCATGGGTACTGTTCTCCTGAGTTGGCTTCTATTATTCCTGCTCTCTCTTTCAAAACAGTCCGAACACGTGCCGCCACCAGCCAACATCCATATACTGTCCAACTTCAAACCCACAGAACCAACTTTTGATCTTCCTCATTTATTCATTCAACTGCCGTTTTCTCAAACAACCTTCCTTCATACATATTTCCTGAAAATTACAATCTACAGAAGTTCAAGTCCAATGTCAAGAAATATCTTCTTTCATCTTCTCAACCTCCAACCCAAGCACGGTACTAAGTACTATAGGTTCTAATACCTCTCGTGTTTGAGGTTCACATAAAAATAAAAAATGAAAATAAAAGGAAGTAATAATGATTTCATGGCTCTTTCACTTTTTCAGTCACTAAATAAGGATAAGGGAGGAGATTCAGCTGGTATCTCCATGAAATAGTCAAGGCAAAATTCCAAAATTCCAAAATTTCCGAAAAACAGCTAATAAAAATTATAAACTCACTACCTGACAAGTCCACCACAGGAACTGATGCAATACCTCTTTTTAGTCTGAAAATTGCTTCCTATTTCATCAGCAGAGAGCTCACCTACCTCTTCAACAATACTCAAACAGGCATTGGTGCCTGCAAACTGGTTGACTCAGAGAGTCGTGCCTCATACGAAACCACCTGCGGACTTCAGGCCGTTATCAATCTCCCCTCCCATCCTGAAATGCCTCGAGAAGAAGATTGCCAGCGCAACATCTATAATGATGTTGCACTGGCAATCTTTGTGCATAGGCCTAATCATACCCATTATGCCATCCTGAATAGATCTACTATAACCTGCCTACAGTCCTTATCGCAGAAAATACGTCATGCCTGGAATGACAATGAATATCTCCACATCATATCTCTGGACATGAAATCTTTCAACTCAGTCCAATTCACACCACTCCTTGCCTTACATAATAGATTCTATGGGATATCGGGCAATATACTCAAGCTCCTCAAAAGCCCTCCATCTAGGAGAATGTTTCACCTCACATGTAATAACAGTACTGTCTGTAAAAGTGCCAATGTAGGACTCCCACAAAGTGGTTCTCTCTCAGCCCTGCTATTTGCTGCCATATTCATTCCACTTAACAAGCTATTGGCAAATGCCAGGTCATTGATCCCAAGAAAGACAAATCTCCACAGAAACTAAATAACTAACTTAATACATTCTGTGAGTATGCAAAATTTTTTGGTCTGTCAGTTAATCCCAAGAAGTCATGCTATCTCATGTTTTCTCCAAGTCGGATGACATCTGCTGATACCTTACTTCCGGAATTAGCAGGAAAGGTTCTGGCTCCCACCGACAGTGCCAAATTCCTAGGAGTAATCCTCGATGCAAACCTCGCCTAAAAACAACAAATCCAAGTTCAGTATTGCAAAGCCTTGCGAGCCTTCTGGGAATGAAAATAGATTTGTACAGAACTCACAATAAACAAATAATCAGGGAATACCTCAAAATGTACTTCAGTAGCGTGCTCTCCTATGCCATGGAAATTTGGTCTGCCAGACCTATCACCAGCCTCAAGAAACGATGGGGGTTCTAGAATTCTGGGTGCTAAAATCAGCTGATTTGTGGTCTCACCAGATCTACACAACATTGAAATCTGCACTCTGCTCCAACTTGCAATACACGCCCACAGTCCACAGAGCCCATGTGCGGAAAGTAAAGGCACTCCTTCAGTGTTCATCTAAGCATGATCACATGAATATCAGGAACACAGTTGGTTGGCATTTGCCAGGAAGACACCTCCACAGCCCCCTCTTTGTGCTCAAGGTTCCAGAGTTCCAACAGACATTTCCCACACCACACCCCACCCTCAACTTGCTCAACATCGACATTGACCTATGGTCTATTGACAAGTCATATCGAGATGACATCTTGGCCTATCTTACTGTATGTAAACGACAGGTGTGCAAGTGCTGGTCCTAGTATGCTGATGTCATTTTATGTTATCCTTAATTTGTAGACTTGTTTGTTTTAATTACGTTTAATTTTCTATTCTGATATTTTGTTTTTTAATGGTTGGTTTGTGGCTGAACTTTGCATTTCTCTGCTTGTCAGTGTGCGACAGTTGACATTCAGTTGACTTGGTCGCTTGTATTGTTAATGTTTTGTAAGATTCCTCTGATTATCTGTGCATGGAATCAAAAATGTACACGATTTAACTTATTAAAGCATTTTATTATTATTATAAATATTCACAATATTCAGAGCACCTAATGTACACTACTTCAGTAAGATACTGGAAAAGACTTTGAAAACATGATTACCACACAAGCTTTTACTAGTGTGAACTCATATACTAGAATTTACCATGGGTAAATGCTCAATATACATTACATATACTGTATATAATATATATATATATATTAGAAGACGAAATGCACAAGGCATAATTTCTTAAGGTTTAGGCAATTAACTATATAATATTGGTGTAGATACACCATAGTTTACCCATAAATTTGAACTATGTATGTAGTGTAAAAGGCATCGTTTTAATTGTGGGTGCATTCACAGCGAGATAGCTGGTATTGCACTACTTAAAATAAATAATGGTTCTCTAGTAGAGAAAACTACTGTTATTTATTTTCAGTGGATACCACCACCCAGTAATGCAACATGCCATCACATTTATACACCATTTGGCATCTCTCATATGGTGGAAATAACTTTGCAACTTTGCAGCCTTAAATTTATTTAGGCTATCAACTTCCACAACAAAGGATGGAAGTCTGTGCCACCACCACCCAACCACCCGCTGGCTAAAGGCAAACTTCCGCACATCTATCCTACAGCAGTCTTCCATGTGCAACAGTATCAAAAGCCTTTCTAAGATCCAAATATATAATATCAAAGTTATTCCCTGCATCCAGTTCCTTTGTAACCACATCATAGTATCCAATCAAATTGGTCAGGCAAGACTTTCCCTTAACAAAACCATGCTATGTCCGAGCTATAACTGAAGACTTGTCTAGATGATCCTGCAGTGCTTCTTTAACCAGTGCCTTCATTAATTTTTCTGGAACAGAAGTTAAACTAACAGGTCTATAATTACTTGTATTGCCCTTTGATCCTCCTTTGTGAATTGGGGTTACATTTGCACATCTCCAGTCCATGGGTACCTCCCCTGATTCCAAAGAAGCTCTCATAATTACGGCAAAGGGTTTGCTTACTTCCTTTGCTGCCTCTTTTAATATAACTGGATAGATCCCATCCACCCCGGGTGCTTTTTTATGTTTATCTTCAACAATTTCTCCTCCATTTATTACAGTGGAGGAGATCCTCTCAGTTATTACAAAATCATCCAGCTCACTGCCAGAGTTTAACTCACCTCTGGCATTCACCTCCCTCAATAACTCCTCATGGATGAATGTAGATGCAAAATACTCATTTAGTTTGTTAGCCGCCTGAGCAGGATCATTAACATTTGAACCATCAATATCCAGTGGACCAATCTGATTCATACCTTTCCTTCTAGAGTTTACATAGGTAAAGAACTCTTTGTTGTTTTTCTTTGCATCCTTTGCCAAGGATTTCTCATAATCTGCCTTTGCCTGCCTCATCTCCTTTGTGACTTGGTTACAGAACAGCTTATATCTATCATAGGCTTCCATATCACCTATTCATTTATAGGTATCCCATGCATTTTTCTTCTCTGCCGCATGTCTCATTAGTTCATCTGACATCTATTTAGGCCTAAAACTTGAACAATATTTTTTAGTTGGTATGTAGAGCCTAGCAGCTTCCAAGATAAATTCTTTGAATGCTTCCCATTTTGAATTTGCTGTTGGTAACATCATCAGTTGGTCCCACCGTACAGAATTTAAATACTGTCTCAGACCATCTTTACCTTTACGAAAGCAAAAACCCTTCCCTTTACCTGATGGTATTTACCTCTTTGAGTTTTTTTTTTTTTTTTTTTTTGGTAGTTGTTGGCACATCGGCTTCTGTGGCCATAATGCACCTCCCTAGTTTTTGCAGTATTTTGACCCAAGCCCGAGGCGGGATTCGAAACCGCAACCTTTAGGTTGCTAGGCAAGCATTTTACCCACCCGGCTAGCCCGGTCGGCAACTCTTTGAGTAAATCCCACTTCAGCACACTGTGATCACTGCCACCTAGTTGTTCCTTTATCTGCAGATTCTTAATGCATGAAGAATCACTACTGATAATCAGATCAAGAGTATTACTCCCTCTTGTTGCCTCCCGAACATGCTGATGTAGAAAACAATCATCCAATAAATCCACAAAAGCCTTGCTAGTGTGTGAGTGACCAACCCCCAAATTCCAGTCAATATCTGGGAAATTAAAATCCTCCCATTATAAGACTCTCTGATTCACTGGCCCACTCTATTTCCCTGTACAGTTCCTTATTATACTGATCAGAGTCATTAGGCCTATAACACACTCCTACTCTCAATTTTAATCTCCCAATGCTTATGTCACACCAAACTGACTCAACACTGCACTGTCCAGTGATGTCGACTGGCTTCACGTCCTTGGATTTTATGTGTTTCTTAACTAATAGTATAACCCCTCCTCTTCCTATCTTGCCTATCCTTCCTGTACACATTGTACTCCCCAAATTCCAGTTCTGCATTCCTTATATTTGTGTGACACCACGTCTCTGATATCCCAACAATATCTGCCTTTGATGTTCTGAACAATACCTCAAATTCATCAAATTTATTTACCAAACTTCTAGCATTGGTGTTCATGCAAGTATACATGCACTTGTTCCTATTCTTAGCTACCCTAACACAACCCATGTGTTTACTTGTACCGCAATGACTCCAAGCAGTCTCTGAAATACCCTGCATCTTGTTTTCCAGGCTGCTGCTCATTCCAATAGAAGTAGTGCAAGAATCACTTTCACCTCTGCCAGTGGCTACTGTTAATCTATTAGTCCTTGTATCCCCCCCCCCGAAGCTAGCAGTTTTCCGACCCACCTAACACTGCCTCGATAGCATCAGCCAATATTCTTGCACCCTTTCTGTTTAAGTGTGTCCCATCCCTGTCTCAGAGTTTCTCCTGTTAACAAGTACAAACCAGGCTTAAAAAAAAATTCTACCCCTTGAGCCTTGCACAATCTTTCCAGGGCCGAATTGATCGACACGGCTCTCATCATATACTCCCTCCTATCATGTCTGGGCAGAATTACAGACACTTTCAAATTCAACCCTAATTCACGGCTTTTTTAATTAGTTCATCTGACATTCATTTAGGCCTAAATCTTGAACAATATTTCTTAGTTGGTATGAAAAGCCTAGTAGCTTCCAAGATTAATTCTTTGAATGCTTCCTATTTTGAATTTGCTGTTGGTAACATCATCAGTTCATCCCACCGTATAGAATTTAAACACTGTCTCAGACCACTGTAGTCACCTATACGAAAGCAAAAACCCTTTCCTTTACCCCTGATGGTAGTTACCTCTTTGAGTAAATCCCACTTCAGCACACTGTGATCACTGCCACCTAGTGGTTCCTTTATCTGCTGATTCTTAATGCATGAAGAATCACTACTGATAATCAAATCAAGAGTATTATTCCCTCCAGTTGCCTCCCAAACATGCTGCTATAGAAAAAAATCATCCAATAAAAACACAAACTCACATTTGGTGAGTTGGGCTTGGCACACCCAGGGTTCTGAGCTGGATATCATCATTCTTCTCTTTCTTGGTGATTCCCTTCTACTTTTGACACACTCTCTCTCTCTCTCTCTCTCTCTCTCTCTCTCTCTCTCTCTCTCTCTCTCTCTCTCTCTCTCAGGGTAACTCAGGAAATTTTTGGTTGGTGCAGCATAAGCCTCAGGCTCTCTTGGACTATAAAAAAAAAAAAAAAAAAAAAGGTAAACTGCAGCCATTATCAACCCACTGCAGGATGGAAGCCTCCTCAACAATTCATGCTGAGGGAAATGGACCATAATCTACCACACTGGTCCAGTGCGGGTTGGCAGATTGACCATATTTAGCAGTCAGGGGCTTGAACCCCGGTCTACTCAAAGAGCACTTGCTACTGCACTTCTGCTCCTGACCACTCGGCTACGGGGGCGCTATATAGCTAATTATAATAATGATAATAACAAAAGCCTTGCTAGTGTGTGAGTGACCAATCCACAAATTCCAGTCAATCTCTGGGAAATTAAAATCCTCCATTATAAGACACTGATTTACTGGCACACACTATTCCTCTTCACAATTGCTCATTATACTTATCAGATTTATTAGGCCTATAACACACACCTACTCTCATTTTTCCTTTTCCTGTGCTTAAGTCACACCAAACAGTCTCAACATTGCATTGTCCACCAACATCAATTGGATGCACTTCCTTAGATTTTGTGTGTTTCTTAACTAACAGCATAACATTACCTCCCTTCTTGTCCTGTCTTCCTTTCTGTTCACATCGTACTCCCCAAATTCCAATTCTGCACTGCTTATGTCTGTGTGACACCATGTCTCTGATCTCCCAACAATATCTGCCTTTGATGTCCTGACTAGCACTTCAAGCTCATCAAATTTATTAACTATACACCTAGCATTGGTGTACATGCAAGTATACATGCACCTGTTTCTACTCTTAGTTACTCTAACACAGCCCATGTATTTACTTGTTCCACTATGATTCCCAGCAGTCCTGGAAATCCCCATTGCCTTGCTTTCCATGCTGCTGCTGCTCAATTGCATTTCAATAGCAGTGCAAGAATCACTTTCATCTTTGGCAGCGTCTACTGTTAATCTATCACTCCGGGTATCCCCCCACTTCCAAGCTAGCATTTTTCCCGTCCACCTAACTCTGCCTCGATAGCATCAGCTAATATTCTTGCACTCTTTCTATTTAAATGTATCCCGTCCATTTAGAAGCAGTCTCTCCTGTTAACAAGCACAGACCAGGCTGAGAAAAATTCTACCCCTTGAGCCTTGCACAATCTTTCCAGGGACAAAATGATTGACAAGGCTCTCATGATATATTCCCTCCTATCGTGTCTGGGCAGAATTGCACACACTTTCAAATTCAACCCTAACTCTCGGCTTTTTTTCAACATTGACCTGTACTTGTTAAGTAATTCCACCAGTCTTCTACTCTTAATATCATTAGTGTCAACATGTACAACAATATCATCCTTTGTGCCCTTAAAAGATGATATCTGCTCTACAACATCATAAACCTTTGCCCTTGGCAGACATACTCCGGTCCTGTTCCACCTATCCTTTTTGCACAATATGTTCCCCTGACAATAGAGTCACCGACGACAAGTTCCTTTGGGACCAGTGCATTCTGCCTTGGGGGTTGCCATGTGTTGCATGATGTTCAAGTGCAAGCTCTGGTATTGATGTGGGCAGCTGAGAGCTTGATGGGCCAACATCAATTTAAATCCTTCCAGGGCATCCACCTTGTCCTTCAAGCTCTCATATAGGCCCATAACAATGCTGAGTTTGCACCTGATTTCCTCACATTCTCTACATCGCACACACACACACACACATGCACACAAAGACATTCCCCTTGGCAATATCATGTCCAGTTCCTGATTGTTCCACAAACATCAAACAAGCAGGGCATTTCAAAAGGCTGTGATCAAGAGGACAACCATCCCCCTCAGTTTTCCCCTGAGCCACAGCACTCCTATTAGTTTGAGCCTTTTGCTTTGCTGCTCTGGTCTGAGTCATGATTTCTATTCAATTTCATATAAAATTCCAATACAAAATATAACCCTAAACTTATATCCCAATGCAGTTATAACACTATACATATGTATTTTTGGTATCGAATATTATCTCAGAATTATGTTATATGACTTTCTTATCACCTGTAAGGTTATATTTATTAATTTATAATGTTAGGTTTGTAAAAACTAGGTCGTTATGTGTATTTAGTTAAAAAAGTAAAATTTAATTGACAATGAAATTTAATAAGATTAGCAAATTTTACTGATTAATTGATACTACTATACTCACTATTTAGTTTTCCGTTAAATCTTACGCTATCTAGTTCTAGCTAGCCGCCATTGTTATAAGATACATTGTATCGTATAACAATGGTGGCTAGTTAAGAACAGTAAATCTAAGGAACACAAGGTATTAATTACTTTCAAAATCACCTATCTAAATTCAAAATAAACCACGGAGTTGATTAGGTCTAAAAGCTACTTAAAGAAAATAATTTAATCTAACAATTATGTCAATAAACCAGCTAAATATAATTAAAAACTTAGCATTTGTGGGAGCTGCAAAACTTGTCCAACATGTAGATTAGATACCCTTACCCACAGAATAGTAGATACAGAGTGGACACTCCCCTGATTTGCTCCCAACGCCCTCATTGTATGAACATGGAACTAACGTGGCTGTCAAAATACACAGATTGCTAATAACCATGCCCAATTTTAATAAAGCCGTTATTGTTTTTGAATTTGATTAGTTTTAATGGAGCATAGCAAGTCCGATTTACATTGCTTTTATCGTTATTATAATTATTTATGCAATTGTCTCTGACATCGTGGACGGAAAGAAGTATTTCTTTTGTAACAAAGCTGGAGTGCGATTCCACCGATTTCCGAAAGAACATTTGAGGTAATTTATTGTAATAATTGATACAACTAGGAAATATTTAATTAATGAAATGTTAAAAAAATACTGTTAATAGCTAATTAATAACTAATCACATTAATTAATATGAATAATATATTGATATTAATCAAAGTAATGGTTTATCGAATAGTTAAATAATTTAAATCTAGATATTTCTAGATGATAGCTAACACTTGTTTTAGTCTAGTGGACTGTCCACAAGAAAGTCATAACCATGTTTCAGTCTTTATCTGTATCTTTCTTAAACTCCAATATCAAAATTATCTGAATTTTGATGCTAGAGTTGTAAGAAAGATCCTAATATTTGTATTAGCAAAGAAAGCAAAACTTATCTCTCAGTAACAGGATGGAATATATGTCATAGCATCTTTACAATTTATGAAATCAAGGATTGTATTAAAGACTGTGACACACTGCTTTATTATTACTATTATTAATTTATTTAGTTTTGTTGCTTGTACTGGACATGTAAGTCTTTAGTCTTGCTTTTAATTTTATGACTTAAATCAATATGCCTTTATATATATATAAGTTTGTATTAATATACAGAATAAAGTATGCATAAATGGATGTGAAAGTTACACAAAGTGCCAGTAACTAGAAGGGTGAGGATAGTTGAAAAAGAAGTGTAGTAGATATGTGAAAGGTGAAAGAATGTTAATATCCTAAGAGTTATGATGAATTAAGGAAATTATGGGCTGAATTACTAAGCCAATAGAAAGTGGGAGAACTGTAAAGTAAAATTAGTACAGCAAAATACCAATAAAACAAAAATAAAAGTAGAAAGTGGTACAGCTGTCATCATGTATCAATATTTGTTTCAGCTGACATCAGATATGTTTCCCCCATATCTGATGACAGCTGTACCACTTTTTACTTTACCTGACTTATTAATCTTTCATTTACTGAAACCATTTCATCAACTGAATATATATCCTATGTAACTTTTTAAACATTACCTTTAATGAGTTACATTTAATATTCATTTATATATATATGAAAAATGCTAAATTACTTTGTTAAAGATAACTAACTCAGTAATAAGGCAGTCAAAATTTAGTCACAGATAATTGTGTCCTAAATTTTCCATTCATTGCAGATTCTTTGTATTTTTGTGTAGTATACAAAAAATTTTATATATATATATATATATATATTAGTGGCTCTGGTTAGCAGCTAAATGATGCAGAGTTCGTTTCATAGGATGCCAGGCCTAAAATAATAAATAAATAAAGGAAAAGGATTAAATAAAAATTAAAATCGAAGTCAAAAGGAGTTCAGTTCATTAAATCGAAACCTAAAACAAGAGTTGAGGTTAGTCAAAGTGACTCGATGTACATTTATGGAGTTAAGATCAAATAAGTAATATTTTAAAATATAATGTCTCCAGACTTGGCTAAAATGCAGCCTAGAAGAAGATTAAGATGATAGTCAATGTTTGCCAGTTGAAATAAACATTAATAATTGTGGGTAATTATAGCAGGTTTTAGTACAGTGAGACCAGCGCACTTGTCTCACTGTACTGAAACCTTTTATTATTACATACCTGAACCCAGTAGTGTGTACATAAAATTCTGTATCTATTAATGTTTCTTGAAACTGGTACACATGACTGTTGTACACATCTCCTTCTAGGCTATATTTTAGCCAATGTGTGGCCATTGTGTTAAAAAACCATTAAAATATTTAAAAAATTGTTTATTAAATTATTATATATTTGTAAAAACATAAGTCAATTACCATATTGCACTGAAAAAATTGAAGAAATAAATATAAAGTATAAGAAGGAGAAAAAAAAGGGGGGGGGGGAAGAAAAAGTAGGGACGAAAATAAATGGATTTGAAATGAGGAAAGAAAAAACCACTGCAGCATTCCAACACGGCTATTACAACCGTTATTTATTATCGAAATATTAACTTAAGTTTATATTTCGCTATTCAGCCGTCTTTCATAGTGTCTTTTTTTTTGTATAGAAATAATAATTAATTACTAGTATCTCATACTAATAATCAGTAAATCGATATAGTATCCATCACAACTACGAAACTGTAGAAAATTCTCCAGGAACTCTTCGCAATGGTCCGGTCTGTTTCCATGTTCATTCAATGATGGCTCTGCTTTCTATGCGCTTTACCATATAAAAAAAGTTAACATTATCGCCTATGGGAGAGCCCACTCTGTATATACTACTCTGTGCCCTTTTCCACAGATTAGTAAGATACAGAGTGGACACTTGCTCAATTATTCCCAGCATCCTCATTGTATGAACATGGAACTAACACAGCCATCAAAACCCAGAGCACTAACGCGCATGCCCAATGCTAATAAAGCCATTACTGTATATGAATTTGATTAGTGTCAATGGGGCATCGCAAGTTCGATTTACATTGCTTTATTCGTTATTATAATTATTTGTGTAGTTGCCTATTGACATCATGGACAGAAAGAAGCAGTGCTTTTTTTGTAAAAAAATAGGTGCCGGTACTCATTCTTTGCTATCAGGAAAAATTAAAAAGATATGAAAAGTACTCTAAAAATTTTTTTTTTCTTGATATTGTTACTTTAGTAGTAATGATTTTGGAATAAGAACAACAAATTTAGTATATTAACACAGTTTATTAAGCATAAATTTATTCAAGTATATAAAAAAATAAGTAAAATGTGAGTAAAATAAGTAAATAAATCAGTCAACTACTGAGTGCCGGGCACTCAGGATGAAGGTCCATAGTCACGAATGGTCATTACTGTAGTAGTATCTCAAATATAAAGCGTTATGGTAACTGAAAAAAGTTTCTAGTACACCGATTTGGCCTAAAACTGAGGAACTAACGAAAGCGTTGTCTATTTGAGTTTTCCAGTTGTTGTGAATCGCAAGGGTGGGAGAAGCGACTCCGACTTCTTCCTGGAGAAGCGATTAAAGTCTTGGGGGGGGGGAGGCAACTGGCAGGTGAGGGCCATGCAAGACTACACACAGGTGCCTCCCCACTACCGCCACTTCAACACTGGCTCTCTGAGTACCTCCTTGTCGGAACAATTCCAACTTTGAAAATTGTTAAAAAATAGTTCTCATCGCAAAATTTAAAAATTACCTTTATAGAATTATTAAATAAGTATTTAGCAATCTTTTCGTCACCAAAAGGAGAGTTACTTAGTACAAAGAAGTGTACTATTGAAGTGCAATAAAAAATTGTTTTTTTTTATTTTAACACAAAAAGTAAATGATAGATTTAAATCGGAATAGTTTTCCCTCAATAAGCATCAAATAATGCATAGCTAATGTGATTTTGAAATTTTTAGTTCCATTAGCGATGGAAATAGAGTGGGGACAAGAAAATTACATTTTCCTGTCTGGCGCCGCCATTTTTAATTTTAAAAATATTTTAAACCTACTCATTGAGCTCTTTCCAGCAGTGTATAATAAGCCAAAGGTTGTCAAAAACATTTTACCTCCCCCCCCCCCCATTTCTTAAAAACTTTTTTGTCACAGCGATCAATATGACGTACGTTGGCTCACATGATGTACAAACCCATGCAAAATTTCAAGTCAATAGATTGAGTGGTTCAGGAGAAACAATGCTGTGACAGATGGACAACCGAGTGACATTTATTTTTACTTATTATTTTTAGGGTCCATAGTCTAACGAAGGACCCTAAAAATAATAAGTAAAAATAAATAACATAAGTAAAAATAATTTCATAATAACGTTTTTGTAGAATATTCCAAATTTTTATTAAGTTCTCATCTGACACCCTTGCCGACATTTTTTCTTCCTCTGTGTGTCTCTTGCAGAATGACGTTTCCAAAGCAGCCACGAATCGACATATTTTGCTGGATCGAAACGGATCAGCGGTGGACCTACAATTTTAAGAAACAGTTTTGTCATCAAAGAAGCTCTGGTTGGGCTGGCGATCAGATTCATTTGTGAAAATCGTCATTCACATTCACTCGATGAAATTGGTCGCACTCAGAGCGTCCATCAAATGCTTCAATTCTTCCGAAACCACCTTTTCAATTAGGTATTCCCGAAATCCACGAATTGTATCATTATTATTATTATTATTAGCCATATGGTGCAAGGAAGCCTGAGGCTTATGCTACACCAGCCAAAACAAATTTTCTGAACCACCCCAAGAGAGAGAGAGAGAGAGAGAGAGAGAGAGAGAGAGAGAGAGAGAGAGAGAGAGAGAGAGGGAGGGAGGGAGAGAGAGAGAGAAAGTAGAAGGGAATCACCAAGAAAGAGAAGAATGATGATATCCAGCTCAGGACCCTGGATGTGCCAAGCCCATAACTCACCAGATGTGAGCCTCTGGGGTTTGGTATCTCTTTCCTTTAACTGTAACCTAATTGACAATTTTCTAACTTCATTTTCACCAAATACCAACAATTCACGTTTAGAAGGTTTAATGCCTTCGTTGTCCTTGTTTTCCTTCTCTCGTCATCAGTATTGTCACTAGTTCTTAAATTTGAATTTTTTCTTTTCTTTTTTTGAAACTGTCCGAAATGCCGTTGTCATTCAGTTACTGTGCCATGTAAACGGAGATAGGGAAAATTTACAGCAAAATGTGGATAATGCACTTCTGCGAAACAACAGATGATTATTTGTCAGGGTAAAAGAAAATCAGGCTCTCCTAATTCTCAAATGGGGCACTTACAGTTGATTCACAGCGGAGTCCAACTTACAGCACGCTCGGAAAGTGAAATAAAACAGCATTTTAATTTTTGTTAATTATCAAAAAAAATTTCTCATTACATGTTTTGTTCAGTAAATGTCATTGTGTACTTAATAAAATTTTCGATTATTTTCAATTTTACTTTTACATGCAACAAGATATGAAAAATGTAACACATTAAAGAAATCTAACTTTGAATTTTTTTTTAATATGGCCCCTGTATGGGAAAAGGTTGGACACCACTGCATTAGAAGGTAGGCCAGAGCCCATTGGGAATACCCCTTGATCTGCTCACTGTTGACCAGCGTGACTTCACCGTATGTGGGACAGGTGGTCGAAGGATAGGTTTTACCAGGTACAACTAAGTTGTAGAATGGTAATCCCTTTAGATTTCTTAATTCGCGCAGCAGCACTAATTGCCTGAAGGCCAGAAATGCGAACAGTGCGTACCGAGTTAATTCTCTCTTAATCCATTCGCTATATGAAAATTTTCTTTGCTCAACAGAAAGTATTTTAAATGTTACTTCCAAAGGGAATTCAAAATGATTCGCTATAAAGGACTTCTTTAAACAGAGGCCCGACTGAGTAATTTTGAATTATAAAAATTTTTATATAGAAAATATCTTAACAATAGACAGTGAAAAATGCAAATTTAGTTAAATCATTTTAAGCTTATTTGAATAATAGGTAAACGTGTGAAAAAAATTTATGGAATATTATTAATTTCGAAGTGCTCTGCATCCAAACGTCACATGTCACTGTTAATAAAGGTGCCGGTATGCCGTACTGTTGCATACCATCCCAAAAAAAGCACTGGAAAGAAGTATTTCTTTTGTGCGATTCCATTGATTTCCGAAAGAACATTTAAGGTATTTTCGTAATAATTGATACAACTAGGAAATATTTAATTAAATGTTAAAAAAAAAAAAAAAAAAAAAAAAAGTTAATAGCTAATTAACAACTAATTCATAACTTATTACATTAATTAATATGAATAATGTATTGATATTAATCAAAGAAATGGTTTATCGAATAGTTAAATAATTTAAATCTGTATCAGTATCTTTCTTAAAACTCTAATATCAAAATTATCTGAATTTTGATGCTAGAGTTGTAAGAAAGATACTAATATTTGTATTAGCAAAGCTTATCTCTCAGTAACAGCATGGAATATATGTCATAGCATCTTTACAATTTATGAAATCAAGGATTGTATTAAAGACTATGACACACTGCTTTATTATTACTATTATTAATTTATTTAGTTTTGTTGCTTGTACTGCACATGAATCCTGGTAAAAATATCCCATTTTCTTGTTTTCTTCGTAAAAATATCTTCTGGTATAAGGCGATCGAATCCCGGTAAAAATGTTCCATTTTCTTATTATTATAATATTATTTAAATAGGTAAAACTCCAGATCAGTGATTGACAGGTGCCACTCACTGCTTTCGCCACTCACTGTCCTCCTACATTGATATGCCTAGGGTGTTTCTCCCCATTTGACAATGTTTTTAAATCACGAACTCGTTTACCGATTTTAAAACAGCTGGATAGGGGAAAAACATCCTACCTCAGCTAAGACCCCCCCTCGACAACATAAATCAATCAGAAAGAAAACGCTCTCACCTTCACCGAATCACAAAATTCGACTGTAGAATCAATCCATTTTTTTTTTGGTAAAGTCTCTAGTCTTGCTTTTAATTTTATGACTTAAATAAATATGCCTTTATATATATAAATATAAGCTAAATTAAAATAGGATATTTCTTAGAAATAAAAGTAGAAAGTGGTACAGCTCTCACATGTATCAATATATGTTTCAGCTGACATCAGATCAAGCACATTTGCCTTACCTATATTCGACCATTATCTAAATATGTTTCCCCCATATCTGATAACAGCTGTACCACTTTTTACTTTTATTTTTAGTTTATTGGTAGTTTGCTGTACTAATTTTACTTTACAGTTCTCCCACCTTCTATTGGCTTCGCAATTCAGCCCATAATTTTCTTAATTCATCATAACTTTTAGGATATTAACATTGTTTCACATATTTACTACAATTATTTTTCAACTATCCTCACCCTTCTAGTTACTGGCACTATGTGTAACTTTCACATCCATTTATGCATACTTAATTAAATACAACTTATATATACTCTTGCATCCTGTAATGCTTCTTTGCACTTTTAGGTGCATCTGTCTTCATCATCATCATCAGCCATTTTCAATCCACTGCAGGATGAAGGCCTCTCCAGTAACTTTCCAGTTCCTTCTGTTTTGAGCACTGGCCATCCATTTACTACCCAAAAACTCATGAATTTCATCTATCCATCTCCGCCTTTGTCTTCCAGGTTTTCTTCTAGCTCCTCTTGGGTACCATTCTGTTATTTTCTTAGTCCATCTGTCATCATGTCTTCGAGCTATGTGTCCTGCCCAAGACCATTTTAGTTCTTTAGTTTTGATAAGAATGTCCTTTACTTGATTTGCTGCCTAATCCATGTGTTTCTCTTCTTATCTAACAGTCTGATTCCCAATATAATTCGTTCCATTCTTTGCTGTGTAGTTCTCAGCTTCTCTTCCATTCTTTTGGTGAGTGCCCAAGTTTCACTTCCATAAGTCATGGTGGGGAGTATACATTGATTCATTATTTTACATTTCAGACAAACTGGGATATCGCTTTTCAGTATGTGACTATATTTCCTGAATGCTATCCATCCAAAATTTATTCTTCTCTTGACTTCCGGCCATTTATCATTATTACAGCTAATAACTTGTCCCAGATAAGTATATGACTCCACCTTTTCAATTACTGCTCCTTCAATCATTATTTCCCTTTCTGTGGCATACTTGTTCATCATTACTTTTGTTTTAGCCATATTCATCTTTAGTCCAAAATCCTTACTATCTGTGCATAACTGATTAAGATTTTCCTCTAATTCTTTGGGGTCGTGGCTTATGACCACAATGTCATCTGCAAATCGTAAATGGTTTAGGTACTCTCCGTTCACATTGACTCCTTTCTGCGACCAGTCTAATCTTCTGAAAGCTTCCTCAAGGGCAACAGTAAACAGCTTCGGAGATATTGTGTCTCCTTGTCAAACTCCTTTCTCGATTTTCAATTTCCTACTGTCTTTGTCTAGTCTAATAAAGGAGGTAGCACTCTCATATATTTTCTTCAAAATCATAATATATGGAGTATCTATGCCTTGTCTTTCCAGTGCCCGAAACATTGCCTTATGCTGTATGGAGTCAAATGCCTTTTCATAATCCACAAATATTCATTTGCTTTCTCCATTAGCTGTGATATTACGTGAAGGTGATCCATAGTTGAGAATCCTGTCCTAAAGCCAGCTTGCTCTTTCGGTTGATTCTCATCAAGTATTCTTTCTAATCTGTTAGTAATGACACTTGTGAACAACTTGTAGATGTGGGATAACAAGCTAATTGGTCTATAATTTCCAATTTCTGATTTATATCCTTTCTTATGCAGCAAAACTATGATTGCATTATTCCACTGCTAAGGCATCACACCTTTTCTAATGCACTTTGTGAAGAGCCTTGCCAGTTTTTGTGTTATGTCTCTTCCTCCCAATTTTAACAACTCTACAGTAACTTCATCTTGCCCCAGGGCTCTCCGATTCTTCATTTTCTTCATTGCATGTTCTACCTCATCAGGAAGAATATCGGGTATGTCGTATGTGTTGCTACTTTGCAATCCATCTTCCCCACTGTTGGTATCATTCCCTCGCTCCTTGTATAATTCTCTATAGTAGTCTTCTGCTATTTGAATTATGCCTTCTCTGCTGTTTATAAGTACACCATCGCTATTCTTCAGTTTCAGTATAATTTGTCTTTCTGTGTTACTGCTCACGGCTGCTGATTTAAATCCTTTGTTTTCCCTTAATGCTTGTTCTACTTTTCTTGTGTTAAATCTTCTTATGTCCTCTCTGAGTCTCTTTCTAATGGCTTTGCATAACTCAGTATACTCAATTTTCTCCCTGTCAGTGTTTTTCTTGCTCTTCATTTGTCGTCTTCGGTTCATCATGACAAGTGTTTCTTGACTAATTTTTTCTTCTTTGTATTTCTGTTTCCCTATAGGTTTCTTGGGCTTTATCACTTTCAGAAAGTTGTAATATTCCTCGTCGATATCTTGGTCCTGAGCAGTCTGCAGAAGCTCAAACTTGTTCTTAAGTTCCAGTACATACTGCTTTTTCTCCTCCTCTGTTATCTCAAAGACCTTTGTATTATTTACTCGAGTCAGTTTTTTCCTTTCCTTTCCTACATTTATATCAAGTGTACATCTTACCATTCTGTGATCACTTCCAACATTTACCTTATTCAAGACGGTAACATCATTCACAATATATCTTCTGTTAGTGAGGATGAAGTCGATTTCATTAGTTGTTAATCCATTTGGACTCTTCCATGTCCACTTTCTGTTCACCCTTTTCTTGAAAAAAGTGTTCATTACTGACAGTCCTTGAGATTCTGCAAATTCCACAAGTCTTTCACCTCTTTTATTTCTTTCACCAATTCCAAAATTTCCTATAGTTCCTCTTTCTGCGCTGTTTTGCCTTTTTCCAACCTTAGCATTGAAGTCCCCCATAATAATAGTGTAGTGGGTTTTCTGCTCATCTAGAAGACTCTCAATTTCAGTGTACATTTCTTCAACCTCTTCTTCATCATCATCATGGCTCGATGTTGGTGCATAAATCATTATAATCTTTAGCTTGTACCTCTTAGAAATCTTGAGTATTAGTCTTGACACCCTTGGTGATGTACTTTTGAATTCCAAAATGTTGTTTTTAAAATCTTTATGGACCAGAAACCCAACTTCACCTTCACTCCTTTCACTGTTTCCATTGGTGCACAGCAGATTTCCACTTGATAAACTTATAAGTGATTCATTTCTTCTTCTTGTTTCAGCCAAACCGACGATATTCCAATTCGCATTTTCTAATTCCTTTTCCAGCTCTAATATCCTGTCTTCACCGATGAGTGATCGTACGTTATAATAGGCCAAATTCAGTTTCCGTGCATGGCAGCCTGGTCGTACCCAGAGATTGTTAACACCCTCTGCTTCCACTCTGATCCTCTCGCTGCCGTAAGAGGGAGAGTGAAAGCTGCTGGGGACTGAGGGCCATTTGTATTGTTGTGCTCTCATATGCTGGAGGGTTTGGTCTTTTCCTCTTCACGCTGACCAGGCATCTTAAAGAGAACCACTCTACACGTTCGTTGCCACCTAAGTGACGTAACAGGGCTTACCATCAAGAAGGTGTGCATGAGTGGATTTTAGGGAGGCAGGCCAACCAGACTTCTCCTAAATCTTCTGTAATAGAGAGATATTATTAATCTTTCATTTACTGAAACCATATCATCAACTGAATATATCCTATGTAACTTTTTAAACATTACCTTTAATGGGTTACATTTAACTTTTATATATATATATATATATTAGTGGCGTGGCTCTGGTTAGCAGCTAAATGATGCAGAGTTCGTTTCATGGGATGCCAGGCCTAAAATAATAAATAAATAAAGGAAAATAATTAAATAAAAATTAAAATCGAAGTCAAAAGGAGATCAGATCATTAAATCGAAACCTAAAACAAGAGTTGAGGTTAGTCAAAATGACCAGATGTAGATTTATGGCGTTAAGATGAAATAAGTAATATTTTAAAATATAATGGCCAGACTTGGCTAAAATGCAGCCTAGAAGGAGATTAAGATGACAGTCAATGTGTGCCAGTTGCAATGAACATTAATAAATAAAAAAATTTATATATATACTGTATATAAAATTGTGTGTAATTATAGAAGATTTCAGTACAGTGAGACCAGTGCACCTGTCTCACTGTACTGAAACCTTTTATTATTACATACCTGAACCAAGTAGTGTGTACATAAAATTCTGTATTTATTAATGTTTATAGCAACTGGCACACACGACTGTCATCTTAATCTCGTTCTAGGCTATATTTTAGCCAATGTGTGGCTACCGTATTAAAAAACCATTTAAAAATATTAAAAAAACTTGCTTATTAAATTATTATATATGTGGGAAAACATAGGTAAATTACCAAATTACACTGGAGAAATAATATAAAGTACAAGAAGGAGGAAAAAAGGGGAGAAAAGAAAAAGTAGGGATGAAAATAAATGGATTTGAAATGAGGAAAGAAAAAATCAGTCTGCAGCGTTCCCACACGGCTATTATAACCATTGCTTTCCTGTTCTCAAAATATTAACTGATGTTTTTATTTCACTATCCAGTCGTCTTTTATAGCGTCTTTTTTTGTATAAAAATAATAATTAATTATGAGTATCTTATACTAATAATCAGTGAATCAATATAGTATCTATCACAACTAAAAAACTGTAGAAAATTCTCCAGGAACTCTTCACAATGTTCTGGCTTGGTTCCATGCTCATACAATGATGGCTCCACTTTCTATGCGCTTTACCAGGTAAGAAGAATTAACATTATCACCTACGGGAGTGTCCACTCTGTATCTTACGACACTGTGCCCTTACCGATACTAAGTAATAACCTACGAAATCTCTATCTAAGTTCAAATTGAACTAAAGTATTGTTACTCGGAATATAAAGCAACTCTAGAAAATAAATTAATATGCCAATTTAAGTCAATAAAAAAGCAAAAATTTAAGAAATCTTCTTTAATGGAGAATCTTCTGTTGGAGACTCTTTAGGAGGCTTCCGGATCAGCTAGTGTATAATCTTGCTACCTCTACTCTGCCAGATAGTGACTGGAGAGGGGTCCAAGTAGTGTGTATACGGGGGGCATTGTCGAGGCCACGTTATGTCAAGGATCTGGGTATATTCTTACCATGTATACGCCACATCCAAAAATTTCATTACTTCATATAGCATGACCCCCCCCCACACTTTTTTCTTACTATTGAATACACCATGAATCTGCGAAAAGATCTAAACCTCCCAAACACTTCCTAGTTCATTTCACAAATATACGTGGTCTCAATTCTAATCTCAATGACATCCATTTCCATTTCCAGTCTGCCAAACCCCATGTACTTTTTCTGACAGAATCTCAGTTATCGGTTGATTCAACTACTGCTCATCTCAGTTGTCCAAATTATTCGCTGTATGATTGTTTTGCCTCAAAGGTGGAACTTGTGCATATGTCCATTCTGATATTCCCTGTTAGAGACTTGGCAATTTGGAATCTCCTCTCTTTGATCTTCTCTGGCTTAAAATCTCTCTACCTCATTGTGTCAAATCCATCTGTTGTCTCTACCATTCTCTCAACTCCACTAATCACATGGAGCTCTTTGACTTCCTCTCTTTGCAACTTGACTTTCTTCAGTCCAACTTTCGTAACAGTGAGGTAATTTTCCTTGGTGATTTTAATGTTCCCAACACCATCTGGCTTCCGTTTTCTAGTCACACAGACTTCAGACCCAGCTGGTTGAGATGCTGAGGCTTTTGCAATTACTAATGACCTTGCACAGATTGTTCATTTACCTACAAGGATACCGGACAATCATAACCATACAGCCAACACGCTTGATCTTTTTCTCACAAACAACCCTTCTAAGTACACGGTCAAAGTGAGTGGTCCATTAGACACCTCAGATCACAATTTGGTGATTGTCTCTTCTTCAATGGAGCCTTTATCTCATGACTATTCCCAACCTCATATTGTTTGCCATTACAAGAATGCAAAATGGGATGACCTGCGAGATTTCTTTTCTTCTTTTCTTTGGTCGGATTACTGTTTCAAAACTTCTGATGTCAACGTTTGCTCAGATCGTGCCAGTGAAATTATTCTTGTAGGAATGGAATACTTTATTCCACATTCCACTTTAAAATCTCATCCTACACTCCACTTTAATATCTCGTCCATAATCTAAACCTTGGTTTTCCAATAAATGTGTTAAGGCTGTTCAAGAGAAGAATGTTGCATATCGTAATTGGGTTGTTTCCAATTCTTCAGTTTAATTTTCTGCCTACACCAAAGCTCACAACAATTGTATAGCAATTATTAGTCAGTCCAAACTAGATTTTGAAAAGGCTAAGAGTAGAAAACTTGCTTCTTGCCCTAATGGTAGCCGAGCATTCTGGTCTCTTGCCAAAGCTATTTGCCGCACCTTTTGCTAATCTCTGCTCCCACCTCTATCCAAACCAGATGGTACTGTTGTCACTTCAACCAAGGATAAAGCTGACCTGCTAGAATCCCATTTTTATACCAACTCTTATATTAATGATCTTGGTAAAACACCTCCCACCATTCCCAACTTGCTACATTCAATGCCTCCTGTGGTCTTCCATAAAAAGAATGTCAGAAGGATTTTGACGAATCTTGATGCAAAGAATGCTTCAGATCCTGATGGTATTTCTTCACTTGTTCTCAAAACGTGCTCTTGAACTTACTCCTGTTCTTTGCCGCCTTTTTTCACTTTCTTATTCCAAAGGTGTTTTTCTTTCTGCTTGGAAATTTGCTCATATGCAGCCAGTTCCTGAAAAGGGTGACAAATCCCTCCCATCCAATTATCGTCCTGTTACAATTACTTCTACTCTTTCTAAAGTAATGGAGAAATCAATTAACCGCCAACTCTTAAACTACCTAGAAACCTTCCATCTGATCGACGATGACCAGAATGGATTCCGTCAGTGTCGATCCACTGGTGATATTTTGGCTTATGTTACTCATTTATGGACAAATTCAATGGAAAAGTTTTTTGTTTTTTGTAATTGGTTATCCAGTTTTCTCTCTGATTGCTCACTGAGGGTGATGGTAAATGGCTCTCTCTGTCTTCTAAATTCTCCACTAATGCTGGTGTCCCCCAAGGTTTAGTCCTTTCCCCCACTCTTTTCCTCTTGTATATTAATGACCTTCTTCCATTGACTGGAAATCCTATCCATAGTTTTGCCGATGATAGCACATTGCATTCCACTTTCCATTTTGAGAAACCTTGACTTGCTCAATCAGCTTCAACTTTTCAAAAATCTGCTAGCAAATTCTTTAAATGCAGATCTCCAGGTAATTCTCCAGTGGGGCAAAGACAACTTAGCTGATTTCAATCTTTCTAAAACTCAGTCTTGTCTTATATCTCGCAAAAAGGATTCTTCTGCTCCTATGCTTATGTTCGGTGACACTCCGATTTCAAGGCAAAATGATATCTCTCTTTTGGGGATTACCCTGACTTCTAATCTCTCTTGGCACAAGCACATTACAAATATTGCTTCCTCTGCATCTAAAAAACTTGGTTTTCTCTTTCATTCTCGGTGTTACTTTTCTTCCAAACAGCTGTTCGCTCTGTGCAAATCGCAAATCCGCCCTACCATGGAATATTGTTCCCACATCTGGGGCGGTGTCCCGCCAAAACCTCTCTCAGGCTTCTAGATTCCATTCAGAAGAGGGCAGTTAGGTTAATTAATGATTCATCTCTAACAGAGTCTCTCCACTCGCTGTCTCATAGACATACTGTTTCTGTTGCATGCCTTTTCTGCAGATACTTCCATGGGCACTGTACCTCTGAATTGGGTTCTATAATTACCGCTCTCTCTCTCTCTCTCTCTATCAAAACAGTCTGAATATGATCTGAAAGATTGAAAAAAATATATGTTTCATATTATTATTATTAGCCATAAAGTGCAAGGAAGCCTGAGGATTATGCTGCACCAGCCAAAATAAAATAATCACTAGTTACCCTGAGAGAGAGAATGTCAGAAGTAGAAGGAAATCACCAAGAAAGCAAGAAAAAAGAATGATGATATCCAACTCAGGACCCTGGGTTTGCCAAGCCTATACTCACCAGATGTGAGACATCTGGATTAATGGAATGATTTTTGCACATTTCATTAAAAAAAATACTTCATAAAAACAGCATGCAACCTTTGAAAAATGAAGTTCGGCCCTCCCCAAGGGGAAATCTCTGCCCTCATTTCCCTACACTATATGCCTAAATATACCTTATATATCTGCCTATATATCTTATATATCTGCCTATATATCTTATAGATATGGTGAAAATTCCTTACTGGATTGCACTTTGACCTCTATTCTTTGGCTATTTCCTACTTTCTGTTGGGAAATAGCAAAAAGAAAAAAATGACTTCACTCTGTTTACACCCCTCCTTTTTTTCCTGATACACACAATTTGGTCCCCCCCCCCGCATGTGACATGGATTCAACATATATTTGGGTGACACTCAAGTCAAGTGAACCTAATTTCGGTGAAGTCCAGTTGGTTTGTGACAGCCAAATCCTCTGCTTGCACCTTCACGATGGTGGGACTGTTATTAACCCTGAGTATAATGTGGGTGTTAACCAGGTGCGAACCAATGTAAGCAGGGGTCAAGTGTGGCGCTCACACCACATTGGCGGAATGCCACCCCTCTGTGTTACCAGGAAATACTAGGTGGTAGATGACTCCCATCAACTGGCGCAATACCACCACTCTGCTTATTGAAAGCTTGAAGTGTGGTGGAACCCTTGTTTGGTCTCCAGAGCAAAGCTCTGATAAACCCTCCCCATTTTTCCATCTTGTAGTATGATTGATGTCTTTTGAGATTATGATGGACATTATGGCAAGATCCAATCTTTCTTACATTTTGAGGGTACAGCTCTAAAACAGTGTTTCCAGGCTGGCTGCTAGTTAGTTTCTGGATCAGCTAGTGTATAATCTTGCTGCCTCTACTCTGCCAGATAGTGACTGGAAGGAGTTCAAGTAATGCGTATGTGGGGGCATTGTTGAGACCACATTATGTGAATGAGTTGGGTATATTCTTACGAAGTGTACACCTTATCCAAATATTTCATTACTTCATACAGCATGCCCCCCACACTTTTTCTTACTACTGAATACACCATGAATTGTTTATTTCACAAATATAATGCTATCTCGGTTCTAATTTCAATGATGTCCATTTCCACTTACAGTCTGCCAAACCCTGTTTACTTTTTCTGACACAATCTCAGTTACCAGTTGATTCAAACATTGCTCCTCTCAGTTGTCCGAATTATTTGCTGTATGATTCCTTTCACTTCAAAAGTGGTACTCGTGCATATGTCTGTTCTTATGTCTTGCAAAAAGGATTCTTCTGTTCTTATGTCTTGCAAAAATGATTCTTCTGTTCTTAGGTCTTGCAAAAATGATTCTTCTGTTCTTAGGTCTTGCAAAAATGATTCTTCTGTTCCTATGCTTACCTTTGATGAAACTCAGATTTCTAGGCAAGATTGCCTAGAAATCTGAGTTTCATCGAATCTGAAATTGCCAATACTACTCTATTGGGGATTACCCTGACTTCTAATCTCTCTTGGCATAAGCACATTACAAATATTGCTTTCTCTGCATCTCAAAAATTGGGTTTTCTCATTCACACTCGGCGCTACTTTTCTTCCAAGCATCTGTTTACTCTACACAAATCGCAAGTCCGTCCTACCGCGGAATATTGTTCCCACATGTGGGCGTCCCCCCAAAAACCTCTCTCGGGCTTCTATTCCATTCAGAAGAGGGCAGTTAGGTTAATTGATGACTCATCTCTAACAGAATCTGTCCACCCTCTGTCTCATAGTTGTTCTGTTTTTGCTGCATGCCTTTTCTATAGTTACTTCCATGGGCACTGTTCTTCTGCATTGGCTTCTATAATTCCCGCTCTCTCTTCATAAGCAGTCTGAACTTACACTGGAACCAGTCAACATCCTTTTACTGTCCAACTTTTCGCATAACCAACTTTTCTTCTTCCTCATTTAATCATTCAACTTCCGTTTTCTGGAACAACCTTCCCTCATGAGTATTTTCTGATAATTACAATCTACAGAAGTTCAAGTCTAATGTCAACAAATATCTTCTTTCATCTGCTCAACTTCCTACCCATGCACAGTACTAAGTAATATAGATTTCAATACCTCTCGTGTTTGGGGTTTTCATAAAAAAAAACAAAAAAACAATATGAATCCATGCAATGACAAATCCAGGCTGTTCATAACACATTGTTCAACACACACACATACGATTAGGACAATATGAACAACCAGTATCAATAAATAAATATGTATTTACATATATTTTCATAATGTAAATATTGGTACACATGGACCACCCTCTTAACCCATGCAAATTTTTAAATCTTTCATTGCAATATAACCTGTGAATACTCCTTTTCATTAGTCTGAATGCATGAAAAGCTTTTCCCAGATGTATTATCAAAGTTGTAGTCCCGACAATATTTGCTGTGATAATCCATCCCTTATAATTAATAAGTACAGTCGGTCCTTGTATAACACGTGTTTACATTACACGAATTCGATCATACATGATTTATAAATAGGGAAACGATATCTTATATAACACGAACCGAATTCGCTTATGCACAATTCGCCTTTATATTTACAAGAAATGGCAGTCGAACGCGGAATCACCCCAACCGAACGCAACACGATAGGAATGAAGAAGATTCTGAAAATGTATTTGTGTTTTATATCAGTGAAGGGGAAACACATTTCACCATAAAATCGTAAAAACCAACACAATTCCAGCTATCGATATAATCGCAAATGCAATTAGATGGAGTTTACTACCAGTTTATAACAGATTCCACTAGCAGAAACGCAACTGGAAATTGTTTTTATTGTTTTATGGTAGTAACCCCCAGAAATGTGCTTTAGTAAAATGTGGGGTGTTAATTAATAGTGTATCTCGGCCTTTACGGTGTTGTTTATTCAGTTGCTATACGCACGCAGCTTTGTTTATGTGTATCAAGCGTGCCTCCTCACTTTATTTGAAAATATTTGTAATTGCACTTTATTCCCTAAAAATGAGTAAAATACTTAAAAGGTGTGAAAAGGAAGAGTCCTGGCGAAGACCCTGCAGATTCAGAGAGAGAAAAAAAAAAGCAATATCGATAAACAGAGGCGGACTGGGTCAAAAATTTTTACCCGGGAAAATTTATAGTGGCTTCATACTACGGTTTATGGCCAAAATCACACTGGCCTCCGGCCCACCAGGATTTCCCGGGTAAGGCTTATGGCCAGTCCGCCTCTGTCGATATAGAAAAAAAAATATGAAATTGCGAAACGCTTTGAGCGAAATGAAAGACCATGTGATATTGCACAAGGCGCCTCCGTAGCCAGGTGGGAAGGAGCAGCAGTGCGTAGCAAACGCTTCTTGATTAGACCGGGGTTCGAGCCCGTCACCACCAAATACGGAGGATGCGGAAAGGTCAGGGAATGACCACCGCATATCCCGGAGCAATATGGCCTTAGTTGCTAATGCTCCTAAAAACCAAATAACAAACAAAACAAACGTGATATTGCACGTGATACAGACCTAAATGAGGCAACGCCGAGAATTACAAAGAATGCGTAGAAAATAAAAACAACTTTCATAGGGGGAACAACTCAAAGTATAATTAAAATCCATTAGATTAAGACACAAGAATTGGAAGAGATGGAACAGCTGTTATCTGTTTGGATAGAAAATCAAACAAAAAACAAGTTTGCTTACGATAGAAGCAAAAGCATTAGCAATATTTCATTACGACTTACGTATTATAATTTATACTTACGTATTATAAAATACGTAAGTATTTTATTACGACTATTTTATTTAATATAATAAATTTTTTACGAATAAAATATGTATTTTATTCGTAAAAAATACTTTTTTAGTATTAAAAATACTAAAAATACTTTATTATAATACAGTATATTATATTTTTTATTACGTATTTTAATTGTTATAAAATACGTAAATATTTTATAACGATTAAAATTACCCGATTATTTATTGTGTTTGGTAATGTTTTGGTTCCAAATGTGCGTTCAATCTTGGGTGGTCGGCACCTAACCCCACTTTTCCCATAGGGCCTGTTGTTTATATTGCACGATTTTGCATTGCACGAGGATTTCTAGGAACACAACTATCGTGCTATACGAGGACAGACTGTACTATTATTTTTCTAGTTCTGGTGTTCAGGATACTTGCTCATCTTTTTTTTTTCTATAATGTTGGTCTACTGTTAAAATCCTGAGCATCAATTACTGACAAAATATATTATTTATTATTCAATTATTAATTTTCATGGCTAATTTCGAGGGCTTAGTGTAAGACAATGTTAACTACAAATACAAAATTGCATTTTTGTTTTGAGACAACTTTATACAAATAACAATGCATGTCATATCATAGAAATGTATTTCTCTAGTAGTTTACAAGTTATCTTGGGCTGTAAGCACATTTCCGATAAACCAAGAAAATGTCAAATGGCTTTTTCTTGGTTAATTACAAAAACGTTTAATACAAAATGATTTTGTAATTAACTTGTCTGACACTAAACCCTCGATTTATTAACCATGTTTCATCTGCAGTATGATTTAGGTTCCCCACTCCTTGGAGCTTTCAAAATGCTTCCTATTTTATTATTCTTCTTCCCTTTTTTTCTATAAGCTGGCTACCTGTGCAATGAACCCAACAACCACTTTTCATCTTCATAACTGCTTTAATTTTTCATTCCTGTTTTATATATATAAATTAACTTCTTCCTATGTTTTATATCTTAAATTACCTTCTTCCTATGCTACTTTGCACTTAAGTTCTAGCCCTATAACCCAGTTCTATATACATCAACATAAACTGACATTCGTCCCTACAGTTACTCCCTTTCATTTAGTTTCATTTTACATTTATTTATTTATTTATTTATGTGTGTGTGTGTGTGTGTGTGTGTGTGTGTGTGTGTGTGTGTGTGTGTGTGTGTGTGTGTGTGTGTGTGTGTGTGTGTGTGTGTATTTGCTTATATTGATGCTTATAATATTATGCTTATATATTATAATTTATATATTATAATTACAATAATAAATATGTGCAATTTTTAACCCTTAATAGATTTCTAAACTGGAAAATAAATTTCTTAATACTTTCTCTTTATACTTCATGTTTATAAAGTGTTTTGTTGTTTTTGGTCAGAAACATCCTTGGGGCACCTCAATCAAGTAAATCTGATTGGTCATGAAAAATGTGGCATGGAAGCGATGTCACCTGCAGCTTCTGCCATAAGCAAATTATTGTAACTTGTATTACTGCAATCATACTTCATAATCAAGCATTGCAACAATACAAGTATTTGTAATCAAATAATTGTATTGTGGCAATCATACTCGCTGCAGTGGTAACTCCAAGAAGTATGATTGTAACGTCACAATCATACTTCCTGCCGCTTCCATTTGTAGCCATTCAAATGGCTACAATCAAATGGGTAATTAGGCTATTGGCCTGGATTTCACTAATCTCTTCCAAGCCAAGGATTATTCATATAAAATCATCTATCGCATGTGTCGAGCACATGGGCATTTTTTTTTTTTTGAATAGAATTAATTAAAGTTTTGTTTCATTGAAAATGATGTATATAAAAAAAAACATTTTTAAATTTTCAAATTTTATAAAAAAATTACTCATTAATGCAATTTATTTGTAAAAAGTCAAACTTTGGTACTCCAAGCAGAATCCCAGCAATAAAAAGAAAGTTGGGCATCTATCAAGTACTGCATGATCATTTTTGCTCCAATTCAGTGTGTGTGACCACTGCCAAGTTAAATACACAATTTTTTATTTACACTTTGGGATTTATTCAACTTCTTCGCATTTCAAAATACTCTCCTCTTGCCAGAAGTCTCCCATAGAAAAACTAATGGCACAAGAAAAGAATTTCTTTTGTAGTCTGCCAGTCTCATTCTGCTCCTTTTCTTTGAATGCATTACTGAAGTTCATATTCTTTTCCTCAATTCCACTCTGAGTGCTCACAAAGCATGAGACTCATTTGGAGAAAAATCAGAAAAAATAAGGAAGATGTGGCAGCACTTCAAAACTCAGATCCTGAATGGTACCAACAACAGTTCCACAGACAATGTTAGAATGAATCCTATTTAAATCAACCCCTTTTGGAATAAAATTTTTAGTGGCTGATCTTGAATGTAAACTTCAGATAACTCATAAGCATATTGTCTTATGAAGTGTCACTGAATCAATTCTCCAATCCTCTTAGCATTAGTAGAGGCATATGATGCAAGAAAGCAAACCCAAGCACAGTACTAAGTACTATAGGTTCTAATACCTCTCGTGTTTGGGGTTCACATAAGAAAAAAAAAAAAAAAAAAGCTTATATAGCATCAGCCAAAACAAAAAAAAAAATTTCCCATGTCACCAATCCAACTCGCTCCAAATGCTTGTCTAGTTCTGTGTTGAACTTATTTAAGTTTTCGTCCTCCACTATGACAGATGGAAATTTGTTCCAACTATAAACTGCTGGCCAAAGGCAAATTTCCGCACAACTATTCTACAATTGTCTTTCCTCAATTTGAATTTATGTCCCCTCAGGCGAGTAATCTGAGCAAGAGGAAGAATTCCATCAGCACTAAGCTTGCTCAAACCATTCAAAGCCCTAAACACCTCAATCAGATTACCACGCAGGTGCCTAGTCTCCAGACACTGCAATTAGCAGAACTTAAGCCTTTCGTGGTAACAGAAACCCTTTGTTCCACTCACTAATCTCGTTGCCCTTCTCTGAACTCGTTCTACATCCTTCCTAAAATGAGGCCTCCAGACCTGTATGCAGTACTCAAGATGTGGCCTCACCATTGCCTTATACAAGGTGACAATCACCTCCTACCCCTGCTAGCAAAATTTCTGTATATCATTGACAAGACACCATGAGCTACTCTTGCAGCTTGTCTGCACTGCTCAAAAAACTTCATATCTGACTGCACAATTACCCCCAGGTCCTTTTCATTCTCTACTACCCTGAGTGTAGTACCACACAGTTGGTACGTTACTCTGGGGTTACTGCTACCCATATGCAGTACTTTACATTTGTCAATGTTAACTTCAGTTGCCACCTATCAGCCCATCTGCTTAACTTTTCTAGATCCAGTTGCAGTAGTATACTATGATTACTGTCATTAACATCCCTGCCAACCTTCACCTCGCCTACACACTTAGACATTAATTCTGATATACCTTCATCAATATCATTGATAAAGACAGAAAACAATGCTGCGCCGAACCCTGGGAGACTCCACTCATAACATTAGTCCATAAAGAGCAGTGTCCATCGGTTATCACTCTCTGTCTTCTCCCACTCAACCATCCTTTTATCCATTGTAGCAACTTGCCCTTAATGCCATACTGCTCTTTGATTAATTTGTACAGTAAAAAGCACAAATTTATTAAAGCACCTCGCTGATACAGAATCAGAGCACAGTTTCCTTCCCAGTTAACCAATGTTCTGGTAGGACTATCGGAGAGTGGGCAAATGTAATTTGAATTGATGCCTGGACATTTCAGTGTATGACGTGTAAGTCAAAGTGATGATGAACAGGTTGATGCATTCCACTTGGTCCCCGCGATGCTCAAAAGTGACGTACATGAACATACTCCCTAATCATCAATAATCCCTCTTCAATCAATTCTCCAAAATAATCCCATTTTTGTCCCAAAATACATTTAGTATCATCTTTTCTGAAGTGCATGGCTTGGAATTTCATCACATTTGGGAGTTGAAATGATGGGAATTTTTACAGGCTCACCTACTTTCAGGCTGAAATTAATGTGCTTATGACTCATTTGCAGTCATTATACATTCTAAGAAACCATCCACTTCAGCTTCATATTAAGTTTTATCAAACAGCATGCATCAACTAGTGTTCAGATGAACTCTATAAGTTGAAAGGGGGATCAATCTTACACACTTTTTGCTGAATAATGGACAATGCGGTGAACAGATATGATACTCACACTGAGTTCCTCACTCATGTTTTTCAACTTACTGCACTGATTTCCATGAATAAATTTCTCAACAGCAGAATTATCTGATGTTACAAGTTAGCTTGGTCAGATTGTGAGAAATCTTCTAATCAAGGATCCCTTTTTTAAACTTTTGGATGCCTTAATACACACCCCCTTTGTTACAAACAGTTCAACACCATGAACATTAACCACATGATGAATTTTAATGGGTTTCATCCTCCTTGCATTCAAAAATTGTTTATCTGCTCCCATCTCCAACTTTCTGTAATTTTCCAAAGACAATGTCATTTTTAATTTCAACTTTTTTTTTTTGCATTTTTGCCTCAAAAAGACATGTTCAATTTTTTTTTTTTTTAAGAACAAAACTCTGCAGGAATTATGAAATTCATATTTTTAGGATGATAGTAAATGGGAAAAAAAAATTCTGGGGGGGATTCTGACCTGTACAGTCTCTGACTAACACAATAGTTGCATTCCTAAAAAAATTTGTGCAAAGTAAAACTGGAGGTGTGATGCACTCCAGCATCCAAACCTGAGCAACATATTTTTATTGTTATTCTTTAAAATTGAATCCACATCAATTTGTTGTACAACAGTTCGGTGCACGACAATTCACTGTATGAAATAGTTAAGTGCACAAGACAATTTGGTGAACGAAATTTCACTGAATGTGACAATTTGGTGTATGACAAATTTTGAAGGGCAATTGGCAGCTATGGCAATTCGGTATATACAATGATTCAGTGAATTCTTTGGGAGAATTTGGCATGTGGCAAAGCAAGACAGAAAATGCAACCTTTTAATATGCCATACTGTAAATGGTGAATTTAGTGATCACAATACCATTCTTTATTTTATATTTTTGATGGAGCATTTCTTTTACCTTCATTTTTTTATGCTCATTCTCCTTTTTTTTTAGGAGATCCTTTCTTTCTCCTTCCCAACTCTGGCAACCAAATCTTTTTGTTTGAATAGCACCGGCTGCAACAGCCAAAAAAAAAAAAAAAAACCCAAAGTGAACTTCAGTAACTTTGTTTTCCTGTAGTTAATATCTGTCAGTAAGTTTCTTCTGAATTCCCAACATGCTATAACAGCACAGGCTCTGTCAACCTCAAAAAAAAAAATAATAATAATAAATAATAACAATAAAATAAATAAAGCAACTAGCAGTCTGATAACTTTTTTTTTTTTTCCATGTGCTGGTCAATAAATTTTTTGCAACTTCCCAAACCTCACAAATCCAAGCTGCTAGACTAGAACAAGCTTAAGAGTTCTCCATAAAAGGAAAACTACATTCATTAACTTTCCTTTCCTGTGGTTTCTGTGTAAATTAGTTTCTTCTGGCTTTGCAACCCTCAATCAGTCCATATTACTAAAACAGCATATGGCTTTAACAACTTTCACAGTGATAATCTTAATTTCTGTTCCTTTCACCTGGTTTCTGTGCCTGTAATTTTCTTGTAGTTTCCCAACCCACAAGCAATTCATGCTCCTGGAAAAGCATAGGATTCAACTGAGTAGGTATGTTAAGAAAAAAATAAATAATAAATAATCTTGTTTGGAGTAAAGGGGTTACAATGTGGGCAGAATCATGCTGAAATAATTATGGCTAAAGATTTCCTAACCTGTTTTGCTCTCTCACGTAACATAATTAGATAAATCCACTGATTTTTTACATTAAGTGTCAACAATTTCGCTTCCGCTTTCCTCTCAATTATCACAAAATCATTTAGTGCCCTAGTAGAATTCGATACACATTTGGCATCTCTATCCCTAAAAAATTCCTCATGTGTGAAGGTATGATGCAAAATACCTAATCAATTTGAAAACAAACTGAGCAGGTTCATTGACAGTTAACCATTCATATACAACCCCAGGGGCTCACATCTGGTGAGTATGGGCTTGACACATCCAGGGTCCTGAGCTGGATATCATCATTCTTCTCTTTCTTAGTGATTCCCTTCTACTTCTCTCTCTGCCCGGGTAACTCAGAAATTTTTTTTTAGCTGGTGCAGCATAAGCCTCAGGCTTCCTTGCACTATATGGCTAGTAATAATAATAATATGTAGTAATCTGATGTTGTTATATTATCTGCAAATTTATCTTTTCCTTCTAATGTTTACACATATAAAGAAGTATTTACTACCTTTCTTTGCATTCTTTGCCAGAGACTATTTGTAATCTGCCTTAGTTTGTCTATCTTCTTTTATGACTTGACTGCAGGCTACTTTATATCTATTGTAGGCGTCTGTATTATCACCTGATAATTTTTGCTATTGGTAACAATCATCAGCTAATCCTCCCTGCATAGAATTTAAAAACTGTCTGAGACCAAGTCACCTTTATGAAAGCAAAAGTCTATCCCTTTGCTTTTGACTACATTTACATATTTAAGTAAATCCCACAGAAACACTGTGATCACTGCCAACTGGTGATTATTTTATCTGCAGATTCTTAATAAACAGAGAATCAATGCTGATAATAGATGATGAATACTGCTTTCTCTTTGCTTCTCTAACATTATTATTATTATTAGCCATATGGTGCAAGGAAGCCTGCTGCACCAGCCAAAAAAAAATTTTTGAATTACCGAGAGAGAGAGAGAGAGAGAGAGAGAGAGAGAAGTAGAATGGAATCACCAAAAAAAGAAGAATGATGATATCCAGCTCAGGACCCTGGGTGTGGCAAGCCCATACTCACCAGATGTGAGCCCCTGGGGTTATGCCTGTGGTAAAAATGAGTCATCCAATAACTCCACAAATTTCTTGCCACTGTGTGAGTCACCAACCCATAAGTTCCAGTAAACATCTGGAAAGTTAAAATCCCTCAGTTTAAGACATTCTGATTTACTGACCCACTCTATTTGCCTATACAAATGTTCATTGTTTTCATTATGGTATGCCTATAACATACTCCTACACTCATTTTTGTTTTTTCAGTGCTTATGTCACTCCAAAATGACTGAACCCTGTACTGTCCATCCATATCAACTGGATGCTGTTGTTGTTATTTGGTTTTTAGGAGCTAAGGCCATATTGCTCTGGGGATATGTGGTGGTCATTCGCTGACCTTTCCGCACCCTCCATATTTGGTGTTCAAGGGTTCGAACCCCAGTCTAATCAAGAAGTGTGTGCTATGCACTGCTGCTTTTTTTTTTTTTTTTTTTTTTTTTGATTTGGTAGTTGTTGGCGCATCGGCTTCTGTGGCCATATTGCACCTCCCAAGGTCCTGAAAAAGGCCTCTGAGGTTGAGAAAATTCATATTTTAGTATTAAATCAGCTCACACCAACCATAAGAATAAGTATTTACTGTAACTAAAATATTTATTTACATATTAAAATAAAATAAATATTTACAAAAACTGCTATTATATTAAATATACATGTAAAAACATTAAAACTATGATAAAATCCTTGAGATAAAATACACTAAAATAAACTGGATTAAAAGCGATAAAAACGATAAAAATCTCTGGAGCTTTCGGAAGCTTGCGCTCCCTTCCTCAGCAGTAACAAAACTTCCTGCAGCACGTCCATATATATAACAGGCTCACGGTACCTATACACGTGGTGCAGTCGGCGCATGGTCTGAACTGGAAGCGGAAATAGCTCGGGAACGTGTTAAGCAAAACCGTTCATCCGTACTTAGGATAATAGTTTCAAACAGAGGATGCATACGCATACCTCTGTCCCTATTCATAATATTGTGGTCAGATGAACAGATTCGTAGGCTCTCGAGCCATTTACGGTTCCAGAACCCATGCGCTCGATCCACGATAACCGCATCCTCTGGGGAAATTTGATGCTGCTTCTCCCAAAAATGTTCGGCCACAGCAGACTTATTGTAATCAGCGGTTTTTATAGCATTTGCATGCTCCCCCAGACGATCCTTGAGCCGTCGTTTTGTCTCGCCACATAACACTCCCCACAATCCGGGCATTTTATCCTGTATACTACTCCACTACTCAGGTCCTTTGCTATTGGGTCTTTTACCTGAGACAACACTGTGTGCAACCTCCGCCCGGGAAGCTGCACACAGCGTGTTTTATAGCCCCGCAAAATTCTAGCAAGATGCTCAGTAACGCCCGGATAGTAAGGAATGTATGCGGTAGCGACAGGAACAAACGGTTCCTGACGGTTAGACTCTATTCCTCTACTAAATCTGTCTATGATCCTCTGGGGGTATCCGCATTTTCTAAGGTCTGCTGTGACCCGTCTAATTTCACATTCTTTGTCCTCAGAGGTGGTGCAGTGTGACCCTGCTCTATCTAGTAGAGCTTTCACTACACTATTCTTATGCTGCCCAGCTTGTGCTGAACTATAATGGGTGTACTGGCCTCTGCACATAGGTTTTTTAAACACAGAAGTTTTTAGCCTAGGGCCTACCCTATAGTGGGCCAGTCCAACTATGTCATAAAAGACAGTAAAAACTTTGTGAATTTTGTGAAAGATTTGACTGTAAATGAAAACGACAGCATGATTTCTTTTGATGTGGTGTCACTATTCACATGCATTCCAATTAAACATGGAATATATTGTGTTAGAAGATCTTTGAGTAATGATGTCTCTTTGGGTAGTAGATCGCTTTTAAACGTAGAGGATATTTGTTCGGGTGTGGAGCTTTGTCTGGCCAGCACCACTATGGTGTACCAAGGTGTTATGTACAAACAGGTTCAGGGTACAGCCATGGGATCTCCTATTAGTGCCATCGTGGCCAATCTGGCCATGGAGGAGTTAGAGGACAGGGTTTTTAGTGGATGTCAGTTTCCCATAAAGAAATGGAAAAGGTATGTTGATGATACCTTTAGCGTGGTCCAGAAGGGGAGAGAGGATGATGCACTCCATTGGTTTAATAGCTTCTCCCAATTTATACAATTTACCTCAGAGGTGGAAACAGGAGGTACCCTTCCTTTCTTGGATGTACTGGTCTCTAGGGTAGGCCCTAGGCTAAAAACTTCTGTGTTTAAAAAACCTATGTGCAGAGGCCAGTACACCCATTATAGTTCAGCACAAGCTGGGCAGCATAAGAATAGTGTAGTGAAAGCTCTACTAGATAGAGCAGGGTCACACTGCACCACCTCTGAGGACAAAGAATGTGAAATTAGACGGGTCACAGCAGACCTTAGAAAATGCGGATACCCCCAGAGGATCATAGACGGATTTAGTAGAGGAATAGAGTCTAACCGTCAGGAACCGTTTGTTCCTGTCGCTACCGCATACATTCCTTACTATCCGGGCGTTACTGAGCATCTCGCTAGAATTTTGCAGGGCTATAAAACACGCTGTGTGCAGCTTCCCGGGCGGAGGTTGCACACAGTGTTGTCTCAGGTAAAAGACCCAATAGCAAAGGACCTGAGTAGTGGAGTAGTATACAGGATAAAATGCCCGGATTGTGGGGAGTGTTATGTGGGCGAGACAAAACGACGGCTCAAGGATCGTCTGGGGGAGCATGCAAATGCTATAAAAACCGCTGATTACAATAAGTCTGCTGTGGCCGAACATTTTTGGGAGAAGCAGCATCAAATTTCCCCAGAGGATGCGGTTATCGTGGATCGAGCGCATGGGTTCTGGAACCGTAAATGGCTCGAGAGCCTACGAATCTGTTCATCCGACCACAATATTATGAATAGGGACAGAGGTATGCATATGCATCCTCTGTTTGAAACTATTATCCTAAGTACGGATGAACGGTTTTGCTTAACACGTTCCCGAGCTATTTCCGCTTCCAGTTCAGACCATGCGCCGACTGCACCACGTGTATAGGTACCGTGAGCCTGTTATATACATGGACGTGCTGCAGGAAGTTTTGTTACTGCTGAGGAAGGGAGTGCAAGCTTCCGAAAGCTCCAGAGATTTTTATCGTTTTTATCGCTTTTAATCCGGTTTATTTTAGTGTATTTTATCTCAAGGATTTTATCATAGTTTTAATGTTTTTACATGTATATTTAATATAATAGCAGTTTTTGTAAATATTTATTTTATTTTAATATGTAAATAAATATTTTAGTTACAGTAAATACTTATTCTTATGGTTGGTGTGAGCTGATTTAATACTAAAATATAAAATACCTCCCAAGGTTTTTGCAGTACTTTGATCCAAGCCCGAGGCGGGAATCGAACCCGCGACCTTTGGGTTGCCGGGCAGGTACTTTACCCACTCGGCTAGCCTGGTCGGCTGCACTGCTGCTCCTGCCTACCTGGCTACAGAGGCACTTCAACTGGATGCACTTCCTTAAATTTTATATGATTCTTAAATATGAGCATAAACCCCCTCCTCCCTCCCAGTTGTCTGTCTTTTCTATACACATTGTACTACACATATATTCTGCTTTCCTTAAGTCTGGGTGACAACTATGTCTCCAATATTTCCACAATGTCTGCATTTAATGACTTGACCTTAAATTTATCAATCTTGACTTCAAATTCATCAAATTTATTTACTATACTGATACCATTAGTGTAAACACACTAATGGTATCTGTACTAGTGTACACACAAGTATACATGCACCTGTTTTCACTGTCTGTAACCCTATAAAATTCCATGCTCATAGTTGTTCCAAAAAAAAAAAAAAAGGCTTCGACTATTGTTCACCAGCAGAAAATAATTTCATCAATCAATTGGGTTATGTTCTCAGTACAAAACTCAACTATATTGTCCAGTGACTAAAGAAGCCAAAACTATTACATTCAGTATATCACAATCTCAAAAATACCAAAAATTTCACCCCTCTTATTTATACATTTATAAAGGTTTCAGAGTCCTTACCTTATGATACTCCACTTGCAAAGACATTGGACTAGTCTGAGTTGAGGTACTGACTGTGCGTGACCTCTCCCTAGCAGAAGGTTTCTGAACCTGTAAACATTCATTTTGTTATTTATAATCATTTAATAAACAGAAAATATCTAAAAAAATAATAAAAATAAAAATTATTAAAAAAAAAGTTCATCAACTGCAGTACTTCTTTTGGTCTGAAACTAAGACATTTTGTGCATTTAAAAAGGTAGATATAGATCATAAAAAAAATAACAGAATAGCTATTTAGCCTAGCAGTTCAAAATAATGGAAACAGAGAACTACCCTGTAATTTGTTTTTTGGGAGACTGCTCATAGAAAAATAATGGTCTTAATTCTCAAAATAAGGTAATTTTTATGCTTTTGCAAGATGTCTTAGTGTTGCTATTATGCACAGAAATTCTGTTGCCATTTATAGGAGGTATGATAAAAAAGTAAGGTTTCCAGGCCAAATACCAAAGAATCACTCCCCATGGGAGAAGTTCAGGGTATATTTGTCAGATGGCATGCTTAACTTCTGACTTTTGAAAAGTTGGAGATGGTTTGTTATTGTTTGTTATTTGGTTTTTAGGAGCTAATCTAAGGCCATATTGCTCCGGGAATATGCGGTGGTCATTCCCTGACCTTTCCGCATCCTCCGTATTTGGTGGTGACGGGCTCGAACCCCGGTCTAATCAAGAAGCGTGTGCTACGCACTGCTGCTCCTTCCCACCTGGCTACGGAGGTTGCCAGGTGGTTCAATTTGGTTCAGAAAACTTGTTTTCCAAGTAGCATTACTGAATGAAATAGGTTCACCAAATAAGATTATGTTATTTAAGTTAAATGTTTTTCCAAAAGATGCTCTTGAAGCAGTTAAAATGGAGCCCCATCAAGCTCTCAGCTGCCCAACTTAACAACAGAGATCACTCTTGTGCACCAGGCAAGACAGTGTCAATCTTCAAGGCAGAATGCACTGGTCCCACAGCAACTGGTTATTGTTGGTGACTCTATTGTCAGGGAAATAGGAAATATATTGTGCAAAAAAAGATAGGTGGAATAGGACCATAGTATATCTGCCAGAAGCAAAAGTCAATGACATTGCTCTACAATGTTAGATATCATCTTTTAAGGGCACAAAGGGTGATATTGTTGTACCATTGACACTATTTAGCATTAACAGAAGCATAAATTGTAATATATTGTAAATTTAAATTTTGTAATTTTTCTTAAGTTCTAATTTTGCCTAAATAATTTGTTACAAAATCCACTTTCAGTAAGTCCAATACAAGTCTAAGAACTTCATGACACATATGGAAATGCCTGCAGGCCATTTCTGGTTTGTATCATGAGTTCGTCACTTCTATAGCCTGTGGCATTTATTCAAGGTCAGTCTAGTAGACAAACCAAGCTCAACTGATGATTCTTTTCTTTGTATCTGATATAAGGTGTGTACCAATCTCAAATTAAAGTGGTGCATTACTAGAATTTGAGTCACTTAAGAAATGGGTGCTTGCCCTAGCAACAAATGTAACTGGGAGCTTGTCCGGGACTCAAGTATCTCATCTTTTTTTATTTATTATTATTATTTTTTTATCATTGTTTTATTCGTTTTTTTTTTTTTTTTTTTTTTGACTGGTGCAGCATAAGCCATAGGCTTTCTTGCACCATGCGGCCATTACTAATACTAATACTAATATGATGCAAGAAAGCAAGTTTATAAGCATTGGCTGCCAAAAAAAAAAAAAAGGAAAAAAAAAATACTTACCATTTCACCCATCCATTCATTCTAAAAGCTTGCCCAGTTCTTCTTTGAATTTATTTAAGCTATCAACTTCCACAAATGACAGATGGAAGTTTGTTCCAGCAATCAACTACCCACTGGCTAAAGGCAAATTTCCGCACATCTATTCTACAACTGTCTTTCCTTAATTTGAGTTTATGCCTCCTCAGCAGGACTGTGCCAGGCTATATAGCTGACCTGGTGCAAACTTCTTATTGCCACCCATACACCCCACGGTCATTTTTCTTATATAAATTTTTTTCTGGGAATTTAAAAAATATATATTTCCAAAATAATATATAATTTCATTTTTAAACACAAAACATACTGTATTATAATACATGAAGAAAATATGTTAAAATTAAAATAAAATAACAAAAATAAATTAATTTGCTTTGCCTGCAGACAATAAAAGTTTCAGAGAAAAATTTGAAACTTTGTGTTTTTTAATATTGCTCACTGTGGAGTACTACTAGAAAAAAAATTATAAAGTTCCTGTATAATTACAAAAAAAATCAATTGTCTCAAAAGATATTTTTGTCACATAATTCACTACTAAATTCAAAGTATGTGCAGCACATGGTACGAAAAAGGCTCAGGGGTCTATATCTAAATTTTTTTCCTGAAGACAGTTATGTTTTCCTCTCATATTGGCCCCATTGTTGTGGCCTTGCCCACACATATTTTGAATATTAATATTATATTTTTCCAAAAATTCTAAAATGAATGTAGTTAGCCCACTACCAATCGTATTTTCAATTTCACAGAAATGTTCTCTAATTTAATTTTTTGTGTTTCATCATTAAAAATTACAAATCTTAAAATAACTGCCAATTGTTCCTGATGACTGGCATTAGGGGTACAATCTAAAATCAAAGAATAATATTTAGCTTCCTGCAACTTATCTAAAATTTTTGTCCTTATTTCTTACTATATCTAAAATATCATTTTGAATGTTGTCTCCTAAATAATGTGGTATGTGAAGTTCATCAATGTGAATATGTTGGATGTTGAATATGTTCCACCATTTACAAGTGGAACAGAAACAGTACTATTTAAAAATAATTTACAATTATAACAAAAGACAGCATTTTGCAAAATCGAATGCAGAAACCAATTCACCATTTTGTAATTTTTTAGTGTAATTTTTAATAGAAAAGTCTCTTCTATTATCTTTATCTTTTGGAAAACCAAAATTTTTTAATTGTTCTGTTTTGTTTTCAACTAACATCATTCTTATTATATTATTTAAAATTTGTGGCTATTTACCAGGATCACTAAGTGAAATTAGTTGATCTTTTATACCACTATTCTGACCTTCACTTTCCTCTTCATCCGAATTTGCTTCATTTGCATCTAGTGTTTCTTGCTGAATTGGAATATCAACATCTTGGACAGGTTGAACATTCATGTGTTTCAGTTTCTTCATCAATAGTAGTAATGCTAGAGGAAGTCGATGGACTTGGCTGTGGTTCGATATCTAGAAACCTGGTAATCGAACTTGTTGCTTGTTTTATTTGGTCGCTTTTCATCTTTCTTCTGTTTCTGTATTCATAACCAGAGAGTCGTTTCCTTCCTCAGACATCTGAGAAATATTTAAAACAAAAGCTTTAAATTTAAAATTCATTATTTGTTAATATAAAATATGACAAAATGCATTCTTCGATACGTTGAACTTTTAGTCTCCTTACTCTTTGCCATCTCTTTTAGTGTTTACAGAACATTGGTCTTTACCACCTCTTAGTCTCTGTTGCCCTGGTGCGGTACACCACCTGCACCAATGGGTTGGCACGGCTCTGCTCCTCAAGTTCATAATCTGAGCAAGAAGAAGAATCCCATCAGCACTGAGCCTGCTGAAACCATTGAAGGCCTTATACACCTCAACCAGATCACTCGCAGGTGCTTAGTCTCCAGATGCAATTTGACAACTTAAGTCTTTCATGGTAAGAGCATCCCTTTGTTCCCCTCACCATTCTTGTTGCTCTTCTCTATACTTGTTCAAGCAATTCTACATCCTTCCTCAGATGAGGCCTTGAGACCTGTACACAGTACACATGGAGTAGCTTGACCATTGCCTTATACAAGGGGATAATCACCTCCTTATCCCTGCTAGCAAAATCTCTGTATATTATTGACAAGACCCCATGACCTGATCTGGCAGCCTGTCTGCACTGCTCAGAAAACTTCATATCTAACTGCACAATTATCCCAGGGCTCTTTCATTCTCCACTACCCTGAGTGTAACACAACACAGTTGGTACATTTCTCTTTGATTACTACAACCCATACGCAGTACTTTACATTTGTCAATGTTAAACTTAAGTTGCCACTTCTCAGCCCATCTGCCCAACTTTTCTAGTTGGGCAGATGGGCTGAGAAGATCCTGTTGCAGTAGCACACTGTCATTACTGTCATTAACAACCCTACCAACCTTTGTATCATCTGCAAACTTCAACATTAAGCTTGATATATCTTCATCAACATCATCGATAAATATACAAAACAAGAATGGGCCCAATACCAAACCTGGGTTCGGTACTAATAACATTAGTAATAACCACTAATAACATCAGTCCATGAAGAACAGTGTCCACTGATTACCACTCTCTGTCTTCTCCCACTCAACTATTTTTTTATCCATTGTAGCAACTTACCTTTAATGGCATACTTCTCCAATCTGTATAGTAGTCTTTCATGTGCAGCAGTATCAAAAGCTTTCCTGAAATCCAAGTATATAATATCAAAATTATATTTTACATCCAGTTCCTTTGTGACCACATCATAGTTGGTTGGTAGATATGTTCTTTAATGGCACAAGGGCTATTAAGGCCATATTGTGCCTCATTCTGTTCAGTAGTGTGTAGTTGAAAGTCAAAATCTGTTAAATAATCATGTCTGCTTCAAGAATGCACAGAACTTGACTAGATTTGTTTTGTCTCTAATCAGAAGAGATAATAACGGATCTTGCAGATGAAAAAGCAATGTGAAAATTTTGTTTTTAATGTTAATATAATGGTTACACTCTATTAATATATGCTTCACTTTAAGAACAGACTGACAATATCTACAGAGGCAGATCTTCCCCCATGAGCAGATAAATGTTGATTAGATGTGTGTGACCAATATGCAGCCTATCCAGGACAGGACCACCTGCTCTTGCCTATTTCATCTCACCCGTTTAAATTGCAGCAGCTTATTTCCACCCTGAGCCAGCCAGATTTGCAACCATTGTTCTTCATGCACATTTTTTATAACTGATTTGTAGTCTGTATGCGGCACTTGGTAGTTAGGAGAGCATGTTGTGGTTGGATTTTGAGCGGTTTGATCTGAAAATATTAATTTCCTTTGATGGTTGGATACCATAACCTGGTATCCAACAGAAAGAGACTGATTGGTTAGCAGCATATAACGCAATTATCTGTGATCTGATTTGCTTTGAAATAGGGTGGATTTGCTTGGATGAATTTTTTATCGCTATTATTGCACACAAAGAGTCAGGATAGATCACTGTTTGCTTACAGGGCAGATGACTCACGTGATCTAGAGCTATCTTAATCACAAACAGTATAGACACTGCATTCCTTGGAAGAGATACAGAACCAGAAAAGATAGTAGAAACTGCCTCTTCACCTACTGTTGTATCTGTAATAGTCATATAGTAATAGAGGCATGTGATGCAAGAAAGCAAAAGTATGAGCTTATGTAGCATCAGCCAAAAAAAAAAAAATAATAATAATAAATAAAATAAAAAAAATTCACACAACCATTCCCTCTAAAAGTTTGTCCAGTTCCTCCTTGAATTTACTTAAGCTTCCACAACAGATGGAATTTTGTTGCAGCAATTAACTACCTGCTGGCTAAAGGCAAATTTTCAAACATCTATTCTACAACTGTCTTTCCTCAATTTGAATTTATGCACCTTAGGTTCATATTCTGAGCAAGTGGAAGAATCCCATCAGAATTCAGCATGCTCAACCCATTCAAGGCCTTATACACCTCAATCAGATCACCTCGCAGGTGCCTAGTCTCAGACACTAATGTGCAGAACTTAATCCTCTCTTGATAAGAGGATCCGTTCATTCCCCCTCACCAGTCTTGTTGCCCTTCTCTATACACACTCAAGCAAATCTACATCCTTCCTAAAATGAAGCCTCCAGACCTGTACTCAAGGCATGGCCTGACCATTGTTTTATACAAAGGGATAATCACCTCCTTTTCCCTGCTGACAAACTTCCTGTATACCCCATGACTTGGGGGTTTTGTCAATGATATACAGGAATTTTGCAGCCTGTCTGCATTGCTCAGAAAACTTTGTATCTGACTGCACAATTACTCCCAGGTCTTTTTTATTTTCTACAACCCTAAGTAGTACAACACAGTTGGTACGCTCCTCTGGGGGTTACTTCTACCCAGTGTTTTTTTGGGTCAGTACACAACGGTACGGCGTACTGGCACCTTTATTAACAGTGACGTGTGACATTTGGATGTAGTGTGCTTCGAAATTTGTAATATTCCGTAAATTTTTTTCACATGTTTACCTACTATTCAAATAAGTTTAAAATTATTTATCTAAATTTGCATTTTCACTGCCTATTGTTAAGATATTTTCTATATACCAGTAAAACTGTATAACCACTTTTATAATTCTAAATTACTCAGTTGAACCTATATAATTATTTTGACTTTCCCTTGGAAGTTAGTTTTAAAATAGTTTCCATTGAGCGAAGAAAATTTTCATATAGTGAACGGATAGGAGAGAATTACATAACTCGGTAAGGCCTGTTCGCATTTCTGGCCTTCAGGCAATTTAGGCAATTAGTGCTGCTGTGCGAATTAAGAGAGCTAAAGGGATTACCATTCTACAACTTAGTGGTACCTGGTAAAACCTATCCGACCACCTGTCCCACATAGGGAGAAGTCGCGCTGGTCAAGAGTGTGCAGATCAAGCTGTATTCCCAATGGGCTCTGGTCCACCTTCTACTGCAGTCGTGTCCATACTTTTCCCATACAGGGGCAATATTCAAAAAAAATTCAAAGTTAGATTTCTTTAGTGTGTTACATTTTCCATATCTTGTTGCATGTAAAAGTCAAATTGAAAATATTCAAAAATTTTATTAAGTATAATACATAATTACATTTACTGAACAAAACATTTAATAAAATATTTTTTTACTAATTAACAAAATTTAAAATGCTGTTTTAGTTCACTTTTTGGGTGGGCCGTAGGTTGGACCCGCTGTGAATCAACTGTAAACGTCCCGTTCAAGAATTAGGAGGGAGTGATTTTCTTTTACCCTGACAAATAATCATCTGTTGTTTCGCAGAAGTGTGTTATCCACATTTTTCCTGAATATCATAGTACCCGAATATATCCGAATGACACTGACATTTTGGACAGTTTCTAAAAAAAAAAAAAAATATAAAATTTAAGAAATAGTGACAATACAGATGATGAGAGAAGAAAAACGAGGACAATTAAGGTATTAAACCTTCTAAACACGAAATGTTGGCATTTGGTGAGAATGAAGTTAGAAAATTGTCACTCAGGTTAAATGAAAGAGATACAATTTGTGGATTTCGGGAATACCTAATTGAAAAGATGGTTTCAGAAGCATTGAAGCATTTGATGAACGCTCTGAGTATGATACCAATTTCATCGAGTCAATGTGAATGAGGATTTTCACAAATGAATCTGATTGCCAGCCCAACCAGAGCTTCATTGATGACAAAAACAGTTTCTTCACTATTGTTTCTTAAAACTGTAGGCCCACTGCTGACCCGGTTCGATCCAGCAAAATGTCGATTCTTAGATGCTTCGGAAACATCATTCAGCAACCGACACACAAAGAGGAAGAAAAGAAGTCGGCATAGGGTGTCGGATGAAAACTTAATAAAAATTTGGAATATTCTACAAAAACTTTATTATGGAATTATTTTTACTTGTTATTTATTTTTAGGGTCCGTAGTCTAACGAAGGACCCTTATAATGTCACTCGGTTGTCTGTTTGTCCATCCGTCTGTCACAGTATTTATCTCCGGAACCACTCAACCTACTGACTTGAAATTTTGCACGGGTTTGTACATCATGTGGGCCAACATAAAGCCTTGATGATCATTGTTGACAAAAATTTGTCTGAGAAATGAGGGGTAAAATGTGGGGTGGACATAAAATGTCAACAACCTATAGTTTATTATGCACTGTTGAAAAGAGCTCAACAAGTAGGTTTAAAATAGATTATCAAGGGAAAACTATTACGATTGAAATCTATGATTTACTTTTTGTGTTAAAATTAAAAAAGCAATTTTTTATTGCATTTCAATTCTTTGTACTAAGTAACTCTCCTTTTGGTGACAAAAATGTTGCTAAATAGTTAGTTAATAATTCTATAAAGGTCATTTATAAATTTTGCGACGAGAAATATTTTTTAACAATTTTTAAAGCTAGAGTTCTCCTGGCAAAGAGGTACTCAGAGAGCCAGTGTTGAGGCGGCAGTGGTGGGAAGGCATCTGCGCAGAATCTCGCATGGCCCTCACCTGCCAGTTGCTTCTCCCCCAAGACTTTAATCGCTTATCCAGGAAGAAGTCGGAGTCGATTCTCCCACCCTTGTCATTCACAACAACTGGAAAGACTCAAATAGACAACGTTTTCGTTAGTTACTCAGTTTTAGGCCAAGCCAGGGTACTAGAAACTTTTTTCAGTTACCATAAAGCTTTCTATTTGAGATACTACACTAATGACCATTCGTGACTAGGGATCCTTCATCCTGAATGCCCGGCACTCAGTAGTTGACCGATTTATTTACTTATTTTACTTTTTTTTTAATATATAAAGGTAAGGTGCGGCCATTATCAACCCACTGCAGGATGGAAGCCTCCTCAACAATTCATGTTGAGGGAAATGGACCATAATCTGCCACGCTGGTCCAGTGCGGGTTGGCAGAGCGACCGTATTCAGCAGTCAGGGGTTGGAACCCTGGTCTACTCAAAGAGCGTGTGCTACTGCACTCCCGCTCCTGACTGCTCGGCTACAGAGGCCGTAGCCGTTTTTTAATACACTTGAATAATAAATTTATGCTTAATAAATTGTGTTAATCTTCTAAATTTGTTGTTCTTATTCCAAAAACATTACTACTAAAGTAACAATATCAGGAAAAAAAATTTTAGAGTACTTTTCATATCCTTTTAATTTTCAATTTTTCCTGATAGCTAAGAATGAGTACTGGCACCTATTTTTTTACAAAAAAGCACTGCTTCTCCCCATATGCAGTACTTTGCATTTATCAATGTTAAACTTCAGTTGCCACTCCTCAGTCTATCTGCCCAAATTTTCTAGTTCCTGTTGCAGTAGTGTACTGTCTTTGCTGTCATTAACAACCCTGCCAACCTTTGTATCATCTGCAAACTTGGCATTAAGTCTGATATACCTTCATCTATATCATTGATAAATACACAAAACAACAATAGGCCCAGCAAGGAACTGAACCCTGGGGACTCCACTAACATTAGTCCACGAAGAGCAGCACCCACTGATTACCACCCTCTGTCTTATCCCACTCAACCACCCTTTTATCCATTGTAGCAACTTATTCTTAATACCATTCTGCTCCAATTTGTACAGAAGTCTTCCATGTGCAAAAGTGTCAAAAGCTTTCCTGAAATCCAAGTATATGATATCAAAATTATTTTTTGCATCCAGTTCCTTTGTAACCACATCATAATATCCAATCAAATTTGTCAGACAAGATTTTCCCTTAACAAACCCATGCCGTGTCTGAATTATTGCTGCAGTCTTGTCTAGATAATCTTGCAATGTACCTTTAACCAGTGACTCCATTATTTTCCCCCGAACAGAAGTTAAACTATATGGTCTGTAATTACTCGTGTCACTCTTCGATCCCCCCCCCCCTTTGTGAAATGGGGATACATTTGCACATCTCCAGTCTGTGGGGACTTCCACTGAGTCCAAGGATGCTCTCATAACCATGGCTAAGGGTTTGCTTAGTTCCTTTGCCGCCTCCTTTAATATAATTGGATAGATCCCATCCACCCCAGGTGCTTTCTTATGTTTAAGTTCAAAAATTTCTGCTCCACTTTGCTCTCAGTTATTACAAAATCATTTAGTACCCTGTTACAATTTGATAAACATCTGGCATTTTCCTTCTTTGATAACTCCTCATGTGGGAATGTAGATGCAAAATACCCATTGAGTTTGTTTGCTATCTGAGCAGGATCATCAACAGTCGAACCATCGATATCAAGTGGACCAATATGATTCATCCCTTCCTTTTAGAGTTTATATAGTTTTTCTTAGCACTCTGTTTTTGTGAGTGCTAAGAAAAACAGCAATCCGTGCTGTTTTTCTTAGCACTCTTTGCCAAAGATTTCTCATAATCTGCCTTCACTTGCCTGATCTCCTTTGTGACTTAATTATAGTCTAGCTTATATCTGCCATAGGCTTCTGTGTCGCCTGATAATTTATATGCATCCCTTGCACTTTTCTTCTCGACGAGTCTCATTAGTTTATTTGTCAACCATTTAGGCCTAAAACTTGAAGAAAAATATTTCTTAATAGGTATGAAAAGTCTAGTAGCTTCCATGACTAATTCCTTGAAAGCTTCCCCTTAGAATTTGCTGTTGGTAACATCATCAGTTGGTTCCAGTGTACAGAATTTAAAAACTGTCTGAGACTGCTGTAGTCACCTTTATGAAGCAAAAACCCTTTCCTTTACCCCTGATGGTAATTATATCTTTAAGTAAATTCCACATTAGTACACTTACCACCTTGTGGTTCCTTTATCTGCTAATTCTTAATACACAAATGATCACTGCTGATAACCAAACGGAGAGTATTACCCTCTCTAGTTGCCTCTCAAACATGCTGCTGCAGAAAACAATCATCCAATAAATGCACAAAAGTCTTGCTAGTGTGCAAGTGACCAACCCACAAGTTCCAGTCAATAGCTGTGAAATTAAAATCCCCCATTATAAGACATTCTGATTTACCAGCCCACTCTATTTCTCTGTACAATTGCTCGTTGAACTCATTCGAGTCATTAGGCCTATAACCCATATAGTTTTTGAGCCATCGGTATATGCAGGGTGTCTCATGGCAAAACTTCAGGAATTCATTCCATCAGGAATGAATTTACTGTCATATGTAGACAATAAAAATATTTTATATAAACATAGTTCCAGAAATGCTTGGTTCCCGAGTTATTAACCGGAATGTCTTATCTCCTGCAGGTAATTTCCTTCAGCACAAGGTGCTGACAGAATCTGGTGGTTTTCCATTCCGACCATGTACTCAACTCAGAAGCAAGCGGATATGCATTTTATGAACAGTTTGGTGGAGGACGGAAATGCTCTGGAGGCTCGTCGTTTGTACCATGAAAGGTTGCCAGAACGAAGATGTCCAGACAGGAAACCTTTGAAGGTATCCCTCACTGCCTTTGTGAACATGGGACCTTTACACCTCGTGCTGCTGACAGAGGATGACCAAGATCTACGACTCCTGAAGTAGAGGAGGAAATTTTGGATATTGTGCATGCCACTCCTGAAATCAAACACGCAGAATAGCAATGCAACTGGCTGTTCAATGTTCAGCTATTTGGAGAGTGTTGCAAGAATACCAACTGTATCCTTATCATCTGCAATGGGTACAGGTCTTGTCACCAGCAGATTATTCTGCGTGAGAGGTTCTGCCAGTGGTTCTTGCAGCAGTGTGGTACAACTCCTCACTTTCCTGCCTTAATGATATTCACAGATGAAGCACAGTTCACACAAGATGGAATCCAAAACTTTTACAATCAGCATGTATGGGCTGAGGAAAACCCACATGCAATTCTTCCATTACATCATCAACAGCGGTTCAGCCTCAACATCTGGGCAGGTGTTTTTGGTGATAAGTTATTTGGGCCCCATGTACTTCCATACAAACTCACAGCGCAGGCGTACAGAAACTTTCTGGAAAACAGCATGCCTGATTTCTTAGATGACGCACCACTGATCATTCATCAACAAGCACACGATGGCTCTCCCGCACATTTCAGCCATCTAGCTCGCAATTACTGGAATCAAAGGTTTCCTGGTCGGTAGATAAGAGGTGGACCAACTGCCTGGCCTCCATACTCACTGATTTAAACCCACTAGATTTCTTCTTGTGGAGCCATTTAAAGTCATTGGTGTATTCGACTCCGGTAGCTGATGTGGAAACTCTCCGCAATCGAATTGTGGCAGGTTATGAGACAATACAAAACAAGCCAGGAATTTGGCATCGTCTTTGCGAGTCCATGAGACGTCAATGTGAGGCCTGTATTCAGGCAGAAGGTGGGCATTTTGAACAATTACTATAAAGTGATGTGAACAGTAAAGTATCATAGACAGACCTTCAAAACTCGGAAACCAAGCATTTCCGGAACTATGTTGATATAAAATATTTTTATTGTCTACATATGAGGAACTCATTCCTGAAGTTATGCCATGTATTTTTAAGACACCCTGTATATATGAAAACACAGAATTTTTAGCTATATGTGCAGCATGGAGTTTCCTGATGGTGAGATCTTCAGCCTGTTTTTCCCCTTTTTTGTTGGAAAGAACAATCACAGACCAGTGTACAACTAGACCATAGCGGATTATCAGTGAGGATGAGCCCACCAGAGGAAGAGAGGGGCAGTGGGAAGAGAGACAAAAGCTGTCACCTCACCAGGGGAAAAGGATCACTTAAGAGAGCACGATGCAGAGAGCCACATTGGTAGCAGGGCTACATATTGTATTGGTCTGTGTAAGGTCCTTTTAAGAGGTATTCATTTCCGATGAGTGGTCACACCTGGGACAGAGGTCCTGTCCAGGAATAGAAGATGTCAAGTCCAAGTTTACTAATGTTTGGCAAGATGTTCTTACAGTCTTCGTTAAGAGTACATCAGTTCCAGTGGGAAGCCAAGGTCTTCTGTGTGGTTATAGTTGCACTTGTTGTGACAGTCTTGCATCCCATTTTAGGTGTAGTTTGACGGCTGCAGAAGGGTCAAGCGTCTAGTTAAGAGGTTTCAGACAGCTTTGTTAGTGGTTTGATCTTCCAGGATGTAGTGCTCTCTGTCTTTTGAAATAAACTGTATCTGGGTGATAAGTAGGCCTCGGAGGTCCTTACAGAGCTGGCAATCATGCATGAGGTGTTCCCATGTCTCCAAGGAACCGCACACACATAGTGGGTTGTTTGAGATTCCAAGTAGTGTTAGCTTACTTCAAATGGCACCGTGTCATGTGAGGAGGTTTGGTTTGGTTTTTTTTTTTAGGAGCATTAGCAACTAAGGCCATATTGCTCCGGGATATGCGGTGGTCATTCCCTGACCTTTCCGCATCCTCCATATTTGGTGGTGACGGGCTCGAACCCCGGTCTAATCAAGAAGCGTGTGCTACGCAGTGCTGCTCCTTCCCACCTGGCTATGGAGGCGCCTCATGTGAGGAGGTAAGTAGTATAGAGGCCTGGGGAGAACCAGGGTAGAGACTATGGATATACTGCTTGTTGTTGTTGTTATTATTTGGTTTTTAGGAGCACTAGCAACTAAGGCCATATTGCTCCGGGGATATGCGGTGGTCATTCCCTGACCTTTCCGCATCCTCCATATTTGGTGGATGCGGAAAGGTCTAATCAAGAAGCGTGTGCTACGCACTGTTGCTCCTGGCCACGTGGCTACGGAGGCGCCCCATATACTGCTTGAATGTCTGGGATGAACCTGCGGGTTATTACCTTTTGCTGACTCTGTCCAGTGTTGTTGCCAGATACTTGTAGTTTTTTTTTCTTTCCAGCAGGGCAATTATTTAAAGGGACCATGGTGTAGCTGATGAAAGTGGGTCTGTTCCTGTGGCTGAGTTGGTACAGCATGCCAGAGCACCACCTCAAAGTCAATGGGCAAAGCCCCTGCGATCACTTGCAAAGCATGTGTAGAGACTGTATTACATGCTTGCATCATGGTTAAGAGGACCAGCCTTTGTATGATGTGAAGCGTTCTGCAGTGCATGACTGTCTGTTAATGCCTTGTGAAACCATACTCCCGAGGCATGCGTTATTGCCAGGATGAAGACTGCATTGTAGAAGAGTGACAAGGTATGCCTCTTCAGCCCCCAGTCCTGGCAAGTCACTCTTACCACCATCTCTGTATATCTCTCGATCTTTTTGTGGATATGCTCCAGGTGAGGTAGAAAAGCCAGGTTTCTGTCAAGGATGACACCAAGGTACTTTAGCTCTGTAGCTAATTTGATGGTTCTGCCATTTATTTTGATTTGTGCAGGTCTCCTGGGCATGCGGTATCCTTTTAGAATGGATTAGGTCTTGGTTGAGGAGATATTTAGGCAATGCTTTTCCACCCAGCTCTGGAGGATTGTCAAGGCTCCATTCATAGATACCTCCATCTGGGCCTTAGTGTCTGTTGCCAAAATCAGTGAAAGGTTGTTTGCATAGGCCTGCACCTGGACAATCCCCCCCCCTGAGGTCCATGCAGAGAAATTCATCCAACACATAGTTAAACAGAAGCAGACCAAGCACAGAGCCCTGCAGACAGCCCCTGTAGATTTGTCTTTGCACCCTGCAATAGAGGGCTTGGACCATAATTTTCCTGTCACCGAGGTAGCTCCTAAGGTATTTATAGAGGTTCTCTGGAAGTTTGGTCATCTCGGCCGGGGAAGGATGCTCGGCCACCATAGGGTGTCGAATGCTCCCACAAAATCAGCTGAGACAACAAGGAGGTACTTCCGGTTGCAGTTTTAAGTGGCAGGGACAATGCTCTCCAACACATCAATGTTGGACCTTTTGGCTTTGAATCCAAATTGATTCTGGGCAGGTAGCTGTGCTGAGATGTAGTAGACTTCAATCCTCTGTGAAAGAAGCTGCTCAAAGACTTTACTAAACACTGAAATAAGTGCTACGTGACATAAGAATCAGGATGGTGTGGCAGCTTGGACAGATTCTTCAAGGTTAATTTGATGCTGGTGGTTTTTCAGTCAGTGACAAAACGGCCATATTGGAGGCAGTGGTTGTATAGGTCGAGGAGCAGATTTGGAGCAAAATCAGCAACTTTCTTATCTATTTCCAATTCAATCATATCCATATCCATTCTAGGTGATTTTTCATGTTTCTTAATTTGTTTAATGCAATTGAGAAATCAAGCGGAGTAAAAGGTTCTTGTGTGAGGGTGGATTGGTAGGTATCATTCTCATGGCAGAGTTGTTGCTCAGGAGTGTTCTAGCCATCTAGAGTTTCGAAGGTGGTGTTCAGGAAGTTATTGATCGAGTCTTGCCAGTTTTTAGTCATATTCCCCTGAGGAGTCCTAGTGGAGGGTTTCACCTCCCCTCTTGGTAGTTTGTTTGTAGTTCTATATATGATGTAGTGATTCTATATATGATGCCCCAGGGGTCAGAATTGGCAACTGTGGAGACCAGATGTTCCCAGGACAGCTTTTTCAGCTGCTTGACCATTGCAGTAAAGGTATTCCTGATTTCTTGGTATTGTTGCTTCAGGGTTTCCTCCTCCAGAGGGAACCAGGACTGCCTGACTCTCTGGAAAGCTCACCTTTTCTGGTTAACTTGTCTTTTGAGGGCATCAAGCTCCGTGGACAACCAAGGGACCTTGTTGCAGATTCTTCCTTTTGATGGCCTGATTAGCAGTGTTGGCAACCACCTTTGTGACCTCAAGTTGGTATCCTGATTCTGATAGTTTTCAGTCAGTCAGGAATTCTGTGAATTGGTGACAATGGCCTCCCTGAACACATCCCAGTTCACTTTGTCGACTGAATATCTTTGTAGCTTCTGGTTAGTGCTTGGTGTACTGATCTCTGCATGGTAAAGGTGATGGCAAGATGATCAGCAGACATGATCCAGCCATCTTGGACAGTCCAGTCTATTATACAGTGGGAGAGGGATCTGGTTGACAGGGTGATGTCCAGGGTAGCCTCCCAAAGAGTGGTGGTAAATGTTTGTAGGTTGTTTGGGCAGTTTAGGATGACAATGCCACTATTTGCTAGAAATTCTTCCATTTGCTGTCTGTTTCTTGATCCCCTGCGTTCCAGGGTCGCACTGTGCCGGGGGCGGATGGCAGTTCACATCAGCACCGATTAGGATCCTGGCAGCTGGCTGTTATTTTGGATTTTTTTTTTTTTTTTTTTTTTTTTAGGAGCATTAACAACTAATGCCATATTGCTCCGGGATATGTGGTGGTCATTCCTTGACCTTTCTGCATCCTCCGTATTTGGTGGTGACGGGCTCAAACCTCGGTCTAATCAAGAAGCATGTGCTCTCCCACCGCTGCTCCTTCCCTCCTGGCTACGGAAGCACCCTGGCAGATGGCAATTCCGTTAGAACATGATTGAGGTATTGAGTCGCTGACAGAATATCCTCACCTGGTCGCCAGTAAAGGGAGATAATGTAAAATTCTCCAAGGGAGGATATGATATGCACGCAAGAGGCTCAAGCAGAGAATAGATGAGAGATCTTGGTCACAGTTAAGTTCACGTTTCGAACGACGATGGCCATCGAGGGCATTTCACCCTCCACATGGACAATCTTATATGTCATGGGATACCCTCGTACTTCATTGTCATATACATAGGGTTCCTGTATGAGTACAATGTCATAATTTTCTTTGTCTACTTTTTTCTGTATCTGGCCTGTAACCACTTGCACATTGATTTGTAGGAATTGGCCCATTACATATTGATTTGTAGGAATTTAATGCACTTGGTATTAAATTGTTCAGGCAAGGTCCCCATATTCAATTCTTTGTTGGTGGGCACTCTTAGCTTTTAGATATACAAGACATTTGTTATCATGGATCGAGTGGGAATGAGGAAGTTTCTGGCCTTTACAGTTGGCTCATATGGGTTCTTTCTCTTTGTTAGGGCAGGTGTCAAAGCCATGCCCCTTCTCTGCACAGTGGCCACAAGTCAGTTTGGACACACGTGTGAGTTGGTGTCTGAAGCAGCAGCACCTAAAGCATTTGGGGACTGCTATATGTTCTCTGTAGCAGTGGGATACCCGATTTATGAATATCCTTGTTTGCCTTGTAAGTGCTTGCCATGCCTTCGGTGCAAGTTCCACAACCCAATTTATAAAAAATAAAATAAATTTTCTGTTTACACTCTGGGATGACCAAACGGTCAGAGGAGTTTACAAGATACACAGAATACAAGAAACAGCACCGTATTCAGCAGTCACGGTCTTGAACTCCGGTCACTCAAAGCACGTTATGGAGTTTCCATTTCTACTCTTCGTTTGGTATTTTGGCATGATGATGTTTGTCGGGTCCATATCAGGAAGGTCTTGTTGGACATTACATCTGCAAGGTGATCTGATTGAGGTGTATAAGGTGTTGAATGGTTTGAGCAAGCTCAGTGCTGATGGGATTCTTCCTCTTGCTCAGATTATGCACTTGAGGGGGCATAAACTCAAATTGAGGAAAGACAGTTGTAGAATAGATATACAGAAATTTTCCTTTAGCCAGCAGGTGGTTGATTAATGGAACAAACTTCCATTTTATTGTGGAAGTCTATAGATTAAATAAATTCAAGGAAGAACTGGACAAGCTATTGGAGCAAATGGATGGGTGAAATGGGAAGTTTTTTTTTTTTTGTTGATGCTGTGGATGCTTGCTTGTTGTTGAAGCTTGCTTTCTTGCATCACATGCCTCTGCTAATTTCTCTTGAAACAGAAATTAAGCTCATGGGTGTGTAATTACTCATGTTACTTTTTGATCCCCCCCTTTGTGAATTAGGGATATATTTGCATATCTCCAGTCCACAGGGACTCCCCTGAAATCCAAACATGTTCTTATAATTATGGCTAAGGGTTTTTACATCCTTCGCTTCCTCCCTTAATACAATTGGAAAGAGAAAGTTCATGTAACTTTTGTAATGGTGATACAGCAAAGATAGCAGTCATTCAAGAAGTGGTAAGAAAATAATATGAAACATTTGTTCCCGTTATGTAGTTTCTCTTATTCTTCTACAAATATTGGAATACAACTAGAATGTATTGAGCATTGTAGCTCTGTCTTTTACTAATCATGTTACCATTATGTACATATTTCCAATTTGGAAATAAACATAATAATACCAATGTAGGTCTTGAGTGCTTTATTATCTTCAAACAACACAGTTTAGTTAAACATCATGCCACTCAAGGAATACCTCAGATATAGAGATAACTGGATAGAGCTGAACCACTATGGGTGACTTTTTCATGTTCAGCCTTAACAATTTCTCTTCCAAGATCCTTTCAGTTATCACAAAATCATTTTGCTCCCTATTAGAGTTTGATAAACTTCTGGCATCCTCATCCTTAAAGAATTCCTCATGTGTGAGTGTAGATGCAAAATACCAATTCCGTTTGTCAGCAACCTGAGCATCAACAGTTAAACATCAACATCAAGTGGATCAATAGAATTCAGACACCTTCCTTTTTTTATTGTTAAAATAAAAAAGGGAACCTGTGATGGGTTTTTTTTTTTTTTTTATATATATATATTTTTTCCAGAGACTTCTCATAATCTGCCTTAGCTTGCCCAACCTGCTTTGAGACTTGACTAGTTTATATTTACCATGGGCTTCTGTATCACCTGATAGTTTATATACATCTTATGCATTTTTATTCTCTGCCACAGGTCTCATTAGTTCATCTAATATTCATTTAGGTCTAAGCCATTAACAGTATTTCCAGTTGGCATGAAAATGGTTGACTTCACAGAATGCTTCCCATTTAGAATTTGCTGTTATAACTCATAAGTTGGTCTCACTGCATTGAATTTAAAAATGTCTGAGACCACTACAGTCACTCTTATGAAAGCAAAAGCTCTTCCCTTTCCTCCTCTCAGTAGTTAAATCTTTATGTAAATTCCACATCAATACACTGTGATTACTGCCACCCAGTGGTCTTTTACCTGCAAATTCTTAATGCATGAAGAATTGCAGTTGATAATCAGATCAAGGGTATTGCTTCCTCTTGTTGGGCTTTAACATGCTGCTGTTGTAGAAAATAGTCATCCAATAAATCAGCAAAAGTCTTGCTAGAGTGTGAGTGACTGTCCACAAGTTTCAGTCAATATCTAGAAAATTAAAATTACCCATTATAAGGCATTCGGCTCACCACATTTTGTCGTATACTTGTTTGTTACACTCATCAGTCAGTAGGCCTAAACACACTCCTAATCTCATTTTCATTTTCCTAGTGCTTACATCACACATTACAATGCCACCCAATGTCAACTGGATGCACTTTCTTAGATTTAATATGCTTCTTAACTAAGAGCATAACCCCCTCCTTCCTTCCCTGTCTTCCATACACATTCCACTCCCCATGTTCAAACTCTGCATTCCTTACATCTGAGTAACAAGTCTCTGATATCCCTTCATCTGCATTTAATGACTTTATCAATACTTCAATTTCATAAAATTTATTTACTATGCTTCTAGCATTACCATACATGCAGGTACACATATATACAGCAGGTACACATACATACCCACAGCAGGGCTGGAAGTCTCAGACATTTTTTTTTCCAGGCTGCTGCATGTTCTGATAGAAGCAGTGCAAGAATCACTTTCACCTTTGCTTGTGGCTCTATTAATCTGTGTACCCACACCCAAACAATCAGTTTTCCGACCCACCTAACACTGTCTCGACAGTTTCAACAAATATTCTTGTACTCCTATCTTAATGTATCCCATCCCTGTATATCTCTTTCCTCTGCTGCAAAAGCCTGTGGTTTTTGTGGCAGAGCAATTTTATGCTATCTGACAATCAAAATCACACTACCTTTAATGGAGATGAAATGGCATCCAGAACAGTGCTCTTGAAAATCTCATGGATCTCTACAGGAATAGTCCTGTTTCTTGAACCTCTTTGTTGTAATTTCAATTTATGTTTGGACTGATGTGATTTATTAGTTTCTGATGATAGGAAAACATCCTTCAAAAAGTAGCACATTCCTTTCACTCATCCTACCCTTCCCTTTTAGGCATTAATATTATTCTTTCTGGGGTTTGAATCTTCCCATTGGTTTTTTAAAACTCCCTTGTTATTCCTTTTTAAGTTATAATTATTAGCCATATGGTACTAGGAAGCCTGAGGCTTATGCTGTACCAGACAAAAGAGAGAGAGAGAGAGAAGTAAAAGGAAATCATCAAGAAAGAGAAGAATGATGATATCCAGCTCAGGACCCTGGGTGAGCCATGCCCATACTCACCAGATGAGCCTCTGGGATATTAATCCTTTCTTTCTTTTCCTTGTCTTCCTTTTTTCTACATTGCCGACCCCACATCTTAATTTTTTTTTGAAATGTTCAAAAAAATTAAGGTGGTGGAGGATGAAATTAAAAAATTAAAATTCTTTGTTGCTTTGTCTTCAAAATGAGTTCCTGTTTACACTCTGCTTTGTTAGATTCTATACATCCCTGGATAAACTTTTCGCATAAACCTTCAATCTGTCTGCAGAGTATGGACATCCATATAATTAATAAGCATTTTTGATTCTTTCTACATTTTCCCTTTTTGCTACATAGTTTTTTTATTATCTCTGATCTCAGGACATTCTTTTCATGACATATTCTATCATGACATATTAAGATCCCCCCCCCCATAGCCTTTGATTCCTTCCTGGCAGCTTTTTCTTAATCTGTCTTCATCCATATTTTTCTGTTTCATAGTAGGAAATTTCAATCTTAGGGGGTTCACAAGTTGTAATTTCCCTGTCTGTTTGTCCTCTCAATCATCCTACACCCCACTTTTTTTCTTTTTTTATCTTCCTCTCACGATGGTTAAATTTTTGTTTTATATCATCATTGTGCATTTACTCATTACTTATTCATGCTTTCTTTTTGCATTTCTCCATTTGTCTATATGTTCATTCTGCTTATAAAACAAACTTTTCTATCTCTTTCCAAACTTACTCCTTACTCCTTTCCCTCTTTCTTTCTAGTTTCAAATTGTTGGGAGCCACCCTCTATGTTTGTTATTTTGTTTGTTTATTTTGTTAGGTTCTTCAGTTCTTTGTGACTTTTCTACCAAGTCACTTTATTCAAATCCTATCCCAGCAGCCATCCCTTGTAATCTATGGGTCTTTCAGCAGTCGCAGTCCCAATTGCATCATTTTCAGCTAACATCTTTAATAATTAGTTTAATTAGGTTATTTTAATTTTTACTAATCTAATTTGTTATACCTAAGTATTCTGTCTGTGAACCCCCCCTCCTGTGTTAAATTTGTCTATTACCTACTTCCTTTGTAGTAGAAGATAGGGGGATTTTTTGTATTTGTTATTGGTATTTTTGGTGCAAGGGCTACTCAGGCCATATTGCACCTATCAGTGATGTGGAAGATACTCATGATTACTGTTTTGTGAACAGTCAGAAACAATCATATAAGTTTATCCATTTGAGAAATGAGAAAAATTCTGTGGGGTTGGCATCGTTACCTATGATATGACAGAGCTTCAAAGATTCTTTAAGTTTAGGAAGAAAACTAAATGAGAGTTGCCAGGCATGTGAGTACAAGGTGCATTCAACAAGAATGTGCTTCATTGTGAGTTGAGAATTGCACTGTGGAGGATTACTGCCTGTGAGGAGAAATAGGTGAGTAATGTGACTGTGACCAATTCTTGCTCTGGCTACGATTAATTCTTCCTTTCTGGTTTCCTGGAAGCTAGAGACCCATAGCTGTGGATCTGGTTTTATTTAAAAGAGCTTATTATCTGTTTTAATTTGCCATATAAGTGTCCATTGTTCCTTAGATATTCTTTGTATATTAGATTTGTAGTCAACGTATGGAACGAGAGAACATGATGAATCTGAATTAGATGGATGTTTGGCAGCATAATCTGCACTTTCATTTCCAGATATCCCAGTTGGCCTGGGATCCTGCAAAAGATGACTACTAGCTGGCATTCCTGAGTATGTATCAACATACATCTTATAGTTTTTATTAAAGGATTCTTTGGTGAGGAGGTGTTTTGTAAGGCTATAAGTGCACTCTGCGAGTCCACATATATTATACTCTTTTTGATGGACAGATGGAGAATATTTTCTAGGGCAAGCTTGATGGCGAATAACTCTGCTGTATAACTGCTACATTTGGTGGGAAGTGATAGAGAGATGGTGTTAAAATGGTACGCTGCTGCTGCACCTACTCCACTATCAGACTTGGAACCATCTGTATATATTTTTGTAAAATGAGGATAATTCTCTGTGTGAGCAGTATGGAGTTGTTGTATATTGATATTTGCAAGGGAAGGTTTTCCCCAGTTTAGAAGTAATGTCGCAGGATGGTTTAATAAAGGACCATGGGGGAACTGAACATTGATATTTATTACTTAAAGTGGTCCCAGCCAACCAATGGCAACCCTGCTGTCAGTTACACATAATTTAGCAGTACTCTTATATACTCCCTCTCCTGTTTGTCCAAGTACAGGGAAGGAAAAAACCTTCCATGACCAAAAAAAGATTGATATGAACAAACTGAAAAATAATCAAATTACATAAAAAATAAATATACATATAATTAAATTTCAGACAAAGTCCAAACTTCATTGAAAGATCTGCATCTGTTCACAGTCTGCTAGAAAGCCAGCAGCGCTAGGAGCTGCCGAGAAGAGAAATACCAGCACCAGGAGCTACCGAGAGCAGAAATTCCAGCACAAGGAGCTGCAGTTGCAATGGATATAGCAGACTCAAGCCTCCACGATTTCACAGCATTTTAGGTAATTGAGCACAAGGAGCTGGAGTTGCAGTGGATATAGCAGACTCAAGCCTCCACGATTTCACAGAACTCTAGGTAATTCAGCATACACCATACCGCATTACAAATCCAAGGCTTCCAGATGCAGAAGAGTCTTCCACCTAAGAAATATTGCAGTTGCAAAGGCTTGGAAAGCCAAGAAGTTCTCCTGTTTATCAACTAGAATTGTCTCGCAGCCTTCTGCCATAAAATTTAGATTACTAACCCGAGATACCAATTCAATTCGTAGATTGCTGTACTCCTCACAGTTGTACATAATATGTTCCCATGATTCTCTTTTGCCACAATGGCAACTAGATCTTTCATTAATTCCTAAATCATGCAACTTTGCATTAATTGAACCATGACCAGTTAATAAGAACATAGCTTGTAAGTTTGGGGCAAACCATTTGAATTTTATCGAGGCTGCATTTCTTAAATCTGGGAATAATTTTTGTGTAATCTGCCCTTTATCACAAACACGCCAACGCTCTTGCCAGACTTTTACCAAAGCATCCCAGATTCTTGTCCTATCCTTCCTGGGATCTACCAAAATGTCCACCTGTATATTCAGAAAAGAACAGGGAATGCCATGGTGGATGAAGTAAGCCAATGCACAATACAATAAATGCAGATCAATAGGCAATTTTCCAGTCACAATCTGCAAAGCTGGGGTCGACACAGTTCTGCATGCCATGCACATCCTAAGGAGCATTACTCTTTGAATGGAACTGAGCTTTCTAGTAAATACTTTTCCACTTACACGTTCAAATCAAATTGGGGCACCATACATTACCATGGGGATAAATACACATTCGTATAGCAAGTTCAGTGCCTTACTTTTTATTCCCCAGCCAACTCTAGTGATTCGAGTAATCATCCCAATAAATTTCCTCACTTTTCCTGATAGATAAGTAACATGTGAGTTGAAAGTCAAAGATCCGTCAAACATAATGCCTAGATATTTTAATTGCCTTGCCGATTTTAGGCTCAATACATTCATTCTCACAACCAGGGGTCTTCTACTCAAAAATTGATCCTTGAAGACCATTGTCCTTGTTTTGGTTCCTGATACAGTCAGTTTATGTAATCTACACCACTTATTAAGTTCAAACAAAACCTGCTGTGACCTGGTTTCTAGTTGCATCCATGTATTTCCTTTAATAAGCAACACAAGATCATCGGCATATGCCACCATCTCTGTATGCTCCAAGTCCCAACAGCAACCAGTCCTCCAAATTTAGGTTCCACATAGATAAGTAACATGTGAGTTGAAAGTCAACCTCTTGTACAATAGAATCAACCGACGACTTAACAGTCACTGTATAGTGCATGAAGTAGTCCTTTACCACCCAAAAGATCTTAGTTGAACAGCCTGCAAGTCTCAACATCATAAGAATGCTGCTCCACTAAATGGAGTCAAAAGTTCCCTCAAAGTCAATAAAGATTCCAAGGACATACTTACTGTTCAAGCCTAATATATAGTTTCGCAATGTCCAAAGCGCATCTTCTGTTCCACAACCTGGAGTAAAACCATATTGTCTGCCAGACCAGCCTAAGTTTTTTTCAGTATAGTCAGTAATCCATCTCGCCAGCATCCTTTCAAACACCTTTCCTAATCCAGGGAGGAGGGCAATAGGTCGATAAGATTGTGGATCATTCTTTGGCCTAGATGGCCCCTTCAGTATCAGCTTTAATAGGGCATCCTTCCATGGTGATGGAAAGGCCCCATCACACAGGCAGCTATTAAAAACTTCAAGAAGGATCCCTGGTATCAGTCGATGAGCCCATTTAATGACCTCTCCTTCAATGAGGTCCATCCCTGGGCATTTATTGTTCTTTATGCGTTGTACTGCATCACAGAGTTCAATCAGGCTAAAGGGATCCTCGTCATGTACTCCAGAGTAAGCATGATTAAGCCTTTTCATCAATATCTGTTCCTCATCGTCTTGCTCAGAAATAGTATCTCCAATCAGATGATCCAAAATCGCAGACATACTTTTTCTCCAACTCGTACTTTCCTGTCAACAGTCTAATAGAGTATGCTGTATCTCCATTATATATTTTAGTCTTGCCAGTACATAGCTTATATACAATTTCCCATGGGTTCTCATTGCCCACTGTTATAACCAATGTTCCCCAGGCAGTTAATTTTGATTTAGATATCATACGCACGTATGCATTCCTATCCTCTGGTACTCTACTTTAAGTACATTAACTTCCTCCTCCCCATTGTTACGCCTACTTCTTTGGTACCTTTTCTGCGCTTTATGAACCTGCTTCCGAAGTTGGCTTAACTTACCAGACCACCATTTAACTGGAATCCTATTACAGTTCTTTTGCTTCATAGATGTGTTGGAAGCCTCAAAGAGAGAGCGCTGAAGTAACTCCACTGCATTCTCTCCAGATGGAGAGAATGCAGTGGACTGACTGAATGTCCAAATACCCAGATTCCCAAGTCAGACATGAATATATTCATCAAACTTATTCCACTTTGCATTTTCGATAGCAAATCGTCGTACCTGTTCCTGAGACGGAGCTAGGTTTTTTAAGTCCCTGACAGAAAATACAATGGCCCAATGATCAGAGCAGACCCAGTCTACTCTTAATCGCCAATCGTCCACGATACCAGCTGCCCTTACGTTACAGATTGTCAAGTCAATATTTGATTCTCCATTAACAGTGAAGAAAGTACTATCTGAAATTGGTAGATTTTGTATAAACAATCCACAACAAGCCAAGAATTCATCTAGTTGATGACCACGATGCTGATCTTGCATTAGAATCCATTGCAAATATTACTGAATTTTGTATGATGTGGAAAAAACGATTTTGAACCAGTTCCATGTACCTGATGTAGAAATTAATGTCTGTTGAGTGATGACAATACATATAGATAGAACGATGCAAGATTTGACTCTACCCCTATGCACACCATCTGTGAAGAGCACAATGAATTTATAACAGTAATAACTATGTCCTTATTAAACACTACAATTGCAGCTCTTAAGTCTGGTTCATCTGCACAGAGTACACGTGCTGAAAGTGGATATCATGTAGACCGACCTTTCACTAAGTATGGTTCCTGTATGCAGGCTATATCAATATTCTCTCTGCTGCACACTAGTCTAACTTCATCAGCCACCGATCTTGATCTCTGAGCATTAATCTATAGTATACGTAGGTTTTCATTCGGTTTTGCATTGTAATGATTAAGAATTAAGTGATTATCAATATCTGCCATTAACATTATCAAATTGCTGGGCTCTTTCTTTGACCACCTTAAGTGCATTCAAGTATTCTGGACACTGTTTACTCCTTACAGAATGATTTTTTTTAGCAGCTCGATTTTTTGCCTTACAATTGGAACAGATCGGTTGTTCTCGCTGATGAGTACAGATTGTGTAGGAGTGTCCTATATCTGCACAGTGACTGCAGACAGGGTCTGTGCGATAACATGCTATATGACCAAATCCCTGACAATTGTAGCACAAAGTAACTAAATGAAAGTCACTGAACTTATACGACATGAAGCCAATGAAAATCCTACCATGCATGCAGTAAAAAAGGACTTCTAATATGCCTTGCCACCTGGAGGACCTAATTATTTCCTGTTTTTGCTTTATTAATACTACAAAAATGGACAAATATCTCCGTCTTCACTTCCTCTCTAGAGATGTTCATATTTAGTAAATTTTTGTTGTATAAGTCTTCTAATAGGTCTTCCTTATTGATCGTTTTTTCCACATCATACAATATTATTTTTCACCCTGGCTCTTCTGGAGTTGAGAGAATCATGTCCAATCATTTAATGCTCTCGCATTCCTTTATCTCTTGTAGCTCCTTTTCTGTTTGCATCTCCAATACCACACCATTATCCCTAATCTTCCGAAGCCTCCTTATCCTAATTTTCTTTAAGCTGCTTTTAAGCTCTTTAGTTACTGCTAAATGCACCTCATCACTATTTTTCAATCTTGATCTCTCAGCTGCTTTCACTATCAGAACAGGTCCTCCTGTCCCATCCAATGACGAGGAAGACAAGCACACCTGACTTTCATTTCTGCCCCCTTAGTTTGCCCTCGTCCCTCGATGTTCACCTGATTCTGAGGTGTTCTATGCCGGATTACCTTACTATATAGTTCTCTTATCATATCACTATCTTTATTTTTCAGTCCTTTAATTTTTTGTTTGTATTCCTCCAATTTCACCTCCAAGGATGTAATGTTATCCTTTAAGCATTTATTTTCTGCTCTCAACAAGGAAGCATTAAACAGTTCCTTAGTAAGCCAGTCTTCCTTGATCTGGATCTCTCCCAGTTGTTTCTCATTCACATCTAGTACCCTCTCTATTGTTGTTGTTATTGTTATTTTGGTTTTTAGGAGCATTAGAAACTAAGGCCATATTGCTCCAGGATATGCGGTGGTCATTCCTTGACCTTTCCGCATCCTCTGTATTTGGTGGTGACAGGTTTGAACCCCGGTCTAATCAAGAAGCATGTGCTACGCACTGCTGCTCCTTCCCACCTGGCTACGGAGGCGCCTACCCTCTCTAAGCCAGTGACCTTCTCCTTTAGATGTTCATTTTCAATGCCAACAGCATGTAGGGCACTTTCAAGTGCACGCCATCTTGAAAGTACCCCATTTACAGTCCTCATAAAAACACCTTTTTTCTCCTGAAAAAGAAATTCCTCCAGGTCCTTGTGCAGGCAGAGAGAAAGCTCACTAAATGTTTTAAAAGATATTTTTTCAGCTAAATCTACAGGTTCCCTCGGATGATCCAGGTAAAAATCCCCTTGATCTAGCATACTCTGTGTTCCATCGCATGGAGACAAACCAAGGGAAACAGGTGGTGTGCATTTCATCAACTTCTCCAAATACCTATTTGCCTTGGCTAAGTCAAGATCCTTCTGAACATTGTGCATAGTATTTTTCAAACTGTTACTTACTTTGGAACGTTGCACACATTTACCTTTGGCACTTTTCCTAGGCTAAGGGGATCTACTGCATGACGACATAGCCATGCCACGCGAGGTAGGGGTGCCCCTTGAACTGTAATACATTCTATTAGATCTATTTCGAAGACTAACTGCTCTAAAACAGCTGGGAGACAGACTTCTGGAAGATAATGGAGTAACCATCCCCAAGTCATCTGCAAACCTTCACTTCTGCTTTCCTCTTCAGTATCTAGTTTAGTTAATGTTCCATCGGTTTTATTCTTAATGTTCTTTGGCCTACCCTTTCCAGAACTTCTTTGCATTGTTCCAGTGGATATTGCATCTGTTATTTTCTCATGACTCGCCACAGACATGTAGATTTCACTATATTCATCCTCTCCATTATCAACTTCCTCATCCCCAAATCCAGTCATATCTCTTTCGCTATTTATAACTCCACTAATTTCTCCAAGATTATTCAATTTTCCTGAACAGATTGCATATAGAACAACCTTGTCATTTGAAGATCCTAAGCAATCATTACTTCCCTTCACTATGTCTTGATTATTCCCTGCTGTGAGAGAGCAAAACTCATTCACCAATGTCCCATTTACATCAAAATCACACTCTTTTCCACCCAACAATATTTGGGGGAACTGAACAGTTTGGATCTTGGAGGACTTTTTCGAGGTTTACATTCCAAGTTTCTGATAGTGCCTGTAATCTGATACCAGTAGGCTGAACTGCGCTGGGTTTATTTCTATAGAACATTTTAAACTGCGGATCACTAAGTATAGGCCAAATGGAATGACATGGGTAGGCATGCTTCGAATTTTAGCTGCATAATTCAGAAGTAACACCTTTCATCTGAGACAGAGTGGAACTTCATGGGCTTCAATATAAAGACTTTGTACTGGCGATGTTCTATACGCACCTGTAGCAATCCTGAGGGCAGAATGTTGAATAGGTGCAAGGTGTGTTAGCACACTCTCCCTGGCAGAGTCATACACTGGGGCACCATAATCAGGACAAGACATAATTAGAGTTCTATACAATCGAAGCAGGGTATAGTGGTCTGCACCCCATGTTGTTGAAGAAAGAACTCTGAGCATATTAATTTTTTTCTGGCAAGTGGCCTGCATATCTTTGACATGTTCTAAGAAATTAAGCTTACTATCAAAAACCAGGCCGAGGAGGCGAATACTTTTCATGACTGATATAGGATGATTTGTTAAGTGAAGTTCTGGGTCAGGATGCATCTTTCGTTTGTTACAAAAATGAATGACACTAGATTTCTGATGTGATAGTCAGTATCCATTCTGCGTCATCCATAGCTCAATATTGTTAGTTGCCTTTCGATGAAGTTCATATTCTATGAACTGCAGGAAACAATCAGGTCATCGGCATAGACATATGAGTTTACAGGGTTGGATATACATTTGGTTATATTATTTATTCTTATTGCAAATAAGGTAGAACTGAGCCTTGTGGAACTCCTTCCTCTTGTATATAGATTTGTGAAAGGATGCCGATAGCAGACTTGAAAAGTTCTACGCTGAAGGAGGTTTTGTATGAAATATGGTAAGTGGCCTCTCAGGTCAAGGAAATGAAGATCTTTCAAGATGCCAAAATGCCAATTGGTGTCAAAGGCCTTCTCTATGTCAAGGCATACATACCATAATGAGATGCTCGTTTCGGATAAACGCATTCCTGATGTTCGTTTCAGCATTGACCATGAGATCCAGGGATGATCGATTTTTTCTGAAATCAAATCCATTATCAGAGATTAGATATTTGGAGTCAAGATACCAGGTCAGTCAGCGGTGTATAATTTTTTCCAGGGTTTTACTCAAATAGCTGGTAAGAGAAATAGGTTATGAGGAATAGAGTAATCTTTCCCGGGTTTGGGAATTGCCAGTACACAGGAGTGATGCCAGCATGTGGGGAATGAATTTGAGTGAAAATACAATTGTAGAAAGTCAGAAGCAAGGATGATGATTTGTTATCTAAGCATTTAAGCTTTATAAAATACACTCCGTCCGGGCTAGCAGTACTGTTCTCTCAGGTATATATAGCTTCTTGAAGTTCAAGCATAGTAAGTGGCCAATTGTATGATAGACAAGATTAGATTTTGAAGTTCAATCAAGATTTTTCAGCTGAATCTTTAATCTTCTGAAATGACTGGTCATATGCGGTGGAGTCAGACAATTGTGAGAATATAGACCCTGAGGCATTTGCAATTTCTGCAGGAGTACACAGCTCCTGTCCATTCCAGTTGAACATTGGAGAGGATAGAGGAGGAAATTTGCCATTTAGTTGTTTTATTTTTCTCCATATTATTCTAGAAAGCCATGAGTTAGGGTTGAATTTGAAAGTGTCTACAATTCTGCCCAGACACGATATGAGAGAGTATATGATGAGAGCCTTGTCGATCAATTCGGAGAGATTGTGCAATGCTCAAGGGGTAGAATTTTTCTCATCCTGGTCTGTGCTTGTTAACAGGAGAGACTGCTTCTACAGGGATCGGATACACTTAAATAGAAAGGGTGCAAGAATATTTGCTGAGGCTATTGAGGCAGAGTTAGATGGGTTGGAAAACTGCTAGCTTGGGAGATACACGGACTAATAGATTAACAGTAGCCGGTGGCAGAGGTAAAAGTGATTCTTGCACTACTTCTATTGAAATGCAATTGAGCAGCAGCCTGGAAAGCAAGACAATGGGGATTTCCAGGACTGCTGGGAGTCATAGTGGAACAAGTAAATACATGGGCTGTGTTAGGGTAACTAAGAGTAGAAACCGGTGCATGTATACTTGCATATACACTAATGTTAGGAGTATAGTTAAAAAATTCACTGAGCTTGAAGTGCTAGTCAAGACATCAAAGGCAGATATTCTTGAGATATCAGAGACATGGTGTCACACAGACACAAGCAGTGCAGAACTGGAATTTTGGGAGTACAATGTGTACAGAAAGGATAGAAAGAGATGAGGGGTCATGCTGTTAGTTAAGAAACACATAAAATCTAATGAAGTGCATCCAATTGATGTTGGAGGACAATGCAATGTTGAGTCTGTTTGGTGTGACATAAGCACTGGGAAAGGAAAAATGAGAGTAGGTGTGTTTTATAGGCCAAATGAATCTGATGAGTATAATGAACAATTGTGCAGAGAAATAGAGTGGGCCAGTAAATCAGAGAGTCTTATAATGGGAGATTTTAATTTCCCAGAGATTGACTGGAATTTGTGGGTTGGTCACTCACAACGCTAGCAAGGCTTTTGTGGATTTATTGGATGATTGTTTTCTACAGCAGCATGTTCGAGAGGCAACTAGAGGGAGTAATACTCTTGATCTGATTATCAGTAGTGATTGTTCATGCATCAAGAATCTGCAGATAAAGGAACCACTAGGTGGCAGTGATCACAGTGTGCTGAAGTGGGATTTACTCAAAGAGGTAACTACCATCAAGGGTAAAGGAAAGGTTTTTGTTTCGTAAATGTGGATACGGTAGTCTGAGACAGTATTTAAATTCTATATACGGTGGGACCAACTGATAATGTTACCAACAGCAAATTCAAAATGGGAAGCATTCAGAGAATAAATCTTGGAAGCTACTAACTTTTCATACCAACAAAAAAATATTGTTCAAGATTTAGGCCTAAAAATGGATATCAGATGAACTAATTAGACATGTGACAGAGAAGAAAAATGCATGGGATACATATAAATTAACATGTGACACAGAAGCCTATGATAGATATAAGCTGGTCTGTAACCAAGTTACAAAGGAGGTTAGACAGGCGAAGGCAGATTACGAGAAATCTTTGGCAAAGGATGCAAAGAAAAACAGCAAAGAGTTCTATGTAAACTCTAGAAGGAAGGGGATGAATCAGATTGGTCCACGTGTTGATGATCCTGCTCAGGTAGCTAACAAACTAAATGAATATTTTGCATCTACATTCACACATGAGGAATTATTCAGGAGGGGGAATGCCAGCGGTGTATTCAACTTTGGCAGTAAGCTAGATAATCTTGTAATAACAGAGAGTAAAGTGGAGGAGAAATTGTTGAAGATAAACATAAGAAAGGCACCTGGGGTGCCTTTCTTATGTTTATATTAAAGGAGGGGGCAAAGGAAGTAAGCAAACCCTTAGGCATAATTATGAGAGCTTCCCTGGACTCGGGGGAGGTACCCATGGACTGGAGATGTGCAAATGTGATCCCAATCCTCAAAGAGGATGAAAGGGAGACACAGGTAATTACAGACCTGTTAGTTTAACTTCTGTTCCAGGAAAATTAATGGAGGCCCTGGTTAAAGAAGCATTGCAGGATCATCCAGACAAGACTTCAGTTATAGCTCGGACACAGCATGGTTTTGTTAAGGGAAAGTCTTGCTTACCAATTTGATTGGATACTATGATGTAGTCACAAAGGAACTGGATGCAAAGAATAACTTTGATATCATATATTTGGATCTTAGAAAGGCCTCTGATACTGTTGCACATGGAAGACTGCTGCACAAATTGGAGAAGTGTGGAATTGGAGGCAAATTTGTGCTATAGATAAAAGGATGGTTGAGTTGGAGAAGATAGAGAGTGGTAATCAATGGACACTGTTCTTCGTGAACTAATGTTATTAGCAGAGTCCCTCAGGGTTCAGTGTTGGGTCCATTGTTGTTTTCTGTATTTATAAATGATACTGATGATGGTATATCAGGCTTAATGTCTAAGTTTCCAGATGATACGAAGGTTGGCAGGGTTGTTAATGACACTAATGACAGTACGCTGCTGCAACAGGATCTAGAAAAGTTGAGCAAATGGGCTGATAGGTGGCAAATGAAGTTTAACATTGACAAATGTAAAGTACTACATATGGGAAGTAGTAATCCCAGAGTAACGTATCAACTCTGTGGTACCATACTGACAGTGGTAGAGAATGAAAAGGACCTGGGGGTAATTATGCAGGCAGATATGAAGTTTTCTGAGCAGTGCAGACTGTCCGCAAGAGTAGCTCATGTTGTCTTGTCAATGAATTTTTCTAGCAGGGATAAGGAGGTGATTATTCCCTTGTATAAGGCAATGGTCAGGCCACACCTTGAGTACTGTATACAGGTCTGGAAGCCTCATTTTAAGAAGAATGTAGATCTGTTGGAACGAGTACAGAGAAGGGCAACAAGATTAGTGAACAGAACAAAACGTTGCTCATATGAAGAAAGGCTTAAGTTTTGCAAATTACAGTGTCTGGAGACTAGGCACCTGCGAGGTGATCTGACTGAGGTGCTAAAGCCTTGATTGGTTTGAGCATGCTTAATGCAGATGGGAATCTTCCTCTTGCTCAGAATAATCACCTGAGAGGTCATTAATTCAAATTGAGGAAAGACAGCTGTATATAATAGATAATAGATGTGCGGAAGTTTGCCTTTAGCCAGCGAGTGGTTGATTGCTGGAACAAACTTCCATCTGTCGTAGAAGTTGGTAGCTTAAATAGATTCAAGGCAGAACTTGACAAACATTTGGAGCGAGGGGATGGGTGAAATAAAGTTTTTTTTTTTTTTTTTTTTGGCTGATGCTATATAAGCTTGCTTTCTTGCATCATGTGCCCTTGCTAATGCTAGAATCTGTATTTTTATTAACTGAATTTGCAAATCGGACCCAGGAATCTCTCTTTGCTTTCTTCCTGATATGGCGCACCTTGGCTCTGAGTTTCTTATAACTTATAAGATTATTGGTTGTGGGATGTTTGCGGAATATATTCCAAGCTCGGTTTTTCTTTTTTCACACTCTTACAATCCTCATTCCAACAATAATGTATGGCTCTACAGGAGCTTGACTGTGGCTGTGGGATGGCAATAGATAGATGCAGCTGCTAGCATTTTTTCAGTAATATGGTTGGTGACTATGTCAGTTGGACCAGATTCGATGATCTGATTATCAAAGGATACATGATAAGTGTACATTGCCCAATCAGCTTTGCAAAATTTCCATTTCATGTAGTTTTTTGAAGTTACAAAGTGTGAAGTTTGAATTTTTTAGATTAGTGGATAGTGGTCACTGTTGAGTGGATCATCAAGAGCTGTCCACTCAATACAAGGAAAGAAGATCGGAGAGCAGATAGATAGATCTATTGAGGAGACTGTTCCTGTTGGGAGATGGATGTAAGCTGGTGAACCAGTATTTAGGATGGTTAAATTCTGCCTGTCAATGAGCATTTCAGTAAGATGCCCTCGTCCGTCTGCATTGGGAGAATCCCACAATGGATGATGTCCACTGAAGTTGCCCAATAAACAGAAAGGGGTTGGCAACTGAAGAAATAAATCTTCAAGTTCATGAATAGTACAAGACTGACTGGGTGGGAGATAGATTGAAACAAGTGTTAAGTGACTCCAATTGCTATTTGCGTAGCAACAGCTTCAATAAAGGTTAAGGTGCCTAGTTTCCAAGCTCTACAACCCATATATTTGATGTCTTTCCTCATATGGAAGCCTTATTGCCGATTTCACCATGCAAGTTACCTGTCTTTGGATCCTTTCAAGAAGCACAATGTCTTTCTTTAGGTGCAGTCTCCATACTGGAACACAGTATTCCAAGTGTCATCTAACAATAGCCTTATATTATAGGATTATGACGTCCTTATCTCTACTAGCAATTGTTCAATAAATGCTCAATAGGACACCATGGGTCTTCCTTGCAACCAGTCTACAATACTCGGAGAACTTTATGTCTGACTGTATTGTAAAACCGAAGTCTCTTTCCTCCACTACCGGCTTTAGTTCAACTGCACTAAGTGTATAAGTTATTTTGGGGTTACTCTTACCTTCACAGATAATCAGAAAAACACTTTTCTGATTATCTGTGAAGTCTATCTAGGTCACTCTGAAGAAGCTCTCTGTGGCGGTGATCATTAACTACTCTAGCAATCTTTACATCATCTGCAAATTTAGACATCATGCCCTCTATTCTTTCATCACTGTCAGTTATGAAATCAAAAACAACAGTGGCCCAAATACTGAACCTTGGAGAACTCTACTTACATCAACACAATCTGAGGAATAATCATTCATCACAACCCTCTGTCTCCTGCCCTGAAGCCATCCCACTATCCATATAAGGATTTTCCCAGTGGTTCCAACTATAAAGTAACTGCTCATGTAGAACTGAATCAAATGCTTTGCTGAAATCCAAATAAACAATGTTGAAATTATTCCCTAAGTCTCCTGAGTGACTGTCAAATTAGCTAACCAGATTAGTTTAACATGATTTTCCCTTGACAAAACCATGCTGAGTATTCTTCAGAATTCCATTGCTATTTAAATGGTCTGAATTCCACCCTTGATCAATGTTTGCATGATTTTCCCTACCACTGAAGTCAGACTGACCAGCAGGTAATTTCCCACTTCACTCTTAGAACCGCCCTTATATATTGGGGATACATTGGCACTTTTCCAATCCAACAAATTACATGTGAAAAAAAAAAATAAACATGTGAAATTTCAACATCAACTTCACTCCCATAATTTCTCATTGAAGCAAAGTGTTTTTCTTCTGTAAATATCAATGCAAAGCAACTGTTGAGTTCATCTGCAACTTCAGCTGAAATATCTAATATTATCCCATGCCCATTACGTAAGGGTCCGATCTGGTTTGTCCTTCTCTTCTTTGCATTTAGCATTAGCATTAGCATTAGCAGAGGCATATGATGCAAGAAAGCAAGCTTATTCAGCATCAGCCAAAAAAAAAAAAAAAAAACCCACTCCCATTTCACCCCTCCGTTCGTTCGAAATACCTGTCCAGTTGAGCTTTAAATTTGTTTAGGCTATCAACTTCAACAACAAGTGATGGAAGTCGGTTCCACCAACCAACCACCCGCTGGCCAAAGGCAAATTTCCGCACATCTATCCGACATCCGTCCTTCCTCAATTTGAATTTATGCCCTCTGAGGTGATTATTCTGAGAAAGATGAAGAATCCCATTGGCATTGAGCATGCTCAAACCATTCAAAGCCTTATACACCTCTATCAGATCACCTCGCCGGTGCCTAGTCTCCAGACTCTGTAATTTGCAAAACTTAAGCCTTTCTTCGTAAGAGCAACCCTTTGTTCCATTTACTAATCTTGTTGCCCTTCTCTGTACCCGTTCCAGCAGCTCTACATCCTTCTTGAAATGAGGCCTCCAGACCTGTATACAGTACTCAAGATGTGGCCTTACCATTGCCTTATACAAGGGAATAATCACCTCCTTATCCCTGCTAGAAAAATTCCTGTATATCATTGACAAGACACCATGAGCTACTCTTGCTGCTCGTCTGCACTGCTCAGAGAACTTCATATCTGCCTGCAAAATTACCCCCAGGTCCTTTTCATTCTCCACCACTGTCAGTGTAGTACCGCAGAGTTGATACGTTGCTCTGGGGTTACTGTTTCCCATATGCAGCACTTTACATTTGTCGATGTTAAACCTCATTTGCCACCTCTCAGCCCATCTGTTCAACCTTTCCAGATCCTGTTGCAGCAGCATAGCGTCAGTATTGTCCTTAACGACCCTGCCAACCTTTGTATCATCTGCAAACTTGGACATTAAACTTGATATCCCATCATCAATATCATTCATAAACACCGAAAACAACAACGGACCCAACACTGAACCTTGAGGAACTCCACTAATAACATTAGTCCACGTTGAGCAGTGTCCATTGATTACCACTCTCTGTCTTCTGCCACTCAACCATCCCCTTATCCATAGCAGCAATTTGCCTCCAATGCCACACTGCTCCAATTTGTGCAGCAGTCTTCCATGTGCAACAGTATCAAAAGCCTTTCTAAGATCCAAATATATAATATCAAAGTTATTCCCTGCATCCAGTTCTTTTGTGACTACATCATAGTATCCAATCAAATTGGTCAGGCAAGACCTGCCCTTAACAAAACCATGCTGCGTCTGAGCTATAACTGAATTCTTGTCTAGATGATCCTGCAGTGCTTCTTTAACCAGTGCCTCCATTAATTTACCTGGAACAGAAGTTAAACTAACAGGTCTATAATTACTTGTGTCAGCCTTTGATCCTCCTTTGTGAATTGGGGTTACATTTGCACATCTCCAGTCTATGGGTACCTCCCCTGAGTCCAAAGAAGCTCTCATAATTATGGCTAGGGGTTTGCATACTTCCTTTGCTGCCTCCTTTAATATAACTGGATAGATCCCATCCACCCCAGGTGCCTTTTTTATGTTTATCCTCAACAATCTCTCCTCCACTTTCCTCTCAGTTATTACAAAATCATCCAGCTCACTGCCAATGTTTACTTTACCTACATCATTCTCCTTCCTGAATAACTCCTCATGCGTGAATGTAGATGCAAAATACTCGTTTAGATTGTTAGCCACCTGAGCAGGATCCTCAACTGTTGAACCATCAATATCCAGTGGACCAATCTGATTCATCCCTTTCCTTTTCGAGTTCAAGTATGTAAAGAACTCTTTTCTGTTTTTCTTTGCATCCTTTGCCAAGGATTTTTCATAGTCTGCCTTTGCCTGCCTAATCTCCTTTGTGACTTGGTTACAGACCAACTTATATCTATCATAGGCTTCCATGTCACCCATTAATTTGTATGTATCCCATGCATTTTTCTTCTCTGCCACATGTCTCATTAGTTCATCTGACAACCATTTAGGCCTAAACCTTGAACAATATTTCTTAGTTGGTATGTAAAGCCTGGTAGCCTCCAAGATTAGTTCCTTGAATGCTTCCCATTTTGAGTTTGCTGTTGGTAACATCATCAGTTGGTCCCACTGTATAGAATTTAAATACTGTCTCAGACCATCATAGTCGCCTTTACGAAAACAAAAACCCCTCCCTTTACCTCTGATGGTAGTTACCTCCTTGAGTAAATCCCACTTCAACACACTGTGATCACTGCCACCTAGTGGTTCATTTATCTGCAGGTTCTTAATGCATGAAGAATCACTACTGATAATCAGATCAAGAGTATTGCTCCCTCTTGTTGCCTCACGAACATGCTGATGTAGAAAACAATCATCCAATATATCCACAAAAGCCTTGCTAGTGTGCGAGTGACCAACCCACAAATTCCAGTCAATATCTGGGAAATTAAAGTCCCCCATTATAAGACTCTCTGATTTACTGGCCCACTCTATTTCCCTGTACAATATCTTATTATACTCATCAGAGTCATTAGGCCTATAGCACACCCCTACTCTCAATTTTGATTTCCCTATGCTTATGTCACACCAAACTGACTCGACGCTGCCCTGTCCATCGATGTCGACTGGCTTCACTTCCTTGGACTTTATGTGTTTCTTAATTAATAGCATAACCCCTCCTCCTCTCCTGTCCTGTCTATCCTTTCTATACACATTGTATTCCCCAAATTCCAGTTCCGCATTACTTATATCTGTGTGACACCACGTCTCTGATATCCCAACAATATCTGCCTTTGATGTTTTGAGCAATACCTCAAATTCATCAAATTTATTTACCAAACTCCTAGCATTGGTGTACACGCAGGTATACATGCACCTGTTTCTATTCTTAGCTACCCTAACACAACCCATGTGTTTACTTGTACCGCAATGACTACTAGCAGTCTCTGAAATATCCTGCATCTTGTTTTTCAGACTTCTGCTCATTTCAATAGAAGCAGTGCAAGAATCACTTCCACCTCTGCCACTGGCTACTGTTAATCTATTAGTCCTTGTATCCCCCCCCCCAACTAGCAGTTTTCCGACCCACCTAACACTGCCTCGACAGCATCAGCAAAAATTCTTGCACCCTTTCTATTTAAGTGTATCCCATCCCTGTAGAAGCAATCTCTCCTGTTAACAAGTACAGTCCAGGCTGAAAAAAATTCTACCCCTTGAGCCTTGCACAATCCCTCCAGGGCCGAATTGATCGACAAGGCTCTCATCATATACTCCCTCCTATCGTGTCTGGGCAGAATTGCAGACACTTTCAAGTTCAACCCTAATTCACGGCTTTTTTTCAACAGTGACCTGTACTTGCTAAGTAATTCCGCCGGTCTTGTACTCTTAATATCATTAGTGCCAACGTGTACAACTATATCACCTTTTGTGCCCTTAAAAGATGATATCCGCTCTACAACGTCATCAACCTTTGCCCCTGGCAGACATACCCTGGTCCTATTCCACCTATCCTTTTTACAAAGCATGTTCCCCGTTTCCCTGACAATAGAGTCACCAACAACTACTAGTTCCTGTGGGACCAGCGCATTCTGCCTAGGGGCTGCTTCTGTGTTGCCTGATGACCAAGTGCAAGCTCTGGCGTTGATGTGGGCAGCTGAGAGCTTGATGGGCCCCTCAATTTATTTCCTTCGAGGGCATCCACCCTGTCCTTCAAGCTCTCATAAAGGCCCATAACAATGCTGAGTTGTCGCCTGATTTCCTTGCACTCCTTACATCGTGCACACACAAAGACATCCCCCTTGGCAGTATCATGTCCCTTACCCGACTGCTCCGCAAACATCAAGCAAACAGTGCATTTTAATAGACTGTGATTCAGAGGGCAACTGCCCCCCTCAGTTCTCCCCTGAACCACAGCACTCCCATTAGCTTGAGCCTTTTGCTTTGCTGCTCTGGTCAGAGTCATGATTCCGATTTAATTCAATAAAATTCAAAACAAAAATTAAATCCTTAAGTTATATCCCAAAACAGTTATGTTATATATATATTTTTTTCGGTATCTAGTGTTTTCTACGAGTTCCCTTTATACAACTTCCGTATCACGTGTACCACTATAGTTATGTATTAATTATTTGTTAGATTGTCGTTATATATATATATATATATATATATATATATAGAGTTAAAAGTACAATTTAATTGACAATAAAGTTTATCAAGATTAATAGATTTACTGATTAATTGACAATCTTATATTATGCACTATACGACACTAAGCTTATGCTATCGTGTAAAAATGGCGGGAATTCACGAATGGTATTTCTACGGACTCGTAAGTATTGATTAGCTTCCAAATCTCGCTATCTCAATTTAGAATAAACTAAGGATCCTGACTAGGTCTATAATCTACTTATAGAAGATAATTTGATATAACAGTTGGTTAATAAATCGACTAAATTTGCTTAAAAAAAAAATTTGGTTTGTGACACGTGGATTTGATACCGTTACCGATACTAAGTAATATCTACAAAATCTCTGTCTAAGTTAAACTTTAAACTAAGTATCGTAACTAGGAATATAAAGCTACTCTAGAAAATAAGTTAATATGACAATTTAAACTAATAAAGCAGAAAATAAATCAGGAAAAACTTCTCTGTTTGAAGAGCTTTAAGGAGCAATGGCCGCACAGGCTAACCTCGCACCCAGATATGTGAAGAATTCTTTATCCCCCCCCCCCCTCTTTGCTAGCGATTTCTCATAATCTGCCTTTGCCAGCCAAACCTTTTCTGTGGCACTACTACAGATCAATTTGTAGCTGTTATAGGCTTCAGTACTTTTTATTGCTCTGTAACATTTCCATGTTGCCTTTTTCTGCTCAAGTAATCTGGCAACTTACTTATTCATTGTGACAACTGCTGCCACCCCAAAGCGTTCGGCACTTCTCCTCAGATCAACGCATCTGTAGAAACTGGTACACCAGCACACAGTCGGTGGTGGGATGGCATTAGCTTCTACGCTACTTGGCCATTGTTGCTTGTCTCAAAGATGCATGGGAAATTGGTCACATGACAACTAATGCGGCACCTCCGTAGCCAGGTGGGCAGAAGCGGCAGTGCATAGCACACGCTTCTTAATTAGACTGGGGTTCGAGCCCGTGACCACCAAATACGGAGGATGCGGAAAGGTCAGGGAGTGACCACCGCATATCCCCGGAGCAATATGGCCTTAGTTGCTAATGCTCCTAAAAACCAAATAACAACATAATAACAAGGACAACTAATGCTTGCTTCCACGGCGGCAGTTCCCGTGCTATCTTCGCATCCGTAGAAACTGGTACAGTACTTGTTCACAATTGACGCTAGCTTCAGTGGGGGGGAAAGAATGGGTCGTGTGACAGAAACTGAATGCAAGCAGTGGGAGTTTGCTTTCTCTCATCATATGTCTCTGCTAACGCTAGTGCATTTCTTCTTCAAGAAAGAAGTGTTTCCATTTACAATAGGTTTCCTCATCCTACAAGTTATTTTTGGGTAGGAATTTTTTCCCGTCATAAAGTGCGGTTCAAGGTGTCTTGGTTGTTTAAACCTTGGGCTGTCATGCACTCCCATACTCCATGCATCCATGTCCCCCCTAGGTCTTCCTCTTCCCCTTCTTCGAGAAGGTATCCATTCCAGGATAGCTTTTGGATATCTGGTTTCTTGTATCTGTTTTGCATGTCCATACATATAAAATGTTTAACATGTTAAATGCTTTTCTTTGATAGTGTCAATAATATTCTTTTTCAGTTTCATTTTCTCTCTTATGTCTTCATTCTGTTTTCTGTCTTTTCTAGAAGTTCTTGCTGAGCATTTCCAAAAATCCATTTCTGTGGAGAGCAATTTGTGTTCTCCTAGCCTATTCAACGTTCAGGTTTCCGCTCCATACAATAGAAGACTTTGTACAATCGTTTGAAATATAAGTTTCTTTGTTTTATTTAGGATATTTCTGCTCCATAGAAAAGAATTTAACGTGCCTATAGCCTTTCTACCATCTGCAATTCTCTTATTGATCTCTGCTTGGGATGATCCATCACTTTGTAAGATTGATCCCAAATATTTGAATTTATCAACTTGTTTGATTTTAAAACCTGCAATATTTAGAATGTGTCCTGATCCCGAAGACAAGATTTCGGTCTTGCTAAACTTGATTTTTAGATCCCATTATTTATATTCCTCAAACAATTGACGACATGCATAGTCTGCATCTTCTAAGTCTTGTACTATCACCACCTGATCGTCTGCAAAAAGTAAATTGTGAATATAGATATTCTTGTTGATTGGCAATACCATTTTATTGCATTTTTTTTTTACCAGGATCTTTGGCAGATGTCGATATAAATTTTGAAAAGTGTTGGTGACATGCAACAGTCTTGTAATAAGCCTTTTGCAGTGTGGAATTCAGGTGACAAAGCTGATCCCACTTTAATTCTGCATCTATTATTCCTGTAAATTGTCTTAATAATGTTAATCAATTTTCCATCAATATTTGCCTCTTTTAGTGATTCCCATAACAGTTTTCTTGGAACACTGTGATATGCCTTTTCAAGGTCAATGAAAATCATAAAGATTTCTTTTCCTTTCAATTGGCATTTTTCAAGGATCTGTCGTACTATTGAGATATGGTTTATACATGACCTCTCATCTGAAAAACCACTTTGTTCTTCTGACACCTCGATTTGGGCTTCTAAATGGTTCCTGATTCATTTTCCAAGAATCTTTAACAGCGGGTTCAGGATACATATTCCTCTGTAATTTGAACAGCTTTTCTGATCGTCCTTCTTATGAATTGATGTAATATATCCTGTTCTCATTTCTTTCGGTATTTCTTCTCCTTTCAGTATGCCATTTAACAATTTTTGTATCAAAACAGCCACTCCTCTTACTCAGTATTTCAGAAGTTCCAGATAAACTCCGCAAGGTCCAGGTGATCTGCCATTTCTTCCTTTCTTTAGTAAGAGTTCCACTTCCCTAACAGGAACTTTTAAGCCCAAGTCTTCAACACCGAAATCCTCCACCGTCTTGAACTCTTCCTGGTCTTATTTTAAAAGTCCTTCATAGTACTTCATCCAGTCTTTCAAAGGTATTAATTGCAAACCAGTGTTGTGTTTATTCTGTTTTCTCAAGTCTTTAAGGATCTTCCATGATTCTGCTGATCGCTTGAAGCCCAATTTTTGCTCTTAATAGTTGTGCTTATTTCCTTTCCATTTCTTCATTTTTTGCTTCTACTACCAACCGATTAGTTATTTTCTTATTTTCAACATAGATGTTCCTATATGCACTGTTCCTATCACCCAGCCATTTTTGACTTGCAAGTTTCTTTTCCTCTACGGCAGCTCTTACTTTCTCTGCAATCCAGGTCTTTTTTGGTCCTTGGCTCTTCTTTTTGCCTAGGATTTCACGGGCTATTTTTTTTACAATATTTTTTAAATATTTACAGATTTCTTCAGTCCTTTTATCTCTATGTTAATTGCAGCATCCAATCTCTGGGTGAAGTTGTTTCTAATGCTGTTGTCCTAAAGTAGTTCAATGTTAAATTGATCCACTTGTAGCATTTCTCCTTCCCTACTCTTATTTTCTTAATCCAGTTCCACCTCAGGGTTGTTTTAACAAGAAAATGGTCAGATCCACATTCGGCCCCTCTATAAACTCTGACCTCTTTCAATTCATATATCTCTGAATGTTTTGAAATAATCTAATCTATAACTGATCTAATTTGCCTTGTCTCCTGCGACCAAGTATATTTATGTTGAAAAAATGTGTTATTTATTCTCAAGTTGAGCTGTTCACAAAGATTGAATAGTCTAGCTCCATTGTCGTTCCTCTCTTTCTCTCCAAATCTTCCAATAACTTTGCTATTTTGTTCAGTTCCTACTCTTGCATTGAAATCCCCCATTAAAAATATCTCTTTGTTCTTAGGGATTTTTTCTATTAGTTCTCTCAGATCTTTCCAAAATTCATCCTTCAAGGTATCAGCAGTGTCATTAGTTGGGGCATATATTCCCAAAATACATATTTCTCTCCCATACATTGTCAATTCCAATGAGATCATTCTTTCATTAATAAATTGCCAGTTTTTGATGTTAGGTCTCAATTTCTTTTTATCAGCAATAGAAACTCCTGCTCTTGCTCTTTCACTCTTATCGACTCCACTCCAAAAATGGCAGTATTCTCTCATTATTTCCTCTCCACATCCCTTTTAATTTGTCCCCTTATTGGGGACAAATTAAAAGGGATGTCTAACGATGTCTAAATTGAATTTTTGCAGTTCATCCGGAAAAAAGTTTCTTTTAGTAGAAAGACCTTCCAAAATCATTGTCCCTTTTCCATTTGCTAAGTCGTTTCCGAAATTGCAGTCTGTTTTCATTTTCACTTGTAGGTCATTTAGCATTTGCATACTTTTTTACACTGAACGAGGAGCTAGTCCAGGGGTTCCAAAACTTTTTGGTCAGAGTAAAAATTCAGTAATAATAAAGACCCCCAAGAGCAATAAGCTTCAAGTTAATATATTTTATAAACAATTTTTTTAGAAAATGTCCAATTATGATTTGCAATGCATATTAAAAAAAATTTAATGAATGCTAACACTTACCGCATGTCTAATGTGAAGGATGTGGTTGATGTGCTTTTAGAAGGGAGGGGAAATATTGGGTTCGCAATTTGTTAGTTTTAATTTTAGATCTCCATTATTTTTGAGATCTAGTCGATTTCTCTGCTTAGTTAAAATATGTAATGGCTAAATCTGGCTTCTACTATGTATGAACTTGGAAAGGTCAATAATAAAGAATCGTCAGTTTTATACAGTTTGGGGTAGTTTTCAATAATATTTTTACTTGTCCAAAATCCCCTGAAACTTTCTTTTGAGTGCAGTGATTTAGCTTCTAGGTCCATCTTCATTTGAATAATTTCCTCTTGCAAATCCAGATCCAAATCATCCCTATCACCCTCTGCATGAAATAGAGACATAATCCATTCTGGATCTTCGAATCTATTTTTAAAATCCTCTTTTAAGTGTTTGAGGTGAGCTACATAAATAAACGTCAGCATCTGAAAAATTTCCTTTGGCTTCTTGTTCTAAAGATGACATATTTGGAAAGAAGTGAAAATTTCTAAGACCCGGTGAAGTTTTGAAGAGCATTAACTTTTCTTGAAATCCCAAAATAAATATACAACTCTGTATAATTGTAATGTCTTTGCCTTGCAGTTTTTTTGTGCTTCATTGAATTTTGAAAATATATCAGCAAGGTAAAAAAGGTGGTTTTTACACTAACTAAATTTATCAGCAAATGATTGATCATGCTCGGACAGAAATTCCACCACTGAGTTATAAAGTTCTACAAGCCTTTGCACAAATAGTTACCTTTTGACAATTATCTTACTTCTGTATGAAGGAGTAATTAGTTGAAATTTTCGTCATTTTTTTCACATAGCAAAGCAAACAGTTGGCTGTTAAGAGCATTTGCTTTTATTTTATTTATTACCTTAATACAAATTTGCAAAGCAGCATACAGTTTTTTACTTATGTTTATGTCTTTTCAATTATGTTTTTTTCCAACAAGGTGTTGTCTGTGTAAAACACAATGTACCGTTTGAGGTGAGCTCAAATGGTACATTGTGTTGTATTTTAGGATTTTCTTTTTTAGTTAAAGCTAAAAATCCTCTGTACTTACCAACCATAGATGGAGCCCCATCTGGTGAAATTGCGGTTATATTACTAAAGGAAAAGTCATACTTTTCAAAATACTCCTGCACACATCTAAAAATTGTTTCACCTTTGGAATCAGTTTTTAAAGATTTGGCAAAAAGGAATTCACCAATTACTGCTTTTTACTCATACTGTAATACCATACAAATGACATTAAAACATTTATACTTCCAAATGTTGACTCATCTAATTGTATAGCAAACATAACCTCTTCCAGCTCTGAATTTACTGTTGTTTGGTCATCATTGGCCATCTCAACAATCCTCCGTTGCACTGTATTATTACTTAGTGGAATACTCCTTAAAACTGGATTAGCATCCTTTTCATAACTGAGTCTGTTGCTATTTTTAAAGAGGGTAGAATTATTTCTTCACCAAGAGTATGTGGCTTTCCTTTCTTTGTAATTAGGAGAGTAATATCATACAACGCTTGTAGTCCACCAATGGCTGCCGGTACTGCAGATGATTTTATGAGGGCTTTTTTAAGTGTTTTACGTTTTAAAAATTTTTCTTTCATTGTCTTGAAATATTCAAGGTCTTTGTCGCTTTTATCATTATGCTGTTTTTTTTTAAATGTTCTTTCATTTTTGATGGTTTCATAGCATCATTACTAAACGTTTTCTCACATAAAAGACACACTGGTTTTGTTTCATTACTGAGAGAAGGCATAAACCCGAAATTTAAATATACTACCGAATATTGATGACACTTCTTTTTTGCGTCAGACATGATCATTAGGAGTTTTCTGTAAGAAATTATTTCAACACAACTCAAACTCTTACTAAAATAATTTTAATAAGAAACTATTAAAACAAAATGAATAATCCACTCCCAAACACTGGAGAACGAAAATATCTACTGACACTAGAATAGCACTGAAGTTTGACGACAGCGGCGGTAAAATGAAAATTGAGCATGACCACTAGAATGAAAATCTGCTTGGACACTAACTAAAACAATTTATTTATGTTTTCAAGGTCACACAGTGATTGTCACCTCACATTGTGTCACTAGGAGAAGGTACCCCCCCCCCGGTGCCATTTGACCGTAAACAGACTGTTCAGTGTAAACTACAAAGTCGGTCGTAGGAGACATTACTACCACGCTACATTATATATGTGTTGTTCTCTTTGGAGAAAGCTGAAGCGAAATGAATTGCCACACTTCATCATCTTCTTCGGATTTTGAACAAGATTTAGAAAATGATTTTCTTATAGCCGAGAACAGAGGTGGATTAAGTATGAAACAGGCCCCCCCAGCCATATTTAATTTTGGGGCCCCCCTTTAGTATACCTTTAATTTTTTATCACTACTTCAGAAAATATTTATACTGAAAATGAGGCCCTTCTTTGGGTGAGGCCCCTGGCCATGGCTAGTTTGGCAGTAGCATTAATGCGACCCTGGCTAAGAAAACAAAAGCAAGTAAGCAATGGGTACACGTTGGTTGGTACACAAAAGGTGATATAGTTGTACACATTGGCACTAACGATATCAAGAGTAGGAGACCGGCAGAATTGCTTAACAAGTACAGGTCACTGTTGAAAAAAAGCCGTGAAACAGGGTTGAATTTGAAAGTGTCTGCAATTCTGCCCAGACACGATAGGAGGGAGTATATGATGAGAGCCTTGTCGATCAATTCGGCCCTGGAAAGATTGTGCAAGGCTCAAGGGGTAGAATTTTTTTCAGCCTGGACTGTACTTGTTAACAGGAGAGATTGCTTCTACAGGGATGGGATACACTTAAATAGAAAGGGTGCAAGAATGTCTGCTGATGCTATCGAGGCAGTGTTAGGTGGGTCGGAAAACTGCTAGCTTGGGGAGATACAAAGACGAATAGATTAACAGTAGCCACTGGCAGAGGTGAAAGAGATTCTTGCACTGCTTCTATTGGAATGAGCAGAAGCCTGAAAAACAAGATTCAGGGTATTTCAGAGACTACTGGGAGTCATTGCGGTACAAGTAAACACATGGGTTGTGTTAGGGTAGCTAAGAATAGAAATAGGTGCATGTATACTTGCGTGTGTACACCAATGCTAGGAGTTTAGTAAATAAATTTGATAAATTTGAGGTATTGCTCAAAACATCAAAGGCAGATATTGTTGGGATATCAGAGACTTGGTGTCACACAGATATAAGGAATGCAGAACTGGAATTAGGGGAGTACAACGTCTACAGAAAGGATAGACTGGATAAGAAGGGAGGAGGGGTTATGCTATTAGTTAAGAAACACATAAAATCCAAGGAAGTGAAGCCAGTGGACATCGCTGGACAGTGCAGTGTCGAGTCAGTTTGGTGTGACATAAGCATTGGGAGATCAAAATTGAGAGTAGGAGTGTGCTATAGGCCTAATGACTCTGATGAGTATAATAAGAAACTGTACAGGGAAATACAGTGGGCCAGTAAATCAGAGAGTCTTATAACGGGAGATTTTAATTTCCTAGATATTGATTGGAATTTGGGGGCTGGTCACTCACACACTAGCAAGGCTTTTGTGGATTTATTGGATAATTGTTTTCTACATCAGCATGTTCGGGAGGCAACTAGAGGGAGGAATACTCTTGATTTGATTATCAGCAGTGATTCTTCAAGCATTAAGAATCTGCACATAAATGAACCACTAGGTGGCAGTGATCACAGTGTGCTGAAGTGGGATTTACTCAAAGAGGTAACTACCATTAGGGGTAAAGGGAAGGGTTGTTGCTTTCGTAAAGGCGACTACGATGGACTGAGACAGTATTTAAATTCTATACAGTGGGACCAACTGATGATGTTACCAAAAGCAAATGCAAAATGGGAAGCATTCAAAGAACTTATCTTGGAAGCTACTAGGCTTTACATACCAACTAAGTAATATTGTTCAAGGTTTAGGCCTAAATGGATGTCAGATGAACTGATGAGGCATATGGCAGAGAAGAAACATGCATGGGATACATACAAATTAACACATGACACAGAAGCCTATGAGAGATACAAGCTGATCTGTAACCAAGTTACAAAGGAGGTTAGGCAGGCGAAGGCAGATTACGAGAAATCTTTGGCAAAGGATGCAAAGAAAAACAGCAAAGAGTTCTTTACTTATGTAAACTCTAGAAGGAAGGGGATGAATCGGATTGGTCCACTTGATATCGATGGGTCAACTGTTGATGATCCTGCTCAGGTAGCTAACAAACTAAATGAATATTTTGCATCGACATTCACACATGAGGAGTTATTTAGCGAGGGGAAAGCCAGAGGTGTATTCAACTTTAGCAGTAAGCTAGAGAATCTTGTAATAACTGAGAGTAAAGTGGAGGAGAAATTGTTGAAGATAAACACAAGAAAGGCACCCGGGGTGGATGGGATCTATCCAGTTATATTAAAGGAGGCAGCAAAGGAAGTAAGCAAACCCTTAGCCATAATTATGAGAGCTTCCTTGGACTCAGGGGAGGTACCCACAGACTGGAGATGTGCAAATGTGAACCCAATTCACAAAGGAGGATCAAAGGGTGACACAAGTAATTATAGACCTGTGAGTTTAACTTCTGTTCCAGGAAAATTAATGGCGGCACTAGTTAAAGAAGCACTGCAGGATCATTTAGACAAGACTTCAGTTATAGCTCGGACACAGCATGGTTTTGTTAAGGGGAAGTCTTGCCTGACCAATTTAATTGGATACTATGATGCAGTCACAAAGGAACTGGATGCAGGGAATAACTTTGATATTATATACTTGGATCTTAGAAAGGCTTTTGATACTGTTGCACATGGAAGACTGCTGCACAAATTGGAGCAGTGTGACACTGGAGGCAAATTGCTGCTGTGGATAAAGGGGTGGCTGAGGGGGAGAAGACAGAGAGTGGTAATCAATGGACACTGCTCGTCGTGGACTAATGTTATTAGTGGAGTCCCTCAGGGCTCAGTGTTGGGTCCATTATTGTTTTCTGTATTCATAAATGATATTGATGATGGTATATCAAGCTTAAGGTCGAAGTTTGCAGACGATACAAAGGTAGGCAGGGTTGTCAAGGACACTACTGACACTATGCTGCTGCAACAGGATCTGGAAAGGTTGAGCAGATGGGCTGAGAGGTGGCAAATGAAGTTTAACATTGACAAATGTAAAGTACTACACATGGGAAACAGCAACCCCAGAGCAACGTATCAACTCTGTGGTAGTACACTGACAGTGGTAGAGAATGAAAGGGACCTGGGGGTGGTTGTGCAGGCAGATATGAAGTTCTCTGAGCAGTGCAGACGGGTTGCAAGAGTAGCTCATGGTGTATTGTCAATGATATATAGGAATTTTTCTAGCTGGGATAAGGAGGTGATTATTCCCTTGTATAAGGCAATGGTCAGGCCACACCTAGAGTACTGTATACAGGTCTGGAGGCCTCATTTCAAGAAGGATGTAGAGCTGCTGGAACGAGTACAGAGAAGGGCAACAAGATTAGTGAATGGAAAAAAGGGGCGCTCTTACGAAGAAAGGCTTAAGTTTTGCAAATTACAGTGTCTGGAGACTAGGCACCAGCGAGGTGATCTGATAGAGGTGTATAAAGCATTGAATGGTTTGAGCATGCTCAATGCTGATGGGATTCTTCCTCTCGCTCAGAATAATCACCTGAGAGGGCATAAATTCAAATTGAGGAAAGAGAGATGTAGGATAGACGTGCGGAAATTTGCCTTTAGCCAGCGAATGGTTGGTTGGTGGAACAGACTTCCATCCCTTGTCGTGGAAGTTGATAGCCTAAATAAGTTTAAGGCTCAGCTGGACAGGTATTTTGAACGAACAGAGGGGTGAAGTGGAAGTGGTTTTTTTTTTTTTTGGCTGATGCTGCATAAGCTTGATTTCTTGCATCAAATGCCTCTACTAATGCTAATGCTAACGACATAAATTGGAAAAGAACAAAAAGAGATGAATTCCATCATTTACTACAGGACCCCGACTCGTGCCATATGAAAGAAGATGAAAATCGTTTTAACCTGTACTTATGGATGAATAAAGTAGAATTAAATTTCCAATATAAACTAATTAAGGATGACATACAAGGGCAAAATAAGCAATTTTGAATTTCAGTCAGCCATAAGGAAAAATTAGTTGTATGTTTAAGGAAAGTTGAAATACTGTAAGTTTAATTTGGAATAAAAAACTCAGAATTCAGTCACAATACAAAACAAATTTTTTTTAAAATTAAATTTAATAACAAAAACAACTTCACAATGTTAAGAATTGAACTTGTTAGAAATTGTTATGAGTTGTACAAACTGAAATGATCGACTTGTTCCTCCTCTAAATTTGTAAATTGTAACACTGTTGGTCTATTTTCCTCCTTTGGCCATCTTTGAGGACATGTTTCTATTATCATTTCCTCTATTTTCTTCTGTCAGCGTGACAAAAAACTCATGGCATACGAAATTTTCTGCTCAAACAGAAAACTGTGAACTCGTGAGGACGTGAATCGGCCTTGAAGGCCACCGCATTATCTTGCGACTACAGCCATTAACAACAGTTTGTCTCTGAACAATAAACAAAACGGGAAACATAGCTCGCTCTCTCTCTCTCTCTCTCCCATACATTTGACGTTTGACTTGTTTTCATGTAACCTCACATGAGGTGACAATAGTGTGATTCCATCCTGAGCCACTTTTTTGACTGCTCGAGTTAAAGACTTATTTCATTAACAACTTGTTTCATATAGACCCCTAAAATAATTTTACCGACTCCCAGTGGTTTTATTAGGAACTAAAGACCCCTCAAACTTGCCCAAAGTCCCCTGGGGATCACTACCCACCACTTTGGGAATCCCTGAGTTAACCCGTTGTAGCAACCCCCAACCTGGAAGTCCAGGGTATCTCTCTTAGTCTGGCCCCCTACCCTTTGACCTGTTCGGCATGGGAGGCCCTACCAGTAGCTAAGCTACTGCCGACTTAGCTCTCCGGGTCATCGGGACACGCAAGCCCACCACTGCGACAAGGTTGAGAATACCATCGGGAGAGGCTAATGCATTCAAAAATTAAATTTTAAATTGGTTCAATAAACCTGATTTTCAGTTTTCAATCTGATTTTAATTAAACTACTGGGAGGAGGCTTATGATATTAGGTGGTTTTTGGAATTTCTCCCAAGTTTTATCATTAGAAGTAGTAATTATAGTGGTGAATGATGCAAGCTTGCTGAAAAGTTGCTGGAGAGGCCTTCATCCTGCAGTGGATTGAAAATGGCTGATGATGATGCAAGCTTATATAGCATCAGCAAAATCTTATACTGTAAAGTTCGTTCAAAGATAGGCTGCAAGCTATGGTATCACATTAACAAAATTAATTCTAGACTCAATTTAAATAAACTTCACTTTTATGATTATAATATACTTTCGAAGTAATGAACAAAAACTACGTTTTTCACTAATTAAACTGTGATTACTACTATAAAAATTCGATTAAGGCATTGCAATCATAAATTATATTGATACCATCCGTATCAATTGGTAAATAAATAATGCTGTGCAAGTACAGTCAGGATACGAAAGAGAACTGCCACGGTGAAGCGTGCGGCAGTTCTCCTGCGATCAATGCATCCGTAGAAACTGGTACGATGACACACAGTCGGTGGCGGAATGGCATTAGCTTCCACACTACTTCACCATCGTTGCTTGTCGCAAAGATGCATGGGAAATTGGTCATGTGACAACTGACGCTCGCTTCAGCACGGCAGCAGTTCCTGTGCTATCTTCGCATCCGCAGACACTGGTACTCGTTCATAACTGATGCTTGCTCCGGCACAGTTGTGGGGAGGGGAAAATTGGTCATGTGACAGAAACTGAATGCAAGCAGTGGGAGGAGCAAAACCTGCTGTTCACTGCAGTGACATAATGCCTCCTCAGAACTCAACCGGATATACCAGCTTGTAAAGTTTAACCTTATTTTTACTTATCATTTTTTACTTACTACTTATTTTTGTTGTATACTTGAATAATAAATTTATGCTTAATAAAATGTGTGTTTATACACTTAATTTGTTGTTCTTATTATAAAAACATTACTACTAAAGTAACAATAACAGGAAATAATATTTTAGAGTACTTTCATATCCTTTTAATTTTCAATTTTTCCTGATAGCAAAGAATAAGAACAGGCACCTATTTTTTTTTACAAAAAAAGCATTGTATATGTACAGTGGCGGACAAAAAACTGCATCACTTGTGAATTCTGCAAATAATGTTTTTGCGCTGCATGGTGGGTTGCAGAAATGTTCGAAATGCATTTGTTAGATGGGATATATATCTCTGTGAATGAAATCCAATAAAAAGACTCCACCAGATGTACCTAATTGCCATAAATATGTTCCCAAAGGGTAAAATATGTAAGTAATGGAAATCTATAAGGAATCATGCAAATGGCAATCATGACAACCAAACATACATTTTATTGCATTTACATGTACAAACTGAAATCACAAGTTAACATAATAGTATTATGTACTGGAAATCAGCAAAATAAATTCTCAGTATTTTGTTGTTCCTTCTCGAGCTGCAATTGCAGCCTTGCAACGATCTGGCATAGAGTTAATCAACTTCTGGATACACGGTTGACCAATTTCATGGTACCACACCCTTACAATGCTCTCCTGCAGATGAATCTTACTTGTTGTCTTCTTCTGAGCAATTTTAGACAACATTATGTACCAGCAATTTTCAATAGGGTTCAAATCTGAACTGCTGATGGGCCAGTCCAACACTGTATAATGCCAGCATTTCTGAGGTATGACTGCACCTTAAGGGAGAAAAATGAGGGAAAAAATTGGTGTAAGTATGTTTTAAGCCTTGTGAGACAAGAAGACAAACTCATCATTAAATCTAAATAGCATAAAATTTACCAATTTTGCTATGTAGTAGTGCATGTGATGCAAGAAAGCAAGTGTATAAGCTTATGCAGCCAAAAAAAAAAAAGAAAATTACAAAACAATTCCCCCCCTAAATGTTTGTCCAGTTCCTCATTAAATTAATTATACCTATCAACTTACACGACTATCAACTTACACGACAGATGGAAATTTGTTCCAGCAATTAACCACCCGCAGGCTAAAGGCAAATTTCCGCACATCTATTCTACATCCGTCTTTCCTCAATTTCAATTTATGCCCCCTTAGGTTCGTAATCTGAACAAGTGGAAGAATCCCATCAGAATTCAGCATGCTGATGGGATTCTTCTACTTGTTCAGATTACGAACCTATGTGGCACGGGTGCTGAGTCCTGTTGAAAAATGCAGTTTTGGACGTCTGTGTGGATATCCCTAATAACAGGTTTCGGGCACTCCTCCAAGATTTAACCCCAGGGGCTCACATCTGGTGAATATGGGCTTGGCAAGCCCAGGGTTCTGAACTGGATATCATCATCATTCTTCTCTTTCTTAGTGATTCCCTTCTACTTCTCTCTCTCTCTCTCTCTCTCTCTCTCTCTCTTTGCCAGGGTAACTCGGGAATTTTTTTTTTTTGGCTGGTGCAGCACAAGCCTCAGGCTTATTTGTACCATATGGCTGATAATAATAATAAAAGCAGTGTAGGTTTCTGCATTTACTGTTCCGTTAATAAACTTAATTCGCCCCACTCCACTGCTCGTTATGCATCCCCAGACCATCTGACCTGCGGAGAAATTTGCAGTCAGTGTTATGCACTCAGGATGGTATGCCTCCGATTTTCATCTTCCGGCATATCGCTTCTCATCCAAGCCATGCAGTTTAAATTTCGATTCGCCAGAAAAGACGATGGTGTCCCATTGCTCTTTTGTCCATTAAACATGCATTTTAGCCCACCCAAGCAAGTTGCTTCTTCCTCATTTGTTGGGTCAACAAAGGCTTCTTGGGCCGATAGGCATGCAGAAAGCCGTCTTTGGATTGTTCCTGCACTTGTTACAACACTAGAGGCCATCTCAAAGTCCAGTTTTAGATCAGGAGCACCAGCATGGCGATTACGAAGGGATAGCCGTTTTAAATATCAATCTTGGGAAGGCACTCTCTTATGGCCTGATCCAAGTCTTCTCTTCACATCACCGGTTTCACACTTTAATTTCAGCACCCAGTATACTGTTGACTGGTGGCAACCTATTTTATCAGTGATAGCACACGTAGAAAGCCCTTCCGGGGACAGAGCAACAGCTACATTTTTTTTTTCTTGGTGTTAACTGAACATATGGAGCCATGCTTACACCTACACAAAACAGGATATTAATGAGCATGTATACCCTTCCAATGCTATATTTATAGAAACAGCTGATGCAATACCTTGAAATTACTGTCTAATGCAATAGAAGTGTTATTTGAACAATACCTTTGTTTTGCGACAAACAAATTGACTGTAATCAAACAATATCTTATATGTTTCACTACAAATGTTATTTTTTTTAAGGTGATGCAGTTTATTTGTCTGCCACTCTATATATATTTTTCCCTTCTTATATATATATATATATATAAATATATATATATAGAGAGAGAGAGAGAGAGAGATTATTCTTTATACTTAAAAAACATTTTACATGTATACCTTTTTAATTTCATAATTTTTTACAAATCTCATTACTCTGGATCTTGCGAGGAGTTCCATTGATGGAACAAGCAAAGGCTGTGGCTGTCATCCCCTGCACATTCTCATGTTCTTTCGATACATTGCCACAGTCTTCAATTTGTGCTTTATTACATTCTGTTTGCAATTTTATTTTAGCATTTAAAGAAATGATTTGGTTGTTACTATTGATACGATTTTTATTTGTACTTTATATTGTCATTTATCATTGTAAACTAGTATTTTTTTTTTTCTAACTATTATCCCTCCCTTTCCCTTTAAGGCTTGACATTTTGTTACTGAAATGAGTACAAAATGAGTAACAAGATGTCATCTGGTTGTTAGGTACCAGCATTTTGGTGGCTATATTATTATTAGTTTTTGTTACCTTATAACCATTCTAATAAACATATATGTAACATGCATATGTGATTTACATGTCTTTGTTTGAATTAAATGTCTTTCTTTGTAAAGCCTTTTTTGAAATTCTAATATTATTTATTTTCCATTTTTTTAAGTTTTATCTTTATCTTTCTTTTATTCACACAAATTTAATTTTTGACTGTTCTTCCTTGTTTATTCTGTAGCATGTACAAATATAATAGTGAATTCATGGGCAATGCTACATTCCTTTTATGACAAATAGAGCCTAGAGTCTGAATTCCAAACTTTTTTTTTTTTTAATCTAACCCTCGCCATTTAAAAAATACAACTTTCTTGTAGGAGAAAATTTTTTTTAAAGAGAAGGAATCATTTTTTTTTCTCCTGTTAACTACTCTACACTAATGTGTATACACACCAAACTGGGAAGAAGATCCTTTGATTTGGGCTATTTGTTTTCTGAACCTTTTTTGTCATTACATTGCTGAAATCTTAGAATTCTTTGATAAAATTGATCTAAATATTACTGTTTAGATTTTATGCATACTTTCTAAATTAAAATTGCCTAATCAACTGCTTTTTTGCTCAATGGGAAAGACTTTCCTCATCTTTGGGTTAGTCTAAAAATGTCATCACCGTAATTCTGAAATAAATGCAAACCAATTTTATTAAAAGAAGAAACAAAACAAAAACACAACTGTTGTATGTAATGTTCACTCTTCAGGAAGCACATTTGGCAGTTTAAAATAAATAAATGCTTTGCACCTGTGCGCAATACTTCCATTGTGTTATTATTATTTTATTATATTTTTTTCCCTTCTTAAGAATAAAATTGTTTACAGTAAATTACTTACACTCTTTTCAGAAGTATACCTACAACACTTTTAAACTAAACCAAGGACTGGGAACAACTTTTCTCTTGGGGAAGAAAGAAAGAAAAAAAAAGCAATTGATTAGGCAAAATTTTAATTTAGATATCGTAAAACTTAGTCCAAACCATCAGCAGTAAAACTATAACACTCTAATAACAATACTTACAACAATTTTTGATGATGTCTGTGTCCCCACACTCTCTTTTTGAACATTTGATTTAATTTCATCTTGTACTTCAGAATTTGGTTTAAGAGACTAGAAAAAAAAGTAATGCATTAATATAGAATGACACAGAACTAATGCAAAATTTAAAAAAATACAATTTTAAAGAAGCTAACCAATTCTGCATATATGTCATACAACTAAATTATTGAAAGAATTTTTTTTTTTTTTTTTTGCTAAAACACAAGCTCTATTTGTGTTCGATTTCAATACTACTAAAAATAATAAAAAACTTTTTTTACTTAAACAGCTTGCCTCTTCCAAAAACTACTAATTTAAATGAAATACATTACAGTACTTTAAAAGACATACACATGCATACACTTAACAAAATCCCCATATGGAAGAATACATACTACCAATGGTTTGCAAAATTTCAAATAAATCCGAAAGAACAAGGAAAGCTGGCTGTTTCTTCAGAACCTATACATCCTTAGATGGTGCATATAAGATACAAAAGGAAGCATAAGAGACCCTACATAGTAAATCAAATGGTAATTTATGATATGTATGTAGGAACATTCGTGTAGACTCTAGTATAACTGGTGAGACATTGTTTTGTCTGGGAAATTTAATTTGTATCACTCTCCCACATAAAGGATGGTTTTCCCAGGAAAACCATCCTTTCTTTCCCAAGTTTTCTCTGTCTGATATTAAACAGGAAACATATCAAACTAATTCCAAACATCATCCTGTCTTAACCTTATCAATAATAACAGCATATTCTCTCCACATAGTTTTGAATATTGACGAATTCTGACTGATATCTTAACTAGTGCAGAAACTTAAATTATAATAGTATACCCATCAAACTTTTGTGTTGCTGATATACAGGGTGTTTCAGTTAAACGTTTCAGAACTTCTAAGAGGGGTAGGGTACATCCTGACAACTCGAAATCATATACCAATGGGCAGAATCGAAAATTCCGAGCTTTAGTGCAGGGAATCTTAATTTCGCACAAAAACGCCAAGTTAGTAGGATGGATGATTACACGAACGCAGAGTTAGCCGATATGCATTTGGCGTACGGGGCTGCAAATTGTAGTGGGCCAGCCGCACAGCGTTTGTACGCGGATCGACGAGGCATATTCCCAGTCATAATTTCTTTGCAAGACTGCACCAGAGGTTAGCTGAGAGAGGTTCATTTGAAAGAGCTGACAGGGATAGGGTAAGAACAGCACGGACTCCAGCCGTCGAACAGAATGTGCTGCAGCATGTACAGGGGAATCCAAGAACGAGTACACGAAGTCTAGCAAACGCAGTCAGGGTTTCCCATTGCAGCGTCTGGAGGATTCTCCGAGAACAAGACATGCATCCGTTTCACGTGCAGCATGTCCAGACACAGCAACCGGAGGATTATGCACCTCGTATTGCTTTCGCACAGTGGTACCTTGGAAAATGTGCTACAAATCCCCTTTTTCCTGCTGAAGTGTTGTTTTCCGATGAGGCATCCTTCACAAGGGAAGGAATTTTCAACACGCATAACGACCATATCTGGGCAGTCGAGAACCCGCATGCAATACGACGTCGTGCAGCACAGATTTGATTTTCGGTCAATGTATGGGCCGGTATTATGGGACATCACCTCATCGGACCTTACCTGTTACCGTGTCGTCTAACCGGACCTATCTACTTGATCTTTCTGCAGAAAGTATTGCCACAACTTTTGAGAGATGAACAGATTTCTGCATCGACGCAACAGACAATGTGGTTCCAACACGATGGAGCCCCTGCCCATTATAGCGGAGATGTTCGTAACTACCTGGATGTCACATTTGGTCAACAGTGGATCGGACGTGGTGGTCCCGTGCGTTGGCCTGCTCGGTCACCCGACCTATCATGTCTTGATTTTTATTTCTGGGGTCATATGAAATCGCTAGTTTATGACACCCCTGTTGACAATGCTGAGGAGCTGGTTGCAAGAATTGCAGTAGCTGCCGAAGAAATTCGAAATTCGCCTGGAGTATTCCAGAATGTTCGGATGTCCATGCATCGGAGATGTGAGGCGTGCATTGTAGCCCGTTGAAGAAACTTCGAACACTTACTTTAATCCATGTACCTTTTGCTTCTTTTCATGTATTATTAAAACGATTTCTCACTTACGGTCTCTTTTCTTTATGGTGCTTCTGTGTACAACACCGCTTCAGGAAAGCATTTCCGACCCCACATTGCTATATGATTTCGAGGGGTAGGATGTACCCTACCCCTCTTAGAAGTTCTGAAACGTTTAACTGAAACACCCTGTATATTCAAAGCTGGCCACACACACTCAAACAAACAATACAAACAATAAAAATTTGTCCTTGATATATTTTGCATATTGCAGAGACCAAGGTACTTAATGGCATTGACACACCTAAAAGAAAGATTCTCATGTCTATTAACAGGTTCTTACAAAGCTTACCCTTAAAGATTGTAGGCACAGTCGTAGTGTCCAAAATCCTTAGCTTAATAAGATCAAAGTATGAACAAAGCCATGCCAGAATGGCACCGGCTCTGTTATGGTCAGGTCCAGAACACGCCATAGGGCAACCATGTTCCACCTTGTCTGACTTCTCAATATGTATTAATCTTATAGTCACTCTACTGTCCAAGAAGTAACTCTAGATGAGCATATATATATATAGAAATCTATAAATATAAGCTCATAGGACAAAGGGTAGCTTTAGCCCTGCAGAGAATACTCTCCCACCAGAGGACATCAAGAGCAGATTTAAAGTTATCAAAGCCCTAGCAGATACTGACAAGTATATTCATTCACATACACTATCTAATCAAAATAAAACAAACACCTACCTAATAGTGAGTATGTTCTCTTCATGACACCAATACTACCACCACATGGTGCGGCATGGAGTCTATAAGGACTCTGAATGTTTCAGAAGATATGTTAGTATTAGCATTAGTAGTGGCAAATGATGCACGGAACAAGCTTATACAGCATCAGTCAAAAAAGAAAAAAAGACACCATTTCACCTATTCTTCCCTTCAATAATTTGTCTAGCTCTTAGTTGAATTTATTTAAACTATCAACTTCTACAACAACAGATAGAAGTTTGTTCAAGCAATCAACCACCTGTTGACTTAAGGCAAACTTCTGCACATCTGTTCAGCAACCGTCATTCCTCAATTTGAATTTATGACCCCTTGTGGACATCTGAGCACAATGAAGAATCCCATCAACATTGCGCTTGCTCAATCCAGTCAAACCCTTAAACACCTTAATCAGATCACCTTGCAGGTGCCTAGTCTCCAGATGCTGCAATTTGCAGAACTGAACCTTTCTTGGTAAAAGCACCCCCTTTGTTCCCCTCACCAATCTCATTTCCTTTCTCTGTACTTGTTCCAGCAGCTCTACATCCTTCCTAAAATGAGGCCCCCAGACCTCTATGCAGTACTCAAAGTGTGGCCTGACCATTGCTTTATACCAGTGTTTCCCAAACTGTGTTCCATGAGATGTGAACAAGTGTTCCGTGAAAAATTGTAATTAATAATTTAAAAAATAAAATAAAACAAATAAATTTTGCATATTTGTAGCGTACACTAGGGCTTACAATACCAAGATTCCGAATACCAGGACCTTGGTAATTTTTTTTCCAGTATTCAAATACCGGTATTGATACAAAAATACCGTTTTTTGGTGCTAATATAAAAAATAATTGTTTATGATTTAATCACATAAAGGTTATAAAATCACCTTTATGTGATTTTATAACCACCAACCAAAAATGATAAATATATACAAAAGTATACTGCAGCAGAATTTCGCAAATAATTTGCCATGCAATTAGATTCCAAGACTCATTGGAACAGTTTATTGTCCATGTTTGAAAGCTTTTTTGAGTTGAGATATTTTATGCAAAAAGCTTTAATTTATTTAGATTCAAGCATTTATTTCTGTGAGGATGAATTCAATTTATTATCTGCGGCTATATCTACATTAAAACCTAGAAAGTTAGTAGTAGATGCACTATGCCGCAAAGAAGCAAATCTTTTAATTGAAGATGCTGCCATAAAATTTTTATGAAAACTCTTGGCAATCAAAATTCTGAAACAGCTAGAGAATTGCATATGGCATTAAAACCCTGTACTTCACAGAAGCATACAAATTTATTACAGGTTCTTCAGTTTTGGCAATGCGGGACACAATACAATAGCAAATTATTTAGTATTAGTAATGGCCATATGGTGCAAGGAAGCCTAAGGCTTATGTTGCAACAGGAAAAAAAAAAAAAAAGAGAGTAAAATAATAATAAAAAAATAAATAAAATAAATAATTAATAAATAATAAAGGAAAAGCAAATAGACAACCTATGTATTTCCCTCCTCCCATCCAACTGACCTTCGAATTTCCCCAACCACTCATGTAGGCAACTTATTCCAGTAATTTCTAACTTGCTGGCTAAAATAAAACTTCCTGCAATCCAGTCTAAACTTATCCCCCCCCCCCAATAACTTAAATTTATGGCCCCTAGTTCTAGAATCATTTATAAACCATGAAAATTTTGTCCTCATTCAACCTGTTCACAATTCTCGGAGAACTTCATGTCTGACGGTATTGTAACTCCCAAGTCCCTTTCCTTCAGTGCTGACTTTAGTTCAACTCCACCAAATGTAAAAGTTATTTTGGGGTTGCTGTTCCCATGGTGTAAGACCTTCAATTTGCTGAATTAAAGCATAGCTGCCACTTTTCTGGCCTCTGGAAGTCTATCTAGGTCACCCCGAAGAAGCTCTGCTTGGCGGTGATCATTAACTACTCTACCGATCTTTACATCACCTGCAAATTTAGACATAACGCTCTTCATCCCTTCATGAATGTCATTTAAGATAATCAAAAACAACAGTGGTCTCAAGAATGATCCTTGGAGAAACCCCACTTCTTACATTAACCCAATCTGAGGAATAACCATTTATAAAAACCCTCTACCTGGTGCCCTCAAGCCATCATGCTATCCATCTAAGGATTTTCCCTGTGATTCAAACCTGTTCCAGCTTATAAAGTAACTGCTCATCTGGGACTGAGTCAAATGCTTTGCTGAAATCTAAATAAACAATGTCAAAATTATTCCCTAAATCTTGCTCACAAGTGACCCTTTAAAAATAGCCAAGCAGATTAGTTAAACACAATTGTCCCTTTACAAAATCATGTTGCATATCCTTCAGAATTCCATTTCTATCTAAATGATCCCGAACTGCACCCTTGATCATTGCCTCCATGATTTTCCCTACTACTGAAGTTAGACTGACCAGTCGGTAATTTCCCACTACACTCTTAGAAACGCCCTTATGTATTGGCGATACATTGGCACTTTTCCAGTGATGCTCTCCAGTAATTATGCTCTCATAATTACCTTAGTGGTGTAATGTACTCACTTGCCACCTCCCTTAAAATTATAGGGTATATGCCATCAACCCAGGAGCCTTACTTGCCTGTAGGCGCAAAAGTTTTTTCATTAAACAATCATGTGAAATTTCAATATCATTAATTATATATTTTTCCACCTCACTCCCATATGTTCCCATTGACATAAAGGGTTTTTCTTTTGTAAATATCGATGCAAAGTAACTGTTGAGTATATCTGCAACATCAGTTGGGGCTAATACTATCCCATGCAATTACATATGGGTCCGATCTGATTTGTCCTTTTCTTATTTGCATTTATATATGTGAAGAATTCCATAACTGCACTCTTTGCTCTCTTCTTTATTCCTTATCCTGACTCTTTGCTCTCTTCCAGACTCAGTAAAGATACTATAGTGAAAATTAAACTTCGCTTAATAAAAAGTCTTTCACCTTCAAAAAATTATGAACAAAATTCAACCTTGGAAGACCAACATAGGACAGAACATCAGTGTTCTGAAAATTCTTTCCAAAATAAGAAATTGCCCGACTCTAATGAGATTTTAAAAGATAAACTTGAGTGGGAAATTAATGAAATACTTTTTTAAATATTACTTTTAAAAAAGTTCAAAGCCTAGAATATACAGACTGAAGATTGTTTGTGACTATCTCAGTACAATAGCACCATCCAGCATAGATTCCAAAAGAACGTTTCCTGCCGCTAATCAAATACATACCAAAATTAGATCCAGTTTAAATGATAACACTATATGCTGATGCACTTTATTCGGACAGGCAGTATGGATTCGTAAACATAACTAAACTTTGTAGCATCAATATATATATTTTTCTTATTAGAATAACTGTATTTTTAATAATTTTTTTCAAAATATTTATTATTGCAATAAAAGTTTATTTAAAACATGAATTCAAGTAATTACAGTACTTGTTTTTTTCTTACTTTATTGCATCTAACTGTCATCAAAATTTATTGGGAAAAATGTTTGTTTTTGGAATACCAGTATCCAGGTTTCATAAATTAAAAATACCGAAATACCGGTATTAAGATTTTGACTGATATTGTAAGCCCTAGCGTACACCACTTTTGTATCATTATAATTTTTAACACAATTTTTTTTTTAGTTATTATGATAATGGCATAGACTAATAATCAAATAGACTGCAGAACACTATTTTGGCGGGCTTTTGCATAGAGAAGTATGTGTAGAGGTAATGACATCTATGGAAGAGTAGCAATGTAGTGATCTAGTAGGTGATCTGCCAGGAACTAATGGGAATTCATGACGACGAACTGGTAAAAAAATATGTTGTTTGATGTCTCTATCCTATACCTATGCAGCAACTATTTAGTCCTCTGCCCCCTCATCACATTTCAACAAGTTCCTCAGCCTGGAATACTGGCTCCTGAAATGGCTCAACTGGCAGACTGGCAACCAATTACACCAAGTATAAATAAATCTCGGTCACCCCATGGAAACAACAGATTGTGGCAGTAAACCTTCTTAAACTTGCCAGACTAATCACAGGATGACTCAATGCCCCCCCCTGACATCACTGATCAGATAAAAACACCCCGCATTTTTGAAATTAAATGGACCCTACTCAGAATCAGTTTCAACATCATCTCCAAAGATGCCTGGCTGAAAGGCTTGAGATGATTGTTCCCAGGAAACATGGCAGATTTGATCAACAATCTAGCTATCAACCTGGACAAATTCTGTCCGCAGCATATATATAGACGCCAGAAGCTAACAGACACATATATAAACTTACAGTTTATGACAGACCACCAGAAGGAAAATTGCCAAGACAATGCTTCCAAGTATGGGCTTGGCACACCCAGGGACCTGAGCTGGATATCATCATTCTTCTCTTTCTTGGTGATTCCTTTCTACTTCTCTTTCTCTCTCTCAGGGTAACTCGGGAATTTTTTTTGGTTGGTGCAGCACATGCTGCACCATGTGGTTAATAATAATAACGATGACACGATGAATGTAAAATAAAACAAAGTGAAGCCGTAACTGGTCCCCACTCTTGGCACCTATTACTCCAAAGACGCCTGGCTGTGAGCACTAAGGCATTCAAGATTGAAGAGATACCACAGGCAACAACTGGTAATGGACTGCTTCAATCCTTTATATTTTTGTACAATTTTTATCATGTTTTTGTAATTTACAGCCCTTTTGATAAAATAATATCCTTTAATTTGGGACACTTTGGTATTCCACAACTTTCAAGTATGTAAAATAATAAACACTGTAAACTCTGTACCTTTCAGGTTAAGCATACATGTGCTCCATGTAACTGCCTGACACATGTCCCTTCCTTAACCTCTGAACACAACTGACACATGTCCCTTCCTTAATCTCTGAATGTAAATATCACCCCGGAGCTTACTGCTGTCCAGGGGGGTGGTCTTGAGCAGAGCAATAAACAGATTTAATAAATAAATAATATGTCATTCGTATGCAATTTAGCCTGGAGTACACAGGAGGAAGGAGAGGGGGAAGCGAACCAATATCATAACTAAACTCACTTCCTTGAATAGATTTTTTCTGATTAATTATCAATATTTCGAAATATTATTATGAAAACAAATGACCATGGATTTGTGGTTTAAAAAAGAAGTTTAAAACAAGAAGCAAGTACTACTGCAACTGTGGTTGATGAAAACGAATGCAATATTGTCATACTTCAAAGTGAGGATGAACAATCGCAGCATTTTGTTATTAAATTTCGGAAGTGAAAAAACAGTAACTAACTAATAAAAAACCAAAACTAAAGTATGATGACAGTTATTTGCATCTTGAGTTTACATGTGTTGAAAATAAAGATGCTCCTGATGCACAGTGCATCATATGTAATAAAATATTAATAAACAGTTGTTTGGCTCTCGCTAAACTTGTGTTCCGTAAATATATGTGTTCCACAAATATATTGTGAGATGAAAAGTGTTCCGTGACTAAAAAAGTTTGGGAAACACTGCCTTATACAATGGGATAATCACCTCCTTGTCTCTGCTAGCAAAATTTCTGTATATCATTGACAAGACACCATGAGCTACTCTTGCAGACAGTCTGCACTGCTCAGAAAACTTTACATCTGACTGTACAATTACTCCCAGGTCCTTTTCATTCTCTACCACTCCGAGTGCAGGACCACACAGTTAATATGTTATTCTGGGGTTACTGATACCCATATGCACACTTCGCATTTGTCGATGTTAAATTTCAGTTAACATCTCTCAGCCCATCTGCCCAACTTTTCGAGATCCTATTGCAATAGCATACCATCATTCCTTAACCACCTTGCCAACCTTTGTATCATCTGCAAACTTGGACATTAAGCCTGATCTTGCCTTCATCAATATCAGTGATGTATCATGTCACTAGTGTGCCCCATAGATCTGGGATAGATTGGAGCGGAAGATCCAAACACTAAAATCTGTTGATGCATGTAATTAGCATTAGTAGAAGCATATGATGCAACAAAGCAAGCTTAGTCAGCAACAGCCAAAACAAAAAAATTCTCCCATTTCATCCCTTCATTCGTTCCAAATGCCTGTGCAGCTCAACCATAAATTTATTTAGGCTACCAAATTCCACAACAAAAGATGGAAGTCTGTTCCACCAATCAACCACCCGCTGGCTAAAGGCAAACTTCCGCACATCCATTCTAAAACTGTCTTTCCTCAATTTGAATTTATGCCCCCTCAGGTTCTTAATCTGAGCAAGAGGATTTCCTCGCAAATAGCTGTAACACTATCTTAAACCAGCCTAATAACCAACTGACCTTCTCCTGCACATTGTGGGAAGCCACAATAGACATCTCCCTAGCCACCAGAACAATCACAGACCATACTACAAATTGGACTGTCACTGAAAACTGGACAACTTTGGACCATAGAACTATCACTTCTGGCTTAACTGCACGATAACCAGAGAAACAATCCCCCCCCCTGCAAAAAAAATCAGATATCCCATTGGAAAGGCAGATTGGCCCCTCTTCCAAGAAACACTGCACAGGACTGCCCCCACGCTTGAGGCAGAGGGACTAAATCCAGACCACCATCAAAGAGCACTAACTAAGCTAATCACAGAAGCAGCAGATAAAGCAATTAAAAAGAAGAAACTGTCTCCGGGAGCTGTACCCTGGTGGTCCCTGGAGCTCCAGCAACTCAGGCGGGAGGTGAATACAACAAGAAAAAATCTCCAACGCGGCAAGCGAAACTGGACTGTTGCCGAGGTGAAACATATGCAGGAACTACACCAATGAGCCAAAACATTATGATCAGCGAGTTGTTATGCAAATTGAAGTGAACTGCAAGTGAACTGTGCCGCGTGCGCGGGTCGGGACATGGTATAAAAAACACCTGATACTGAACTCCATTAATGTGTTACTCTTGTCCTTCAGGTGGGAAAGGCAGCGGACTTAAGCGAATTTGAGAAAGGCCAAATTGTAATGGCCAGATGACTGGGTCAGAGCAAATGTGAAACAGCACAGCTAGTGGGGTGCTCACTGTCAGCCATGACTAGTACCTACCAAAAGTGGTCCGAGGAGGGGGAACCCATGAACCACCAGTGAGGTGTTAGAGGATCATGGCTCATCGATGCTCGAGGTGAGCAAAGGCTCTCCCAAATGGTACGTGGCAACAGAAGGGCGACTGTGGTGCAACTCGGTGGTAGTTGGAATGCTGGTGACAGTAATAACGTGTCACAACACACAGTACATCGAACCCTGCTGAAAATGGGGCAGCATAGCCGCAGGTCACTCTGAGTGTTCATGCTAACCATGGTTCACCAGTGATAGCACCTACAATGAGCACGCGAGCATCAAAACTGGACCTTGAGTGATTGGAGTAAGGTCATCTAGTCCGATGAATCACGTTTTCTGTTGCACCATGTGGACAGCCGGGTACATCTGCATTGTTTACCTGGGGAAGTGATGCCACCTGTATGCACTATGGGACTAAAACAAGCCAGTGGCGGCAGTGTCATGCTTTGGGCAATGTTCTGCTGAGATACCCTGGGTCCAGTCATCCATGTGATGGGCACTCTGGCATCTACCTAAACATCATTGCTGACCAGGTACACCCTTTAATGGCAACGGTCTTCCCCTCTGGCTGTGCCGTCTTTCAGCAGGATAATGCGCCATACCACATCGCCCAGATTGTTCGAGACTGGTTCGCGGAACATGAGGAAGACTTCCAGGTATTGCCCTGGACTCCAAAAATCCCCAGATATCAATCCCACTGAGCTGTTGTTGTTATTTGGTTTTTAGGAGCATTAGCAACTAAGGCCATATTGCTCCGGGAATATGCGGTGGTCATTCCCTGACCTTTCCGCATCCTCCGTATTTGGTGGTGATGGGCTCGAACCCCGGTCTAAATCAAGAAGCGTGTGCTACACACTGCTGCTCCTTCCCACCTGGCTATGGAGGCGCATCCTATTGAACATCTCTGGTTTTTGGAACAGCAACTCCAATCTGTGGCATCTCAACCATGGACCTTACAGGAGTTAAAGGATCTGCTGGTTATCAGTTTGTACCAGATACCACAAGACACATTTAGAAATCTTATAGCGTCCGTGCTTTGCCGGGTATGATTTGTTTTGGCTGCATGTGGAGCACCAAATTCATATTAGCTAGGTGGTCATAATGTTTTAGCTCGTCGTTGTATACCGCACAGCAAAAAATAGATACACAGCCAAGATCCAGGAGCGAAAACAATGTAAATGGGAACAACTGGTCACCACAGTGGGAAATGATGACCCATGGGGGGTGGTCGACTGTGTAACCACAAACAAGCTCCCAAGAGGCGAAGTCATATGTGCAACTAAAAAACCACAAAGGGGACATACAACCACATGGCAAGAATCCACAAATAATATCCTGGATGCCATCCCACTAGGGCACCTTGACCCTGTCACTCCAGAACAACTACTGCTCTGCCACGAAAACTGCATGTACACCATAGAGCAGGAAGAAGAACCATTCACAAGAGATGAATTGGACAGTGCAGCAGTTTAACAGCGAAACAAATGATCTCATGGGCAGACCTCCTAGAAACTGAAATCATTAAAAAGACAACTGAGACCATCCCGGACCAACTGCTAAGCTTATATAACAAATGTTTAAAAGATGGATACTTCCCCCTCACCTGGAGGGAGGCAACACTTTGACTAATACTCAAAAACCCAACCAAGCCACAGTATGTCCAGAAGCCCTACCGACCCATAGTACTCTTAACAGTGCTCAACAAGCTTCTAGAACATCTCCTGAAAATCAGAATCGAGCAACGCTACGCAAACTCTGGATTACAATGTCCAAACCAGTTCAGCTTCCACAAGGGATACTCAATTGGACATTGCACATATGCTCTAGAAAACATCGTCAGAACTGCTACAACAAAGAACAGAAAATATTTCCTCTTCTTTGCAGTCGATTTTGCTAGGGCGTTTGACACCCTATGGCGGCCAAGTGTCCTCGGCAGACTCCGGGAGGCCAACCTGCCAACCAACCTGTACAAGTGTATCAGCACCTACCTCACAAACAGATCAATCAGAGTAGAAACCCCATACAGCTCTGTATCCAGACCAGCGAACAAAGGATGCTCACAAAGCTCTGCCCTGGGCCCACTCCTATGAAATGTGGTCCTGGATGGCTTCCTGAATCTAGACCTTGTGAGCGGAAAGTCCCAAGCATATGCCGATGACCTTATTCTGATGCTCGCTGAAGACAACAGGGCCCAGCTAGAAACCACTGCAAAACCGAGCACTCGCCATCCTGCAAGAATGGGCAAATCAAAATCACTTAACAATATCCCCAACCATAACAAACTCAATATTATTTTGAGGGACACTGGACATTAGGAGACTCCCACAAATAAAAGTTAAGGGCCACGATCAAGCTAAAAACGAAGCTGGAACACCTTGGCATCATCTTAGACATGCTGTTATCCTTCACTCCCCATATCAACTATATACACAACAAAATCAGGAATTACTTGTCTCTATTCGCAAGAGTCACCCATAAAGAATGGGGCTTAAGAAAGAAAACCCTTGCCCTCTACCACAAAGCTGTCTTTCTACCAATTGTCTTATATGCAGCTGGAATACAGTACCACAAAGCAATTACAGCAAAAAAAAAGAGATGAAGGCTTGAAGCAACACAGCGCCACATCCTGCTTCCCATCTCCAAAGCTTGTAACATAGTAAGCACCCATGCACTCCAAGTACAAGTACTCATGGGTGCCCTTCCCTTGGACCTGGAAATAGTCCTCTGCAGTCTCCTCAGTCACCTCTCCAAGGGCAAAACCATTAAATGCCAAGATTTTATAATAAACCTGACAAACAAAATCAAAACAGAAAAAGAGGCTAACCCCACATCTACAGCAAATCTGGCAACCAATTAGACCCTGCCCGACAACAAACTGATCAAGCTACTGTGATGAGACTACTCTCCATAAATGGCAGCTGTGAAGTACAGCCAGGCCTTGCATAACGCAAGTTCGATTAACGCGTTTTTCAGTTACCACTATTTGAAAAAATTATACCACTTTTCACTTTACAGTTAACATGATCTTTTTTTTTTATGTGATAGTTGAAAAATATTTCAATTATGCACTAAGCTTGCCGTGCATCGGACAGGCAATAAACAAATGTTTTCCTTCTGCCCGCCTCAGTGTGTTCCATCAATCATCAGAAGAAGATTCGTTATTTATTTGTTTCCCACTAATAAAGTTACCTGCATTTAAAAATTCTAATTTTTAAATGAGCCACATGAAAATGTTACCATGAAGGAGATAATGGTAAAAGAACTAGATATAATCTTTCGTATCGCAGAGAACCTCAAACCTTTTGTTTGAGGTTCTCTGCGATATTTATTTCGGCAGGGCCGAGAGAAGATTGTTGTTAGCTATTGGAAATTCATTGATGAAAAAAAGAAAGCCAACACTGTTCAAATATTTCCATAACAAATTGTTTCTTCGTTGTGTATTTTATGCCAGAGCTTCCCAAACTTCCTCGATTCACAGTACACTTAGTTTCTCAGTAATTTTTTCATGGCACCCCTAGGCCAAAAGAAATATCTAACAGTTCCATTTATAAAAGTAGTTAGGTCCAAACTACTTAATAAGTAATGTTGAAACTGTGAACTACCTTGAGCTAATAGTTCACACAGTGTCCGACAGATGTCAGGTATCGCTGTGTTCCCTTGAAAATTTTAAATATTCCATGGCGCACAGTTAGGAGACCACTGTTTTATGCAATAAACATTTAATTCCATAATTATTTCCATTATCTTTTACATGGTATACAGTTAAAAAGTAATTTAAAAGATATTTTTAAAATTCTTTATGGACATTCCTAAAGGTCAAGGACCAATTATAATTTTTCCTATTGATTATTATATTCGATTAACGCATTTCCATTTTGCGTGATGTGCTCATGGGACGAATTAATCGCATTAATTGAGGTCAGTTGTATAGCTTTCACCATTTTGATGCAACCTGCATTATACATGCTGATTTGTGCCATATTGGCGACCTGAGCCAGCTCCTTTGCTGGGCTTACTACTTTCTTCCCACCGGTGATGGGGTGAGGCGATGGTCTCCCGTCTCCTCCCTCACTTGCCATCCTTCCCCTCCCTCACTCGCCACACCTCCCCTATTTCCCTCTGGTGGAGCATGAGCATGCCTCAGATTTTTCACTGGGGTCGGTTACTCCACTGACCCCAGTTCTTCCTCTCTTTCTCCCCCTCTCTACCTGCAACTTAGCGTACGCTACCCCACATGTCAAAATTAATTTTTCACCAACTATTCGGCCTCTTTTGCCTAGCACTGTCCACCCACAACTGAATGTAAACCGTGCATGTAAACAACTCTTTATTTTTTTTATAGGTCCTAGCCACTGAAATCTCAGAAAATTAGGTGGCAGGACCTGCCAGAGTGAACTTAAACTACTGGGTACCAGGTCTGCCTCCACGGGGCAAAAGCGGGGCAACGTCGGGCCTCAGTAGAGGTCTGGCAGCTAAATGGCCAGAGGAACAACTGTATAAAACACCACACTTAAACATTATCCACACATTTTTAAATCTCTGGCCTTTACAGTGTACTGTATCACCTGACAATGTAAACTATGCGGAGATAGGGAAACCCCCTGGAGCCATTTGACACTAAATACACTTTACACTTATCCACCGGCTCCGATCGCCAATATGGCCACCGTATAGTGAAGATGTTTGTTTGAATGCACTGTTAAATTTTGCCTAAAATTGTGGTTTAACCCCAGTTTAAGTTATAAATTGTGTTCAACCTCAAAGATGTTCATCAGAGGATCCTCCTGGTACGAAACTTTGAGCTCTCTGTTGGGAATTTTGCAAACTATCAGTGTTTTTCTCTATATCCTTTGTTTGCCAGACTGCACTGGTCACCAAGTGACTGACAGCAGGGATATAGAGAGGTGCCGAATATAATACAGAGGCCATGCTGATACTTTGCACTTTAAACTGATGGGGAGGGCAGGGTACCCCCATCAGTGTGAACCGAACTGGAAGAGTGCTCCAACAAACTGTGTCTTTAACTGTGCCAAACTAACTGAGAAACAATGTTAGTGATTTCCCCCCTGCCATAAACATTCCATGGTGGGGTATGAAATTCTCTTTTGTGTTTTGCTGCAATTTTGACGTCACCATCATCTTCGGCACCCCAAAAAACCCCACAAGGAACTAGTCCCATCGCTATAGGAGCATTTTAACTTGGTCATTCCCCCCCCCCTCTGAAAAGTGGGGTTCAGCCGAAACTACTGTGAGTTGTAACTCATTGACTATTATAGCTACGGAATTGTGCAAATTTCATTCAATACTGTTTTGGCAGACTTTTCTAACTGCTAACCCCATAATCGCTAATCCGAATCTATTTGTTTATCCGAAAAACTTGGGAACCACGGAGGAAAAAACACCTGCAAATGCCCAAATTGGACTGGGGTGTCTCGCCACAACATATGTGCCACAAGATGGTGATGAACAGCCAATTGATAAAACATGGAGGGATCACAATTTTTTTGATCAGACAGTGTATGTTAACAGTTTGCATATAGCATCTTTGGTAGATATTTTTTGAGCCAAACTACTTCGATGAAGTATGTTGCTGAGAATTGTATTTATAATTAAATTAGAACATTCTTTCAAGAATCTTGCCTGGGATTGACAGTAATCTAGGGGCCAATATCAGATAGGTTTACCTGCCAGCTTCTCCAGGTTCTTCAGAATAACCCTGAAGACAGTCAACTTCAAAGACTTAAAGGAAAATTCTTTCCTGCAAACGTGATTGTACATGTCTAGTAACAATTCAGGGCATGATACAGAGAAACCTTTACACCACTTGAGCATCCAAGAAGTTCAATTCTGGAATTCCAGTCATTCATTAAGTTCATGGCACAGTCTAACCCTGCAAAACAGAAAGTGTCCTCCTACTCCTCAGAGTTGTAATTCAGATTGAGTATTATGATTCGAACTTTCTAGTCACTAATCCTAATGGTACTATCAGAAGGAAATAACCATAACAATTTATGAGTGGACTGGCTCCATCCAGTCTCTATTTCACACTCTTCCAACAGAGAATGCATTACTTGATCAAACATGACTTTACCTGTAATGATTTTATTCAAGGGCACCACTGATCAACATTCCCCTGTTGACCAACAAAATGGATGCACACTTTGATGACATTTTAACCTTGAATATTCCGATCTGTTCTATCTGTTTTTCGTTATAATAGTCAACAAGTTCCACAAAAAAAATAAAAACATAACACGGTCATTTCAAGGAAATAATTTTGGAGGCTAATAGACTTTTTGTTCCAACTAAGAAATACTGCTCCAGGTTTAGACCCAAATGGAGGTCAGATGAACTAATGAGACTCGTGGCAGAGAAGAAAAATGCACATAAATTGTCAGGCGACACAGAAGCCTATGGTAGATACAAGCTAGTCTGTAATCAAGTCACAAATTAGGTTAGGCAAGCGAAGGCAGATTATGAAAAATCTTTGGCAAAGGATGCAAAGAAAAATAGCAAAGATTTCTTAACTATATAAACTTTAAAAGGAAGAGAATGAATCAGATTGGTCCTCTTGACCACAGTCAAACCTCAGTGGTTTAACTGTAGATGATCATTCTCAGATAGCTAAATAAGATGCAAAATACACATTGAACTAAATGAGTATTTTGCATCTACATTCACACATGAGGAGATTTTCAAGGAGGAGAGGGCCAGATGTTAATCAAACTCTAAAAGGGAGTTAAATGATTATGTAATAACTGAGAGCAAAGTGGAGGAGAACTTGTTGAAGTTAAACATAAGAAAGGCACCTGGGGTAGATGGGATCTATCCAGTTATATTAAAGGAGGTGACAAAAGAAGTAAGCAAACTCTTAGCCATAATTATGAAAGCATCCTTGGACTCGGGAAGTCCCCACAGACTGGAGATGTGCAAATGTATTTCCAATTCACAAAAGGGGGATCAAAGGGTGACACAATTAATTACAGACCAGTTAATTTTCCTTCTGTTCCAAGGAAAATAATGGAGTCACTGGTTAAAGAAGCACTGCAGGATCATCTAGACAAAACAGCAGTAATAATTCATTAACAGCATGGGTTTGTCAAGGGGAAATCTTGTCTGACCAATCTGATTGGATACTATGATGTGGCCACAAAGGAAATGGATGCAAAAAATAGTTTTGATATTTTTTGTATCCATTTCCTTGGATTTCAGGAAAGCTTTTGATACTGTTGCACATTATTATTATTAGCTATATGGTGCAACAAAGCCTGAGGCTTATGCTGCACCAGCCAAAAAAAAATTCCCGAGTTACCCTAAGAGAGAGAGAGAGAGAAGTAAAAGGAATCACCAAGAAAGAGAAGAATGATGATATCCAACTCAGGACCCTGGGTGTGGCAAGCCCATACTCCCCAGATGTGAGGCCCCTGGAGTTAATGTAAGAGTACTATTCAAATTGGAGCAGTATGGCATTAAGGGCAAGATGCTACAATGGATAAAAACATGGTTGAGTGGGAGAACACAGAGAGTGGTAATCAATGGATACTGCTCTGTGTGGACTAATGTTATTAGTGGTGTCCCTTGGAGTTCAATGTTGGGCCCATTGTTGTTTTCTATATTTATAAATGATATTGATGAAGGTATATCAGGCTTAATGTCCAAGTTTGCAGATGATACAAAGGTTGGCAATGTTGTTAATAACAGTAATGACAGTATACTGCTGCAGGATCTGGAAAAGTTGGGTAGATGGGCTGAGAAGAGGCAACCGAATTTTAACATTGACAAATGCAAGGTACTGCACATGGATAGCAGTAACCCCAGAGAAATGTACCAACTGGGTGGTGTTACACTCAGGGTAGTGGAGAATGAAAGAGACTGGATGTAATTGGGCAGTCAGATATGAAGTTTTCTGAGCAGTGCAAACAGGCTGCCAGAGTAGGTCACGGGGTCTTGTCAATGATATACAGGAATTTTGCAAGCAGGGATAAGGAGGTGATTATCCCCTTGTATAAGGCAATGGTCAGGCCATATCTTGAGTACTGCATACAGGTCTGGAAGTCTCATTTTAGGAAGGATGTAGAGTTGCTAGAACGAGTACAGAGAAGGGCAAGACTGGTGAAGGGAACAAAGGGGTGCTCTTTTGAAGAAAGGCTTAAGTTCTGCAAATTGAAACTTCTGGAGACTAGGCACCTGCAAAGCGATCTCATTGAGGTGTATAAGGCCTTGAATGGATAGAGGAGGCTCAATGCTAATGGGATTACTCTTGCTCAGATTACAAACCTGAGGGGGCATAGATTCAAACTGTGGAAAGACAGTTGTAGGATACATGTGCGGAAGTTCGCCTTTTATCCAGCGGGTGGTTGATTGCTGGAACAAACTTCCATCTGTTGTTGTGGAAGTTGATAGCTTAAATAAATTCAAGGCAGAATTAGACAAACCTTTGGAGTGACCAGATGGTTTAAATGGGAAGTTTTTTTTTTTTTCTTGGCTGACATTGTATAACCTTGATTTCTTGCATCATGTGCCTCTATTAATGCTAATTTCCATATCTGAAGCTTCTTTCCATGCCTGTTTCCTTTTCTCTGATAACTGAGAATCCACCAGGGAACTCTATCGAATTGCACAAAGTCCTCTTCTTCAGGATTGTTCAATGGATAAGATATCATAAAATGTCAAGCAGTTAACAAATCCTGTACAAAACCAACTTTAAACAGTGATGGATTTTTGATGCCAGTATCAAAACGAAGCCAATTAGCTATCTTGACATTACACCCATTTTTATTCAAAACAATTTTCTCAAGGTATTATTCACAACCGCACCAGTGATCACTAGTACACCAGGTGTCATAGAATTGCCAGTTATGCACCTTATGTTCATTCCAATATTCACTGTCAGAGAATTGGTAATTTGGAATCTCCTCTCTTCGATCTTCTCTGGCTTAAAATCTCTCTACCTCATTGTGTCAAATTCATCTGTTGTCTCTACGTTCTCCTAACTCCACTAATCACTTGGAGCTCTTTGACTTCCTCTCTTTGCAACTTGACATTCTCCAGTCCAACTTTCCTAACAGTGAGGTAATTTTCCTTGCTGATTTTAATGTTCACAACTCCAGCTGGCTTCCGTTTTTCTAGTCACACCGACCCAGCTGGTTGAGGTGCAGAGGCTTTTGCAATTTCTAATGACCTTGCACAGATTGTACATTTACATACAAGAATACCAGACAATCCTAACCATACAGCCAACACACTTGATCTTTTTCTCACAAACAACCCTTCTAAGTACATGGTCGAAGTGAGTGGTCCTTTAGATACCTCAGATCACAAGTTGGTGATTGTCTCTTTTTCAATGGAACCTTTATCTCATGGCTATTCCCAACCTCGTGTTGTTTGGCATTACAAGAATGCAAAATGGGATGAGCTGCGAGATTTTTTCTTCTTTTCCTTGGTCAGATTACTGTTTCAAAACTTCTGATGTCAACGTTTGCTCAGATCGGAGCAGTGAAATTATTCTTGTAAGAATGGAATCTTTTATTCCACAATCCACTTTAAAATCTCGTCCTTTATCTAAACCTTGGCTTTCCAATAAATGTGCTAAGACTGGTCAAGAGAAGAACGTTGCATATCGTAATTGGCTTGTTTCCAATTCTTCAGTTTCATTTTCTGCCTACACCAAAGCTCACAACAATTGTAAAGCAGTCATTAATCAGTCATTAATGAATAGGATAAGAGTAGAAAACTTTCTTCGTACCCTAGTGGTAGCCAAGCATTCTGGTATCTTGCCAAAGCTATTGGCCGCAACTTTTGCCCATCTCTGCTCCCACCTCTGTCCAAACCAGATGGTTCTGTTGTCACTTCAGCCAAGGATAAAGCTGACCTGCTAGCATCCCATTTTTCTTCCAGCTCATGTATTATAATGATCTTGGTAAAACACCTCCCACCATTCCCAACATGTTCCATGCAATGCCTCCTGTCGTCTTCCATCAAAAGAATGTCAGAAGGATTTTTACAAATCTCAATGTTTAGAAAGCTCCAAGTCCTGATGGTATTTCTCCACTTGTTCTCAAAATCTGTGCTCCTGAATTTACTCCTGTTCTTTAAAGCCTTTTTTCACTTTCTTATTCCAAGGGTGTTTTTCCTTCTGCTTGGAAATTTGCTCATATCCAGCCAGTTCCTAAAAAGGGTGACAAATCCCTTTCATCCAATTATCGTCCCATTTCAATTACTTCTACTCCATGGAATAATTGTTATTTGATTTTTAAGAGCATTAGCAACTAAGACCATATTGCTCCGGGGATATGCGGTGGTCATTCCCTGACCTTTTCCGCATCCTCTGTATCTGGTGGCTCACGGGCTCGAATCCAAGTCTAATCAAGAAGCGTGTGCTACGCACTGCTGCTCCTGCCCACCTGGCTACGGAGGCACCTCCATGGAAAAAAGTAATGGAGAAATCAATTAGCCGCCAACTCTTAAACTACCTAGAAACCTGCCGTCTGATCAACGATCACCAGTATGTATTCCATCAGTGTCGATCCACTGGTGATATTCTGGCTTACGTTACCCATTTATGGACTAATTCAATGGAAAGGTTCGGTGAAACACAAGTAGTTGTTCTTGACATCTCAAAGGCTTTTGATCGTGTTTGGCATAAAGGTCTTCTAAACAAGCTTCCATCTTATGGTTTGCCAACTGTTTTTTGCAATTGGTTATCCAGTTTTCTCTCTGATCGCTCACTGAGGGTGATGGTAGATGGCTCTCTGTCTTCTAACTTCTCCACTAATGCTGGTGTCCCCCAAGGTTCAGTTCTTTCCCACACTCTTTTCCTCTTGTATATTAATGACTGGAAATCATATCCATAGCTTTGCCAATGATAGCACATTGCATTCCACTTTCCATTTTGAAAAACCTTGCCCTGCTCAATCAGCTTCAAGATCTCTAATATCCACTACCAATTCCTAAAATAACGATCTCCAAGTAATTCTCCAGTGGGGCAAAGACAACTTAGTTGGTTTCAATCCTTCTAAAACTCAGTCTTGTCTTATATCTTGCAAAAAGGATTCTTCTGCCTCTATGCTTATCTTTAGTGACACTCCGATTTCTAGGCATAATTATATATCTCTTTTGGGGATTACCCTGACTTCTAATCTCTCTCTTGGCACAAGCACATTACAAATATTGCTTCCTCTGCATCTAAAAAACTTGGTTTTCTCTTTCACTCTCGGCGTTACTTTACTTCCAAACAGCTGTTCACTCTGTATAAATCGCAAATCCGCCCTACCATGGCATATTGTTCCCACAACTGGGGAGGTGCCCCCAAAATCTCTCTCAGGCTTCTAGATTCCAATCAGAAGAGGACAATTAGGTTAATTAATGACTCCTCTCTAACAGAGTCTCTCCACTCTCTGTCTCATAGACGTCCTGTTTCTGCTGCATGCCTTTTTTTACAGATACTTTCATGGGCAATGTTCTTCTGAATTGGCTTCTATAATTCCCACTCTCTTTTCAAAACAGTCCAAACACGTGCCACCACCAGCCAACATCCATTTATTGTCCAACTTCAAACTCACAGAACCAAGTTTTCATCTTCCTTGTTTATTCATTCAACTGCCGTTTTCTGGAACAACCTTCCTTCATACATATTTCCTGAAAATTACAGTTTACAGAAGTTCAAGTCTAATGTCAACAAATATCTTCTTGTCTTCTTGTCTATCTTCAACCTCCAACGCAAGCATGGTACTAAGTACTATAGGTTCTAATATCTCTCGTGTTTGGGGTTTTCATAAAAAAAAAAAAGAAAAAAGAAGGTTGCTTTGCTGCTTCATCTGCACACTCGTTTCCTGGAATTCCGACGTGGATTTGTATCCAGCAAAATTTGACAGTCAACTTGTTTTTGTCGAGGTTACATAACTGTGATCTGATTTGTGTGAGAAGTGGATGGGAAATTTGTTGTTGTTGTTGTTTAAGAGCTATTGGCGCAAGAGCAGCTTAGGCTATAATGCGCCTAATCTAGGTTAGAGTTTCATATTTCGACATTTTTTATTATGTTGTTCAGATGGGAAGCCAAGATTTTATTTTATAATTACGTAACTTTTTTGTAAATGTTACACTATTTATTTTTATATGTTTTGGTAGTATCCGATTATAAGGAAAAAGAAAATGTCGGTAATATTTGGCCGGTTATCTAAAATTGTTTTGAGCGTTAGGTTGTTTTGTGCGTTCGTGGTTATTTGAAAGGCTTTTATACGTTCTGAAGTAAATCTTGGACAGTTCACCATGAAGTGATGTACAGTGAGTGGAACTTGACAGTTTTGGCACTGAGGAGGGTCTTCACCTCTGAGTATGTAAGAATGGGTCATATGGGTATGCCCAATTCGCAATCGAGCAAGGATCACTTCTTCGTGTCTGTTGGATCGGTAACTGGAAGTCCATGGTCGGAGAGTTTGTTTAATTACACGAAGTTTGTTGTTACTTTGATCTTTCCAATGTTGTTGCCATTGTTTTAAACTGCTTTGGTGGATTAACGACTTGTAATCGGTATATGGTATTGAGCGGAAGGCATAGTAAGAGGTAGCAGCTTCTCTTGCTGCTTTATCTGCTCTTTCATTCCCAGTTATTCCTGTGTGGCCTGGAATCCAACAGAAACTGATCTTGTGATTATTTTGCAATAGCTTAGATACTGAATATTGTACCTGTTGTAAAACTGGGTGTGCTTTAGTATTGGCATTCTGTAAAGCAATGACAGAGCTAAGCGAGTCAGTGAAAATTATGCTGTCTGCTATCTGTTCATGTTTAATTTTGTTTACGGCGATCAAAATGGCTTGTAATTCTGCTGTAAAGATGCTGCATTCTTTTGGAAGTTGTTGGATGAGAGTACAGTCTTCAGAGTGAATCGCAGCTCCAACACAAGTTTCTGTTTTTGAGCCATCTGTGTATATGAAAGTGTAATGTTCATATTTTTCTTTGTATGCTGCATGTAGTTGCTGGTAGTTTGTTCTCGGGAGATTTGTTTTCCCCCAAGATTGGAAATGCAGGTCACACACAGGTTGAATTATAATTCATGGTGGAATGATGTGTGTAGTCGTGGTAGCTATGTTATCATAATTAAGCTCTCGGCATAACAGTAAATCTTTTAGACGGATGTTGGAAGGGCGGTTTATTCGTGGATGGGCTTGGTATACTTTTTCAAAGTACGATGAAAACAGAACCTCTCTATTTGGATGATCGGTGATGGATTTTATCTTTACAGCATAGTGTAATAATAAGTTCTGTCATCTAAGTTGTAGTGAAGGTTCATGGGCTTCTGCATATAGGCTTTGTACAGGTGAAGTGCGAAAAGCTCCAAGTGCTATACGGAGTGTACTGTGGTGTATGGGATCTAACCATTTCAGTGCACTTGGTCTTGCGGAGTCGTAAACTGGTGCTCCATAGTCCAGCTTGGAACGCACTATTGCTCGATAAAGTTTGAGTAGTGTATGTCGATCTGCACTCCAAGTTGTTGCGGAGAGAACTTTGAGTAGATTTAGCTTCTTGATGCAAGAATGTCTTAGTTGCTTAATATGTTCAAGGAATGTCAGTTTTTTATCTAAGAGAAGTCCTAAGAATCTTATGTTTGGTACAACTGGGATCACATATCCATCTAGTTTAAGTTCAGGATCAGGGTGTAGGTTTCGTTTCCTACAGAAGTGTATACATGCAGTTTTCTGTGTGGAAAACCGGAAGCCATTTGTTTGTGCCCATTGACTTATTTTATTTATTGCTCCCTGTAACTGCCATTCTATTGTTCGCATATTCTGAGAGTGATAGGACATACTGAAATCATCAACGTATAAAGCGGTATCAACAGGTTTTGGTATATGCTCAGTTATGGAGTTTATTTTGATAGCAAAGAGGGTTGTGCTAAGCACAGACCCCTGAGGTACACCCTCTTCTTGGGTGAAAACTTTTGAAAGAGTATTCTGCAATCTAACTTGAAATGACCTGTGGAGTTTTTCTTGAACAATATGAGGTTCTCTAAAGTTGGATATCTGCGAAAAGTATTCCAGGTTTTGTTTCGCTCTTTCTTAGTCTGCGCACATTCTGCATTCCACCATGATTTTGGATGTGTTGGAAAGTGAGACGATGTTTTTGGGACAGAGTGTTCAGCAGCTTGAATTATTTTATTTGTTATATATTGTACTGCTCCATCTAACGGTTTTTGCTTGATAGTATCAACATTTAGTTTTGCTAATGATTTATAAGTTTCCCAATCTGCTTCATTTATTTTCCATCTGGGAGTTTTGCGTGACTTGCATGTGGTTCCTAATGCCATGGTGATGATTATTGGATAGTGATCACTGCTGAGAGGATCACTGTGCACTGACCAATCAAGTATTGGAAATAGTATTGGAGAACATATAGACAGGTCTATAGCTGTAGTATTTCCTGATGGAAGATGTGTATAAGTATGTGTGCCGTCGTTCAACAAAGTTAAATCATTCTCGTCTATCCATTTTTCAATTTGTTTTCCTCTCCGATCTGTGGTTGTGTTACCCCACACAGGGCTATGCCCACTGAGGTCGCCTAGTATACAGAAGGGGGTTGGTACCTGCCTTACAATGTCTTCTAAGTCCTATTGTAATAAATTTTGGTTTGGTGGAACATAAATTGTTATTACTGTTATGAGGGATCTAGTGGCTATGCGTACTGCAATCGCTTCAAGGGTTGTGTTTAGCGGGACAATCTGGGACGGAATGAGAGAATTTATTAGTATTGCCACACCACCATGGGTTGTGCCACCTGTTACTCTGTCCTTTCGATATGCTGTATAGTTCTTTATTAAGGTAGAGTCTTGAGGTCTGAGGTAGGTTTCTTGTAAGCAAAGACATAATGGTGCATACTGTGTAATCAGATCATATATATCACCTATGTTAGTGCGGAGTCCTCTACAATTCCACTGGATTATGGTTTTCATTATTTGGTTTTGGAGAGGTTTTCGGTCTGTTTCCTAGATGCTGTTTTAAGTCTTTCACACGTTGGTTTTTCCTTTTTCGGGAAATATGGTTTTCCGGTGTCCATATCGTCTTCCGCGAAAATCTCTAATACTGATTCATCTGCTTGGTTGGTTGCTTCTGTCTCCATTTGTTCGGTTGCCTTCTGACTTATGACATTACGTTTTCCTTGAGGGGCTTTCGATTCTGAGTGTTTTTTATCGGGAGGCACGGAAAGTGGTGTGTTGGTGAGTTTCTCTTGATGTTTTGGCTGGGAAATTGTGAGTAGTGCTCGTGCCCAGTCTGAGATAGATTTCTTTGGAGGGATTGTAAAATCTGTTTGGGTTTCTATTGTACGATGATTCGTTATGACCTGCGCGTAGGAAGGTCTGTTTAAGATAGTCGGGTGTATAGTTCTCTTAGCTTCTTGGTATGTGACAGAATGTTCCACTTTATACCGCTGAATCTGCTTTTCTCTTTTCCAATATTCACAATTCTTGGAATAGGCAGAATGGTCTCCCTTGCAGTTTGGACATTTCGGTTTCTCGGATGAACAGTTCTGATTGCTGTGCTCCTGGGACCCGCAGTTGGAACAGATAGCTACACCACGGCATGCCATTTGTGAATGACCATACTTTTGGCATTTAAAGCAGAGGAGAGGATTTGGAATGTATGGTCTGATGTTACAATTCAGATATCCGGCCTTCACAGTTGTAGGTGGTTTAGGAGTGTTGAACGTCAGTATGATAGTTCTGGTTGGGATAAGTGTCCCATCTCTTGTAATTTTAATCCTTCTCACAGCTATAACGCCTTGATTTTCAAGTTCAATTTTAATTTCTTCTTTGGAGACGCTGATAAGGTCCCACTCAGAAATTACTCCTTTCGATGTATTTAGCGTATTATGGGGAGAGACCTTTACTGGGATCCCACCAAATGTTTTCATTTGAAGCAGTCTTTCTGCATGTTTGGCATTTGCTGTCTCGACTAGAATGTCGGCTGATTTTAGTCGCTTAACATTTTTTGGTGTTCCAGCCACACTTTCTAAACATTTCTGGATGACGAATGGCGACAATTTTCCTAATGGCTGTTCTGTCGTAGAATTAAAGACAATAAAGGTAGGTGCATTAAGTGATGTTATTTCCTTTTTTTGCCTTTTGGTTGCAATAGTCACATTGTCCTCATTTTTCCGACGCAAAGGAGTCAGATCTTTGGGATTCGTGGTAATGTTTGAGTCATTCATGTTTGCTCCTTTTAGCCCTGGGAGTGAGAGTTTTTCCTCCCAGGTTTCCGGCCCCGCCACGGGGAGGCAGGAGCGGTGCCACCTAGTGACCAAGCGGAAGTAGATTAGTGGTTAGTAAGACTAGAATATAAATAAAAGAAAGGTGACTTTCCTTTCTTAGGAACCTTTGCACTGATACTTTTCAGTAACTATATATATTTACAGAAGAGAATTAACTTTAAACTCTTGATATATCTAACACTCTTTCACTTTAGGAATCGCTTTATAATTGCACAGAAATCGCCTGATCACTAGAAACGCTTGGCACTCGGGGCCTGGGAAATTTGTGATTTATTCTGTAATGCACTCACTGAGCTTAAAAAGAGTCTGTATATATTATGAACTGGATATTTAAAAGGTTATTAAGGAGATTCAAAGCCATTTTGGCTGCATAGAGCTTAAAAACACTGCATTCAATTGGTAATTGGACAGAGACAAAATGATATTAGGGTCTCCCGTAAATACTTACATCTACCCACATATTTATTTTGTCTATAAATTGCGTGTGTTTTCTGGTTGAATTGCCTGTTTTGCTGGACGAAAAAACCCGTTTCTGGGGGAAAAAAACCTTGTTATCTACACCTGAGACCGAACAGCTACGGAGTGAAAAATGCCCATTAAAGTTCCTAGCATCATTGACAGGATTTGAACCTGGGTCTTTTCCAACTGGTGTGGGGAGGATGGTGACGATACCACTGTGCTACCCACACAGACACTGGACAGAGACAGTGGCTGTAGGAAGGATCACTGCAGCTCCTACGGATATATCAGTTTTTGAGATGTCTGTATATACATGAAGACTGTGAGCACTGGCCAATGCACGAGCCTCATGCAACTGTCTAAGATTTTGATTCGATAGGGAGTATTTTCCCCAGTGAAGAAAGGAGTTGTCACAAAGAGGTATATACATTGCCTGTGATGCTTGCACTGCATCTGCAGCTTGAGATATATTTCCAAGATAGATGTTCCAGCATTGCATTAGCTTTTGTAGCCGGATGCTAACAGGTTTGTTTTCATTGAGTTTATTTCTATATAAGTTTTCCCATTGAGGTTCAAAAAGATGTCCAGATGGGGTGAGAAGGGATGTTATGTAATTTGGCTGCATAGCTAAGAAGAAATACTTTTCTCCTAAGGTGTAGTGGAGGTTCATTGGCATCTATATACAGAATTTGCACTTGAGATGTCTTAAAGATTCCTAAAGCAATCCTGAGAGCACTATGCTGCACTGGATTGAGCCAAGCCAATGCTGTCTTACATGCAGAATCACAAACTGGGGCTCCATAGTCTAGATGAGATCTTATCAAGGTTCGATATAGGTGCAAAAAGTGTGAAGAGATCCGTTCCCCATGTCACAGATAAGATAACTTTGAGGATATTCACCTTTTTCCTGCACTGAGTTTGCATTTGCATTATATGGGCCTGAAAGTTAAATTTACTGTCGAGTACTAGGCCCAAGAACCAGATATTTTTGCTAAGTGCTTTTGGTTGAGTGCCTAACCTTAGTTCAGGATCTGGATAGAGCTGACATTTTTTGCAAAAACATAGAGCAGTTGTTTTTCTTGCAGAGAGGCGATAGAATCATGGGCATTCCACAATGGCTATTTTATTTATTGAGAGCTGCAATCAATTGACGCTCAATAGAGCGCATATTTTGTGAGTGGCGGGATAATGTAAAGTCATCTGCATATAGATAGGTGTCAACATTAACTGGAATATTCTCTATTGCATTGTTTAGCTTAACTGCAACGAGTGTCGCACTAAGAACTGATCCTTGTGGGATCCCTTCTTCTTCTCGGAAAGGTGTACGGGATAGAGAATTGCAGAAATGCACTTGAAAGGTTCTGTTTTGGAGAAAGCTCTGTATGATTAGTGGTAGCTGATCCCAGAGTCCTGTGGCATACAGACTTTGAAGAATGCCGTAGTGCCAGGTGGTATCAAAGGCTTTTTTGATATCCAGAAAGACCATGACAAGATGTTCTTTACAGATAAAAGTATTCCATATGTTGGATTCTGCTTTGATCACAATGTCTAGAGTTGACTGGTTTTATAAAGCCATGGTTCTTGTTCATTATCGAATGAAATTCTAGGTACCATACTAAATGAGCGTGAATATTTTTTTCTAATGTCTTACCAAGGCAACTGCTAAGAGATATTGGCCGATAGTTTCATGGATCTGATTGATCCTTTCCAGGTTTAGGAAAGGCTAAAACTATTGGGTGGCGCCAAGAAAGAGGGTAGTAGCCTTCTGTGAATATACGGTTAAAGTAGATCAGTAATGAATTCAGAGCTCTTTTGTTTGGGTGTTTAAGCATCAAAGAGTTTATCCCATCAGACCCTGGTGCACTATTAGCTGTCTGGTTTAGGGAGCTCTCTAGCTCAAAAAATGTAAATGGTTGGTTATATAGAAGAGATGTTGCTGTATTGAAATTCATCTCTCTCTCTCTCTCATCTCTCTCTCTCAGGGTAACTCTGGAATTTTTTTTGGCTGGTGCAGCTTAGGCCTCGGGCTTCCTTGTACCATATGGCTAATAATAATAACTTACATTTTTCTGCATTGGCTTTTACCTGTTTAAAGGCTGGCTCATATGCTGAAGTGGCAGAGGTTTCAGAAAAGCATTCTGATAGGGCATTTGCGATTTCCACTGGAGAGAAGTCTTTACCCTTCCAACTTATAATGGGTGTTGATTTTGGGAGGGATTTACTATTCAGTTTTTTTATTTTGTCCCAGATTTTTCTACTGTCTGTATTTTTAGTAATGGTGGAAGCAAATCAGATCCAAGAGTCTTTTTTTTTGCCTTTTTCTGCATGTAAAGTGCATTAGCTTTAAGTTTCTTAAAGTTAATCAGGTTGTTAGTTGTTGGGCACTTCCAAAACAGATTCCAAGCTTTATTCTGTTGTTTTTTGGCATCACGGCATGCATCATTCCACCAGATATTGGCATGTCTGTGAGGACCAACTGTAATTTTCGGTATAGCACAGGTTGCAGCTGTTAATATCTATGTAGTAACGTGGTCAGTAACATCATCTATAGGCTGGCTTTTGATGACTTGATCATCAAAGGAAATTGCATTGGTGAACTTGTTCCAATCTGCTTTGGTAAATTTCCATTTTACGTGGCTGGCTATATGTGAGGTTCTATTTGTTTTCAATTTGCAAATGATCAGATAATGATCACTGTTCAGTGGATTACTTAAAACTAACCACTGAATAATTGGGAACAGTTTTAGAGAACATATTGATAGATCTATGGCAGTAGATACTCTGGTGGGAAAGTGAATATAAGTGTTAGCACCAGTATTTAATAATGTGAGATTCTGGTCATCAAGAACTGTTTCAATGAGTTTCTGAGTTAGTATGGCTTCTGTCTTGTTGATAGATACTATAGTTTTTAATCACTGGAGTCACCTGTGGGGTTAGATTGGTTTCTTGCAGGCAGAGGATAATTGGACTATGCAGTTTGATTAGATCATAAATATCAAAAATATTGCTTCGTAGACCTCTACAGTTCCATTTTATAATGTTCTGCATTATTTAGTTTTAGAGGTTGTAGATGGTTCTGTCTGTTTTTTGTATCCAGCCTGTTTGAATTGATCTAGTTTCATACTTTCTTTTTTTCGGAAGGCAGGGTGCCCAATGTCCATGTCTGTATCCAGCCTGTTTGAATCGATCTAGTTTCATCCTTTCTTTTTTTCTGGCATTGGCAGGGCACCCAATGTCCATGTCGTCTTTTGCATGCAAATTAAAATTGGCTCTTCTTGCAGAGTACCAGAATCAATATCCATATTTCCTGAGCATGGTTGGTCTGCAGTATTTGAGGCTGATGCTTTCAATTTTGCAGTTTCTGGCATATTATCAGTTGAAGTTGGTGGGACTGTTAGTGGAGTATTGCTAGTGCAAGTTACTTTACATTGTTCTGTAGATGGTGGTTGTGGGGAACGAAAGCACTGATTGAGCCCAATCAGCAATTGAAATGGATGGGGGATACTGTGACTGCCATTTGCGTTGCAGTTGACTGATATTTTTTGGTTGCTGCAGCATAGGTAACTTTCGGCATGTTGAGCATAACTTGCTTCCTAGCTTCTTGGTAGGTGATCTTTTGTTCAACTTTGTATTTTTGGATCTTTTTTCCTACCCTCCAGAGTTCACAGGCTTTTGAATACACTGGGTGCTGGCCTTTACAATTTGGGCATTGTCGCGTTTATGCAGTGCAATCTGTTTGTGAATGGGCTTTGAAGCCGCAGTTTGGGCAGATGGTGTCCCCTTGACATACTGTTTGCGAGTATCCAAATTTTTGACACTTGAAACATCTGATTGAATTGGGAATGTAGGGATGTACTAGGCAATTAAGGTATCTGGCTTTCACACATGATGGTAAAGTTGGTGTACTAAACATTAGAATAATGTTCCTAGTGGGAACAAGTTCACATCTTTTTTGAACAGTATTCATTTAACTTGAATGACTTTTTGCTCTTGCAATTCTTCTACTATCTCATCTTCAGCAATATTCATCAGATCCCACTCTGCTATTACTCCTTTGGAGATATTTAATGAGGGGGGTGACCCGTACAGGTATTCCGCCAAAAGTTGACAATTTCAGCAGAGCCTGAGAATGCTGATGTTTAGCTGTTTCAACTAAAGATCTCCAGATCGGAGTCTTTCACCATTTTGGTGAACCAACCACACTTTCTAAACATTTCTGAATTAGAAATGGTGAAAGGGCACTCACAGGTTTGGATGAAAGAAAATGTAATATGAGGAATGTTGGATATTCCTGATGATTCTCATTTTTGGTAGTCTCTTAGATCGGGATGCGTCATGTTGGATTTTTTCATGTCATGACATGAGCGTCTGGGCTGAAGTTCTGGGTAGTTGTCACAATCAATGGTTGCTCCTTTTAGCCCTGGAGGATAACTTTTCCCTCAGGTTACCAGCTCCGCCACGTGGAGGCAGGAGCAGCCACCAGTGACCAAGCAAGAAGAGATTAGTGGTTAGTGTGTTATGTAGGTTAGTTCTATATACAGGAGGAAGAAAGGTACCTTTCCTTTCTTTTTGAAAAGCTTACTTCTTTATTGAGAAGAGCAGAAAAGAAATAACTTAGTAAATAAACACTTGAAAATTCTCTGAAAACTTAATTCTAGAAAAGGGACTTTGAGATTCACTTGGCACTCGGGGCCATGGACATAATGGAACCGGAATTGGAGGTGAAATAGCAAGAACAAGAATTACAACCCAGAGCAGTCAAATGCAAACAGACAAAATCACGGTATCCAGAATAGAAGAGTAGAAGAAAGCGCTAACAGGAGTTGAAGGAATGAATGCCACAAAGACCCACACCATACCGAAACAGAGACCGAACAGAATCCTTTGGCAAGTCGCAGACCACCTCAATACATGAATAATATATTCTGGTATTATTCATTCTGGTATTATTCAAGAAGCACCTACCCTCTTGTGGTGCTTCTTGCAAGCCTGTAAGAAGCACCACAACCTGTACACGGCCACCATTTTGTGGCAATGGGAAATTGTGAGAGCGAAGTTGAAAAATATGTAATTAATGATATTGAAATTTTGCAAGATTATTTAATGAAAAAACTTTCAAGCCTACAGGCCAGTAAGGCTCCTGGAGTTGATGGAATATACCCTATAATTTTAAGGGAGGCTGCAAGTGAGTGCATTGAATTATTGAGGCTAATTATGCGAGCATCACTAGACTCTGGGGAGATTCCGTTGGATTGGAAAAAGTGCCAATGTATCTCCCATACATAATGGTGGTTCTAAGAGTGAAGTGGGAAATTATCGACTTGTCAGTCTCCATGATTTTCCCTTCTGCAGTAGGGAAAATCATGGAGGGAATGATCAAGGGTGGAATTCAGGATCATTTGGATAGAATTGAAATTCTCAAGGATACTCAGCATGGTTTTGTAAAGGGAAAATCATGTTTAACAAATCTGGTTCACTATTTTGAAAGGGTAACTCATGAGCTGGATTTAGGGAATAATTTTGACATTGTTTATTTAGATTTCAGCAAAGCTTTTGACTCAGTCCCACATGAAAAGTTGCTTTATAAGCTGGAACAGGTTGGAATCACTGGGAAAATCCTTAGATGGATATCAGGATAGCTTCACAGCAGGATGCAAAGGGTTGTGATAAATGGCTATTCCTCAGATTGGATTGATGTAAAAAGTGGGGTTCACCAAAGATCCGTATTAGGACCACTGTTGTTTGTAATTTTCATAAACGACATTGATGAAGGGATAGAGGGCGTGATGTCTAAATTTGCAGATGATGTTAAAATTGGTAGAGTAGTTAATGATCACTGTCAAGCTGAGCTTCTTCAGAGAGACCTAGATAGACTTCAGGAATGGTCAGAAAAATGGCAGCTATGCATTAATCCAACAAAGTGTACGGTATTACACCTGGGAAACAGTAATCCCAAAATAACTTATTCACTTGGTGGAGTTCAACTAAACCCAGTACTGGACGGGAGGAAAGGGACTTTAGTGTTACGATATGGTCAGACATGAAGTTCTCCGAGCATTGTAAACAGGTTGCAAGAAAGGCCCATGGTGTCCTATTGATGATCTATCGAACTTTTGCAAGTAGAGATAGGGACGTGATAATCCCATTATATAAGGCTTTTGTTAGACCACACTTGGAATACTGTGTTCAAGTATGGAGACCACACCTAAAGAAAGACATCAAGCTTCTTGAAAGGGTGCAAAGACGGGTAATTCGCCTGGTGAGATCAGCAAGAGGGCGTCCTTATGAAGAAAGACTTCGAATATGTGGGTTGCAGAGTTTGGAAACTAGATATCTTAGAGGAGATTTGATTGAGGTGTTTAAGGCTCTGAGAGGCATCAGTAAAATGAATGAGGACGAAATTTTCAAGATTATAAATGATGCTAGAACTAGGGGACATAAATTCAAGTTACGGCGGGAGATGTTTAGATTGGACTGCAGGAAGTTTTATTTTAGCCAGCGAGCTATAAATTACTGGAATAAGTTGCCTACATGGGTGGTAGAGGCTGACAGTTTGGGGAAATTCAAAGGTCATCTGGATAGTACCTTCGGGTGAGGGAAACACACAGGATGATAGGTTTAATTTCCTTTTCTTTTATTAATTATTATATTATTTTATTTTTTTAATCATTGTTTTATTCGGGTTTTTTTTTTTTTTGACTGGTGCAGCATAAGCTATAGGTTTACTTGCACCATGTGGCCATTACTAATACTAATACCAATACATCATCTACTGCAAGGTCATTGTTATTTGGTTTTTAGGAGCATTAGCAACAAAGGCCATATTGCTCTGGGAATATGCGGTGGTCATTCCCTGACCTTTCTGCATCCTCCGTATTTGGTGGTGACGGGCTCAAACCCCGGTCTAATCAAGAAGTGTGTGCTATGCACTGCTGCTCCTTCCCACCTGGCTACGGAGGCACCATCTACTGCAAGGACTTTGACTCTGTGTGCCATAGATGGCTGATAAACACTGAACATCTACAAAGTCAACTTGACCCTAACACACTTCCTAGAAGCAACCATGGCAAAATGGAGTACCACCATCAAGGCCGAGAACATCACAGCCAAACTGATACCCATCAGAAGAGGAATCTTCCAGGGAGATGCCCTGAGCTCACTGTGGTTCTGTCTCAACCCACTGTCCACCGGGCTCAAAAACAGCAAGTATGGGTATACCATAAAAGAAGGGAGGAATAACCTATACACCCTCTCTTGCCTGATGTACATGGATGACATTAAATTCTTTTCTGCAACTGAGAATCAACTCCAACATCTACTCCTGATCACCACTGACATCAGGATGCAATTTGGTCTAAACAAATGCAAGACCTATGGATTGTATCAACACATCCAGTCTGACAAAACTACCAGCTGAACACCGCTGAAGAGATTGAAGCCCTGACTGAGGAAGGGGAGTCTGGGTAAGAGGTTATTACCATGTTGGTCAAGATTTTTGCAGCTCCAGCAAATGCAAAATTTTTATATATACAGTAAACCCTCAATTTAATGGACTAATAGGGGAGAAGGGGTGTCCGTTAATGCCAAAAGTCCATTAAATTGAATGTAACCTGGGGGGGGGATTTTTTTATTGTTCTTAATGTAAAAAAAAGGCTTTAATACAATAAAGAGTACTGTACAATATGAAATTATTAAATTATAATAAAGAATATGTAATATTCTGTTGTTAATATATAAAATGGAGACTAGGCACCGGCGAGGTGATCTGATAGAGGTGTATAAGGCTTTGAATGGTTTGAGCATGCTCAATGCCAATGGGATTCTTCATCTTGCTCAGAATAATCACCCCAGAGGGCATAAATTCAAATTGAGGAAGGATGGATGTCGGATAGATGTGCGGAAATTTGCCTTTGGCCAGCGGGTGGTTGGTTGGTGGAACCGACTTCCATCACTTGTTGTTGAAGTTGATAGCCTAAACAAATTTAAAGCTCAACTGGACAGGTATTTCGAACGAATGGAGGGGTGAAATGGGAGTGGTGTGTTTTTTTTTTTTTCTTTTTGTTTTTTTTGGCTGATGCTGAATAAGCTTGCTTTCTTGCATCATATGCCTCTACTAATGCTAATGCTAAAATGTTGCAATTTGGCCTTTGATTTATGGATATCAGAAACAGTGTTTTTTTACGCAGTAAATTTCACAAACACATGCTAAATTTCACAAACACGCCTTGTTCTAATTTCTCAATTAGCTCTAATTTCTGTGCACATTTAAGTTCACATGCTTTCTTTTAACTCGTCTATCACTTGATGCCATTTTAAACTGTAAGGATTCCAAAATTAATAAATAAATAACGTCACAATTCAGAAATCACAGAAACACTCTGGATACAACCTGAAGGCACAATAGCTTGAGGCAGACTGAGACCAAAACAAAGCGAGTCAGTAGACCTGAGAGTCCGAGTCACGTTCAGCTTGCAAGTCACCGCCTGCTCTTATCTGTAATCTGAGAAAACAGCTGTTTGAACAAGTTTTCAGAAAGAATAAAAAACAATTTCCTGAATTTGATTATAAAAATAAAAGTAGGTAATTATCAAAACAATATGATCAAGATTAATATATACATTACTGTATTATTATTTGTCCGGTCCATTAAATCTAAAATCCGTTATATCGGGGTACATTAAATCAAGGGTTTAGTGTATTTAGTCATTTTATTGACTTAATTGTTATACTAAATTGTTAACTGTTATACTAAATTGTTAATTGTAATACTTAATTCTTATACTATCATATTGTTATGACATATATAAGTTGATCTGTAACCAAGTTACAAAGGAGGTTAAGCAGGCGAAGGCAGATTACAAGAAATCTTTGGCAAGGGATGCAAAGAAAAACAGCAAAGAGTTCTTTACTTATGTAAACTCTAGAAGGAAGGGGATGAATCAGATTGGTCCACTTGATATCGATGGTTCAGCTGTTCATGATCCTGCTCAGGTAGCTAACAAACTAAATCAATATTTTGCATCTACATTCACAAATGAGGAGTTATTCAGGAAGGGGAATGCCAATGCAATAGATGAAGTAAACACTGGCAGTGAGCTAGATGATATTGTAATAATTGAGAGTAAAGTGGAGGAGAAATTGTTGAAGATAAATACAACAAAGGCACCTGGGGTGGATGGGATCTATCCAGTTATATTAAAGGAGGCAGCAAAGGAAGTAAATAATCCGTTAGCCATAATTATGAGAGCTTCCTTGGACTCAAGGGAGGTACCCACAGACTGGAGATGTGCAAAGGTAACCCCAATTCACAAAGGAGGATCAAAGGCTGACACAAGTAATTATAGACCTGTGAGTTTAACTTCTGTTCCAGGAAAATTAATGGAAGCACTGGTTAAAGAAGCACTGCAGGATCATCTTGACAACAATTCAGTTATAGCTCAGACACAGCATGGTTTTGTTAAGGGAAGGTCTTGCCTGACCAATTTGATTGGATATCATGATGTAGTCACAAAAGAACTGGATGCAGGGAATAACTTTGATATTATATATTTGGATCTTAGAAAGGCTTTTGATACTGTTGCACACGGAAGACTGCTGCACAAATTGGAGCAGTGTGGCATTGGTGGCAAATTGTTGCTATGGATAAAGGGATGGTTGAGTGGTAGAAGACAGAGAGTGGTAACTAGTGGACACTGCTCATTGTGGACTAATGTTATTAGTGGAGTCCCTCAGGGTTCAGTGTTGGTTCCATTGTTGTTTTCTGTATTTATAAATAATATTGATGATGGTATATCAAGCTTAATGTCCAAGTTTGCAGACGATACAAAGGTAGACACGGTTGTCAAGGACACTACTGACACTATGCTGCTGCAACAGGATCTGGAAAGGTTGAGCAGATGGGCCGAGAGGTGGCAAATGAAGTTTAACATTGACAAATGTAAAGTACTACACATGGGAAACAGCAACCCCAGAGCAACGTATCAACTCTGTGGTACTACACTGACAGTGGTAGAGAATGAAAAGGACCTGGGGGTGATTGTGCAGGCAGACATGAAGTTCTCTGAGCAGTGCAGATGGGCTGCAAGAGTAGCTCATGGTGTCTTATCAATGATATACAGGAATTTTTCTACAGGGAGGTGATTATTCCCTTGTATAGAGCAATGGTCAGGCTGCACCTGGAGTACTGTATACAGGTCTGGAGGATTCATTTCAAGAAGGATGTAGAGCTGCTGGAATGAGTACAGAGAAGGGCAACAAGGTTAGTGAATGGAACGAAGGGTTGCTCTTACGAAGAAAGGCTTAAGTTTTGCAAATTACAGTGTCTGGATACTAGGCACCGGCGAGGTGATCTGACAGAGGTATACAAAGCCTTGAATGGGTTGAGCATGCTCAATGCTGATGGGTTACTGCCTCTTGCTCAGAATAATCACCTGAGAGGGCATAAATTCAAATTGAGGAAAGACAGATGTGCGGAAATTTGCCTTTAGCCAGCTGGTAGTTGGATGGTGGAACAGACTTCCATCCCTTGTTGTGGAAGTTGAGCTGTCCAGCTGAGCCTTAAATTCATAAATTTAAGGCTCAGCTGGACAGGTATTTCGAACGAACGGAGAGGTGAAGTGGAAGGGGTTTTTTTTTTTTTTTTTTGGCTGATGCTGCATAAGCTTGCTTTCTTGCATCATATGCCTCTATTAATGCTAAATTATTTTCTATAAGTAGCTTTATAGTCCTAGACAAGCTCCTTGGTTTATTTGAATTTAGATAGCGATTTTGAAAGTTAATACTTAGTGTCCTTAGATCTTACCGTTCATAACTTGCGGCCATTTTTATACGATACAGAATATTTCAATATTTAGTTTTAGCATAAAACTCAATAGCGAAATATGTAGTACTATATCAGAAACCTGTTAGATTAGTATAGTACTATCAATTAATCAGTAAAATTTATTAATCTTATTAAATTTCATTGTTAATTAAATTATACTTAAATGGAATCATGACCCAGACTAGAGCAGCAAAGCAGCGAGTGCAAAGTAGCGGTAGTACCCTGGCTCACAGGAGAACCAAAGGGGGTGATTCTCCAATACATCATAGTCAAAAAAAATGTGTGAAGGGTGAAATGTTTGCAGACCTATCTAGAATAGGACATGATCGAGCCAAGGAGGATGCCTTTGTGTGTGTGCTACGTGCAGACTGTGAAGAAATTAGGAGGCAACCAGCGTTCTCATGGGCATCTATCAGAGTTTGAGGTATAGGGTATATGCCCTCAAAGAAATTAATATGAGGGGCCGTTCAAGCTATCAACTGCCCAACTCAACACCACAACTCACTCCTGTGCATCAGGCAACACAGTGGCAATCTCCAAGGCAGAATGTGCTGCTCCCACAGGAAGTAGTTATTGTTGATGACTCTATTGTCAGGGAGACAGGGAAATGTATTATGCAAAAAGGATAGGTGGAACAGGACCAGGGTAAGTCTGCCAGGGGCAAATGTTGTTGACATTGTAGGGCAGATATCTTTTAAGGGCACAAAAGGGTATTTTGTTGTACACGTTGGCACTAATGACCTTAAGAGTAAGAGATCTGCAGATTTACTTAACAAGTACAGTTCAATGCTGAAAAAAAGAGATTGTACAAGGCTCATGGGGTAGAATTTTCCTCAGCATGGTCTGCACTTGTTAACAGGAGATTGTGCAAGGCTCACACAGTAGAATTTTTTTCAGTGTGGTCTGTGCTTGCTAACAGGAGAAACTGCTTCTACAGGGATGGGATACACTTAAATAGAAAGGGTGCAAGAATATTTGCTCATGCTATCAAGGCAGTGTTAAGAGAGTCGGAAAACTGCTAGCTTGGGGGGGGGGGATTCAGAAACTGAAAGATTAACAGTAGCCGCAGGCAGAGGCGAAAGCAATACTGGCACTGTTCTATTGGAATGAGCAGCAGCCAGGAAAACAAGGTACTGGGGATTTCAAAGGCTGCTTGGAGTCATCATGGAACAAGTAAATACATGAGTTGTGTTAGGGTAACTAAGAGTAAGAATGGGTGCATGTATACTAATGCTATAAGTATAGTAAATAAATTTGAAGTTCTGATCAAGGCATCAAAGGCAGTATTGTTGGAATATCAGAGACATGGCTGTTGTTGGGGTTTTAGGAGCATTAGCAACTAAGGCCATATTGCTCCATGGATATGCGGTGGTCATTCTCTGACCTTTCCACATTCTCCGTATTTGGTGGTCATGGGCTCAAACCCCAGTCTAATCAAGAAGCGTGTGCTACGCACTGCTGCACCTGCTCACCTGGCTACGGAGGTGCCTCAGAGGCATGGTGTCACACAGATATAAGCACTGCAAAATTGGAATTTTATTGGAAAAAAATATTCTGTGTGTGTGTGAGAGAGAGAGAAATTGCCAAGTCCATACTCACAAGATGTGATTCCCTGGACTCTGATGAGTACAACAAACAGTTGTGCAGAGAAATGGAGTGGGCCAGTAAATCAGAATGACTTGTAACGAGGGATTTTAACTTTCCAGATATTGACTGGAACTTTTGGATTGGTCACTCACATGTGAGCAAGACTTTTGTGAATTTATTGGAGGATTATTTTCTACAGCAACATGTTAGAGAGGCAACCAGAGGAAGTAATACCCTTGATCTGATTATCAGCAGTGATTCTTCATGCATAAAGAATTAGAAGATAAAGGAACCACTAGGTGATAGTGATCACAGTGTACTGATATGGGATTTACTTAAAGATGTAACTACCATCAAGGGTAAAGGGAAGGGTTTTTGCTTTCATAAAGGTGACTAACAGTGGTCTCAGACAGTTTTTAAATTGTATAGAGTGGGATCAACTGATGATATTACCAATGGTGAAGTCTAAATGGGAAGCCTTTGGGGACTTAATCTTGGAGGATACTAGGCTCTTCATACCATCTAAGAAAGACTGTTCAAGGTTGAGGCCTAAATGGATATGAGATGAATTAATTAGGCTCGTGGCAGAGAAGAAAAATGCATGGGATGCATATAAATTATCGGGCGACGGAGAAGTCTACGGCAGATATAAGCTAGTCTGTAATCAAGTCAAAAAGGAGGTTAGGCAGATTACGAGAAATCTTAGGCAAAGGATGCAAAGAAAAACATCAAAGAGCTCTTTACTTATATAAATGCTAGAAGGAAGGGGATGAAACAGATTGGTCCACTTAACATAGATGGTTTAACTATTGATGATCCTTCTCAAGTAACTGATAAACTGAATGAGTATTTTGTATTTTGTATCTACATTCACACATGAGCAGTTATTCAAGGAGGGGAATATCAGAAATTTATCAAACTCTAACAGGGAGCTCACTGATTTTGTAATAACTGAGAGCAAAGTGGAGGAGAATTTGTTGAAGTTAAACATAAAAAAGGCACCTGGGGTGGATGGAATCTATCCAGTTATATTGAAGGAGGCAGCGGGGGAAGTTAGCAAACCATTAGCCATAATTATGAGAGCATCCTTAGATTTGGGGGAGGCCCCCATGGACTGGAGATGTGCAAATGTATCCCCAATTCACAAAGGGGGTTCAAAGGGTGACAAAAATAATTATAGACCTGTTAGTTTAACTTCTGTTCTGGGAGAAAATAAGGGTTTGTTAAGGGGAAGTCTTGTCTGACCAATATGATTGGATACTACAATGTGGTCACAAAGGAACTGGATGCAAAAAATAATTTTGATATCATATACTTTGATTACAGGAAAGCTTTTGATACTGTTGCACATGGAAGACTGCTGTACAAATTGAAGCAGCATGGCTTTAAGGGCAAATTGCTGCAATGGATAAAGGGATCGTTGAGTGGGAGATGGCAGAGAGTGGTAATACATGGACACTACTCTACGTGGACTAATGTTATTAGTGAAGTCCCCCATGGTTCAGTTCTGGGCCCATTGTTGTTTTGTGTATTTATCAATGGTATTGATGAACGTATATATATCAGGCTTAATGTCCAAGTTTGCAGATGATACAAAGGTTGGCAGGGTTGTTAATGGCAGTATGGTACTGCAACAGGATCTAGTAAAGTTAGGCACATGGGCTGAGAAGTGGCAACTGAAATTTAACACTGACAAATGCAAAGTACTGCATACGGGTAGCAGTAACCCAAGAGAAACATACCAACTGTGTGGTACTACACTCAGGAAGGTGGAGAATGAAAAAAGAACTTGAGGTAATTTTGCAGTCAGATATGAAGTTCTCTGAGCAGTGCTGACTGGATGTTAGAGCACATCATGGAGTTTTGTCAATGATATATAGGAATTTTGCTAGCAGAGACAAGGAGTGATTATCCCTGTATGTTTCTCTCATCACAGACAAATGTCTGCTAAGTATTAAGTTTCCATTTCATAACAGCATGTATATATCATTTCTTTAAATTCTTGTGAGTATTCTTCAGCTGATTTCTAAGCTGATTTTGCAAGGACATCACATGCAGCAAAGAACCACTCTGCGTCTGAAAGGTGAATAGAGCATGGTGAGCAGCAGAAAGTTCAACATTCCACCAGGAAGTAATCCTGCCTTTGTGATTCTCCTTTTTTGTATATCTAGATCCTGCTTTTAATATAATCTGTTGAATTAGAGTGGAAAAATCATGAACAGAGAGATTGGCAAAAGAAAAATTATACTTTTGAAGCTCCCAAGTAATGACTGAGTGAAAATTGTTCCAGTTAGTATCTAGTAGTGAAAGGCAGTGGAAGCTAAAGGAACATGTGAAGAGCTAAGGGCAAAAATGTAAAAAAGGCTCACTCAGTAATTGAAGATAGTCAAGTATTCCATAATTTCTCCAGAAGAAATACAAGAAAGCATTTCTTCTTGGGAACTGGCAGAAGTAAGCCTAACATCAATATTAGAAAGGTGGAAGGCACGTCAGGTTGCTGCAATTACAGCATGGCTAACAACAAATAATCTATGACAGGGGTCGCCAATATTTTCATGGTGGAGGGCTACTTTTTATATTAATTAAACAGTTATGGGCACCAAGGAATAATGCATTTATTAGGGGTTTTGCATTGAAAGATATAAACTGAGAAATTAATACACACATTACATACTCTGTCATGCATAATGTTATTTTATGATTTTACTATTTTAAATAATAAAATAAATCTAAATTAAAATCAATGTGAAACTTGTGATTGCATTTCTTCAGTAATGAAATGAAAATTTGGAGTATAAGATGAACACCCAGCTTGCAAACAATCAATTAGATGTGCATCTGTAAGTCTAGATCTATTCTTTGACTTTATGAACTTCATGCCAGAAAATAATAACTCACAGAAGTATGTTAAACCAAAGCAAGAGTTCACCATTACACTACATGTTTTAACAAAGGATACATATTCTTGTTCACCCAATTCCAGAAGTCATTATTTTTTTATGATTGTAAAACAATGTCACTATGAAGTTTAACTTTGTTAAAACATCTAGTTCAGTTTCTGCAATGTCTGTTTTAAATAAGTTTACAATTAATACTGAAATCTCAGAAATATCTAATTATTGAAGGAATTTAGAACGTATTTTGCAACTGGTTAAATTTTCTTGAAATCCTGGAAACAAAATCTGTATTCTTGCCTTCTTCAAGATGTTTCACAAAAGGCTGAATACTAAAACTCTTTTCAGTGGCAGTTTTGATAATAAATTTTTTCAAATAAGGGAAGTGTATAGTGACTTTTTTTTTATGTCAGATTCCCACAAGTTTAGTTTACCTTTGAATGCACTGATTAAACTAATCATTCATTTCAGTAATATTCTTGTCTTTTCCTTTAAGTTCAAGATTTAATATATTAAAAGTTTCAGATTCATATCTAGGAGAAATGCTAAATCTAGCAACCAAGTGTGGTCATTAAGGTGTTGATATTCCTCATTTCTGGATTCCAGAAATACTCAAACTTCGGGAAGTAACTTGCAAAATCTTTCCAGAATCTTACCTCTACTTAACCATCTTACTTCAGTGTGCAATATCAAGTCTGAATATGCACATTCAGCTTCTCTCAAGAAAGATTTTGCCGCTCCTGGAACAGAGAAGTTTTTTCTGATTTATTTTCTATTTTATTAGCTTAAATTGGCATATTAACTTATTTTCTAGAGTAGCTTTATATTCCTATTTATGATACATAGTTTAAAGTAACTTAGATAGAGATTTTGTAGGTATTACTTAGTATCGGTAAGGGTATCAAATCCACGTGTTTACCATTCGTAAATTGCCGCCATTCTTATGCGACACAAAATATCTCGAACTAGATAGCATAAGCTTAATATAGTATAGTATAGTACATAATATTGTCAATTAATCAGTAAAATCTATTAATCTTGTTGAACTTCATTGTCAATTAAATTGTACTTTTAACTATACATATAACGACTTAGATTACGTAACATAAATAATTAGAAAAATAAATAATTAATACTTAACTTGATACGGAAATTATATAAAGGGATTTCGTAGATAACACTCGATACTGAAACACAAATATAGCGTTATAACTGTGTTAGGATACAAGTTTAGGGTTTTAATTTTGTACTGAAATTGAAATTTTATTGAAATTAAATCGAAATCATGACTCAGACCAGAGCAGCAAAGCAAAAGGCTCAAGCTAATGGGAGTGCTGTGGCTCAGGGGAGAACTGAGGGGGGCAGTTGCCCTCTGAATCACAGCCTTATAAAATGCACTACTTGCTTGATGTTTGTGGACCAGTCGGGTACGGGACATGATACTGCCATGGGGGATGTCTTTCTGTGTGCGTGCGATACAAGGAGTGTAAGGAAATCAGGCGACAACTCAGCATTGTTATGGGTCTATATGAGAGGCTGAAGGACAGGGTGGATGCCCTAGAAGGATTAAAAGTGAGGGGCCCATCAAGCTCTCAGCTGCCCACACCAATGCCAGAGCTTGCACTTGGTCATCACGCAACACAGTGGCAGCCCCCAAGGCAGAATGTGCTGGTCCCAAAGGAACTAGTAGTTGTTAGTGACTCTATTGTCAGGAGAAACTGGAAACATGCTTTGCAAAATGGATAGGTGGAACAGGACCAGGGTATGTCTGCCAGGGGCAAAGGTTGATGACGTTGTAGAGCGGATATCATCTTTTAAGGGCACAAAAGGTAATATAGTTGTACACGGTGGCACTAATGATATTAAGAGTAGGAGACCGGCAGAATTACTTAACAAGTACAGGTCACTGTTGAAAAAAAGCCGTGAATTAGGGTTGAATTTGAAAGTGTCTGCAATTCTAACCAGACACGATAGGAGGGAGTATATGATGAGAGCCCTGTCGATCAATTCGGCGCTGGAAAGATTGTCCAAGGCGCAAGGGGTAGAATTTTATCAGCCTGGTCTGTACTTGTTAACAGGAGAGACTGCTTCTACAGGGATGGGATACACTTAAATAGAAAGGGTGCAAGAATGTTTGCTGATGCTATTGAGGCAGTGTTAGGTGGGTTGGAAAACTGCTAGATTGGGGGGATACAAGGACTAATAGATTGACAGTAGCCACTGGCAGAGGTGAAAGTGATTCTTGCACTGCTTCTATTGGAATGAGCAGCGGCCTGGAAAATAAGATGCAGGATATTTCAGAGACTGCCGGGAGTCATTGCGGTACAAGTAAACACATGGGTTGTGTTAGGGCAGCTAAGAAAAAGAACAGGTGCATGTATACTTGCGTGTACACCAATGCTAGTAGTTTAGTAAATAAATTTGATAAATTTGAGGTATTGCTCAAAACATCAAAGGCAGATATTGTTGGGATTTCAGAGACGTGGTGTCACACAGATATAAGGAATGCAGAACTGGAATTTGGGGAGTACAATGTCTACAGAAAGGATAGACAGGATACGAAGGGAGGAGGGGTTATGCTATTAGTTAAGAAATACATAAAATCCAAGGAAGTGAAGCCAGTCGACATCGCTGGACAGTGCAGTGTCGAGTCAGTTTGGTGTGACATAAGCATTGGGAGATCAAAATTGAGAGTAGGAGTGTGCTATAGGCCTAATGACACTGATGAGTATAATAAGAAACTGTACAGGGAAATAGAGTGGGCCAGTAAATCAGAGAGTCTTATAATGGCAGATTTTAATTTCCCAGATATTGACTGGAATTTGGGGGCTGGTCACTCACACACTAGCAAGGCTATTGTGGATTTATTGGATGATTGTTTTCTACATCCGCATGTCGGGAGGCAACTAGAGGGAGTAATACTCTTGATTTGATTATCAATAGTGATTCTTCATGCATTAAGAATCTGAAGATAAATGAACCACTAGGTGGCAGTGATCACAGTGTGCTGAAGTGGGATTTACCCAAAGAGGTAACTACCATTAGGGGTAAAGGGAAGGGTTATTGCTTTCGTAAAGGCGACTACGATGGACTGAGACAGTATTTAAATTCTATACAATGGGACCAACTGATGATGTTACCAACAGCAAATTCAAAATGGGAAGCATTCAAAGAACTTATCTTGGAAGCTACTAGGCTTTACATACCAACTAAGAAATATTGTTCAAGGTTTAGGCCTAAATGGATGTCAGATGAACTAATGAGACATATGGCAGAGAAGAAAAATGCATGGGATACATACAAATTAACACGTGACACAGAAGCCTATGATAGATACAAGTTGATCTGTAAACAAGTTACAAAGGAGGTTAGGCAGGCGAAGGCAGATTACGAGAAATCTTTGGCAAGGGATGCAAAGAAAAACAGCAAAGAGTTCTTTACTTATGTAAACTCAAGAAGGAAGGGGATGAATCAGATTGGTCCACTTGATATCGATGGGTCAACTGTTGATGATCCTGCTCAGATAGCTAACAAACTAAATGAATATTTTGCATCGACATTCACACATGAGGAGTTATTCAGTGAGGGAAATGCCAGAGGTATATTCAACTCTGGCAGTAAGCTAGAGAATCTTGTAATAACTGAGAGTAAAGTGGAGGAGAAATTGTTGAAGATAAACACAAGAAAGGCACCTGGGGTAGGATATTATTATTATTATTATTACTATTATTAGCTATATGGTGCAAGAAAGCCTGAGGCTTATGCTGCATCACTAAAAAAAATTTCTGAATTACCCTGACAGAGAGAGAGAAGTAGAAGGGAATCACCAACAAAGAGAAGAATGATGATATCCAGCTCAGGACCCTGGGTGTGCCAAGCCCATACTCACCAGATGTGAGCCCCTGGGGTTTACAGGTTACCTTCGTTATCCTCCATCTTCAGTAGCTTTAAGAATATAGATAAAAGTACAGATGGCATTCTCCATGATAGTGCTCCAAAGAAGAGAAAGAAATCAGTCAAGTTAAAAAGCTAATGGAATTTTAGCATTAGTAGAGGCATTTGATGCAAGAAAGCAAGCTTATGCAGCATCCCAGAGCAACGTATCAACTCTGTGGTACTACACTGACAGTGGTAGAGAATGAAAGGGACCTGAGGGTGGTTGTGCAGGCAGATATGAAGTTCCCTGAGCAGTGCAAACGGGCTGCAAGAGTAGCTCATGGTGTATTGTCGATGATATATAGGAATTTTTCTAGCAGGGATAAGGAGGTGATTATTCCCTTGTATTCCCTTGATATTTCCCTTGATTATTCCCTTGATAATAGAAAGGTATATAATTAGTGCCGAAAATTGAGTATCTTTCTTACTCTGTCTAATGAAACCATTTCTGATACCTACCATCTCAAGTTCACCATCAGTGGCCAGTTTTTGAAGAAGAATTTTGTTTTCAAAAGCATAATCTTTAAATGCTTGATAAATTTCTCTTCTAGCTCTGCCTTTCAATGAAAGAACTGGTAGAAGTTCCTCTTTCACTGAATTATTGTAGAAACCATTCGAACTATGACTGCTATTTGTGCTGTATCTGTTATGTCTGTTGACTCATCAAATTGTAATGAATAGGAGGCAAACTCTCACCAATGGTCTTGCTTCGACGAAAATCTTAGTGGAACTGCCATCAACTCTTACTTTAAATTTTTGAAATTCCCTCTATCATCCTTTTTATAGTATTAGCAGATAGTTGTAAATCATTTAATCGAAGAAATAATGGCCAACTTATTGCTAAAATCTTCAAAAAAGGAATCTGCAGCAGACAACATTGCTTCCTTAACTAGTTCTCCATCCTCGAATGGCTGTTTTTCTTTTCGCAAGAACATAAGCAATTTTGAAAAATGATATTGTTGCATTTCAAGACTTATCAATATGCTTAGTGAAAAGTGACTGTTGAATTGAAATTTCAGATTTTAATACACAAACTTTGTTTTTCCTTATAGCATGGTTAAGTGGATAGTCTGTATCAAGGGTTCTCTGATTCGTTTTAAAATGCCTCTCAACATTATGCTTCTTGGCTACTGCCACAGAATTATGACACAATAAACAAACACTTTCCATTACACATGATAAAGCAGAATTGTTCTTCTTATATGAAGAAGGGAACCTAGTATTAAAGTTGCCACATATTAGATACTTTTGTCATATTACAAAAACAGTAGAACAGGTTCAAGTTCCATAAGAGTAGAGCAATAAAAAAAAATTAAAAAAAAAAAAAAATATATATATATATATATGCTGCCAAAAGATCCAGTGAACAACAAGACACTTGTAGTGTACTGCAAACAAAATTGGGAGATAATGGAAACATCCAAATCATCATTAAATACAACAAAATTGTGCAAGGTTAAGCCAATATACTACGATCTAGCAATGTAAGAAGTAAGGACACTGTATTAAAGCAATATGAACAGCAGTCTACTCATATTCAAATTCTATTCATAGGAAAGCTAAATGTCAAATCTCATCGGCAACTGTCCTAAATCTTTGCACATTTATTTGAATAATTTTCAAATAATGTTCTCTAAGAATAGAAGAGGAAGTCTGTTGCTTATAATAATTAGTGGATGTATTAGCTATAAACGATTCTTTTTTCTTACCAGTTCCATAACTTATACATATACAGGACAATTAATATTCCTAACTGAATGTTAAGTTTGTTTTTCTTTTTACAGTTACAACAGCAAGGTGGTTTGTCTTTACAAGGACATAACTTTAAATGTGGCTAGTGAATGTCCAATGGCCATAACTAGGGCTATCTTGCATCCAACTGTGTTGTATACTGAAAGGACAGAATTCATGGGATGCCTGGTTCCTGGGCAACACGATGCTGTCACTCTTCTCGCTAGTGGACGAATACACCACTTGGCAGGTACATAGGTACAATGCATTCACATAGACGGCAATTTGATGGCAGTATGGATAAATGTTGTGAGTTAACCAACTTTGAAAGAGGGATGATAGTGGGTGCCCGACGCATGGGTCACTCTATCGTGGAGGTGGTACAGAAATTGCACTGTCCCTGTTCAACGGTATCAAGTGTGTATAGGAATATGCCATTTCCAGAATAACATCTCATTGTGGAGAGATGTTATTGTGGAGAGATGTGGGCATAGAAAGGTGGCCATCGATGTTGTTGTTGTTGTTTTGGTTTTTAGGAGCATTAGCAACTAAGGCCATATTGCTCCAGGATATGCAATGGTCATTCCCTGACCTTTCCGCATTCTCCGTATTTGGTGGTGATGGGCTCGAACCCCGGTCTAATCAAGAAGCATGGGCTACGCACTGCTGCTCCTTCCCACCTGGCTACGGAGGCGCAGCCATCGATGTCTGTCTCACATTGTTTCAGTCAACAGGAGAATGACAGTGGCATAAATCACCACTGACTTCAATGAGAGAAGTGCCTGAAATGTCTCCATCAAGATCATCAGGCAATCATTAGCTGCAATAGGTTATGGGAGCCGCTGACCGACCACCACCAGAGTCCCATTGCTAACACCACGACACAGGGCTCTACACCTTAACCGGGCAAAAGAACATCGGCATTGGACCTTGGATGATTGGAGATGGGTCTCCTGGTCCGATGAGTCCCATTTCCAGTTATTTCGAGTGGATGGGAGGGTGCGTATCTGGAGGAAACTGCATGAAGCTATGCACCTGTCATGTCAACAAGGAACTGTTCAGGCAGGTGGACGGTCAGTAATGGGCTGGGGCATGTTCAACTGGCACACGTTGGGACCTGTGGTATGTCTAGATGCATCTCTGATTGGTCGAGGTTACGTGTCCATCCTTGCAGACCATCTGCATCCCTTCATGGTCATTGTGCACCCACAGGGCAATGGACTCTTCCAGCAAGGCAATGCGCCTCCCAACAGAGCTGTGGTGACTAGAACATGGTTTGAAGAGCATTCTGCAGATTTACTACCATGGAATAGCCTCCCTGTTCAACAGACATGAACCCCGTGGAGCATCTTTGGGATGCTGTGGAAAAGTCCGTTTGAGCTTTGGATCCTCCACCTAGGAATGCAATGGAATTATGGACAGCAGTGCAGCAAGCATGGATGGATGGAAATATCTGTGGGATGCTTTTGTGAACTAGTGGACTCAATGCCTCACCGTGTGACTGCCCTTATCCAGGTGAAAGGTGGGCCTACCCGTTACTAGGTAGGTATCCCATGATTTCTGTCCACTCAGTGTATATCCATAATTAAATATGATTAACATCAGTAAGTAACAACAGTCTAACAAAGCCTACATATGGATTTGTTGCCTATGGCTTGTCCAGCCAATATAAAGACACTGGAGTGAAATTGCTATTTTGTACAACCTAGGGGGAAATGCAAGGAGGACCCCAATTGAATGACTGCCTTGAGAATGTACTGAAATGAAAGTTCATTTCGTTAGTAAACTCCTCATAGGAGAAACCATGGTCATTAAAATTTTCATATAATGGATTATCTAAAATTTCTCGTTTACTTCTACTCTTGTCAATATCATATATTAATAAAGTCAGATAGAACAGTTTTGGAGACTCAATTTTAATTCTCTAATCTATAATCAGAGGTGAAAATTTAATTTGATTTAATTTCTTGTTTGTGGCCTTTAACCACCATTACCTTTATTTTTCATCAATTTAAAAGAATTGACTAATATCTTTTAAATCAGTTTTAAAAACTTAATTTATTCTTAACAATCTGACTAGTTTTACAGGTACAGTCACCTAAGGCTTTTAATATATTACTATTTAGTTTGGATTTTTGGATATGAGACAAAAAAGTAGAACTTTTAGCAAAAGTAGCAACTATTGTATTTTCATTTTGTTTGGACTTTGAAGAATCCACAGTAAAAGGACTCAAGGAAACTGAGAAACTGGTTCCTTACACAAGTCATCTGCATAAGAATGTATAGTACCTGAACGCCTGGACAGTAAGTTAACAGTCTTCTACAAAATCTCGGAATGAACTTTATACCACTCATTGTCTGTGATCAAATTACTAACTAAAATTACCATTTCACTCCATCTCACTTATCAAGTAATCATTTAATGACAGTGATGGTAATTTGATTTGACTCATATGTTAAAATACTCAGAGAACAAAAGTTTATGAATTCCATAAGATTTTTTTCATATTTCCACATAATATAAAGAGGAAAACTCACTAAGATTTATTAGTACTTCTTTACTTTTTGTACTATCAATAGAATTATTACTTAACTAGATTTTGTTTCTTCAACAGTATCAGAATTACACTAGCTTAGTCATCTGTACTAGGATGACTAAGCAACGAGTCAATAGCCTGGTCTAGAATGGAACCCAGAGGATGGGAGAGCTCATCTCTGTTGCAGGGTTCGCAATCATTATTGACATCCTTCATAACATATAAAAAATAAATCATAAAATACTGTATATACAATAATTGGTGAAAAACCCAAAGGATATGAGGATACCAAGTTCCCTCATAAGCTAAAAAAAAAAAATTCTAATAAAATATTATAACAATTTGCATTAATGGCTGCCAAGTTTTTATAAGAGGGGGGAAAAAGTAGAAGTTTGCTTATATTTCCACAGTCCCTTGTCAGAAAGTACAGTAAGTAAGTGTGTGCTTATTCCCCAAAATTGGGCAATAAGCACACACTTACCATTCATATGCAAAAATCTATTATCAGGAAGTGGTGGGGGGGGGGGGGCAGGAACAAGCACACTACACCAAAAAACAGAACCTAACTAAGAATTAAGCAATGGATCAAAAGCCCAGTTCATTTTCCCCTACAGACAGGACAGGAGGGGGGGGTTATGCTCTTAGTTAAGAAGCACATAAAATCCAAGGCGGTGCATCCAGTTGACATGGGTGGCCAGTGCAATGTTGAGGCAGCTTTGTTTCAAGTGTTTAAAATACCAAAGTTGAAGCTTTAAACGAAGAACTTAGCATAAGAGCTAATTTATTAGAAAAGATTATTTAGTCTCTTACTATAACTCCCCTAAGGAAGGAAGATAATGCGCAAGCTTATGAGAATAAACAAATGCAAGTGAAAGTTGTAGAGCAGCTAGGTTCCGATAAACAATCTGCTGTCCCCTAAAAGTTCATATGCAGAAGTTGCAAGTAGAGTACCATCTTCAGTGACAAGATCATCTAATAGTGATAATATATTGATCCTTAGAGCAACTGATAACAGTGAATTAAAAACAAGTATGAAAATAAAATCAGTGGTTGCTGAAACTTTAAAAAAATGATTTTAATTCAATAAACACTGGAGTTCAGTGTTGGCATTCGAGGTGAGTGGACGTGCTTAGTCAGGGCTCCTCAGTTAAGTGGTTTACTTTTGGAAAGTGCTTTTAAATATTCAATTTATTTAGATATTGTTTGGATTATTTTGTTATAAGTTTCCTGTAACAGTTTGATTTTAATAATATTAGAGATATATTTTTTTAAAGTTAACTTTCATTGATATTTATTTAATTTTATAATGGTAGTTACGAGATCTGCCTTAAGCACGTCACAGGGTATCGTGACTCACACGGAAATAGCCGATGGCGATTTACGGGTGAGTCATGATTTAATCCGTTGTGGAAACTGTGGAATGTTTTACAAGGTCGACCTGGTGACTAATCCTACCTCACCTGGGGATTCTTTTCTTTGTGATCGATGTAAGGAGTGCACCGATCTTAAATTACAATTTGGTGCACTGATGGAACAATTAGAGTCCCTGAAAAAACGGGTGCTTGCCCTCGAGAATAATGCATCTGGGAGCTCGTCAGGGACTCAAGACTCCAGCAATCTACCAAGTGATGCACATCGGATTCGAGACTCAAAACAGAAAAACCAAGTGCAAACTACTCTGGTTAAAAAGGACTTTGTTTTATTAGGAGACTCCATTGTCAGGGAAACGGGGAATATTTTTTGTAATAAGGATAGGTGGAGTAGAACCAGGGTATGTCTGCCGGGAGCAACTATTGATGATATCACCAATAGATTTTCAGATTTTAAAGGGGATAAAGAGAATATTATTATTCATGTGGGGACTAATGATATTAAACGTACACGATCTGACGATTTCATGGAAAAATACAGGACCATGCTGAGGAAATGCCACGAGCTAGGCCATAATGTCTATGTGTCTGCAATTCTGCCCAGACACGATAGGAGGGGTTATATGTTAAGAGCCTTGTGGATTAACTCAAGACTTGAAGGACTCTGCAAGGCTTTAGGGGGGAAATTTCTATCAGCATGGTCCACACTTGTAGGTAGAAGGAATTTGTTTTGTAGAGACGGGATACACTTAAACAAAGGTGGTGCAAACGTTTTTGCCAGTATTATTGAGGATACCTTAAAGGTTCAGAGAAACTGCTAGCTAGGGAGGATAGGGTAATACTGACACGCGTTTATCTGATAATATTGGTCAAAGTAACTCTTGCACATAACTTAACAGTTCTTATCTGCTACCCCAACTGGACGTATTATCTAGATGTTCTGGGGGCAGAAACGTTTCACGTGAGTGGGTAGCTAATATCAGGGAAGAGAGCCTAAAAAACTTCAAGGGTTGTGTTAGGGTTGTTAAATATACAAGAACTGTAAATCTTAATTGTTTATACAGTAATGTTAGAAGTGTCGTCAATAAAATGAGCGAATTCGAACTGCTGGTTAAAACAAGTAATGCGGACATAATAGGGCTTACAGAGACGTGGTGCCACACGGAAATTGGGAATGATGAGTTTAAGTATGGCTTATATAATGTATTTAGGAAGGATAGGGTAGATAGAAGGGGTGGTGGGGTAATGCTTCTTATCAGAAGCAGCCTGAGCGCGACAATAACTTTCCCGAATTCAGACATTTCACATGCTAGTATAGAGTCTGTATGGTGTGAGATAGTTGGAAACAAAGGTATAATGCGAGTAGGAGTTGGAAACAAAGGTATAATGCGAGTAGGAGTAATCTACAGACCAGGTGATTGTGAAGATTATGACAAAAGCCTCTACATGCAAATAGAATGGGCAAGTAAGCGTCAGTGCCTTATTATGGGTGATTTCAATTTGTCTCTAATTGATTGGAGTAAATGGGAAGGAAACTCGACATGGGGAACAAAATTTTTAAATCAACTAGATGACTGTTATTTGTATCAACATGTCAGGGAAAGTACTAGAGAAAAGAATATCCTAGACCTCATCATCACACATGAATCAGATGACATAACGGGGGCTGACAGTAGAGGAACCAGTAGCAGGAAGTGATCACAGAGTTCTACGGTGGATGACAACGAGAGAGATAGCAGAAGTAAAAGGCAAAGGAATGGGTTTTAATTTCAGAAAAGGAAATTATGATGCCTTAAGGTACTACAAGGCCTCTATTAACTGGGTAGATATCGCGCAGAGAATGAATACATTTGAACTGTGGTACACTTTTAAAACATTAATCACAGATACCTTGAATGCGTATATACCATTAAAAAAAATACTCCACGAGGAGGATTCCAAGTTGGATGAATTGTGAAGTTGCCACATTACTTGAGCAGAAAAAGGTGGCATGGAAAGGTTACAGAGCAATAAAAAGTACTGAAGCCTATAACAGCTACAAGGTGATGTGTAATAGAGCCACAGAAAAGGTTCTACAGGCAAAGGCAGTTTATGAGAAATCACTAGCAAACAGAGCAAAGAGGGGAGGATAAAGAATTCTTCACATATATAAATGCCAAAGAAGAGCAGGACAAACCAGATCGGACCTTTACGTAAGGGAAAGGGGATAGTATTAAATACACCAGCTGCCGTTGCAAATGAACTCAACACTAATTTTGCATCGATATTTACAAATGAAAAACCTTTTGTGGCAATGGGAAATTGTGGGAGCAAACTTAAAAAATATGAAACTAATGATATTGAAATTTCGCAAGATTATTTAATGAAAAAACTTTCGAGCCTAGACCAGTAAGGCTCCTGGAGTTGATGGAATATACCCTATAATCTTAAGGGAGGCGGCAAGCGAGTACACTGAACCATTGAGGCTAATTATGCGAGCATCACTAGACTCTGGGAAGATTCCCTCGGATTGGAAAAGTGCAAATGTATCTCCCATACATAAGGGTGGCTCTAAAAGTGAAGTTCGAAATTATCAACCTGTCAGTCTGACTTCAGTAGTAGGGAAAATCATGGAGGCAATGATCAAGGGTGGAATTCAGGATCATTTGGATCGAATTTAAATTCTCAATTGAAACTCTCCTTTATCTCAAAAATCCGATAAAGGGAAAATCATGTTTAACAAATCTAGTTCGCTATTTCGAAAGGGTAACTCACGAGCTGGATTTAGGGAATAATTTCAACATTGTTTATTTAGATTTCAGCAAAGCTTTTGACTCAGTCCCACATGAGCGGTTGCTTTATAAGCTGGAACAGGCTGGAATCACTGGGAAAATCCTTAGATGGATAGAAGGATGGCTTCAGGGCAGGAGGCAGAGGGTTGTGATAAATGGTTATTCCTCAGATTGGGTTGATGTAAGAAGTGGGGTTCCCAAGGATCAGTATTAGGACCACTGTTGTTTTTAATTTTCATAAATAACATTGATGAAGGGATAGGGGGTGTGATGTCTAAATTTGCAATGATATTAAAATTAGTAGAGTAGTTAATGATCACTGTCAAGCTGAGCTTCTTCAGAGAGACCTAGATAGACTTCAGGAATGGTCAGAAAAATGGCAGCTATGCTTTAATCCAACAAAGTGTAAGGTATTACACCTGGGAAACAGTAATCCCAAAATAACTTATTCACTTGGTGGAGTTCAACTAAACCCAGTACTGGAGGAAAGGGACTTGGGTGTTACTATACGGTCAGACATGAAATTCTCTGAGCATTGTAAACAGGTTGCAAGGAAGGCCCATGGTATCCTATCGATGATCTATCGAACTTTTGCAAGTAGAGATAGGGACGTGATAATCCCATTATATAAAGCTTATGTTAGACCACACTTGGAATACTGTGTTCAAGTATGGAGACCACACCTGAAGAAAGACATCAAGCTTCTTGAAAGGGTGCAAAGACGGGTAACTCGCCTGATGAGTTCTGCAAAAGGGTGTCCTTATGAAGAAAGACTTCGAATATGTGGGTTGCAGAGTTTAGAAACTAGACACCTTAGGGGAGATTTGATTGAGGTGTTTAAGGCTCTGAGAGGCATCAGTAAAATGAATGAGGATTAAAATTTTCAAGATTATAAATGATGCTAAACTAGGGGACATAAATTCAAGTTACGGGGAGAAATGTTTAGATTGGACTCCAGGAAGTTTTATTTTAGCCAGCGAGTTATAAATTACTGGAATAAGTTGCCTTCGGGTAGGGGAGCCGCGTGGGATGATAGGTTTAATTTACTTTTTTTTTATTAATTATTATTATTTATTTTTTTTGTTTTTATCATTGTTTTGTTCGGATATTTTATTTTATTATTATTTTTTTTTTTGGCTGGTGCAGTATAAGCCATAGGCTTTCTTGCACCATGCGGCCATTACTAATACTAATTAGCATTAGCATTAGTAGAGGCATATGATGCAAGAAAGCAAGCTTATTCAGCATCAGCCAAAAAAAAAAAAAAAAAAAACAGCCACTACTCCCATTTCACCCCTCCATTCGTTCAAAATACCTGTCCAGCTGAGCCTTAAATTTGTTTAGGCTATCAACTTCAACAACAAGCGATGGAAGTCTATTCCACAAACCAACTGCCCGCTGGTTAAAGGCAAATTTCCGCACATCTATCCGACATCCGTCCTTCCTCAATTTGAATTTATGCCCTCTCAGGTGATTATTCTGAGCAAGAGGGAGAATCCCATCGGCATTGAGCATGCTCAAGCCATTCAAAGCCTTATACACCTCTATCAGATCACCTCGCCGATGCCTAGTCTCCAGGCTCTGTAATTTGCAAAACTTAAGCCTTTCTTCGTAAGAGCAACCCTTTGTTCCATTCACTAATCTTGTTGCCCTTCTCTGTACTCGTTCCAGCAGCTCTACATCCTTCTTGAAATGAGGCCTCCAGACCTGTATACAGTACTCAAGGTGGGGCCTGACCAATGCCTTATACAAGGGAATAATCACATCCCTGTCCCTGCTAGAAAAATTCCTGTATATCATTGACAATACACCATGAGTTACTCTTGCAGCCCGTCTGCACTGCTCAGAAAACTTCATATCTGCCTGCACAACCACCCCCAGGTCCCTTTCACTCTCTACCACTGTCAGTGTAGTACCTTAGAGTTGATACGTTGATCTGGGGTTACTGTTTCCCATATGTAGTACTTTACATTTGTCAATGTTAAACTTCATTTGCCACCTCTCATCCCATCTGCTCAACCTTTCCAGATCCTGTTGCAGCAGCATAGTATCAGTAGTGTCCTTAACAACCCTGCCAACCTTCGTATCGTCTGCAAACTTGGACATTAAGCCTGATACACCATCATCAATATCATTTATAAATACAGAAAACAACAACGGACCCAACACTAAACCCTGAAGAACTCCACTAATAACATTAGTCCACGTTGAGCAGTGTCCATTGATTACTACTCTCTGTCTTCTGCCACTCAACCATCCCTTTATCCATAGCAGCAATTTGCCTCCAATGCCACACTTCTCCAAATTGTGCAGCAGTCTTCCATGCGCAACAGTATCAAAAGCCTTTCTAAGATCCAAATATATAATATCAAAGTTATTCCCTGCATCCAGTTCTTTTGTGACTACATCATAGTATCCAATCAAATTGGTCAGAGAAGACCTGCCCTTAACAAACCCATGCTGTGTCTGAGCTATAACTGAATTCTTGTCCAGATGATCCTGCAGCTTCTTTAACCAGTGCCTGCATTAATTTTCCTGGAACCGAAGTTAAACTAACAGGTCTATAATTACTTGTGTCAGCTTTTGATCCTCCTTTGTGAATTGGGGTTACATTTGCACATCTCCAGTCCATGGGTACCTCCCCTGAGTCCAAAGAAGCTCTCATAATTATGACTAGGGGTTTGCTTACTTCCTTTGCTGCCTCCTTTAATATAACTGGATAGATCCCATCCACCCCGGGTGCCTTTTTTATGTTTATCCTAAACAATTTCTCCTCCACTTTCCTCTCAGTTATTAGAAAATCATCTAGCTCACTACCAATGTTTACTTCACCTACGACATTCCCCTTCCTGAATAACTCCTCATGTGTGAATGTAGATGCAAAATACTCGTTTAGATTGTTAGCCACCTGAGCTGGATCCTCAACTGTTGAACCATCAACATCCAGTGGACCAATATGATTCATCCCTTTCCTTCTTGAGTTTAAATAGGTAAAGAACTCTTTTCTGTTTTTCTTTGCATCCTTTGCCAAGGATTTCTCATAATCTGCCTTTGCCTGCCTAATCTCCTTTGTGACTTGGTTACAGACCAACTTATATCTATCATAGGCTTCCATGTCACCCATTAATTTGTATGTATCCCATGCATTTTTCTTCTCTGCCATATGTCTCATTAGTTCATCTGACAACCATTTAGGCCTGAACCTTGAACAATATTTCTTGGTTGGTATGTAAAGCCTGGTAGCTTCCAAGATTAGTTCTTGAATGCTTCCCATTTTGAATTTGCTGTTGGTAACATCATCAGTTGGTCCCACTGTATAGAATTTAAATACTGTCTCAGACCATCATAGTCGCCTTTACGAAAGCAAAAACCCTTCCCTTTACCTCTGATGGTAGTTACTTCCTTGAGTAAATCCCACTTCAGCACACTGTGATCACTGCCACCCAGTGGTTCCTTTATCTACAGATTCCTAATGCATGAAGAATCACTACTGATAATCAGATCAAGAGTATTACTCCCTCTAGTTGCCTCCCGAACATGCTGGTGTAGAAAACAATCATCCAATAAATCCACAAAAGCCTTGCTAGTGTGTGAGTGACCAACCCACAAATTCCAGTCAATATCTGGGAAATTAAATTCCCCAATTATAAGACTCTCTGATTTACTGGCCCATTCTATTTCCCTGTACAGTATCTTATTATACTCATCAGAGTCATTAGGCCTATAGCACACTCCTACTCTCAATTTTGATTTACCTATGCTTATGTCACACCAAACTGACTCAACACTGCCCTGTCCATCGATGTCGACTGGCTTCACTTCCTTGGATTTTATGTGTTTTTTAACTAATAGCATAACTCCTCCTCCCTTCCTATCCTGTCTATCCTTTCTGTAGACGTAGTCCCCAAATTCCAGTTCTGCATTCCTTATATCTGTGTGACACCACGTCTCTGATATCCCAACAATATCTGCCTTTGATGTTTTGAGTAATACCTCAAATTCATCAAATTTATTTATTAAACTCCTAGCATTGGTGTACACGCAAGTATACATGCACCTGTTTCTATTCTTAGCGACCCTAACACAACCCATGTATTTACTTGTTCTGCAATGACTTCCAGCAGTCTCTGAAATATCCTGCATCTTGTTTTTCAGGCTTCTGCTCATTCCAATAGAAGCAGTGCAAGAATCTCTTTCACCTCTGACAGTGGCTACTGTTAATCCATTAGTCTTTGTCTCCCCCCAAGCTAGCAGTTTTCCGACCCACCTAACACTGCCTCGATAGCATCAGCAAATATTCTTGCACCCTTTCTATTTAAGTGTATCCCATCCCTGTAGAAGCAATCTCTCCTGTTAACAAGTACATTCCAGGCTGAAAAAAATTCTACCCCTTGAGCCTTGCACAATCTTTCCAGGGCCGAATTGATCGACAAGGCTCTCATCAGGTGGTAGATGACTCTCATCAACCGGTGAAATACCACCACTTTGCTTATTGGAGGCTTGAAGTGGTGGAACCCATGTTTAGTCTCTAGAGCTAAGTTCCGGCCAACCCTTCCCTATCTCTTCCATCATGCAGTATGATTGATGATTTTTGAGGTTATGATGAATGTCGTGGCGAGATCCAATATTCCTTACATTTCGAGGGTACAGCTCTAAAATGGTGTTTGCAGGCCGGCCGCTAGTTAGTACACCGGACTGAACCTATTGGTAACTCTCTAGGAAGCTTCAGGATCAGCTAGTGTATAATCTTGCTACCTCTACTCTGCAGATAGTGACTGGAGGGAGTCCGAGTAGTGTGTATGCGGGGAGCATTGTCGAGGCCACGTTATGTCAAGGATCTGGGTATATTCTTACCACATATACGCCATATCCAAAAATTTCATTACTTCATACAGCATGTCCCACCCACTTTTTCTTACTATTGAATACACCATGAATTGTCAAAATAATAGAGCAAGCTTATCTGCGAAAAGATCTAAACCTCCCAAGGACTTCCTAATTCATTTCACAAATATACGTGGTCTCAATTCTAATCTCAACGATGTCCATTTCCACTTGCAGTCTTCCAAACCCCATGTACTTTTTCTGACTGAATCTCAGTTATCAGTTGATTCAACTACTGCTCATCTCAGATGTCCAAATTATTTGCTGTATGATTCCTTTCGCCTCAAAGGTGGTACTTGTGAATATGTGCATATGCACCAAAGCTCGTTCTGATATTCCCTGTCAGAGACTTGGCAATTTGGAATCTCCTCTCTTTGATCTTCTCTGGCTTAATATCTCTCTACCTCATTGTGTAAAATTCATCTGTTGTCTCTACCGTTCTCCCAACTCCACTAATCACTTGGAGCTCTTTGACTTCCTCTCTTTGCAACTTGACTTTCTCCAGTCCAACTTTCCTAACAGTGAGGTAATTTTCCTTGGTGATTTTAACGTTCACAACTCCAGCTGGCTTCCGTTTCCTAGTCACACCGACCCAGCAGGTCGAGATGCTGAGGCTTTTGTAATTACTAATGACCTAGCACAGATTGTTCATTTACCTACAAGAATACCAGACAATCCTAATCATACAGCCAAAATGCTTGATCTTTTTCTCACAAACAACCCTTCTAAGTACAAGATTGAAGTGAGAGGTCCTTTAGGCACTTCAGATCACAACTTGGTGATTGCCTCTTCTCCAATGGAACCTTTATCTCATGGCTATTCCCAACCTCGTATTGTTTGGCATTACAAGAATGCAAAATGGGATGACCTGCGAGACTTCTTTTCTTCATTTCCTTGGTCTGATTACTGTTTCAAAACTTCTGATGTCAACGTTTGCTCAGATCGTGTCAGTGAAATTATTCTTGCAGGAATGGAATCCTTTATCCCACACTCCACTTTAAAATCTCGTCCTTTATCTAAACCTTGGTTTTCCAATAAATGTGCTAAGGCTGTCCAAGAGAAGAACGTTGCATATCGTAATTGGCTTGTTTCTAATTCTTCAGTTTCATTTTCTGCCTACACCAAAGCTTGCAAAAATTGTAAAGCAGTTATTAATCGGTCCAAACTAGAGTTTGAACAGGCTAAGAGTAGAAAACTTGCTTCTTGCCCTAATGGTAGCTGAGCATTCTGGTCTCTTGCCAAAGCTATTGGCCGCAACTTTTGCCCATCTCTGCTCCCACCTCTGTCCAAACCAGATGGTTCTGTTGTCACTTCAGCCAAGGATAAAGCTGACCTGCTAGCATCCCATTTTTCTTTGAGCTCATGTATTAATGATCTTGGTAAAACACCTCCCACCATTCATAACATGCTCCATTCAATGCCTCCTGTGGTCTTCCGTCAAAAGGATATCAGAAGGATTTTGATGAATCTTGATGCTAAGAAAGCTCCAGGTCCTGATGGTATTTCTCCACTTGTTCTCAAAACCTGTGCTCCTGAACTTACTCCTATTCTTTGCCGCCTTTTTTCACTTTCTTATTCCAAAGGTGTTTTTCCTTCTGCTTGGAAATTTGCTCATATCCAGCCAGTTCCTAAAAAGGGTGACAAATCCCTTCCATCCAATTATCGTCCCATTGCAATTACTTCTACTCTTTCTAAAGTAATGGAGAAATCAATTAACCGCCAACTCTTAAACTACCTAGAAACCTTCCATCTGATCAATGATCGCCAGTACGGATTCCGTCAGTGTCGATCCACTGGTGATATTCTGGCTTATGTTACCCATTTATGGACTAATTCAATGGAAAGGTTCAGTGAAACACAAGTAGTTGCTCTTGACATCTCAAAGGCTTTTGATCGTGTTTGGCATAAAGGTCTTCTAAACAAGCTTCCATCTTATGGTTTGCCAACTGTTTTTAGTAATTGGTTATCCAGTTTTCTCTCTGATCGCTCACTGAGGGTGATGGTAGATGGCTCTCTGTCTTCTAACTTCTCCACTAATGCCGGTGTCCCCCAAGGTTCAGTTCTTTCCCCCACTCTTTTCCTCTTGTATATCAATGACCTTCTTCCATTGACCGGAAATCCTATCCATAGTTTTGCCGATGATAGCACATTGCATTCAACTTTCCATTTTGAGAAACCTTGTCCAGCTCAATCAGCTTCAAGTTCTCGAAAATCTGCTGCTATTTCCTTAAATGCCGATCTTCAGGTAATTCTCCAGTGGGGCAAAGACAACTTAGTTGATTTCAACCCTTCTAAAACTCAATCTTGTCTTATATCTCGCAAAAAGGATTCTTCTGCTCCTATGCTTATCTTTAGTGACACTCCGATTTCTAGGCAAAATGATATATCTCTTTTGGGGATTACCCTGACTTCTAATCTCTCTTGGCACAAGCACATTACAAATATTGCTTCTTCTGCATCTAAAAAACTTGGTTTTCTCTTTCGTTCTCGGCGTTACTTTTCCCCCAAACAGCTGCTCACTCTATATAAATCGCAAATCCGCCCTGCCATGGAATATTGTTCCCACATCTGGGGTGGTGGCCCCAAAACCTCTCTCAGACTTCTTGATTCCATTCAGAAGAGGGCAGTTAGGTTAATTAATGATTCATCTCTAACAGTCTCTCCACTCGCTGTCTCATAGACGCACTGTTTCTGCTGCATGCCTCTTCTACAGATACTTCCATGGGCACTGTTCTTCTGAATTGGCTTCTATAATTCCCGCTCTCTCTTTCAAAACAGTCCGAACACGTGCCGCCACCAGCCAACATGCATTTACTGTCCAACTTCAAACCCACAGAACCAACTTTTCATCTTCCTCATTTATTCATTCAACTGCCGTTTTCTGGAACAACCTTCCTTCATACGTATTTCCTGAAAATTACAATCTACAGAAGTTCAAGTCCAATATCAACAAATATCTTTTTTCGTCTTCTCAACCTCCAACCCAAGCACGGTACTAAGTACTATAGGTTATAATACCTCTCGTGTTTGGGGTTCTCATAAAAAAAAAAAAAAAAAAAATCATATACTCCCTCCTATCGTGTCTGGGCAGAATTGCAGACACTTTCAAATTCAACCCTACTTTACGGCTTTTTTTCAACAGTGACCTGTACTTGTTAAGTAATTCCGCTGGTCTCCTACTCTTAATATCATTAGTGCCAACGTGTACAACTATATCACCTTTTGTGCCCTTAAAAGATGATATCTGCTCTACGTCATCAACCTTTGCCCCTGGCAGACATACCCTGGTCCTGTTCCACCTATCCTTTTTACAAAGCATGTTCCCCGTTTCCCTGACAATTGAGTCACCAACAACTACTAGTTCCTGTTGGACCAGCGCATTCTGCCTTGGGGGCTGCCTCTGTGTTGCAAGATGACCAAGTCCAAGCTCTGGCGTTGATGTGGGCAGCTGAGAGCTTGATGGGCCCCTCAATTTATTTCCTTCGAGGGCATCCACCCTGTCTTTCAAGGTCTCATATAGGCCCATAACAACGCCGAGTTGTCGCCTAATTTCCTTGCACTCCTTGCATCGTACACACACAAAGACATCCCCCATGGCATTATCATGTCCTGTACCCGATTGCTCCGCAAACATCAAGCAAACAGTGCATCTTAAAAGGCTGTGATTCAGAGGGCAACCGCCTCCCTCAGTTCTCCCCTGAGTCACAGCACTCCCATTAGCTTGAGCCTTTTGCTTTGCTGCTCTGGTCAGAGTCATGATTTCGATTTAAATGTCAATAAAATTACAATTTCAGAACAAAATTAAAACCTTAAACTTGTATCTTAACACAGTTATAACGCTATATTTATTTTTCAGTATCGAGTGTTATCTACGAGTTCCATTTATATAACTTCCGTATCAAGTATGTATTAATTATTTGTTACGTTTGTACTCTAAGTCGTTATATATATATAGTTAAAAGTACAATTTAATTGACAATGAAGTTTAACAAGATTAATAGATGTACTGATTAATTGACAATATTATATTATGCACTATACTATACAAAGCTAATGCTATCGAATTCCGGATATGCTGTATCGCGTTTCAGTAACGAGTGTTATCTACGAAATCCCTTTATATAACTTCCGTATCAAGTTATGTATTAATTATTTATTTTTACTAATTATTTATGTTCCGTAACCTAAGTGGTTATATGTATAGTTAAAAGTACAATTTAATTGCCAATGAAGTTCGACAAGATTAATAGATTTTACTGATTAATTTTCACGTAACAATGGCGGCTCTTTATGAATGGTAAACACGTGGATTTGATACCCTTTCCGATACTAAGTAATACCTACAAAATCTCTATCTAAGTTATTTTAACTTTAAGTACCGTAAATAGGAATATAAAGCTACTCTAGAAATAAGCTAATATGTCAATTTAATCTAATAAAGCAGAAAATAAATCAGAAAAAACTTCTCTGTTCCAAGAGCGGCAGAAAGGCACGTCCGCACAGGAAACCCTCGTTAATACTAACATTGTCTCTTCGGTTAGCAAGAAACAAAGGAGGTATTAGAGACAGCACCAAAATCAAATATAGTCACTATTTATACTTCTGATTCCTTGTCAACTGTGGTTCCTAAGAAAGATAATCCAGCATTATTGATATATGATATTCCCAAAGATCTTGAGAAAGAAGAGATTATCGAAGAGTTGCACAATAAAAATTTAATGGAATGGGGATATTCACTGGAACAAGTTAAACAAGGGGTAACCTTCAGGTTCACAACGAAGTCAAAATTGACTACTAATGTGCATTGGGTTATCAGTTTTACACCAAACTTATATAAGAAAATAACTACGAATGACAGAATTTACTTAACATGGAGTTTTCACAAATATAGATCTTTCGCTATAGTAACCAAGTGTTTTATGTGCTTAGCTTATGGGCACACAACACAGAACTGCATACACAACTCTCCATTATGTGGACATTGTTCCCGTGGAGGTCATGTGTCTGCAGAGTGCCCACACAAGGCCGAGCCACCATCTTGTGTAAATTGCAAACGTTGCAAACGTGATTCTCAGCATTCAGTATGAGATCTGGTATGTTCAGAATACCAGCGGGAATTGCAAATGGCAGGACTGAGGATCGATAATGGATGTCTGTAATGATAATAACAATGGAGACTCAAATTTAAAGAAATCCACTGTTAAATGAAGGATAATGCAAATAAATGGCCAAAGATCCTGTACAGTATTAAATTAAATCAGAGTAGCTGCCGGAGATAACAATATACAACAGCCTTATTGTGTTAAAGCTCAGTTTGGTCAACCTTCAAGAATTGGGGGATTTCCAATACATTCTAGAGTAATACGCTACGAGGAAACAAAAATATTGATATAGTTACAATACATAGTTTAAATTCTAAAAATGCAGTATATATCGTCGTTATGTATTTTTAAATTACATTTTATTTAATTTCAATCTACTGCTCACCCTGTGTTGATTCTAATGAGTTACTCAATTATCTGGAGCATGCCTCCATGGCATGCTCCAGATAATATATTATCATATCTTCAGATATAAATGCAAAATCTAGTTACTGGTATAGTTCAACGATGGACTCTAGAGGGATAATGCTGGAAGAATTTACAGATAGTTATAATTTATTTATAGTCAACAGACCTAGTATTTATACAACATATTATAGTACTACAGGACAATCAAACATTGATGTTACAATTAATAACTGTAGATTTTGTAACCAGGTAAAAAATTGGATGATTCATACTGATAGGACGATCAGTGACCACAGAGTTATCACTTATGAAATTAATGACACTGTGGTTTGTAACTATGATCAGCCTCAGCCGGAACAATTTATTAGATTTTCTATAAGAAATATTGACTGGAATGCATTTGAAATGTCTATAAAGACAGATTATATAACCTGTGACTGGACTAGACTAGATTTAACTTCTATTGCTAATCTGGTTGATCAAATATCTACCTCCCTGTTGAAGGTGCCATATAAATCAACAAATAAAAAGATTGTCACCCCAAGGAATTGTGCTTGGTGGAACCATGAGTTAACAGTATTAAGAAAGTTAGTTCATTCTGCCAGGAAGAAATATCAACGTCACAGGCATTGGCCAGAAAATGAGGTAGATCGACTTCATACTGAATACTTGACTATTAAAAATAGACATACCAAAGAAATTCTAAATAGGAAGCGTGACGTGTGGAAGCAATTTGTAACGACAAGTAATGCTAATCCCTGGGGGCTATTATATAAAATTTCAAGGGAAAAACTGCATACCGTTGAGCTATTTGGCTCAGTTGTTAATACGACAGAAGAAACCTTAGCATGGACAGATACTGTTGATGAGATAATAAAAAGGCTGTTTCCTACATGATTTGCAATATCACATGGAAATACGGGAAGTAAACTTTCATTATACTACCGAAAATCAATGTGAACCCTTTACTACAGACGAATTGAAACAAGTTCTACAGAAGATCAATATTAATGTCCTGGAATAGACACAATTGAAAATATTTTTATATTAAAATTCTTTGAATTCTTTCTGCAGGTTTTATTAGCATTATACAATAAATGTTTGTGTGATAGTATGTTTCCCCAAAGAATGGAAAATATCCTTAATAAAACTGGTTAGGAAGCCCAACAAACTGGCCCAGCATCCAAAGTCATACTGACCAATAGCACTTCTGGCTAATGTAGGAAAAATATTAGAGCGTTTAATGGTCCTACAAACAACACAAATGTTAGTAGATAAAAATAAGATTTCTGATAAACAATATGGGTTCACTGCAGGCAGATAATGTGAGGATGCTCTTGCTGATTTTGTCTCTCATATTCGGAATTCTAGTGCCAAATATGAATTGGCAATATATGTGGATTTTGAGGGGGACTTTGACTCCCTCTGATGGGAGGAAGTCCTTGACGCCTAAGGAAACTGGATTGCCCTTATCAATTATATTTATTATAGAGGAACTACTTCTTGGACAGATACATAATAATAAAGTCACAACATCATAATCTAAAAAGACAGGTTATGCATGGGTATCCTCAGGGATCAGTATTGGGCCCATTACTATGGAACATGATACTAAATGAATGGCTTGAAAGAGATTTTGACTGTTGTAAAACTATAGCTTTTGCAGATGATCTCACTCTCATTGTTCACGGTAGATCAAGGGCAGACACAGAGCAATCTACTAAATACATCCTTAATGATCTCTACAGTGGTCTGATGATAACAAATTAATAATAAATCCTAGTAAAACAAAAATGATGATTTTTAAAACTCAACTAGATCACAGAAGACCACCACAAATTAAAATTAATCAAATACAGCTACCATTTGTAAAAGAAAATAAATATCTAGGAATTCTGCTAGACAGTAAGTTAAGCTTTCTCCCTCAGTTGATACATCTTGCACAGAAAATTAAAGAATTCTTAGGAATGATAATTAGAATTTCAAGAGCAGACTGGGGTCTGTCTAAAAAAACTTTACTTTTGTATTACAAAGCAGTGTTCTTACCTACTGTCATATACACAGCAGGTGCTTGGCTCTATAGAGCTAGAATAGTAAGATTTGCAAACAAGTTACAGACGATACAAAGATCAATATTAGTTGTTGTCAATCGTGCTTGCAGAACAGTATCAACTGCAACAAGTATTAGTTGGAACTATGCCACTGGATTTATATGTTATTTTCCGAGGATTATACTACAGAATTAAAAGGATGATACCAACTATATATCTAAATATACAGCTCAATTTAGAGGCCAATCCAAAAGAAGAAAAATGTTGGAACGAACTGATTAAACTATGGCACACCCCATGGGACAGTTCCTCAACAGGAGTCGTAACAAGAAGTTTTACACCACAAGTAACATATTTACTAAATAAGTAGACAAGAACATGGTTTTCTATGGGAATGGAAACTTCATATATTATAACAGGACATGGGTCCCTCAATGCAAAATTATTCCAACTCAGACTGCATCATACAGATTTATGTGCGTGTGGAGCTGTAGAAAACTGGAAGCATGTACTTTATGACTGTCCATATTATGATGATTTACGATTGCAAATGCAGAGCTGTGTTTCTAATTTCCATCCTGGGGAAGACAAGAATCTTCTCTCCACTCGAGCAACTTTTCAGAAATTGCAAGGATTTGCTAAGGAAGTATTTAAGAGAAGACGATAGGTGGTTCGATGAGATTCTCAGAGTAATGATTAGTGCTGAAGTGGGAGTCGGCAGAAGACCTTCTTTTATTATTATTAATCTATAATTTTTTTTATTTATCATTACTTTATTTTTTTTATCCCACATTGTTTTTGTATTATTATTATTATTACAGTGGAATCTCTATATTCGTCACGAAAAGTCACCCACCACATGGTCATCCTAGCCTCGTGCAATTGCCCACACAGTCAGCTAGCCTTGTTCAATTGCCCACAGTCAGCTAGCCTCGTGCAATCACCCACGCAGTCAGCTAGCGCACAATTGCCCACGCAGTCAGCCAGCCCCGTGTGATAGCCCAGCAGTCTGCCTTGTGTGTTCAGTGCGCATCACCGGTTATTTTCTCTTTGAAATTTTTTTTTTAATTTTGCAGTTATCTTTGTAAAAAGAAGTGACCATGGCCCCAAAAAGGTGTGAAGAAAAACAACCAAAAAGGTAAGCTGCGAGAACCACAACTGAGTTGAAAAAAGAAATTATTGCTAAGTTTGAAAGTGGAACATGTGTTTCCGACTTAGCATTAATTAGAATTTAACATGCTGAGAACTACGGTAAGCAGCATAATTAAAAATAAAGAAGCAATTAAAGTGGCTGATGTGGCAAAAGGTGTAAAAATTCTTGATGCTAAAAGATCACAAACGTATGAAGACATGGAAAATCTTTTATTAGTATGGATTACTGAAAAGCAAATGGCTGGTGATAGTATTTCAGAATCTATCATCTGCGAAAAAGCAAGGCAGTTATACGATGACCTACAGCAAAATAACCCAGAAACCAGTGGTGATTTAATGGCAAGTAGGGGCTGGTTCAAAAAATTTAAAAGGTGAACGGACATTCATAGTGTAGTGAGGCATGGAGAGGCTTCAAGCTCGAATGCAGAAGATGCTAAAAAGTTTGTTGAATATTTCAAAAACTATGTACACACTGAGGGATTTATCCTTCAACAAGTTTTTAATTGTGATGAGACGGGCCTATTCTGGAAAAAAATGCCTAGAAGAACTTACATCACAAAAGAGGAAAAGCATTGCCCGGACACAAATCAATTAAAGACAGATTAACACTCTTGCTATGTGGTAACGCTAGTGGGGACTGCAAAATTAAACCATTGCTTGTTTATCACTTAGAAAATCCAAGAGTTTTTAAGAAGAACAATATCATAAAAAGTAAACTAAATGTGATGTGGAGGGCTAACAGTACGGCTTGGGTAACAAGACAGTTTTTCTTGGAGTGGATTCACAAAGTGTTTGCCCCAAGTGTGAAAGCTTATCTAGAAAGTTATAATTTACCTGTAAAGGCCTTCTTGGTTTTGGACAATGCTCCTCTCATCCCCCTGGCTTGGAAGACGATTTGGCAGGGAAATACAGCTTTATTCGCATTAAATATCTACCACCAAACACAACTCTTCTAATCCAACCCATGGATCATCAGGTCATTGCCTGTTTTAAAAAACTTTAAAAGCCCTGTTTCAAAGGTGTTTTGAAGTGACATCGGAGACAGAACTTACATTGAGAGAATTTTGGAAAAATCACTTCAGTATACTCCATTGTTTGAGGATAACTGATAAGACATGGGGGGAAGTGTCTTCCAGGACAATGAACTTGGCCTGGAGGAAATTGTGGCCAGAGTGTGTGTTAGAAAGAGATTTTGAAGGTTTTGGATCAGAGCCTGTTGTTGATGAAATTGTGTCTCTGGGCAGGTCCATGGAAGGGAGCTCACCTAAAAACTGCTGGACCTTCATAGAGAACAAGAAGCTGAAGCAGTGGAGGAAATTTCATCAGAGGAGGAAGGGTCAAGTAAAGGCAGCATCCCAACTGCTGATATTAAGGAAATGCTGTCCAATTGGGCCAAAAGGCAGAGTATGGACGAGAATTGGCACCTGACATTGCCATAGTTAATCAAAATCAAATTCATTCAAAAATAATGTGATTGGCTACTTTTGGAAAATTTTAAAAACAGACAGATTTTAGTTAATTCCTATAGAAAAAATTGATTCTATATTCATCCGATTCAGTATTCATCTATCCCTCAGGAATGGATTAATGACGAATATAGAGGTTCCACTGTATATATATATTTTATATATACATTTATTTCTTTTTCTTTATATTTATTTATTTTATTTTTTATATTACTATTATTTATTTTTTTGTTGTTGTTTAATATTATTTTTTTTACCAAGGGAACTCATTCTCTCTTCCTTTTCATTCCTTATTATTATTATTATAATTTTATTTATTTTTATTATTTTATTTTATTATTTTTTTTATTTATGTTTATTTTATTTATTATTATTTTTTTTTTTTTTATTATTATTCTGTTTATATATATATATATATATTATTTTATTATTTTTTTTTTTCTTCTTCTCCTCCTCTGGAGTGAGTGGGCCCCCAGAGGAATCTGGCTCTCCTTTTGGCAACATCAGGTGGGTCAGAGTCTCGAACTGAGACTCTGACCCACCTGAGGGTCATCAAGGAGCCTTAGCATGGGTGAGCTTCTCATTGAAGGGCACATGGCCCATTAGTAGAAAGGTGAGTGCCTGTCCTGGCTGAAGCCAAGCCGGTGATTTTGGGTAGACCTTGTCAATGTATGGTAAAAATTTCCTTGTGACCTCCCCCTTGGTAATGGCCATCCACCTGTTCTGCCATTCTTGTTAGTAGTGTTTTTGTATTCACAGTTTTTCCATGCTCTTTCCGTTTGTCGGTTCGATTGTATATCCTTGTAATGTGATAGGGATCCCTTTGGAGTACTAGTAGATTAGGCTGTGTCGGACTGCCTCCAGGTCCAATGGGAGGACACCAACCAGCACTTGGAGGGCCTCCGTGCTGACTGTGTTGCAGGCTCAAGTCACTGTGAGTAAGATTGACCGATGGGTTGATTCTAGTGTTCTTCTATTGATGACCATTGTGGTCTTGTGATACCAAATAGCAGCCACGTAGGTGATCATTGGAATAAAAGTGGTCTTGTAATACATCAGGACACGTTTTTTGAGGCCCCAGTCGCTGCGCATGATCCTTGCAACCATGGCAGAGTATTTCCTTATTTTGTTCCTGACTTGTTTGAGGTGGGGCTGGAATTGATAGCTTTGTGTCAAAAGTGACACCAAGGTATTTCATTTCAGTGGCAAAGTTGATTGTGGTGCCATTTATTTTTATTTGGGGTGGCCTTCTGAAATTGAGGGTTCCTTTCAGTTTGATTTGGTTTTCTCTGTTGATATTTGGAGAAATTTGTCCTCTGCCCACTTCTGTAGGTTTTTTAGGTGTTGTTTGCTTGGTCCTCCAGCTGAGCTCTTGAGTCTGAAGTCACTGTAAGGATTAAATCATCAGTGAAGGCCTGTGAGTGCCCTTCCCCAAGATTAATGTGCAGGAACTCGTCGAAGACTATGTTCCAGAGCATGGGGGGGGGCCTAGGACAGACCCCTTCTCTGGAACTAGGACTGGGATTTTTGCTTGTCGGAGTCTGCTCAGGATGCTCAGCCACCAAAGGGAGTCGAATGCCCTGGCAAAGTCCACTACTGTGGCTAGGAAGTATTTTTTCTGACATTCTTCAACAGCAACCAGAAGGTTCCTCATGGCATCCACAGTTGATAGTCCAGGCCTAAAGCCAATGCTTGATGAAGAGGCATTTCGCTTTGAAAGCTACTATGTATTTTAACGCTTTTATTATATATATTTTAACTCTTTTATCTTATTGTATTTTAACGCTTTTATCTTATTTTATTTCTGTTTTATCTTGTGTATTTTTTATTTTAATAAATTTATTTTAACCAGTTAGTCGGTCGTTGCAAGAAACTGATGATGATTCCAGGTTGGCAGCAGAGTAGTAGTGTTGAATCCGCTTGTGTAGTAGTCGCTCCAGTAGTTTGCTCATGACTGTGAGGAGGGCGACAGGCCAGTATGAGTTTGGTAGTTGTGGGTGCTTGCTGGAGTTCTTGAGAATCAGTTTTACAGTCGCCATTTTACATTTTTTGGGGAAATATCCCTCTAACAAGCATTTATTGTACAGTTTTAGTAGTAGGTTTGGAGCCAATTGGACAACTACTTTAATAATCTCAGGTAGTAGATCTTTGGACCGGATTTGTAGTTCCTGTAGTTCCTCTAATGTGAATCGTTGCTCCACAGCTTCTATCTCATAGTTTTCATTTTGCTTGCATAGGGTTTGCTGCTTTTCTGTGTTTGGGGTAACTGCCTCCTTGAAGATGTTGTCCAAAATATTGTTAATGGACTGCTCCCACGTAGTTGTAAGTAGTCCTTGTGGGGTTCTGGTGGTTGTGAGAACTTCCCCTCTAGGAAGTTTGTAGGTGATTACCTTGTATAACACCCCCAGGGGTTCTCATTTTCCATTGTTGTCACCAGGCACTCTTTTTGCTCTTGCGAATTTTATCTGTGTATTGGTTCCTGGCTTCCCTATACCTTTGTCTCAAGATTTCGACCTCATTCTCTGGCCAGGTCCTGTGTGCCCGCTGGAAATGCCTTCTTCATTTTGTAACTTCCTTTTGGAGTGTCTGGATCTCCTGATTCCACCAGGACACCGTGCCGGGAGTGGGATTTTTTTTACTAATTGCCATTTGAGCTACACTAGTAATGAGTTCTGTAACTGTTCTTTGGTGGTGATCTGGGTCTAATTCAGTCTCCAGTTCCTGTGAGCCACCAGATGCAGCTGCTTCCAATTGTTTCGCAAAGAGGTCCCAGTCTGCTTTAGCAATCGTGAATCTATGTTGCAATTGTCTAATGATCGGTACTGTTGTTAGCATTCTTGTAATCCTGTAGGTGATTTTTTTTTTTTTTTTTTTTTATGAAAAGCCCAAACACGAAAGATATCAAAACCTATAGTACTTAGTACCGTGCATGGGTTGAAGGAGAAGTATGGGGGAGGGGGATGCCGGAAACTTTGCTCTAGAGACTAAACATGGGTTTCACCACTTCAAGCCTCCAATAAGCAAAGTGGTGGTATTTCACCGGTTGATGAAAGTCATCTACCACCTGTAAATTACCCGGTGGTCAGAGGTTGCCCACACATTTTCCACCTTCCAGCCAGGGCAGTGTGCAGCCTTGTTCGTTGTGGCAAGGGAAATGTCGATAGTTGCCTCCCAGAGCATGTTGCAGAACGTCGGGAGGTGGTGCAGTTTGTTTAACACGGTGAATCTCGATCCAGCTAGGAAGTCTTCCAGGAGTTGTCCATTATGGGTCCTCCTCCTGTCTTGCATTGTGCTATGCCACATGGGTGAACGACAGTTGATATATACTCCAACTAGGATTTTTTGGTTTGGGAGTGCATCCAGCACGTGCTGAAGGTAGTTAATTCCTTGTCTGTATAGCCAGACTTAGGTTACAATGTAATACTATTGCAAAGACAATATTACAATGAAAAGTAGGGTATCCTTCCTTAAACAACACAGCTCGCCAGCTAAAAGAAAACTTCCTGCAATCGAGTTTTAATCCCCCTTCCCCAAATGAATTTATAGTTCCTAGTTCTGGAATCATTTATAATTGAGAAAATTCTCCTTGTCCATTTTATTTTCAACTCTCAGAGCCTTATCACCTCAATAAATTCTCCTCTAAGGTGTGTAATTTCCAAGCTCTGCACACATTTGAAGTCTTTCCTCATATGGGTGCCCTTCTGCAAGTCTCCCAAGCACATTGCCCATCTATAGACCCTTTCAAGAAGCCCAATGTCTTGTTTTTTTTTTTCAATGAGGTCTCAATACTTAGGAATGATATTCCAAGTGAGGTCTTACAATTGCCTTATACAGTGGGATTATGACCTCCCTATTTCTAAGGTGGCAGTAAGGAATACCTTGCTGCCACCTGTCAACAATGCTTGCAGAAATTCATGTTCAACCATATCACAACCCTACCATGTGTGCAAGTTATTTTGGAATTATTATTTCCCTAAGTATAAGACCTTGCATTTCTGTTTCATAAATTCCTGTAAGCTGATTGAAGTCTGATTTCATTACATTTGTTTAAATAGTCAATTATCCATTGTAGATTAAAAAAAAGACCACATGGGATAGAAAAGCACTCTTCAGATTACAACAAAGATGCTTGAATATCACATTATGCTCAATTGTTTTGAATGGTTCACCTACAGCACTTTTTTTAAGATGCAATGTAAGTTCATCTGTATCTATATGTATAAGCTTTAGACATGGGATGTCTCAGAGACCTGTAAGACTGCCATGCAGAAATGGAACCAACAAAAGTTGCTTGTTTTTGCAGAGTGATAAAAAGGATATATCATAATCTAAAGAGAACCTAATGGGCATTCAGAAGAGATAGAGGACAGAGATGGAGTCAAATTTGTGAATCAAGCAAACTAAATGTCAGCAAAGTCTGGTTGGTGCAAGCAGAGGAATTGGCAACCAACTCCTTCATGATGGCAGAGGGTTGGTTGTTCCCCAAATGCAAAGTCAGGAAAAATGCTACTGGAGGTGAACCAACATAATCAGTGATCAAGGTGTGGCATCCACATACATGCAGAGGAATGCCACCCCTCAATGTCACCAGGCAATAACAGGTTCACCTTTAAAACGGTAGTTGACTCTCATCACCAAGAGAAGAAAGTTCTGGTGGCAACACCAATCTCTTTCATTATGCTGTAAAAAAAAACAAAGGTAAACTGCAGCCATTATCAACCCACTGCAGGATGGAAGCCTCCTCAACAATTTTATATTATGGGAAATGGACCATAATCTGCCACGCCTGTCCAGTGTAGGTTGGCAGATCAACCATATTTACATGAGGGGCTTGAACCCCAGTCTACTCAAAGAGCATGTGCTACTGCACTTCCACTCCTGACCAATCAGCTACATAGGCCTATTCATTATGCTGTATAAGTGATGTAATTTAAGGTTATGATGGGCATAATGTAAGTTATGGCTATCTTGTTATGGCGAGATCCAACATTCCATACTTTCGAGGGTACAACTCTAAAATTGGCTTACGCATTACAGGCACTACATAATCCACCAGACCAAATCTACTGGTAATTTTATAGGAAGCATTTGGATCGGTATGAGTATAAATCTCACTGCATCTATAGTGGAAACTTGTGGCTGGAAGGAGTCCAAGTAGTGTTTACACAGGAGTCACTGTCAAGACCATGTTAGTAGAGCTCGGCAAATTCTTGCCATGTGAATGTCATATCCAAAAATTTCACAGTTGTATTGAGTGCCAAAATAGTTATAATGAAGTAAACATTTCTTGCCCTTTAGGCTGTATTGGGGCATAAAAGTACTTTTTTTTTATTATTTTTTTAAAGGAGGACGGTGGCGATCACACTACACTACACACACAGTAAACTCGAATTGACCATGCTAACAGTAGGGAACTTTCTTCTTCCCCAAATAGTAGGCAAGCCTTGTAGTGTCTAGCTAATAGCTGCTACGTTTTTCTTTTACACAAAAAACCAAAATGGTCCACACATCTAAATAAAATCCAAAATGGAGAGGAGACAAGGGTGCCAGCCAGTATGGGGGGTGAATGCATTTTCTCTACAATACTTTCATCCATGAAATCACATAAAACTCAATATAGAAGGTGTCAGTCATTGTGGAGTTTCCATGGATACTCATTTTGAATCAATGAAATTTTTGGATATGACACCCAGTGTTTCTCTTAGTGTTCGCATTAGTGGCTAACGAATCTGAATTTTTTTGTATGCTGCATAAGCTTGCTTTCTCAAAAGAAAGCAAGGTTCAGACAGTATCAGCAAAAAAAGAATAATAATTAAATAAAATAAACTTCCCACATTACATGTCCATCCCCTCCAATGGTTTATTTACTTCTTCCTTGAATTTATTCAAACTATCCAGTACCACACAATAGATAGAAACTTGTTTCAACAATCAACCACCCACTGGATAAAGACAAACTTCTCGACATCTATTCTGAAACTATACTTCGTCAGTTTGAATTTATGCTCACTCATATGGGCAGTGTGACCAAATAGAATAATAAACTCAGCATTGAGCTTGCTCAATCCATTCTAATTCACATTATGTAAAGGAGCTAGGTATATTATTGTCATCTATATGGAATATATACAAAAATTTTATTACTTCATAAAACATGTATTCCACACGTTTTCTTAATACTGAATATACCAAGAATAGTCAAACTAACAGAAAAAACTTATCTGCAAAAAGATCTAAACCTCCCAAACACTTCCACATTCATTTCACAAATATACGTGGTCTCAGTTCCAATGTCAGCGATATCCATTTCAACTTAGTCTGACAATCCCCATGTACTTTGTCTGAGAGAATCCCAATTATCCGCTGATTGAACCATTACTCATAACAGTTGTCCTAATTATTTGCTGTATTGTTGTCGTTTTTTGATGCAAGGGCTACTTAGGCCATATTGCACCTATCACCGTTATGAATGTTACATATGCATAGTGATTGTTATGACATTACTCAAAAACGATCATATAATTTTATCTGTTTCATAAAGTGAAAGAACTCCAGCAGATTAGCTTTGTTACCTATGATGTGGCAGAGTGTCAAGGTAGGTTTCTTTAAGGTTTGGCAGAAAGCTAAAAGAGACTTGGCGGAAAGTGGTGTATAAAGTACACTCAACAAGAATATGCTTCATTGTAAGTAGAGAGTTACACCGTGTGCATTGTGGAGGATCATTAACTGTGAGGAGATAAAGGTGGGTAAGATGACTGTGGCCAATTCGTGCTCTGGTTAAGATCACTTCCTCCCTTCTGTTTATACGGAAACTGGAGGTCCACAATTGCGGTTCCAGTTTTACTTGGCGGAGTTTATTATGCGTTTGGGCTTGCCATTGAATTCTCCATTGTTCTCTACATATTCTTTGTATGTTACTTTTGTAGTCAAGATACGGAACATAATACTCTGATAATTCTCTGTTGGATGGATGTTTAGCAGCATAGTCCGCACATTCATTTCCTGGTATCCCAGCATGGCCTGGAATCCAGCAGAAAATGGTCACTCGCTGGAGTTCTTGGAGATGCATCAGTTTGGATTTAATGAACTTTATTAAAGGATGTTATTGAGAAGAAGTATTCTGTAAAGCTATAAGCACACTTTGGGAGTCTATGTATATCATGCTTTTATGGATGGACAGATGGAGAATATTTTCTATTGCAAGTGTGATGGCGCACAATTCAGCTGTATAGCTGCTGCATTCATTGGAAAACGATACAGAGAAGTTTTATGAGGGAAAATGGCTGCTGCACCAACTCCACTCTCAGATTTTGATTCATCAGTGCATATTTTTGAAAAATGCAGATAATTTTGTGTGTGGGCAATATGGAGTTGTTGTATATTGACATTTGCAAGAGAGTGCTTTCCCCAGTTTAGAAAATAACTGTCACAGAGTGGTTTAGTAGAGGTCCATGGGGAGGGGGGATCTGTACTATTTAAATCTTGAAGAACTTTATCAGGTTGTATATTCCAAGTTTGCGATAATCCCTGAGCTCTGAGCAAAAGGCTGAACTGCCCTGGGTTTATTTCTATAGAATATTGTGAACTGAGGGTCATTTAAGTATCAGCCTAATGGGATGGGTAGAGAGACTTCGGATTTTAGTTGTATAGTTGAGAAGTAACATCTTTCTCCTGAGGTTTAGATGAAGTTCATGAGCATCAATGTAAAGACTTTGAACTGGCAAAGTTCTATAAGCGCCTATAGAAATCCTCAGGGCAGAGTGTTGAATTGGTGCAAGTCACACTAGCAAGTTCTCCCTAGCAGAATCATACACCGAGGCACCGTAATCAAGGCAAGAACTGATTAGGGCTCTATACAAATGAAGTAACGTGTATCGATCTGCACCCCATGATGTAGAAGAAGAGTATGTTCATTTTTTTCTGGCAAGACGCCCATAGATGTTTAACATGCTCCATGAAATTTAATTTACTATTGAAAGTCAGATCAAGGAGACGAATGCTGTTCACAACTGAGATAGGCTGGTTTGTTAAGTGTACCTCTGGATCTGGATGCATCTTCCGTTTGTTACAAAAGTGAACTATTTTAGATTTTGAACAAGAGAGTCAATGCCCATTCTGTGCCATCCATAGCTGAATATTAGTAATTGATATTTGGAGCTGCCGCTCAATGAAGGTCATGTTCTGCAAACTGCAAGAAACAGTGAGATCATTGGCATAGAGACAGAATTCACAGTGTTGGGAATATTTTTAGTCGTGATTTATTCTTATTGCGAATAAGGTGGCACTGAGCGCAGAGCCTTATGGGACCCTTTCTTCTTGTATGTATGTTTGAGAGAGGACTTGTCGGTATCGGACTTGAAAGGATCTGTGCTGAAGGAAGTTCAATATGAAATATGGTAAGTGGCCTCTCAGGTCAAGGAAATGCAGATCTCTCGAGATACCAAAACTCCATGTGGTGTCGATGGCTTTTTCTATATCAAGGCATACCATGACGAGATGCTCATTTTCAATGAATGCATTCCTGATGTTTATTTCCGCTTTGACCACGAGATCCAGGGCTGATCAATTTTTTCTGAAACCAAATTGATTGTCAGAAATTATATTTTTAGAGTCAAGAAACCAAGTAAGTCGACGGTGAATTATTTTTTCCAGGGTTTTACTTAAGCAGCTGGTGAGAGAAATGGGTCTATAGGTTTCAGGAATGGAATGATCTTTACCTTGTTTGGGAATTGCTATTATATAGGAATGATGCCAGGAACTGGGCAAACAATGTTCAAGAAAGATGCGATTAAAAAACGTGAGCAGTGAAGAGACCAATTCCTTATCTAAGTATTGGAGCATTATGTAATATATTCTGTCGGGGTCTACAGCACTGTTTTTTGAGGTAGATATGGCTTCTTGAAGCATTGTAAGCGGCTGATTATAGGGTAAAGAACATGTACTCATAGGTCTGAAGTTCAGTTTGGACTTTTCAGCTAATACTTTGATCTTCTGGAATGATCGATCATATGCTGTTGAGGCAGATAACTGTGAAAAAACAGTCCTTAAGGCGTTTGCTATATCTGTAAGAGAAGAAAGCTCCTGCACATTCCAGTTGAGAAGTGGGGAGGATAATGGGGGAACTTTGCCATTTAGTTGTTTTATTTTTCTCCATATTATTCTTGAATCAGTATTTTTATTAATCGAGCTCGCAAATCGAATCCAAGATTCTCTTTTAGCTTTCTTCCTAACGTGACGGGCCTTGGCTCTGAGTCTCTTGTAGTTTATAAGATTGGCAGTGGTGGGATGTTTTCGAAACAGATTCCATGCTCAGTTTTTTTTTCTTTTTTTGCACCTTTGCACTCTCCGTTCCACCAATAGTTTATGGTTCCATGGGTTGTTGACTGTGATTGTGGAATCGCAGTGCATGCAGCAGCCAATATTTGTCTCGTGATGTGATCAGTAACTGTGTCGATAGGACAGGTTTCAATGATCTGTTCATCAAAGGACACTCAGGAAGTGAATTTTGCCCAATCTGTTCTGGAAAATTTCCATTTTATGTAGTTTTGGGAAATTATGGAATGTGCTATTTGAATCTGACATATTAGGGGAAAAACGATCAATATTGAGTGGGTTGTCAAGGGCTATCCACTCAATACTAGGAAAGAGGATGGGAGAGCATATGGAAAGATCTACTGCAGAAGTTCTACCCATAGATGGATGTAAGTTGGCAAGCCAGTATTTAGAATAGTCAGATTTTGTCTGTCAGCAAGCTGTTCAATAAGTTGTCCTCGTCCATCTGCATTGGGAGAACCCCACAATGGATGGTGTCCATTGAAGTCGCCCAATAAACAGATAGGGGTTGGCAACTGAAGAATAAAATCTTCCAGTTCATGGATGGTATAGGAGCGATAGGTAGATAGAGACAAGTGTCAAAGTAATAGCAATCATTATACGTGTTGCAACAGCTTCAATGGATGTTTGTAAAGGAATGAGTCTGCAAGGTAATCGTGAGTCTAGGAGTATGGCTATCCCTCCGTGAGCATGATTTGTAGCAGTTCTGTCTTTCCTAAAAAGTGCATAATTCTTAACTGAGAGAGACACATGCCATGTTAAATTTGTCTCTTGTAGGCAGATGCCTGCGAGATGGTAATGATCAATTAACTCATGGATATCATCACTGCTACTGCGAATTCCTCTACAGTTCCACTGTATGATTTGGTTTTGTTACTTGAGGAAGATTCAAAGTCTCTTTTATTCCCAGGCTGTTTGTGGTGATCGAGTTTAATTTTCTCTCTTCTTGAAAAGGTTGGGCGTCCAATATCCATGTTATCTTTTGCGTGAAGGTCTAGGATAGGTTCATTTGGTTCAGCATTGTTATCAGTGTCCATATTTACTGAAGTGATTTTGTTTGTCTTCCTATTTGGAACTGAGTCGGTTTTCGATTTTTAAATATCTGGTGGTCTATGTGGGGTAGCTAGTGGGACTGTGACTGGGGTATTGTTGGCTCTATCTACTACCTTTTGCACCTTTGGAGTCTGTTTCATCGATGGTGACGGTATAGATCGGGCCCAATCTGCAATCGATATGGCTGGGGGGAACTGATACTTCAGTTTGTGTTGCTGTTGACTGATATTTTTGCATTGCTGCTGCATATGTGTTCTTGGGTGCGTTGAGCATAATTTGCTTTCTTGCCCTTCCAAGAAAGGGCAAGGTAGAACAAAAAGTTATAGAACTTTTCATTCTACCCTGTACTTCTGGATTTTTTTCCCTGTTTTCCAGGATTTGGAGTAGGCTGGATGTGCGCCTTTGCAATTCAGACAGTGCGGTGTTTTGGCATCACAGTCTGTTTGCGAATGTTCTTTTGACCCACAGTTTGGACAGAATGGATCTCCTCGACAGGCCATTTGCACATGACCAAATTTTTGGAACTTGTAGCATCTTATAGGATTCGGAATAAAGGACCATACTCAGCAGTTGAGATAGCCGACTTTGACACTGGATGGAAGATAGGTGTTCCGAATGTCAGGATGATGTTGTGGGTGGGAACAAGATCTCCATCTTTCCTTATCATGATGCGTTTGGCTTGTACCACTTTTTGATGTTTGAGTTCATGGGCCAGTTCATCTGTTACATTTATCAGATCCCACTCTGCAATTACTCCCTTGGAAGTATTTAATGTTGCATGAGGGGTGACATTAAATACTTCCAAGTATTTAATGGGTAGTCTGCCAAATGTTGTTAGTTTCAACAGTCTCTCAGAATGTGCACAATTCACTGTTTCTACCAAGAGGGCTCCAGATCTGAGTCTTCTCACCATTTTGGGAGAGCCTGCCACATTTTCGAAACATTTCTATATAAGAAATGGTGAGAGAGTGCTCATAGATTTGTCTGACAGACTATGTAAGATAAGGAATGATGGGCATTCCTGTTGGGCTGTGTCTGTATGCAGTTGTTTAGACTTTGTTGCATCATGGTTAATTTCATGGTCAGCATTGCTGACGGTACTGGATGAGTTTGTTTGTTTGTTTTGTTTTGGTTTTATGGCGCATTAGCATCTAAGGCTATAATGCGCCAAGTCAAAAAGATGTAGAATATAAAATTTAAATTATTTGTATATTATTTTAAAAGAATATACGATTTAAAACGTTCATGTAGTATAAAACGATAAAAATATTTTAGATAGAATTATTTAGATTAATAAGTTGTAAAAACTTAAAAATAGCTGACATATTGTCATTGTCGTTTAAAACCTGTCTGAGTGTATAAGGTTCAGACAGATGGCTAAAACATAAACGGCGGTCATTATAAAAGGACGGACATTCAATTAAAATATGACGGACTGTTAAAATGGTGTCACAATTTCTACACATAGGACGATCGTCTGCCCTCAGCAGATAGCAATGTGTCAAGTGACAATGTCCTATGCGGAGCCGAGATAGAACAACTTCCTCTTTTCGGTTCCTGCGCAGACTAGACTGCCAATGTTCAATTACAGGCTTAATCTCATATAACTTGTTTGTAGTCTGTCCATGCCAAGAGTGTTGCCATTGGGATATCAGTTTCTTTCAAATTACTTGCCTGTAGTCTGTATAGGGGACTGACAGGCAAGAGTTAAATAGGTTCGCTGATTTGGCTGCAGTGTCTGCCAAATCATTTCCTGAGATCCCAATGTGGCCTGGGATCCAGCAGAAACGAACATCAAATTTGAATTCTGCTAGGAAGTGCAGCTTCTGCTGTATCCGGATCAGGACAGGATGAGGGTTGAACCTCATCGATGATAAAGCCTGCAATGAACTCAGAGAATCGGTATATATAATATATTTTTTGTGGTGGGTGGTTTGTATACGATCTAAGGCTAGCTCAACCTCATGCAGCTCTGCAGTGAACACACTGCATTCGTTGGAGATCTGCTCAGATACCGTGGTGTCTGGAAAAACAGCTGCAGATCCGACAGACATATCTGACCTCGAGCCATCTGTGTAGATGGGCAAGAAGTCAGCATGTTCTGAGCGCTCAGCTAAAAAGAGCTGCAGGTAGATGTTGGATGATGTATTACCCTTTCTCCAGTTGTTAAGGGAGAAGTTGCAGTTTGGGACACGAGCATGCCAGGGTGGAAAAGGTTGCCCTGGTGATGGGGCAACATTGTCTAATGTGATGTTCAAATCATTGAGTAGCCTTTGGATACGAATACCGAATGGTTGATTGGCAGTCTGGCGAATGTTGTACCGATTTTCCCAACGTGGCTCAAAAACGGGTGTCCACGTCGTATGGTCTGGCAGGGATTTCAGTTTCAAAGCATACTGTAGAGACAACTGTTTCCTGTGAAGCGATAACGAGGGCTCATTCGCTTCGACATAGAGGCTATGGACAGGAGAAGTTCGAAATGCTCCAGTGGCAATATGGATCGCCTGATGGTGGATGGGATCCAGCCATCGGAGTACGCTGAGTCTAGAGGATGCGTATACCTGGCACCCGTAATCTATCTTAGATCGTACGAGTGCACGATAGAGGCGCATGAGGGTACATCGGTCAGCGCCCCAAGAATGTGAGGAGATTGCACGTAGGATATTCAAACCTCTCGTGCACTTCGCACGTAGTTGACGGATGTGTTCTAGAAAGGTCAGCTTTTTATCGAAGATAAGCCCCAAAAATCTAGTCTCAGGTACTACTGGGATGGCATTTTGTCCGAGCCTTAGTTCAGGTTCAGGGTGAAGATTGCGTTTTCTGCAAAAATGCATACAAACAGTCTTTTGTGGAGAGAACCTGAACCCGTTATTCGTTGCCCATGAGTTCAAATGGTCAATGGCACGTTGCAGTTGCCTCTCAATTACCCTCATGTTGCAGGAATGACAAAATATGCTAAAATCGTCAACATAGAGGGCACAGTTTACAGCAGGAGGAAGTTGTTCTGTGATGGAATTCACTTTAATGGCAAAAAACGTAACACTTAAAACGGATCCTTGAGGTACTCCCTCCTCTTGGCTAAAAGAGCGAGAGAGAGTAGATCCTACACGGACTTGGAAAGAACGGTGACATAAAAAGTTCTTAATAAAATTGGGGAGATTACCTCTAAGGCCGATGCTGTAGAGGTCTTTTAAAATTCCAAATCTCCAAGTTGTGTCATACGCTTTTTCCATATCGAAGAACACTGACACCAGGTGTTCTCGTTTTAAGAAGGCATCTTGAATGGAAGTTTCGAGCCTGATTAAATGGTCCAAAGTTGACCTATTCCTACGGAAGCTGCACTGAAATCTGGAGAGGAACCCATTAGCCTCCAAATACCAGATAAGGCGGGCATTGACCATTCTCTCCAGAATTTTGCACAGACAGCTAGTCAGAGCAATAGGACGATAGTTCGTTGGGATTTTAGGATCCTTTCCTGGCTTAGGAAAGGCAAGCACGATTCCCTTATGCCAGGAATCCGGAAACCGCTCTTCTTGAAATATTCTGTTATATAGAAAAAGCAGTTGGTCTGTGGATTTTGCAGACAGATGTTTGACCATATCATAATGGATAAGATCTGGTCCGGCAGCACTTGCCTTGGTAAGAGTTAGAGCTGTTTCTAACTCTTCCGTGGTAAAGGGCCCGTTATAGGGATGAGACCTTTTGATTTAAAGTTAATTGGCTGCTTTTCACATTTATCTTTCCAGACCAGAAATTCTGGGGAGTAAGCAGATGTTGACGAGATGGCAGAAAAAGTCTCCCCAAGTGCATTGGCTATTGCAGTTGGATCTGCAATAACGCATCCATTATACTCCAGGACCGATGAAGGGTTTGATGTATGTTTACCCTTCATTTTCCGGATTTTGTCCAATATAGCTTTACTGCTGGTTGACTGGGTAATGGTGGATGTAAAGTGGACCCAAGATTCCTTTTGGCTCAGACGACGAATATATCGCGCATGCACGTTTGAAGGCTAAGAGATTGGCTGTGGTAGGATATCGTCGGAATATCCCCCAAGCTTTATTTTGTGCCTTTTTTGCTGCTGTGCATTCAGTATTCCACCAAGGTTTTGGAAATGGCGGAAACCGGGTAGATGTTTTCGGAATTGTAGCTGCAGCTGCATGGACAATGCTTTCTGTGATGTACGCCACTGCGTCATTGATAGGCTCCCGACTGACTGTACTGATGTTAAAGTCTACCAGGTGTTGAAAGGTGTTCCAGTCAGCCTGATCAATCTTCCATCGTGGTAACCTAAAAGGTGAACATGGCGTCACTTTAAGTAGGCTGGTTATCACAGGGAAGTGATCACTCCCATAAAGATTCTCCTCTACCTCCAAAGTGATTGAAGGAGGGAGAGAGGGGGAACATATAGGGAGGTCAATAGCAGAGAACGTACGGGTAGGCATGTGAAAAAAGGTGTTAGTTCCCACATTTAGAAGGGATAGGTCATTGTCATTGAGCACATGCTCTATGACACGTCCCCTTCCATTAACGTTTGCACTACCCCACAGGGTGTTATGTCCATTGAAGTCGCCCAGGAGTAAGACGGGCGTAGGCAGCTGCACAATGAGATCATCAAGGTCTCTCTGGGAGATATCAGCCCCAGGTGGCAAATATACTGAGCAGACTGTTATTAAGAACCCTACCGTAAGGCAAACCGCTACCGCTTCTATGTTGGTGGTGAGCGCAATAGTTTGATATCGGGTATGGTTGCCCAGAATTATAGCAACACCCCCATGAGCAGGTCCATCGTCAGTTCTGTCCTTTCGAATGATAGTAGTGTTATGAAGCAAAGGGTCTTCATTTGCCTTCAGGTATGTCTCTTCTAAGCAAAAGCAGACTGGCTCATGCTTTTGCAGAAGGGCCTTGATGTCATCACTGTTTCGCCGGAATCCACGACAGTTCCACTGTAGGAATTTAGCCATTATTTTGGCTTGGTGGATCCATCAGGCGGCTTCCGAGGTGCTGAGGGCTTACCTTTTTCAGTCTTGGATTTATCCTTCCTGGGGAAGTACAGACGTTGTCCAGTGTCCATTTCCTCCTCAGCAAAGAGCTCCAAAACTGAGTCTTCTTGTACCTCCTTCTGCTCTACATCCATGTTTTCTTGGGTTGTAGGTGGTATTTCACCTTTCTTATTCTTTTCTTTCGTGATTGCTTTTGTTATTTGTGGAGCATTAGGAGGTACTGATATAGGAGTGGCAGCTGATTGGTCCTTCTGTGCAGGTTTTTGGGAGCTTAAGAGATAATGTGCGATGGGAGTAAATGATTCTTTTGGAGGGATGGACATGTCCGTCTGAGTTCCAATGGAACACCTCCCTGCTACCTTCTGGGCGTAGGAAGGTTTTTTGATGTTGAGAGGTTTCACTGCTTTCCTTGCCTCCTGGTACGATATGTTTAGCTCTGCCTTCAGCCGTTGAATTTCTTTTTCTTCTTTCCACCTCTGACATGCTCGTGAATAGGCCGGGTGTTCGCCTTCACAATTAATACAGGTGGGCTTTGCGGCTGAACATGCTGTTGTTTCGTGGTCCTTTGCACCACATCGAGTGCATGCAAGGACTCCACGGCAGGCCATTTGAGAATGTCCATATTTCTGGCATTTAAAACACCGTAAAGGGTTTGGAACATATGGACGTACTGGACAGTTGATGTAGCCAGCTTTAATCTCATCAGGAGGTTTGGGAGAGTTAAAAGTCAGGATAACACTCCTGGTTTTAACTAGTTTCCCATCCCTATGTGCACTAATTCTCTTGACGGCTATAACTCCCTGAGGTTTCAGTTCCAAGCAGATTTCCTCCTCGGTTACGTCGAGAAGGTCCCATTCCGAAATGACACCTCTCGATGAGTTTAGTGTTCTATGTGGTGTTACTGTTATGGGTATTCCTCCGATTGATGTTGCACGGAGTAGCTGCTCAGACTGCCTGTCAGTTTTGGTTTCAATTAAGAGGTCTCCAGAACGGAGCCTCTTAACCGATTTGGGTGACCCTGCTAACCCATCTAACCCTTTCTGTATGAAGAAGGGCGACATTTTGCCAATCGGTTTTTCTGTGGTAGAATGAATAATTAAAAATCTTGGAACAGGCCCAGATGATATTTCTGTTCGCTGCCTCTTTGTAGCAATAATGCTATCTGTCTCTCCGTCTGTATTTTCAGATAGGGACCGGGTTGGGGCCCCTGAAGAAGTAAGTTTATCAGGATTCATATAGGTTTTTAGTTGTTCAGTGCCTGGGCTCCCCACCCACCATGGAGCCCAAAGGGACGCCCACTACCCGGCATGCAATAAATGCGCTCAGGAGTGGAACGCCAGGGCTACCCAGACACTATACCCGCACCGCCGCCAGCCTGAATCCTGTCCCTCGGACCATGAGGGTAGGGGCGTGGCATTGACATGGTTGACCCTCGCAGGCGAGCCTACTAGCCGATTGAGCCTAGCCGGGCCTTCCAGGACCACCCGTCTTGTCGAAGCAGGGGCCAAAGTGGTGTATTGAAGCTGGGCCCCTCAACCACCAGGATCCCCCTTTCCGAATTTCCACGGGTCGCAGCACAAGGCAAACATGCCGGATTCCATTGATGTAAGCCTGGAACCTGGGCTGTGGGCGTTGGATCCCAGTGATGCTAGTCTGGAAGTCCAGCAGCGTCACTGGGAGGTCCCCTCACCACATACAGGTGCCCACGTCGAGGGGACTGGATGAGTGCTAGCTGCTCAAGCTCTGGGTAATTGTCATAGTCCATGGTTAGCTCCTTTTTGCCCTGGGGTATTGACTTTCCCTCCCAAGTTTCCAGCCCTGCCACGGGGAGGCAGGAGCAGTGCCGCAAGGAGGACAAGTGGATAGATAATTAGTTGGTTAGTAAAATAAAGTAATATATGTAATGAAAAAGAAAGGTGACTTTCCTTTCTGTTCTTACTTGTGACTTTCCAAGTGTAGAACTTGATTATAAATGAACTGCTAATAGAAAACGATATAACTTAAAATGAACTTTTATCGCTGAGAAAGATCGCTATATAATCGTACTTTGAACGCTTGACCTCAAATTCTTTTGGCACCCGGGGCCATTTGCTGTATGGCTCCTTTCACTTCAAAGGTGGTACTTGTGCGTATGTCCACTCTGATAATCCCTGTCAAAGACTTCATAATCTAGAATCTCCTCTTTTCAGTCTTTTCTGGTTTTAACTCTGTCTACCCCATTCTGTCAAATTCATCTGTTGCCTCTTTCATTCTGCCAACTCCACTAATCATTTAGAACTTGTTTACTTCCTCTCTTTGAAACATTACTTTCTCCAGTCCAACTTTCTTAACAGTGAAGTAATTTTCCTTAGTGATTTTCAACAAGAATGAAAGTGATTTTAACAAGGTTGATAATGTGGCCAACCTTGACCTTGTTAACATTTGCAACTCCAGCTAGCTTCTGTTTTCTAGTCACACAGATCCAGCTGGTCCAGACCGTGAGGACTGTGCAGTTACTAATGACATCGCACAGATTCTTCATTTTCCTACCAGAAAATCCTAACTACACAACCAACACTCTTAATCATTTTCTCACAAACAAGGTAAGTTGAGGTGAGTGGTCCTCTAGGCACAATAGATCACAACTTGATGATAGTCTATTCTCCAATGGAGTATTTCTCTTGTGGCCATTCTCAACCTTTTGTTGTTTGGCATTACAAGAATGCAAAATAGGATGACCTGCGAGATTTCTTTTCTTCTTTTCCTTGGTCGGATTATTCTTGCAAATCTTCTGGTGTCAGCATTTGCTCAGATCATGTCAGTGAAATTATTCTTGTAGTGACGAAATACTTTATTCTACACTCCACCTTAAAATCTTGTCTTTTATCTAAACCTTGGTTTTCCAAATGTGCTAAGGCTGTTCAAGATAAGAATGTTGCATATTGCAATTGGTTTGCATCCAAATCTACAGGTATATATTCTGCCTACACCAAAGCTTGCAATAACTCTAAAGCAGTTTTATAATCAGTCCAAACTAGATTTTGAACAGGCTAAGAGTAGAAAACTTGCTTCTTTTCCAAATAGTAGTCAAGCATTTTGTATCTTGCCAAAGCTATTGGCCCCTCTATTCCCATATCTGTGAAAACAAGATGATTCTATTGTGACAACAACTAAAGATAAACTTTTCATAAATATAAAAATAAACATCCTGCTTTTCTTCTAACTCATATATTGATGACTTTGGTAAACCTCCTCTTACCATTCCCAGTACATTCCATTCAATGCCTCCTGTGGTCTCTTGTCAAAAGGATATCGAAGAATTTTGAACAGCCTTGATGCCAAGAAAGCACCAGGATCTGACAGTAGTTCCCCACTCGGTTGTCAAAACCTGTGCTTATTCCTGTTCCGTGTTGCCTTTTTACACTTTCTTATTGCATCAGTGTTTTGCCCTTCTGCTTGGAAATTTGCTCATATCCAGACAGTTCCTAAAAAGGATGACAAATCCCTCCCATCCAATTATCTGCACTTACTATCTACTCTTTCTAAAGTAACAGAGAAATCAGTTTAGGAGTATGATTCTGTCAGTGTTGATCTATTGGTGATATACTGGCTTATATTACCATCTATGAACAAATTCAGAGGAAACATTTGGTGAAACTCAAGCAGTTACTTGACATTTCAAAGGCTTTTCATCATATTTAGTATAAAGGTATTCTAAACAAGCTTCCATCCTAAGGTTTACCAACTATTTTTTGTAATTAGGTATCTGGTTTTCTCTGACCTCTCATTGTGGGTGATGGTAGATGGCTCTCTGCTTCTAACTTCTCTAATAATGCTGGTGTTCCCCCCAAGTTCTTTCTGTTTAGTTCTTTCTTCCACTCTCTTTACTTTTGTATATTATTGATGTTCTTCCACTGACCAGAAATCCTATCCATAGTTTAGTTGATGGTAGCACATTGCATTCCACCTTCCAGTTTGAGAAACCTTGCCCTACACAAACAGCTTTAACTTCTTGAATATGCACTATGAATTCCTTAAGTGTTGATCTCCAAGTAATTACCTAGCCTGGCAGAAATAACTTAGTTAATCCCAATCCTAAAACTCAGTCATTGTCTAATATCTCAGAAAAAGGATTCTTCTATTCCTATACTTATTTTCAATGACATTCAGATTTCTAGACAAGATCACATATCTCTATTAGAGATTACCCTGACTTCTAATTTCTTTCTCTCTCTCTCTTGGCATAAGCATATCACAAACATTTCTTCCTCTGCATCTAAAAAACTTGGTTTCCCTCTTACTCTCAGTGTTACTTTTTTTCCAAACAGCTACTAACTCTGTACAAATTATATTTCACAATTAATCAGATAGAATGAAAGTTCTGTATACATGTTTCTTTCGTTTGAATAAATGTTGTTATGAGTTATTACATGTCTTGTTCTCACTGCCAATACTCTTAGCACACCAAAAGAAACAAGTATGAACCAGAAAAGGGTTACGACGGGGTTGAATAAGTCTAAGTGACTATTCAATTTAATCACAACGCCAGTCAAATGCTGCAGTGGTCAAGGGCCTAAAAACCCAGAATTTGGGGTTTTGGTCCTTGAGGTTGTCACAGACATTCTCTCAGATATGCCAGACAAGCTATACTTGCTAACTGGGAGTCTAAAACGCTGATATTCGGGTGACACTCAAGTCAAGTGGACCCAATTTCAGCGAAGTCTGGATGGTCTGTGACAGCCAAATCCTCTGCTTGCACCTTCACGATGGTGGGACTGTTAGTAATCCTGGGTATAACTTCCATGCCCAAGTACATGGTGGGTGACCACCCAGTTGCGAACAAACGTAAGCAGGGGTCGAGGTGCAGCACCCACACCACATGGAGAAATGCTGCCCCTCTATGCTACCAGGCAGTACTGGGTGGTAGATGACTCGTCAACCGGTGAAATACCACCACTTTGCTTATTGGAGGCTTGAAGTGGTGCAACCCATGCTTAGTCTCTAGAGCCAAGTTCCAGTCAACCCTTCCCTTTCTCTTCCATCATGCAGTATGATTGATGACTTTTGAGGTTATAATGAACGTCGTGGCGAGATCCAATATTCCATACATTTCGAGGGTAGAGCACTAAAACGGTGTTTGCAGGCTGGCCGCTAGTTAGTACAATGGACCGAACCTATTTGTAACTCTCTAGGAGGCTTCCGGATCAGCTAGTGTATAATCTTGCTACCTCTACTCTGCCAGATAGTGACTGGAAGGAGTCCGAGTAGTGTGAATGTGGGGAGCATTGTCAAGGCCACGTCATGTCAGGGATCTGGGAATATTCTTACCACGTGTACACCATATCCAAAAATTTCATTACTTCATACAGCATGTCCCACCCACTTTTTCTTACTATTGAATACACCATGAATTGTCAAACTAATAGAGCAAGCTTATCTGCAAAAAGATCTAAACCTCCCAAGCACTTCCTAATTCATTTCACAAATATACGTGGTCTCAATTCTAATCTCAACGATGTCCATTTCCACTTGCAGTCTGCCAAACCCCATTTACTTTTTCTGACAGAATCTCAGTTATCGGTTGATTCAACTACTGCTCATCTCAGTTGCCCAAATTATTCACTGTATGATTCCTTTCGCCTCAAAGGTGGTACTTGTGCATATGTCCATTCTAATATTCCCTGTCAGAGACTTGGCAATTTGGAATCTCCTCTCTTTGATCTTCTCTGACTTAAAATCTCTCTACCTCATTGTGTCAAATTCATCTGTTGTCTCTACCATTCTCCCAACTCCACTAATCGCTTGGCGCTCTTTGACTTCCTCACTTTGCAACTTGACTTTCTCCAGTCCAACTTTCCTAACAGTGAAGTAATTTTCCTTGGTAATTTTAATGTTCACAATTCCAGCTGGCTTCCGTTTTCTAGTCACACCGACCCAGCAGGTCGAGATGCTCAGGCATTTGCAATTATTAATGACCTCGTACAGATTGCTCATTTACCTACAAGAATACCGGACAATCCTAATCATACAGCCAATACGCTTAATCTTTTTCTCACAAGCAACCCTTCTAAGTACACGGTCGAAGTGAGAGGTCCTTTAGGCACTTCAGATCACAACTTGGTGATTGTCTCTTCTCCAATGGAACCTTTATCTCATGGCTATTCCCAACCTCATGTTGTTTGGCATTACAAGAAGGCAAAATGGAATGACCTGCGAGACTTCTTTTCTTCTTTTCCATGGTCCGATACTTGTTTCAAAACTTCTGATGTCAACGTTTGCTCAGAACGTGTCAGTGAAATTATTCTTGCAGGAATGGAATCCTTTATCCCACACTCCACTTTAAAATCTCATCCTTTATCTAAACCTTGGTTTTCCAATAAATGTGCTAAGGCTCTTCATGAGAAGAATGTTGCATATCGTAATTGGCTTGTTTCTAATTCTTCAGTTTCATTTTCTGCCTACACCAAAGCTCGCAACAATTGTAAAGCAGTTATTAATCAGTCCAAACTAGAGTTTGAACAGGCTAAGAGTAGAAAACTTGCTTCTTGCCCTAATGGTAGCCGAGCATTCTGGTTTCTTGCCAAAGCTTTTGGCCGCAACTTTTGCCCATCTCTGCTCCCACCTCTGTCCAAACCAGATGGTTCTTTTGTCACTTGAGCCAAGGATAAAGCTGACCTGCTAGCATCCCATTTTTATTCCAGCTCATGTATTAATGATCTTGGTAAAACACCTCCCACCATTCCCAACACGCTCCATCCAATGCCTCCTGTGGTCTTCCGTCAAAAGGATATCAGAAGGATTTTGATGAATCTTGATGCTAAGAAAGCTCCAGGTCCTCATGGTATTTCTCCACTTGTTCTCAAAACCTGTGCTCCTGAACTTACTCCTATTCTTTGCCGCCTTTTTTCACCTTCTTATTCCAAAGGTGTTTTTCCTTCTGCTTGGAAATTTGCTCATATCCAGCCAGTTCCTAAAAAGGGTGACAAATCCCTCCCATCCAATTATCATCCCATTGCAATTACTTCTACTCTTTCTAAAGTAATGGAGAAATCAATTAACCTAACTCTTAAACTACCTAGAAACCTGTCTGATCAACGATCGCCAGTATGAATTCCGTCAGTGTCGATCCACTGGCGATATTCTGGCTTATGTTACCCATTTATGGACTAATTCAACGGAAAAATTCGGTGAAACACAAGTAGTTGCTCTTGACATCTCAAAGGCTTTTGATCGTGTTTGGCATAAAGGTTCTCTAAACAAGCTTCCATCTTATGGTTTCCCAACTGTTTTTAGTAACTGGTTATCCAGTTTTCTCTCTGATCGCTCACTGAGGGTGATGGTAGATGGCTCTCTGTCTTCTAACTTCTCCACTAATGCCGCTGTCCCCCCCCCAGGTTCAGTTCTTTCCCCCACTCTTTTCCTCTTGTATATTAATGACCTTCTTCCATTGACTGGCAATCCTATCCATAGTTTTGCCGATGATAGCACATTGCATTCTACTTTCCATTTTGAGAAACCTTGTCCTGCTCAATCAGCTTCAACATCTCGAAAATCTGCTACCAATTCCTTAAATGCTGACCTTCGGGTAATTCTCCAGTGGGGCAAAGACAACTTAGTTGATTTCAACCCTTCTAAAACTCAGTCTTGTCTTATATCTCGCAAAAAGGATTCTTCTGCTCCTATGCTTATCTCTAGGGACACTCCAATTTCTAGGCAAAATGATATATCTCTTTTGGGGAATACCCTGACTTCTAATCTCTCTTGGCACAAGCACATTACAAATATTGCTTCCTCTGCATCTAAAAAACTTGGTTTTCTCTTTCGCTCTCGGCGTTACTTTTCTTCCAAACAGCTGCTCACTCTGTATAAATCGCAAATCTGCCCTGCCATGGAATATTGTTCCCACATCTGGGGTGGTGCCCCCAAAACCTCTCTCAGGCTTCTTGATTTCATTTTCATTCAGAAGAGGGTAGGTAGGTTAATTAATGATTCATCTCTAACAGTCTCTCTCCACTCGCTGTCTCATAGATGTACTGTTTCTGCTGCATGCCTCTTCTACAGATACTTCCATGGGCACTGTTCTTCTGAATTGGCTTCTATAATTCCCGCTCTCTTTTTCAAAACAGTCCGAACACGTGCCGCCACCAGCCAACATGCATTTACTGTCCAACTTCAAACCCACAGAACCAAATTTTCATCTTCCTCATTTATTCATTCAACTGCCGTTTTCTGGAACAACCTTCCTTCATACGTATTTCCTGAAAATTACAATCTACAGAAGTTCAAGTCCAATGTCAACAAATATCTTTTTTCGTCTTCTCAACCTCCAACCCAAGCATGGTACTAAGAAGTAGTAGTAGTAGTAGTAGTAGTGGCACATGATGCAAGAAAGCAAGTGTAGGAGCTTATGCAGCATCAGCCAAAAAAAAAAAAAAAAAAAAAAATCACACCATTCCCTCCAAATGCCTGTCCAGTTCCTCCTTAAATTTATTTAACCTATCAACTTCTACAACGACAGATGGAAGTTTGTTCCAGCAATTAACCACCCGCTGGCTAAAGGCAAATTTCCGCACATCTATTCTACATCTGTCCTTTCTTAATTTGAACTTATGTCCCCGTAGGTTGGTAATCTGAACAAGTGGAAGGATCCCATCAGAATTCAGCATGCTCAACCCATTCAAGGCCTTATAGACCTCAATCAGATCACCGCGCAGGTGCCTAGTCTCCAGCCACTGCAATTTGCAGAACTTAAGCCTCTCTTGGTAAGAGGATCCCTTCATTCCCCTCACCAATCGTGTTGCTCTTCTCTGTACACATCCTTCTCTGTACATCCTTCCTAAAATGAGGCCTCCAGACCTGTACGCAGTACTCAAGGCGTGGCCTGACCATTGCCTTATACAGAGGGACAATCACCTCCTTTTCCCTGCTAGCAAAATTCCTATATATCATTGACAAAACCCCATGACCCGCCCTAGCAGCCTGTCTGCACTGCTCAGAAAACTTCATATCTGACTGCACAATTACTCCCAGGTCTTTTTCATTTTCTACCACCTTAAGTGTAGTACCACACAGTTGGTACGTTTCTCTGGGGTTACTTCTACCCATATGCAGTACTTTGCATTTGTCAAGGTTGAACTTCAGTTGCCACTTCTTAGCCCATTTGCCCAAATTATCTAGATCCTGTTGCAGTAGCACACTGCCATTACTGTCATTAACAACCCTGCCAACCTTTGTGTCATCTGCAAACTTCGACATTAAGCCTGATATACCTTCATCAATATCATTGATAAATACACAAAACAACAGTGGACCCAACACCGAACCCTGTGGGACTCCACTAATAACATTAGTCCACGAAGAGCAGCATCCATTGATTACCACCCTCTGTCTTCTCCCACTTAACCATCCTTTTATCCATTGTAGCAACTTACCCTTAATACCATTCTGCTCCAATTTGTACAATAGTCTTCCATGCGCAACAGTGTCAAAAGCTTTCCTGAAATCCAAGTATATGATATCAAAATTATTTTTTGCATCCAGTTCCTTTGTGACCACATCATAATAACCAATCAAATTTGTCAGACAAGACTTTCCCTCAACAAACCCATGCTGTGTTTGAATTATTGCTGCAGTCTTGTCTAGATGATCCTGCAATGCATCTTTAACCAGCGACTCCATTATTTTCACATCTCCAGTCCGTGGGAACCTCCCCTGAGTCCAAGGATGCTCTCATAATTATGGCTAAGGGTTTGCTTAGTTGCTTTGCCGCTTCCTTTAAAATAACTGGATAGATCCCATCCACCCCAGGTGCCTTTCTTATGTTTAACTTCAACAATTTCTCCTCCACTTTGCTCTCAGTTATTACAAAATCATTAAGCACACTGCTACAATTTGATAACCTTCTTCCATTTTCAAATTGTAATAATTCCCCACGTGTGAATGTAGATGCAAAATACTCATTCAGTTTGTTTGCTATCTGAGCAGGATCATCAACAGTCGAACCATTGATGTCAAGTGGACCAATCATATTCATCCCCTTCCTTTCAGAGTTTATATAAGTAAAGAAATCCTTGCTGTTTTCTTAGCATCTTTTGCCAAAGATTTCTCGTAATCCGCCTTCGCCTGCCGAACCTCCTTTGTGACCTGATTACAGACTAGCTTATATCTGCCACAGGCTTCTGCGTCACCTGATAATTTATATGCATCCCATGCATTTTTCTTCTCTGTCACGAGTCTCATTAGTTCATTTGATAACCATTTAGGCCTAAACCTTGAACGATATTTCTTAATCGGTATATAAAGTCTAGTAGCTTCCACGATTAATTCTTTGAATGCTTCCCACTTAGAATTTACTGTTTGTAACATCGTCAGTTGATCCCACTGTACAGAATTTAAAAACTGTCTGAGACCACTGTACTCCCCTTTACGGAAGCAAAAACCCTTTCCTTTACCCCTGACGGTAGTTACCTCTTTGAGTAAATCCCACTTCAGCACACTGTGATCACTGCCACCTAGTGGTTCCTTTATCTGCAAATTCTTAATACATGAATGATCACTGCTGATAACCAGATCAAGAGTGTTACTTTCTCTGGTTGCCTCTCGAACATGCTGCTGCAGAAAACAATCATCCAATAACTCCACAAAAGTCTGACTAGTGTGTGAGTGACCAACCCACAAGTTCCAGTCAATATCTGGGAAGTTAAAATCCCCCATTATAAGACATTCTGATTTACTGGCCCACTCTATTTCTCTGTACAATTGTTCATTGTACTCATTCAAGTCATTAGGCCTATAACACACTCCTACTCTTATTTTTCCTTTCGCAGTGCTTATCTCACACCAAACTGACTCAACAGAGCACTGTTCATCTATATTAACTGGGTGCACTTCCTTTGATTTTATGTTTTTCTTAATTAACAGCATAACACCCCCTCCCTTTCTGTTCTGTCTATGCTTTCTGTACACATTGTACTCCCCAAATTCCAGTTCTGCATTCCTTATATCTTTGTGACACCACGTCTCTGCTATCCCAACAATATCCGCCTTTGATGTCTTGACCAACACTTCAAATTCATCAAATTTATTTACTATACTTCTAGCATTGGTATACATGCAAGCATACATGCTCCTATGCCTATTCCCTGTTACCCTAACACATCCCATATACCCAACTATTCCATGATGACTGCCATCCGTCCCTGAAACCCCCAACACCCCTCGCTCCAGGTCGCTTCTTATTCTAATAGAAGTTGTGCAAGAATCACCTTCACCTCTGCCTGCGGTTACTGTTAAACTATTAGTCTTTGTATCCCCCCAAACTAGCAGTTTTCCGACCCACCTAACACTGCCTCGATAGCATCAGCAAATATTCTTGCACCCTTTCTATTTAAGTGTATCCCATCCCTGTAGAAGCAATCTCTCCTGTTAACAAATACAGTCCAGGCTGAAAAAAATTCTACCCCTTGAGCCTTGCACAATCTTTCCAGGGCCGAATTGATCGACAAGGCTCTCATCATGTACTCCCTCCTATCGTGTCTGGGCAGAATTGCAGACACTTTCAAATTCAACCCTATTTCACGGCTTTTTTTCAACAGTGACCTGTACTTGTTGAGTAATTCCGCCGGTCTCCTACTCTTAATATCATTAGTACCAACGTGTACAACTATATCACCTTTTGTGTCCTTGAAAGATGATATCCGCTCTACAACGTCATCAACCTTTGCCCCTGGCAGACATACCCTGGTCCTGTTCCACCTATCCTTTTTACAAAATATATTCCCCGTCTCCCTGACAATAGAGTCACCAACAACTACTAGTTCCTTTGGGACCAGCGCATTCTGCTTTGGAGATTGCCGCCGTGTTGCCTGATGCCCAGGAGTGAGCTCAGGTCACAAAGGAGGTTCGGCAGGCCTTCGCCTGCCGAACCTCCTTTGTGACCTGATTACAGACTAGCTTATATCTGCCACAGGCTTCTGCGTCACCTGATAATTTATATGCATCCCATGCATTTTTCTTCTCTGTCACGAGTCTCATTAGTTCATTTGATAACCATTTAGGCCTAAACCTTGAACGATATTTCTTAATCGGTATATAAAGTCTAGTAGCTTCCACGATTAATTCTTTGAATGCTTCCCACTTAGAATTTACTGTTTGTAACATCGTCAGTTGATCCCACTGTACAGAATTTAAAAACTGTCTGAGACCACTGTACTCCCCTTTACGGAAGCAAAAACCCTTTCCTTTACCCCTGACGGTAGTTACCTCTTTGAGTAAATCCCACTTCAGCACACTGTGATCACTGCCACCTAGTGGTTCCTTTATCTGCAAATTCTTAATACATGAATGATCACTGCTGATAACCAGATCAAGAGTGTTACTTTCTCTGGTTGCCTCTCGAACATGCTGCTGCAGAAAACAATCATCCAATAACTCCACAAAAGTCTGACTAGTGTGTGAGTGACCAACCCACAAGTTCCAGTCAATATCTGGGAAGTTAAAATCCCCCATTATAAGACATTCTGATTTACTGGCCCACTCTATTTCTCTGTACAATTGTTCATTGTACTCATTCAAGTCATTAGGCCTATAACACACTCCTACTCTTATTTTTCCTTTCGCAGTGCTTATCTCACACCAAACTGACTCAACAGAGCACTGTTCATCTATATTAACTGGGTGCACTTCCTTTGATTTTATGTTTTTCTTAATTAACAGCATAACACCCCCTCCCTTTCTGTTCTGTCTATGCTTTCTGTACACATTGTACTCCCCAAATTCCAGTTCTGCATTCCTTATATCTTTGTGACACCACGTCTCTGCTATCCCAACAATATCCGCCTTTGATGTCTTGACCAACACTTCAAATTCATCAAATTTATTTACTATACTTCTAGCATTGGTATACATGCAAGCATACATGCTCCTATGCCTATTCCCTGTTACCCTAACACATCCCATATACCCAACTATTCCATGATGACTGCCATCCGTCCCTGAAACCCCCAACACCCCTCGCTCCAGGTCGCTTCTTATTCTAATAGAAGTTGTGCAAGAATCACCTTCACCTCTGCCTGCGGTTACTGTTAAACTATTAGTCTTTGTATCCCCCCAAACTAGCAGTTTTCCGACCCACCTAACACTGCCTCGATAGCATCAGCAAATATTCTTGCACCCTTTCTATTTAAGTGTATCCCATCCCTGTAGAAGCAATCTCTCCTGTTAACAAATACAGTCCAGGCTGAAAAAAATTCTACCCCTTGAGCCTTGCACAATCTTTCCAGGGCCGAATTGATCGACAAGGCTCTCATCATGTACTCCCTCCTATCGTGTCTGGGCAGAATTGCAGACACTTTCAAATTCAACCCTATTTCACGGCTTTTTTTCAACAGTGACCTGTACTTGTTGAGTAATTCCGCCGGTCTCCTACTCTTAATATCATTAGTACCAACGTGTACAACTATATCACCTTTTGTGTCCTTGAAAGATGATATCCGCTCTACAACGTCATCAACCTTTGCCCCTGGCAGACATACCCTGGTCCTGTTCCACCTATCCTTTTTACAAAATATATTCCCCGTCTCCCTGACAATAGAGTCACCAACAACTACTAGTTCCTTTGGGACCAGCGCATTCTGCTTTGGAGATTGCCGCCGTGTTGCCTGATGCCCAGGAGTGAGCTCTGGCGTTGAGGTGGGCAGCTGAGAGCCTGATGGGCCCCTCAATTTAGATCTTTCGAGGGCATCCACCCTGTCCTTCAAACTCTCATATAGGCCCATAACAACGCTGACTTGTCGCCTGATTTCCTTACACTCCTTACATCGCGCACACATAAAGACATCCCCCATGGCAATATCATGTTCCGTTCCAGAGAGTTCGGCAAACATTTCACAAGTTGCACATTTTTTTAGGCTGTGATGCGTTGGAGAATTGCCCCCCTCAGTTCTCCCCCGATTCACAGCACTCCTGCCACTTTGTGCCCGTTGCTTTGCTGCTCTAGTCTGGGGCATGGTAGTTTAAATTAATAAAATCAATAAATTAAATATCAATAGTATTTGAATAGAAACTATTAAATAGAAACAGTGAAGCGTATTACTATATAATTATGCGTTAGAGCTACCTAGCTACCTCAATTAAAAAATTTGAATTCCCTACCACTATATCCAAAAACAATGGCTACAAAATGGAACGAAATAACGGTTTTACCTATCGTAAGTAAAATCCACAAAAACTCTTTATCTAAATTAAAAATAAAAAATAACCAGCGTAACTATAACTATATGACTACGTATTAAGTACAATATAAAATAACAATCATGTAAATAAAAGGCAAACACTTATCGTTTTTGCGGAGCCTGTAACTGTCAGCTGTAACTTTTAAAGAGATTCAGCGCCCTCTCTCAAAAAATTTATATATACTTCAAAATATATACTTTAAAAACTTATATATACTTCAAAATATGCTAACTAATCAAAAATATGATAAAAACTTTCAATGAAAACTTATCGGTTTGCAGCAGCTACAGAAGTCTATGTCTTCACCAAGAGACACCTGACCCATAACTCCCATTGTGGGGATAGAGACATGGCATCACTCAGATATAAGAGATTCAGATTTTGAATATAGTGGGGGGGGGGGGTACAATGTTTAGAGAAAGAAGAAATCTGCTTGTCAAAAGATTTGTAACCTTCCAACAAGGTAATCACTGTTTCACTAAAGTGGAAGTCAGTATCCTACAATGGGGGATCATTGTTGAATGATATTTTCTACCATATTTTTATCACTCGTGCCCAAGTTACCTGCTTTTCAGTGTATGCTAGCGAGTATTTGAGTGTTATCCCTCAAGCCCTACCAACTCACCAGCCACTGCGGATGTCTTATTGTACTCTGCTATCCTCAATAAATATCCATTCTCCACCTGAAAATATTCTGCCTTCTTTGGGCTTCAAATGTATCCTAAAAAATCAAAATATATCATCTCTGCTAAAGCACAAGATGACCTCAATCCGGCATAGTCTCTGTGGCTCTCTCTTTCGCGACAAGTTCTTAACGCTACTCATTAAGTTAAATTCTTAGGGGGGTGGTAATGGATGAAAAGTTGATCTACAAAGAACAGATCCAGCAAACCGCACTCAAAAGAACTGTGGCTGTCCTTGGGTATGAAACTCTTTGGTATTCCTCTCTTATTTCAGCCCTATCCCGGGATATGCCATGGAAGTTTGGTCTATCATCAAATTTCCAGCATGAGTAGACTTTGGGGTTTGGAATTCTTGGTCCCAAAGTGGGCCAACAATTCGGTTCACCTGTCTTATAACACCTTTAAACCATAGCTCTGCAACAATTAGCATACAGGTGGGAAAAAAGGACTAAAACTGTTCTACAGTTCTCGACTTATCAAAGGATGGAAAATTCTGGGATGGAAGATCCCAGGTAAAGCTCTCAGTAGTCCTCCAGAAGCTCACAACTTTCACAAGGTATTTTCCCAACAGCACCATGAATGCACTGAATTCATCTAATACTGATTTTGATTTGTAGTCCAGAGACTCTACCTACAGAGACAATAAGCATAAATCCTAGTTCAAGTGCGTGCAAAACATGCTTGTAACTGTCCCTGCATTTAATAATGACTTCTTAATGACAGATCTTTGTACTATTGCTAGAGATGGAGTAATTCATACTGTATTAGCTTTAATTAGGTTATAGATGAATGTATATATGTAATTATTTCATATCTCCAGTAAGATTGTTAGATTTCCCTGGTTGTCTGTAACAGGAATTGTCTTGTACAAAAAATCGTACAGGACATGATTCCTGTTACAGACAACCAGGGAAATCTAATAAAGAATTTTATTATTAAGAATCAATAATTTTATTATTATTTCAACAAAAATTTAAATGGCAATTTGACTATAAAGAACATATTTCTACTTCCCAGCCAACTCACCATAATATTACTTTGTAAGTCTGGTTTGAGAGAAATAGGTCTGATGAGAAATTCAGTACAACAAATTATTTTAAAATTCCACTTATGACTAAAATATAATGGTTTACCTATGTGAAAATTAAATGACACTGTGAATAACTCTCATATGATGAGGTTTGGGTCGAAATAAAAAATTTTAAAAAATGTAGAAAGAGAATGCAGTTTCACACGTTAAGTTTTTCACATTGTTGAATAATTATGCTCAAATATGTGGTACAGCATACCAACACCCTTTCATTCCCCCCCTCTCCCAAAATCTGTGAGCATAATTTGCTTAATTACTTACCTTCCTGCTAATAAAAAAAAGTTCAAATCAAATTTAATTTTCATATTAATTCATAAAAAAAATTTTAACATTATAAACAAGAACTGACATATTAATATATAGCACACAATGTTAAGTTATATTAACCGTATTGTATTTTTGAAATGTGGGTTATTTAAAAGATTTATATGATACAATATTTCACATATATACAATATACTTTAAAAACAATGATCTCTGAACAAATATTTTTACTTCTTAGTATGTGCTTTGCCATTTTATTGATTTTCAAGTTGATATAAAGTAAAATCAAAGAAAATTATTACTTTTATATATTAGAAAAGTGTGCAGCACAATTTATTTGAATAAATAATGGTCCTCTTGAGATAATTATTAGTGGTATCCATTATAAAAAAAATTTAGTACAACAAAATATACTCCAAGAGAAATTCATTGTAGTAATGAACTTTTACTGTACTTAGAAAAATTGGCCGAACCTTTCAATAAATTCAAATTAATGAACAGAATTACACTAGTTTGGGAGGAAGTGTAATTAAAAATCCTCCCAAACTAGTGTAATTAAAAATTACACTAGTTTGGGAGGAAGGAAAAAATATATGGTGCAAAGTTTGGGGGCGGGGATGACTCTGTACCCCGAATATGGCATCTTAGCAAAGCTGTGATGTGCAGCATTTCCAGTGCAACATTTTTATCCGCATTCAGACCGAATTAGTATGCATTGAATAGAAAATGTTTTGTTGTTTTCAAATGAGTGATTTTAGAAAAGCAGAATCTTGGAATTGCAAAAATGCAGAGCTATGGTATGGAGAATGCAGAATTTGAATGTGATGAGTACAATTTATACAGAAAGGATATGTATGCATGTGTCATAGCAGTTCCTGAGGACTCGCATCTACAGTGTGAATGTGAATAGATGCAGAAATTTTCGAAGCCAGTCATGTGGTGTATTTGCATAAAATTGTTTAAAATTAAGGAAAGGTGCAACCAACACTGACAAAATGTTAAAAACAGCTTTCAGAAAAGTTGCTGCAACATCTCAAGTTCAGAGGTTTGCAAAGTTTAAAGAGGGCTGCTTATCTGTTCAAGATGATCCTCTCTCTGGCTGCTTTTCAGGAGTGATTGACGTTTAACTATCTGTGAAGTTACTAATGAAACTGGTACTTCTTCACTGAACATATTAATTTCTTAACCGAAAATTTCTGAACATGTCAATTTTTACATAAGATTTGGGAATGCAATGTATTTCACCCAAATTTGTGCTTCACATCCCCACTGTTGGTTACAGAGAATAGAGTTCTGAAATGTCAGGATCTTTGTTAATGTCACGCTGCTGCTGTTTCTTCTACCCTTACAGGTGACAAATCGTGATTGTAAGGCAATGATCCAGTCCTCTGAATGTTGTTGAGAAGGCTAGGCCGGTGTCTTTGGGACTAGAAGAAGCTTTTGTCTTCTGCAGGGCCCAAAAAACCTCCCAGAAAACTTGATCAAATGTGAAGATCAGGCTTATCATATTTTTTGCCTATGAATTTGTCCTGTGTGGGCAAACAATGAACCAAGAAAACACCAAAACAGTCTGATGGTATTGTGTGATAGTATTCAGAAATACTGCTAGGAGCTGGAAAAGTGGACTTCAGGAAATTGGTGCTTGCATCATGACAACAAGCATGCACACTTGGCACTTTTCATTCAAGAACTTGTGAACACATCATCACAATGGTTCCTCATTTCTCATACTCATCAGATTTAGCTCATATATATATATATATATATATATATATATATATATATATATATACAGTGGAACTTCTCTGTTATAAACTTCTATTTAAAGAATTTCTCTATATTACAATTTTTTTCACAAAAAATTGCACATTGAAACAAAATTACATGTAAAATTAATGAAAATTTGGTGAATCTATTGTCAGAGAGAGAGAGGGAGACAGAAGGGAAATATATTGTGCAAAAAGGATAGGTGGAATGGGAACAGGATATGTCTGCCATGGACAAAAGTTGATGAAGTAGAACAGATATCCTCTTTTAAGGGCACAAAGCGTGATATTGTTGTACAGGTTGGCACTAATGACATTAAGTGTAGGAGATCTGTGGATTTAATTAATAAGTACAGGTCAATTTTGAAAAAAAAAATGTCACAAGTTAGGGGTAAATCTGAAAGTGTCTGCAATTCTGCCCAGACACGATAGGAGGGAGTATATGATGAAGAGCCTTGTCAATCAGTCAGACCGCACTGACAATTTTTCTCAGCGTGGTCTGTGTTTGTTAACAGGAGAGACTGCTTCTACAGGGATGGGATACACTTAAATAGACGGGGTGCAAGAGTGTTTGCTGATGCTATCGAGGCAGCATTAGGTGGGTTGGAAGACTGCTAGCTTGGGGGGATTCACAGACTAAAAGTTTAAAAGTAGCTGCAGGCAGAGGTGAAAGTGATTCTTGCACTGCTTCTATTAGAATAAGCAGTGGCCTGGAAGGCACGGTGCTGGGGGTTTCAGGTACTGGTGGGAGTCACCATGAAACAAATAAATACATGGGCTGTATTAGGGTAACTAAGAATAAGAATAGGTGCATGTATACTTGCATGAACACCAATGCTAGATGTATAGTAAATAAATTTGATGAATTTGAAGTGCTGGTCAAGACATCAAAGGCAGATATTGTTGGTATATCAGAGACGTAGTGTCACATAGATATTAGGAATGCAGAATTGGAATTTGGGGAGTACAATGTGTAAGAAAGGATAGGAACGGAGGAGGGGTTATGCTGTTATCTAAGAAAAACATAAAATCTAAGGAAGTGCATCCAGTTGACAAAGATGAACAGTGCAATGATGAGTCAATTTGGTGTAACATAAGCACTGGGAAAGTAAAAATGAGATAGGAAGCACTGGGAAAGTAAAAATGAGAGTAGGAAGCACTGGGAAAGTAAAAATGAGAGTAGGAGTGTGTTATAGGCTTAACGACTCTAATAAGTACAACAAACAATTGTATAGAGAAACAGAACAGGACAGTAAATCAGATTGTGTTATAATGGGGGATTTCAAATTCCCAGATATTGACTGGAACTTGGAAGTAAGCAAACCTTTAGACATAATTATGAGAGTATCCTTGGATTCAGGGGAAATTCCCACGGACTGGATATGTGTAAATGTATCCCCAATTCACAAAGGGGGATCTAAGGGTGACACGAATAATTACAGACCAGTTAGTTTAACTTCTGTTCTGGGGAAAATAATGATTATTATTATTTGTTATTTGGTTTTTTTTAGGAGATTAGCAACTAAGGCCATATTGCTCCAGGGATATGCGGTGGTCATTCCCTGACCTTTCCGCATACTCTGTATTTGGTGGTCACAGGCTCGAACCCCAGTCTAATCAAGAAGTGTGTGCTATGCACTGCTGCTCCTGCCCACCTGGCTACGGAGGCGCCTGAAAATAACAGAGTCACTGGTTAAAGATGCATTGCAGGGGGATCATCTGGACAAGACTGCAGTAATAATTCAGACACAGTATGGGTTTTTTAAGGGAAAGTATTGTCTGACAAATTTGATTAGATACTATGATGTGATTACAAAGGAACTGGATGCAAAAAATAATTTTGATATCATATACTTGGATTTCAAGAAAGCTTTTGATACTGTTGCACATGGAAGGCTACTGTACAAATAGGAGCAGTATAGTATTAATGGTAAGTTGCTACTATAGATAAAAGGGTGGTTGAGTGGGAGAAGATAGAGAGTGGGAATTGGACACTGCTTTTCGTGAAATCCCCCAGGGTTCGGTGTTGGGCCCAATGTTGTATTGTATATTTATCAATAATATCGATGAAGGTATATCAGGATTAATGTTGAAGTTTGCAGATGATACAAACGTTGGAAGGGTTGTTAATGACAGTAACGGCAGTGTGGTACTGCAACAGGATCTAGAAAATTTGGGCCGACAGGCTGAGAAGTGGAAATTGCAGTTTAACACTGACAAATGCAAAGTACTGCATATGTATAAGTAACTGCAGAGAAACGTACCAACTGTGTGGTTCTACACTTTGTATGGTAGAAAATGAAAAAGGTCTGGGAGTAAATGTGCAGTCAGATATGAAATTTTCTAAGCAATGCAGACGGGCTGCCAGAGCAGGTCATGGGAGCATTGTCAACAATATACAGGAATTTTGCCAGTGGGAAAATGGAGGTGATAACCCTTTGTATAAGGCAATGGTCAAGCCATGGCTTGAGTACTGCATATAGGTCTGAAATAATGGCAATTTAAGCAGAATTAAACAAAAAAAAAAAAAAAAAAAATACATTTTACAAAAATTAAAAATAAAACTGGACATCTGTTCAGGTGACCCACCACCCTTTCTGCAACATTCAGGGCACTACCAGTGCCAGGATAGGAGATACTGTTGAAAGTTTAGATCTTAAATGGATGTCATATGAACTAATCGGACTAGTGGGACTAATGGAATTAAGGGGGATAAGACATGCTAAGGCAGATTTGGAGACATCTTTAGCTAAGTATACAAAAAAACATTTTAAAGAAATCTTTTGCTACTTTTCTACTACTTCTATGCCAGAAAATACAATGAAGTTAGTTGTAAAGAAGTAATACAGAAGTCACAGCATCGATTTGTTAAGGGGTGATCTTTTCTGACCCACCTGATTAGCTGCTATGAGATATTCACAAAGGAAGTGGATATAAAAAGAAATTTTTTTTTTGACATTATACACTGATGAGCCAAAACATTAAGGCCAGCGAGTTGTTATGCAAATCGAAGCAACTGCAGATGAACTACGGCGTGTGCGTGAGTCGAGACACGGTAGAAAAAACACCTGATACTGAGCTCCGTTAATCGGTGTTACTCTTTTCTTCAGATGGGAAAGGCAGCAGACTTAAGCGAGTTTGACAAGGGCCAAATTGTAATGGCCAGACAACTGGGTCAGAGCATATCCGAAACGGCAATGCTGGTGGGATGCTCATGGTCAGCCATGGTTAGTACCTACCAAAAGTGGTTCGAATAGGGAAAACCCACAAACCGCCAGCGAGGTATTGGATGAACATGGCTCATCAATACTCGAGCTGAGAGAAGGCTCTCCCGGATGGTACGTGGCAACAGAAGGGCGACTGTGGTGCAACTTGGTGGTAATTGGAATGCTGGTGATAGAAGTAATGTGTCACAACACGCGCAGTACATCGAACCCTGCTGAAAATGGGGCTGCATAGCCACAGGCCGCTCCAAGTGCTCATACTAACCATGGTTCACCGGTGACAGTGCCTACAATGGGCATGTGAGCATCGAAACTGGACCTTGAGTGATTACAATAAGGTCGTCTAGTCCGATGAATCACGTTTCCTGTTACACCATGTGGACGACCGGGTACATGTGTGTCATTTACCTGGGGAAGTGATGGCACCTGAATGCACTGTGGGACAAAAACAAGCCAGTGGCGGATGTATCGTTTGTTTGTTTGTTTTGTTTGTTATTTGGTTTTTAGGAGCATTAGCAACTAAGGCCATATTGCTCCAGAATATGCGGTGGTCATTCCCTGACCTTTCCGCATCCTCCGTATTTGGTGGTGATGGGCTCGAACCCCGGTCTAATCAAGAAGCGTGTGCTACGCACTGCTGCTCCTTCCCACCTGGCTACGGAGGCGCCAGGATGTATCGTGCTTTGGGCGATGTTCTGCTGGGATACAATGGGTCCAGTCATCCATGTACCGGGCACTCTGGCATCTACTACCTACCTAAACATCATTGCTGACCAGGTACACCCTTTCATGGCAATGGTCTTCCCCTCTGGCAGTGCCATCTTTCAGCAGGATAATGCGCCATACCACACTGTCCGGATTGTTCCAGACTGGTTCGTGGAACATGAGGAAGACTTCCAGGTATTGCCCTGGCCTCCAAATTCCCCAGACATCAATCCCATTGAGCATCTGTCGTTTGTTGGAAGAGCAACTCCAATCTGTGGCGTCTCAACCACAGACCTTACAGGAGTTAAAGGATCTGCTCGTTATGTGTTGGTACAAGATGCCACAAGACACATGTTGAAATCTTATAGCATCCATGCTTCGCCAGACACGAGCTGTTTTGGCTGCATGTGAAGACCAAAATCATATCAGGAAGGTGGTCATAATTTTTTGGCTCATCGGTGTATACTAAGATTTCAGTAAAGCATTTAATGGTCATTTGTATTCAATCGAACAGTAGTCATTTCAGTGGATCACAAATGACTACTGTTAAAATTGGGGAAAAGGTGCATGGGGGACCAAATTACAGTACTAATATGGATAAAGGGGAATTCATCGGTAGCCTCAATGTCTGAGGCTGCCAATGAATACAGGAAGGGTGGGTCAATGACAGTAGCAGAGACATAATGCAAGAAAGCGAACTAAAGCAGAATCAGCCAAAAAAAAGAAAACACCATTTCACACATCCATTCCCTCTAAACGTTTTCCCAGTTCCTCTTTGAATTTATTTAAGCTATCAACTTCCACAACGACAGATGGGAATTTGTTCCAGCAATCAACTACCCTCTGGTTAAAGGGAAATTTCCGCACATCTATTCTATAACTGTCTTTCCTGAATTTGAATTTATGCCCCCTCAGTAGTAGTAGTAGTAGTAGTAGTAGTGGCATGTGATGCAAGAAAGCAAGTGTATGAGCTTATGCAGCATCAGCCAAAAAAAAAAAAAAAAAAAAAAAAATCACACCATTCGCTCCAAATGCCTGTCCAGTTCCTCCTTAAATTTATTCAACCTATCAACTTCCACAACAACAGATGGAAGTTTGTTCCAGCAATTAACCACCCGCTGCCTAAAGGCAAATTTCCGCACATCAATTCTACATCTGTCATTTCTTAATTTGAATTTATGCCCCCTTAGGTTCGTAATCTGAACAAGTGGAAGGATCATATCAGAATTCAGCGTGCTCAACCCATTCAAGGCCTTATACACCTCAATCAGATCACCGCGCAGGTGCCTAGTCTCCAGCCACTGCAATTTGCAGAACTTAAGCCTCTCTTGGTAAGAGGATCCCTTCATTCCCCTCACCAACTTGTTGCCCTTCTCTGTACACGCTCAAGTAAATCTACATCCATCATAAAATGAAGCCTCCAGACCTGTACACAGTACTCAAGGCGTGGCCTGACCATTGCCTTATACAGAGGGATAATCACCTCCTTCTCCCTGCTAGCAAAATTCCTATATATCATTGACAAAACCCCATGACCTGCCCTGGCAGCCTGTCTGCATTGCTCAGAAAACTTCATATCTGACTGCACAATTACTCCCAGGTCTTTTTCATTTTCTACCACCTTAAGTGTAGTACCACACAGTTGGTACGTTTCTCTGGGGTTACTTCTACCCATATGCAGTACTTTGCATTTGTCAAGGTTAAACTTCAGTTGCCACTTCTTAGCCCATCTGCCCAAATTATCTAGATCCTGTTGCAGTAGCACACTGCCATTAACAACCCTGCCAACCTTTGTATCATCTGCCACCTTCGACATTAAGCCTGATATACCTTCATCAATATCATTGATAAATATACAAAACAACAGCGGACCTAACACCGAACCCTGTGGGACTCCACTAATAACATTAGTCCAAGAAGAGCAGCACCCATTGATTACCACCCTGTCTTCTCCCACTTAACCATCCTTTTATCCATTGTAGCAACTTACCCTTAATACCATTCTGCTCCAATTTGTACAATAGTCTTCCATGCGCAACAGTGTCAAAAGCTTTGCTGAAATCCAAATATATAATATCAAAATTATTTTTTGCATCCAGTTCCTTTGTAACCACATCATAATATCCTATCAAATTTGTCAGACAAGACTTTCCCTTAACAAACCCATGCTGTGTCTGAATTATTGCTGCAGTCTTGTCTAGATGATCCTGCAATGCATCTTTAACCAGTGACTCCATTATTTTACCCGGAACAGAAGTTAAACTAACTGGTCTGTAATTACTCGTGTCACCCTTCGATCCCCCTTTGTGAATTGGGGATACATTTGCACATCTCCAGTCTGTGGGAACCTCCCCTGAGTCCAAGGATGCTCTCATAATTATGGCTAAGGGTTTGCTCAGTTGCTTTGCCGCCTCCTTTAATATAACTGGATAGATCCCATCCAACCCAGTTGTTTTTCTTACGTTTAACTTCAACAATTTCTCAGGTTTGTAATCTGGGCAAGAGGAAAATTCCCATCAGAATTGGGCCTGCTCAACCCATTCAAGGCCTTTATACATCTCAAATCAGATCACCTCACAGGTTGCCTAGTCTCCAGAAGCTGCAATCTGCAGAACTTAAGCCTTTCTTAGTAAGAGGATACCTTTGTTCCCCCTCACCAATCTTGTTGCCTTTCTCTGTACTTGCTCAATAACTCTACATCCTTCCTAAAATGGGGCCTCCAGACCTGTACACAGCACTCATGGCCTGACCATTGTCTTATACAAAAGGGATAATCACCTCCTTTTCCCAACTATCAAAATTCCTGTATATCATTGACAATACCCCATGAACCTGCTCATGGCAGCGTGCCTGCACTGCTCAGAAAATTTCATATCTGACTGCACAATTACTTCCAGGTCTTTTTCATTCTCTTCCACTCTAAGTGTAGTACCACACAAATGGTATGTTTTCTCAAGGTAATGAGGGTAAGCTATTCCAATAAGACCTGAATGGATTAGGTAGGTGGACTTAAATACAGCACTTGAGATTTGACATTGATAAATACAAAGCACTTCATTTGAATAGCAATAATACCAGAATAACACATTATTTGAGTGATCGTGATTATCAGCCATTTTTCAATCCATTGTTGTCTTCCAGGTTTTCTTTTACGTCCGGTTGGGTACCATTCTGTTATTTTTTTTAATGCATCTGTCATCATGTCTTCGAGCTATGTGTCCTGCCCAAGTCCATTTCAGTTCTTTAGTTTTGATAAGAATGTCCTTTACTTGAGTTTGCTGCCTAATCAATGTTTCTCTTCTTATCCAACAGTCTCATTCCTAATATAATTCATTCCCTTCTTCGTTGTGTAGTTTCATATTACCTTCCATTCTTTTGGTGAGTGCCCAAGTTTTACTTCCATTAGTTATGGTGGGGAGTATACACTGGTTCATTATTTTATGTTTTAGACAGATTGGGATATTGCCCCTCAGTATGTGACTATATTTCCTGAATGCTATCCATCCGAAATTTATTCTTCTCTTGACTTCCAGCCTTTTATCGTTGTTACTGCTAATGACTTGTTCAAGATAAGTATATGAATCTACCTTTTCAATTTCCACTCCTACGATTATATCCCTTTCTGTAGTACACTTGTTCACCATTATTTTTGTTTTAGCCACATTGATCTTCAGTCTGAAATCCTTACTAACTCTGCATAACTGATTAAGGTTTCCCTCTAATTCTTCGGGATCGTGGTTTATGTTCTCAATGTCATCTCCAAATCGTAAATAATTTAAGTACTCTCCATTCACATTGATTCCTTTCTACAACCGGTCCAATCTTCTGAAACTTCTTGAACAGCAGCAGTAAACAACTTTGGAGACAGTTGTCTCCTTGTCGAACTCTTTTCTCAAATTTAAATTTGCTATTTTTTTCTAGTCTAATAAAGGAGGTAGCTGTCTCATATATTTTCTTCAAAATCATAATGTATGGGGTGTCTATGCCCTGTCTTTCCAGTGCCCCAAACATTGCCTTAGGCTGTATGGAGTGATACCAAATTAGCATTAGTTGAGGCATATGATGCAAGAAAGCAAGCTTGTACACCATCAGCCAAAAAAAAAAAAAAAAAACCTTCTCATTTCACCCATCCGGTCATTCCAAATGTTTGTCTAGTTCAGCCTTAAATTTATTTAAGCTATCAGCTTCGCAATCAACCACCCACTGGCTAAAGGCAAACTTCTGCACATCTATTTTACAACTGTCTTTCCTCAATTTGAATCTATGCCGCTCAGGTTCTTAAAACATGCTTTGTAAAAAAGATAGGTGGAACAGGACCAGGGTATGTCTGCCAGGGGCAAAGGTTGATGACGTTGTAGAGCGAATATCATCTTTTAAGGGCACAAAAGGTGATATAGTTGTACACGTTGGCACTAATAATATTAAGAGTAGGAGACCGGCAGAATTACTTAACAAGTACAGGTCACTGTTGAACAAAAGCCGAGAATTAGGGTTGAATTTGAAAGTGTCTGCAATTCTGCCCAGACACGATAGGAGGGAGTATATGATGAGAGCCTTGTCGATCAATTCGGCCCTGGAAAGATTGTGCAAGGCTCAAGGGGTAGAATTTTTTTCAGCCTGGACTGTACTTGTTAACAGGAGAGATTGCTTCTACAGGGATGGGATACACTTAAATAGAAAGGGTGCAAGAATATTTGCTGATGCTATCGAGGCAGTGTTAGGTGGGTCGGAAAACTGCTAGCTTGGGGGGAGACAAAGACCAATAGATTGACAGTAGCCACTGGCAGAGGTGAAAGAGATTCTTGCACTGCTTCTATTAGAATGAGCAGAAGCCTGAAAAACAAGATGCATGGTATTTCAGAGACTGCTGGGAGCCATTGTGGTACAAGTAAACACATGGGTTGTGTTAGGGTAGCTAAGAATAGAAACAGGTGCAGGTATACTTGCGTGTACACCAATGCTAGGAGTTTAGTAAATAAATTTGATGAATTTGAGGTATTGCTCAAAACATCGAAGGCAGATATTGTTGGGATATCAGAGACGTGGTGTCACACAGATATAAGGGATGCGGAACTGCAATTTGGGGAGTATAACGTCTACAGAAAGGATAGACAGGATAGGAAGGGGGGAGGTGTTATGCTATTAGTTAAGAAACACATAAAAACCAAGGAAGTGAAGCCAGTCGACATCGCTGGACAGTGCAGTGTGGAGTCAGTTTGGTGTGACATAAACATTGGGAGATCAAAATTGAGAGTAGGAGTGTGCTATAGGCCTAATGACTCTGATGAGTATAATAAGGAACTGTACAGGGAAATAGAATGGGCCAGTAAATCAGAGTGTCTTATAATGGGAGATTTTAATTTCCCAGATATTGACTGGAATTTGGGGGCTGGATACTCACACACTAGCAGGGCTTTTGTGGATTTATTGGATGATTGTTTTCTACATCAGCATGTTCGGGAGACAACTAGAGGGAGCAATACTCTTGATTTGATTATCAGCAGTGATTCTTCATGCATTAAGAATCTGCAGATAAATGAACCACTAGGTGGCAGTGATCACAGTGTGCTGAAGTGGGATTTACTCAAAGAGGTAACTACCATTAGGGGTAAAGGGAAGGGTTATTGCTTCCGTAAAGGCGACTACGATGGACTGAGACAGTATTTAAATTCTATACAGTGGGACCAACTGACGATGTTACCAACAGCAAATTCAAAATGGGAAGCATTCAAAGAACTTATCTTGGAAGCTACTAGGCTTTACATACCAACTAAGAAATATTGTTCAAGGTTTAGGCCAAAATGGATGTCAGATGAACTAATGAGGCATATGGCAGAGAAGAAAAATGCATGGGATACTTACAAATTAACACATGACACAGAAGCCTATGATAGATACAAGTTGATATGCAACCAAGTTACAAAGGAGGTTAGGCAGGCGAAGGCAGATTACGAGAAATCCTTGGCAAGGGATGCAAAGAAAAACAGCAAAGAGTTCTTTACTTATGTAAACTCTAGAAGGAGAGGGATGAATCAGATTGGTCCACTTGATATTGATGGGTCAAGTGTTGATGATCCTGCTCAGGTAGCTAACAAACTAAATGAATATTTTGCATCGACATTCACACATGAGGAGTTATTCAGCGAGGGGAATGCCAGAGGTGTATTCAACTCTAGCAGTAAGTTACAGAATCTTGAAATAACTGGGAGTAAAGTGGAGGAGAAACTGTTGAAGATAAACACAAGAAAGGCACCCGGGGTGGATGGGATCTATCCAGTTATATTAAAGGAGGCAGCAAAGGAAGTAAGCAAACCCTTAGCCATAATTATGAGAGCTTCCTTGGACTCAGGGGAGGTACCCATAGACTGGAAATGTGCAAATGTGACCCCAATTCACAAAGGAGGATCAAAGGCTGACACAAGTAATTATAGACCTGTGAGCTTAACTTCTGTTCCAGGAAAATTAATGGAGGCACTGGTTAAAGAAGCACTGCAGGATCATTTAGACAAGACTTCAGTTATAGCTCAGACACAGCATGGTTTTGTTAAGGGGAAGTCTTGCCTGACCAACTTGATTGGATACTATGATGCAGTCACAAAAGAACTGGATGCAGGGAATAACTTTGATATTATATACTTGGATCTTAGAAAGGCTTTTGATACTGTTGCACATGGAAGACTGCTACACAAATTGGAGCAGTGTGACATTGGAGGCAAATTGCTGCTATGGACAAAGGGGTGGTTGAGCGGGAGAAGACAGAGAGTGGTAATCAATGGACACTGCTCATCGTGGGCTAATGTTATTAGTGGAGTCCCTCAGGGCTCAGTGTTGGGTCCATTATTGTTTTCTGTATTTATAAATGATATTGATGATGGTATATCGGGATTAATGTCCAAGTTTGCAGACGATACAAAGGTTGGCAGGGTTGTCAAGGACACTACTGACACTATGCTGCTGCAACAGGATCTGGAAAGGTTGAGCAGATGGGCTGAGAGGTGGCAAATGAAGTTTAACATTGACAAATGTAAAGTACTACACATGGGAAACAGCAACCCCAGAGCAACGTATCAACTCTGTGGTACAACACTGACAGTGGTAGAGAATGAAAGGGACTTGGGGGTGGTTGTGCAGGCAGATATGAAGTTCTCTGAGCAGTGCAGACGGGCTGCAAGAGTAGCTCATGGAGTATTGTCAATGATATACAGGAATTTTTCCAGCAGGGATAAGGAGGTGATTATTCCATTGTATAAGGCGATGGTCAGGCCACACCTAGAGTACTGTATACAGGTCTGGAGGCCTCATTTCAAGAAGGATGTAGAGCTGCTGGAACGAGTACAGAGAAGGGCAACAAGATTAGTGAATGGAACAAAGGGGTGCTCTTACGAAGAACGGCTTAAGTTTTGCAAATTACAGTGTCTGGAGACTAGGCACCAGCGAGGTGATCTGATAGAGGTGTATAAAGCCTTGAATGGTTTAAGCATGCTCAATGCTGATGGGATTCTTCCTCTAGCTCAGAATAATCACCTGAGAGGGCATAAATTCAAATTGAGGAAAGACAGATGTAGGATAGACGTGCGGAAATTTGCCTTTAGCCAGCGGGTGGTTGGTTGGTGGAACAGACTTCCATCCCTTGTGGTGGAGGTTGATAGCCTAAATAAGTTTAAGGCTCAGCTGGACAGGTATTTTGAACGAACGGAGGGGTGAAGTGGAAGTGGTTTTTTTTTTTTTTTTTTTTTTTTGGCTGATGCTGCATAAGCTTGCTTTCTTGCATCAAATGCCTCTACTAATGCTAATGCTAATGCTAAAACTCAGCAAGTGGAACTATCCCACCAGCATTGAGCCTGCTCAAACCATTGAAGGACTTGTACACCTTAATCAGATCACCTTGCAGGTGCCTAATCTCCACATGCTGCAAATGACAGAATTTAAGCCTCTCCTGGTAAGAAAATCCCCTTGTTCCTCTCACCAATCTTGTTGCCCTTTTCTGTACTCATTCTAGCAACTCTACATCCTTCCTAAAATGAGGCCTCCAGACCAGACCTGTATGCAGTATTCAAAGTGTGGCCTGACCATTGCCTTATACTAAGGTATAATCATCTACTTGTCTCTGCTAGCAAAATTCCTATATATCATTGACAAAACTCCATGATTTGCTCATGCAGCCTGTCTGCACTGTTCAGAGAACTTCATAACTGAGTGCACAATTAGTTCCAGGTCTTTTTCATTCTCCACCTCCTTAAGTGTAGTACCACACATTTTGTACATTTCTCTTGGGTTACTCTACCCATATGCAGTACTTTGTATTTGTCAATATTAAGCTACAGTTGCCACTTCTCAGCACATGTGCCTAACTTTTCTAGATCCTGTTGCAGTAGCATACTGTCTTCACTATCATTAACAACCCTGCCAATCTTTGTATCATCTGCAAACTTGGACATTAAGCCTGGTATACTTTCATTGATATCATTAATAAATATACAAAATAACAATGGGCTCAGCACCCTGCATGACTCCACTAATAACATAAGTCCACGTAGAACAGCGTCCATTTATTACCACTCTCTGCCATCTCCCACTCAACCATCCCTTTATCCATTGTAGCAACTTGCCCTTAATGCCATACTGCTCCAATTAAGTTTTATGAAGGTAGATAGAGTCAATGGTTAAGTTCAATGTGGGCACTATGAGTAACTTGAACGACATCATAGCGATATTCAATGTCCTGCCATACACTGTGCTTCATTTCATGATTAATTTTACCAAAGGCCTCTGTGATCCTTGCCTTCCGCTCCTGAAGTGCCGTTGGTAGTGGAAGGATGTACACATTGTCCTTTACATAACCCCACAAAAATAAATCCTGTAACAACCAATTTCGTTGCATGAAACGCTAACACCCAGAATGCTTTCTCCAGCACGGTCACTATTTTGCCATTCTGTAGAATGTAGCACTGCTTAGCAGGTCGAATGCAAAACTGGCAGTCGAGTGCCAATTAAAAAAAACTTGTATTAATCTTTCGGCTGGTATGTGTTTCATGAGTGTAGCTTGAAGTCATTCGGAATAAAAAAATATCAAAATCAGAAACATCATTTACGGACTTGTTTACGGACATATATACAATAAACTACCTATTTGACTTTCTTCTCAAGTGTCTCTCCAGTGTCATTTCAATTTCTTCAAGCTGTCAAACATCAAACACCCATGGAGGCAACTTATTCCAATAATTAACAACTCATTGGCTAAAAGAAAACTTCCTACAATTCCCAAGTTCTGAAATCATTTATAACAGCAATTATTCCACCCTCCTTTTACATTCCATTCTCAGACTCTTATACAGCTCAATCAAGTTTATCCCCAGGGGCTCACATCTGGTTAGTATGGGCTTGGCACACCCAGGGTCCTGAGCTGGATATCATCATTCTTCTATTTCTTGGTGATTTCCTTCTACTTTTCTACTTTTGTCTCTCTCTCTCTCAGGGTAACTCGGGAATTTTTTTTTTGGCTGGTGCAGCATAAGCCTCAGGCTTCCTTGCACCATATAGCTAATAATAATAATAATAAGTCTCCTCAAAGATGACTAGTTTCCAAGCTCTGTAGATCGCATATTGAAAGTCTTTTCTCATATGGATGGCCATGTGCAGATTCCTCACCAGGCACATTATCCATCTTTGGACCCTTTGTAAAACTCCAAAGATGGGCAATGAGCCAGGTGAGGAATCTGAAGAATAACCCATGTTGAGTTCTCTTCCCCATGCTCCGATCAATTTCAAGAAGCAATTTTGATGTTAAAAATGTTTCTACCAGCGTTATTTGGAAAGAAGCATTACGTTCCCTAGAAATCTTCACGAAACCAGATGCCCATGGGTTGTTGCATGCAGTGACACAACAAGTACAACACATGCGCCCAAGAAAACTCAATTTATGCAACAAGTTACAGTGACGCGCTACGTTATACCATTATATCAGCATAACGATTAATACATGAGTGACCGTGCCAAAATCTACAGCCCAGCGTTCGAAGGAATATCATGAAAGAAAGAAAGGGAAGTTGGACAGAAATGTGAATCCAGATGAAATTCAACAAGAGTGTTTCGTTATGCCTGGGAGTTCTCAAACTGCACCCAAAAAAAACTCGAGCTGAAATAATGAAGGAATATTGCGAACGGAAGAAAAGGAAATTAGAAAATAAAACTATTCCGAATCATAATGAAATTCAACCAGAGAGTTCTACTATGCCTGATACTTATCAAGAATCTAAAACTCCAGCAGAACGAATGAAGGAATATCGTGCACGAAAAAAAGCAAAATTAGAAATGGCTAATAATGAGATTCCTGATTACATCCCTATAGTGTCAACACTCGCTGACAGTGAGTTTGAAAAACTAGCGTACAAAAATGTATTTGGATTTAATTGTAATGTTTGTGATCGTTTATGGTTTCAATTAGATTTGAAATCATTTCCAACACCTTCATATGAATTACTTCAAAATGAATTTCATTTACAAGAAGTGAGTACTTTCATGGTGTGTAATACATATCATACTTCATTAAATGAGGGAAGGATACCAACTATGGCCATCATTAAATGGGTTTATATATCCAATGTATCCTACTCATTTACCTCCACTGGATGTTGTAACTGAGTGTTTGATATCACCATGATTACCCTTTATGCAAATTCGTCGTTTACATAAGAACATGGATAATAAGGGATCATTAGACAAATAATAAATGTACCAGTTAATGTAAATATGATGGTTCATCAATTAGAGAATTACATGGCGATTATGCCAGTAATGTACATAAAAAACAAAGACTCACACATAAATTATTATTTATTATTATTACTAGCCATATAGTGCAAGGAAACCCGAGGGCTTATGCTGCACCAGACAAAAAAAATTTGAGTTACCCTGAGAGAGAGAGAGAGTTAGTTGAAAATAGTAGAGAGAGAGTTAGTTGAAAATAGTAGAGAGAGAGAGTCAGGAATCACCAAGAAAGAGAAGAATGATGATATCCAGCTCAGGACCCTGGGTGTGCCAGGCCCATACTCAACAGATGTGAGCCCCTGGATGTGTGTAGAAGAAAATAGTGAAAATATGGTTACGGCATCTGATAAATTCACCTTTGTATAAATTCTACAGCACAAAAGTGAGTGACGATTTCCAGCGGACAAAATGATGATAGCGAACAGGAACATTCAGATGAAATTGCAGAACCTGTCAATAATGATGATGAACTACTGACAATTCAATAACAAACATTATTATGGTCTAAAGATAAATATTTATGTATAGCACCGGGTCATAAATCATCTCCAAGTTTCATATTTGATATACATGCAGAAGAACTTTCTTTTCCTGTTATATATTTGGGACAAGCACGAAAATTTAAAAATGGATTGAAAATTACTCCCTTTATGATGGCATTGAGTGAAATTCGTAGAGCTCATCATCGGGGAGTAACTCCCCAACATTTTTTTTTTTATGTAAACCCCAAACACGAGAGGTATTAGAACCTATAGTACTTAGTACTGTGCTTGGGTTGGAGGTTGAGAAGACGAAAGAAGATATTTGTTGACATTGGACTTGAACTTCTGTAGATTGTAATTTTCATGAAATACGTCTGAAGGAAGGTTTTTCCAGAAAACGGCAGCTGAATGAATAAATGAGGAAGATGAAAAGTTGGATCTGTGAGTTTGAAGTTAGACAGTAAATGGATGTTGGCTGGTGGCGGCACGTATTCAGACTGTTTTGAAAGAGAGAGGGAATTTTAGAAGCCAATTCAGAAGAACAGTGCCCATGGAAATATCTGCAGAATAGGCATGCAGCAGAAAGAGTGCGTCTATGAGACACCGAGTGGAGCGACTCTGTTAGAGATGAATCATTAATTAACCTAACTGCCCTCTTCTGAATGAAATCAAGAAGCCTGAGAGGGGTTTTGGGACCACCACCCCCAGATGTGGGAACAATATTCCATGGCAGGGCAGATTTGCGATCTATACAGAGTGAGCAGCTGTTTGAAAGAAAAGTAATGTCGAGAGTGAAAGAGAAAACCAAGTTTTTTAGATGCAGAGAAAGCAATATTTGTAACGTGCTTGTGCCAAGAGAGATTAGAAGTCAGGGTAATCCCCAAAAGAGATATGTATATCATTTGGCCTAGAAATCAGAGTTTCACTAAAGATAAGCATAGGAGCAGAAGAATCCTTTTTGTCTATAAGACAAGACTGAGTTTAGAAGGGTTGAAATCAACTAAGTTGTCTTTGCCCCACTGGAGAATTACCTGAAGATCGGCATTTAAGGAATTGGTAGCAGATATTGATTGAACAGGACAAGGTTTCTCAAAATGGAAAGTGGAATGCAATGTGCTATCATCGGCAAAACTATGGATAGGATTTCCAGTCAATGAAAGAAGGTCATTAATATATAAGAGGAAAAGAGTGGGGCAAAGAACTGAACCTTGGGGGACACTGGCATTAGTGGAGAAGTTAGGAGACAGAGAGCCATCTACCATCACCCTCAGTGAGCGATCAGAGAGAAAACTGGAAAACCAATTACTAAAAACGGTTGGCAAACCATAAGATGGAAGCTTGTTTAGAAGACCATTATGCCAAATACGATCGAAAGCCTTTGAGATGACAAGAGCAACTACTTGTGTTTCACAGAACCTTTCCCTTGAATTAGTCCATAAATGGGTAACATAAGCCAGAACATCACCAGTAGATTGACACTGACGGAATCCATACTGGCGATCGTTGATCAGACGGAAGGTTTCTATGTAGTTTAAGAGTTGGCGGTTAATTGATTTCTCCATTACTTTAGAAAGAGTAGAAGTAATTGCAATGGGACGATAATTGGATTTCCATGCAGAAGGAAAAACACCTTTGGAATAAGAAAGTGAAAAAAGGTGGCAAAGAATAGGAGTAAGTTCAGGAGCACAGGTTTTGAGAACAAGAGGAGAAATACCATCGGGACCTGGAGCTTTCTTAGCTTCAAGATTCGTCAAAATTCTTCTGACATCCTTTTGGCGGAAAACCACAAGAGGCATTGAATAGAGCGTGTTGGGAATGATGGGAGGTGTTTTACCAAGATCATTAATATATGAGCTGGAAGAAAAATGGGATGCTAGCAGGTCAGCTTTATCCTTGGCTGAAGTGACAACAGAACCATCTGGTTTGGACAGAGGTGGGAGCAGAGATATGCAAAAGTTGCGGCCAATAGCTTTGGCAAGGGACCAGAATGCTCGGCTACCATTAGGGAAAGAAGCAAGTTTTCTACTCTTAGCCTCTTCAAACTCTAGTTTGGACTGATTAATAACTGCTTTACAATTGTTGTGAGCTTTGGTGTAGGCAGAAAATGAAACTGAAGAATTAGAAACAAGCCAATTACGATATGCAACATTCTTCTCTTGAACAGCCTTAGCACATTTATTGGAAAACCAAGGTTTAGATAAAGGATGAGATTTTAAAGTTGGAGTGTGGGATAAAGTGTTCCATTCCTGCAAGAATAATTTCACTGACACGATCTGAGCAAACGCTGACATCAGAAGTTTTGAAACAGTAATCCGACCAAGGAAAAGAAGAAAAGAAATCTCGCAGGTCATCCCATTTTGCATTCTTGTAATGCCAAACAACATGAGGTTGGGAATAGCCATGAGATAAAGGCTCCATTGGAGAAGAGACAAACACCAAGTTATGATCTGAAGTGCCTAAAGACCTCTCACTTCGACCGTGTACTTAGAAGGGTTGTTTGTGAGAAAAAAATCAAGTGTGTTGGCTGTATGATTAGGATTGTCCAGTATTCTTGTAGGTAAATGAACAATCTGTGCAAAGTCATTAGTAATTGCAAAAGCCTCAGCATCTCGACCAGTTGGGTCGGCGTGACTAAAAAACGGAAGCCAGCTGGAGTTGTGAATATTAAAATCACCAATGAAAATTACCTCACTGTTAGGAAAGTTGGACTGGAGAAAGCTAAGTTGCAAAGAGAGGAAGTCAAAGAGCTCCAAGTGATTAGTGCAGTTGGGAGAACGGTAGAGACAACAGATGAATTTTACACAATAAGGTAGAGGGATTTTAAGGCAGAGGTCAAAGAGAGTAGATTCCAAATTGCCAGGTCTCTGACAGGGAATGTCAGAATGGACATATGCACAAGTACCACCTTTGAGGCGAAAGGAATCATACAGTGAATAATTTGGGCATCTGAGATGAGCAGTAGTTGCATCAACCGATAACTGAGATTCTGTCAGAAAAAGTACATGGGGTTTGGCAGACTGCAAGTGGAAATGGACATTGTTAAGATTAGAATTGAGACCATGTATATTTGTGAAATGAATTAGGAAGTGCTTGGGAGGTTTAGATCTTTTCGCAGATAAGCTTGTTCTATTAGTTTAACAATTCATGGTGTATTCAATAGTAAGAAAAAGTGGGTGGGACATGCTGTATGAAATAATAAAATTTTTGGATATGGCATACACATGGTAAGAATATACCCAGATACTTGACATAACGTGGCCTCGACAATGCTCCCCGCATTCACACTACTCGGACTCCCTCCAGTCACTATGTGGCAGAGTAGAGGTAGCAAGATTATACACTAGCTGATCTGGAAGCCTCCTAGAGAATTACCAATAGGTTCGGTCCGGAGTGCTAACTAGCGGCCGGCCTGCGAACACCATTTTAGAGCTGTACCCTCGAAATGTAAGGAATATTGGATCTCGCCATGATGTTCGTTATAACCTCAAAAGTCATCAATTATACTGCATGATGGAAGATATACGGAAGGGTTGACCGGAACTTAGCTCTAGAGACTAAACATGGGTTCCACCACTTCAAGACTCCAATAAGTAAAGTGGTGGTATTGCACCGGTTGATGAGAGTCATCTACCACCTAGTTTTGTTTGTTTGCTATTTGGTTTTTAGGAGTATTAACAACTAAGGCCATATTGCTCCGAGAATATGCGGTGGTCATTCCCTGACCTTTCCGCATCCTATGTATTTGGTGGTCATGGGCTCGATCCCCGTCTAATCAAGAAGAGTGTGCTATGCACTACTGCTACTTCCCACCTGGCTAGGGAGGCACTCTACCACCTAGTACTGCCTTGTAACATAGAGGGGCGGCATTCCTCCATGTGGTGTGGTGTGGGCGCCACACCTCGACCCCTGCTTACGTTGGTTCACACCTGGGTGATCACCCACCATGTACTTGAGCATGGATTACTAACAGTTCCACCACATTGGAGTCTTGAAGGTGAAAGCAGAGGATTTGGCTGTCACAGACCGTCCGGACTTCACCAAAATTGGGTCCACTTGACTTGAGTTTCACCCGAATATCAGTTCCATCAGCGTTTTAGACTCCCAGGTAGCAAGTGCAGCTTGTCTGGCATATCTGAGAGAATGTCTGTGACAACCTTAAGTTTGCTGTTATTTGGTTTTTAGGAGCATTAGCAACTAAGGCCATATTGCTCCGGGATATGCGGTGGTCATTCCCTGACTTTTCTGCATCCTCCGTATTTGGTGGTGACGGGCTCGAACCCCGGTCTAATCAAGAAGGGTGTGCTAAGCACTTCTACACTTTCCCACCTGGCTACGGAGGTGCCACACACACACACAACCTCAAGGACCATTGCCATACATAGCAACATTTGCTATATATGGCAATGAAAATTATACAAATGTGTACCGCAGAAAATTTGCAAATTGCATTTAAATCAGTAGGAATAACAGCTAACATTACTTGTTCTATATTGGAATCGAAAGAATTTATAAAAAGTCATTAGAGTCTAACTTGGCATTTCTAAAATCAATTCCCAATTCAGCATATTATTGAAGTAAACGTAAACGAGATGTGTTTGCCATGATTCGTCAAATAGGAAAACCTACAATGTTCTTGATGTTGAATGTGTGTGAACCAACATGGCCCATATTACTATGTATGTTATACAAATTCAGATATAAACGAGAAATATAACTAATGAAGTTATGGACCTACCTTAGATGGAAAGAGCTACATTAATAAATGAAGACCCTGTAACATGTGCCATATACTTTAATAAAATTGTTGAGAGTATACTCAAAATTTTAAAATCGAAAACCTATTTTGGAAAATAACACAGTAAAGACGTTTTTAATGGCTGCCGCTGGGACATTATCAGTGACACTATCAGTCTCATACTACAGTGACAGCAACTCATTATGTACCTGGTACATAATTATATAATTTGGCTCATTGCCCAAATCATCATCATCAATAAAATACCACTGCCACTAGTCTACACTGCTCAGAAATTTCAGACTGTATTCTAACTCTCAAAACCCATTCCTTTTCTGTTGTCATTAGTTCAACCTCAATAAGTGTATAAATTATTCTGGAGGTTGCCATTCCCCAAGTGCTAAGACCTTGCATTTTGCTATATTAAAACACTCCTGCCACTTTATTGATCATCCTCAAGTCTAAAATCATCCTAAAGAATCTCTGCTAATCACTGTCCAATCTTGACATCCTTGGCAAATTTTGAGATCACACACTGTCATTCCATCGATAAGGATTTAAGAAATACAGCAGTGGTCCCAGTACCAATCCTAGGGGAGCCCCACTTCTCATGCAGTATACAGCAACCTCTCATGCAAGATGGAGTCAACCACTTTGCTGAAATCCAAGTAGACAATGTCAAAATTTTCTGCATCCAGCACATGGGTGAATCAGTCAAAATTGCTAACCAGGTTAGTTAAACATGATTTTTTCTTTACAAAACCACACTATTACATGTAGAATTTCACTTCTATGTAAATGATCTTGGTTTTCCTCCATGAAAAATCAATGATCACGAGTGAAAATCCTCCATGATTTTCCCTACTACTGAAGTCAGACCAACTAGTCAATTGTTACCCACTTCACTCTTAGAATTACCTTTACGTACTGATAACACTTTTCTTCAATCCAAGAGAATCTCTCCAAAGTCCAGTGATGCCCTCATAATTAACCTTAATGGTTCAATGCACTCCCTTAAAATTACAAGATATACGCTCATCATATGCTCAAATTATTCAAATAAACAATCTTCTGCAATTTAAACATTGCCAATTTCCCGCTTCTTTCTTCTGTAAATACTGATGCAAGTTACCTGTTCAATTCATCAGCAACATTAGCCAAGTTCTATACGACTTCATTGCACCTATTACACAAGGGTCTGATCTGATTTGTTTTTCTCTTCTTTGTATTCACATACATGAAAAATTCCTTGTACCTGCTCTTTGCTCTCTTAACCAGCAGTGTCTCATAATTAATCTGCCTTTGCCAGGCTAACATTTCTGTGGTATTACAGATCAGTTTACAGCTGTTACACACTACAGTACTTTTCATCACTTTGTAACTTTTCCTAAGTTCTCCAAACCATCACAGAAGTACTGTTGACATCATCTTGTGATGTCAACAGTACATATACTCTCAGTGATCGCTGAATTATGACCACATAACTAATACCACGTTAGGCTACTATTTGCATGGATAACAGCCACTATTTGCCTAGGCATCAACTTCGCAGATGTCCAAAGCCTCTGTAGGGATCTGCAGTCATGCTGCCTCCAAGGCTTTCCACAGTCTCAGAATAGATGGCAGTTACTTGTACACAAACCTTACTTCCCATTCCAAAACATCCCACAAGTATTCATTTGGATTGAAGTCAGGCGAATTTGGAGACCAATCAAGAATGAGTGATATCTTCCACATCTTCAGTTGTTCCTTGTACCACTTCATATACTCAACTTCTTCATGTGTTCCTTGAACCACTCGTTCACAGTTAAGAGCTGCAGGTAGACTCACCAATGAAACTGTTGGTCCATACACATCAGTGGTCCTAGTTCTTGCCAGCAAAACATGCCCCATATTAAGCAACCAACACCACCTGACTGAATAGCGGGCACTGCACACGATGAATCCATGGAACTCCAGTTACTTGCACCACACATGTAGGCATCCATCAGCACGTTCCACCAGGTATTTGTGCAGTGCATTGATATTTGTGATGTTGTTTTTGCATTCCCAGTATTGTATTGCAATGTCAATTGTAGCACAGTGACTTGCCATTGAGCCCCTAAAATGCACTGCACTATTAGCTCATCATGAACATCCACCTTGCGTAATCTTTTACAGTTCTCTCAGCAGAATGTAGTTTGACTCGTTCAACACACCATTCTTTGTTCATCTTAACCATGTGAGCCGTGAGCAACCGACAAAACATGCTGTTTCTGATATATAAGCACCCGACACGAGCTCCCACACCATTCCCCTTTGAAACTCCATAATACCTTCACTACATCCCATAAAGGATATTTCATCAATTTTACTTTCACAATCAGATGCAAATTACCACTGCGCTAGTGTAAGATCAGATTTTTATACTGTGAGCTGTGTGCCTTTGTTCATTATGAATGGGGTAGTCATAATTCAGTAATCAATGAGTGTACATTCAAAGTTTTTGTGACTGTAGTTTTAAAGGTACACCATAATTGCGATGTATTTGGAAACTCTGTATGCTATCTCCAGTTGCCAGAGGCCATTTAGCAACTTAAGCTGTTGTGATCTACTTTCCTGAAATTAAAAGCCTGTTCATTTGCCTTTAACAACAACTACCTCTCTCTCTCTTCTGATCATCTAACTTAGAACTTATTGCTCAAATGAGCGATCTTGAGCAGCCTGTTGTTCTTACTGCTTTAGTCATGCACTGGACGAGCTGTATGACTAGTTATAACAATGGCCAAAAATCTTAGATATGTAAAATTAAATCTATGTTTGTGTGCATCAGTAAGTCACTGTTTGTAGAGTATACCAGCCATAGATATAATGATGCATACAGTTTTTCAGCTGTACCCAAATGGATATTTTCAATCACTTTTTTCTCAGTTGTTCTAAAGGGACATCAAACTAGTCACCAGTTCCACACATCCACTGTATAAGCAGCCATATAACTGTAATTTGTTAGGGCAGCTCAATTTAAACTAAAAAGTTTACAGAATAAGAGATAGCACTCAAAGAGAGAGAATAAAAGTCATAATATAGCTAGAGCTATAAGGTCTCAGTGAAATAATATTTGTAGAGGCTCTAAGTGAAATAAGATGTTAAAAAAAAAACAAAACTCATCTGTTCATTTGTTTTTGTGGTCAGCAAGACTTAAGCTTCATTGATCATACAATGGTCTTAATTCTCACAGCTGAACAAACTTACCTTTGTAATGAGCAGCCCCGGTATTGCAATATCTTCAACAATTGGCTTTTCTGAAAGATTAATTGGCTATATGTTTAAAAGGCGAGACTACTACTACTGGCAGCCTAATTCAGCATTAACTAGTCCCTCCCCCATGAGATGGCAGGTAGCCTCTAGTGACAGTAATTGGGTGATACAAATAGTGTTACTGTATTATAACTCTAAAAACTAATTTCATATACCACACAGCAGCTCACATCAAACAACTTCTTCATAATAGCTTTGTATGCAACTAGAGACCACCTACTATCTGATGAAGGACAAGTTAGTCTCGAAACAGGCTATCACAGCAGTCTGAACTTCTCAACAAAAGGCCAGTTTGACTTTTGGAGAAGCCACCTGCAATACCTTTGTGCAAAGTAACTTTGTGCAAAGGCAATTTGTTCTATCATGAGAATTAAGACAATTGCATTATCTATGCAGTTAAAATCTGGTGGGCTCTAAAAACAGATTAAACAATAAGACACTCCTGCTTTTTTTGCATGGAATCATAATGACTAATTTTGTCATTAATACAAGTGCCAGACTGCTTTATTAATATAATGATTTTGTAAAATGAGCAAGATTTTTAAAGAATTCCAGATTATAAACTGTTACATTTTACAGAGTTCACTGTACTAACTTATTATGAATGGTAATAACAGTTGATTATCAAATAAAATTAAGATATATCCTTTACTCATATTTGACTGTACATGGCACAAATATACCTAACTGACTTGTCATTTACATAATGGTGCATATGTAACATGAATACCATGCAAGAGTGGAATGAATTTATTTTTTTCACATCTATTTGCAACTGAGATGAAGTGTTGATAGTGAGGATAAGGTTTTATATATAAAAAAGCTTAAAATACAAAAGATAAAGTATATTAGTGAATATGTAAAACCAGTTCATTTCTGTTATGAAATCTGGCTTTTGTGCACATCCATCAAAAGAAATATACATTTATTGTTATGTCAGTTAAAATTAAAAATAATGTGAAGACTTCTCTGAATGAAGAAACAACTTTTATTATACTCAATAAATTATACAAGCATACACAAAAAATAGTCATTGTTCGTTCGGATTGCACCAGTAAGGCAAAAACAGTACGACAACAAAAGAGATCTTTACATTTTAAAATCAATTTATATTCTTCAAGAACTTTGCCTCTGTTAATTAAAAAACACAAGAATTCGTTGCCAAAGTGTGCTTCAAGTCTGCATAACTGGAATGATTTTTCTGTAAAAAGAATCATGATGTAGTTATGCTAGATATCCTACTAATAGTTAAAAATAAATTTTACAATGCTGGTGTTAACTGTAAATGTATACATATATATATAAATTATTTTTTTATTTGTTTTACATTAAAGGGTTTTTTTTATTTTTCATATATAAGGCTATGTTTGTCACTTTCTCGGAAATGACCATTCCAAAATTAAGTTCATATTTCACTGCATACCATCTGTCACAACAGGAATTAAGAGCCATGCATGAGATCAAGTCTGGGGAGATTCTACGGCTATTATGTGTTACTAGGTTGTTTGAATTAAGGATACACACCAGGTTGAGGGCAAACATGAGCATTGTCCCCTTGCTATTTCAGTTATATCTTCTATTTGAGGGGGAAAAAATTGAGATGAGAATGAAGGAAATGAATTTTCAAAGACTTTCAACAACCCGTATCTTTGTAATGGTGCAGTAAAATTGATGCCATAATTATCTGTTTTCATTCTTCTAATAAATCCAACTGCTTTAAATGATTGCCAAGCTGTTAGTTCAGTATCCTGCAGCATTGTTCAAAATACATATTTTTTGAAGAGTTTCTTTATTTGAGCCCAACAAAAATTCCTTCTTTTGGTTTTGCATTTGTTAAATTGGGAAGCACTTTCCTTAGGTAGCAGAATCTATTTCCTTCTTCTTTATTAAGAGACTTAAAATTGTTCATTAATTAAGTTTTATATGCAAAGGCAGAAGAAGAATCTTTTTTGGTTCAACCAGTGAAACATATTTTATATTAATTCTCAAATGTAAAAAAATTCCCTTTTCCTACTGCCTCACAAACATAGAAAACAACAGTATTTTGTGAAACCACCCTGTAGGCCAGTGAGTAATACAAAATTATCTTAAGATCACCATAGACACTCCAAGCAGTCATGGTACTATATTGGATACAGGATTTTGGGAATAGTTTTATGTTTCTTTTGTAATAACATCACAAAGTAGACCGACTGATGTGAATGCATTTCCATTCTACAGCAAAACTGCTTTTAAACTTAATTTTGAGGTATTAATAAATGTAACCCACTTATAATTATGTTCAATGCCAATTCATTCAGAAGACTACTAATATCTTTGCAGAAACAGAAAGTAATATTCTGAAAACACTTTGTGATGTATTCAATAGACTATAATTTTAGTTCCTGCTTCAAATAACTTCTAATGCTCTGAGCTAAAACCCAGGAGTTCTGCTTGCTCTTTAGGTAAGTTTAAATCACAAACTAAGTCATTCAACTCATCTTGCTTGTTTAAGAGCAGCAAATTATAATATTCTGGTTGATGATCCACATCTGTTGAAGTGGATGGTCCAGCAAAGTCAGCAACAAAAGAATCCTCGCTATATTCATCACTATCTCCCTTTATCCACAATTTTGGGAACTCTAGTATTCACGGGTCTTAATTACATGGAACAAAGTACTTGATAAATATTTGATGCCATGCTTGATTTTTCTGGATGTCTGTCATTTTTTTTCATGCAGAATAACAACCATCAATGTGTGGTTAGAGAGTTCTCACCACTTCACAGCAAAAGGCACATTCTTAATTTTCCCAGTTAGCCACATCTTCATATTTTTAGTGCAAGTAATATCACAAACGTGAAGCCCAAGTTTTGTCCTGATCACCAATCTTGCAACCAAAGCAAAGAATATGCATGTTTAGTACTGTAGATTTTTTAACTCTGAGATTTTGTTGAAGACCACGCATGCATGCGAGCACAACCCCACACACACACACACACACACACGCGAAACTGGCAGGGTAATTCAGACACTTCCTTTGCTTCTGCTGAAAAATTTTAACAATACAATATTATATAAAACACAGAAGAAACAAACACTATGTAATAGATATGCAAATAAACTATACATGCCTTTTTATTACTAAAAAAATTGAGGCGAGAGACAAGAGATGACACCAATCTGTTATATCACCTACAAATGATAATGTTTGCATGTGCTCATAAATGGCAGTAATGTTGGTGATGGTTAACGTGTTCAGACAAGGTTACACACGTTAGCCCTCTCCAACATTTCTGCCATCAAGGAAGATGTGCAAACATTATTAATTGCAAGGCAATACAAAACAGTTTGGTGTCATGAATGCTTTCCTAAATTGCAGTGAGATATACAAATCATGGGCAACACAAATACTTGTACATGCAGTGATGTGATCTGAATTTAAAGAATTATTTTCTAAATCTATGCAAAAAAATTTACTGCAAACATTAATATATTAGTGTAAGTTAAAATAATATTGGTCAGTGCTATCATTGTTATCAGCATCAAGTGCCAAAATTTCTGCTGATGTCTTGGTCACATACTTAACTAACCACAATGCCAATCAAATATTGGCATATCATAAGCAATGGTAGATTATACCAGAAGAAAGCAATTGACCAAAGCCTAAGCAGGCAGGTTGAGTACAACCTCAACAGAAATGTCTAAAGCTGACATGTCAAATGGGCATATGTGGGGCTACATGCAGCCCTCAGATGCTTATTGCTACCTCCACCTGCAAATTTTGCCAATTCTCACAGAATTCCAAACAGTGGGAGTTTCATGTACATGACATTTATATGAGTGGTAATCAATGGACGCTGCACTCCATGCACTAATGTTATCAGTGGAGTCCCCCAGGGTTCGGTATTGGGCCCACTGTTGTTTTGTATGTTTATCAATGATATTGATGAAAGTATATCAGGCTTAATGGTATGCAGATGATATAAAGTTGGCAGGGTTGTTAATGACAGAAAAGACAGTGTGCTACTGCAAAAGGATCTAGAAAAGTTGAGCAGATGGGCTGGGAAGTGGCAACTGAAGTATAACATTGACAAATGCAAAGTACTGCATATGGGTAGCAGTAACCCAAGAGAAATGTACCAACTCTGTGGTGCTACACTCAGGGAGATGGAGAATGAAAAAGACATGGGGGTAATTGTGCAGTCAAATATGAAGTTCTCTGAACAGTGCAGATAGGCTGCCGGAGCAGGTCATGGAGTTTTGTCAATGATATATAGGAATTTTGCTAGCAGAGACAAGGAGGTGATTATCCCTTTATATAAGGCAATGGATGTGGTCACAAAGGAACTGAATGCCAAAAATAATTTTGATATCATATACTTTGATTTCAGGAAGCTTTTGATACTGTTGCACATGAAAGAATGCTGTACAAATTAGAGCGGTATGGCATTAAGGGTAAGTTGCTACAATGGATAAAGGGTGGGAGATGACAGAGAGTGGTAATCAATGGACACTGCTCTTCGTGGACAAATGTTATCAGTGGAGTTCCCCAGGATTCGGTGTTGGGCCCATTGTTGTTTTGTATATTTATCGATGATATTGATGAAGGTATATTGGGTTTAATGTCCAAGTTTGCAGATGATACAAAGGTTGGCAGAGTTGTTAACGACAGTAAAGACAGTATGCTATTCCAACTGGATCTAGATAAGTTGGGAAAAATGGGATGAGAAGTGGCAAGTGAAGTTTAACGTTGACAAATGCAAAGTACTGTATATGGGTAGCAATAATCCAAGAGAAATGTACCAACTGTGTGGTACTACACTCAGGGAAGTGGAAAGAGAAAAAGACATGGGGGTAATTGTGCAGTCAAATATGTAGTTCGCTGAGCAGTGCAGATGGGCTGCCAGGGCAGGTCATGGAGTCTTGTCAATGATATATACGAATTTTGCTAGCAGGGACAGGGAGGTGATTATCCCGTTATACAAGGCAATGATCAGGCCACACTTAGAGTACTGTGTACAGGTCTGGAGGCCTCATTTTAAGAAAGATGTAGAGTTGCTAGAACGAGTACAAAGAAGGGCAACAAGATTGGTGAGGGGAACAAAGGGGTGCTCTTACCAAGAAAGGCTTAAGTTCTGCAAATTGCAGCCTGGAGAATAGGCACCTGCGATGTGATCTGATTGAGGTGTATAAGGCCTTGAATGGGTTGAGCAAGCTGAATGCTGATGGGAATTCTTTCTCTTGCTCAGACTAAGAACTTGAGGGGGCACAGTTTCAAATTGAGGAAAGATAGTTGTAGAATAAATGTGCTGAAATTTGGCTTTAGCCAGCGAGTAGTTGATTGGTGGAACAGGCTTCCATCTTTTGTCGTGGAAGCTAATAGCCTAAATAAATTTAAGGCTGAGCTGGACAGGCATTTGGAATGAATGGAGGGGTGAAATGGGAAGGGTTTTTTTTGTTTTTTTTTTTGGCTGATGCTGCATAAGCATGCTTTCTTGCATCGTATGCCTCTACTAATGCTAAATATGTGTAATATTTTTTACAAATTGTTTTAATTATAAGTAGGGACATACATAATAATAAAAAATAATGTTAACAATAAATTTACACTTTACAGTTATTTATTTATTTTTTCTGGAATTTTACTCTTCTGTTCTTTGTAGAAGTCCATACTTTGTAGACATCATCTACATTTATTGTTCATCAATTTTCAAAATATTATTATTACCTACACCATTTGGCATCCCTCATATTGTGTAATTAACTTCGCAACCATGATGGCATGTTTGCATTACCAGGGTACCTGCCCTCCCGCCGATGAGTGAGCCGAAAAGCTCCAAAATGTTGCCATTTGGGGGACAGGGGTCTGATAGCCAAAAAGTTTCTGAGAATAGGCAAAAACAATCTTGTCTACTGAGGAAGCGTTGCCTATTCAAGGAATTGAGTTTTTCAGTGGTGTGAGTTGAAGGAGTAACTGTCCCTTTCTTCCTTCGACGGCATTTCTTCCTCTTCCTCTCCTACTATCACCTTCCTACATCTTTTTTGCTTTCCTAAGTCTAACAGGGATAGTATGAAGATAACAGACATCTTTATCCCATACCATATTTCAAACAGTGCCATCTGAGTGGTGGTGCCCACTGAGAATAAATAACAGCAGTCTCCTCTATTAGAGAAGTGTTGTTTATTTGAAGTATTGCAATACCTGGTATCTCGTTGTGAAGGTAGCCACAGTATGAGATAAAATGAAACGATGCCTTAACGCTACTTATATAGTTAAACTTATGGGTAAACTATGGTGTATTTACACCAATATTATATAAATACATTTATTGTTGCACCATTAGCTAAATGCAATTTGATTCTCATAAGGTCACTTAAATGAGCATCATGTATTCTATTTCGATTTTTTGTTTTAATTGAATTCATATTTGTAAATCCTTGCTCGCAGTCTGCACTTGATGCTTGAAATGCAGACTTGAAATGCATCCATGATATTATGTTCCCATAATATCATGGAGAATGGATATGTTACAAAACTCTAAATTTGTAAGTACGAAATTTAAATTGTCACAAAGTTTTAAATGTTCCAGGTTTAGTATTTTCAGCAATTATAAATTTTAATTCTAAATATTCTACTGATATTTTAGAAATAACATTACTTTCGTTATTTGTAATAAATCGTGAATATTTTTTTTGCAAGGCATATCACATTAAGTTTCCTAAAGTCAAAATTATTGCTTTTATTTGTGATAGCATTAATATCAAATACTTTCCAATTGTTTAATTCATCACCAGGAAATCTGTTATCTAAGTGATCACATGCACATTGGATAAAGCAAATTATAGCTGCAGTGTCAACATCACTTTGAATTTTTGATAATACTTCTTTCATATTTTCACTCCAGAAAATATTTTTTCCAAGATATTGGCTTCTTAATTTGTTTATTTTAGCTTTAACATATTGATGTGCATCAATAATGTTTAAACAACTTTTTTGTAGATATTTGCAAAGTGATGCATGCTCTCCTAATACATCATTGAGTGCAATTAATGCCACATGATATTGTGAATTTTTCAAAATTTGTAAACAGTATTTACTAATAGGATCATTACATTCGTTAATTTGCTCATTGCAATATTCAATTAATATTTCATAATTTTTTACTAAAGTATCAACTGCAAAATGTCTGGATAACCATCTAACTTCATTTAATGGTCCAAAAGATACAAATCGTGTTCTGTAACCTGGGCTAGTTCTTCTAATTTTCCTTTTTTTATGCTAGACCTGCTAAACATTGTATATACAGTTCTAAGCAACATCTCTATATCTTGCATAATAGACACATTTTTCCATGCATCGTCCAATCCTAAAGCTTCTCAGTGTGCAACACAATGTTGTTCAGATGGATGTAATATTTCCTTTTTGAGAATTGCTGCTACTTCATTTTTCCTTCCAACCTTATACTTGCTCCATCTGATGTGAACATTACCATCTTTTGAATATCAAGATTATATTCGTCGCAAATTTTTTTTATTTTTTCTAAAATGGAAATACTATCACAGTTTGTAAGCTTCAAAGTACCTCCAAATACTGTTTTGTAATATGTTTTATTTTTCACTCGAAATTTAAAATACAAAATTAATACTTTTTGTACTAAAATATCAGTACTTTCGTCTACAATTAAAGTGTGGAAAGTAGTGTCTCTTATTTCATTTAGGATATTTTTTATGAGAATGGAATTTATACATTCAACAAATTCAAATGAATAATTTTAGCTTCTCCAATTTTTAGGTATATCTATAAATTCTTCCATGTGTTCATGGAATGTCTTGTGCAGAGTTCATTGATGCATTAATTTTTGTGGCTAATATCACATCATTAATTAAAACCTTAACCATATCAAAATTTGATTTCAATTGTTCACTTCTTTCCTTTTTTATGTTACGTACTTCTACAGATTCCGTCAAAATACTTAAAATTACACCTTTTTTCAGATTACGTAACTTGGTAACTGCATCTATATGTATCTTATGACTTAGATGCCGTTTTAAATAATCTAGTTTCAATTCTTCCCATTTTCTTCCAGTACTAAATTTTCCTGAAACTTTTGCTTCTGCACAAAAAGTACACAAGACAACACCATTTTCTTCATTGTATTGAAAAATATCTCCTTTTTGCTTGATTATGGAATTTCAGCATCAATTTCTTTTAAAAGCCAATCCTTTTTAAATGTTTTGCAAGTTTTTTTTTTATTTAAGGTATTTACATCTTCAGTTTTTCTTTTGGACAATTTTTATCGGAAAAATTTTAAAATTAAAGAATATTATTAATTCTCTGTATTTTGTAAATGAAGTTATTATAAATTATTAGGAAAAATCAAATTTTTAATGAACAGGAGAAACTGCTTCTACAGGGATGGGACACACTTAAATAGAAAGGGTGCAAGAATGTTTGCTGATGCTATCGAGGCAGTGTTAGGTGGATCGGAAAACTGCAAGATTTGGGGGATACAAGGACTAATAGATTAACAGTAGCCACTGGCAGAGGTGAAAGTGATTCTTGCACTGCTTCTATTGGAATGAGCCGCAGCCTGGAAAATAAGATGCAGGATATTTCAGAGACTGCCGGGAGTCATTGCGGTACAAGTAAACACATGGGTTGTGTTAGGGTAGCTAAGAAAAAGAACAGGTGCATGTATACTTGCGTGTACACCAATGATAGGAGTTTAGTAAATAAATTTGATGAATTTGAGGTATTGCTCAAAACATCAAAGGCAGATATTGTGGGATTTCAGAGACGTGGTGTCACACAGATATAAGGAATGCAGAACTGGAATTTGAAGAGTACAACGTCTACAGAAAGGATAGACAGGATAGGAAGGGAGGAGGGGTTATGCTATTAGTTAAGAAATACATAAAATCCAAGGAAGCGAAGCCAGTCGACATTGCTGGACAGTGCAGTGTCGAGTCAGTTTGGTGTGACATAAGCATTGGGAGATCAAAATTGAGAGTAGGAGTGTGCTATAGGCCTAATGACTCTGATGAGTATAATAAGAAACAGTACAGGGAAATAGAGTGGGCCAGTATATCAGAGAGTCTTATAATGGGGGATTTTAATTTCCAGATATTTACTGGAATTTGGGGGCTGGTCACTCACACACTAGCAAGGCTTTTGTGGATTTATTGGATGATTGTGTTCTACATCAGCATGTTCGGGAGGCACCTAGAGGGAAGAATACTCTTGATTTGATTATCAGTAGTGATTCTTCATGCATTAAGAATCTGCAGATAAATGAACCACTAGGTGGCAGTGATCACAGTGTGCTTTACCCAAAGAGGTAACTACCATTAGGGGTAAAGGGAAGGGTTATTGCTTTCGTAAAGGTGACTACGATGGACTGAGACAGTATTTAAATTCTATACAGTGGGACCAACTGATGATGTTACCCACAGCAAATTCAAAATGGGAAGCATTCAAAGAACTTATCTTGGAAGCTACTAGGCTTTACATACCAACTAAGAAATATTGTTCAAGGTTTAGGCCTAAGTGGATGTCAGATGAACTAATGAGACATATGGCAGAGAAGAAAAATGCATGGGATACATACAAATTAACATGTGACACAGAAGCCTATGATAGATACAAGTTGATCTGTAACCAAGTTACAAAGGAGGAGAGGCAGGCGAAGGCAGATTACGAGAAATCTTTGGCAAGGGATGCAAAGAAAAACAGCAAAGAGTCCTTTACTTATGTAAACTCTAGAAGGAAGGGGATGAATCAGATTGGTGCACTTGATATCGATGGGTCAACTGTTGATGTTCCTGCTCAGGTAGCTAACAAACTAAATGAATATTTTGCATCTACATTCACACATGAGGAGTTATTCAGGAAGGGGAATGTCGTAGGTGAAGTAAACATTGGTAGTGAGCTAGATGATTTTCTAATAACTGAGAGGAAAGTGGAGGAGAAATTGTTTAGGATAAACATAAAAAAGGCACCCGGGGTGGATGGGATCTATCCAGTTATATTAAAGGAGGCAGCAAAGGAAGTAAGCAAACCCCTAGCCATAATTATGAGAGCTTCTTTGGACTCAGGGGAGGTACCCATGGACTGGAGATGTGCAAATGTAACCCCAATTCACAAAGGAGGATCAAAAGCTGACACAAGTAATTATAGACCTGTTAGTTTAACTTCTGTTCCTGGAAAATTAATGGAGGCACTGGTTAAAGAAGCACTGCAGGATCATTTAGACAAGATTTCAGCTATAGCTCGGACACAGCATGGTTTTGTTAAGGGGAAGTCTTGCCTGACCAATCTGATTGGATACTACGATGCAGTCACAAAGGAACTGGATGCAGGGAATAACTTTGATATTATATACTTGGATCTTAGAAAGGCTTTTGATACTGTTGCACATGGAAGACTGCTGCACAAATTGGAGCAGTGTGGCATTGGAGGCAAATTGCTGCTAGGATAAAGGGGTGGTTGAGGGGGAGAAGACAGAGAGTGGTAATCAATGGACACTGCTCATCGTGGACTGATGTTATTAGTAGAGTCCCTCAGGGTTCAGTATTGGGTCCATTATTGTTTTCTGTATTTATAAATGATATTGATGATGGGATATCAAGCTTAATGTCCAAGTTTGTAGACGATACAAAGGTTGGCAGGGTTGTCAAGGACACTACTGACACTATGCTACTGCAACAGGATCTGGAAAGGTTGAGCAGATGGGCTGAGATGTGGCAAATGAAGTTTAACATTGAAAATGTAAAGTACTACATATGGGAAACAGCAACCCCAGAGCAACGTATCAACTCTGTGGTACTACACTGACAGTGGTAGAGAGTGAAAGGGACCTGGGGTGGTTGTGCAGGCAGATATGAAGTTTTCTGAGCAGTGCAGACGGGCTGCAAGAGTAACTCATGGTGTATTGTCGATGATATATAGGAATTTTTCTAGCAGGGATAAGGAGGTGATTATTCCCTTGTATAAGGCAATGGTCAGGCCACACCTAGAGTACTGTATACAGGTCTGGAGGCCTCATTTCAAGAAGGATGTAGAGATGATGGAATGAGTACAGAGAAGGGCAACAAGATTAGTGAATGGAACAAAGGGGTGCTCTTACGAAGAAAGGCTTAAGTTTTGCAAATTACAGTGTCTGGGGACTAGGCACCAGCAAGGTGATCTGATAGAGGTGTATAAAGCCTTGAATAGTTTGAGCATGCTCAATGCTGATGGGATTCTTCCTTTTGCTCAGAATAATCACCTGAGAGGGCATAAATTCAAATTGAGGAAAGACACGTGGGATAGACGTGTGGAAATTTGCCTTTAGCCAGTGGGTGCTTGGTTGGTGGAACAGACCTCCATCCCTTGTCGTGGAAATTGATAGCCTAAATAAGTTTAAGGCTCAGCTGGACAGGTATTTCGAACGAACAGAGGGGATGAAGTGGAAGTGGTTTTTTTTTTTTTTTTGGCTGATGCTGCATAAGCTTGCTTTCTTGCATAAAATGTCTCTACTAATGCTAGTTACCCTAACACAGCCCGTGTATTTACTCTTTCCATAATGACTCCCAGCAGCTCTTGAAGCCCCTAGCAACTTGCTCTCTAGGCTGCTGCTCATTACAATAGAAGCAGTGCAAGAATCACTTTCGCTTCTGCCTGCGGCTACCGTTAATTTTTTAGTCTGTGTATCTCCCCAATTTAGCGGTTTTCCAACCACCTAACACTGCCTCGATAGCATCAACAAATATTTTTGCACCATTTTACATAGTATACTGTTAAAATGTTATTTAAAAGGTATTTTTAAAATTCTTTATGGACATTTCTGAAGGTCACGGGCCAATTATAATTTTTCCTATTGCTCATTATATTCGATTAAAGCGTTCCTGTTTTGCACAATGCACTTGCGGGGCAAATTAATCACATTAATTTTGGCCAGCCTGTATAGTTGTTCATCGACTCATCAGAGTCATTAGGCCTATAAACACACTGCTACTCTCAATTTTGCTTTCTCAGTGCTTGTCTCACCAAACTGACTCAACATTCACTGTCCAGCCATGGCAGCTGTATGCACTTCCTTAGATTTTGTGTGTTTCTTAACTAACAACATGACCCATAGTTACTTTTGCGTATGACTAAGAAACCAGCAAACATTTCAGAATGCAATGCTGATAACAAATGTACAGGTATCATGCACAGGAGGGCACCACTCATACGGCAGGTTAGGTTCCAGACCCCAGCTGAAAATCGCCAAAAAGTGGAACATAGCCTTTTTTTTCATTTGTGAATGGATATAAAAGTGTAATAATATGTTTACACTATCATATGCTGTAAACAGACTGATTCGCCGACACTAAAATTGTGCCCAGCTCCCTTCTCGGACTCAGCGTGCATCATGCTGAAAATGCGGAAGCACCAAACATAATGAACATGGATATAACTGAAAACCGCCGTATTAGGGGAACACAGAGAAGCGGAATGTCGACAAGCGGGGGTCCCTACTATATTTAGTGCACTAGATATGTTCCATCAAATTAAATGAAAATTATAATAGAAGAGCCCTCGAGCATCGGGTATACTCATATTGATAAGAATATTGCAACCACTGATCTGAATGTTAAACAATTTATTTAAAAATAAAATACATAGGCATTAAAATACCTATAAAAGAAACAAAACCATTATGAGCATAAAAGATATAAATAAAAAATGTGTGTGCACATCGAGCACGCATAGTGGAAGTTATGCGTGCTCGGCTATAAGCATAAGTTATGCGTATCTGACTATTTGAAAAGATTCTTTAGAATCTTCGGAAATGTTTATTTTTAAATGTTACAGCGGTTTAATATTTTACAATTGTTTTACAAGTTTATTACAAAGTTTTTACAGATCTCTCCTTTGTACTCAATGGATGTGGTTTCAGTGGTCACATTGCACGTATATGTGCTCCATATGCCTTACAATGTTCACTATTAGTCTTAGCATGTTGAATTATAATTTTTTTTATGAATTATGGTAGAAAATGACAAAAGAAATATTTTGGTCCAATTTTAAAATTTTAAATTTTTAAAAATTGGACTGCTAAAAGTTCCCCTCCAAAAGAAATAAAAACAAATAAAAAATCAGATTAAAAACTCACCAAAAGAAGAAAAAATTATTGCATGGATTTAATGGGAGTGTTTGAGGCAGCCTCATCACTTTTGCTGGATGCATGCATTATTACATCAGTGTGTTCTACTGAAGGCATATTTGTGCTTGTCTTCAATAGAATGCAAGACAGGGAAATTTATAGGGCTTCTCCCAAAAATTTCCCTGTAACATTTAATTGACTGATCTAAGTCCCTGCAAACACACAAATTGATTTATATGGGATCCATCTCTTCAATAATTGAGTGTGCCTCATTAATTAAAAGTAAAAACTTACCCTAGTTTCCTTGTTGTAGTTTGAGCCTTCTGTCCTCTCCAATTCAGGTAAGGTTTCATTTGGCAGAGCTTCATAATGCAAACTTAGCAACTCTGTCACATCTCCTTTGTTGACCTCATTAAGCCCACACTAGTGAAAGTTTAATGATGCCCACTATTATAGCTGTTTGTTCATCAAAGCTTTGAATATATCATTCACACCTACCAGCAATATTTTTCACCATACTGAATTTAATGTTGAACATTTCATTTCACGCCAAGATTTTATATACCAATGGTGTGCATGATGTAATTTCAATAGAATTCTTGAATTGCCAATACCTCCTGTTCTGCAAATCACCCAGGCTAACTTTTTTTTTTTTAACAAATAGTTCACTTAAATGTGTACAGTGCACCTTGATTCATAGGTGAAATGTAAACATTTAAGGTGAAGTTGGAGCAAAGCCATAGCCTACTAAAAGAGCCCAGGGTATCTGCAAAGACAGCACCACTGTTTCTGACATCACTGCAAAAGGCTAATATAGCCAGATGAACAATGATTCTTGATTAGACTTAAATTTTTAATTAGTTTTAGCAGTAATCCATCCTAATTTGGAATTTGGGGTTTGAATTCCAATGTTACACTGAACTTTAATATTGATTTAGTTTAATAGTAGTGAAGTGTGGATTGATTTTATTTAACCAGAACATGAAACTTGAAATTAAGTCTTTAAGCCTAGTTTAACATGTGTTTCGTGTGAGTTGTACTACATTAAAAAAAAAAAAAAGGAAAAAAAAAAGAATACTGAAGTGCTGCATGTGCTTCTAACTACAGGAAACCTTGTGTGAGTGCATTTCGTTTCCCAAACAATGAAAAACTTAAAAAGATGTGACTTGTAAAAATTCACTGTGAGAATTATACTGTCACCACAAAATATGCACGTGCGTGCATTCATCATTTGCCAAAAAAGTTTATAATCACGGAAGATAGTTTTGTAGATAATACAAGCAAGTTAATATTTGTTAAAAGAGATAGGCCAAAATTCACAGCTAATGCTTGTTGTTATTAAGTTAAATGACACAAGGGCTACTTAGGACAAATTGTGTCAGTTCACAGCATATTTCTTATATCCATATACCTTTTAACTATTTAATTACAGTAATACCCTGACTTACACGAACTCGAAGTTATGCGGTTCTTGATTTTTTCGTTTGGCAACACTGCCGCCCACTATCTTCAAGGTCGTTTTTCATATGCTATCGATATACGTTGCGATGGCGGAGAGTGAGAGCGAAAGATGAACAAAATTCAACTTTGCTGCCGCATGAGCTGCACACATATACAAGAATTTGCATTCCAACTGTCATATTTATATGTGTGCGTTCGAATTCGTGCTCAACTTTTGTCGGAAATTACATTGTTTACACGAATAAAAAAACTTTCCAGGCTTTAAGGTTTCCAAAGACAGATTGACAATAATGGTCGGCGGGAATGCATCTGGTGACTGCAAGTTAAAACCTCTCTTAATATATCGCTCCGAAAAACCCAAGAGTTTTAAAAAATATATCTAAAATTAGCTTACCAGTGATTTGGAAGTCAAATCATAAAGCTTGGGTGACAGCTTCCACTTTTGAGGACTGGTTTGGTCACCACTTCATACCCGAAGTCGAACGTTATTGCAAGTCTAAACAGATTCCATTTAAATTGATTCTTCTTATTAACAATGCACCCGGTCACCCTCCTGCCACCCTAATTAATTTCGACCGACATGTGAAAGTTGTGTTTTTGCCTCCAAACACAACCAGCTTGCTTCAACCGATGGACCAGGGAGTCATCAAAACATTCAAGGCCTACTACACGAGGCATTCGTTTGCACGTCTGAATGAAGCTATGAGACAAAATAGTGAGATATCTGTTAAAGACTTTTGGAAACAATTCAATGTTTTAAATGCCGTAAGAATCATTGAAGAATCTTGGGATGAAATTCACAAAAAAATATTGAATGGTGTCTGGAAGAAACTTTGTCCATTTTTTTTCAAAAACGAGACGAAAACAACGCCAGAAACTGGTCGTGTCGCTCATATGATAGAAGAAGTTGTTAATCTTGCCAGGAAATTAGATTTGGAAGTCAATGGTGATGATGTCAACGAACTGTTGGATTCACATAGTGAGGAGCTGACAATGAATGAGCTCATAGAGATGCGTGAGCAAAACGTCACTTAATTATCCGACACTTCAGACCCAGTCCCACCAGAAAAGCACATGACAATTGCAAGCTTGACAGAAGGTCTCAGCTCAATTGAAAAGGGCTTAAAAATTTTAGAAAACAGACCCCCAACGAAGAACGCGTTATAGCTACAAAGCAAGGAATAAAAAATTATTAGCTTGCTACGAAGAAATTCTGCGTGAAAAAAAGAAGGTGCTGTGTCGTCAGACGAATTTGTTAGATTTTATGAAGCCATCAACATTGAAATAACTTTTTTACGTAACTCATTTATTTTTTTAATACATAATTTGTATTAATATGTATAAATAACTGCGATTTTATTAAATATTTTTCTTTTAAACTAGTGTTTTTGTTAGTCCTTGGTCCCAATTAAACAAAATTTATATGTATTTATATGCAAAGTTGTACAATGACTTACGCGAATTCGACTTAAGCGATTTTCGTCGGACCTATCGCTAACTTCGGGGTATTACTGTATATACTTGTGTACAGACCAGTATGACTTAAGTATTTTAACAGTTCTATGTTTGCATAATTTCCAAGTTGTTGTTGTTGTTGTTGTTAAATTTGTTGGTGCATCAGCAACTTAGGCTTTAATGCACTGATTACTGTCTAATATCTTCTTAGTTTGTCTTACACGTGATATGGTTCATATATTGTGATATTTATTTATCAATTTTAGAAAGAGAAAAATGTCATTCATGTCCTCACGATCTCCTAGAACATTCTGTAATGATAACTGGCTGGAGTTATGAAAATGAGAGAAGAAAGCAGATTTCCGTTCTTGCAGATATAGTGGGCATTCCAGGATGATATGTTTTACTGTTAGTGAACATAAGCAGTTGCTGCATTGTGGAGGATCATCGTTTGTTAGTAGGTAGCTATGTGTGAGGAATGTATGACCAATGCGTAATCTGGCTAGGATGGTTTCTTCTTTTCTGTTTCGTCTCAGACTGAATTGCCATTGCTTGGGTTCTCTCTTGATTTCAAGAAGTTTATTATTTGCTTGACCTTGCCACATGCGTGTCCACTGTTGTTTATACATCTGTTTGATAATGGATTTATGGTCAATATAAGGAGTCCTGAAATTAGATGGTATCACATTTGTAGCACATTTAGCAGCTAAATCTGCCTGCTCGTTTCCTAGTATTCCAGCGTGTCCAGGGATCCAACAAAATATTACTAGCTGTCCATGTCCGTGAAGTTCTAGTAGCTGTGCCCAAATTTTTTGTACCAGCGGATGACTAGGGAAAAATTGACGCTGTAGAGAATTAACAGCACTCAATGAGTCCGTATATATGATGGATTTGGTATACGACTCTTCTTTGATATTCTCTAGAGCTAGAACAATGCCGTATAGTTCTGAGGTATAAGTACTGCATTCAGACGGAAGCTGTCTGGAGATGGTGATATATGGTAATACTACAGCGGTACCAACTTTACTACCAATTTTGGATCCATCTGTATATATTTGAATGAAAGTGCTAAACTCAGAGGAGTGGGTCTTACGAATTTGTCTAATGTTGGAATCTGGAAGGTTATTCTTTCCCCATTGCTGAAAGTGTCTATCAATATGTATCGGGGGCATTTGCCATGGCTGGGTTTCCATGCTAGTGTCCTGAAGAATGTTAGTAAAATTCAGGTCCCAGCTTGTGATAAGAGCTTGAAGCCTAATGCCAGATGGTTTCTTGAGCCGTGGTTTACTTTCATAAAGTTTACTCCATTTGGGTATAAAGAGATATTGCCATATGGGATGATGTGGAAGACTGCTGATTTTGGCTGCGTAATTTAGTAACAGAACTCGTCGTCGAAGATGTAGCGGTGGCTCATAGGCTTCGGTATATAGACTTAAGATTGGTGAAGTACAAAAAGCCCCCAGTGCAACTCATAGGGCACTATGATGTACAGGATTGAGCCATTTAAGTGCACTCGGTCTGGCCGAGTCATATGCAGGAGACCCATAGTCTAACCTGGATCTAATCAGCGATCGATATAGCTGTAGCAACACGTAGCGATCTGCGCCCCATGACATGGAGGAAATTACTCTCAGAAGATTTAGTTTTCTAAGACAACTTGTACGGATATGTTTTATATGCTCCAGAAAGTTTAATTTTTTATCAAAAATTACACCAAGGAATCTAATACTAGGCTGGAAAGTAATACGATGAGAATCTAACTGTAGGTCTGGATCAGGATGTAAAGAACGTTTCTGACAGAAGTGTACGGCTGTTGTTTTTGGTTTAGAAAGTCGATATCCGTTGTTTTTGGCCCAAGAGACTATTTTGTTAATGGTACCTTGTAGTTGTCTTTCAATTAGTTGCATATTTTGAGAGTGACATGAGATGGCAAGATCGTCAGCATATAGGTATGCGTCAACTGTATTAGGTATACACTTGGTTATGGCATCAATCCTAATGGCAAAGAGTGTGGCGCTCAACGCTGAACCTTGGGGAACTCCCTCTTCTTGTACATATGCTCGAGACAATGATGAATGGAATCGGACTTGAAATGATCTATTGCCTAGAAAGTTTTTAATGAATATCGGCAGATGACCCCGAAGTCCACATTTATGTAAGTCCTGAAGAATCCCATATCACCAAGTTGTATCGAAGGCTTTCTCTATGTCAACGCATATCATGACTAGGTGCTCATTTCTGAGGAAAGCGTTCCGGATATTTGTTTCTGCTTTGATAATGAGATCAAGTGTAGATCTTCTTCTCCGGAAGCCATGTTGGTTTGGACTTAGAATGTTTTCCGTTTCTAGAAACCATGTCAATCTAGCATTAACTATTTTTTCTAATGTTTTTCCCAGACAACTGGTTAGAGAAATAGGGCAGTAGTTTCTGGGATCTGTGTGGTCTTTTCCTGGTTTCGGGAAAGCCAGCACATAAGAATGGCACCAGCTAACAGGGTAATACTCCTCTAGAAAAATTCTGTTATACAGTTGTAATAGGGCAGTTAATGAATCCTCACTTAAATGAAAGATCATGGTGTAAAAAATTCCATCGGGGCCTGGAGCACTATTCTTTAATCGGGAAAGTGAGAATATTACCGGCAGAATTACTTAACAAGTACAGGTCACTGTTGAACAAAAGCCGAGAATTAGGGTTGAATTTGAAAGTGTCTGCAATTCTGCCCAGACACGATAGGAGGGAGTATATGATGAGAGCCTTGTCGATCAATTCGGCCCTGGAAAGATTGTGCAAGGCTCAAGGGGTAGAATTTTTTTCAGCCTGGACTGTACTTGTTAACAGGAGAGATTGCTTCTACAGGGATGGGATACACTTAAATAGAAAGGTTGCAAGAATATTTGCTGATGCTATCGAGGCAGTGTTAGGTGGGTCGGAAAACTGCTAGCTTGGGGGGAGACAAAGACCAATAGATTGACAGTAGCCACTGGCATAGGTGAAAGAGATTCTTGCACTGCTTCTATTAGAATGAGCAGAAGCCTGAAAAACAAGATGCATGGTATTTCAGAGACTGCTGGGAGCCATTGCGGTACAAGTAAACACATGGGTTGTGTTAGGGTAGCTAAGAATAGAAACAGGTGCAGGTATACTTGCGTGTACACCAATGCTAGGAGTTTAGTAAATAAATTTGATGAATTTGAGGTATTGCTCAAAACATCGAAGGCAGATATTGTTGGGATATCAGAGACGTGGTGTCACACAGATATAAGGGATGCGGAACTGCAATTTGGGGAGTACAACGTCTACAGAAAGGATAGACAGGATAGGAAGGGGGGAGGGGTTATGCTATTAGTTAAGAAACACATAAAAACCAAGGAAGTGAAGCCAGTCGACATCGCTGGACAGTGCAGTGTGGAGTCAGTTTGGTGTGACATAAACATTGGGAGATCAAAATTGAGAGTAGGAGTGTGCTATAGGCCTAATGACTCTGATGAGTATAATAAGGAACTGTACAGGGAAATAGAGTGGGCCAGTAAATCAGAGTGTCTTATAATGGGAGATTTTAATTTCCCAGATATTGACTGGATTTTGGGAGCTGGTTACTCACACACTAGCAGGGCTTTTGTGGATTTATTGGATGATTGTTTTCTACATCAGCATGTTCGGGAGGCAACTAGAGGGAGTAATACTCTTGATTTGATTATCAGCAGTGATTCTTCATGCATTAAGAATCTGCAGATAAATGAACCACTAGGTGGCAGTGATCACAGTGTGCTGAAGTGGGATTTACTCAAAGAGGTAACTACCATTAGGGGTAAAGGGAAGGGTTATTGCTTCCGTAAAGGCGACTACGATGGACTGAGACAGTATTTAAATTCTATACAGTGGGACCAACTGATGATGTTACCAACAGCAAATTCAAAATGGGAAGCATTCAAAGAACTTATCTTGGAAGCTACTAGGCTTTACATACCAACTAAGAAATATTGTTCAAGGTTTAGGCCAAAATGGATGTCAGATGAACTAATGAGGCATATGGCAGAGAAGAAAAATGCATGGGATACATACAAATTAACACATGACACAGAAGCCTATGACAGATACAAGTTGATATGCAACCAAGTTACAAAGGAGGTTAGGCAGGCGAAGGCAGATTACGAGAAATCCTTGGCAAGGGATGCAAAGAAAAACAGCAAAGAGTTCTTTACTTATGTAAACTCTGGAAGGAAGGGGATGAATCAGATTGGTCCACTTGATATTGATGGGTCAAGTGTTGATGATCCTGCTCAGGTAGCTAACAAACTAAATGAATATTTTGCATCGACATTCACACATGAGGAGTTATTCAGCGAGGGGAATGCCAGAGGTGTATTCAACTCTAGCAGTAAGCTACAGCTACAGAATCTTGAAATAACTGGGAGTAAAGTGGAGGAGAAACTGTTGAAGATAAACACAAGAAAGGCACCTGGGGTGGATGGGATCTATCCAGTTATATTAAAGGAGGCAGCAAAGGAAGTAAGCAAACCCTTAGCCATAATTATGAGAGCTTCCTTGGACTCAGGGGAGGTACCCATAGACTGGAAATGTGCAAATGTGACCCCAATTCACAAAGGAGGATCAAAGGCTGACACAAGTAATTATAGACCTGTGAGCTTAACTTCTGTTCCAGGAAAATTAATGGAGGCACTGGTTAAAGAAGCACTGCAGGATCATTTAGACAAGACTTCAGTTATAGCTCAGACACAGCATAGTTTTGTTAAGGGAAAGTCTTGCCTGACCAACTTGATTGGATACTGTGATGCAGTCACAAAAGAACTGGATGCAGGGAATAACTTTGATATTATATACTTGGATCTTAGAAAGGCTTTTGATACTGTTGCACATGGAAGACTGCTACACAAATTGGAGCAGTGTGACATTGGAGGCAAATTGCTGCTATGGATAAAGGGGTGGTTGAGGGGGAGAAGACAGAGAGTGGTAATCAATGGACACTGCTCATCGTGGACTGATGTTATTAGTGGAGTCCCTCAGGGCTCAGTGTTGGGTCCATTATTGTTTTCTGTATTTATAAATGATATTGATGATGGTATATCAGGCTTAATGTCCAAGTTTGCAGACGATACAAAGGTTGGCAGGGTTGTCAAGGACACTACTGACACTATGCTGCTGCAACAGGATCTGGAAAGGTTGAGCAGATGGGCTGAGAGGTGGCAAATGAAGTTTAACATTGACAAATGTAAAGTACTACATATGGGAAACAGCAACCCCAGAGCAACGTATCAACTCTGTGGTACAACACTGACAGTGGTAGAGAATGAAAGGGACTTGGGGGTGGTTGTGCAGGCAGATATGAAGTTCTCTGAGCAGTGCAGACGGGCTGCAAGAGTAGCTCATGGAGTATTGTCAATGATATACAGGAATTTTTCCAGCAGGGATAAGGAGGTGATTATTCCCTTGTATAAGGCAATGGTAAGGCCACACCTAGAGTACTGTATACAGGTCTGGAGGCCTCATTTCAAGGATGTAGAGCTGCTGGAACGAGTACAGAGAAGGGCAACAAGATTAGTGAATGGAACAAAGGGGTGCTCTTACGAAGAAAGGCTTAAGTTTTGCAAATTACAGTGTCTGGAGACTAGGCACCAGCGAGGTGATCTGATAGAGGTGTATAAAACCTTGAATGGTTTAAGCATGCTCAATGCTGATGGGATTCTTCCTCTAGTTCAGAAAAATCACCTGAGAGGGCATAAATTCAAATTGAGGAAAGACAGATGTAGGATAGACGTGCGGAAATTTGCCTTTAGCCAGCGGGTGGTTGGTTGGTGGAACAGACTTCCATCCCTTGTGGTGGAGGTTGATAGCCTAAATAAGTTTAAGGCTCAGCTGGACAGGTATTTTGAACGAACAGAGGGGTGAAGTGGAAGTGGTTTTTTTTTTTTTTTTTTTTTGGCTGATGCTGCATAAGCTTGCTTTCTTGCATCAAATGCCTCTACTAATGCTAATGCTAAAGTGCACTGCGCAATTCAATCATGGTCAGAGGTAGGTTATACGAATATGGCACGGCAGTATTACATTTTAGTTTGTATTTTTCTGTCCAGGATTTTAACAATTGAAATGCTGGTTCATATGTGGCAACAGCTGAAAGTGTTTCAAATGAATTACCTAAGATATTGGCAATCTCCAGAGGTTCAGAAATTTCCTTCCCGCTTACAAGTAGAATAGGAGAAATTGTTTGTGAGTATTTGCCATTAATTTGTTTGATTTTTTTCCATATTTTAGAAGTATCTGTGGATCTGTTTATGGTGGAAGCGAAACGTGCCCATGCTTCTTTTTTACTCTCTCGTCTTATATGACGAGCTTTAGCTCTGGCTCTCTTAAACTGTAGGAGGTTGGCTGTAGTTGGATATTTTCGAAACAGATTCCAGTACTTATTTCTTTCTTTTTTAGCATTGTTACATGCTAATTACTAATTAACAATGTAACAATGTAACAATTGTTACATTGTTACATTCCACCACATTTTTGGATGAAGCCTGATTTTGGATGAAGATTTTGGAATAGCAGGCTCCGATGCTTTCATTATTTTTCGTGTAGTATACCTGACTGCAGAATCAATTGTGAGGGTTGTTATGACGGCAGTATCTATTCGAGCTATTTCCTGGTATTTAGTCCAGTTAGCCTTTTCAAATTTCCAGCTTGTCCTAATTTCTCTCTGGGGAGGAGAACTTGAGCTGAAAGTACAGATGATAGGAAAGTGATCGCTACCACAAGGGTTATCAGTAACAGTCCAGTCTATGATAGGAAATATTGTTGGGGAGCATATTGAAAGATCAATAGCTGAACTTGAACCAGATGGAGAGTGTATGTATGTGTGATCACCACTGTTTAGAATAGTTAGATTATGTTTATCTAAAAATTTTTCTATTATCTGTCCTCTAGAGTCAAGATGTTGGGGGGTGATAGCCATTCCAGTCACCCATAATACAAAAGGGAACAGGTATTTGCTTAACTATATCATCTAAATCATCAAGGCTGTATGAATGGTTTGGCGATAGATACAACGAAACTAATGTTACTGTTATACCAATGGTGACACGAACTGCAACTGCCTCTAAAGATGTTTGCATGGGGATAGGTCTACAGGGAACTACAGAGTTCACTATGACTGCTACTCCTCCATGAGCTGAATTAGAGGAACTTCTATCTTTTCTATATATAGTATAATGCTTAATTGTCATAGACACTGTATTTGTGAGATTGGTTTCTTGAATGCACACTGCAACAGGCTTATATTTACTTCATAGATCGTAAAAGTCATCTACGTTACCACGGAGCCCACGGCAATTCCACTGAATAACTGTACTCATTGTTTGGTTTTAACTGGTGTCTGCTAACATCCGTGAAGTAGTCTGCTTACGCCTGTCTATTTTTCCCCTTTTCCTTCTTTGAGAATACTGGTCTGCCTGTGTCGATGTCATCTTCTGGATGAATTTCAAGAATTGTATCGTCATCGTCTGCTTTTTCATCGATGTCCATGGTATCAGATCTGAGTTTGTATTTATCACTTCTTTCAGAGCTCTTGATTTGTTCTTTCTGTTGCTGTTTGGGATTCTTATCTGGAGGAACTGTTACTGGTGTATTTACTTCTTTTGTTACATATCTGGAGGGAGAGTGTTCCTTTGATGAAGAAAGTACTGATTTAGCCCAACCAGATATAGAGATATTTGGAGGGACTGAGCAGTCAGTTTGAGTTGATATTGAGCATAGTCATTGAGTAATTGATGCATACGTAGATGATTTGACAGGAGTTGTAAATTGTTTTTTTGCCTCTTGATATGACACCTTATGCTCTATTTTATATTTCTGAATATTCTTCTCTCGTTTCCACTGATCGCAGTCCTTAGAGAAGGCAGAATGATTTCCATGGCAATTAGGACAGTTTTGAGTTTCCTTGTTACAATCAGTATGTGTGTGTTCTTTAGAACCACAAGCAGCACAAGTGACTACACCTCTGCATACCATTTGCGAATGACCAAATTTTTGGCACTTGAAGCACCGTACCGGATTGGGAATGTATGGTCTAACATGACATCTGAGGTATCCAGCCTTTATAGTTGTGGGGAGAATTGGTGTTTTAAAAGTCAGTATAACTGTCCGAGTAGGGACAAGCTCTCCATCTCTTTTGATCAAAATTCTTTTGGCGTGGATTACATCCTGGACAAGTTCATTTTCCGATACATTTAGGAGATCCCATTCTGATATTACCCCTTTAGAGGAGTTCAAGGTGGCATGTGGGGTAACCTTTGTGGAAATTCCACCAAAGGTAGAAATTTTCAGGAGTCTCTCTGCATGTCTATGTTCATTCATCTCCACTAATAAATCTCCAGATCTTAATCGACGAACCATTTTTGGAGGGCCAGCCACATTTTCGAGACATTTCTGAATCAAAAATGGAGATAACTTACTCAGTGGTTGGTCTGTGGAGGAATGCAATATTAAAAAGAGAGGAGCAGAATAATCTGTCCCTTCTTTTTTTTGTCTCTTGGCATGGGATGGGTTTAAGTCATGATCTAGGTCATGCCTATCTAGATCTGGATCAGTAGATCCGCAGCTGGACTGTTTTGTGTTTTCCATTACTGCTCCTTTTAGCCCTGGGAGAGTGGATTTCTTCTCCCAGACTTCCAGCCCCGCCACGTGGAGGCAGGAGCGGTGCCACCAGTGACCAAACGATAAAGAGATTAGTTGTTAGTGTGTTAATAAGTTATTCCTATATACAAAAAGAAAGGTGTCTTGCCTTTTTGTCAAGTAAGCTAACTTCTTTACTTCAGAAGTGCAAAATTAAATAACTTCAGAAAAATAACACTATTCTATAATCAACCGCTCTTTTAAGTAAATCGCTTTCAAAATCGCTTAGAAATCGCTATAGTCACTCGCTTGGCACTCGGGGCCATAATTTCCAAGAAAATGGGATAAAATCTGGGATTTGCATAATTTGCTGAATGAGCTAAAGGTGCTAGAACGGATTGATAAGTAAAGAGGACAGCCTGCAAAAAAGTGGCAAACTGTAAGTTGAGTCTGACAGGACGTGCACTGAGGTGGATCCTCTCCCAATAATAAAAACAGGTGTGTAATATGAGTATGCCCAATTCTCAGTCTTGCCAATACCACTTCTTCTGATCTGTTTTGTCTGAATCCAAACAGCAACAACTCTGATTCTTGTTTGATCTGGTAAAGTTTGTTGTTGATATTATTGTGCCAGATTTGTGACCAGTTTTCATAACACGCCTTGTGAATAAAAGGCTTGTAATCCGTATATGGAACCTGAAGGCACTGTGAGAATGTGGTAAGAGACTGTTTATAAGAAAGATCAGCAGACTCATTTCACGGAATTCCTGAATGTCCTGGTACCCAACAAAATGTTACTGATTGATTGGACTCTTTGCAAGAGAGTAACTGATAATGAATAGCTTTCAATGTAGGATGACAGGCAGAGAAATTCTCCCTTACGGCAAAGACTACACTGAGAGAGTCAGTATAGATTAGGGCTGGTGAAATGGACAGTTTAACAATCTATTCAAGTGCAAGCTTTATGGCATATAGCTCAGCAGTGAAGATACTGCATTTGGCTGGTAATGAGACTGTAACAGTAAATAATGGGAAAACTACTGCTGTAGCACCTACAGCATTGTCAGTTTTAGATCCATCGGTGTATACTGCACAGGAATTGCAGTTGAGGTTAGCATGGGCTGCATGCAACTGTCTAATATTGGCAGAAGCTAAACATCCTTCCCCCATCGGAGAAAGTAGTCATCATGAGGGGACATGAAAATGTAACCAAGGTGGTAAAGGAAGAATGGTGTCCTCTGAAATGTCACTTAGATCAACACTCCAAGTATGAAGAAGTTCTTTAAGTCTGAGCGATGCAGGTCAGTTTTCATGTGGCTTACTCTTATAAAGGGAATTCCACTGGGTATTACACAGGTACTCCCAACTAGGATGGGAAGGGAGACTTTGGATTTTAGTAGCATATTGAGACAGCAATATTTTTCTGTGAAGATGTAATGGAGGGCCATGGGCCTCAACGTAAAGGCTTTGGACCGGAGAAATCCTGAAAGTTCCCAGGGCTGTCCTCAGGGCACCGTGCTGTATGGTGTTCAGCTCGCTAATGTGCTTACTCTAGCAGTGTCATATACTGGAGAAGCATAATCCAGACATGAACGGATTAGGAACTTATACAGGTGTAGGAAAGTACACCGATCAGCTCCCCATTACATGGATGAGACTGATTGAAGTATATTCAAATGCTTTAGAGAAGGTAAAAATGAGTGATGTGAGCTTGGAAGTTTAGCTTGCTATCCAATATCAGTCCAAAAAATCTAACGGTATTAACATGTGGGATTGGAGTTTTGTTTATTTCTAGTTCAGGGTCAGGATTTAGAGCACGTAGCTTGCAGAAGTGGGTGGCAGTGCATTTATTTTCTGACAGTCGATAACTATTCTGTGAAGTCCAGGATTCTATTTTGTTTGTGGCTAGTTGGAGCTGCTGTTCGATGGTGTTCATACTTTTAGACTTACAGGAAATGATAAGGTCATCTGCATACATGTAAGTTTCAACTGTTTTTGGGGGTGTCCCGTGTCATATTGCTAACTCGAATTGAAAATAGTGTTGGATTAAGTACTGAATTTATTGCAATTATTCAGCTTTGGATTAAAATTAAAAAAGATTAAGATTAAAAATTGAAATGAAAAGACTTCTTTTAAAGGAATGAGAACTAAAAATCCCAATTCCAGTCCACTTAACAACAAAAATCAAGAATAACTGTTGTTCTTCATGGATATGTATAAGTGGTTAAAAAGATGGGAGATCATATCTCATGGCAAAATATATAATGGCCTTAATTTGCAGACATTTAAATCCTTTTCACATACATGCCTTACATTATATAAAATTAAAATTTATAAATTTAACTGATTTAAGCCACAGTACATTCTCTTTGGTAAGTTTCAACCTGATCCTTCAGAAAAACAATTTGGATGCAACCATCAATTATCAAATATCACTGTTATTAGAAGTTGGGAAAAAAAATAAGAATAAAAAAAAATTTGCTGCTTTTTTTTTTTTTTTTTTCATTCAAGACAAATTTTAAAACTGAAGATTTATCTCTGCTGTTGCCTGAAATCAATAATATCAAAGAGATAGAAATATATGAAATTAATACCAAACTATCAGATGTTGCAGCTGAAGATTTAGATTTACCTCTACCTGAAGATGTAGCAGGTCTTACTCTGTGTGTATGTGTGTGTGTGTGTGTGTGTGTGTGTGTGTGTGTGTGTGTTTAATCATTCATGAAACAAACAATAATGAAAGGCAAAATGTGTGAATGGAAAGGTAGGAAAGTGTCCCAGATCAGATAAATGCCATCAAATCATTGATTAAACATTACATCAGTATGTAAGATAAGGATATTGAACAAGAGTGTACAATATAGTACAATAAAAGTATTCATAGTGAGCCATTAGGCCAAAACAATTGAAGAAGAGTGTATTAAGTACAATAAAAGCCTTCAATGTGTGCCAATTAGGGCAAAAGAACAAAGATTTAGAATAAAAGTATTCAAAGTGAGCCATGCGGCCAAAAGAACCAATAAAGGCTAAGACAGCTAAGATATAGTTGGTTTTATGCATTATACCCCATAAATATGATTAATAACATAATAATAATGATAATAATAAAGTAAAAGTAAAATAAAGGTAAATAATGTTGATGAGGACTAACACCATTCAATACATCTAATCAATAATTAGCAAAGGCTATCTGTTTCTTTTGTCATCTGCAAGTATAGATAGGTCCAAATAATCAAAAATTTAATATTAAAATTTAGCGGCATACTGGCTCAACAACAGCTAGCCCGGCAGATAGCAGTGAAGCAAACAATACTGAAAGTAAGAGCCAACAATAATTTACATGTGGAATGTTTACCAGTGAAAAGAAAAGGCTATGCTAAAACACACACAACACACAACATATATATATATATATACCGGGTGGTTATAAAATAAGTTTCCCTATTCAGGAGACCCTAGTGGGTATGTCATTTAGGGTATGGGGAAGTGATTTGTAGAAGGAAAAAAAAATTAGTTCTGATTTCTGCCACCAGGGGGAAATGACGCTGCACATATGTAACATCTGCTTATGCAAATGGCATCCTGTTAGATAAATGCAGAAAGGCCAATGCCACCGTCAATAACCATTATGGTTCTTACAAAAAAGGAACGTGTTCTTTTAGTAAAACTGTTCAATACTGAAATTAAAAGGTTTGTTTGCAATACTGAAAATAACTTTTCAGTATTGCAAACAAACCTTTTCAAGAAAAGGCAACTTATCCAGCTCAGCACCAAGTAATTAATAACTTGATTTTGCAAAATGTTTGTGGTGAGTCTGGATTAGTAGTAGTGGCATGTGATGTACGCAGTACTCAAGGCGTGGCCCGTATGAGCTTACGCAGCATCAGCCAAAAAAAAAAAAAATCACACCATTCCCTCCAAATGCCTGTCCAGTTCCTCCTTATATTTATTTAACCTATCAACTTCCACAACAACAGATGGAAGTTTGTTCCAGCAATTAACCACCCGCTAGCTAAAGGCAAATTTCCGCACATCTATTCTACATCTGTCCTTTCTTAATTTGAATTTATGCCCCCTTAGGTTCGTAATCTGAACAAGTGGAAGGATCCCATCAGAATTCAGCGTGCTCAACCCATTCAAGGCCTTATACACCTCAATCAGATCACCGCGCAGGTGCCTAGTCTCCAGCCACTCCAATTTGCAGAACTTAAGCCCCTCTCTTGGTAAGAGGATACCTTCATTCCCCTCACCAATCTTGTTGCCCTTCTCTGTACATGCTCAAGTAAATCTACATCCTTCCTAAAATGAGGCCTCCAGACCTGTACGCAGTACTCAAGGCGTGGCCTGACCATTGCCTTATACAGAGGGACGATCACCTCCTTTTCCTTGCTAGCAAAATTCCTATATATATATCATTGACAAAACCCCATGACTTGCCCTGGCAGCCTGTCTGCATTGCTCAGAAAACTTCATATCTGACTGCACAATTACTCCCAGGTCTTTTTCATTTTCTACCACCTTAAGTGTAGTACCACACAGTTGGTACGTTTCTCTGGGGTTACTTCTACCCATATGCAGTACTTTGCATTTGTCAAGGTTAAACTTCAGTTGCACTTCTTAGCCCATCTGCCCAAATTATCTAGATCCTGTTGCCGTACCACACTGCCATTACTGTCATTAACAACCCTGCCAACCTTTGTATCATCTGCAAACTTCGATACTAAGCCTGATATACCTTCATCAATATCATTGATAAATATACAAAACAACAGAGGACCCAACATCAAACCCTGTGGGACTCCACTAATAACATTAGTCCACGAAGAGCAGCACCCATTAATTACCACCATCTGTCTTCTCTCACTCAACCATCCTTTTATCCATTGTAGCAACTTACCCTTAATACCATTCTGCTCCAATTTGTACAATAGTCTTCCATGCACAACAGTGTCAAAAGCTTTCCTGAAATCCAAATATATGATATCAAAATTATTTTTTGCATCCAGTTCCTTTGTAACCACATTATAATATCCTATCAAATTTGTCAGACAAGACTTTCCCTTAACAAACCCATGCTGTGTCTGAATTATTGCTGCAGTCTTGTCTAGATGATCCTGCAATGCATCTTTAACCAGTGACTCCATTATTTTACCCGGAACAGAAGTTAAACTAACTGGTCTGTAATTACTCGTGTCACCCTTCGATTCCCCCTTTGTGAATTGGGAATATATTTGCACATCTCCAGTCCGCAGGGACCTCCCCTGAGTCCAAGGATGCTCTCATAATTATGGCTAAGGGTTTGTTTAGTTACAAACACTTAGCCATAATTAGTTGACAAAGAAAAGGCTACAGACTGGTTGTGCTCTGTACGGTCCATTCTTGAAAAATATGAAGCAAAGGTTATTTTTAATCTTGACAAGACAGGTTTATTTTATAATTTGCTGTCAAACAAGTAATCAAAAACTCACTGTTCTGTTATTCTGCAATTCAGATGGCAGTACAAAACTATGCCCACTTGTGATTGATAAGTTTTCCAAGCCAAAATGTCTTAAAGAAGTTAACCAACTTCCCTGTGATTATGAAGTCAATAGAAATGCTTGGCTTACAGTCAAAATTTTTCAGTCTTCGTTATCAAAAATTGAGAGAATGGCTTCAGAAAAAAGGGAACATTTTGATGCTTGTAGATCACTGTAGAGCACATTCTGCCAAGACACTTAAGTTGACAAACATGCAGCTGTTGTTTTTACCTCCCGATACCGCCAGTTTTATGCAGCCACTGGATCAAAGCATTATTTATAATCTCAAGAGAGGTTATAAATAGAGCAAGCCTGATAAGGTACTTGATCTGCAATATAGGAGGGGTTAATTTTCAGCCAAATTGTAATGCTATCCGAAATCATGTTATTGCTTGGGACAGTATTGCATCAAGTGTAACACTCAACTGCTACAGAAAGAGTGGCTAGGGAGAGAATATCATCAAAAAATATGATCTAGCAGACAAATGTGATAGCAACATTCATCTGCTGGAATGGGGGAATTTGAGGGAGCATATGGATTTTGTTGGCAAATTTGAAGAGTTTGTGAAGGTGCATGATGAAGTTGCAATGCCAACACCAGAAGAGATGCTGAGTATCAAACAAAACAGTGATATTTTTGTTACCAGCAAAAGTGAAGAAGTGCACACATTGCCATCAAAAAAAGATGTCCAAAATGCATTGGACATAATAGAGAGTGTTGGCTTGCAATAACATTGATAAAGAAACAACTATTGCATTTGATACTGTCTGTGCTATAGTTAAAAATGTATAGGACAAAAACTGTTCCAACAACATTGGATTCTTTCTTTAAATTAGATTAATTTATTAAAAGTTAATGGTTTGTATATCACTTTTTATATTAAGACCTTTTATATTTTAGTAACACAGTAAAAAGTATAAATATTTTATATTTATACTTTTTACTGTGTTACTAAAATATTGTATACGTAAACCCCCGCTATTTGCAGTAGCTATATTTGCGGTGGCTAGTTTAACATAAAACAAAATCTAAAAAAATGTGAATTTTAAAGTGCCACAAACATTTTCCGCCATAAAAAATATGGGTGTGACTGAAATCATCTTGCCCAGTCAAAACAGTGCTCAGTGGGTGGGGGGAGAGGGGTAACACAATCAGGAGTGCAGATGTTTCCCACTAATCCTTGTTCAGTATGTGTTATTGCTTGTCATAGAAGACTTCGTCATTTGCTTTTAATTGATATTCTTACAAAAGTGAAAAATCTACCATTCTGCAATGTGTTAACGGTTAAAAGAAAGTGACTTTATTGTGGACAAGTTCTTTTCTAACCCCTACAAAAATACGGCTACGAATAACAAGGGGATTGTGAAAAGATCAAAGAAGGTGATAACATTAGTGAATAAAATTTAGTTATTACACAAAATTTTTAATGGTGACAGTGTCGCACCAGTGGCAAAACATTATAAAATTAATTAGTCAACAGTATGATCAATCAAGAAAATCGGAAGAAAAAATCTGCCATAGCGCCCGTGAAAATGTGCTAATTGCTTCAAAAATTTGCTCAGTAACTCGTGATGTTAAATTAGAAAAATGGAAAAGGCTTTAAATCTGTGGATAGAAGGCCGAACTCAAAATAAAATTCTGTTCAGTTCACTCATTGTTCATGAAAAGGAAAAACACCTTTATCAACACTTTAAGAGAAACTAGTGATAGGACTGGAGGGGATAAATTTTTTTAGCTAGCAGAGGCTGGTTTGAATGGTTTTAAAATCGATATGAGCCTTCTAACATGAAACTTGTAGGCGAGTCTGAATCAGCAGATTTAGTGGCTGCAGAAAGTTTCCCGGCTCAATTTAAAAAATTAATTATGGATAAAGGATATGTTCCCAAACAGGTGTTCAATGTAGATGAAACTGGGTTGTTTTGAAAGAGAATACCAGCCAGAACATACTTAACACAAAATGAAAAATCTGCTCCTGGGTTCAAAGCTTCCAAAGATAGGCTTCTCTTTTGTTTTGTGCAAATACTAGTGGACACATGATCAAACCGATGCTCGTGTATAAATCACAGAATCCACTTGCTTTGAAGGAAAAGAATAAAGAACATCTTCAAGTTTATTGGAAATCCAATAAAAAAGCCTGGGTAACAACTACACTTTTTAGAGAGTGGTTTAATGATAGCTTTGTGTGAGAAGTGGAAAGTTACTGAGCTTCAAAATCTTTGCCTTTCAAAGTTCTGCTTCTTATTGATAACGCACAAGGACATCCAAGCAGTCTAGCATTTGACAACTCAAATGTTGAAACTGTTTTTGCCAACCAACACTACATCACTTTTACAACCACTAGACCAAGGTGTGATTGCTGCATCTAAGTTCTATTATGTTAGGAGAACTTTTACTGGCTTAATTGAAAAAATGGAAAGGGAGTCAGACTTAACTGTAAGTCAAGGTTGGAAAAATTATAACATCGCAGATTGCCTGATCAACATCAAGGCATCAGTTGATGAGATAAGAGCATCTACAATTAATGCGTGTTAGCGAAAACTGTGGCCAGAAGTGGTTGTTACTAAACAATCTCCAATGTCAATGAACTGATTGCCGATATTGTAGCAATTGCACAGATAATAGAAGCGGGCTTTGAAAACATCAATGCAACATACATTCAGGAACTTATTGAGATTTATGCAGATGAATTTACAATAAAATAGTTGGATGAATTAGTGACAAAGTCAAATGAGAAACAAAATGATCCTGAGGAGGAAAATCTCGACATTGTTAGACCAGAATTAAATAACAAATCATTAAAGGAAATCTTTAGCCTCTCCATATACCTTTCAGGAAAGGGGGTGGAAATGGATCTAATTTGGAAAGAAGCATCAAGTTTAAACAATTATTCTTGCCTTACTGGGAAATCCAAAAGGAGCTCAATAAAAAAATTAAGAAACAAACTTCGATTATGAGTTATTTTTCACCCAGCAACCTATATTCTTGATATATTTTTGAAAGATTTGTTTGAAATTTCTAATAAATGTTACATTTAATATTACATTGTTTCTTATTTTCCTTTCAATACTTTATGCTTGTATTTTACTATGCACTGTCTATGTTTGTCTATGTACATAGTCATTATGTAGATACATAGAATACATACATAGACAAAAATTTTAGACTAGTTTTTCTTATATATTTCATACTTTAGAATGGAACCCTTTTATTACTATGGGCACCATAACTCAGTATTCACATTTTCAGTATTCGCGCCATTTCTCAGGAATGCAACCCCCGTGAATAGTGAAGGTTTACTGTATATCAAAATATATACTGTACAATACAGTCATCCCTCAATTCGCACAGTTTTTCTATTGCGTGGCAGGTATTTACTACCAAAATTTTAGATTGCACAGCAAGTTTCGCTATCTGCATGATTTTTGTTTACAAAGCTTCAAAAATAGGAATGAAGAGCAGATTTTGAAAATTTATTTATGTTTTTTACATGATTGAAGATTTCATTGAAGGAGAAACATTTGATCATAATAATGTAAAATTCCACAGAATTCCAGCTACTGGTATTATTGCAAATGCAATAAGATCGAGTTTACTACCTGTTTAGGTGCCTCCGTAGCCAGGTGGGCAGGAGCAGCAGTGCATAGTACACGCTTCTTGATTAGACCGGGGTTCGAGCCCGTGACCACCAAATACGGAGGATGCGGAAAGGTCAGGGAATGACCACCACATATCCCAGGAGCATATGGCCTTAGTTTCTCCTAAATACCAAATAACTAAAAATGCTCCTAAAAATCAAATAACAAATGACAACAACTACCTGTTTATAATAGATTGCACTAACAGAAAATCCAAATAAAAAGGAAAGTGCAAATTGTTTTATGGTCAGAGCTCCAGAAATGTGCTTTAAAAAATATCACAAAGGCGTTCAAAACTGACTCTTATAACCATACATAGCAATAAATGGTGGTGTGTTTGGTTATTTTTGAAACAACTTTCTCATTTGGGAACCCCCTTCATCAGCATTCCTACGTTAGCTGTTCAGATAGAATCTTTTTCTGGTTCACGCAATGTAAAGTGTTTTAATTGGTAAGCATTGCTTTTGCTGATTTAATATTTCTCTTCTATATAAAGTATGTGTTTAATTAGTGCCTAAAATGAAAGCTACAACAAAAAAATTTTAAATTTAGAGGAAAAATTAAAAAATCATTAAGGAGTTAGGAAAAGGTTGTGACATTGGCCAAGAAATACAACATAAATGAATCAAATATTTGACGAATTAGGGGAAATTCTGAGAAAATTAAAAGTTCAGTTATCTGTTCCACATCATTGGCTGCAGAAAAGCACTACAAAAGTGAGAAATCCTATAATAGGGCGCCTCTGTAGCCAGGTGGGCAGGAGCAGCAGTGCGTAGCACATGCATTTGCAATAATACCAGTAGCTGGAATTCCACAGAATTCCAGCTACTGGTATTATTGCAAATGCAATAAGATCGAGTTTACTACCTGTTTAGGTGCCTCCGTAGCCAGGTGGGCAGGAGCAGCAGTGCATAGCACACGCTTCTTGATTAGACCGGGGTTCGAGCCCGTGACCACCAAATACGGAGGATGCGGAAAGGTCAGAGAATGACCACCGCATATCCCCGGAGCAATATGGCCTTAGTTGCTAATGCTCCTAAGGGAAAAAAAAAAAATCCTATAATAGAGAAAAGTGAGAAATCCTATAATAGAGAAAACTGAAAAAAAATTACTTTCTTTCTGGATAGAATATCTTAATCAAAAAAGAATGCCTCTTAGTTCAGATATTATTTGCACCAAAAGATAGGTTAGCACTTTTGTTATGTGGCAATGCAGAGGGTGACTTTAAGTGTAAATTTTTAATCGCTTACAAGAAGCCAGTCCATCAAATGCAGACAACTTAAAATGATAAAAATGAAGAAGATGCACGCAAAAATTTGACTGCAAAGAGATTAGCTGAGTTTTTAAGACTTGCAAATCAGCTTAGTCAAGAAGCTTTGGATATGGATCCTAATTTGGAGAGGAGTTTAAATTTTTGCAGAACTTTATCATTAGCTTTAGTTCCTTATGAAGAAATTTATATAGAAAAACAGCGTGCTTCTAAGCAAACAATTTTAACTAATTTTTTTCAAAAAGTACCAGATATTGTTGCAAGTTTATCAAAGGAATGCAGCGACAAACAAGCAATGAATTTAGATTGAAAATCTAGAGGTAAGCTTCTTTTTTTTTTTTTTTTTTATGTACAGGTACGGAACCCTCATTAAGTCATATAAACTATTTTTGCATTGCATGGATTTGGACTGCAAGGTGTTTTCCCGGAACGTAACCCACCCACCCCGCAAATCAAGGATGATTGTATTTTCATTTCCGTTAATTGCTTTTCTCTTAGTTTATCTTACAAATACAATCTATAAAAAATGTGTTATTCCTATTACTGTATTATTAGACAAGGTTTTGTTTTTATTATTTTTTTAAATTTTATTTCATTAATTTCAATTAATTTATTTTTGATATTATTATTTATTATTCTTAGATATACAGAATATACCAAAAAAAGGGTAAGATTTTGATACCTTTGGGGGAACTTTGTTATTACAAAATGAGAAAATTTAGGTGAACTTTGTATTAAAGAGATTCAACTGTTGTATTAAAGATGCACAACTGTTGTGCATCTTATTATTGTATATAGTGTTCTCCAAGTTATTAAGGAGAGTGTGAATGTTGATTTCTAACTACAACTGGAGGAATTTCTAAAGACCTCTCTATCAAAGTTGTAGTTAGCCAATTCAAGGCAGGAGTACAGTTTTTTTGAGTTATTCCAGTTTTTTTCAGTCTACATTACATGCAAATTGGTCCATGAACACATATATACAGACAAAAATACACAATGGTGCAATACAGTCCAAGTCATTGATGGATTTAACACCATAAAACAATAAATATATAAAATAAAATAAAATAATAAATAAATAAAAATATAATAAATAAATTAAAAATAAAATGGAATTTTATTTTTATTGGAATAAAGAATAAATATTTTTAGTTACCCGTGTCAAAAATAAATTTTCTGTTTATACTCTGGAATGGCCTCATAGGGTCAGAGGAGTTCACAACCAGAGTGAATACATGAAAATCACAATTGCATTTTGCAGTTATTATAAATACAATGTTCTTAAAGCGCAGTTAACTAAAATTTGTACAACTGCACCCTCGTTTGAACATACAGCTATTGCAGGAAATAAATGTAGAAAACTTTGAAGTGAAACACTTGCAAATGTCCAGCACTGTTTCTCTGCTCTTGCAGTGGTGGCTGAACTTTCTATGCCTTTTTAATGGAAATGGAAAAAAATAATCAACAAGAGTGGCCACTCTGTACAGTGTGACAATGAACAGCAGAGAGTATCAGTGGAGAAACTGATATTGTGAAAGCAAATCAATTTGTAGGTAGACTTATTCTTGATTTCTATTCCTTTTTTTTTTTGATTAATAAAGAATATGAATGTAAATGAACATCTTGAAATTAAATGTATGGCAGCAAACTTCTGACTTTCAAAAAGTTGGAGATCAGACATTTGTAAGGGGAAAAACAGGAAGTTTCTAGGCCAGTACAGTATGCATCCAACCTTCAGTTCATCTAACATTTTTCTCTTAGATTTCTTCGGATTTTCAATTAAGCATCAACTGATATAGATTGCTTTGAGAAAGTAGTACTTCCGACTTTTCCCTGCTCAGCAATACTGAGTCAAAGTCTATTAATAACAATGGCCATACTCTCAACAGTTGGATGCCAGAAACATTTCCAAAGCTTCACCAGAAAGAGAAAACCTGAACTCAGATTTCTTTTTTTTTTCTAACTTGGGTGAATATTCACTATCATTTGGTTTTTCTAACCTGCTGAATATTCTCACAGCATTGCTATGAGGAATTTTAACATGTCAAGCATGATGTTGGATAATCTGTTATATTTCAAAGTTTTCTTGTGTACTTATCACTTCCCAAAACCAGAACCACTTTACATCAATTCTTTCAAATTTCATAATATTTCTGAAATTATGAGAAATTATGCTGCAAAACAACTGCTGATTCATCTATTTTATTAGGACATATGATGCAAGAAAGCAAGCTTATATACAGCATCAGCAAAAATTATATGGCATCAGCAAAAAAAAAAAAAAAATTCCCACTTCATTCATCCATTCACTCTAGAAGTCTGTCCAAGTCTTCCTTGAATTTATTTAAACTATCTACTTCTACAACGACAGATGGAAATTTGTTTCAGCAATCAGCTACCCACTATCTAAAGGCAAATTTACACTCATCTATTCTACAACTGACCCTCCTCAATTTAAATTTATGTCCCCTCAGGTTCGTAATCTCAGCAAGGGGAAGAATCCCATCACCATTAAGCCTGCTCAAACCATTCAAGGCCTTATACATCTCAATCAGATCGCCTTGCAGGTGCCTAGTCTCCAGATGCTGGAACTTTCAGAACTTAAGCCTTTCTTAGTAAGAGGACCCCTTTGTTACCTTCAACAATCTTGTTGTCTTTCTCTGTACTTGTTCAAACAACTCTCCATCCTTCCTAAAATGAGGCCTCCAGACCTATAACGCGGTACTCAAGGCATAGTCTGACCACTGCTTTATACAAAGGTATAATCACCTCCTTTTTCTACTAGCAATATTCCTGTATATCATTGAGAGACCCCATTACTTGTCTGCACTTCTCAGAAAAATTCATATCTGACTGCACAATTACCTCCAGATCTTTTTCAATCTCCACTAACCTGAGTATAGTACCACACAGTTGGTACATTTCTCTGGGGTTACTGCTACCCATATACAGTACTTTGCATTTGTCAATGTTAAACTTCAGTTGCCACTTCTCCTGCCCAAAGTTTCTAGCTCCTGTTGCAATAGCATACTGTCATTAACAATTTATCCACTATTTATCCATGCCAACTTTTATGTCATCTCCAAACATCAACATTAAACCTGATATACTTTCATCAATATCATTGATAAATATACAAAACAAAGATGGGCCAAAAACCTAAACCTGGGGGACTCAACTAATAATATCAGCCCACAAAAATAGAAGTATCACACTGATTACCACTCTCTGTCTTCTCATACTCAACCATCCTTTTATCCATTGAAACAACTTGCTCCTAATGCCATACTGCTCCAATTTTTACAGTAGTCTTCCATGTGCAACAGTATCAAAAGCTTTCCTGAAATCCAAGTATATGATATTAAAATTATATTCTGCATCCAGTTCCTTTGTGACCACATCATAGTATCCAATTAACTTGGTCACACAAGACTTCCCCCTTAACAAACCCATGCTGTGTCTGAACTATAACCACAGTCTTGTCTAGATGATCCAGCAATGCTTCTTTAATCAGTGACTCCATTATGGAACAGAAGTTAAACTAACAGGTCTGTAATTACTCGTAACACCGATTGATCCCCTTTGTGAATTGGGGAAACATTTGCATATCTCCAGTCCATGGGGACATCCCCTGAGTCTAAGGACGCTCTCGTAATCATGGCTAAGGGTTTGCTAACTTCTTTGCCACCTACTTTATATAACTGGATAGATCCCATCCACCCCAGGTGCCTTTCTTATATTTAACTTCAACAATTTCTTCTGCAATCTGCTCTCATTATTACAAAATCATTTAGCTCCCTGTTGAGTTTAATAAGCTTCTGTCCATGACTTCCCTACAAAAATTTCTTTGTGTGAAAGAACATAGATGCAATATACTCAATTCAGTTTGTCAACTATCTGAGCAGGATCATCAACAGTTGATCACGTGAACCAATCTGATTCATCCCATTCGTTCTAGAGTTTATATAAGTAAAGAACTCTTTGTTGTGTTTCTTTGCATTCCTTTACCAAAGATGTCTCATAATCTGCCTTTGCTTCCCTAACCTCCTTTGTTTGGTTTTTATTGCACATGGACAAAACTCCTTTGTGATTTATATGCATCCCTTGCATTTTTCTTCTCTCCCACGAGTCTCATTACTAGATCTGACCTCCATTTAAGTCTAATGAACAGCATTTCTTAGATGGTATGAAAAGCCTAGTAGCTTCAAATTTTAATTCCTGAATGTTTCCCATTTATAATTTGCTGTTGGTAACATCATCATCAGTTGATCTCACTGCATAGAATTTAAAAACTGTATGAGACCACTTACGAAAGCAAAAACCCTTCCCTTTACCCCTGATGGTAATGACATCTTTAAGTAAATCCCAAATCAGTACACTGTGATCACTGCCACTTAGTGGTTCCTTTATCTGCAAATTCTTAATGCACGAATAATCACTGATAATCAGATCAAGAGATGCTGATAATCAGATTACTCCCTCTGGTTGCCTCTCGATCATACTGTTGGAGAAAACAATCATCCAATAAATCCACAAACGCCTTGATAGTGTGCAAGTGATCAAACTCAAGTTCCATCAATACTTGAGAAGTTAAAATCCCCCATTATAAGGCATTCTGATTTTCTGGCCAACTCTATTTCTCTGTACAATTGTTCATTGTACTTATCAGGAGCCATTAGGCCTATAATGCACTCCTACTCTCAATTTTGCTTTTCCAGTGCTTGTGTCACACCAAACTGACTCAACATTGCACCATCCGTCTATGTCAACTGGATGCACTTCCTTAAGATTTTAGGTGTTTCTTAAATAACAGCATAACCCCCTCCTCCCTTCCTATCCTATCTATCTTTTCTGTACACACTGTACTCCCCAAACTCAAATTCAGCACTGCTTATATCTGTGTAACACCACATCTCTGATATACCAACAATATGACTTTGATGTCTTGACCAGCTTTTCAAATTCATCAAATTTATTTACTATACTCCTAGCATTGGTGTGCATGGAAGTATATATGCACTTGTTCTTATTCTTATTACCCAACACAGCCCATGTATTTACTTGTCCATGATGACTCCCACCAGTCCTTGAAATCCCCAGCACCTTGCTTTCCAGGTTGCTGCTCATTCTAATAGAAGCAGTGCAAGAATCACTTTCACCTCTGCCTGTGGCTACTGTTAGTCTTTTAATCCTTCCAAGCTAGCACAGTTTTCTGACACACCTAACACTGCCTCGATAGCATCAACAAATATTCTTGCACCCTTTCTATTTAAGGGTATCCCATTTTTGTAGAAGCAGTCTCTCCAGTTAATAAGCACAGACCACGTTGAAAAAAATTTTATTCCATGAGCCTGGTACTATCTCTCCAGGGCCGAATTGCAGACACTTTTAAATTTAATCCTAACTCAACTTTTTTTCAACACTGACCTGTTCTTGTTAAGTAAGTCCACAGATCTTCTACTCTCAATGTCATTAGTGCCAACATGTTCAACAATATCACCCTTTGTACCCTCAAAAGATGATATCTGCTTTACAACGTCATCAACTTTTGCCCCTGGCAGACATACCCTGGTCCTATTCCACCTATCCTTTTTCCACACCAATATGTTTCCTATTTCCATGACAATAGCATCACCGATACTAACCATCTCCTTTGGGGTGAGCGCATTCTGCCACGAAGGTTGCTGCTGTGTTGCCTGATGAGCAAGAGTGAGCGCTGCCACTGATTTTGGAAATCACTTCTTTTTGGTTCTCCCCCGAGCCACAGCACTACCGCTACTTTGTGTCTTCTACTTTGCTGCTCTAGTATGGGGCATGATTTCCGTTTGAATACAACTGATTAACAATGAAAATTAATAAGATTAATAAATTTAATTAATTAATTGTCAGTTGAAAATAAATGGGTCTGTCATTCTGGATTCCATAATTCAAGGATAGATGAACCCTGAAAGCTTCATGTCATTTATTATTAAAACTTTTCTGGATTATACATAATTCATCTATCCTTAATTGTCAGTTCTACACTAATCTAACAGATTCCTAAAAGCAGTGATATGTATTATGCTATCTAGTCTTATGTTATACAGTCAGTCCTCGTATTGCATGATAGTTGTGTTCCTAGAAACCCTCGTGCAATGCAAAATTGTGCAATATAAACAACAGGCCCTATGGGAAAAATAGGGTTAGGTGCCGACCACCCAAGATTGAACACACATTTGTAACCAAAACATTACCAAACACAATAAATAATCGTAATAAAATACGTAAGTATTTTATTACGATTATTACGTAATAAAATATTGCTAATGATTTTGCTTCTATCGTAAGCAAACAGCCGTTCCATCTCTTCCAATTCTTTGTATCTTAATCTAATGGATTTTAATTACACTTTGAGTTGTTCCTGCTATTGAAAGTTTTTATTTTCTATGCATTCTTTGTAATCTCGGTGTTGCCTCATTTAGGGCTATAGCACGTACAATATCATATGGTCTTTCATTTCGCTCAAAGCGTTTCACAATTTCATATTTTTTCTCTATGGACAGAGGCAGACTGGCCATAAGCCTTACCGGGGAAACCCCGGTGGGCCAGAGGCCGGTGTGATTTTGGCCATTTGGTCATTTCGCTCAAAGTGTTTCGCAATTTCATATTTTTTCTCTGTCGACAGAGTCGGACTGGTGTGATTTTGGCCATAAACCATAGTATGAGGCCACTATAAATTTTCCCGGGTAAGAATTTTTGACCCAGTCTGCCTCTGTTTATCGATATTGCTTTTCTCTGTGAATCTGCAGTGTCTTCAGCAGGAAGCTTCCTTTTCACACCTTTTAAGTACTTTACTCATTTTTAGGGAATAAAGCACAATTACAAAATGAGGAGGCACACTTGATACACACATAAACAAAGCTGCACGTGTGTAGCAACTGAATAAACAACACCGTAAAGGCAGAGATACACTATTAACACCTCACATTTTACTAAAGCACATTTCTAGGGGTTACTACCATAAAACAATAAAAACAATTTCCAGTTGATTTCCTGCTAGTGGAATTTGTTATAAACTGGTAGTAAACTCGATCTAATTGCATTTGCTATTATATCGATAGCTGGAATTGTGTTGGTTTTTACGTTATTATGGTGAAATGCGTTTCCCCTTCACTGATATAAAAAACAAATACATTTTCAGAATCTTCTCTTCATTCCTATCGTGTTGCGTTTGGTTGGGGTGATTCTGCGTTCGACTGCCATTTCTTGTAAACACAAAGGCGAATCGTGCATAAGCGAATTCGGTTCGTGTTATATAAGATATCGTTCCCCTATTTATCAATCGTGTATGATCGAATTCGTGTAGTGTAAACACGTGTTATACGAGGACTGACTGTACCTTGCACTAATAAGTACGGAATATACATTACGCTATACTGTAACGATCACGTTAAATTAGTTATATCCTTAGATAAACACAAAGATTAGCATTAGTAGAGGCATATGATGCAAGAGAGCAAGCTTATTTAGCATTACTCAAAAAAAAAAAAAAAAGTTTCACCCATCCATTCACTTCAAAAGTTTGTCTAGTTCACCCTTGAATTTCTTTAAGTTTTCGATCTCCACTAGGACAGATAGAAGTTTGTTCCAGCAATCAACTACCCACTGGCTAAAGGGAAATTTCTGCACATCTGTTCTTCAACTGTCTTTCCTTAATTTGAATTTATGCCCCCTCAGGTGCAGAATCTGAGCAAGAGGAAGAATCCCAAATGCATTGAGCTTGCTCAAACCATTCAAGGCCTTATGAACTTCAATCAGATCACCTCTCAGGTACCTATTCTCCGGACACTGCAATTTGCAGAACTTGAGCCTATCTTCGTAACAGCAGCCCTCGGAAATATGCTCAACAAGTGATTTGGAGTTAAGTTAATCATAATATATAATAAAATTATCCAACTAATGCCAACCTAATTGATTCGAACTTTTGAGCTACCTATTTACCACAATTAAAAATTTGAATTCTCCTACTACTCATTTTATACTATAACAATGGTGGCAAGATTCGAAAGACACAACGGTTCTATGTATATTAAGTAATAACCTACAAAATCTCTAGCTAAATTAAAAAAAAAATAACAAGCTCGTAGTACTATAAAGCTACTTACAGAGTATGATTTGATAGGGCAGTTAAGGCAATAAAATGCAAAAGTCTCCAAAAACATTGATTTCTTCGAGCTGCATTAGCTTTAATGACTAAGTACTCAAAACTTCTCCACAAAATCTGAATGATGCACTGCTAACTAATAAAATTTTAACACTTCAGCATTTCTATGAATATCATTTTTCAATGGGATTTGTGCATGATCGTAGACATGCAGCCATTAAGCACTTCATCACTGAGCAAAAGAACAAAATGTTTTAGACTATCCATGACCTTGGCAGAAGAAATGCCTATTGTTAAATCAGAATCACCCTTCTGGTTTACTCTGCTATAGTAATCAATTTCCAAAACAGAAGTGAAAGGCTTAAACCAGTGGTTCTCAAAGTGGGTGCCGCAATGTCAAATTTAGAATCGGCTTAAATCGTGGCCATCACTACAAAAGTTTGTTGATTTTCATGCAACTGTGTAAATTAGAAGTCATCGTGAAATAATTGCTGACCGCATTGCAGTGTTTATGTACATACACCTACACATACAGAACAGCCGAGCCGTCCGTTGCATACTTTTTTTTTTTTTTTTTTTTGGTAGTTGTTGGAGCATCGGCTTCTGTGGCCATAGTGCATCTCCCAAGGTTTTTTGCAGTACTTTGATCCAAGCCCGAGGCGGGATTCGAACCCACGACCTTTGGGTTGCCAGGCAGGCACTTTACCCACCCAGCTAGCCCGGTCGGCCTCCATCACATACATTGTATTTGAAACAGCACAGCGCCACTGCGAACGCTTATACTTGCTTAGCGGATCTTAGCCCTAAAATTAATAAAATTTCAATATAATTTTGTATATATATATATATACTTTTTTTTTTTAATTTTGAATTATTTTAGTTTCTGGATATAAATTATAAAATGTACTTATTGTTCTAAAAACTTTAAAATAAGTGTGAAAAACAATCGAATATTATTTCTTTAATTTTGATTTTTTCATACAATTTATTATTTTAGAGATATAGAAATTGTGCATAACATGTGCTGAGGCCAATTTTTAAATAATAAATTTTTTGTTGAAAAATCCTGTACCAAAAGCCAAACGTTTTTTTCGTGTATATTTTTCAAAAAAAATTCCCTCATTGCCCTTCCACATGCACCACCTTACAAAATATTCTGCCAGCACTCATGCACCTGGTGCTGGGGTGCCGGGAATTTTTCATAACGGATTTAGGGTGTCTTCACATTAAAAAGTTTGAGAAAAACTGGCTTAAACTATTGCTAAAATAAATCTGTACATAACATTGAACATATTTAGGAGTAAAGACTTCAGTACATGAATGCAAGGTATGTTTAGATTTTCAAACGTTGGCATAACATTTAAAAGTAAGATCCAAATTGCTTTATTCCAGCTGCCAGAAGAGGAAGAACATTAACATATTTTCTGCAGAAGTGAGGATAAAATGTCTAAAGCCAGTAGCTCTGAGACCAGTAGATCCCAAAGCATATTCTTCTCAATTATAGTGCATAAAAATATAATACAGTAAAACACCAATACAATAAACTTCTTGGGAATGCACAAATCATTTTCTGCTAACAAAGTTTTCATTCTAATGAATATCATTGAAAATATTTTTTAAAAAATCATTTTTATAAATTATGTTGCACTTTTCTAATATATATATATATATATATATATATATATATATATATATATATAATTCTTCTTTATTTTACATAAATAATAACTTTAAAATCAATAATAAATAAATTTATTATTAATAAATAAATAAAATTATAAAATACACTGCCTCCACAAGTAAAAATATTTTATTCGTAGTATTAAACTGAAAGCATAATTTATTTATAAGAATATTTATACAACTTACTATTATTTACTCACATTAATATAAAAATTCAACTTAATTGCAACTGAAAATATGTATTGAAAAAAAATAAATAAATAAATAAAATATAGCTTAATTGTTCAAATACAGAAAAAAAAAATTCTTTTGCAGTATCTTTTAAATACTTCCATTTCTGATTCAAAGGAAGGCTTCCATAGTCATATTTACAATATGGGCTACACAAAGTGCCATTAACAATTTTCCAATGAAGTTTTTCTTTCACTATAAACAATTACATTTTAGCAATAGGACTTTGAAAACAATGCTGTACCTGAATATTTCCTTTATAGCAAAATTATAACAATATTCATTGTAACGGGATTTTATTGCATACTTTTGTGGAGAATTCAAATGCCAGAAAATTTTATAATTACTTGACAAATTTAGTTTTTAAGTTTACTTCAATATTTTCTTTTTTCCTACCACTTAATGTATATATTTTTTTATAATTAAAATGACAATTCTACAACCAGCATATTTTATTTTAAGACAGAGGTACACCAGTTTAAAAAAAAAAAAAAAACTGGATATGTCAATCTCCAGACCTTGTTTATTTTAAAAGTAGCTCATGGTGAGAAAGTCTGCAAGCCTCTGGGCTAGACAATTACCTTTCTACCCTTTAGATGCCTCACAAAAACCACATCAGATGCAAGAATGCATTTCTAATATACAATTCAGCAGCTGCGGTATACAGGGTGATTCACTACCAGTGTGACCAACTTGCAGGAGGTGTAGAGGGCACAAAGACGAATCGGAATCACATAGCATTGCAGGGTCCGAAATGCCTTCGTCATGCGGTAGAGGATGTTGAACGGGAGGTCGCGTGAACAGCGTTCCTTCTGGAAGTCAGCATTTGCGAACCGTTTCTGTTGAAGAAACCAAGTAGCAAAAGTCCTCCGGAGTGGATAATCCACAGGCTCCAATGATTGGACGCGTTGCAGATGGTATGAACTCATTTGGTTTGTTGACAGTATCCTCCATACAGTGGATTCGGAAATACCCAATCGTTGGCCTATCGCTCGAGTACTCGTACTCGGATTGCCTTCTGCAAGACGTAGGACATTCTCCTCGTTGTCTGGCATCCTCGTCGTTCGCTCTCGATTCATGGTACCTCTAGTGAAACAACCAGTCTCACATAACCTTCTGTGCACAAGTGCGAAAATCGTATGATGAGGAGCAAGGCAGTGCGGGAAACGTTCCTGGTACAAGTGCAGAGCGGCACGCCCGTTACAGTCCGCAGCTCCATACGCGAGGTGCATGTCGGCCAGTTCAACGTCTGAATATTCGTCCATCCTACTGCCTCAGGAACCGGTTCGCAAATGCTGCCTTCCAGCAGGATCGCTGTTCACACGACCTCCCATTCAATGTCCTCTACCACATGACAAAGGCATTTCGGATCCTGCAATGCTATGTGATTCCGATTCGTCTTTGTGCCCCCTACACCTCCTGCAAGTTTGTCACACTGATAGTGAATCACCCTGTATATACTGCCTCTTCACATCTTAATGCTAATCCTTTTGATAATGAAAAGTTCTTGGTTCATTATTCATGTTTGTTTGGGGATTTATTAGATGCATCGGCATCTATGGTCATAGTGTGCCACCATCATTATTCATACCTGAATTTACACGAATGTATAATATCCAAATCATACAGTTATAATTAATGTGCTACTACCTAGAAAATAACTTTGGTATTTCTCAAGGAGGTGTTTTCTTCCGAATGAAGCGGATTTTTTTAATGAAAACCCAAAACACAAAAGGTATTAGAACCTACAGTACTTGGATTTCTTTTCTTTTTTTATTATTATTTTTTTTTTTATTTATGAAAACTCCAAACACGAGAGGTATTAGAATCTATGGTACTTAGTACCATGCATGGGTTGAAGGTTGAGAAGATGAAAGAAGATAATTGTTGACATTAGATTTAAATTTCTGCAGATTGTAATTTTCAGGAAATTCATGGGTGAAGGAAGGTTTGTTCCAAAAAAAACTGAAGTTGAAGAAATAAATCAGGAAAAAGAAAAGTTGGTTCGGTGAGTTTGAAGTTGGACAGTAAAAGGCTGTGGCACACGTTCAGACTAGTTTGAAAGAGGGGGAAGAGAGAATTATAGAAGCCAATTCAGAACAACAGTGCCCATGGAAATATCTGAAATAAAGGCATGCAGCAGAAACAGAACCCCTATATGAGAGAGAGAGAAGAGAGAGAGAGAGAGAGAGAGAGAGAGAGAGAGAGAGAGAGAGAGAGAGAGAGAAGGAAAAGACTTTTTAATATTTAGGTGTAGCTAAAATACATGATTTTAAGGTCAATTGCAGAATAAAGTGGATTGCAGAATGAATGAAAGTTGAAGAAGGAATGGCTTTCGGCATGTAAAGAAGTTGTTTAGTTATATGGGCTTTATCTATGCAGTGGAACAAACTGCCACTGCATAAATGACAACAGGAAAGAAAACAGCATGGTAGACCGAATGAAGAGCTCTGTCCTTCAAATCGCAGTCTACTCTTGTAATTCTGGTGAGAAGGATGGTGAGTGTACTTCTTCACTTTTTCCTCTGAGAAGCTGAAATTGTGGCATGAAGGTAAGCTTGTTATCCAAGATAGTGTGAAGATGTTTAACAGAGTGGTAGTTTTAGAGACTCTTGTCCTGGAAGCAAATCACGTTGTGGGAGGCCTGCGCACATGAAGCTTACCTTTCAGCATTAATGTGCAACACTTGTTTGGAGAAAGCATAAGTTTGTGAGCAGAGGCCCAAGTCAGAAGCTCCTTTAATAAGTTGTTGGCAGTGGGTCTCAAGGTCATTCTCAAGGGTCCATCCACAACAACAATAAGATCACTGGCTTAAGAGGAAATGACAACATTAGGAATGAATCAGCCATCCATTCAACAAGTACCGTGTTCCATGCAGATAGGCCAATAATCAAATATTAGGGAAAGAACGAGCCATGTTCCATGCAGATGGGCTAATAATCAAACCATGTGGGCAGCCCTGGTGATGGTTAAGGCCTGGATGGTGGAGAAGCCTTTCTTAAAACCATCCCGACGAACACTGATCAGCTTAAATGCAAAATATTGAAAACTCAGTCTAGTAATCAGGAAACTGCCTCGGCAGCGCAGTACACAGCATGTCAGTCTCTAGTAATCAGGAGATGCTCTACAACTTTCCAAGATGGGGGGGAGAGAGAGGGAGAGAGAGAGAGAGAGAGAGCGAGCGCAATGGGATGGTATGCTTTATGTGGATCAGACAGATTGAGGAGCTTTTAGGGGTAAGCATTAGATTTTCAAGTTTCCACAGAATTGGAAAGGTGCCCTCCCAGAAATAAACATTGTACAGCACAATAAGAACTGTGGATGGAGCTATTCACAGATGCTGGATAGCCCTACCTACAATGAAGTCACCACCAGGCATCTTCCTTTTTATATGCATCTAACTACCTTCTGCACTTAGTGAAGTTTCCTCCCTAGTGAAGGGTGGTGCTGAATGAGTTGGCTGATAAGAACTGCTGTGACCTAAGGTGCCTAGAGGACTCACATCGACTGTGTACTTGGAAGGATTGTTATTAAGAAAATAATCAAGAGTGTTGGTTGTTTGGTATTTTGGTAGGCAGTGCTTTTTTTGTAAAAAAAATAGGTGCCGGTACTGATTCTTTGAAATCAGGAAAAATTGAAAATTAAAAGGATATGAAAAGTACTCTAAAAAGTTATTTCCTGATATTGTTACTTCAGTAATAATGTTTTTTGGAATAAGAACAACAAATTAAGTACATTACCACACAAATTATATCGCTTTCATTTAACTGTAACCTAATTGACAATATTCTAACTTCATTCTCACCAAATGCCAACATTTCATGTTAGGGAGTTTAATATCTTTGTTGTCCTCATTTTCCTTCTCTGGTCATCAATACTGTCACTAGTTCTTAAATTTGAATTTCTTTTTTTTTTTTTTTTTTTTTTTGAAACTGGCCAAAATGTCAGTGTCATTCAGATATACAGGTACTGTAACCATGTAAACAGAGATAGGGAAAATATACGGAAAATGTTGATAACCCACTTCTGCAAAACAACAGATGATTATTTGTCAGAGCAAAAGAAAGAAAATCACTCTCTCCTAATTCTCGAACAGAGCACTTATAGTAGAAAAGTGATGTCCATCTTACGACCCAAAAGCCAGCTAATTAATTTTATATGGCCCATGCGGAAAGTGAACTAAATAGCATTTTAAATTTTGTAAATTATCAAAAAAATTTTCTCATTAAATGTTTTGTTCAATAAATGTTATCGTCTATTGAACTTAATAAAATTTTCGAATATTTTCAATTTTAGGGGCAATCATATTTTCTTTATTCACCTTAATATTGAAAAGCAGTGATCTTTCTCAGATTGTAAATTTTCTGAAGTGAGCATTTAAAAGCAAAAATAAGGTACTTTAAAAAAAAAAACAAAAGAAATTCATATTTTTATAATTTTAATAAAATCTAAAAAATAAATTACTGACTTAAGATTTATTACACATAAAAGTGTTGGGAACTTGCATTTTTTATATATAGCCTGAAAATGAAAAATGGTAACGTGAAAACAGAAACTTCCTTTTGCATGTAACACGATATGGAAAATGTAACACACTAATTTTTCTTGAATCACTCAGTGCGGCCTGCGAAGGAAATCTAACTTTGAATATGGCCCCTGTACGAGAAAAGGTTGGACACCATTGCAATAGAAGATTGACCAGAGCCCATTGTCAGCATCGGGAATGCCCCTTGATCTGGTCACCGTTGACCCATATGTGGGACAGGTGGTCAGATAAGTTTTACGAGTATGTACCAATAAATTGTAGAATGGTAAACCCATTTAGCTCTCTTAATTCGTGCAGCAGCACTAATTGCCTAAAGGCCAGAAGTGTGAACTGTGCATACCAAGTTAAGTCTCTCCTAATCCGTTCATTATGTAAAAATTTTCTTCGCTAAACAGAAACTAATTTTAAAAGTAATTTTCAAGGGGAATTCAAAAAAACTTTGCTATAAAGGGGGTTTGTTAAACAAAGGTCCAACTGAGTAATTTATAATTCTAAAAATGGTTATAAAGTTTCATATAGAAAATATCTTAACAGAAGACAGTGAAAAATGCAAATTTAGTTATGCAAATGACTTTAAGCTTATTTGAACAGTGGGTAAACATGTGAAAAAAATTTACGGAATATTACAAATTTCGAAGTGCACTGCATTCAAATGTCACATGTCACTGTTAATAAAGGTACCGGTATGCTGTACCATCGAGTACTGTCCCAAAATGGCAAAAGCCTCAGCATCTTGACCAAATAGGCTCATTTGATTATGAAACAGAGCCAGCTGGAGGTGTAAACATTAAAATTGCCAAGGGAAAATTTCTTTGCAGTTAGGAAAGTAGAAATTAAAAAAAAAAGTCAAGTTTCAAAGAAATGAAGTAAAAAAGTTTCGAGTGATTAGTGGAGTTTGGAAAACAATATAGGCAACAGATGAATTTGATAGAATGGGGCAGAGAGAGAGATTATTAGAAAAGGAGATTCCAAATTACTAAGTCTCTGACAAGGAATATCAGAGCAGACCTATGCACAAGTGATTAGCAAAAGGAATTTGTACAGTGAATAATTACGACAACTGTGATAAGCAGTGGTTGAATCAACCAGTAGCTGGAATTCTGTCAGAAAAAGGTATGTGGAGCTTGGCAGACTGTAAGTGGAAATGGACATCACTGAGATTGGAACTGAGAGGGTATACATTCATGATGTGAACGAGGAAGTGTTTGGGAGGTTTATATCCTCTCACAGATAAGTTTGTTCTATTAATTCAGCTATTCATGATATATCTGTTATTGCTATATCAGCTATCTTTTATTAATGATAACTCTTTTTTTTTTTAACTAAGTATAATGCACAAATTACTGCTTCTAGTTAGAGAAGGAGCACAGATTCATCACACGTGTACAAATGTTTTCCGATACAACTTCTATTGTGTTGATCACACCGTTTTCATTTAATTTTTGTGTAGTACAAAACATGCTGGTTGAATGTGCAACACAAAACATTAAGGCTGAATATGCTGCTCAGTTTTTTTGCTTGTATACCTCCTTTGCTAATTAATTAAGAAAGCAAATGTATGCAAGTGAGTATCTTGAAATTAAATGTTTAATGGACTTTTTTGAAACAAGACTAGTTTTTTTTTTTTTTAACACAAAATACTCTACATACAATTATTTTAATAAAAAATTATTAGATTATTATTACAGATTATTACCTGTTTTGTAAAACAGATAGTGGCCTTATAACCTATCAACCCAACACAAAAACATAAAACTTAACTTGTTCCACTGGTATTTTAGAAACATACGAAACGACTATCTATTACTAAACAAACCTGCAGTTTTGCCAATGGTATTATATCACAGTTCTGAGGCCGATGCCAAACAGTTTTCTGATTAGCAGCATTGTAATAATAGAATCGTGAAGTATTTTGGTCAAAGAGCTCCCACCACTGATTGTTATTTGTTTTCTTCCTGCAAAGCGTAAACAATAAAATATTGAGTTTCTAAGAAACTATTTCTTTATTCCAAGAATATAAAAATAAGAAAATGACAATTATCTATTATTCATCTGTTAATAATAAAAATCAAGATTTCTACATACAGGATGAGTCACTCTCTGGATGGAAGAGGGGGGGGGAGGAAAACAGTTTCACTAAAATCTTATTTATAAACACATATCAGAAACAGTCTCACTGGGTGAAAATGCAAAATTGTATCAAATATTCCATATAGCATGTCCTCTTAAATAGTTGCAATCTCTTAGAGGGTGTTTACCTAAGTTCATTGATGGTGTCAGGTTTGCTCTTGAGCACCTTTCCCTTAATGTAACCATCTCCATTAGCACTCCATATGTAAATTAGCTAACTGTAAATTAGATGAAGATTTGATGTGTGGCCATTTTCAAATGGAAAGAATAACATGCCACATTCCAAAAGCAATAATAGCAAAACTTTTAAATTCTTTGAAGACTATCTCCAAAAGCTCTTGGCAGATCAGATCTTCAGATTAAGTATACAGTTGTGCCCCCATATCTGCTGATTCAGTTACCCGCGGTTAACCACGGGAAAAAAAAAAAAAGAAAAAACTTAACACGTACTACTCGCGTGTCCAATACAATGCTTCCCTTTATTTTTTTACAATGTCGCGTATGGTTTGGTCACCAACATTATAATGGTTCTTCAGAGATTTAACGCATACACTGTTTTCAAACTTTTAAATAATTTCAAGTTTTGATTTAAATTGAAAGCACAACTCTTGGGTTTGCCCATCATTTTCGCGATTTCTAAACAACAACAACAACAAAAAAAAAAAAAATAGTTACTATAAAAAAAAAAAAATCCGACATCCCTGACAAATAACGAAACAAAATTTGTCCTTTTGTGGGGCAAGGAACACAACAATCAACATGACGCACTAAATCAAACTAAACATTTGGGGTGTTGTTTTTTTTTTTTTTTTTTTTGAGCGGTAGGTGTGAAGACAGCAGGGGTTGCAAGATAATGGTACACTAATCTTCCAATGACGACTTATAACACCATTTCTTGTTGCTTATTTACAACTTGCAAAATATCTGTTCTAGTTATTACTTGAATTTTATGATTTCTGGTTGATTTTTTAAAATTTTTTTTTATTAATTTGTAGTCTTGAAGTGTCCCGGTAAATCGAGTCTGCTTGCTGTACTTTATTATTACCATATTTAATGTTGGTAATGTCTTACTGTGTGTTTAATTTATCAATTAAACTTTATTATACGCATGTATATACAAGAAAATCATGTTATATATGGGGTCAGCAGGCGTTTGCTTATATCCGTGGTTTCAGCCATCCACGGGAAGTCTTGGAATGTATCCCCCGCAAATACAGGGATCTTACTGTACTAGTTTTTTTTTTCTGTCAAATAATCAATAAAATAATCACAAATAATATAATGCAAGGAAGCAAGCTTATAAACAGCAACAACCAAAAAAAATGTACCCACCTTATCGGCCATTCCCACCCTCCTAGTAATTTGTCTAATTCTTCCCAAAATTTATTCCAAGTATCCACTTCCAGTCTTCACATGGTAGTTTCATAGAGCCAACTTTTGCCTTTCAAAACGCTAGTGATTAGGCATTTGTAAGGAAGAAACAGAAGGTGTTTGGGTCAAAACAGTAAGCATTTAGCAAAAATCAGGAAGTTTTCTTGAAGTCCACTGATGCACATTGCATTAGAAATTAAATTTCACTAGCAAAATACACATTTCATATTAAAATATACCCACAGGATTTTTTACCCAGTAGAGTATGGTTTCAAACATTTGCTTACCTAACATTTTTCTGTCTGTGAATTTCTGTTTTAGTTATTCCATAAGGCATCAACTCATTCTGATTGCTTCAAGAAAGATACTGTTGAAGATTAATTTTTTCAGAAATGTTCAGTCAAAGCTGTGTTCATAACAATATCCCTACTGTACAGCCTTAGATATTTGGGGTATTCAGAAAGCTTCACCAGAGAGAGAGAGAGAGAGAGAGAGAGAGAGAGAGAGAGAGAGAGAGACACACACACACACACACACACACACACGGTGCTCTCACCTAGTGAGTATGGGCTTGCCACACCCAGGGTCCTGAGCTGGATATCATCATTCTTCTCTTTCTTGGTGATTCATTCTGTGTCTCTCTCTCTCTCTCTCTTAGGATAACTCGGGAAGTTTTTTTTGACTGGTGCAGCATAAGCCTCGGGCTTCCTTGCACTATATAGATAATAATAATAATAATAATCCGAACTCAGATTTCTGTTTTTCTAAAGCCTTAGGACTATATTAGATGAGTGCTTGAAATATGAGCATCAGCTGGTGTTGTGAATGCCTCCAAAACAGCAAACTACATGTAACATTCCTAACATCAGATTGTTTCAAACTAGATAGAGCACTCCCAACATTTCATTGGATATTAACAGTGACTCACTTTTTCTATTCCCAGTTTCAAGATGGATGTTGTTCAAGTTGGATGAATTCTGCATTTATGTATAGTGTTGATTGCAAATAGAAAGAGGAAATGACGATGGTGGTTTGATCCAGAAAATTCAAATAGGTTAAAATCAGGATAGTTTTATATTATGTTTGAAACACACAGGAAGTCTTCCGAGAAGTTTTTATTTTTATTTTACAGAATGTCGATACACAGTTTTGATGAAATTCTAATATTAACTAGTGGAAAAAATGCAAAATTTGATACCGTGATGCAGAAATCAATACCGATGTTTACATCTATGCTTTATGTGCTGTTCCAAGAGGCCAACTCCCACTAATTGAAATATTTCTAAAATTATTTTATTTCTACTCGCTATTCTTATTCCAAGATTAAGGTATTTGTAAGACGCTGTGTCTTACAGAATTACTTTCGGTAACAAAGGGCAGCTTCCAGTTTGATTTTACAGCATGGGAATTCTCAGAATAAAACATCTCTCATTACTGTCTTCCGACCACTTGACATTATTTCAAGATGGAATATTGACAAGTACTTTCTATCCATTTGAAGCAGAAAACATTCTCCACTACTGACACTGTAAAGGATCACTTCCCATTTTCAAAATGGAAGCTACTAGGCTTTACATACCAACTAAGAAATATTGTTCAAGGTTTAGGCCTAAATGGATGTCAGATGAACTAATGAGACATATGGCAGGGAAGAAAAATGCATGGGATACATACAAATTAACATGTGACACAGAAGACTATGATAGATACAAGTTGATCTGTAACTAAGTTACAAAGGAGGTTAGGCAGGCGAAGGCAGATTACGAGAAATCTTTGGCAAGGGATGCAAATAAAAACAGCAAAGAGTTCTTTACTTATGTAAACTTTAGAAGGAAGGGGATGAATCAGATTGGTCCACTTGATATTGATGGGTCAACTGTTGATGATCCTGCTCAGGTAGCTAACAAACTGAATGAATATTTTGCATCGACATTCACACATGACGAATTATTCAGCGAGGGGAATGCCAGAGGTGTATTCAACTCTGGCAGTAAGCTACAGAATCTTGTAATAACTGAGAGTAAAGTGGAGGAGAAATTGTTGAAAATAAATACAAGGAAGGCACCTGGGGTGGATGGGATCTATCTAGTTATATTAAAGGAGGCAGCAAAGGAAGTAAGCAAACCCTTAGCCATAATTATGAGAGCTTCCTTGGACGCAGGGGAAGTACCCATGGACTGGAGTTGTGCAAATGTGACCCCAATTCAAGGAGGATCAAAGGGCGACACAAGTAATTATAGACTTGTTAGTTTAACTTCTGTTCCTGGAAAATTAATGGAGGCACTGGTTAAAGAAGCACTGCAGGATCATTTAGACAAGACTTCAGTTATAGCTCAGACACAGCATGGTTTTGTTAAGGGGAAGTCTTGCCTGACCAATTTGATTGGATACTATGATGCAGTCACAAAAGAACTGGATGCAGGGAATAACTCTGATATTATATACTTGGATCTTAGAAAGGCTTTTGATACTGTTGCACATGGAAGACTGCTGCAAAAATTGGAGCAGTGTGGCATTGGAGGCAAATTGCTGCTATGGATAAAGGGGTGGTTGAGGGGAAGAAGACAGAGAGTGGTAATCAATGGACACTGCTCATCATGCACTAATGTTATTAGTGGAGTCCCTCAGGGTTCAGTATTGGGTCCATTATTGTTTTCTGTATTTATAAATGATATTGATGATGGTATATCAAGCTTAATGTCCAAGTTGGCAGATGATACGAAGGTTGGCAGGGTTGTCAAGGGCACTACTGACACTATGGTACTGCAACAGGATCTGGAAAGGTTGAGCAGATGGGCTGAGAGGTGGCAAATGAAGTTTAACATTGACAAATGTAAAGTACTACATATGGGAAACAGCAACCCCAGAGCAACGTATCAACTCTGTGGTACTACACTGACAGTGGTAGAGAATGAAAGGGACCTGGGGGTAGTTGTGCAGGCAGATATGAAGTTTTCTGAACAGTGCAGACGGGCTGCAAGAGTAGCTCATGGTGTATTGTCGATGATATATAGGAATTTTTCTAGCAGGGATAAGGAGGTGATTATTCCCTTGTATAAGGCAACGGTCAGACCGCACCTAGAGTACTGTATACAGGTCTGGAGGCCTCATTTCAAGAAGGATGTAGAGATGCTGGAACGAGTACAGAGAAGGGCAACAAGATTAGTGAATGGAACAAAGGGGTGCTCTTACGAAGAAAGACTTAAGTTTTGCAAATTACAGTGTCTGGAGACTAGGCACCGGCGAGGTGATCTGATAGAGGTATATAAAGCCTTGAATGGTTTGAGTATGCTCAATGCTGATGGCATTCTTCCTCTTGCTCAGAATAATCACCTGAGAGGGCATAAATTTAAATTGAGGAAAGACAGATGTAGGATAGACGTGAGGAAATTTGCCTTTAGCCAGTGGGTGGTTGGTTGGTGGAATAGACTTCCATCCCTTGTCGTGGAAGTTGATAGCCTAAATAAGTTTAAGGCTCAGCTGGACAGGTATTTCGAACGAACAGAGGGGTGAAGTGGAAGTGGTTATTATTTATTTATTTTTTTTTTTTTTTTGGCTGATGCTGCATAAGTTTGCTTTCTTGCATCAAATGCCTATGCTAATGTTAATCTGATGTAACGAGCTTTTGCTCTAAGACATTTATAATTAATAAGATTGGGGGTGGTTGGATGTTTGCAGAAAAGGTTCCACGTTTTGTTTTTCTCTTTTTTTGCATGGCTACAGTCTTCATTCCACTAGTAATTTTTTTTTCGTCTATTTCTTACTTGATATTGAGGAATGGCAACGGATGTGGCTGTCAGAATTTGATTTGTGATGTGTTCAGTGACACTGTCGATGGAATAGGACTGAATGAAATAGTTGTCAAATGATATGTGCATTCTGTATTTTGTCCAGTCAGCCCTTGAAAATTTCCATTTAATTGGATTTTCTGTTGGGAAGGAACAGGATGTTTGAATTTTGCAGATTATTGGAAAATGTTCGCTGCTATAAGGCTCACTCAGAGATACCCAATCCATACTTGGAAAGAGGATTGGAAAACAAATGGAAAGGTCTATTGCAGATGTTGAACCTGTTGGGAGATGGATATATGTAGGAGTGCCAGTATTTAGTAAAGTTAAATTCTGCCTGCCGATCAACATTTCAATAAGCTTCCCTCATCTGTTTGAGATAGGGGAACCCCATAGTGGATGGTGCACATTAAAATCTCCTAGTAAACAAAATGGAGATAGTAACTGGAAAACAAGATCTTCGATTTCTTGAATAGTATATTCATGATTTGGCGACAGATAGATTGAAACCAGTGTCAGAGTAATACCATTTACAACACAAGTGTCAACAGCTTCTAAGGCGGTTTTTAAAGGGATGTGTCTGGAGGGGATGCTAGAACCCACGAGTATTGCTACTCCTCCATGGGCACTGTTAATGCCAGCTCTGTCTTGTCTGAACATAGTGTAATTTTTGATTGTAATTGAGATTTGAGGTGTCAAATTAGTTTCCTGCTAGCACATTGCAGTGAATTAATTCATGGATATCATCGATGTTACTGCGAAGGCCTCTACAGTTCCATTAGATGATACGTTCCATTATTTGGATTTGTAAGAGGGAGATGAATCTGGCTGCTTTTTATAAGTGGGTTGTTTGTGACGATCTAGTTTAGATTTTTCTTTTCTGGGGAAGTTTAGGCGTGTTGAATCATTTTTATCTTCCATTTCACCATCTGCATGTAATTCGAGGAGATCTTGGGTGATCATATCATCAGTATCCATCCTTATTGACAGGGATTGATTAACCTCAATAGGATCTGATTTTTGCAGTTTTTCTGCTACTTTACTGTGGGTTATGTTTTGGGTTGGAACTGTGAGAGGTGTATTGTTACTTTGATCAACTGTCTTTGGCTTAGATGTAAGCTGGGTCGATAGAACTGATCGAGCCCAGTCGGTATCGATTTATCTGGAGAGAGAGTGAAACTTCCGTCTGACATGCTACTGATTGGTGAGAGTAGAGAGCTGAGGCATAAGAGCTTTTTGGCATGATTAGTTTAATTTGTTTCCTAGCTTCTTGATATGAGACTTTATTTTCAGTCTTGCATTTTTTTTGCCTATTTTCCAGAGATCACATTCTTTAGAGTATGCTGGATGGTTGCCACTGCAATTAGGACACTGCAGAGTTTGTGCCTTGCAATTTGACTGGGTATGAGTTGTAGAGCCACAGTTTGGACATGTTGAAATGCCACGGCATACTCTCTGGGAGTGACCAAATTTCTGGCATTTTTAGCATCTTAGAGGATTTGGGATAAAGGGTCGTACAAGGCAATTTACGTAACCTGTTTTGACTGAAGCTGGTAGATTCGGTGTAATGAAGGTTAGAATAATGTTACATGTTGGGACTAAGGTACCATATCTTTTCATATCATAATTTGTTTTGCTTGAGTTACATTTTGTTCCTTTAGTTCCTGTACTGTTTCTTCTTCAGAAACGTTCAGTAGATCCCACTCAGTGATCACTCCCTTGGACAAATTCAGGGTGTTATGTGGAATGACTTGTATTGGAATTCTGCTTAAAGTAGTGAGTTTTAATAGTTGTTCAGAGTGACTTGGGAGAGAAGTCCCTATTAGCAAGTCCCCGGATTGGAGACGTTTCACCATTTTTGGTGATGCTGCTGCATGTTCCAGGCATCGTTGTACGATGAAAGGGGAGATATTGCTAACAGGCTGTGCCAACAGAGAATGGATAATCAGGAAGGCTGGCGATTCCTGTCTGCCTGCATCTTTTTTCATTCTCTTCGAGATAGAGAAGTCATAGTCGGTTTCATGGTTTTTATATTGAGCACTCTTGGGCGCTACACGAGGAAATTCATTGGTTTCCACTTCTGCTCCTTTTAGGCCCGAGGGCTGATATATCCCCCCGGTTACCGGCCCTGCCACGTGGAGGCAGGAGCAGTGCGACCAGTGACTAAGCAATAAGAAGTTAGTGGTTAGTGTGTTAGAAAAATAGTTATATATATACAAAAGAAAGGTGTTTTTCCTTTCTTATAGGAGGCTTCCTTCTTTATTTAAAAAGAGCCAGAAAATAAATATCTTTGAAAGTAAAGCCTTTGGAAATCTCTTTAACAACTTCGCTTCAGAAAAACGCTTTCAAATTCACTTTGTAAATTGCTAGATCACTCGCCTGGCACTCGGAGCCAACAAACCCATGCTGTGTCTGAACTATAACTGCAGTCTTGTCTAGATGATCCTGCATCGCTTCCTTAACCAGTGACTCCATTATTTTCCCTGAAACAGAAGTCATACTAACAGGTCTGTAATTACTCGTGTCACCCTCTGAAACCCCTTTGTGAATTGAGGACGCGTTTGCACATCTCCAGTCCATGGGGACCTCCACAAAGTCCAAGGAAGCTTTCATAATTATGGCTAAGGCTTTACTTACTTCCTTTGCTGCCTCCTTTAATACAACTGGATAGATCCCATCCATCCCCAGGTGCTTTCCTTATGTTTAACTTCAACAATTTCTCCTACACTTTGTTCTCAGTTAATACAAAATCACTTAGCTCCCTGCTAGAGTTCGATAAACTTCTGGCATTCCCCTCCCCTTATTGAATAACTCCTCATGTATGAATGTAGATGCAAAATACTCATTCAGTTTATCAGCCACCTCAGCATGATCATCAATAGTCAAACCATCTATTTTAGGTGGACCAATCTGATTCATCCCTTTCCTCCTAGAGTTTACATAAGTAAAGAAGTCTTTGCTGTTTTTCTTTGCATGCTTTGCCAAAAATTTCTCGTAATCTGCCTTTGCTTGCCTAATCTCCTTTGTGACTTGATTACAGACTAGCTTATATATGTTACAGGCTTCTGTTTTGCTAGATAATTTATATGAATTCCATGCATTTTTCTTTTCTGCCACGAGCCATATTAATTCATCTCATATCCATTTAGGCTTAAACCTTGATATTTGTTATTTGGTTTTCTGGGGATATGCGGTGGTCATTCCCTGAGCTTTCCACATCCTCCCTATTTGGTGGTCACAGGCTCGAACCCCAGTCTAATCAAGAAGCGTGTGCTACGCACTGCTGCTCCTGCCCACCTAGCTACAGAGGCACCCATAAACCTTGAACAGTATTTCTTAGTTGGTATGAAAAGCCTAGTACCCTCCAAGTTTAATTCCCTGAAAGCCTCCCATTTAGAATTCATTGTTAGTAATATCAGTTAGTAACTACCCTGATGGTAGTAACAAATTTAGGTAAATCCCACATCAGTACACTGTGATCACAGCCACCTATTGGTTCCTTTATCTGCAGATTCTTAACACATAAAGAATCACTGCTAATAATCAGATCAAGAGTATTATTCCCTCTGGTTGCCTCTCTGACATGTTGCTGAAGAAAACATGTCATCCAATAAATCCATAAAAGTCTTGCTAATGTGTGATTGACCAACCCACAAGTTCCAGTCAATATCTGAAAATTTAAAATCCTCTATTATAACACAATCTGATTTACTGACCCATTCTATTTCTCCGCACAATTGCTTATTATACTCATCAGATTGATTAGGCCTATAATACACACCTACTCTCATTTTTCTCATTTCTTATGTCACACCAAACTTATCGATGCTGCATTGTCCACCAATGTCAATTGGATGCACTTCCTTAGATTTTGTGTTTCTTAGCTAACAGCATAACCGCTCCTCCCTTCCTGTCCTGTCTATCTTTTCTGTAGACATTGTACTCACCAAATTCCCATTCTGCATTGCTTATATCCGTGTGGCACCCCGTCTCTGATATCCCAACAATATCCGCTTTTGATATCTTGCCCAGCACTTCAAATTCATCAAATTTATTTACTATACTCCTAGCATTTATGTACATACACCTATTCTTACTCTTAGTAACTTTAACACAACCCATGTATTTACTTGTTCCATGATAACTCCCAGCAGCCCTTGAAATCCCCAGTACCTCACTTTGCAGGTTGCTGCTCGTTCCAATAGAAGCAGTGCAAGAATCACTTTCACCTCTGTCTGTGGCTACCATTAATCTATTAGTCTGTGAATCCCCCACATAAACAAGCAGTTTTCTGACTGACCTAACACTGCGTTGGTAGCATCAGCAAATGTTCTTGCACCCTTTTGATTTAAGTGTATCCCATCCTTCAAGAAACAATCTCCTGTTAACATGCAGAGACCATAATGAGAAAAGTTCTACCCCATGAACCTTGCACAATCTTTTTAGATCAGGAAAGAGCAATTCGTAGCTTGTCTTTAGCAAAAGACATATTGAATTAATTCCCTGCTTTTTGCTCTTCAAGAAAAAAAGTCTTTAGGCAAGTTGTTTGCTATAACAGTTTAAAAAGATTCAACCAGGTACATTAACAATTACCACTAATTTGCAATTGGACAGTCAAATGGGGCTAGTTGGATATGTTATACATAGATCTTTTCTCTTTAAATAACCACTATTACACCACATCAGCTTTTAAAACTTAGTTTATTTAGCCTTTTTGACGAAATGTACTATACAATTAGGTAACATTTTGGAAACCTTGCTGGAACTCATCATTAGCCCATACTTGGCTGTAACTAAAGGACAGAAAAACAAATTGCTACAATTTTAATTAATTAATTTAACAATCAACACTGAATGCATGGAAGACAGATATCTGGCAATTTAACAACCCAACCTTTCAACCGATCAATAGTACAACAGAAGAAAATTTAAAGAATTATTTTTTTTAAAAAATGTTTGGGGCCAACTCTAAAAATAGAAAACAAGGTATAGAATTTGATCAAAAATATTTCAACATCCTTAAAGAGACAGCAGGACACCTCAAAAACAAACAGGAAAGCTCCAAACAAGAAGAAGATGATGATGATCATCATCATCATCAGCCATTTTCAATCCACTGCAAGATGAAGGCCTCTCCAGCAACTTTCCAGTTCCTTCTGTTTTGAACACTGGACATCCATTTACTACCCACAAACTTATGAATTTCATCTATCCATCTCCGCCTTTGTCTTCCACGTTTTCTTCTAGCTCCTCTTGGGTACCATTCTGTTATTTTCTTAGTCCATCTGTCATCATGTCTCCGAGCTATGTGTCCTAGACCATTTCAGTTTTTTAGTTTTGATAAGAATGTCCTTTACTTGAGTTTGCTACCTAATCCATGTTTCTCTTTTTATCTAACAGTCTGATTCCCAATATAGTTCGTTCCATTCTTCGCTGTGTAGTTCTCAGCTTCTCTTCCATTCTTTTGGTGAGTGCCCAAATTTCACTTCCATAAGTCATGGTGTATACATTGGTTCTTTATTTTACATTTCAGATAAACTGGGATATTGCTCTTCAGTATGTGACTATATTTCCTGAATGCTATCCATCCAAAATTTATTCTTCTCTTGACTTCCAGCCATTTATAATTATTACAGCTAATAACTTGTCCCAGATGACTCCACCTTTTCAATTACTGCTCCTTCATTCATTATTTCCCTTTCTGCGGCATACTTGTTCATCATTACTTTTGTTTTAGCCATATTCATTTTTAGTCCAAAATCCTTACTAACTGTGCATAACTGATTAAGATTTTCCTCTAATTCTTTGGGATCGTGGCTTATGACCACAATGTCATCTGCAAATCGTAAATGGTTTAGGTACTCTCCGTTCACATTGACTTCTTTTCTGCGAGTAGTCTAATCTTCTGAAAGCTTCCTCAAGGGCAGCAGTAAACAGCTTCGGAGATATTGTGTCTCCTTGTCGAACTCCTTTCTCAATTTTAAATTTCCTACTGTCTTTGTCTAGTCTAATAAAGGAGGTAGCATTCTCATATATTTTCTTCAAAATCATAATATGTGGAGTATCTACGCCTTGGCTTTCCAGTGCCCGAAACATTGCCTTATGTCCTGTATGGAATCAAATACCTTTTCATAATCCACAAATGCCACGCATAATAGTGTTTTATATTCATTTGCTTTCTCCATTAGCTGTGATATTACGTGAAAGTGATCCATAGTTGAGAATCCTGTCCTAAAGCTAGCTTGCTCTTTCGGTTGATTCTCATTAAGTATTCTTTCTAATCTGTTAGTAATGACCCTTGTGAACAACTTGTATATGTGGGATAACAAGCTAATTGGTCTATAATTTCCAATTTTTGATTTATCTCCTTTCTTATGCAGCAAAACTACAATTGCATTATTCCACTGCTTAGGCGTCACAACTTTTCTAATGCACTTTGTGAAGAGCCTTGCCAGTTTTTGTGTTATGTCTCTTCCTCCCAATTTTAACAACTCTACAGTAACTTCATCTTCCCCAGGGGCTTTCTCATTCTTCATTTTCTTCAAAGCATGTTCTACCTCATCAGGAAGAATATCGGGTATGCCGTATGTGCTGCTAATTTGCAATCCATCTTCCCCACTGCGGCATCATTCCCTTACTCCTTGTATAATTCTCTATAGTAGTCTTCTGCTATTTGAATTATGCTTCTCTGCTGTTTATAAGTACACCATCGATATTCTTCAGTTTCAGTATCATTTGTCTTTCTGTATTACTGCTCATGGCTGCTGATTTAAATCCTTTCTTTTCCCTTAATGCTTGTTCTACTTTTCTTGTGTTAAATCTTCTTATATCCTCTCTGAGTCTCTTTCTAATGGCTTTGCATAACTCAGTATACTCAATTTTCTCCTTGTCAGTGTTTATCCTGCTCTTCATTTTTTGCCTTCGGTTCATCATAACAAGTGTTTCTTGAATAATTTTTTCTTCTTTGGATTTCTATTTCCCTATAGGTTTCTTGGGCTTTATCACTTTCAGAAAGTTGTAATATTCCTCGTCGATATCTTGGTCCTGAGCAGTCTACAGAAGTTCAAACTTGTTCTTAAGTTCCAGTACATACTGCTTTTTTTCTCCTCTTCTGTTATCTCAAAGACCTTTGTATTATTTACTCGAATCAGTTTTTTCCTTTCCTACATCAAGTGTACATCTTACCATTCTGTGATCATTTCCAACATTTACCTTATTCAGGACGGTAACATCATTCACAATATATCTTCTGTTAGTGAGAATGAAGTCGATTTCATTAGTTCATTTAGTTAATTTCATTAAGTTAATCCATTTGGACTCTTCCATGTCCACTTTCTATTCACCCTTTTCTTGAAAAAAGTGTTCATTACTGACAATCCTTGAGATTCTTCAAATTCCACAAGTCTTTCCCCTCTTTCATTTCTTTCACCAATTCCAAAATTTCCTATAGATCCCCTATCTGCGCTGTTTTATCTTTTTCCAACCTTAGCATTGAAGTCGCCCATAATAATAGTGTAGTGGGTTTTCTGCTCATCTAGAAGACTCTCAATTTCGGTGTACATTTCTTCAACCTCTTCATCATCATGGCTCGAAGTTCGTGCATAAATCATTATAACCTTTAGTTTGTACCTCTTAGAAATCCTGAGTATTAGTCTTGACACCCATGGCGATCAACTTTTAAATTCCAAAATGTTGTTTTTTAAGTCTTTATGGACCAGAAACCCAACTCCCCCTTCACTCCTTTCACTGTTTCCATTGGTGTACAGCAGATTTCCACTTGATAAACTTATGATTCATTTCTTCTTCTTGTTTCAGCCAAACCGACGATATTCCAATTCACATTTTCTAATTCCTTTTCCAGCTCTAATATCCTGTCTTCACCGATGAGTGCTCTTATGTTGTAACAGGCCAAGTTCAGTTTCCGTGCATGGCAGCCTAGTCGTACCCAGAGATTCTTAGCACCCTCTGCTTCCACTCTGATCCTCTCGCTTTACACGTTCGTTGCCACGTAAGTGACGTAACAGGGCTTACCATCAAGAAGGTGTGCATGAGTGGATTTTAGGGAGGCAGACCAACCAGACTTCTCCTAAATCTTCTGTAATAGAAAGATATTGTATCCATCAGTGCTATCGACTGAGTGTCTGAAAACACACAGGATACCTGTTCCCGTCTAAGACAAGAAGATATCCAACCGTAACGACTCCCCACCACTACAGCCGGCATAACCAAAACCTAAGTAGTATTTTTTTTTTTTTTTTTTTTTTTTTATGTAAACCCCAAACACAAGAGGTATTAGAACCTATAGTACTTAGTACCATGCTTGGGTTGGAGGTTGAGAAGATGAAAGAAGAAATTTGTTGATATTGGACTTGAACTTCTGTAGACTGTAATTTTCAGGAAATACGTACGAAGGAAGGCTGTGTCAGAAAACTGCAGTTGAATGAATAAACGAGGAAGATGAAAAGTTGGTTCTGTGAGTTTGAAGTTGGACAGTAAATGGATGTTGGCTGGTGGTTGCATGTGTTCGGACTGTTTTGAAAGAGAGAGCAGGAATTATAGAAGCCAATTCAGAAGAACAGTGCCCATGGAAATATCTGTAGAAGAGGAATGCAGCAGAAACAGTGCATTCCTCTTGAGACAGCGAATGGAGAGACTGTGTTAGAGATGAATCATTAATTAACCTAACTGCCCTCTTCTAAATGGAATCAAGAAGCCTGAGAGAAGTTTTGGGGGCACACCCCAGATGAGGGAACAATATTCCATAGTAGGGCGGATTTGAGATTTGTACAGAGTGAACAGCTGTTTGGAAGAAACGTAATGCCGAGAGTAAAAGAGAAAACCAAATTTTTTAGATGCAGAGGAAGCAATATTTGTAATGTGCTCATGTCAAGAGAGATTAGAAGTCAGGGTAATCCCCAAAAGAGATATATCATTTTGCCAAGAAATTGGAGTGTCACCAAGATAAGCATAGCAGCAGAAGAATTCTTTTTGCGAGATATAAGACAAGACTGAGTTTTAGAAGGATTGAAATCAACTAAGTTGTCTTTGCCCCAGAAAATTACCTGAAGATCCGAATTTATGGAATTGGCAGCAGATTTTTGAGAAGTTGAAGCTGATTGAGCAGGGCAAGGTTTCTCAAAATGGAAAGTGGAATGCAATGTCCTACCATCGGCAAAACTATGGATAGGATTTCCAGTCAATGGAAGAAGGTCATTAATATACAAGAGGAAAAGATTGGGGGAAAGAACTGAACCTTGGGGAACACCGGCATTAGTGAAGAAGTTGGAAGACAGAGAGCCATCTACCATCACCCTCAGTGAGCGATCAGAGAGAAAACTGGATAACCAATTACAAAAAGCAGATGACAAACCATAAGATGAAAGTTTGTTTAGAAGACCTTTATGCCAAACACGATTGAAAGCCTTTGAGATATCAAGAGCAACTACTTGTGTTTCACCGAACCTTTCCATTAAATCAGTCCATAAATGGGTAACATAAGCAAGAATATCACCAGCAGATCGACACTGACGGAATCCATACTGGCGATCATTGATCAGATGGAAGGTTTATAGGTAGTTTAAGATATGGATTTCTCCATTACTTTGGAAAAAGAAGAAGTAATTGTAATGGGACGATAATTGGATGGGAGGGATTTGTCACCCTTTTTAGGAACTGCTGGATATGAGCAAATTTCCAAGCAGAAGGAAAAACACCTTTGGAATAAGAAAGTGAAAAAAGGCGGCAAAGAATAGGAGTAAGTTCAGGAGCACAGATTTTGAGAACAAGTGAAGAATAACAGTGGGATCTGAAGCTTTCTTAACATCAAGATTTGTCAAAATCCTTCTGACATCCTTTCGACGGAAGACCACAGGAGGCATTAAATGGAGCGTGTTGGGAATGGAGGGAGGTGTTTTACCAAGATCATTAGTACAGGAGTTGAAATTAAAATGGAATGCTAGCAGGTCAACTTTATCCTTGGCTGAAGTGACAATAGAACCATCCGGTTTGGACAGAGGTGGGAGAAGAGATAGGCAAAACTTGCAGCCAATAGCTCTGGCAAGAGACCAGAATGCTCAGCTACCATTAGGGCAAGAAGCAAGTTTTCTACTCTTAGCCTCTTCAAACTCTAGTTTGGACTGATCAATAACTGTTTTACAATTGTTGCAAGCTTTGGTGTAGGCAGAAAATGAAACTGAAGAATTAGAAACAAGCCAATTATGATATGCAACATTCTTCTCTTGAACAGCCTTAGCACATTTATTGAAAAACCAAGGTTTAGATAAAGGACGAGATTTTAAAGAGGAGTGTGGGATAAAGGATTCCATTACTGCAAGAATAATTTGACTGACACGATCTGAGCAAAAGTTGACATCAGAAGTTTCGAAACAGTAATCCGACCAAGAAAAAGAAGAAAAGAAATCTCGTAGGTCATCCCATTTTGTATTCTTGTAATGCCAAACAACATGAGGTTGGGAACAGCCAGGAGATAAAGGCTCCATTGGAGAAGGGACAATCACCAAGTTGTGATCTGAAGTGCCTAAAGGACCTCTCACTTGGACCGTGTACTTAGAACGGTTGTTTGTGAGAAAAAGATCAAGCGTGTTGGCTGTATGATTAGGATTGTCCGGTATTCTTGTAGGTAAATGAACAATCTGTGCAAGGTCATTAGTAATTGCAAAAGACGCAGCATCTCGACCAGCTGGGTCGGTGTGACTAGAAAACGGAAGCCAGCTGGAGTTGTGAACATTAAAATCACCAATGAAAATTACCTCACTGTTAGGAAAGTTGGACTGGAGAGAGTCAAGTTGAAAAGAGAGGAAGTCAAAGAGCTCCAAGTGATTAGTAGAGTTGGGAGAACGGTAGAGACAACATATGAATTTGACACAATGAGGTAGAGAGATTTTAAGCCAGAGAAGATCAAAGAGAGGAGATTCAAAATTACCAAGTCTCTGACAGGGAATATCAGAACAGACATATACACAAGTACCACCTTTGAGGCGAAAGGAATCATATCGAATAATTTGCTCATCTCAGATGCCCAAATCGAATAATTTGGGCATCTGAGATGAGCAGTAGTTGAATCAACCGATAACTGAGATTCTGTCAGAAAAAGGTACATGGGGTTTGGCAGACTGCAAGTGGAAATGGACATCATTGAGTTTAGAATTGAGACCACATATATTTGTGAAATGAATTAGGAAGTGTTTGGGACATTTAGATCTTTTTGCAGATAAGCTTGCTCTATTAGTTTGACAATTCATGGTGTATTCAATAGTAAGAAAAAGTGGGTGGGACATGCTGTATGAAGTAATGAAATTTTTGGATATGACGTACACATGGTAAGAATATACCCAGATACTTGAAATAACGTGGCCTCGACAATGCCCCCCGCACGTGCACGCACGCACGCACACACACACACACACACACACACTACTCAGACTCCCTCCAGTCACTATCTGGCAGAGTTACAGGTTGCAAAATTATACATTAGCTGATCCGGAAGCCTCCTAGAGAGTTACCAATAGGTTCAATCTGGAGTACTAACTAGCGGCCGGCCTGCGAACACCATTTTAGAGCTGTATCCTCAAAACGTAAGGAATAATGGATCTCGCCACGATGTTCATCATAACCTCAAAAGTCATCAATCATACTGCATGATGGAAGAGATGGGGAAGGGTTGACCGGAACTTAGCTCTAGAGACTAAACATGGGTTCCACCACTTCAAGCCTCCAATAAACAAAGTGATGGTATTCACTGGTTGATGAGTCATCTACCACCTAGGTTTGGGAGGAGACGGGCTTAGCTAACCATTCTAAAAACTCTACCATAAGGCACATTTGAACTACAAGAAGCATTTGGATCTAGAATAACTGGCAATGAGATCCAGATACAACATATGTATAAAATGACCTGTTAACAGCTCCCTTGACTGAAGAAGCCTCAGTCACTCAACAAGCAGGAATCAACAGGTAAGCTTCTTACTTTACCTTTATTTCTATAAAAATTTCAAAATTATTGATAATTGGATGTTTGTAGTAAAGGATAATTAATAATTAATTTAACAATTTTTTTTCCTTTAGTATATAGCCAAGTATGGTCTGAAGATGGGTTCAAGCAAGGTTCTTGAAAAATTAGCCAATTGTATAGTACACTTACTATATAAATTAACATTTAAAAACTCACGTGATATAATAATGAGTATTTAGAGAAAAATTTCATGGAAAATCACACGTAATGTTATTTCCTAATTATATACGAATATCATTCAAATGAAACCACAACACCAACAAAAAATTCATATTATGATAATCTTGTGTCATGTTATTGCTCGGGGCCTGTTGTCAACATGTGCTGGCATTATCTGAAACAAGTCAATCTTGAAAATTGACATCAGTGAAGACATACACGAAATCTATAATACAATATTTTAATGTAGAAGGAATAAAATGTTCTGAGATTTATAGCAGAATGTTGGCTTGGTGTGGTGAAGTACTCATGAGGTGATGAAAAGTGTACAAGTGGGTAAATAAGTTTAAGAGCAAAACTGAAAATGTTGAGGCCAGGGCAGCAAGCATATTGTGTTTTGACACTAGCATTCACAGCTGAGGTGGAAAATTCAAATGAAACCATCTCCTTACTAATAAAGAAATTTTCACAGAGTGCAAGATCAGTGTTGGTTCAGCATGAACTACAGTTAGTGGGGAGTTGCACTTCCAAAAAGTATGTACTTTTTGAGGAAAAATTAATTTTGCCATTGTAACTAGATAAATGTGCATTAAATAAAAATGCATTTGCACTACATTACTTCTTTAGATATTATTATGTTATTAGTCCTTTATTTATTTCTTTTTAATTTTGCTACTTTCTGTATGAAAAAAAACTTTAATTATGTATGCACAAAATAATATATGCACAATCTAGAAATATGTGCCCTATTACTGATCTGTCCTTCTGTGACCTCTATTTCTGCCTTTTCTCACCTTCTTTCTGTAGTCTGGTATGTGTTAACCATAGCCTAAAATAAAAGCAGTATGCAACAATACGGCATTTAATAATAAGAATAGGGTGGAAGGAGAAAACAGTAAAGTGAAAACATTGTTCTTCTGTGACCTCTATTTCTGCCTTTTCTCACCTTCATTCTGTAGTCTGGTATGTGTTAACCATAGCCTAAAATAAAAGCAGTATGCAACAACACAGCATTTAATAATAGGAATGGGGTGGAAGAAGAAAACAGTAAAGTGAAAACATACCGGTCGACACAGTACACATAGAAGCAATGCATAATTTTACACTTGATAACATTAATCATTTCAAATACAGTATGTATTACTCACTGGTCAAAAACTTGGAAATCATTTTCAATTGGCATCAACAGATATTTAAATGTGCAATATAGAAATGTAAATTCTCACAGGTTCCTTGGTATCAGATAAATACTATACACTTTCCTGAGGCTTCTTAGTTCATTTGGTCATGAAGCAAACAGGGGACCATTCCGATCGTCAGAAAGGTGTTATCATTGAAGTGTGTTTAGCAGGAACCACAATTAAGAAAACAAAGGAAATCACCGGTGTGTTGAAAGCAATCAACAGGTAGGAGCCAAAAGGAGAATACAGCTCTGAAATTAAAATTAAAGGCAGAAAGTTGATAGTCCAATAACAAGCCTGTAGGAATTTAAAGAGAATTGTGGCATCAGTATAGAAGGTCTGGTGTGCCCCAAATGATTGAAAAATTCAATTTAGATAAAAAAAAAAAAAAAAAAACCTCATTTCCAAGTCAAGTGGTGGGAGTGGTAGTAGTCTGCCAATACCAGTGGTTCCCAAAGTGTGTTCTGCAGAACCACAGGGTTCCGTAATAAAATTCAGGGGTTCCGTGAGATAAGGTGCCTTTTATATCTTTCTTGTTTCATAAAAATGGGTAGGTATTTTAAAAAAATGAAAGAATTTAAATTATGTAAAAAGTTACTGAAAAAAAAAAAAAAACCCAAAAAAATTATGTTATTCATTATTTAAATGCATGAAATACATTTCGTTATGGAATCTGAAATATGTACTGCAAAATAAGTAAGATCAATTTTAATCAATTGAGAGGTAATGGAGAAAAATTTGACAAGGCAGCTGAGGAAATGTGTGTAAATACATTAAAAATTATTGTAGGCGGCCCATCGTCTACTGACTGTGACGTCACTGTACCAGCAGCTCGGCCTGTATATTATAGTGTGGCCTTGGGTTCCTGCGATCCAGCCAATCAAGACGTATTATCTTATATATATATATATATAGTTAGTGTTCTGTAATTTTTGAAACAGCATATAGGTTTCCACAACAAAAAAATTTTGGAACTGCTGGCCTATACGAAAGTCACTTCTTTCTGTAAAATAAGTTGAAAAATTCAACCGGAGTGCTGCTGCCAAGAAATGTCACATGGTCTGACGAGTTTTGATTTATACTTTTTTCACCAATGATAGGATGAAAATGTAGCATGATCCTCACAAAGCCATGGACCCAGACTGTCTCATGTCCACTACTTAAGCAGCTGGAGAGGTGGTATTGCAGTATGGGGTATGTTCTGTTGATATGGACTGGGTCCATTCATACCACTATATAACAAAATAGATCATTCCCTTGAAAAAATTCGTTATATGGAAATTTTGTTATAAAGAAATATGACCTTTTCAACAATGAAAAATATTGTAAATTCAGAAATATAGTAAAAGATTCAAAATAAATGGGAAGGAATAAATTTTCTAACATTTTAAAGTAATTAATTTATTAATACATACATATTAAGAAATGACTACTTACATAATGCACACAATGTATTAGTATACTTTTAAGAATTATGTCGTAAAATATTTGTGTGTTTAAACAAATGCAAACATAAAAATGTTTGCATTTGTTTAAACACTCAAATATATTTTCTGTTAAATTTTCTTCCCACTGAAGGCTTCGATGCAAAGTTTCAAATGCTACCAACATTTCTTGTTTGGAAGGTTTAATATTGCCCTCATTTTCATCCAACTCATTGTCGATATTGTCACTATTTCTTTGAATACTCTTCAAAATGTTGGAGTCACTCAGATATTCGGCTACTATGACATCATTATCAACTCCTAAAAATTCGTCAAGAACAATTTCTCCACTGATCAAACCTCGCTTGGAACTCTTCCTAAGATTGCTCAATGTCTTGTAGTAGTTCATCCCTCTCATTGCTCTTAATTAGCATTTTGGCAAAACCTGCTTTTGCAAAACAATTCTTAATTGTTGTTTCTGTCACACCTTTACTCCACAATTTCGCCACCTCTGATATGCATCTGCAAATCTATATTCTTGTTTAAAAGTCAGTGTCTTGGAACTCTTCCTAAGATTGCTCAATGTCTTGTAGTAGTTCATCCCTCTCATTGCTCTTAATTAGCATTTTGGCAAAACCTGCTTTTGCAAAACAATTCTTAATTGTTGTTTCTGTCACACATTTACTTCACAATTTCGCCAACTCTGATATGCACATCTGCAAATCTATATTCTTGTTTAAAAGTCAGTGCCTTGTTCGGTTGCTTGGTTTCTATTCTCAGTAGAATTTTTTTCAGTATGCACCTTTGGTAGTGCATTTTCAAATCCTTGGCTCATTGGCTGCAATTTAGACGAGGAATTCGGAGGGAAGAAAACAAGCTTCACACTTATAAGTTTCAAAATTACTGAGTGAAGATGGACAGGGCAGTTGTCGATAATCAACGTGATTTTTCTGTTTTCTTTCATCATCTTTCTATCGAAATTTAAAATCCACTGTTCAAAAATTCCACTTGTCATCCAAGCTTTTTTGTTGTAGTCCAACTTTGATGACTTTACTCCTTTTAAACATCAGGGTTGTTTACTTTTGCCTATTACCAAACGATTCAGTTTTTCACTACACCATATTTGCAACCAGGAGTGTAATTCTCCCCTTACTATTTTTAGCACCTAAACATTTATCCCTTTAAATGTCAGTGTCTTGTTCAGAAAACATTCACAAAATAGATGTTTCATCAATGCTGAATATGCCTTTGAGCTCGAAGTCCTCCATAAAGGAGGCAGCAAAGGAAGTAAGCAAATCTTTAGCCATAATTATGAGAGTTCCTTGGACTCAGGGGAGTACCCATGGACTGGAGTTGTCCAAATGTGACCTCAATTCACAAAGGAGGATCAAAGGATGACACAAATAATCAAAGGAAACACTGGTCACTGTTGAACAAAAGCCGAGAATTAGAGTTGAATTTGAAAGTGTCTGCAATTCTGCCCAGACACGATAAGAGGGAGTATATGATGAGAGCCTTGTCGATCAATTCGGCCCTGGAAAGATTGTGCAAGGCTCAAGGGGTAGAATTTTTTTCAGCCTGGACTGTACTTGTTAACAGGAGAGATTGCTTCTACAGGGATGGGATACACTTAAATAGAAAGGGTGCAAGAATATTTGCTGATGCTTTCGAGGCAGTGTTAGGTGGGTCGGAAAACTGCTAGCTTGGGGGGATACAAAGACGAATAGATTAACAGTAGCCACTGGAAGAGGTGAAAGAGATTCTTGCACTGCTTCTATTGGAATGAGCAGAAGCCTGAAAAACAAGATTCAGGATATTTCAGAGACTGCTGGGAGTCATTGCGGTACAAATAAACACATGGGTTGTGTTAGGGTAGCTAAGAATAGAAACAGGTGCAGGTATACTTGCGTGTACACCAATGCTAGGAGTTTAGTAAATAAATTTGATGAATTTGAGGTATTGCTCAAAACATCAAAGGCAGATATTGTTGGGATATCAGAGACGTGGTGTCACACAGATATAAGGGATGCAGAACTGCAATTTGGGGAATACAACGTCTACAGAAAGGATAGACAGGATAGGAAGGGGGGAGGGGTTATGCTATTAGTTAAGAAACACATAAAAACCAAGGAAGTGAAGCCGGTCGACATCGCTGGACAGTGCAGTGTTGAGTCAGTTTGGTGTGACATAAGCATTGGGAGATCAAAATTGAGAGTAGGAGTGTGCTATAGGCCTAATGACTCTGATGAGTATAATAAGGAACTGTACAGGGAAATAGAGTGGGCCAGTAAATCAGAGAGTCTTATTTTTTTTTTTTTTTTTTTTGATTTGGTAGTTGTTGGCGCATCGGCTTCTGTGGCCATATTGCACCTCCCAAGGTTTTTGCAGTACTTTGATCCAAGCCCAAGGCGGGAATCGAACCCGCGACCTTTGGGTTGCCGGGCAGGTACTTTACCCACTCGGCTAGCCCGGTCGGCGAGAGTCTTATAATGGGAGATTTTAATTTCCCAGATATTGACTGGAATTTGGGGGCTGGTTACTCACACACTAGCAGGGCTTTTGTGGATTTATTGGATGATTGTTTTCTACATCAGCATGTTCGGGAGGCAACTAGAGAGAGTAATACTCTTGATTTGATTATCAGCAGTGATTCTTCATGCATTAAGAATCTGCAGATAAATGAACCACTAGGTGGCAGTGATCACAGTGTGCTGAAGTGGGAGTTACTGAAAGAGGTAACTACCATTAGGGGTAAAGGGAAGGGTTATTGCTTCCGTAAAGGCGACTACGATGGACTGAGACAGTATTTAAATTCTATACAGTGGGATCAACTGATGATGTTACCAACAGCAAACTCAAAATGGGAAGCATTCAAAGAACTTATCTTGGAAGCTACTAGGCTTTACATACCGACTAAGAAATATTGTTCAAGGTTTAGGCCAAAATGGATGTCAGATGAACTAATGAGGCATATGGCAGAGAAGAAAAATGCATGGGATACTTACAAATTAACACATGACACAGAAGCCTATGATAGATACAAGTTGATATGCAACCAAGTTACAAAGGAGGTTAGGCAGGCGAAGGCAGATTACGAGAAATCCTTGGCAAGGGATGCAAAGAAAAACAGCAAAGAGTTCTTTACTTATGTAAACTCTAGAAGGAAGGGGATGAATCAGATTGGTCCACTTGATATCGATGGGTCAACTGTTGATGATCCTGCTCAGGTAGCTAACAAACTAAATGAATATTTTGCATCGACATTCACACATGAGGAGTTATTCAGCAAGGGGAATGCCAGAGGTGTATTCAACTCTAGCAGTCAGCTACAGAATCTTGAAATAACTGGGAGTAAAGTGGAGGAGAAACTGTTGAAGATAAACACAAGAAAGGCACCCGGGGTGGATGGGATCTATCCAGTTATATTAAAGGAGGCAGCAAAGGAAGTAAGCAAACCCTTAGCCATAATTATGAGAGCTTGCTTGGACTCAGGGGAGGTACCCATAGACTGGAAATGTGCAAATGTGACCCCAATTCACAAAGGAGGATCAAAGGCTGACATAAGTAATTATAGAATTAAGTAATTATATCCAGGAAATCTGTTCCAGGAAAATTAATGGAGGCACTGGTTAAAGAAGCACTGCAGGATCATTTAGACAAGACTTCAGTTATAGCTCAGACACAGCATGGTTTTGTTAAGGGGAAGTCTTGCCTGACCAACTTGATTGGATACTATGATGCAGTCACAAAAGAACTGGATGCAGGGAATAACTTTGATATTATATACTTGGATCTTAGAAAGGCTTTTGATACTGTTGCACATGGAAGACTGCTACACAAATTGGAGCAGTGTGACATTGGAGGCAAATTGCTGTTATGGATAAAGGGGTGGTTGAGGGGGAGAAGACAGAGAGTGGTAATCAATGGACACTGCTCATCGTGGACTAATGTTATTAGTGGAGTCCCTCAGGGCTCAGTGTTGGGTCCATTATTGTTTTCTGTATTTATAAATGATATTGATGATGGTATATCAAGCTTAAAATGTCCAAGTTTGCAGATGATACAAAGGTTGGCAGGGTTGTCAAGGACACTACTGACACTATGCTGCTGCAACAGGATCTGGAAAGGTTGAGCAGATGGGCTGAGAGGTGGCAAATGAAGTTTAACATTGACAAATGTAAAGTACTACACATGGGAAACAGCAACCCCAGAGAAACGTATCAACTCTGTGGTGCTGCACTGACAGTGGTGGAGAATGAAAGGGACTTGGGGGTGGTTGTGCAGGCAGATATGAAGTTCTCTGAGCAGTGCAGACGGGCTGCAAGAGTAGCTCATGGAGTATTGTCAATGATATACAGGAATTTTTCCAGCAGGGATAAGGAGGTGATTATTCCATTGTATAAGGCAATGGTCAGGCCACACCTAGAGTACTGTATACAGGTCTGGAGGCCTCATTTCAAGAAGGATGTAGAGCTGCTGGAACGAGTACAGAGAAGGGCAACAAGATTAGTGAATGGAACAAAGGGGTGCTCTTACGAAGAAAGGCTTAAGTTTTGCAAATTACAGTGTCTGGAGACTAGGCACCAGCGAGGTGATCTGATAGAGGTGTACAAAGCCTTGAATGGTTTAAGCATGCTCAATGCTGATGGGATTCTTCCTCTAGCTCAGAAAAATCACCTGAGAGGGCATAAATTCAAATTGAGGAAAGACAGATGTAGGATAGACGTGCGGAAATTTGCCTTTAGCCAGCGGGTGGTTGGTTGGTGGAACAGACTGCCATCCCTTGTGGTGGAGGTTGATAGCCTAAATAAGTTTAAGGCTCAGCTGGACAGGTATTTTGAACAAACAGAGGGGTGAAGTGGAAGTGGGTTTTTTTTTTTTTTTTTTTTTTTTGGCTGATGCTGCATAAGCTTGCTTTCTTGCATCAAATGCCTCTACTAATGCTAATGCTAAAGAAGCATTGCAGGATCATCTAGACAAGACTTCAGTTATAGCTTGGACACAGCATGGGTATGTTAAGGGAAAGTCTTGTCTGACCAATTTGACTGGATACTAGATGTGGTCAAAAAGCAAATGGATGCAGGAAATAACTTTCATATCATATATTTGGATCTTAGAAAGGCTTTTGATACAGTTTCACATGGAAGACTGCTGCACAAATTGGAGCAGTGCAACACTGGAGGCAAATTGCTGCTATGGATAAAGGGATGGTTGAGTGGGAGAAGACAGAGTGGTAATCAATGGACACTGCTCTGCGGGGACTAATGCTATTAGTGAAGTCCCTCAGGGTTTAGTGTTGGGTCCATTGTTGTTTTCTGTATTTATAAATGATATTGACGAAGGTATATCAGGCTTAATGTCCAAGTTTGCCGACTGTCATTAGTGTCATTAACAACTCTGCCAACAAAGGTTGGCAGAGTTGTTAATGACACTAATGACAGTATTCTGCTGCAACAGGATCTAGGAAAGTTGAGCAGATGCACTGAGAGGTGGCAAATGAAGTTTAACATTGACAAATGTAAAGTACTAAATATGGGAAGCAATAACCCCAGAGTAACATATCAACTCTGTGGCACTACACTGACAGTGGTAGAGAATGAAAAGAACCTGGGGATAATTGTGCAAGCAGATATGAAGTTTTCTGAGCAGTGCAGACAGTCCGCAAGAGTAGCTCGTGGTCTTGTCGATGTAGCAATGTCGATATAGATACAGATATGAAGTTTTCTGATCAGTGCAGACGGTCTGCAAGAGTAGCTCGTGGTGCAATAATTAAAGACAAACACCAGCCAAGGAATTAAAAATTAACAATTTAATATAAAAATAAAATATACAGAAATAATATATAATGAAAACACTATCGGAAGACTAAAATATTACAATAAATTACGATAAAATAAACTACGATAAAAACGTTAATACCGAAGCAATAAAATTATCTAAAATAAACTGGATTAAAAGCGATAAAACCTGAAGCTTTCGGAGACTGCTGTCTCCTTCTTCAACAGTATACTATTACTGCATTGACACATCTTAAAGAAGCAGGCCCATGGCACTCATGCACGTGGTCCATCAGACACATGGTCGGCATTCCCCAAGCGGGTATCGTAAACGGAAGTGGCTTGGGAGCGGGTCAAACAGAACCAGTCATCCCGTCTGAGGACAACTGCCTCAAACAGTGGGTGTAAACGAGTCCCCCTGTCCCTGTAATAGTATTACGACTGGATGAACCGACTCGCAAGCTCTTGAGCCACTTGCCTTCCCAAAATCCATGGGCACGGTCCATAATGGCCGTTGTTGAATAGGGTGGGGACCCACTGTAGTACCCCGAGGATAAGGAAATGGAAATTTGCAGAGTCACGGCAGACCTCAGGAGGTGTGGGTACCCCCAGAGGGTCTTGGACAAATATATTTATAGGATAGAGTCTAATCGTAGGGAGTCGCCTGTCCCTGTGGCTACCGCATACATTCCTTACTATCCGGGCCTTTCAGAACACATTGTATGGGCACTGCGGGAGTGTCAGACCCGCTGTGTGCAGCTTCCGGGATGGAAATTGCACATGGTGGTGTCTCAAGTTAAAGATCCCTTAGCCCGGGACTATACTAGTAGTGTGGTCTATGGGATTAAGTGCCCAGATTGTGAGGAGTGTTATGTGGGGGAGACGGGGGCGACGTTTAAAAGACCGTCTGGGGGAGACAGGGCGACGTTTAAAAGACCATCTCGGGGAGAACATGACTGCTATTAAGACTGATAATTATGCGAGGTCTGCTGTGGCAGAGCATTTCTGGGAGAAGTAGCATCGGGTCTCTCCTGAAGACGCGGTCATTACGGACCGTGCCCATGGATTTTGGGAACGCAAGTGGCTCGAGAGCTTGCGAGTCGGTTCATCCAGTCGTAATATTATTAACAGGGACAGAGGGACACGTTTACACCCCCTGTTTGAGGCGGTTGTCCTCAGACGGGATGACCGGTTCTGTTTGACACGCTCCCAAGCCACTTCCGTTTCCGATACCCGCGTGGGGAATGCCTACCATGTGTCGGATGGACCACGTGCATGAATGCCATGGGCCTGCTTCTTAAGGATGTGTCATTGCAGTAATAGTATACTGTTGAAGAAGGAGACAGCAGTCTCCGAAAGCTTCAGGTTTTATCGCTTTTAATCCAGTTTATTTTAGATAATTTTATTGCTTCGGTATTTTTAACTATAGGTGGTTGTCCTCAGACGAGATGACCAGTTCTGTCTGACACACTCCCAAGCCACTTCCGTTTCCGATACCCGCGTGGGGAATGCCGACCATGTGTCGGATGGACCACATGCATGAGTGCCATGGGCCTGCTTCTTAAGGATGTGTCATTGCAGTAATAGTATACTGGTGAAGAAGGAGACAGCAGTCTCCGAAAGCTTCAGGTTTTATCGCTTTTAATCCAGTTTATTTTAGATAATTTTATTGCTTCGGTATTTTTAACTATATTTTTAACGTTTTTATCGTAGTTTATTTTATCGTAATTTATTGTAATATTTTAGTCTTCCGATAGTGTTTTCATTATATTTTATTTCTGTATATTTTATTTTTATAGTAAATTTTTAATTTTTAATTCCTTGGCTGGTGTTTGTCTTTAATTATTGCAGTATGGAATTTCCCAGCCCCATAGGCCTGTTTAAAGATATAGCTTGTGGTGTCTTGTCAATGATATACAGGAATTTTTCTAGCAGGGATAAGGAGGTGATTATCCCCTTGTATAAGGCGATGGTCAGGACACACCTTGAGTACTGTATACAGGTCTGGAGGCCTCATTTAAAGAAGGATGTAGAGCTGTTGGAACGAGTACAGAGAAGGGCAACAAGATTAGTGAATGGAGCAAAGGGTTGCTCTTATGAAGAAAGGCTTAAGTTTTGCAGATTACAGTGTTTTTTTTTTTTTTTTTTTTATGTGAACCCCAAACACGAGAGGTATTAGAACCTATAGTACTTAGTACCGTGCTTGGGTTGGAGGTTGAGAAGACGAAAGAAGATATTTGTTGACATTGGACTTGAACTTCTGTAGACTGTAATTTTCAGGAAATACATACGAAGAAAGGTTGGTCCAGAAAATTGCAGTTGAATGAATAAATGAGGAAGATGAAAAGTTGGTTCTGTGGGTTTGAAGTTGGACAGTAAATGGATGTTGGCTGGTGGCGGCACGTGTTCGGACTGTTTTTAAAGAGAGAGAGCGGGAATTATAGAAGCCAATTCAGAAGAACAGTGCCCATGGAAGTATCTGTAGAAAAGGCATGCAGCAGAAACCGTGCGTCTATGAGAAAGCGAGTGGAGAGACTATGTTAGAGATGAATCATTAATTAACCTAACTGCCCTCTTCTGAATGGAATCAAGAAGCCTGAGAGAGGTTTTGGGGGCACCACCCCAGATGTGGGAACAATATTCCATGGCAGGGCGGATTTGCGATTTATACAGAGTGAGCAGCTGTTTGGAAGAAAAGTAACCCGAGAGCGAAAGAGAAAACCAAGTGTTTTTAGATGCAGAGGAAGCAATATTTGTAATGTGCTTGTGCCAAGAGAGATTAGAAGTCAGGTAATCCCCAAAAGAGATATATCATTTTGCCTAGAAATTGGAGTGTCATTAAAGATAGCATAGGAGCAGAAGAATCCTTTTTGCGAGATATAAGACAAGACTGAGTTTTAGAAGGGTTGAAATCAACTAAGTTGTCTTTGCCCCACTGGAGAATTACGTGAAGGTCGGCATTTAAGGAATTGGTAGCAGATTTTCGAGAAGTTGAAGCTGATTGAGCAGGACAAGGTTTCTCAAAATGGAAAGTTGAATGCAATGTGCTATCATCGGCAAAACTATGGATAGGATTTCCAGTCAATGGAAGAAGGTCATTGATATACAAGAGGAAAAGAGTGGGGGAAAGAACTGAACCTTGGGGGACACCGACATTAGTGGAGAAGTTAGAAGACAGAGAGCTATCTACCATCACCCTCAGTGAGCGATCAGAGAGAAAACTGGATAACCAATTACAAAAAACAGTTGGAAAACCATAAGATGGAAGCTTGTTTAGAAGACCTTTATGCCAAACACGATCAAAAGCCTTTGAGATGTCAAGAGCAACTACTTGTGTTTCACCGAACCTTTCCATTGAATTAGTCCATAAATGGGTAACATAAGCCAGAATATCACCAGTGGATCGACACTGACGGAATCCATACTGGCGATCGTTGATCAGACGGAAGGTTTCTAGGTAGTTTAAGAGTTGGCGGTTAATTGATTTCTCCATTACTTTAGAAAGAGTAGAAGTAATTGCAATGGGACGATAATTGGATGGGAGGGATTTGTCACCCTTTTTAGGAACTGACTGGATATGAGCAAATTTCCAAGCAGAAGGAAAAACACCTTTGGAATAAGAAAGTGAAAAAAGGCGGCAAAGAATAGGAGTAAGTTCAGGAGCACAGGTTTTGAGAACAAGTGGAGAAATACCATCAGGACCTGGAGCTTTCTTAGCATCAAGATACATTAAAATCCTTCTGATATCCTTTTGATGGAAGACCACAGGAGACATTGAATGGACCGTATTGGGAATGGTGGAGGTGTTTTACCAAGATCATTAATACATGAGCTGGAAGAAAAATGGGATGCTAGCAGGTCAGCTTTATCCTTGGCTGAAGTGACAACAGAACCATCTGGTTTGGACAGAGGTGGGAGCAGAGATGGGCAAAAGTTGCGGCCAATAGCTTCGGCAAGAGACCAGAATGCTCGGCTACCATTAGGGCAAGAAGCAAGTATTCTACTCTTAGCCTGTTCAAACTCTAGTTTGGACTGATTAATAACTGCTTTACAATTGTTGCAAGCTTTGGTGTAAGCAGAAAATGAAACTGAAGAATTGGAAACAATTCTAATTCAAAATTTTAATTCAAATTTGAATTAAAAACAATTCAAATTCTAATTAGAAGAATTAGAATTTGAGAGACTAGGAGACTAGGCACCTGCAAGGTGATCTGATTGAGGTGTATAAAGCCTTGAATGGTTTGAGCATGCTCAATGCTGATGGGATTCTTCCTCTTGCTCAAGAATAATCATCTGAGAGGGCATAAATTCAAATTGAGGAAACAGTTGTAGGATAGATGTGTGGAAGTTTGCCTTTAGCCAGCGGGTAGTTGATTGGTGGAACAGACTTCCATCTTTTGTTGTGAAAGCTGATAGCCTAAATAAATTTAAGGCTGAGATGGACAGGTATTTGGAACGAGCTTTTTTTTTTTTTTTTTTTTGGCTCATACTGCATAAGCTTGCTTTCTTGCATTGCGTGCCTCTACTAATGCTAATTTTTTTTTTCAAAACTCTTTTTCTCCAATAGGTAGTCTTCTTTGATTGCAACTCCACTTTCATCAGAAATAAGCCATGATGCTCTTTAAATATGTCCAGCCAACCAGAACTGCTTGGCATTAATAAAAGTAAAAGCTTCATAGCTTTTTCTTTTATTAATAGCCCTGATATCGGCACCTTCTGGTCTCAAATCAACTTCATCCACTTAAAAACTGCTTCGTCTCATTTCCTCAAACTTTGAAAATCAAAACATAGTTGTTCAGAATGGTTAACACACTACTGGTAGGAATACCAAATTTTAAAGTAATTTATTTATTTATTTTACAGAGAAAACAGGTTGACCAGAGCCAATGTCTGCATCAGGAATATGCCTTAATCTTTGCCAATGGCTGTGGACTTAAAATTTAAAAGGATTAATTCTTAATCCCTTTTAGTTCTTAATTCTTACTTTCTACAGCATCAGCTCTATTGCCTAAATGCCAGAGGTGTGGACAATGGGTACTCCGGTCTCTCAAAATTAGTTTGTTATATGGAAGTTTTCTTTGTTACAAGGAAACTGTTTTCAATGTAATTTCAAGGGGAATTCAATAAAGTTCGCTACATAGAAAATTTTGCTATATCAAACTTCATTAAAGAGAGGTCCGACTGTATACCTTTGTCATATCAGACCAACTTCACCCTGCAATGCTTCATTTTTACCTGCAATGGGATGGATGCTTTCAAGACAACTATCCACCATGCAAAAATTGTATCCAAATGTTATAGGAACAGTCACAAAATTTCCAACATCTACCCCAGTCACCTAATTCTCCAGATCTAAATCCAACCAAGACGTCTGGGATGGCTGGAAAGAGCAGTTGAGCTTTGCTATCCTCAACCAATATGGCAGCAACGAACGTGCTGATGGAAGAATGGCTAGATCTGGAGCTAGACTCTCTCGGACACCTAGTGTTGCCATATGCACATTGTAATTTGGTAAAATGTTAGCCCTACTAGATAATGAAGGTCTCTTCTTTTTTTGGCCAGTGAGTGTATATATATATTAAAATCACATTAAATTAAATTTTTTGCAATATTCTGGAATACTTTCATAATAGGATAAAAGATATTATTATACTGCTATACAGCTTTCAGAACTTACACTTTAAAGCCAGAGGGTGGATCCCAAACACACTCTCCTGTGGAAAGGTTGGCATACATGGGTTCACGAGTTCTTGGTTCAATAATTTCTACCCACTCCACTCTGAAATAAAATACATGAGCATTCTTAACTTCAAAACATAGGAACTGATATACCTGGCTAAATTTATAACTGTTATACTTATCAGAGGCTGTATAATTAAATTCATACCATAAAACCTCTAGTCAGAGTTCATTTAGAGATTTATGCATCTGTGGCCAAAGTTGAAATTTATACTCTTCACAAATAAAAAATATGAAAATCAACAGATGGAGATGGAAATGTAGTAATTACTGCAATGAGTAGAACAAAATACGAGGGGCATTCAATAAATTATCTACCTAAGATACTTCCCATATTTCAATGATTCGTGATTTATCATGTTCTTACATATCTCAACTTGAATAATACTAATTTTGATCCCACTATGTTTTAGGTGTGTGCTGCTGTAACAGAAAGAAGGAAGACACCTCTACCAAATATGGATTTGCTGATATTGAAGCATTGTCCAGTCATCAAGTTTCTTACCAAAGAAGGAAATGAGCCAAAGGCCCATTTTCTTCTTTGATAAGAAAGTCCATAAAAGATGATCCATATCCAGGAAGGCCTGTAACAGCGAACACTCCAGAAATGTGCCAAGCTGTGGAAACTCTTGTGCTGAATGACAGATGGTTAAAGGTTTCCCAAATCTCTGGAGAATGTGACATATCTGAGGGAACAGTTATAACCATCCTCCATGAACATTTGGGGATCATTATGATCAGTGCAAGGTAGGTCGCCAGATTTCTAACCCCTGTGCAGAAGCAATTCAGAGTAGTGTTGCGAGAATTTAGAGCTTTATAAGTGTGATGAAACATGGGTTTATTACTGGGATTCTGAGACTAAGCAAGAATCAATGCAATGGAACTACAAGGGTTCTCCCTCACCTAAAAAAATTCAGACACAACCTTCAGCTGGCAAGATTATGGCCACCATTTTTTGGGATGCTGAGGGGAATTTTGTACATTCCCTACTGTACAACCTAAGGGATGTCATAAAGGAAACACACCGTGGAATACCTTCCAGAGGTGTGCTGCTTCTTCACGACAATGCACTAGTGCACAGGTCACATGCTGGTGCTGATGCTTTGAGAGACTGTGACTTTCCACCATACAGACCAGATCTGGCCCCCAGTGACTATTTTCTGTTTTTACACCTCAAGAAAAGCATATGTGAACGTCGCTCTGCTGATGATAATGAACTGAAGTCTGCTGTTTCTGCATTCTTTGATGGACAAGACAAAGAATTTTAATTGTCTGGTATTCCTCATTGCCAACAAAATGGAACAGGTGTATTGAAGTTCAGGAGAGTTACATTGAAAAATAAAAACAGACTTTTTATCTATCTCATTTCCTTCATAGGTAGGTAGATAATTTATTGAACACCCCTTGTATCATTGTGCTATAAACTGAATACTACAATCCTTCTCAACACTGAAAAGTTCATTCTTCATGGCGAAAAAAAAAAAAATAATAATAAATAAAATAAAACAGGTACAGAACAAAAGACACCATATTTTTTTTTTTTATCCAAGCCATATATTATATGGCTTGGATTTCTCCCCTATACTTTCTAAAAAACTAATTATTGTACCAAAATGGTTTACAAATCTTGTTAGACAATTTCCTTTAGAAAGCTATCTGACTTCTGTATGTAAAAGAAGCCTCCCATACTGTTCTTCATTATCAACACAAAATTTTCTAAAAAGGCAATCATATTTGCTATGTGACTTTATTTTATTGATGGTTTTAATAACTATACTGAGAGATTGATAAAGAACTGGATTAAAATTTTTTGCAACCAGATGATGTCAGTGCACAATGCTAGTTAGTTAGTTAGTTAGTTATTTGGTTTTTAGGAGCATTAGCAACTAAGGCCATATTGCTCCGGGAATATGTGGTGGTCATTCCCTTGACCTTTCTGCATCCTCCGTATTTGGTGGTGACGGGCTCGAACCCCGGTCTAATCAAGAAGCGTGTGCTACGCACTGCTGCTCCTTCCCACCTGGCTACGGAGACGCCTAAGGTGCACAATGCAGTGTATTGCAAGACTTTCGGGACACACTTCCTTTAGGTGGGCTTGGTCTTCCAACCATGGAGGTAGCACCGTCAGTGGCAGAGGATACCAAATTTTCCAATGGTACTTGTTTTTCATCAAACCATGTTTTTACAGCAGCAAAAATGGATGCTCCAGTAAGTCAGTTTCTATAGATTTTACAAACAACATCTCTCCTTGCAATTTACAATCAACATCAAAATAATGAACGTATGCCATTAGAAGGGTCTTATTGTCAGTAACTGTGAATTCATCAATTTGAATAGAAAATTTTCTCGTTTTAGTTTGTAAATTAGCTGCTCTTCAATGTTAAATGACATCTATTCGATTTGTTTTCGAATTGAATCATTGCTCAATGGAAATGCTTTTAAAATACTGGAAGGATCTTGATGCATCACTGTTGAAATTACAGTCACTAATGCAGGTCATATAACAGTCTCAACAACTGTATGAGCACTACTAGTTTTTGAAATGATTTCTGCAATTATATAAGATGCAGCCATTCCATCGTCATTTATTTGTGTGTTCTTAAATAAGAAGTAACAGTGTTACGTTGCTCAAAATTCTGTTTTAAATTTTTAAAATATTCCATATGTTTACCATCTTTATCAGATGTTTACTTTTTAAGTGATCTAAGTCTTGATGGTTTTATAGCCTCATTTGAAAAAGAACTATTACACATAAGACACATTTCAATAAAACCATAAGCTAGATATTCATGCTGATACTGTTGACACTTTTTCTTTCCAGCAATTGACATGCTTGATGATGGGTTGAATAACTACAAAGAACTAAATAATAAAATATAAACTATTTTTACTTAACTTTCATAGCCCATGTTACTCACAAAAGCACTGTGGATCAAAAATAAACTTCCACAAGGAAACAATAAATCAATACTAATTGTTGCTTAGAAAGTAGAAACAATAGACAAACATTTCCTCATCTCATCCATGCCTCATATACTGACCAATGAAACAAAAGAATAAATAAACCATGTTCACCATGCCACCACCAAGGTTGCAGCTGTCGGAAAGGTACAAACGGCAAGGAATTCGGAGACACTTAGGCATTTAATGCCTATGAAAAGCAAAGGTGGTTGAATTAAATCATGCCCACTCTCTTCCTTTTATCAAAATTTCTCACTCACACCTAATATAATATACCTATATGTTAAAAATCAGTTGTCTCAGGGGAAAAGAAAACCCAATGAGAGAAATTAAATATTTAAAAGAAAAAGATGTCATTAGCATTAGCATTAGTAGAGGCATTTGATGCAAGAAAGCAAGCTTATGCAGCATCAGCCAAAAAAAAAAAAAACCACTTCCACTTCACCCCTCTGTTCATTCAAAATACCTGTCCAGCTGAGCCTTAAACTTATTTAGGCTATCAACTTCCACGACAAGGGATGGAAGTCTGTTCCACCAACCAACCACCCGCTGGCTAAAGGCATATTTCCGCACGTCTATCCTACATCTGTCTTTCCTCAATTTGAATTTATGCCCTCTCAGGTGATTATTCTGAGAGTGAGGAAGAATCCCATCAGCACTGAGCATGCTCAAACCATTCAAGGCTTTATACACCTCTATCAGATCACCTCGCTGGTGCCTATTCTCCAGACACTGTAATTTGCAAAACTTAAGCCTTTCTTCGTAAGAGCACCCCTTTATTCCATTCACTAATCTTGTTGCCCTTCTCTGTACTCGTTCCAGCAGCTCCACATCCTTCTTGAAATGAGGCCTCCAGACCTGTATACAGTACTCCAGGTGTGGCCTGACCATTGCCTTCTACAAGGGAATAATCACCTCCTTATCCCTGCTAGAAAAATTCCTATATATCATTGACAATACACCATGAGCTACTCTTGCAGCCCGTCTACACTGCTCAGAGAACTTCATATCTGCCTGCACAACCACCCCCAGGTCACTTTCATTCTCTACCACTGTCAGTGTAGTACCACAGAGTTGATACGTTGCTCTGGGGTTGCTGTTTCCCATGTGTAGTACTTTACATTTGTCAATGTTAAACTTCATTTGCCACCTCTCAGCCCATCTGCTCAACCTTTCCAGATCCTGTTGCAGCAGCATAGTGTCAGTAGTGTCCTTGACAACCCTGCCTACCTTTGTATCGTCTGCAAACTTTGACATTAAGCTTGATATACCCTCATCAATATCATTTATGAATACAGAAAACAATAATGGACCCAACACTGAGCCCTGAGGGCCTCCACTAATAACATTAGTCCACGATGAGCAGTGTCCATTGATTACCACTCTCTGTCTTCTCCCCCTCAGCCACCCCTTTATCCACAGCAGTAATTTGCCTCCAATGCCACACTGCTCCAATTTGTGCAGCAGTCTTCCATGTGCAACAGTGTCAAAAGCCTTTCTAAGATCCAAGTATATAATATCAAAGTTATTCCCTGCATCCATTTCTTTTGTGACTGCATCATAGTATCCAATCAAATTGGTCAGGCAAGACTTCCCCTTAACAAAACCATGCTGTGTCCGAGCTATAGCTGAAGTCTTGTCTAAATGATCCTGCAGTGCTTCTTTAACTAGTGCCTCCATTAATTTCCCTGGAACAGAAGTTAAACTCACAGGTCTATAATTACTTGTGTCAGCCTTTGATCCTCCTTTGTGAATTGGGGTGACATTTTCACATCTCCGGTCTGTGAGTACCTCCCCTGAGTCCAAGGAAGCTCTCATAATTATGGCTAAGGGTTTGCTTACTTCCTTTGCTGCCTCCTTTAATATAACTGGATAGATCCCATCCACCCCGGGTGCCTTTCTTGTGTTTATCTTCAACAATTTCTCCTCCACTTTACTTTCAGTTATTACAAGATTCTCTAGCTTACTGCTAGAGTTGAATACACCTCTGGCTTTCCCCTCGCTAAATAACTCCTCATGTGTGAATGTCGATGCAAAATATTCATTTAGTTTGTTAGCTACCTGAGCAGGATCATCAACAGTTGACCCATCGATATCAAGTGGACCAATCTGATTCATCCCCTTCCTTCTAGAGTTTACATAAGTAAAGAACTCTTTGCTGTTTTTCTTTGCATCCCTTGCCAAAGATTTCTCGTAATCTGCCTTCGCCTGCCTAACCTCCTTTGTAACTTGGTTACAGATCAACTTGTATCTATCATAGGCTTCTGTGTCATGTGTTAATTTGTATGTATACCATGCATGTTTCTTCTCTGCCATATGCCACATTAGTTCATCTGACATCCATTTAGGCCTAAACCTTGAACAATATTTCTTAGTTTCTTAGTTGGTATGTATAGCCTAGTAGCTTCCAAGATAAGTTCTTTGAATGCTTCCCATTTTGCATTTGCTGTTGGTAACATCATCAGTTGGTCCCACTGTATAGAATTTAAATACTGTCTCAGTCCATCGTAGTCGCCTTTACGAAAGCAATAACCCTTCCCTTTACCCCCAATGGTAGTTACCTCTTTGAGTAAATCCCACTTCAGCACGCTGTGATCACTGCCACCTAGTGGTTCATTTATCTGCAGATTCTTAATGCATGAAGAATCACTGCTGATAATCAAATCAAGAGTATTCTTCCCTCTAGTTGCCTCCTGAACATGCTGATGTAGAAAACAATCATCCAATAAATCCACAAAAGCCTTGCTAGTGTGTGAGTGACCAGCCCCCAAATTCCAGTCAATATCTGGGAAATTAAAATCTCCCATTATAAGACTCTCTGATTTACTGGCCCACTCTATTTCCCTGTACAGTTCCTTATTATACTCATCAGAGTCATTAGGCCTATAGCACACTCCTACTCTCAATTTTGATCTCCCAATGCTTATGTCACACCAAACTGACTCGACACTGCACTGTCCAGCGATGTCCACTGGCTTCACTTCCTTGGATTTTATGTATTTCTTAACTAATAGCATAACCCCTCCTCCCTTCCTATCCAGTCTATCCTTTCTGTAGACGTTGTACTCTTCAAATTCCAGTTCTGCATTCCTTATATCTGTGTGACACCACGTCTCTGATATCCCAACAATATCTGCCTTTGATGTTTTGAGCAATACCTCAAATTCATCAAATTTATTTACTAAAATCCTAGCATTGGTGTACACGCAAGTATACATGCACCTATTTCTATTCTTAGCTACCCTAACACAACCCATGTGTTTACTTGTACCGCAATGACTCCCGGCAGTCTCTGAAATATCCTGCATCTTGTTTTTCAGGCTTCTGCTCATTCCAATAGAAGCAGTGCAAGAGTCTCTTTCACCTCTGCCAGTGGCTACAGTTAATCTATTCGTCTTTGTCTCCCCCAAGCTAGCAGTTTTCCGACCCCCCTAACACTGCCTCGATAGCATCAGCAAATATTCTTGCACCCTTTCTATTTAAGTGTATCCCATCCCTGTAGAAGCAATCTCTCCTGTTAACAAGTACAGTCCAGGCTGAAAAAAATTCTACCCCTTGAGCCTTGCACAATCTTTCAAGGGCCGAATTGATCGATAAGGCTCTCATCATATACTCCCTCCTATCGTGTCTGGGCAGAATTGCAGACACTTTCAAATTCAACCCTATTTCACAGCTTTTTTTCAACTGTGACCTATACTTGTTAAGCAATTCTGCCGGTCTCCTACTCTTGATATCATTAGTGCCATCGGGTAGGGTTGAACTTGAAGGCCACAAACCATTGTAATACCCCCAAAAACCAATTTTCACCCCATTGAGAATCCCTGCACTAATGTAACACTTTATTTCTTGCATATCCAACATGCAATGTATTACCAGCAATAATAAGATGTCTTCTTTCTTTATACTTATATTTAACAAAAGTAAAAGAATTCTTTGCTTGTGTTAAACCTATAAGAAAAGGAATGAATCACATCAGACTGCTGGATATGAATGTCAACTATTGATGATCCTATACAAATTACTGATAAACAGAATAAATTTTTTGCATCCAAATGGGTTAACAAAAGTCTATCTAATACAAATTTGGAATAATATAATAATAATAATGGAAAGGAAGCTGAAAGAAAAACTACCACAGCCAGGGCATTTGTTCCTCATTTTAGGAAAAGCATAAGATCTACTGGAAATAGATCTTACCATGAAAGACTAGGGGTGTTAATTAAATTGCATTCTGGAAACTAGATATGCATGGTGATATTATTTAAGTGTATATGGCTTCAAAAGAGTTTAATAAGCTAAATGCTGATGGAATCTTTATCCTTCCTCAAATTACAAACACACAAATTTAAATTGAAAAATTATTGTTCCAGAACAGATGTGCAGGAATTTGTACTCAGCCACAAGTTGATTGTTGGAATTAAATTTCACTTAGCATTGTAGCAGTGATGGCATTATTGCTCTTACTCAGACAACGTACATGAGGGGACATAAATTTAAACTGAGGAGGGATGGTTGCAAGACAGAAGTGGAGAAATTTGCTTTCAGCCAGTAGATAGTTTATTATTAGAACAAATTTCCATTTGATGTTGTGAAAGTGAGTAGTGTGAATAAATTTAAGAACTAGAGAAATTATTAGAGGGGATGGGCAGGTTTACTTTTTTTTTTTCTTTTTTTTTTTTGGCTAATGTATCAATTTGCTTCCTTGCATCACTTGTCCTTGCTTCCTCACGATCCTACTGTCACTAGTAATACTAAATGTTCATACAATTGCTTCATTGAAGCCCCACTGTTGATTAAGAAAAAAGGAAGTGTGAAAACTGAAAACCCAGCAACTGCAACCCTAGACTGACTGCAGAGACCCCAAAAAAGAATGAGCCCTCATTACTAGAATTTAATGTAGACAAAGATGTAACACCAAATGAATTAATTGAGGAGGTATATCAGAAAAACCTACAGGAAGTTACTTGAGAACCTCCTGAAATTAAGAATGATACAAATCTGAAATACCAGACCAAGTAAACATTGGGTGAGAGGGATATTGCCACATTGTGGCAAATTCTACACCAGCAGCAGAGAGTCTTCATAGGGTGGAGAAACCACCACTTTAAGGAATACACAGCAATGCCAAAGAATTTCAGGTGGTGTCTCGAAGCAGCCAAAGCAAATGTATATAATTCAGTTGGAAGAGGACACACCATGTGTAGCTACTGCTGTCCAAAAGTTCCCCTTGACTCAAAAGTTATAAGGGCCTTCAAGTATAGACTAAAGATGCAATCACAAAAAACATCCTAGGGATCAATTTGAACCTGGAGACTGATATCAAACAAGAAAGGAAAAGGATACAAACCACACTCTACCAGCAATGGCAGAATAGATGGGAACAGACACCTACAGGAGTAGTTACTAGGTTCTGGTCTCCCCCAAACCACCCCTCTCAAGTTTGCCCCAAGACTCTATACCACATTTCTGCTACCAGGGTATAGTTCCCTGAATGCAAAGTTGTGCCAACTGGGTCTCACCTAGGATCCTAAATGTACTTGTGTAGCTGATGAGGACTGAACCCATATCCTTCATTACAGTCCCAATTACCATCTCTATAGATTATATATCCAAAACTGGACATATACACTGTGGACATAAACAACTACTTGTCTCTGATGATATGCATTACATGGCCTTCTCTGAATTTCTACTCCAATTAGATCTAGATAAGTTGAGCAAATGGGCTAAGTGGCAACTAAAGTTTAACATTGACAAATTCAAAGTACTGCATATGGGTAGCAACAACCCAAGTGAAATGTACCAACTGTGTGGTACTACACTCAGGGGAGTGGAAAGTGAAAAAGACCTGGGGGTAATTGTACAGTCCAATATGAAGTTTGCTGAGTAGTGCAGACAGGCTGCCAGGGCAGGTCATGAAGTCTTGTCAATGATATATAGGAATTTTGATAGCAGGGACAGGGAGGTTGTTGCTGTTATTTGGTTTTTAGGAGCATTAGCAACTAATGCCATATTGCTCCGGGGATATGCGATGGTCATTCCCCGACCTTTCCGCATCCTCTGTATCTGGTGGTCACAGGCTCAAACCCCGGTCTAATCAAGAAGCGTGTGCTACACACTGCTGCTCCTGCCTACCTAGCTACGGAGGCGCCGGACAGGGAGGCGATTATTCCGTTATACAAGGCAATGGTCAGACCACACCAAGAGTACACAGTACTGTACTCTTGAGGTCTCATTTTAGGAAGGATGTGGAGTTGCTAGAATGAGTGAAGAAGGGCAACAAATTGGTGAGGGGAACAAAGGGGTGCTCTTACCAAGAAAGGCTTAAGTTCTGCAAATTGCAGCACCTGGAAGGTAGGCACCTGCGAGGCGATCTGATTGAGGTGTATAAGGCCTTGAATGGGTCGAGCAAGCTAAATGCTGATGGGATTCTTCCTCTTGCTCAGATTAAGAACCTGAGGGGCACAGTTTCAAATTGAGAAAAGACAGTTGGAGAATAGATGTGTGGAAATTTGCCTTTAGCCAGCAGGTAGTTGATTGGTGGAACAGACTTCCATCTTTTTTTGTGTAAGTTGATAGCTTAAATAAATTTAAGGCTGAGCTGGACAGTCATTTGGAATGAATGGAGGGGTGAAATGGGAGCGTTGTTTTTTTTTTTTTTTTTTTTGGCTGATGCTGCATAAGTTTGCTTTCTTGCATCACATGCCTCTACTAATGCTAATTTGTTCAAATAAGTTTGAGACAAGGAGAAGCAACCATGCTATGGCTACCCAGATTGTGAAATCATCCCCTGCTTAGACAAGCATTCATACCTGATCGTGACACTGACTGAAACAGACAAACCAAAAGAGAATATCCTGTTAGAAAATGTTTCCCACCCAGTCAGAATGCATAAGCCATCTGCTAAAAGTCATATTTATGTTTATCTATATTAGTGTTTATAAATGTGTATTACTAATGTATAATTATGTTTATTTTATGGAATGAATGGTTCAAATACAAGAGTATGAGAATTTTTGTTATAGTGTGCATGTGTGTGGGTTTTTTTTTTTTTTTTTTTTTTTGCATGAGTATGTATAGTGTGAACGCATATATAAATGACAGTTGTGTGTATTACAATGTTTGCCTGGTTGTAGCTCTCAATCGCATCTGGTTGCCAGATGCAATGGAGAGCTCTTACCTCTGGGTGTAAGAGAAATGAACGATAGTGTGCAAAACAGTTTATGCTTGTCTGCAGCCCTCTGTCATGTCTGCGTTGTCGGTAATGGAGAGCTCCTGCTTGGCTGTTTGTACTATGGTTTATTTAATATCAACGAGTGATAATGAGTATGACAGTCTATGCTTGTCTGTAACTCTCTGTCATGTCCGTGTTGTTGGACATGATGGAGAGCTCCTGCTTGAGTGCACCACAAATGTGTATGGCAGTCTTGCTGCTGCAGCTCTCAAATGTGTCAGCGTTGTTAGATGTGACTGAGAGCGTCCATTGGTATGTTTTAAAACATCTTTTCTTTTAATATAGTTGGGAAAGAAGGTTACGTAGTGATTTTCCATAGAATTATACTTTTATTAATGACCATTCTTATACCACATGAATATTAAGATAGTTTATTCAATTAATAACTAAATTCCTATACATTAAAGTGACATTTCGGGAACCTTGCCAATACCCATCATCAGACCATATATTGGCTGTTAAAGGACAAAAAATAAATAAATAAATTAATTAATTAAATAATAATAACACTAGTTAAAAAATTTAAGTTTGTTCACTGGGTTTGAATTTCAATAGGTCCCACTGCCAAAATATGTTGCTGTGATTTCAAATATGACTTAGATTTTTTTCTATCACATCCAGTTACATCACAATTTAAGAAATAAAAAAGTATTTTTTTTTTACAAAAGTATATAACTTTATTGTATTTAGTAATGACAAATTGATAGGATTACATTTTCATATATCAAAAATTACGTAAATACTAACGAGTATTAATCAAAATTCTGAAACTTTCATTAATCAGACCTTTGTCTCTTTGCTTGAAAAGAACGTTTAATCGTTTTTCCTTTATGTACAGTGCCAGGTTTCTCTCTTTTTAAACACCAGCAATAGTCGGCCATCATGCTTGTATTCCACCTTCCCTGGTACCTCTGCTCCATTTCCTTTATGTCCTGATGGAATCTCTCCCCTTGTTCTTCGCTCATCTGTGCGAGATTTTGGGGGGGGGGGGAATAGAGATGGGCATGCAAAAAGTAAATTTTGATGCTCATATTGCAACCTAAATTGAGAAGCTTTTCGAGCATATTTTGAACAATTTTCTCATAATCCTGTGATTTATGATTTCCTAGAAAGTTTTCCATTACACTTTTAAAAGCAATCCAGGCTTCCCTTTCAACGTCAGTCATAGTAGTTTCAAACTGACTGTCTAAAACCAATTTTCTAATTTGGGGACCAATGAAGATACCCTCATTGATATGGGCACACACTGCTACTGGGGAGCAGAGGTAACCCACCTTTGTGACTGAGGTAAGTAGTTTTGACCACTATTGCTGTTGAAGAGACACCTGAAGTGTATTCTATTATTTTATAGACTCTTGGGTATCCTTGAACCCTACCCATATGTGTGTAGGTTCTTGGAGTACCAAGATATCTATATTGTTTTCTTCTAGTTTGAGCTTGATGTGATCTACAACAGTTTTTGCTCTTTGAGCATTCAACTGGATGACATTTAAAGCCCTAGTCAAATTTATGCTATCAATCTGGCCCATGGTTGGTCGTAGATTGTGTTTGTGTTATCATTTTTTTTATAACAGGGGGCATTTATCATCGCCGATACTATGGCAGTGGTCAATCAGCCGTGCTGCTTTGTAAGTGGCACATTTTAGCTGCTGATTTTTATTTCTGCAGTTTTTGTAGTCTTATGACATGCCCAGCCACTGCACAGTGACCACATACAAGTTCTTTCTGACTGCAGTCCCTGCTAGTGTGTCCATATCTATGACAATTATAATATTTTGTTATAGGGAAATGCTACCTAAATCAACGACTGGTCCAGCCAGCATAGATTTTTTTCTGTCCTTGTAGGTGTCTCAAAATCTTGGGGGAAAACTCCACTACAACATTTAACTAGCAATTTTTCCAGCTTCTAGTTGCTCTTTTAGGTTGTAACTGGTTGACAAACTTGTCTATGTTCATTATTTCTTGAAAATTTTTGTGGTATATGGATGTCATGAGTTCTTTCTCGAGTGTAGATTGTATGACATCAAATATTAGTACAGAAACTCCCCAACTTACGTAATACTCAACTTAAGGAAATTCAACTTTACGTAAGTTTTTGCTGGCCAGTGCAAACTGAAAAATTCGTGGAAACGTATCTTGCATCCTGTAGGAATAAATGGCAATATCGTGAAAATATTGTAATGTGAACCCAATAACACTTTTTTTTTTTTTTGTAATTCAGTCCAAGTCCTTGGAAGTTGAAAATTTCGCTATATTACTAAGCTATTTATCTTTCTAAAAGGTCATTTTTATAATGGAAATTGCACTACTCCCATTATAAGAATCAATTTTGAAAGCCTTTGTGATATTTTTCTAAAGCAAGTTTCTGGAGGTCACAACCAAAAAACAATAAAAACAATTTTCACTTTTGGGTTTATTGGGCTTTTCTTTTAGTGCATCTAATTATAAACAGGTAGTAAACTCGATCTTTTTGTATTTGCGATAATCCCGATAACTGGAATTCTGTGGATTTTTACATTACAGTATTATGCCGAAATGTGTTCCCCTTCACAGAAATCTTCAATCATATAAAAAACAAATTTTCAAACAGTTCTCTTCATTCCTATTTACGTATTACAATGATTAAGGGAAAGGGACTAACAGAAAGTGCAAGTGCTGGCAGTGCCAGAAAACGAAACAAAATTCATTTAAAAATGAAGATGATTAAGAAGTACGAAGCAGGACAAAGTTTGTCATCTATTGCACGGAATTAGGTCTCGCTGCTTCAACAGTGAATACTATTTTAAAGGACAGTGCGCGTTTCAAAGAACATGTCAAGGAATTAATGCACTTAAGATCAACAGTGATGACAAAACAGCGTTCAGGTGCTATATCGAAGATGAAACAGCTATTAATAATATGGATGAAAAATCAGATTCAAAAGCGAGTACCCCTGACTCTAATGGCCATTCAAGCAAAAGCAACAAGTATTTATTAAGATATTAAGGATAAGTACAGCTAACCCCAAGCCATGTTTGTGGCAAGCAATGGGTGATTTAATAGGTTCAAGCATCACGCTGCTTTCCACAATGTTAAAGTATGCGATGAAGTCACCAGTGCCGAGTCTGTAGCTGCACAGAAATTTTGTGATGTTAGCATTACCATTAGTAGAGGCATATGATGCAAGAAAGCAAGCTTATGCAACATCAGCCAAAAAAAAAAAAACTTCCACTTCACCCCTCCGTTCATTCGAAATACCTGTCCAGCTGAGCCTTAAATTTATTTAGGCTATCAACTTCAAAACAAAGGATGGAAGTCTGATCCACCAACCAACTAGGGGCTTAGAGGAGAACAGGTATCCTGTGTGTTATCAGACACACAGCCTAAAACACTGATGGATCCAATATCTCTCTATTACAGAAGATTTAGAAGTCCCGTTGGCCTGCCTCCCTAAAATCCACTCATGCACACCTTCTCGATGGTAAGCCCTGTTATCACTTAGGTGGCAACAAATGTGTAGAGTGGCTCTCTTCAAGATGCCTGGTCAGCTTGAAGAGGAAAAGACCAAACCCTCCAGTATATGACAGCACGACAAAAGAAATGGCCCTCAGTCCCCAGCGGCTTTCACTCTCCCTCTTACGGCAGTGAGAGGATCAGAGTGGAAGCAGAGGGTGCTAAGAATATCTGGGTACGACCAGGCTGTCATGCACGGAAACTGAACTTGGCCTGTTATAACGTAAGATCACTCATCGGTGAAGACAGGATATTAGAGCTGGAAGAAGAATTAGAAAATGTGAATTGGAATATCATCGGTTTGGCTGAAACAAGAAGAAGAAATGAATCATAAGTTTATCAAGTGGAAATCTGCTGTACACCAATGAAAACAGTGAAAGGAGTGAAGGTGGAGTTGGGTTTCTGGTCCATAAAGACTTAAAAAACAACATTTTGGAATTCAAAAGTACATCACCAAGGGTGTCGAGACATTATAATATTCAAGATTTCTAAGAGATACAAGCTAAAGGTTATAATGATTTATGCACGAACTTCGAGCCATGATGATGAAGAGGTTGAAGAAATGTACACCGAAACTGAGTCTTCTAGATGAACAAAAAAAACCCACTACACTATTATTATGGGCAACTTCAATGCTAAGGTTGGAAAAAGACAAAACAGCGCAGAAAGGGGAACTATAGGAAATTTTGGAATTGGTGAAAGAAATGAAAGAGGTGAAAGACTTGTAGAATTTGCAGAATCTCAAGGATTGTCAGTAATGAACACTTTTTTCAAGAAAAGGGTGAACAGAAAGTGGACATGGAAGAGTCCAAATGGATTAACTACTAATGAAATCGACTTCATCCTCACTAACAGAAGATATATTGTGAATGATGTTACCATCATGAATAAGGAAGTGATCACAGAATGTTAAGATGTACACTTGATGTAGGAAAGGAAAAAACTGACTCGAGTAAATAATCCATAGGTCTTTGAGATAACAGAAGAGGAGAAAAAGCAGTATGTACTGGAACTTAAGAACAAGTTTGAGCTTCTGCAGACTGCTCAGGACCAAGATATTGAAGAGGAAGATTACAACTTTCTGAAAGTGATAAAGCCCAAGAAACCTATAGGGAAAAAGAAATCCAAAGAAGAAAAAATTAGTCAAGAAACACTTGTCATGATGAACCAAAGGCGAAAAATGAAGAGCAAGAAAAACACTGACAGGGAAAAAATTGAGTATACTGAGTTATGCAAAGCCATTAGAAAGAGACTCAGAGAGGATATAAGAAGATTTAACACAAGAAAAGTAGAACAAGCATTAAGGGAAAACAAAGGATTTAAATCAGCAGCCATGAACAGTAATACAAAAAGACAAATGATACTGAAACTGAAGAATATCGATGGTGTACTTATAAACAGCAGAGAAGGCATAATTCAAATAGCAGAAGACTACTATAGAGAATTATACAAGGAGCAGGGGAATGCCAGAAGTGGGGAAGATGGATTGCAAAGTAGCAACACATACAACATACCCGATATTCTTCCTGATGAGGTAGAACATGCATTGAAGAAAATGAAGAATGAGAAAGCCCCGTGGGTAGATGAGGTTACTGTAGAGTTGTTAAAATTGGGAGGAAGAGACATAACACAAAAACTGGCAAGACTCTTCACAAAGTGCATTAGAAAAGGTGTGACGCCTAAGCAGTGGAATAATGCAATCATAGTTTTGCTGCATAAGAAAGGAGATAAATCAGAAATTGGAAATTATAGACCAATTAGCTTGTTATCCCACATCTACAAGTTGTTCACAAGGGTCATTACTAACAGATTAGAAAGAATACTTGATGAGAATCAACCGAAAGAGCAAGCTGGCTTTAGGACAGGATTCTCAACTATGGATCACCTTCACATAATATCACAGCTAATGGAGAAAGCAAATGAATATAAAACACCATTATGCCTGACATTTGTGGATTATGAAAAGGCATTTGACTCCATACAGCATAAGGCAATGTTTCGGGCACTGCAAAGACAAGGCATAGATACCCCATATATTATGATTTTGAAGAAAATATATGAGAGTGCTACCTCCTTTATTAGACTAGACAAAGACAGTAGGAAATTTAAAATCGAGAAAGGAGTTCGACAAGGAGACAAAATATCTCCGCAGCTGTTTACTGCTGCCCTTGAGGAAGCTTTCAGAAGATTAGACTGGTCGCAGAAAGGAGTCAATGTGCACGGAGAGTACCTAAACCATTTACGATTTGCAGATGACATTGTGGTCATAAGCCACGATCCCAAAGAATTAGAGGAGAATCTGAATCAGTTGTGCACAGTTAGTAATGATTTTGGACTAAAGATGAATATGGCTAAAACAAAAGTAATGATGAACAAGTATGCCACAGAAAGAGAAATAATGACTCAAGGAGCAGTAATTGAAAAGGTGGAGTCATATACTTATCTGGGACAAGTTATTAGCTGTAATAATGATAAATGGCTGGAAGTCAAGAGAAGAATAAATTTTGTATGGATAGCATTCAGGAAATATAGTCACATACTGAAGAGCAATATCCCAATTTGTCTGAAACGTAAAATTATGAACCAATGTATACTCCCCACCATGACTTATGGAAGTGAAACTTGGGCACTCACCAAAAGAATGGAAGAGAAGCTGAGAACTACACAGCGAAGAATGGAACGAATTATATTGGGAATCAGACTGTTAGATAAGAAGAGAAACACATGGATTAGGCAGCAAACTCAAGTAAAGGATATTCTTATCAAAACTAAAGAACTAAAATGGTCTTGAGCAGGACACAGCTCGAAGACATGATGACAGATGGACTAAGAAAATAACAAAATGGTATCCACGAGGAGCTAGAAGAAAACCTGGAAGACAAAGACGGAGATGGATAGATGAAATTCATGAGTTTGTGGGTAGTAAATGGATGGTAGTAAATGGATGGCCACAAAACAGAAGGAACTGGAAAGTTGCTGGAGAGGCCTTCATCCTGCAGTGGATTGAAAATGGCTGATGATGATGATGAGAACAACTGTGCAAAGAAACAAGAGTGGGCCAGTAAATCAGAATGTCTTATAATGGAGGATTTTAACTTCCCAGATATAGGCTGGAACTTGTAGTTTGGTTACTCGTACACTAGCAACACTTGTGGATTTATTGGATTATTGTTTTCTAGAGCAGCATGTTCGAGAGGCAACCAGAGTGAGTAATACTCGATTTGATTATCAGCAATATTTATTCATGCTTTAAGAATCTGCAGATAAAGGAACCACTTGGTGGCAGTGATTACAGTGTATTGATGTGGGATTTACTGAAAGAGGTAACTACCATCAGTGGTAAAGGGAAGGGTTTTTGCTTTCCTAAAGGTGACTACAGTGCTCTCGGTTTTTAACTGCTACACAGTGGGACCAACTGATGATGTTACCAACAGAAAATTCTAAATGGGAAGAATTCAAGGAAGTAATCTTGGAAGCTACTATGCTTTTTGTTCCAACTAAAAAACACGGTTCAAGGACTAGGCCTAAATGGATGTCAGATGAACTAATGAGAATCGTGGCAGAGAAGAAAAATGTATGGAATGCATATAAATTATCAGGTGACAGAAGCCTATGGTAGATATAAGCTAGTCTGTAATAAAGTCACAAAGGAGGTTAGGCAGGCGAAGGCAGATTATGATAAATCTTTGGCAAAGGACACAACGAAAAACAGCAAAGACTTCTTTTCTCATATGAACTCTAGAAGGAAGGGAATGAATCAGATTGGTCCACTTGATATGAATGGTTAGACTGTTGATGATCCTGCTCAGATAGGTGACAAACTGAATAAATATCTTGCATCTACATTCACACAGAAAGAATTTTGTAGGAAGGACAGAAGCTTATCAAATTCTAATAGGGAGCTAAATGATTTTGTAATAAGTGAGAGTAAAGTGGAGGAAAAATTGTTATAATTAAACATAAGAAAGGCACCTGGGGTGGATGGGATCTATCAGTTATATTGAAGGAGGCGGCAAAGGAAGTAAGCAAACCTTAGACAAAATTATGAGAGCATCCTTGGACATGGGGTGGTTCCCACGGATTGGAGATGTGCAAATGTATCCCGATTTCACAAAGGATGATGAAAGGGTAAGTAACATGAGTAATTAAAGACATCGTACTTTTACTTCTGTGCCCGGGAATATAATGGAGTCACTAGTTAAATAAGCACTGCAGGATCATCTAGACAAGACTGTAGTTATTCAGATACAGCATGTGTTTGTTTGTCGTGGCTGACAAATTTGATTGGATTCTACAATGTGGTCTTACAAAGGAACTGAATGCAAAAATTATTTTGATATCATACTTGGATTTCAGGAAATCTTCTGATACTGTTGTACATGGAATGCTACTGTACAAATTGGAGCAGTATGGAATAAGGGCAAGTTGCTACACTGGATAAAAAAAAAGGTTGGTTGAGTAGGAGAAGACAGAGTGGTAATCAATGGACACTGCTCTTTGTGGATTGATGTTATTAGTGGAGTCCCCAGGGTTAGGTGTTGGGCCCATTGTTGTTTTTTTATCAATGATATTCATGAAGGTATATCAGGTTTAATGTCGAAGTTTGGAGATGACATAAAGGTTGTTAATGACAGTATACTACTGCAACAGGATCTAGTAACATTTGGCAGATGGGCTGAGAAGTGGCACTGAAGTTTAACATTGACAAATGCAAAGTACTGCATATGGGTAGCAGTAACTGCAAGAGAAATGTACAAACAGTGTGGTACTACACAGAGAATGAAGATCTGGGGATAATTGTGCAGTCAGATATGAAGTTTTTTGAGCAATGCAGACAGACTTCAAGAACAATTCTTGGGGTCTTGTTAATGATATACAGCAGGGTTTCCCAAACTTTTTCAAGCACAGACCGGTGTTTGCAGATTTTATTTTTTTTTGCGGCACACCTATAGCTATAAATGAATGTATTTTTTATAATTATACACGTAGATTCAGGAAATAATGACCATTAGGACATTTAACATACCAGTAAAAATGCAATTAGGTATTCATTAACATCAGTAAATATAAATAAAAGATAGGCAATTCATTTCTTTTTATCAAAAGTTTATATAAAATTGATATATATTTGAGTCTGTTTTTGGGCAAATAAATATTTATTTAATGAGGATTTTTAGTATAACTGGCTATTTGGTATTTTATTACTTTTTCATTTCTTCAGGAAATCTTATAGTTTTATATATTTCAAATAAGTTGTTTGTGGACTGGTATTTTCTCTTCACGGTCCGGTACCAGGCCACGGACCATACTTTGTGAACCCCTGATATACAGGAATTTTGCTAGCCAGGATAAGGCTGTGATTATTCCTTTGTATAAGGCAGCGTTTCCCAACCGGGGTCCATAGAAGCTTTGAGGGGGTCCACAAGAAAAAAATTGTATTTCGGGGGTTCATAATATGAGCTAAGGGGTTCTGATAAAATAATTTGTTAAATAAAAATAAATAAAAATAATAATAATAAAAAAAACTAATGTCATAGAAAAGTCCAGAAATTCGCAGTTAGAAGATACTCATATTTTCTGGAACCTTCTTTAGTTGATGCAAAAAAAAAATTCTTTCCATAGGAAATTCTCGAAGAAGGAAACATTATTTAAGCACCGACTAATCTAGAAAGAGTCAATCAGTCAGAGGCAGTCATTTCATTCTATAGTGAGTAATCGGCATCGTCGTGGTGAAATCTATTGTTTGTGTTATTGAACGTTATTGTTCTAGTGAACTATATTTCCATTAGTACCTACAAGCATTTCCAACATTAAATATTTGAGGTTATAATATTATTATTGTTTTCAGATTACCCATGGCTCATGCAAAGAAGAAAACAAAACAATATTTGACTGAATATCTGTCGTATGGTTTTACTGAATCACCAGAGAATATCAAAAAACCAATGTGTCTTATATGTATGACTGTGTTGCCTAATGATAGCATGAAGCCAAGTAAGCTTCGTCACCATTTGGAGACAAGGCACAGCGAAAAGAAAAATAAATCAGTGGAATATTTCCGAAAACTACAGACAATTTTCAAGGAAGAAACAAATTGGATCAAATTTTTAGTAAACAAGCAAGCAATAAAGATAGTGGTTTATTAGCATCATATGAAATCAGAAAAATAATAGCAAAATCTGGAAAGCCACATAGCATTGGTGAAACTGTCATCTTGCCTTCGTTATCAGTTGTAATTTCAACAAAGTTAAACAAAAATGCATGTGAAATTACTGATAACCTTCCTTTGAGCAATAACACAATATCCAGACGCACTGATGAAATGTCTGAATATGTAGAAAATCAACTTATTGCTCAATTACAAGTGAAAGGGTTTGCAGTGCAACTCGATGAATCAACTTTGATGGGCAATGAAGCACTTTTATTGGCATATGTAAGACGTATGGATGATAATCAACTCAGAGAGGAAATGCTTTTTGCAAGATTCCTCAAAACAGATACTAAAGGTGAGACAATATTTAAGGAAGTCCAGTCTTATTTTAGAGAAAAAAATATTCCACTCGAAAATTTAATGGCTTGTGCTACTGATGGTGCTCCTTCCATGGTCGGTAGGTACAGATGGTTTATCACTCATTTAAAAAATGCATTGCCAAAAGTATTTTGCATACATTGCGTGATTCACTGCCAACATCTGGTGGCGAAGAGATTGAGTGGATGTCTTCATGAAGCCTTAACTCTTATAATAAAAGCTGTCAACCTCATTAAGGCTAATGCTCTTCAAGATCGCCTCTTTCGCAAATTTTGTGATGAAAATGAAGAAGGATTTGACCGTCTTGTACTGCATACAGAGGTGCGATGGTTGTCTAAAGGCAATTGTCTTCGTCGTCCTTTGGGACAGTATTGTATCATTTCTAAACGAAAAGGAGATTGGAAAACAGTTGGTTGCCATGAAAACAGACATATTTTACCTCTCAGATGTGTTTGAAAAACTGAATTTTCTTAATAAGCTGCAGCAAGGACATAATTGTGATTTAATATCTAGCAAAGAAGCCATTAATGCATTCCTAGGAAAACTCAAATTGTACAGTCTTAATATCTCACGCCGTGCATTTGACCAGTTTCCAAACCTTGCTTCAGTTAGCAGTGATTTAAAAGATGATGATTGTGTTGTGCATATTGATAATTTAAAAAAAAAATTATGAAGACATGCAAGTTCGGTTCAAGGACCTACTAGAACTGAACATCCCAGATTGGTTGCTGATTCCATTTGAGGTAAATGTTGCTGATGTTCAAATTGATTGACAAGAGGAACTTGTTGAATTGCGGTCTGATGAGACAGTCCAAAGTCTATTCAAAAAAGAAAAGCATGATGTATGGAAGAATAGTGACATTGCATGTAAATATCCACTTTTATGGGAGAAAGCTAAAATGTATGTCATTGTTTTCCCCATCATCTTATCTTGTGGAATCTGACTTTAGTTGTGTAACACAGTTGTTAACGTTTGTTTTGTTTTGTTATTTTGGAGCATTAGCAACTAAGGCCATATTGCTGCGGAATATGCGGGGTCATTCTGATCTTTCCGCATCCTCCGTATTTGGTGGTGACGGGCTCAAGCCCGGTCTAATCAAGAAGCGTGTGCTATGCACTGCTGCTCCTTCCCACCAGGCTACGGAGGCGCCTACACAGTTGTTAACAAAAAATCGTAATCGACTTGATATAGTAAAAAGAGGTGATCTTCGTCTGACTCTCAAAAATTGGAGCCAGATATTAAAATGCTAATATCAAAACATCAGCCACAAGGATCTCATTAGTAGGGCCTATTTAATGGATCCTATTTAATAGCCTTAGGAATAAATTTATATATGTTGTTTGAAATAGTATTTTTTTTTAATTTTTTTTTACTAATTCTGTCATTACAAGTAAAAATATGTTTCAGTTTTATCAATTAAAATTTTCAAAATTTGTAATTTACATTTTTTATATTATATTGGAATTGTTTAATTATTAGCTTTTACTAACCTACAAATATATATTTCATTTAGGAATATTACGTATGCGTATATGGGGGTCCACATATGTAAAGTTAGGACTCAGGGGGTCCACAAGCAAAACAAGGTTGGGAACCCTTGGTACAAGGCAATGGTCAGGCCACGCCTTGAGTACTATGTGCAGGCCTGGAGACTTCAGTTTAGGAAGGATGTAGAGTGGCTAGAATGAACAGAGAGGGGGGCAACAAGATTGGTGAGGAGAACAAAGGGGTGCTCTTACCAAGAAAGGCTTAAGTTCTGAAAACTGCAGCATCTGGAGACTGGGCACCTGCGAGGTGATCTGATTGAGGTGTATAAGGCTTTTAATGGTTTGAGCAGGCTCAATACAGATGAGATTCTTTCCCTTGCACAGATTACATCATGAGGGTGCATAAATTCAAATTGAGAAAAGACAGTTGTAGAATAGATGTGCAGAAGTTTGTCTATAACTAGCAGGTAGTTGAATGCCATTAATCACAACAGTGCAAGAAGAGCACTTCTCATTTATACCCTCCTGCCACTCAACCATCCCTTAATCCATAGCAATAACTCTTGCCCATAGTGCCACACGTTTGTAGAGCAGTATTTCATTTGGAATACTGTTGAAAGCTTTATCGAAATCTAAGTATTATATGATGTAAAAATTCTTTTTTTTTTAATCACGTTCTTTTGTTACTCCATCATAGTAGCTAATCAGATTGGTCAGACAAGATCTCAATCTATACTATAGATTTCTGTATAATTGCACTACTGTCAAGATGATCCTGAAATAGTTCTTAACCAGTGACTCCATTACTTTTCCAAGAAAAGAAATCAAGCTTACCAGTCTGTAATTACTTCACCCTCTGATCAATGTCTACGAATAGGAGAGAGAGAGAGAGAGAGAGAGAGATCTGCACATCTTTAATCTATCGGTACTTCTCCTGATCCCAAGGATGCTCTAATAATTATATCCAAAAGTTTTCTTACTTCTTTTGCTGTTTCTTTTATAACTGGATAGGTTCCACTAGCCCTGGTGCCTTATTTACTTATAGCTTCAATAACTGCTCTTCCATTTTCTTTTCAGTTATCGCAAAACCATTTAGCTCCCATTATAACTTGATATACTTCTAGTGTCCCTATTGCTTAAAACTACATCATGTATGAATGTAGTTGAAAATTCTTTATACAGTTTGTCAGCAACCTAGACAGAATCATCAACAGTTTATGGAAGTTGATGGCTTACATAAATTAACGGACAAACGTTTGGAGAAAACGGATGGGTGAAATGGGAAGGTTTTTTTTTTTTTTTTGACTGATGCTGAATAAGCTTGCTAGTTCATCCCTTTATTTCTAATATAAGAAAATAATTCTTTGCTACTTTTCTTTGCATTCTTAGCCCAAGACTTCTCATAATTTGCCTTGGCACACCTAACTCACTTAGTAATTTGACTACAGACTAGATCGTACTTGCCATAGGTTTTTGTGGCCAGATAATTTATAATCACCTCATGCATTTTTTTGCTCTGGCTGTCTCATCAATTCTTCTTACTTCCATTTAAGTCTAAACCCTAAACAAACTTAGTTGATATACAGCTCAGTAATAACTTCTATGAGGAGTTCTTTAAATGCTTCTCATTTAGAATTTGCAGATGATAACATTATCAGTTGGTCCCACTAAAAAGAATTTAAAAACCAAACTGTCTAAAATCATTGTAATTACCTTTACAAAAGCAAAATCCCTTTCCTTCACAGCAGTCACATTTATATCCCACATTATTTTGATATAAATCCCACATCAAAGTAACGGGTCTGGCCCAAAACCCCAAGAATCCCGACAGCATCTACTATACTGTATTGTAAAAATATAAGAATATAATTCTATATATTAGTTTTTTAGTAAGCAAAAATTTAAATTATTAGATTAATTTTGTAGAAAGAATATAAAAAATAAAATTTTAACAACAATTACCTCTCTCAATTTGAAGATCATGTTTTCTGTTAAGGAAACAGTTTTAAAATACGATCGGCAAATAAAAATGACAATTAATTTTACTTTATTATATATTGCATTTAATTGGCAATTTTTCAAGTCGAATTTTGGTATTTGTATAGGGTGTTTGAGTAATAATTATAGGTAAAGCATTGAAATGCTACAGATAAAAAACTTGAAATAAGAATATTTTCAGAATATGAAAATTTAGAGTAATGTATTTTGGAAGCTGCATAACATTTGTCATAAATATCATTAGCATAACAAAACTGTAATTATACAGGTATTTGTTATTAGCTGTACTTTCATGAATTTAGCATTAGCATTAGTAGAGGCATTTGATGCAAGAAAGCAAGCTTATGTAGCATCAGCCAAAAAAAAAAATAAATAAATAAATAAAAAATAACCACTTCCACTTCACCCCTCTGTTCGTTCGAAATACCTGTCCAGCTGAGCCTTAAATTTATTTAGGCTATCAACTTCCACGACAAGGGATGGAAGTCTATTCCACCAACCAACCACCCGCTGGCTAAAGGCAAATTTCCTCACGTCTATCCTACATCTGTCTTTTCTCAATTTGAATTTATGCCCTCTCAGGTGATTATTCTGAGCAAGAATCCCATCAGCATTGAGCATGCTCAAACCATTCAAGGCTTTATACACCTCTATCAGATCACCTCGCTGGTGCCTAGTCTCCAGACACTGTAATTCGCAAAACTTAAGCCTTTCTTCGTAAGAGCACCCCTTTGTTCCATTCACTAATCTTGTTGCCCTTCTCTGTACTCGTTCCAGCATCTCTACATCCTTCTTGAAATGAGGCCTCCAGACCTGTATACATTACTCTAGGTGTGGTCTGACCATTGCCTTATACAATGGAATAATCACCTCCTTATCCCTGCTAGAAAAATTCCTATATATCATCGACAATACACCATGAGCTACTCTTGCAGCCCGTCTGCACTGCTCAGAAAACTTCATATCTGCTTGCACAACCACCCCCAGGTCCCTTTCATTCTCTACCACTGTCAGTGTAGTACCACAGAGTTGATACGTTGCTCTGGAGTTGCTGTTTCCCATATATAGTACTTTACATTTGCCAATGTTAAACTTCATTTGCCACCTCTCAGCCCATCTGCTCAACCTTTCCAGATCCTGTTGCAGTAGCATAGTGTCAGTAGTGTCCTTGACAACCCTGCCAACCTTCGTATCGTCTGCAAACTTGGACATTATGCGTGATATACCATCATCAATATCATTTATAAATACAGAAAACAATAATGGACCCAATACTGAACCCTGAGGGACTCCACTAATAACATTAGTCCACGATTTCTTTGACAAGTATATGAGGCATTACCATGGGCAGGATATTTTGAAAGGGATAACAGGAAAAAATATCCCATTTTTCTTATTATTATTATTATAATAAGAAGAAAATGGGATTCCTTGTTAAAGATTTTGCAGTGGGAGAGGAAAGAATTCTTCTATTTACAACAAAACTAAATATTCAATGCCTACTATGTGCTCAATACTGGATTATGGACAGTACGTTTAAAACCATGCCCACAATTTTTTATCAATTACATACAATACATGCACCCGTCAGTAATGAAACCTATCGAATTCTTCCCTTAGTTTATGTGTTGATGAAGAATAAGAGCGAATAAAATTATAAATGCTTGTTTCCAGATATGATTGACTTTGCCAAAGAAAATGAAATTGAATTGAGACCACAGACCATATTAACTGACCTGGAATTAGCTGCGATAAATGCCTCCAAAGGTGAGTTCCCTAACATGTCTAATAAGGTCTGTTTTTTCCACCTGGGACAATGTGTTTGGATAAAAATTCAAGCAAGTGGACTGGCTTACAGCACCGATGAAGAATTTAGTTTGTTGCTTCGACATTTGTGTGACTTGGCATTTATTCCTTCTGGTGTTGGTTTACCATAAGCATTTAATGTTCAGAAGCCACATTTACCGAGGGAAGCTAGTGATGTGACATAGTGGTTTGAAGACAATTATATACAGGGTGATTCACTACCAGTGCAACATAATCAGAATCACATAGCATTGCAGGGTCCGAAATGCCTTCGTCATGCGGTAGAGGACATTGAACAGGAGGTTGCATGAACAGCGATCCCACTGGAAGTCACAATTTGCAAACCGGTTTCCGAGGCAGTAGGATGGACGAGTATTCAAACGTTGAACTGGCCGCCATGCACCTCGCGTATGGAGCTGCGGACTGTAACGGGCGCGCCACTCTACGCTTGTACCAGGAACGTTTCCCGCACAGGTGTGCTCCTCATCATACGATTTGCGCACGTGTGCACAGAAGGTTACGTGAGACTGGTTGTTTCACAAGAGGTACCATGAATCGAGAGCGAACGACAAGGACGCCAGACAATGAGGAGAATGTCCTACGTCTTGCAGAAGGCAATACGAGTACTCGAGCGATAGGCCAAAGATTGGGTATTTCCCAATCCACTGTATGGAGGATACTGTCAACAAACCAAATGAGTTCATACCATCTGCAACGCGTCCAATCATTGAAGCCTGCAGGTTATCCACTCCGGAGGACTTTTGCTACTTGGTTTCTTCAACAGAAACGGTTCGCAAATGCTGACTTCCAGCAGGATCGTTGTTCACGCAACCTCCTGTTCAACGTCCTCTATCACATGACAAAGGCATTTCGGACCCTGCAATGCTATGTGATTCCGATTCGTCTTTGTGCCTCCTACACCTCCTGCAAGTTTGTAGGACGTTGAACAGGAGGTCGCCCTGTGAATCACCTTGTATATGGAAGAATTAGACAGTATATGCATAATAGTACGGTAATTCACCCTCCCCATTATTTTCACCAACATTTATACAATTCCATTCACCTGGGAATTCCATGCACCCAAAACAGTGTTGAGACTTAGCATAGAAAAATGGGAGTGTATAGTTGGATGGGCACATATTGGCATATATATAGGATCATCGAGGAATTTCAGGAAGAACAGCAACAGGTTGATAACCAGGCTGAATGCATACTTTGTAGTGAACCCTGTCCAAAATGCAAGAAGACGTTGAGAGAGAGAGAGAGAGAGAGAGAAACAAGAATAATGACAATCGTCAAAACAGATCTGTGATGGATTACCTTTGTGGTATTGTGCACAATGTATCTTTATAAATACTATTTTATTTTATACATATATATAAAGCATACATATAAATTTTATTTATTAATATGACATAAAATATTAACATTATCATATACTGTTTGAATAACTGCAATGTACATGTTCCATGTGTTGAAATTAAAAAAAAAAAAAAAAAAATTTTGCCGACCGGGCTAGTCAGGTGGGTAAAGTGCCTGCCTGGCAACCCAAAGGTCGCAGGTTCGAATCCCGACTCGGGCTTGGATCACAGTATAATACAAAAACCTTGGGAGGTGCATTATGGCCACAGAAGCCAATGCGCCAACAACTAAAAAAATTTTAATGTTTTTAGTGGCTGTTTTGATTACATGAAAAACATTTTTTATCACAAACAGTTTCTGAGATACGGGCTGTAACTTTGTTTTTTTAAATACAATCGGTATGTCGGGATTTTGGGCAGCACCACGAAACAACATGATCCCTGCAACCTAGTGTTCCTTTATCTGGAGATCCTAATGCACGAAGAATCACTACTCATAAGATTGAGGAATTCTCTTGTCTCTCTTTCATGTTAGTGTAGAAAACGGTCATCCAATAAATCCAAAAAAATTCTGCGAATGACAAACCTGTAAGTTCCAGTTAATATCTGAAAAGTTAAAATCCCTCATTATACAATATTCTGATTTGCTGGCCCATTCTATTTGTGTACTTGTTCGCTATATTCATTTGGCACATAACATACTCCTACTCTCATTTTTGTTTTAACTGTGCTATATTGCACCAAGCTGACAACAATGTACTGGCCACACACACACACACACACCCCAACTGGGTGCACTACCTTAAGTTCTACATGCATTGGCAGATTACCCATTAAGGCAATGAGGCATGTGCCTAGGGGCCCCAGGCATTGGGGAGCCCCAAGCCAAGACATTTTCTTATAGTGCTCTAAAATAGATTAATGTTTTCAGTAAACATCATAAAAATCTTGATTATTTTAAGCGAAAATTTAAGCAAAAAATTCAAAAGTACAAAATTTCATTTATTTGCCACCTAACTTTTATTTAATTTTTATTCTTTTTTTTTATTATTATTTTTTGGTGGGGCCCCAAATATAATTTGCCTAGGGCCCCAACTATCCTTAATCCGCCACTGTCTACATGCTTCTCAAGCATGAACATAACTCGGCTTTAATCCCCTACCTGTTTCTTGCTGCCCATTCTGTACACACTGTACTTACCACATTCAAATTCTGCATCCCTTCTGCCTCAGTGGTGCCACACTTCAAGACATTCTTACAATGTCCACATTTTGATGATTCTAATTCAACAAATTTTTTACTACATTCCTAGAATTAGTCTATAATTGCTCCTGTTCTTTCTCTTATTAATCCTAACACAACACATGTATTTGCCTGTCCTCTGAGGACCCTCCACTAGACCTCCCCCCCAACACTTTGCTTTCCAGGCTGCAACACATTCCAATAGAAGTTTCACAAGAATCACTTCCATCTTAGCTAGCATTTGCTGTTATTCTATTATTTCATGTATTTCCCCAATGTTAGCAGTTTCCCGACCCACCTAATCCTACCTCAAATAACAATGGCAAATATTCTTGTACCCATTCTTTTCAAGTGTAAAAACTTTCTCCTGTTAACAAGCACAGATGATACTGGGAAAAGTTCTAAAATATTCCATGAGCCTTGCACAGTTTCCCCAGAGATGAACTGACTGACAAGGCTCTCATTAGGTACTCCTCCTAGTTGTGTGCTGAGCCGCTCGCACCAGTTCGTGAGAACAGATTGTTAAATTTTTAAGAATTTTGTGAGCTGGTTGTTAATTAAACCGACAATAGCTATAAACTGTAGAGTTGCACCCACTTTAATCCACAACAGCTAGTGGAATTCGGGCGATAAAATGGTGACATGGAAAATTCAGCCAGGGAGCACTTATTTCAGCATCCTTGTGCTTCCTTCCCACCCAATCTCCCTTCCTTACGCAACAACCTGTTGCAGTGATTATCTTCTGCTAGCAATTTTACAGGAATATTATTTAAATCAAACATCTGCTTAATTTTGCCTGGGCCTCTTCTTCTTCTTAAAGTAATTCCCATTCTTGATGTCTATCGAAGATTTCTCATTTCTAGAATTGTCATGAACCTGATAAAGTCATTACCCTAAGAAGAAGCGACCCAGGCAAATTTAAGCAGATAATTGCTGATACTGTAATGGAATTCGATTATACTTTCAGCAGATTGTAATTCTCACAAAAGGAGAAAGAACAAAGTAGTTTCCAGACAGGGTAGGGTTGTCAAAAAAACGGGCGAGCCGGTTGTTAAAAATTTACCAGCACACTACCCCAATAATTGGCTATCATGTATGGGAAAATAGCAGATATTCTCACATTTAATCCTAACTATAATTTTATCTGAACATTGTCCTATACTGTTAAGTAAATCCTGACATCCCCTATTCTTAACATCATCAGTGCCAAAGTGTTCTTCAATATCAACTTTTATGCCTTTAAAAGATACCTGCTCTTCAGCATCATTAACTTCTGACCCTGGAAAAGACACTAGTCTTATTTCACTTATCCTTTTTACACAGTAAATTTCCTATTTTCCTCACGACAGTCATTAACAATAGCTACTTCCCATGGGACCAGAACTCTCTGGCTTCAAGAGTGCTATATTATCTGATGCACAACTGTGGGCTGTAGCACTGTGCTGTAGCACTGAGCACCTGATGAGTCCATTTCAATTCCTTTAATGAACTCAATTCTGTTTTCAAGCCTTCAAACAACAGCACACAACTTCAATTAATAATATCAAAGGAAACAAATAAGATACTGTCTCAATTTGAATACAGGATTAACACCACCTCAATATGGTAAAGCATTATGCATTAAGCCAGCAGTGGTGCTGCCATCAGAATACTAAATTTGCACTTAAACTCCTAAAATTCTTTGCACTGAAAACACACAAAGACATCCCCTTTGGCCACATCATATTATATTCTTCTTCGAATGAATTAAGTCCTGGATCATAAGAGAACTGATGTCAGCAGCTCTACTGAGCTAAAGCATTCTGACTCCCCTTTGTTTTTGCTTTGCTGCTCTAATCTGAGACATAATTTTAGTCTAAATTTAATTTTAAAATACCCCATAAAATTAAGAGATATGATTGTAATAGTAATACACTAGGCCCAGGTTCCATATGCTTTAAAAAGCCAGAGCCTTGTATATGCAAAAAGCCTATATCCCTGTTCTTTACAACTTGGTAAAAACAAATGAGATCTAAAAAAAATTTAAGAATGAAAACTTAATGTATAATCAATGGTTACTTCACTATATTTGAACATTGGTTATGCTCTTAGTTAAGAAGCATATTAAATCTAAGGCAGTGCATTTATTCGACAGGGGTAACCAGTGCAAAGTTGAGTCAGTTTTATGTGACATATGTACTGGGAAAACAAAATTCAGAGGAGTGTGTTATAGGCATAATGAATGTGAGGAGTATACCAAACAGCTATACAGAGAAATAGTGAGAAAATAAATCAGAATGTTGGCTAAGGTAAAGAAAGCCAACACGAGAACCACAGGACACTTTGTTTAACTTACCAGGCAAACTTGTTTCCCGCTACCGCAGTTTCTTCCCGCATTATCAGTAAACAGATGGTGCATATTATTGGTAGTGGCCGTAGAAGTCAATAACGATGTATTAATTAGTTTGTTTCTCATTATTAAAAGCAGATTATTGGAGTTCATGAGTGGGCTGAAATTTACTTAGGGGTACACCCTCCCAGACTGCCTCAATCTTAGGGTTTATCCCCCCTTCCCACTGTTTTTTCCCAATAGGAACCGAACTTCTACTGTCACTACCGATAACATGCATCGTCTGGTTGAAGTTGTTTTCCTAGTTAAAAACAGCAGGAATGAAGGAAGGAAGGAAGGAAGGAAATGAACACCCTCAGACTGAGACAGTCTGGAGGGTGTACCCGTAAGTAAATTTCAGACACAAAGACATTACACTCATAAACTCCAATAACCTGCTTTTAATAATGAGAAAAAACTAATACATCATTAATGACTTCTACTGCCGCTACTGATAACATGCACCATCTGTTTACCAAGAATGCAGGGAGAAACTGCGATAGTGGGAAATGAGTTTGCCCAGTATGTTTTCCTGAAGTTTCCCAGGTTCTCGTGTTGGCTTTCTTTACCTTCGTCACAAGACTTTTGTACATTTCTTGGACAAATGTTTTCTACAGCAGCATGTTAGAGAGAGGTAACAAGAGGAAACAATACTTTTGATCTGGTTATCGGCAGTGGTTCTAAATGCATTAAGAATCTTCAGGTAAAAGACTGAAATGGGTCTTTTACCTGCGATCACAGCAAATTAATGTTGAATTTAATTAGAGGCATAACTACTGTCAACGGTAAAGGCTTTTTCTTTCGTAAGGGAGACAACAGAGGTCTCAGACAGTTTTTAAATTGCATGCAGCGGGACCAACTGATGATGTTACCAACAGCAAATTCCAAATGGGGAGCATTCAGGGAAGTAATCATAGAAGCTACTAGACCTTTCATAAGAACGAAGAAATACTGTTCAAGGCTTAGACATAAATATATGTCAGATGAACTACTGGGACATGTTGCAGAGAGAAAATTGCATTAGATGCATATAAATTATCAGGTGGCACACAAACCTACAGTAGATATAAATTAGCCTATAATCAAGTCACAAAGGAGATTAGGCAAACTAAGGCAGATTATGAAAAGTCTCTGACAAAGAACGCAATGAAAAGGCGCAAAGAGTTCTATGTTTATATTAACAGCAGAAGGAAGGGTTGAATCACATTGGGCCACTTGATGTCAATTGGTTAAATGTTGATGACTGCTCAGATTGCTGACTGAATATCTACATTCACGAGGGATTCTTTGGGGTAGGGGATGCCAGAAGTTCATCAAACCACAGGGAGCTAAATGATTGTGATAACTGAAAGGAAAGTTGAAAGGAAACTGTTGAAGCTGAACATAAAAAAGGCACCTGGGATAGATGGAATCTATCCAATTATATTAAGGGAAGCAGAAAAGGAAGTAAGCAAACCCTCAGCCATAATTATATTCATCCTTAGACTTGGGGGCAGGCCTCTATGGACTGGAGATGTGCAAATATATCCCCAATTCATAAAGGGGATTCAAAGGGTAACATGAGTAATTACAGACCTGTTAGCTTAAAGTCTGTTACAAGAAAAATATAATGGAGTCACTGGTTAAAGAAGTAATGTAGACCATATGGATAGGAATGCAGTTACACTGCAGTCACAGCATGGATTTGTTAAGAGGCAGGCTTGTCTAACCAATCTGAAAGGTTACTACGATGCAGTGACCAAGGACTGGATGCAAAAAAAATAATTTTGATATCATATACTTGGATTTTAGAAGGCTTTTAATACTGTTGCACATAAAAGAACTGTTGTGAAGTTTACTGAAATAATGGGAGAGGAAAAACAAATAACATGAAACTTGAAACAAACACAGCATTGCCATTTGTCCAGTACAATGTGATTCTTCAAACAAAGTCCCAATAGTTGAAAAAAGGTTGGCAGAGCACCTGACAGGTTCTCATACCTCACTTACATTAGGAAAATCATAAGAAAATCACTTCATAAACTATTGTAGTAGTTTGACTATATTTAAGATAGTCTGTGAGTTCACAGTTCACAAAGAAGTCATCTGTTAATTTTAATGCAATTATTTAGTATTAGTACTAGCAAATGATGCAAGAAATTTGCTAGTACTAATACTAATACTAAAAAAAACCTTCCTATTTCAGTTTTGTCTGGTTCTTTCTTGAACTTATTCAAGCTATCCACTTCCACAACAGATGGAAGTTTACAACTAGCCACCCAATTGCTTTTTTAATTTCTTATTTGAAGTTATTATGTGATGCAAACAGTCAGTTTGCCAGTAATATTTTTCTCCTATCTTCCTGCTCCCCCCTTTCTTTTTAATTTTTATGTGATCTTTGGTGTGGTTGGCAATCTGTATATGTTTTCTTTCACAATTATTTTATTTTAAGTTAACAACTGTCATTTAACCAATATTATTAATTGAAATTATTTTATTTAATTACATTGAGTTATTTTCTTCAGTAGTCTGATTTGGCAATTTTATTTTGCATATTTACATTAGTATTTGCTCTGTTGATTTGCCACTGGTTGGCTTAAAATTTGCATTTTGTAAGTTAGCCTGTAGAGGGCCATATTTGAGTTTGTCTTTCCGTGATTAGTTAGTTCTTTTATTTTGGTTTTCCATAGGTCATATAGGGTCATTAGTGGATGTCTGGCTGTTTTAGCAGTTTGCTATAGAAATATAAAATACATAAATTTATTTATGTATTTTGTATGATTGAAGATTTCAGTGAAGAGGAAACACATTTCACCATAACAACATTAAACAGCATCTTTTTCAAATAGAAGATCAGCAATGTAAATTCTATCACCTGCTTCTTGAACTAAAGGCTATGGTCAAAAGCCATTCGATGCCTCACCCTTCTGATCATTAGGCTTCTGCAATTCCAGCCCTGTCTAGATGCTGAAGAATTTGTTCCAGGAAAAACACCTGCACAATCCCATTCAAGCAAAAGCAAGAAGTATTTATGAAGATATTAAGGATAAGTACAGCGAACCCCAAACCAAGTTCGTGGCAAGCATCGCCTAGTTTCCACAACACTAAAGTAAAATTTTTGTAATTGCACATTTTTGTAATTTTGTACACTTCTGAAATTTTTCCTGCACATGAGATAAAATAAATTGAATAAATAATTCTATTTACATGTTCATTGAACATATATTTTTTGCTTCAATCAAATTCAGTGTGCATAGTTACGAGTGCTGCATAAGCCTTTAATGAAATTCCGACTTAAGTAAAATTTGACTTATGTAGAGTTCCACGGAAAGCAACTCTTACATAAGTCAAGAAGTGGCTGTATTATCTAGAATGAAATCAAGTTACCAAGGAAGGGGAGTAAGCGGTCTAAAGCTGATTATACGAAATCTTTAATTAAGAATGCAGAGAAAAGTAGCAATGATGTCTTTGCTCATTAACATTTAAAGGAAAGGGATGACCACATTGGCCTATATAATAGCTATAATTATTGATAATTCTGTTGAGGTTTCTAGCAAACTGAATAAATATCTTCATCTGCATTCACACATGAAGAAATTTTTAGGGATGGAACCATCAGAAGTACAAGTAATAATTTGGAGCTAAATGATTTTTTTATAATTGAGAAGAAGAGAAATTGCTGAAGCTAAAAGTAAATAAGGCATCCAGAGCTAGAATCTCTCCAATTATATTAAAACAAGTAAAGCAAAACTTGCACCAAATTATGAGAGCAAATTTGGATTCAGAGGAGAACCCTGTACACTGGAGATGGAAAAATATCTCTCTTATTCCCAATGGGGGATCAAAGGGGCATATTGATACTTATGCCTTTGAATGGATTAAGTAAACTAAATGCTGATGACATTCACACTCTTTCTCAGATGATACACAGAGGGCCATATAAATTTAAGTGAGCATAGAATGGTTGCAGGATAAATGTGCAGAAATTTGCTTTCAAATGGAGAGTAATTACTTGTTGGAACAAACTTCCATCTGATGTGGAAGTAGGTAGTTTTAATTTAAAGGAGCATTAGACAAATTACTGTAAGAGATGAACAAATGTAGTGGATAATTTTTATTGTAGCATTTATGTTATAAGACTGCTTCCTTGCATCATTTTGTTACTACAAATACCAATAGTTGTAATAGTGCTACTACTAATAACAATAATACTAATATTATTAGCCATATGGCGCAAGGCAGCCTAAGGCTTATGCTGCGCCAGCCAAAAAAAAAAATTCCCAAGTTACCCTGAGAGAGAGAGAGAGAGAGAGTCAGATGTAGAAAGGAATCACTAAGGAAGAGAAGAATGATGATATCCAGCTCAGGACCCTGGGTGTGCCAAGCCCATACTCACCAGATGTGAGCCCCTGGGGTTATGTATTTCTATCATTGAGAACTTCATAAAAAATGTATTGCATCGATTAAATACATTTGTACTAATCTTTACATTAAACATGATAGCTATATTGTGAACTATTATGACAAAATGCCTGTGCTACACTACAAATCCAGAGAAAGTCCCCAGAAAGAATATAATGCTACTTGTATACAAGGTGGCACTGTCCCTTCTTTATTTATAATGTATAGTGTGAGATGATGCAAGAAATATTAAGAGTGGTTAATTATCAATATTGGTAAAATTATGCAATGAAGCATGGAAAAAATCCATCATGCATTAAAAAGAGCTCTTCTGTGTTGAGGGGCACTGAATGGATGAGAAAGCTAAATGCACCGAATAAGTTTTGCAACTCTGGTATAAAAACAATACATACTAGTTTTGGTTATAATTTATTTTCAGTATTATATTATTGTACTCCAGTGTGTGTGTGTGTGTGGTCCATTTTTCCTAGTGGCTTTTAATACGTAATTAAATTTCTGAAAATTGCTCCCCAGTATAATCATTAACAGCTGCTTTAATTGCATTATCCTCAGAAACTGTTAGGACAAAGGTTAGATTTCAGATTTTTGAACAGGTAATCATCATTGGAGAATAAATTTTCTGTTGTAGGGAGTGGTTAGCTGTTCATAACAACATTATTTAAACATGTCTAGACTTCAAATAGGTGTATTTGTAAGTTTCATTGTACCCAACTTGCAGCCACTTTAGACGTCTGATGCTAATGAATGATCTTTTCAATGCTACCAATGGGTGTGTGTGTGTGTGTGTGTATATATATACCTCATTAGCAAGTACGAAAACCTTTATATGTTGTTCAATCATGATTAATATGTCTGCAGCAGCAACTGCTTTGGTACTGTCAGATCATCTTCATTATATTTCTCGTTATGTTTAAATTAATTTTAAAACCTGGATATTGTAAAATCATGGGACTGTGTGTAAAATGAGTGGTACTTCAATTATGATGAATCATCATTTGTTCATGAATTTAATAATACAGTGCAACCTCGATATAATGTGCTCTTCAAACTGCTGTTTTGGTTATACTGAGAGTATGATCATGTGCCACTAAATGAATTATTAAACAGTAATGTGTCAAATAACTATCAATTTTGCAAAGAACAAGCAATGGTGATAATTTAACTTCTCTTCCAGAGAAAATAATGGAGTCAATGGCTAAGGAAGGATTGCAGGATCATCTAGACAAGACTGCAGTTATAGTTCAGACAGGTAAAAAAAAAAGGTAAAGTGCAGCCATTATCAACCCACTGCAGGATGGAAGCCTCCTCAACAATTCATGCTGAGGAAAATGGACCATAATCTGGCAGATTGACCGTATTCAGCAGTCGGGGGCTTGAACCCCAGTCTACTCAAAGAGCGTGTGCTACTGCACTCCCGCTACTGACCACTCGTCTACGGAGGCACAGAGTATGGGTTTATTAAGGAAAAAATCTTGTCTGACCAATCTGATTGGATACTATGATGTGGTCACAAAGAAACTGGATGCAAAAAATAATTTTGATATCACAGACTTGGATTTCAGGAAAGCTTTTGTTACTATTGCACATGGAAGACTGCAGTACAAATAGCAATACAAATAGCACATGGAAGACTGCAGTACAAATAATGCAGCAGAATAGCATTAAGGGCAAGTTGCTATGGATAAATGGATGGTTGAGTGGGAGAAGACAGTGTGGTAATCAATGGACACTGCTCTTTGTGGGCCAATGTTATTAATGGAGTCCCCCAAGATTCAGTGTGGGCCTATTGTTGCATTATATATTTATCAATGATATTAATGAAGCTATATTTAGCTTAATGTCCAATTATGCAGATGATACAAAAGTTGTCAGGGTTGTTAACAACAGAAATGACAGTACGCTACTGCAACAGGATCTAGAAAAGTTTGGCAAATGTGCTGAGAAGTGGCAACAGAAGTTTAACATTGAAAAAATGCAAAGTACTGTATATGAGTAGGAATAACTCCAGAGTAACGTACCAACTGTGCAGTACTACACTCAGGGTAGTGGAGAATGAAAAAATCATGGGAGGGGGGAATTGAGCAGTCAGATATGAAGTTTTCTGAGCAGTAAAGACAGGCTGCTAGAGCAGTTCGTGGGGTCTTGTCACTGATATACAGCAATTTTGCTATCAGGAATAAGGAGGTGATTATTCCTTTGAATAAGAAATGGTCAGGCCACATCTTGAGTACTGCACACAGGTCTGGAGGCCACATTTTAGAAAAGTTGTAAAACTGATGGAATGAGCAGAGAGAAGCAACGAGATTGGCGAGTGGAACAAAGGGGTACCTTATCAAGATAGGCTTAAGTTATGCAAATTGCAGCATCTAGAGACTAGGCACCTACAAGGTGATCTGTTTGGGGTGTTTAATACTTTGAATAAGCCAATACTGATGGGCTTGTGCCAAGAGAGATTAGAAGTCAGGGTAATCCCCAAAAGAGATATATCCTTTTGCCTAGAAATCGGAGTGTCACCAAAAATAAGCATAGAAGCAGAAGAATCCTTTTTGCGAGATATAAGACAAGACTGAGTTTTAGAAGGATTGAAATCAACTGAGTTGTCTTTACCCCACTGGAGATCGGCATTTAAGGAATTGGTAGCGGATATTCGAGAAGTTGAAGCTGATTGAGCAGGACAAGGTTTCTCAAAATAGAAAGTAGAATGCAATGTGTTATCATTGGCAGAACTATGAATAAGATTTCCAGTCAATGCAAGGTCATTAATATTCAAAAGGAAAAGAGTGGGAGAAGGAACTGTACCTTGGGTGACACCAGCATTAGTGAAAAAGTTGGAAGCTAGAGAGCCATCTATCATCACCCTCAGTGAGCAATCAGAGAGAAAACTGAATAACCAATTACAAAAAACAGTTGGCAAACCATAAGGATGGAAGCTTGTTTAGAAGACCTTTATGCCAAACATGATCGAAAGCCTTTGAGATGTCAAGAGCAACTGCTTGTGTTTCACCAAAAACTTTTCCATTGAATTTGTCCATAAATGGGTAACATAAGCCAGAATATCACCAGTGGATCAACACTGACGGAATCCATACTGGCAATCATTGATCAGACGAAAGGTTTCTAGGTAGTTTAAGAGTTGGTGGTTAATTGATTTCTACATTACTTTAGAAATAGTAAAAGTAATTGCAATGGGATGATAGTTAGATGAGAGGGATTTGTCACCCTTTTCAGGAACTGGCTGGATATGAGCAAATATCCAAGCAAAAGGAAAAACATCTTTGGAATAAGAAAGCGAAAAAAGGTGGCAAAAAATAGGAGTAAGTTCAGGAGCACAGGTTTTGAGAACAAGTGGAGTCTGAGGACGAGGGTTGCCGGTGCGGACGTGCCTTTCTGCCGCTCTTGGAACAGAGAAGTTTTTTCTGATTTATTTTCTGCTTTATTAGTTTAAATTGACATATTAACTTATTTTCTAGAGTAACTTTATATTCCTATTTAAGGTACTTAAGATAAAGTAACTTAGATAGAGATTTTGTAAGTATTACTTAGTATCGGAAAGGGTATCAAATCCACGTGGTTACCGTTCGTAAATAGCCACCATTGTTACGGGAAAATTAATCAGTAAAATCTATTAATCTTGTCGAACTTCACTGGCAATTAAATTGTACTTTTAACTATAACATATAACCACTTAGGTTACGTAACATAAATAATTAGTAAAAATAAATAATTAATACATAACTTGATACGGAAGTTATATAAATGGATTTCGTAGATAACACTCGTTACTGAAACAAATATTTTGTAGATAACACTCATTACTGAAACATAAATATTTCATAGATAACACTCGTTACTGAAACATAAATATTTCGTAGATAACACTCGTAGATTTCGTAGATAACACTCGTTACTGAAACATAAATATTTCGTAGATAACACTCGTTACTGAAACATAAATTTAGCGTTATAACTGTGTTGGGATACAAGTTTAGGATTTAATTTTATACTGAAATTGAAATTTTATTGAAAGTAAATCGAAATCATGACTCAAACCAGAGCAGCAAAGCAAAAGGCTCAAGCTAATGGGAATGCTGTGGCTCAGGGGAGAACTGAGGGGGCAGTTGCCCTCTCAATCACAGCCTTTTAAGATGCACTATTTGCTTGATGTTTGCGGAGCAGTCAGGTATGGGACATGATACTGCCATGGGGGATGTCTTTGTATGTGCGCGATGCAAGGAGTGTAAGGAAATCAGGTGACAACTCAGTGTTGTTATGGGCCTATATGAGAGCTTGAAGGACAGGGTGGATGCCCTCGAAGGATTACAAGTGAGGGGCCCATCAAGCTCTCAGCTGCCCACACCAATGCCAGAGCTTGCACTTGGTCATCGTGCAACACAGCAGCAGCAACCCCCAAGGCAGAATGCGCTGGTCCCAAAGGAACTAGTAGTTGTTGGTGACTCTATTGTCAGGGAAACGGGAAACATGCTTTGTAAAAAGGATAGGTGGAACAGGACCAGGGTATTTCTGCCAGGGGCAAAGGTTGATGACATTGTAGAGCGGATATCATCTTTTAAGGGCACAAAAGGTGATATAGTTGTACACGTTGGCACTAATGATATTAAGAGTAGGAGACCAGCAGAATTACTTAACAAGTACAAGTCACTGATTAAAAAAAGCCGTGAATTAGGGTTGAATTTGAAAGTATCCGCAATTCTGCCCAGACATGATAGGAGGGAGTATATGATGAGAGCCCTGTCGATCAATTCGGCCCTGGAAAGATTGTGCAGGGCTCAAGGGGTAGAATTTTTTTCAGCCTGGTCTGTACTTGTTAACAGGAGAGACTGCTTCTACAGGGATGGGATACACTTAAATAGAAAGGGTGCAAGAATGTTTGCTGATGCTATTGAGGCACTGTTAGGTGGGTCGGAAAACTGCTAGATTGGGGGGATACAAGGACTAATAGATTAACAGTAGCCACTGGCAGAGGAGAAAGTGATTCTTGCACTGCTTCTATTGGAATGAGCAGCAGCCTGGAAAATAAGATGCAGGATATTTCAGAGACTGCTGGGAATCATGGGGGTACAAGTAAACACATGGATTGTGTTAGGGTGGCTAAGAGGAAGAGCAGGTGCATGTATACTTGCGTGTACACCAATGCTAGGAGTTTAGTAAATAAATTTGATGAAGTTGAGGTATTGCTCAAAACATCAAAGGCAGATGTTTTGCCTTTGATGTTTTATAAGATATAAGGAATGCAGAACTGGATTTTGGAGAGTACAATGTCTACAGAAAGGATAGACAGGATAGGAAGGGAGCAGGGGTTATGCTATTAGTTAAGAAACACATAAAATCCAAGGAAGTGAATCCAGTCGACATCGCTGGACAGTGCAGTGTCGAGTCAGTTTGGTGTGACATAAGCATTGGGAGATCAAAATTGAGAGTAGGAGTGTGCTATAGGCCTAATGACTCTGATGAGTATAATAAGATATTGTACAGGGAAATAGAGTGGGCCAGTAAATCAGAGAGTCTTATAATGGGGGATTTTAATTTCCCAGATATTGACTGGAATTTGGGGCTGGTCTCTCACACAGTAGCAAGGCTTTTGTGGATTTATTGGATGATTGTTTTCTACATCAGCATGTTCGGGAGGCAACTAGAGGGAGTAATACTCTTGATTTGATTATCAGTAGTGATTCTTCATGCATTAAGAATCTGCAGATAAATGAACCACTAGGTGGCAGTGATCACAGTGTTCTGAAGTGGGAGTTACTCAAAGAGGTAACTACCATTAGGGGTAAAGGGAAGGGGTATTGCTTTCGTAAAGGCGACTACGATGGACTGAGACAGTATTTAAATTCTATACAGTGCGATCAACTGATGATGTTACCAACAGCAAATTCAAAATGGGAAGCATTCAAAGAACTTATCTTGCAAGCTACTAGGCTTTACATACCAATTAAGAAATATTGTTCAAGGTTTAGGCCTAAATAGATGTCAGATGAACTTATGAGGCATATGGCAGAGAAGAAAAATGCATGGGATACATACAAATTAACACGTGACACAGAAGCCTATGATAGATACAAGTTGATCTGTAACCAAGTTACAAAGGAGGTTAGGCAGGCGAAGGCAGATTACGAGAGATCCTTGGCAAGGGATGCGAAGAAAAACAGCAAAGAGTTCTTTACTTATGTAAACTTTAGAAGGAAGGGGATGAATCGGATTGGTCCACTTGATATCGATGGGTCAACTGTTGATGACCCTGCTCAGGTAGCTAACAAACTGAATGAATATTTTGCATCGACATTCACACATGACGAATTATTCAGCGAGGGGAATGCCAGAGGTGTATTCAACTCTGGCAGTAAGCTACAGAATCTTGTAATAACTGAGAGTAAAGTGGAGGAGAAATTGTGGAAGACAAACACAAGAAAGGTACCTGGGGTGGATGGGATCTATCCAGTTATATTAAAGGAGGCAGCAAAGGAAGTAAGCAAACCCTTAGCCATAATTATGAGAGCTTCCTTGGACTCAGGGGAGGTACCCATGGACTGGAGATGTGCAAATGTGATCCCAATTCACAAGGGAGGATCAAAGGCTGACACAAGTAATTATAGACCTGTGAATTTAACTTCTGTTCCCGGAAAATTAATGGAGGCACTGGTTAAAGAAGCACTGCAGGATCATCTAGACAAGACTTCAGTTATAGCTCGGACACAGCATGGTTTTGTTATGGGGAAGTCTTGCCTGAGCAATTTGATTGGATACTATGATGCAATCACAAAAGAACTGGATGCAGGGAATAACTTTGATATTATATACTTGGATCTTAGAAAGGCTTTTGATACTGTTGCACATGGAAGACTGCTGCACAAATTGGAGCAGTGTGGCATTGGAGGCAAATTGCTGCTATGGATAAAGGGGTGGTTGAGGGGGAGAAGAGAGAGAGTGGTAATCAATGGACACTGCTCATCGTGGACTAATGTTATTAGTGGAGTCCCTCAGGGTTCAGTATTGGGTCCTTTATTGTTCTCTGTATTTATAAATGATATTGATGATGGTATATCAAGCTTAATGTCCAGGTTTGCAGACGATACGAAGGTTGGCATGGTTGTCAAGGACACTACTGACACTATGCTGCTGCAACAGGATCTGGAAAGGTTGAGCAGATGACACCATGAGCTACTCTTGCATGAGCTACTCAAGACACCATGAGCTACTCTTGCAGACGAGCTGCAAGAGTAGCTCATGGTGTCTTGTCAATGATATACAGGAATTTTTCTAGCAGGGACAGGGATGTGATTATTCCCTTGTATAAGGCATTGGTCAGGCCACACCTTGAGTACTGTATACAGGTCTGGAGGCCTCATTTCAAGAAGGATGTAGAGCTGCTGGAACGAGTACAGAGAAGGGCAACAAGATTAGTGAATGGAACAAAGGGTTGCTCTTACGAAGAAAGGCTTAAGTTTTGCAAATTACAGAGCCTGGAGACTAGGCATCGGCGAGGTGATCTGATAGAGGTGTATAAGGCTTTGAATGGCTTGAGCATGCTCAATGCCGATGGGATTCTTCCTCTTGCTCAGAATAATCACCTGAGAGGGCATAAATTCCAATTGAGGAAGGACGGATGTCAGATAGATGTGCGGAAATTTGCCTTTAGCCAGCGGGCAGTTGGTTTGTGGAATAGACTCCCATCGCTTGTTGTTGAAGTTGATAGCCTAAACAAATTTAAGGCTCAGCTGGACAGGTATTTCGAACGAACGGAGGGGTGAAATGGGAGTAGTGGTTGTTTTTTTTTTTGGCTGATGCTGAATAAGCTTGCTTTCTTGCATCATATGCCTCTACTAATGCTAAGATGGGCTGAGAGGTGGCAAATGAAGTTTAACATTGACAAATGTAAAGTACTACATATGGGAAGCAGCAACCCCAGAGCAACGTATCAACTCAGAGCAGGGGTGGTTGAGGGGGAGAAGACAGAGAGTGGTAATCAATGGACACTGCTCATCGTGGACTAATGTTATTAGTGGAGTCCCTCAGGGCTCAGTGTTGGGTCCATTATTGTTTTCTGTATTTATAAATGATATTGATGATGGTATATCAAGCTTAATGTCCAAGTTTGCAGATGATACAAAGGTTGGCAGGGTTGTCAAGGACACTACTAACACTATGCTGCTGCAACAGGATCTGGAAAGGTTGAGCAGATGGCTGAGAGGTGGCAAATGAAGTTTAACATTGACAAATGTAAAGTACTACACATGGGAAACAGTAACCCCAGAGCAACGTATCAACTCTGTAGTACTACACTGACAGTGGTAGAGAATGAAAGGGACTTGGGGGTGGTTGTGCAGGCAGATATGAAGTTCTCTGAGCAGTGCACATGGGCTGCAAGAGTAGCTCATGGAGTATTGTCAATGATATATAGGAATTTTTCTAGCAGGGATAAGGAGGTGATTATTCCCTTGTATAAGGCAATGGTCAGGCCACACCTAGAGTACTGTATACAGGCCTGGAGGCCTCATTTCAAGAAGGATGTAGAGCTGCTGGAACGAGTACAGAGAAGGGCAACAAGATTAGTGAATGGAACAAAGGGGTGCTCTTACGAAGAAAGGCTTAAGTTTTGCGAATTACAGTGTCTGGAGACTAGGCACCAGCGAGGTGATCTGATAGAGGTGTACAAAGCCTTTAATGGTTTGAGCATGCTCAATGCTGATGGGATTCTTCCTCTTGCTCAGAATAATCACCTGAGAGGGCATAAATTCAAATTGAGGAAAGACAGATATAGGATAGATGTGCGGAAATTTGCCTTTAGCCAGCGGGTGGTTGGTAGGTGGAACAGACTTCCATCCCTTGTCGTGGAAGTTGATAGCCTAAATAAGTTTAAGGCTCAGCTGGACAGGTATTTAGAACGAACAGAGGGGTGAAGTGGAAGTGGTTATTTTTTATTTATTTATTTTACTTTATGTTTTTTTTTGGCTGATGCTGCATAAGCTTGCTTTCTAGCATCAAATGCCTCTACTAATGCTAATGCTAAAATACCATCTGAACCTGGAGCTTCCTTAGCATCGAGATTCATCAAAATCCTTCTAACATCCTTTTGACGGAAGACCACAGGAGGCATTGAATGGAGTGTGCTAGAAATGGTGGGAGGTGTTTTACCATTATCATTAATACATGAGTTGGAAGAAAAATGGGATACTAGCAGGTCAGCTTTATCCTTGGCCGAAGTGACAACAGAATCATCTGGTTTTGACAGAGGTGAGAGCACAGATGGGCAAAACTTGTAGCCAATAGCTTTGGCAAGAGACCAGAATGCTCGGCTATAATTAGGGCAAGTTTTCTACTCTTAGCCTGTTCAAAATCTAGTTTGGACCGATTAATAACTGCTTTACAATTGTGGCGAGCTTTGGTGTAGGCAGAAAACGAAACTGAAGAATTGGAAACAAGCAAGCCAAGTCCATACTCACCAGATGTGAGGCCCTGAGGTGATTGGCATATGAGGCAAGAAAGCAAGCTTATACAGCATCAATCAAAAAAAAACTTCCCATTTCACCACACCATTCACTCCAAAAGCCTGTCCAATTCCTCCCCAAATCCATCCAAGCTATCAACCTCCACAACAACAGATGGAAATTTGTTCCAGCAATCAACCACTCCCCGGCCAAAGGCAAACCTCGGAATATCCACTCCACAACTGTCCCCCCCCAATTTGAGCCCATGCCCACCCAGGTCCACAATCCGAGCAAGAGGAAGAATCCCACCAGCACCGAGCCCGCTCAACCCATCCAAGGCCCTATACACCTCAATCAGATCACCTCACAGGTGCCCAGTCTCCAGATGCTGCAACCTACAGAACCCAAGCCTCTCCCGTTAAGAGAACGCCTTTGCTCCTTTCACCAATCCCGCCCCCCTCCCCGCACTCGCTCCAGCAACTCCACATACCCCCCAAAATGAGGCCTCTAGACCCGCATGCAGCACTCGGCCTGACCGCTACCCAACACAAGGAGACAACCACCTCCCCATCCCCGCCAGCAAAATTCCTGCACATCACCGACAAGACCCCACGACCCGCTCCGGCAGCCCATCCACACCGCCCAGAAAACCTCATATCCGACTGGACAACCACTCCCAGGTCCCTTCCACTCTCCACCCCCCCCCCCCCCGAGTGCAGCACCGCATAGCCGGCACATCTCTCCGGGGCCACTGCCACCCACACGCAGCACTTCGACCCGTCAATGCCAACCTTCAGCCGCCACCCCTCGGCCCATCTGCCCCCCCCCCCCAGACCCCGCCGCAACAGCACAGTGTCACTACCGTCATCAACAACCCCGCCAACCCCTGCATCATCTGCCAACCCCGACATCAAGCCCGATATACCCTCATCAACACCACTGATAAACACACAAAACAACAAGGGGCCCAACACTGAACTCTGGGGGACCCCACAAACAACATCAGTCCACAAAGAGCAAAATCCATTGATTATCACTCTCCCTGTCTTCTCTCACTTAACCATCCTTTTATCCATTGTAACAACTTGCCCTTAATGCCACACTGCTCTAATTTGTACAGTAGTCTTCTGCAATCATATGTGAATATAATACTATGAATATAATATTAACCAATCAGCATGGTGTGGATATAATATTAACCCATCAGCATTACAAGGCAAATTTTCCTTAAAAAATTCATGACCTGCTGTACTCACTCTTCAGTAGCTTTCAAGAATATTCTACAGGAAGTCTATAGGAATAAACAACATTTAAAGTTCAGCAATGTTGGATAGAGTCATCATGAATCACTCTTACATTGGGGAATTTTTTTTTGAACAAGCTTAGCTATGCTAGCAACAGTACAGCAGATCATTTGCAAGTGGTGAGCAGTAATTCTCACCACTTTTTTGCAATGATTGGGACACTTGTGGGGGATGGGATGAAGAAGACAAAAATAGCAAGAGTTTCCTATTTCTTTTGACAGAAAAATCCTAACCTTTTGTTACAGCATAGTTTAATTTTCTTTTTCATTTTTGTTATAAAAGATAATTTGAAAGTTACTGTCTTAGATAAATGACAGTATGGTTACCAAAAAGCTGTTTTATAAGTTTTTTTAAAAACTAATTGCCATAAGTATGAACAAGGCAATTTATTTTTAAAGTAGTCATAATATTAATAACTACAAAAAAAATTTCATTCTGAAGTATTTATGTAACAGCATTATTATAAATAGCTGAATGGTGGTATAGAGGCAAAAATCAGCACTTTGGTTTACAAAATAAAAAAATTTACTAGAAAAAAAATTCAACAAAAAATTTTGAAAATTATCTGCACTATTAAAATTTTAAGATGGCGGCACCTCCGTAGCCAGGTGGGCAGGGGCAGTAGTGCATAGCACACGCTTCTTGATTAGATCGGGGTTCGAGCCCGTGCCCACCAAATACGGAAGATGCGGCAGGTCAGGGAATGACCACCGCATATCCCCAGCCCGGATAAAGGGTGAGAGTTGGCGTCAGGAAGGGCATCCGGCCGTAAAAATTGCATGCCAAAACAATAAAAAAAAAATGCTGACCCCATATAATAATGGGAAAAGGCGAGGGAAAAAAAAATAAATAAATAATTTTAAGATGGAATAGATTTTAAACACTTTTGTTGCGGAACTCCATGTCAACAATGAGAGGTTAAATAATTAATGGACACCGCTCTTTGCGGACCAATGCCATTAGTCGAATCTCCCAGGATTCCACTAATAACATTAGTCCACAAAGGCTGTTGGGCCCATTGTTGCTTTGTACATTTATCAACGACATCGATGAAGATATATCAGGCCCAATGTCCAAGTTTGCAGACGACACAAAGATTGGCATTGTTGTCAATGACAACAACGACAGTACGCCACCACAACAGGATCCAGAAAAGTTGGGCAGACGGGCCAAGAAGTGGCAACCAAAGCTCAACACTGACACATGCAAAGCACCGCACATGGGCAAAAGCAACCCCAGAGGAACGCACCAACTGCGCGGCACCGCACCCAGAGTGGCAGAGAACGAAAAAGACCTGGGGCCAATTGTGCAGTCAGACATGAAGCCCTCCCAGCAGCGCAGACAGGCCGCCAGAGCAGGTCACGGGGTCCCGCCAATGACGTACGGAAACCCCGCCAGCAGGAAAAAGGAGGCGACCATCCCATTACACAAGGCAATGGTCAGGCCGCACCGCGTACAGGTCCGGAGGTCCCACCCCAGGAAGGATGCAGAGCCGCCGGAACGAGCACAGAGAAGGGCAACAAGATTGCTGAGGAGAACAAACGGATGTTCCCACAAAAAAAAGGGTTAAATTCTGCAAATTGCAGCATCTGGAGACCAGGCACCCCAAGGTGACCTGACCGAGGCATACAAGGCCCCCAATGGGCTGGGCAGGCTCAACGCCGATGGGACTCCTCCCCATGCCCAGACCACGAACCCAAGGGGGCACAAACTCAAATTGAGGAAAGGCAGCTGCAGAACAGATATTCGGAAACCTGCCCCCAGCCAGTGGGCGGCTGACCGCCGGAACAAACCCCCATCTGTCGTGGAAGTTTATAGCCCAAACAAATTCAAGGAAGAACCGGGCAAACCCTTAGAGCAAACGGCCGTGTGAAATGGGATATTTTTTTATAAAGCATGTTGTATTAGCTTTCTTTCTTGCATCATATGTCTTTATTAATGCTAATGCAAATGCTAAAGACATTAATGCTGACTTACATAATCCAATAGAATAAAATAATGAAAATATCTATCAAATATTAAAAAAACATTAAAAAAGAGAAATTATATATATTTGAAGAAATAAATAACATCACAACAAAAACCAAGTCACCATGTATTCTGAAATAAAAGAAATCTACTAAAAAACTGCAATTAAAAAAATATCCTATTTGTACTCTGGTAGTTTACAACTAATCATTTTGATAACAATGAGGGCAAATTTGCACTATACAAAACCAATTCCACATGAAGTGACAAAAAAAGTGAACAGCTGTTGCACTGCAAAACTGGCTGTATTAAAAACAGTTACAACAAAGCTGTAAACTCTTCTGATCTCAGCTCAGCCTATCCATCCAAACTATAAATGGAAATTTACTTATTTAATCAAATTTAAATGTAGTTCTAAATTAAGTATATTTCCCACTGACAATGAGAAACAAGCATTGTTTTCAAGTTTACTCTACGTCTGGTACATTAATTTTAATGCAGTGTTATTTCGGGCTTATATCTTTCATAAGCTCATATTACTATGATGCAGGCTGAAGTGCCTTCTGTAAATCTTTCAAAATGGCCATAAAGTTGTCTTCTGTGTTATAAAGGAAAGAAAACCTCCTTACTGTAATTAATGTCTTCAAATCATATTTGTCTTCCCCTGTATTCAGGCCTTCCCATGGGGAAGGCCTGAATGTGATTTTTTTTTTCATTAAATTAACCCCACCCTCCAAAATAGGGCCTACTGAGGCTAACACAACAAAATGCATCTCATTAACGAATTTAACAAACACATTTTCTATATTATTGACATATTCGGGTTTTGTATTAAGAGGGTAAATAGACATATACAGAACACATTAGATTTATTTTTTTTATTCTTTTACACTTCAATTTGTTTCCCATGGAAAGTCAATTTATAACCTCCTTTGGACAGTGGAAAGGGCAAAAACTTTGTCCTACAGCAAGGTTATATTATTAATTAAATATGGCATAATGACTACTGTGCCTAGTGACGACAAAAACTAAAGGACCTATGAAATGATTTTAGTGATAAAAACTACAACAAACATTTCTTCTTTGAATAAATTTACAGAAGGCGTTTCATAACATGTGTGCCATACTTTCAGGATCAGAAAACAATAAAATTCATAGAAGCACAAATTAAATTCTGAATGGTTATGGAACTGTGTATAAATTAAAAAAAAAAAATGGATTTTCAACACGGAATGTTCAATGGTAAAAAAAATAATATAATTTATTAAAATGTATATAAAAATGTGAATAAGCATAGAATAGTTAACATTTTACTAGGTATATATCTGCTTAGTCTTAATTATTTTAACTATTAAAAAGTAGTCATTTCTGAAAACACCCTTAGTTCCATAACAAAATCAGGCACGTTTCGCATTAGTAGAGGCATATGATGCAAGAAAGCAAGCTTATTCAGCATCAGCCAAAAAAAAAAAAAAAAAACCCCCACTCCCATTTCACCCCTCTGTTCGTTCGAAATACCTGTCCAGTTGAGCTTTAAATTTGTTTAGGCTATCAACTTCAACAACAAGTGATAGAAGTCGGTTCCACCAACCAACCACCCGCTGGCCAAAGGCAAATTTCCGCACATCTATCCGACATCCGTCCTTCCTCAATTTGAATTTATGCCCTCTGAGGTGATTATTCTGAGCAAGATGAAGAATCCCATTGGCATTGAGCATGCTCAAACCATTCAAAGCCTTATACACCTCTATCAGATCACCTCACTGGTGCCTAGTCTCCAGACTCTGTAATTTGCAAAACTTAAGCCTTTCTTCGTAAGAGCAACCCTTTGTTCCATTCACTAATCTTGCTGCCCTTCTCTGTACCCGTTCCAGCAGTTCTACATCCTTCTTGAAATGAGGCCTCCAGACCTGTATACAGTACTCAAGATGTGGCCTAACCATTGCCTTATACAAGGGAATAATCACCTCCTTATCCCTGCTAGAAAAATTCCTGTATATCATTGACAAGACACCATGAGCTACTCTTGCAGCTCGTCTGCACTGCTCAGAGAACTTCATATCTGCCTGCACAATTACCCCCAGGTCCTTTTCATTCTCCACCACTGTCAGTGTAGTACCGCAGAGTTAAAACGTTGCTCTGGGGTTACTGTTTCCCATATGTAGTACTTTACATTTGTCAATGTTAAACTTCATTTGCCACCTCTCAGCCCATCTGTTCAACCTTTCCAGATCCTGTTGCAGCAGCATAGTGTCAGTAGTGTCCTTAACGACCCTGCCAACCTTTGTATCATCTGCAAACTTGGACATTAAACTTGATATACCATCATCAATATCATTCATAAACACCGAAAACAACAACGGTCCCAACACTGAACCTTGAGGAACTCCACTAATAACATTAGTCCACGTTGAGCAGTGTCCATTGATTACCACTCTCTGTCTTCTGCCACTCAACCAACCCCTTATCCATAGCAGCAATTTGCCTCCAATGCCACACTGCTCCAATTTGTGCAGCAGTCTTCCATGTGCAACAGTATCAAAAGCCTTTCTAAGATCCAAATATATAATATCAAAGTTATTCCCTGCATCCAGTTCTTTTGTGACTACATCATAGTATCCAATCAAATTGGTCAGGCAAGACCTGCCCTTAACAAAACCATGCTGCGTCTGAGCTATAACTGAATTCTTGTCTAGATGATCCTACAGTGCTTCTTTAACCAGTGCCTCCATTAATTTACCTGGAACAGAAGTTAAACTAACAGGTCTATAATTACTTGTGTCAGCCTTTGATCCTCCTTTGTGAATTGGGGTTACATTTGCACATCTCCAGTCTATGGGTACCTCCCCTGAGTCCAAAGAAGCTCTCATAATTATGGCTAGGGGTTTGCATACTTCCTTTGCTGCCTCCTTTAATATAACTGGATAGATCCCATCCACCCCAGGTGCCTTTTTTATGTTTATCCTCAACAATCTCTCCTCCACTTTCCTCTCAGTTATTACAAAATCATCCAGCTCACTGCCAATGTTTACTTTACCTACATCATTCTCCTTCCTGAATAACTCCTCATGCGTGAATGTAGATGCAAAATACTCGTTTAGATTGTTAGCCACGTTTACATAAACTTATTCAAAGTGTGCGGCTCAGAACGTTTATTCAACAGGTTATTCTTTACTGAAAGCATAAGGAAATGGCTTTCAAAACATTTACTCATACAACATCCCCTCCTTAAGGTTGTCACAGACATTCCCTCAGATATGCCAGACAAGCTCTACTTGCTATCTAGGAATCTAAAATGCTGATGAACCTGATATTCGGGTGACATTCAAGTCAAGTGGACCCAGTTTCGGCAAAGTCCGGACGGTCTGAGACAGCCAAATCCTCTGCTTGCACATTCACGATTGTGGGACTGTTAGTAATCCTGGGTTTAATCTCCATGCACAAGCAAGCTGCGGGTGTGAACCAAGCATCCAGGTGTGAACCAACGTAAGCAGGGGTCGAGGTTTGGCACCCACACCACATGGAGGAATACCGCCCTCTGTGTTAATAGGCAATACTAGGTGATACATAACTCTCATCAACTGGTGCTATACCACCACTTTGCTTATTGGAGGCTTGAAGTGGAGGAACCCGGGTTTAGTTTCCAGAGCTAAGTTCCAGTCAACCCTTCCCCATCTCTTCCATCATGCAGTATGACTGGTGAATTTTGAGGTTATGATGAACATGAAGGCGAGATCCAATCTTCATTACATTTCGAGGGTACAGCTCTAAAACGGTGTTCACGGGCTGGCTGCTAGTTAGTACACCAGACCGAAACTATTGGTAACTCTTTAGGAGGCTTCCGGATCAGTTAGTTTATAATCTTGCTACCGCTACTCTGCCAGATATTGACAGCAGAGAGTCCGAGTAGTGTGTATGCAGGGGGGGGGGACATTGTCGAGGCCACATTATGTCAAAGATCTGGGTATATTCTTATCATGTGTACGCCATAACCAAAAATTTCATTACTTCATACAGCATGTCCCCCCCCCCACTTTTTCTTACTATTGAATACACCATGAATAGTCAAACTAATAGAGTGAGCTTACCTGCGAAAGGATTTAAACCTCCCAAACACTTCCTAGTTCATTTCACAAATATACATGGTCTCAATTCTAATCTCAATGATGTCCATTTCCACTTGCAGTCTGCCAAACCACATGTACTTTTTCTGACAGAATCTCAGTTATCGGTTGATTCAACTACTGCTCATCTCAGTTGCCCAAATTATTCGCTATATAATTCCTTTCGCCTCAAAGGTGGTACTTGTGCATATGTCTGTTCCAATATTCCCTGTCAGAGACTTGGTAATTTGGAATCTCCTCTTTTCGATCTTCTCTGGCTTAAAATCTCTTTACCTCATTGTGTTAAATTCATCTGTTGTCTCTACCGTTCTCCCAACTCCACTAATCACTTGGAGCTCTTTGACTCCACTCTTTACAACTTGACTTTCTCCAGTCCAACTTTCCTAACAGTGAAGTAATTTTCCTTGGTGATTTTAATGTTCACAACTCCAGCTGTCTTCCATTCTCTAGTCGCACCGACCCAGCTGTTCGAGATGCTGAGACTTTTGCAATTACTAATGACCTTGCACGAATTGTTCATTTACCTACAAGAATACCGGAAAATCCTAACATACAGCCAACACGCTTGATCATTTTCTCACAAACAACCCTTCTAAGTACACGGTTGAAGTGAGTGGTCCTTTAGGCACCTCGGATCACAACTTGGTGATTCTCTCTTCTCCAATGGAGCCTTTATCTCATGGCTATTCCCAACCTCGTATTGTTTGGCATTACAAGAATACAAAATGGGATGACCTGCGAGATTTCTTTTCCACATTTCCTTGGTCGGACTACTGTTTCAAAACTTCTGATCTCAATGTTTGCTCAGATCATGTCAGTGAAATTATTCTTGTAGAATCCTTTATTCCACACTCCACTTTAAAATCTCGTCCTTTATCTAAACCTTGGTTTTCTAATAAATGTGCTAAGGCTGTTCAAGAAAGAAAGTTGTATATCGTAATTGGCCTGTTTCCAATTCTTAAGTTTCATTTTCTGCCTACGCCAAAGCTCGCAAAAATTGTAAAGCAGTTATTAATCGGTCCAAACTAGATTTTGAACAGGCTAGGAGTAGAAAACTTGCTTCTTGCCCTAATGGTAGCTGAGCATTCTGGTCTCTTGCCAAAGCTATTGGCTACAACTTTTGCCCAACTGTGCTCCCACCTCTGTCAAAACCAGATGGTTCTGTTGTCACTTCAGCCAAGGATAAAAAGCTGACCTGCTAGCATCCCATTTTACTTCCAACTCATGTATTAATGAGAATGGTAAAACACCTCCCACCATTCCTAGCATGCTCCATTCAATGCCTCCTGTGGTCTTCCGCCAAAAGGATGTCAGAACGATTTTGACGAATCTTGATGCTAAGAAAGCCCCAGGTCCTGATGATATTTATCCACTTGTTCTCAAAACCTGTGCTCCTGAACTTACTCCTGTTTTTTGCCACCTTTTTTCACTTTCTTATTCCAAATGTGTTTTTCCTTCTACTTGGAAATTTGCTCATATCCAAACAGTTCCTAAAAAAGGGTGACAAATCCCTCCCATCCAATTATCGTCCAATTGCAATTACTTCTACTTTTTCTAAGTAATGGAGAAATCCATTAACCGCCAACTCAAACTATCTGGAAACCTTCCATCTGATCAATGATCGCCAGTATTGATTCCGTCAGTGTCAATCCACTGGTGATATTCTGGCTTATGTTACCCATTTATGGACAAATTCAATGGAAACGTTTTTGGTGAAACACAAGCAGTTGCTCTTGACATCTCAAAGGCTTTCGATCATGTTTGGCATAAAGATCTTCTACACAAGCTTCCATCCTTATGGTTTGCCAACTGTTTTTTGTAATTGGTTATTCTGTTTTCTCTCTGATCGCTCACTGAGGGTGATGATAGATGGCTCTCTGTCTTCTAACTTCTCCACTAATGCTGGTGTCCCCCAAGGTTCAGTTCTTTCCCCCACGCTTTTCCTTTTGCATATTAATGACCTTCTTCTATTGACTGGAAATCCTATTCATAGTTCTTCCAACGATAACACATTTCATTCCACTTTCTATTTTGAGAAACCTTGTCCTGCTCAATTAGCTTCAACTTCTCGAATATCCGCTACCAATTCCTTAAATGCCGATCTCCAGGTAATTCTCCAGTGGGGAAAAGACAACTTAGTTGATTTCAATCCTTCTAAAACTCAGTCTTGTCTTATATCTCGCAAAAAAGGATTCTTCTGCTCCTATGCTTATTTTGGTGACACTCCGATTTCTAGGCAAAATGATATATCTCTTTTGGGGATTACCCTGACTTCTAATCTCTCTTGGCACAAGCACATTTTAAATATTGCTTCCTCTGCATCTAAAAACTTGGTTTTCTCTTTCGCTCTAGTCGTTACTTTTCTTCCAAACAGCTGTTCACTCTGTACAAATCGCAAATCCACCCTACCATGGAATATTGTTCCCACATCTGGGGCGGTGCCCCCAAAACCTCTCGCAGGCTTCTGGATTCCATTCAGAAGAAGGCAGTTAGGTTAATTAATGACTCCTCTCTAACAGAGTCTCTCCTCTCTCTGTCTGATTGATACTGTTTCTGCTGCATGCCTTTTGTACAGATACTTCCATGGGCACTGTTCTTCTGAATTGGCTTCTATAATTCCCGTTCTCTCTTTCAAAACAGTCCCAACACGTGCCGCCACCAGCCAACATCCATTTACTGTCCAACTTCAAACTCACAGAACCAACTTTTCATCTTCCTCGTTTATTCATTCAACTGCAGTTTTCTGACACAGCCTTCCTTCGTACGTATTTCCTGAAAATTACAGTCTACAGAAGTTCAAGTCTAATGTCAACAAATATCTTCTTTTGTTTTCACAACCTCCAACCCAAGCATGATACTAAGTACTATAGGTTCTAATACTTCTCGTGTTTGGGGTTTTCATAAAAAAAAAAAAAAAATCCCAGTGGAAATTGTCATAGCGAAACTCTACCTTTCTTTAAATTATCTATAAGGAAAGTCTATCAAAACAGCACCACAAATCACGCATGAGGAATTCTTGATGGCACATTAGTTATTAATATTGCAGGATTGATACTGCTTTGTACATTTGGGAAAATTGTTTTTTATATATACCAATTGTGTAGCACCACATAGTTGTTACATTTCTCTGGTGGGTTACTTCTACCCATATCCAGTAATTTGCATTTGTTAATGTTAAACTTCAGTTTCCACTTCTCAGCCCATCTGCCCAGCTTTGCTAGATCCTGGTGTAGTACCATACTGTTGTTAATAACCCTGCCAACCTTTCTATCATCTGCAAACTTGGACATTAAGCCAGATATACCCTCATTAATATCACTGATAAATATACAAAACAACAATGAGCCCAACACTAAACCCTGGGGGACTCCACTACTAACATTAGTCCATGAACAGCAGTGTCTATTAATTACAGCTCTATCTTTTCCTGCTCAACCACCTTTTTATCTATTGTAGCAACTTGCCCTCAATGCTATTATCCTCCAATTTGTACACTAGTCTTCTATGTGCACCGAATAAAAAGTGTTCCTGAAATCCAAATATGATATTAAAATTATTTTTTGCGTCCAGTTCCTTTGTGACCACATCATAGTATCCCATAAAATTGGTCAGACAAGTGAAAAATATAATGTTCCATTCCCCTTAACAAACCCTTGATGTGTCTGAATTATTACTGAAGTCTTGTCTAGATGATCCAGCAATGCTTCTTTAACAAGTGACTCCATTATTTTCCCCGGAACAGAAGTTAAACTAACAGGTCCGCAATTACTCATGTCAACCTTTGATCTCCCTTCGTGAACTGTGGATATATTTGCACATCTCCAGTCTGTGGGGACCTCCTGAGTCAAATGTTGCTCTCATAATTATGGCAGAGGGTATGCTTACTTCCTTTGCCACCTTCTTTAATTTGGCCATTAAGCCTGATATACCTTCATCAATATCATTGATAAATATACAAAACAAGAATGGACAAATACAGCAATACCTCACTTAGCACGGCTTCAAACAGCACAGGTTTCACTATAACACAGTTTTCAATTAAGTTAAGTCTGTGAAAAGGCCTTTGGTATCAGGTTTCATAATAGTCATAAAATTTATTGCTTTATGACTATAATGTTCCATTGCCCCTGAAAGCCCATGTTTGTTTATATTTTTGTATTTTAACTTATAATAAATTTATTAGTTTTCAGAGGAAGCAATAAACTTTGACGAAAATTTACACTAATAGCCTAGACACATACTCTACATAATTATATGCTGCAATGTCATAGCCTAGGTACGTGTACATATATGCTGCGGTGTCAACTCTATTGTCTCACATGCACATGTGCCAGTAGCTCTCCTCAGGCAGTCAGCTGCAATGTGCAACAGTGTTCAGTGTTCCATCCTGACGAGACAAGGTGATAGGTTTTCAAACTTTATTTCACAACTTATTTTTTACCCCTTTAAACACGAACCAATGAGTCAAAAAAGGAAAAGTAATGAAAGCGTAGTGGAGCTACTAAACATAAATGGCTTACATTACAAAAAACACTTGATATTATCAAGTCCCATGAAGATGGTGCATCATATGCTAAAATCGTGCAGGAAAATGGAATGAATGAAACAACAGTGTGAACGATTATTTGAAAGAAGGATCAGGTTAAAGAGCAGGGAATTTCTACAACATCATACATGATGAAAGTGATAACTAAGCAAAGAAGTTCGCTATTGATTAATATGGAACATCTTTCATTAATATGGAGAGAAGATTGTAATAAAAAGAGAAGATAATTTCTTTGAGTCAAAACATCATTCAAGCGAAAGCCATGAGCCTTTATAACACACTCAAGGAAAAAGAATAAAATGGAAAGGAGGAGACTAAAGAAATATTTACAGCCAGTTATGGTTGGTTTTTCCAATTTAACTGCATTGGGCTTCACAATGTTCGTATCTCAGGTGAAAGTGCAAACAAAGTCGCTGCTGCAAGATTTCCCAGTGAATTGAAAGACATCATTGAAGGAGGTGGATACAAGGACGAACAAATTTTCAACGTCGACGAAACTGGACTGTTCTGAAAAAATATGCCCTCACGAACTTTTTTAGCTGAAAATGAAAAGGCCCAACCTGGATATAAAGCATCAAAAGATCGTTTAACACTTTTATTGGGTGGAAACTCGTCTGGGGATTTTATATTGAAGCCTCTACTCATGTTCAGAGAAAAAAACCCAAGAGTTCTAAAGGATTGTGTAAAAAACACATTGTCTGTAATTTGGCGATCCAATAAGAAAGCATAGATTACAAGAGAATTGTTTACAGAATGGTTCACAAATTAATTTTGTCCAACAGTTGAAAGTTACTGCAAAGATGAAGGGATGGAGTTCAAAATTTTTATGCTTTTAGACAATGCACCAGGCCATCCACCTGAAATTTCTGATCTCAATGAAAATATAAAAATATGCTTTCTTCACCTAACACAATGTCTCTCTTACAAGACGTATCAAGACGTAATTGCCACATTCAAGGTATATTATATGCAGCAAACTTTTTCCCAAGCAATTGAAGCTTCAACAGGAGTGGGATCATCATCTTTACAAACATTTTGGAAAAATTATAACATCAGGAATGGAATTGAAAATATATCTGCATCTTGGCTAGAAATCACTACCAACAACATGCTTTCTGTTTGGCAGCATGTTTTGCCCCATTTGGCTGGTTTTCACTGGTTCAGACAATTGCCAAAGACATTGTGAGGATCAGAAAGGATTTGGGGTTCGAAACTTTCGACACTGCCAACGTGACGACTGCATTGACTCACATGCAAATGACTTAGATCAGTGGTTTTCAACCGGGGTGCCGCAACAACATTCCAGGGGTGCCATGTAATTTGGGTTTAAGTTACTTAAACTTATTATTTTTTTAATTTATATGTTTATTTCATTATAAAAAGGTGTACCGTATCTTTTTAATTTTGTGGTGATCTATAATTGATGTTTATTTAGTACCTCTATATAAAGAATAAAATTATTATATACTGTATATATATATAATTTGTATTATAAAATGTAATTTTTATAATTATATATATATCAGATCTAACAGGCAGAAAATTGAGTAGGGGTGCCGTAAAATAAAATAAATGAGTTAGGGGTGCCGTTATTAAAAAAAGGTTGAAAACCACTGACTTAGATGATGAAACTCTTATTGAAATTGATGAGCAAACTGCATATGATAAAGAGGAAAACAAGTGGATAACACAGAAGTTGCAACAAAAGAAATTTCAATAGAAGATTTGGAGTATGGGGGAGGGTTGACATGGCCTGCGAGGCAATTATGAATGGAGATCCGAACGTTGAACATAGCATCAAGATATGGCAAATTTTACAAGATGGGATTCGATGCTACAAAGACTTGTATGCAGAGAAAAAGAAGAGACAACTTCACCAGACTTCATTATTGAAATACCTAAATAAACAATAAAACTTTTTTTCTCATCTCTCATTAGGTTACCTTTTCATTAATAAAATTTTTCCAATATTTTTTATTTCAAATCCTTTTAATTGGTACAAGCACAAATTGTTTATAGATTTATTATAATTTGTTTAGAGACCGTTTCTCTGGTACACAGTTAAGGTATTCAATTAAAACCCATAGTTATACCTCAATCAGCACGGTTTCATATAACACGGAACAGTTTCAGTACCAATTATCAGTGCTATGAGGAGTATTGCTGTATACAAAACAACTCCACTAATAACATCAATCCACAAAGCGCAGTGTCTATTGATTACCACTCAGTCTTCTCCTACTCAACCAACCTTTTTTTTTATCCATTGTAGCAACCTGCCCTTAATGCATACTATACTGCTCCAATTTGTACAGCGGTCATCCATGTGCAACAGTATCAAAAGCTTCCTTGTATAGGATATCAAAATTATTTTTCTGCATCGAGTTCCTTTATGACCACATCATAGTATCCGATCAAATTGGTCAGACAAGGCTTCCCCTTAACAAACCCATGCTGTGTCAGAATTATTGCTACAGCCTTGTCTAGATGATTTTCCTGCAATATTTCTTTAACCAGTGACTCCATATTTTCAGCAGAGCAGGAGTTAAACTAACAGGTCTATAATTACAGATTACAGAGCTATTATATGGGTGTTTTTAAAACTGACAACATATAGTTTTCAATGGTAAAAAAAATAATATAATTTATGAAAATGTACATAAAAATGTGAATAGGCCTAGAATAAATAAACATTTCACTAGGTATATGTCTAGAATGGGGGAGAATGAAAAAGATCTAAGAGTAATTGTGTAGTCAGATAGATTTCTGAGCAGTGCAGACAGGCTGCTAGAGCAGATTATAGGGTTTCGTCAATAATAAAATAATAAAATTCCTGTATATTAATACAGGAATTTTGGTAGTAGGGTTAAGGAGGTGATTATAGTAACAGTAATGGAGGCATGTGAACCAAGAAAGCAAGCATATGAGCTTATGTAACATCAGCCAAAAAAAAAATAAAAAAAAATCCAACTTCACACATCCATTCCCTCTAAAAGTTTGTACAGTTCTTCCTTGAATTTACTTAAGCTATCAACTTCCACAAAGACAGATGTAAGTTTGTTCCACCAATTAACCACCCACTGGGCTAAAGGCAAATTTCCACACATCTCTTCTAGTCTTTCCTCAATTTGAATTTATGCCCCCTTAGGTTCTTAATCTGAGCAAGCGGAAGAATCCCATTAGAATTCAGCGTGCTCAACCCATTCAAGGCCTTATGCACCTCAATCAGATCACCTCGCAGGTGCCTAGTCTCTCAGCCACTGCAATTTGCACAACTTAAGCCTTTCTTGGTTAGATGACCCCTTCATTCCCCTTACCAATCTTGTTGTTCTTCTCTATACATGCTCAAGCAACATTCCTACCTACATCCTTCCTAAAATGAGACCTCCAGACCTGCACGCAGTACTCAAGGCATGCCATGACCATTGCCTTATACAAAGAGATAATCATCTTTTCCCTACTAGCAAAATTCCTGTATATCATTGACAATACACTATGACCTGTTTGGGCAGCCTGTGCTTTGCTCAGAAAAGTTCATATCTAGCTGCACAATTACGCCCAGATCCTTTTCATTTTCTACCACCCTAAATGTAGTACCACACAGTAGTACGTTTCTTTGGGGTTCCTTCTACCAATATGATGTACTTTGCATTTGCCAATGTTAAACTTCAGTTGCCACTTCTCAGCCCATCTGCCCAAATTTTCCAGATCCTGTTGCAGTAGCACACTGTCACTAACAACCCTGCCAACCTTTGTATCATCTGCAAACTCTGAAATTAAGCCTGATATAACTTCATCAATATCATTTATAAATATACAAAACAGCAGTGGGCCCAACACAAAACCCTGGGAGACTCTAATAACATTAGTCCACGTAGAGCAGCATCCACTGATTACCACTATCTTCTCCCACTCAAACCCTTTTATCCATCGTAACAACTTTCCCTTAATACCAGACTGCTCCAATTTGTACAGTAGTCTTCCATGCACGACAGTGTCAAAAGCTTTCCTGAAATCCAAGTATATGAGATCAAAATTATTTTTTTCCATCCAGTTTGTAACCACATCATTGTATCCTTTGTAACCACATCATAATATCCAATCAAATTTGTCAGATAAGACTTTCCCTTAACAAACCCATGCTGTGTCTGAATTATTACTGTAATCTTGTCTAGATGATCCTGCAATGCATCTTTAACCAGTGACTCCATTATTTTTAACAGAAGTTAAACTAAGTGATCTGTAATTACTTGTTTCATTCTTAAATCCTCCTTTGTGAATTGGGGATACATTTGCACATCTCCAGTCAGTGGGGACTTCTCCTGAGTCCAAGGATGCTCTCATAATTATGGCTAAGGGTTTGCTTACTTCCTTTGCCGCCTTGTTTAATAGAACAAACTTCCATTTCTCACTTCGGGTGAGGGAAATGCATAAGATGATAAGTTTAATTTCCTTTTCTTTTATTAATTATTAGTTTTTTTTTTTTGCTGGTGCAGCATAAGCCATAGGTTTCTTGCACCATGCAGCCATTACTAATAACTTGACTGATTCCATCCACCCCAGGTGCCTTTCTTATGTTTAACTTCAACAATTTCTCCTCCACTTTGCTCTGAGTTATTACAAAATCATTAACACCCTGTTACAGTTTAATAAATTTCTGGTGTTTTCCTCCCTTAATAACTCCTCGTGTGAATGTAGATGCAAAATACTCATTCAGTTTGTCAGCTACCTTAATAGGATCGTCAAACCATCGATATCAAGTGGACCAATCTGATTCATACCCTTCCTTATAGGGTTTATATAAGTAAAGAAGTCCTTGCTGTTTTACTTAGCATCCTTTGCCAAAAATTTCTCATAATCTGCCTTTGCTTGCCTAACCTCCTTTGTGACTTGATTACAGACTAGCTTATCCCTTTGTATAACACAATGGTCAGACCATGCTTCGAGTACTGCATACAGGTCGGAAGGCCTCATTTTAGGAAGGATGTACAGTTGCTAGAACATGTACACAGAAGGGCGACATGATTGGTGAGGAGAACGAAGGGGTTCTCTTACCAAGAAATTTCTGCAAATTGCAGTGTCTGGGGACTAGGCACCTGCTAGGTGATCTGACTGTGTATAAGGGTTGAGCAAGCTCTCAATGCTGATGAGATTCTTTTTCTTGCTCGGATTACGAATCTGAGAGGGCATGAATTCAAATTGAGGAAAGACAGTTGTAGATGTGTGGAAATTGCCTTTAGGAAGCAGATAGTTGATTGCAGGAACAAACTTCCATCTGTCATTGTGGAAGTTGTTAACTTAAAGAAATTCAAGAAAAAAAAAAAAAACTTTTGGAAAAAATGGATGTGTGAAATGTAATTTTTTTTTTTTTTTTCTGGCTGATGCTGTTAAAGCTTTCTTTCTTGCATCATATGCTCCTTGCTAATCCTATCTCCCACCACACATACACAAAAATTAGTTATATTTATTTATTTCCATAACTCGATGAAAAAACTGTTACTGCTAAAAAATGATGTTTTATGGTTGTTCATTAAATCAGAAATGTGCTGGATGAACAGCACACTAAGAAAACGGAATTCTTACCTCTGAGATGCCATTTCCTTGGTGTATCCAGTATGCATTGTGCAAACTTCACATTGTGTATCTAAATGTACAAGTTATCTCATATAGGGAAAAAAAATGAATAAAAATGCATAAAAAGTAAATGTCATTTCAGCTAAAATGCAAACTGCACACCACATCTCAGAATTCTCTCACTCATTTCCTGAAGAACTGGTTCATCTATTGGTAAGATGCTAGCGACCTCCTTACAGAAAGAAGCAATGACTTAACTTACAGCATAGAGTAGTAGCATAGTCTGTGTTACTGTGCTTAGGTTACAGATAGGTTATTGACAATCATATCGGAAGTTGCCAACCTGGGTCGGACCACCCGCGCAAACTCCTTCAGTACAGTAAACTGTGCATTACCTGTGTGCGAATTACGCAGGCATAATTTGAAAATTACATTGTTTTTTAATTTTCGTTAATATATTTTACAAATTCATAAATTTGTAAAAGTCTCATAAAAAAGCATTTCGTCAACAAACTAAAATAAGTTTTCGGCACTCTCTCACCTCGTTTTATTTCGTTTGGTTTATTTCTTATTATTCTAGAGACAATTTTATTTACTGATAATTACTCCTTTTTCCTCTTTCTGAAAAATGAAAACAGAATTGCTTATCAGTTAATACAGACGTCCTTCATTATTTAATTAACAATGTGATAGTGTCCTTAATGTCAGTTGTACTTAATCAATTGAATTGTAATTAAATAGATATCATGACCCAAATTAGAGAAGCAAATGAACGGACACAAAACAGACGGACTGCTGTGGCTAGATGAGAATCGAAAAATTCTCTTAGGAACTACAGCCTAACAAAATGAACAAGTTCTCATTAGCAGTAGCAGAGGCAAACGATGCAAAGAAAGCAAGCTTATAAAGCAAGAGCCAAATAAAAAAAAAAAAAAAATCCCATTTCACCCACCCATTCACTCCAAAACTTTGTCATTCTCCATTGAATATATTTAAGCTATTCTTCCACAATGACACATGGAAGTTTGTTCGAGCCATCAGCTACCCGCTGGCTAAAGGCAAATTTCCACACATCTATTCTACAGTTCACTTTCCTCAATTAGAAATTATGCACCCACAGGTTCCTAATCTGAGCAAGAGGAAGAATCTTAGCAGCATTGAGCCTGCTCAGACCATGCAAGGCCTTACACACCAATCAGAACACCTCACAGGTGCCTAGTCTCCAGATACAGCAATTTGCAGAACTTAAGCCTTTCTTGGTAAGAGAACCCTTCGTTCCCCTCACCAATCTTGTTGCCCTTCTTTGTACTCGTTCTAGTAACTCTACATCGTTCCTAAAATGAGGACTCCAAAGAGTGCTCAATTAGCATTAGCATTAGTAGAGGCATATGATGCAAGAAAGCAAGCTTATTCAGCATCAGCCAAAAAAAAAAAAAAAAAAAAAAACACTCCCATTTCACCCGTCGTTCGTTCGAAATACCTGTCCAGTTGAGCTTTAAATTTGTTTAGGCTATCAACTTCAACAACAAGTGATGGAAGTCGGTTCCACCAACCAACCACCCGCTGGCCAAAGGCAAATTTCCGCACATCTATCCGACATCCGTCCTTCCTCAATTTGAATTTATGCCCTCTGAGGTGATTATTCTGAGCAAGATGAAGAATCCCATTGGCATTGAGCATGCTCAAACCATTCAAAGCCTTATACACCTCTATCAGATCACCTAGCCGGTGCCTAGTCTCCAGACTCTCTACTTTGCAAAACTTAAGCCTTTCTTCGTAAGAGCAACCCTTTGTTCCATTCACTAATCTTGTTGCCCTTCTCTGTACCCGTTCCAGCAGCTCTAAATCCTTCTTGAAATGAGGCCTCCAGATATGTATACAGTACTCAAGATGTGGCCTAACCATTGCCTTATACAAGGGAATAATCACCTCCTTATCCCTGCTAGAAAAATTCCTGTATATCATTGACAAGACACCATGAGCTACTCTTGCAGCTCGTCTGCACTGCTCAGAGAACTTCATATCTGCCTGCACAATTACCCCCAGGTCCTTTACTTTCTCCACCACTGTCAGTGTAGTACCGCAGAGTTGATACCTTGCTCTGGGGTTACTGTTTCCCATATGTAGTACTTTACATTTGTCAATGTTAAACTTCATTTGCCACCTCTCAGCCCATTTGTTCAACCTTTCCAGATCCTGTTGCAGCAGCATAGCGTCAGTAGTGTCCTTAACAACCCTGCCAACCTTTGTATCATCTGCAAACTTGGACATTAAACTTGATATCCCATCATCAATATCATTCATAAACACCGAAAACAACAACGGACCCAACACTGAACCCTGAGGAACTCCACTAATAACATTAGTCCACGTTGAGCAGTGTCCATTGATTACCACTCTCTGTCTTCTGCCACTCAACCATCCCCTTATCCATAGCAGCAATTTGCCTCCAATGCCACACTGTTCCAATTTGTGCAGCAGTCTTCCATGTGCAACAGTATCAAAAGCCTTTCTAAGATCCAAGTATATAATATCAAAGTTATTCCCTGCATCCAGTTCTTTTGTGACTACATCATAGTATCCAATCAAATTGGTCAGGCAAGACCTGCCCTTAACAAAACCGTGCTGCGTCTAAGCTATAAATGAATTCTTGTCTAGATGAATCTGCAGTGCTTCTTTAACCAGTGCCTCCATTAATTTTCCTGGAACAGAAGTTAAACTAACAGGACTATAATTACTTGTGTCAGCCTTTGATCCTCCTTTGTGAATTGGCGTTACATTTGCACATCTCCAGTCTATGGGTACCTCCCCTGAGTGCAAAGAAGCTCTCATAATTATGGCTAGGGGTTTGCTTACTTCCTTTGCTGCCTCCTTTAATATAACTGGATAGATCCCATCCATCCCAGGTGCCTTTTTTATGTTTATCCTCAACAATCTCTCCTCCACTTTCCTCTCAGTTATTACAAAATCATCCAGCTCACTGCCAATGTTTACTTTACCTAAATCATTCTCCTTCCTGAATAACTCCTCATTTGTGAATGTAGATGCAAAGTACTCGTTTAGATTGTTAGCCACCTGAGCAGGATCCTCAACTGTTGAACCATCAATATCCAGTGGACCAATCTGATTCATCCCTTTCCTTCTCGAGTTTAAATATGTAAAGAACTCTTTTCTGCTTTTCTTTGCATCCTTTGCCAAAGATTTTTCGTAGTCTGCCTTTGCCTGCTAATCTCCTTTGTGACTTGGTTACAGACCAACTTATATTTACCATAGGCTTCCATGTCACCCATTAATTTGTATGTATCCCATGCATTTTTCTTCTCTGCCACATGTCTCATTAGTTCATCTTGACAACCATTTAGGCCTAAACCTTGAACAATATTTCTTAGTTGGTATGTAAAGCCTGGTAGCCTCCAAGATTAGTTCCTTGAATGCTTCCCATTTTAAGTTTGCTGTTGGTAACATCATCAGTTGGTCCCACTTTATAGAATTTAAATACTGTCTCAGACCATCATAGTCTCCTTTACGAAAACAAAAACCCTTCCCTTTACCTCTGATGGTAGTTACCTCTTTGAGTAAATCCCACTTCAACACACTGTGATCACTGCCACCTAGTGGTTCATTTATCTGCAGATTCTTAATGCATGAAGAATCACTACTGATAATCAGATCAAGAGTATTGCTCCCTCTTGTTGCCTCACGAACATGCTGATGTAGAAAACATTCATCCAATAAATTCACAAAAGCCTTGCTAGTGTGCGAGTGACCACCCACAAATTCCAGTCAATATCTGGGAAATTAAAATCCCCCATTATAAGACTCTCTGATTTGCTGGCCCACTCTATTTCCCTGTACAATATCTTATTATACTCATCAGAGTCATTAGGCCTATAGCACACTCCTACTCTCAATTTTGATTTCCCTATGCTTATGTCACACCAAACTGACTCGACACTGCCCTGTCCATCGATGTCGACTGGCTTCACTTCCTTGGACTTTATGTGTTTCTTAATTAATAGCATAACCCCTCCTACCCTCCTGTCCTGTCTATCCTTTCTATACACATTGTATTCCCCAAATTCCAGTTCCGCATTACTTATATCTGTGTGACACCACGTCTCTGATATCCCAACAATATCTGCCTTTGATGTTTTGAGCAATACCTCAAATTCATCAAATTTATTTACCAAACTCCTAGCATTGGTGTACACGCAGGTATACATGCACCTGTTTCTATTCTTAGCTACCCTAACACAACCCATGTGTTTACTTGTACCGCAATGACTCCCAGCAGTCTCTGAAATATCCTGCATCTTGTTTTTCAGGCTTCTGCTCATTTCAATAGAAGCAGTGCAAGAATCACTTCCACCTCTGCCAGTAGCTACTGGTAATCTATTAGTCCTTGTATCCCTCCCAACTAGCAGTTTTCCGACCCACCTAACACTGCCTCGACAGCATCAGCAAAAATTCTTGCACCCTTTCTATTTAAGTGTATCCCATCCCTGTAGAAGCAATCTCTCCTGTTAACAAGTACAGTCCAGGCTTAAAAAAAATTCTACCCCTTGAGCCTTGCACAATCCCTCCAGGGCCGAATTGATCGACAAGGCTCTCATCATATCCTCCCTCCTATCGTGTCTGGGCAGAATTGCAGACACTTTCAAATTCAACCCTAATTCACGGCTTTTTTCAACAGTGACCTGTACTTGCTAAGTAATTCCGCCGGTCTCCTATTCTTAATAACATTAGGACTAATGACATTAATGATATTAGGACTAATCATTAGGAATGCGTTGCCTGGCCTTTGCTTATAATAATGGACAATCACCTCAATTCCCTACTAACAAATTTCTGTTATGTCATTGTCAATACCCTATGCCTTGAATTAGTAACCTGTCTCCACTGCTCGGAAAACTTTATATCTGAATACACAATTACTTCAAGGTCTTTTTCTTTCCCCCTCCAAGTGTAGTCCACACAGTTGATACGTTTCTCTGGGTTTACTGCTACTCATAAGAAGTACTTTGCATTTGTCAATGTTAAATTTCAGTTGCTACTTTTCCCATTTGTCTAACTTTTTCTAGATCCTGTTGTAATAGCAGGCTGTCATTACTATCATTAACAACCCTGCCACATTTGTGTCATCTGCAAACTTGGACATTAAGCCTGATATACCTTCATCATTTCAATGGTAAATACACAAAACAACAATGGGCCCGACACGATCCACTGGAGGACTCCACTAATAACATTAGTCCACGAAGAGCAATCTTCACTGATTACCACTCTTTACCCTTACTACTCTGTATTCTCCAACTCAACCATCCTTTTCTCCATTGCAGAAAATTGCCCTTGAAAATTGCCATATTGCTCCAGTTTCTACAGTAGTCTTCAATGTGCAACAGTATGAAAAGCTTTCCTGACATCCAAGTATATGATATTAAAATTATTTTTTGTGTCCAGTTCCTTTGTGACCACATCATAGTATCCAATCAAATTGGTCAAACAGGACTTACCCTGAAGAAACCAATGCTGTGTCTGAAGTATTACTGCAATCTTGTTTAGATGATCTTGCAATGCTTCTTTAACCAGTTACTCCATTATTTTCCCCGGAACAGAAGTTAAACTGACAGGTATAGAATTACCTGTTAGTTTAACTAACAGAAGAAATTAAACTAACTGGTATAGGATTACCCTTTGTGAGGACTTCCTCGGAGTGCGAGGATACTCTCATAAATAAGGTTAAGTGTTTACTTACGTCCATAGCTGTTCCTTTAAAAGAACTGGAGAGATCACATCCATCTCAGGTGCTTTTCTTATGTTTAACTTCAACAATTTCTTCTCCACTTTACTCTCTGTTATTACAAAATCTTTTATCACCCTGTTAGAGTTTTCCTCATGTTTGAATGTATATGCAAAATACTCGTTCAGTTTGTCAGCTACCTGAGCAGGATCAAAAGCAGTTCACTGACGATATCAAATGGACCAATCTGAATCATCCCCTTCCTAGTAGATTTGATATAAGTAAAGAAATCTCTGCTGTCTTTCATTGCTCCATTGCCAAAGATTTCTCATAATCTGCTTTCGCCTACCTAACCTCCTTTGTGACTTGATTGCAGACTACCTTATATCTATTATAGGCTTCTGTGTCACCTGATAATTTATATGTATCCTATGCATTTTCTCTTCTCTGCGATGAGTCTCATGAGTTCATCTGGCATCCATTTAGGCCTAAACCTTCCTTAGTTGGTATGATAATTTAGTAGCTTCCACGATTAATTTCTTGAATGCTTCACATTTAGAATTTTCTGTTCGTAATATCATCAGTTTGTCGCATTATATAAAATTTAAACACTGTGTGAGACCAGTGTCGTCACCTTTACTTGAGAAAAACCCGTTCCCGTTACCCTTGATGTTAGCGATATCGTTAAGTAAATCCAACATCAGTATACTATGTTGGTATTTAATACAAGTGTATTTACGTGTTGCATAATGACTCACCAGTAGTCCTTGAAATCCCCAGCATCTCGCTTTCCAGACTGCTGCTAATTCCAATAGAAGTAGTGCAAGATTCACTTTCACCCATGCCTGCTAATACTATTAATCATTTACTCTCTGAAACTAGCAGTTTTAAAACCCACCTAACACTGCCTCGATAGCATCAGCAAAGTATTCTTGCACCCTTTCTATTTAAGTGTTTCCCATCCCTGTAGAAACAATCTTTTCTGTTAAGAAGCACAGATTACGCTGAGAAAAATTCTACCCCACGAACCATCTTTTCTGTTAAGAAGCACAGATTACGCTGAGCACACGATCCATGCAGTTGGGGGAATTTTTTTGCGGCCACAACAGCTCCTGAAGCAGCTATGTGACTGGAAGAAGAAGATCGTGTCTGGGCAGAATTGCAAACACTTTCAAATTTAACCTCGTGACTAACTCGCCACTTTCTTTTCGACATTGACCTATACTTGTCAAGTACGTCTGCAGATCTCCCACTAGTGCCCAAAGTGTACAAGAATATCACATTTTGTGTCCTTAAAAGATGAAATCTGATGTAAAACATTATCATAATTTGCCCTTGGCAGACACACGCTGATTCAGTTCCACCAATTCTTTTCTTACGATATATTTCCCGTCTCCCTGACAATTGATCACCAACAATTACTACCTCCTGCGGGGCCAGCGCAATCTACCTTGAAGATGCTGCTCAATGTTTGAATGATTGGAACTGCAGACGCTCTTGAACAGAACGTGATATAGCCAGAGACGATATCTTTCTATGTATTCAGTGTAGAGTGTGAAGAAAATAAACACCAAATCAGAGTTCTAATAGGCGTTTATGAGAGTTTTGAAAAGTAGGCTAGATGCCCTTAGGGAAATTAAAATGAGGACACATCAAGCTTCCAGCTGCCAAACTCAAAGCCAGAGCTGACATTTATATATCAGGAAGCAAAGCGGCAATTTACAGGGCGGAATGTGCCAGTCCCACAGGAAGTGGCTATTGTTGGAGACACTATTGTCAGGAAACGGGAAATATATAAAATGCAAGGAGGATCTGCACAAGTACCAGAGTGTTAACGTGACCGTACTCCCAAATCGAGTGGAGAAAGCTCAGTTTTAAATCCCGTTGATAACGTGAAGAATCTTTCCTTGCTACTGAAATCTCAGGAAAATAGGTGGCATGACCTGCCAGAGTGAATGCAAACTATTGGGTATCTGATCTAGTGACATAGTAACATAGTGTTTTTTTTTTTTTTTTTTTTTTTTTGACAAGCAACACTGGTGCTTTCGCTCAACTCCGCATTTGGATCTCTTCTGAAGTAAAACAGTACTCTCAAGGCCAGATAGCATATGATAGTGTATGTTCATGTTTGCTTTGTCTGTTTTGCTGGACGAAAAACCCCAGTTTTTTTAGAGGAAAAACCTTGCTATCTACACCTGAGACCGACTAACTCAGCCACGGAGTGAAAACGTCTACAGAAAGGATAGACAGGATAGAAAGAGAGGAGGGGTTATGCTATTCGTTAAGAAATACATAAAATCCACGGAAGTGAAGCCAGTCGATATCGCTGGACCGTGCATTGTCGAGTCAGTTTGGTGTGACATAAGCACTGGGAGATCAAAATTGAGAGTAGGAGTGTGCTATTGGCCTAATGACTCTGATCAGTATAAAAAGAAACTGTACAGGGATATAGAGTGGGCCAGTAAATCAGAGAGTCTTATAATGGGGGATTTTAATTTCCCAGATATTGACTGGAATTTGTGGGTTGTTCACTCACACATTAGCAAGGCTTTTATGGAATTATTGGATGATTGTTTTCTACATCAGCATATTTGGAAGGCAACTGTAGGGAGTAATACTCTTGATTTGATTATCAGTAGTGATCCTTCATGCATTAAGAATCTGAAGATAGAGGAACCACTAGGTGGCAGTGATCACAGTGTGCTGAAGTGGGATTTACTCAAAGAGTTAACTACTATCAGGGGCAAAGGGAAGGGTTATTGCTTTCATAAAGGCGACTACAATGGTCTGAGACAGTATTTAAATTTTATACAGTGGGACCAACTGATGATATTACCAACCGCAAATTCAAAATGGGAAGCATTCAAAGAACTTATCTTCGAAGCTACTAGGCTTTACATACCAACTAAGAAATATTGTTCAAGGTTTAGGCCTTAATGGTTATCAGATGAACTAATGAGACATATGACAGAGAAGAAAAATGCATGGGATACATACAAATTAACACGTGACACAGAAGCCTATGATAGATACAAGTTGATCTGTAACCAAGTTACAAAGGAGATTAGGCAGACAAAGGCATATTACGAGAAATCTTTGGCAAGGGATGCAAAGAAAAACAGCAAAGACTTCTTTACTTATGTAAACTCTAGAAGGAAGGGGATGAATCATAATGGTCCACTTGATATCGATGGGTCAAATGTTGATGATTCTGCTCAGGTAGCTAACAAACTAAATGAATATTTTGCATCGACATTCGCACATGAGGAGTTATTCAGCGAGGGGAATGCCAAAGGGGTATTCAACTCTGGCAATAAACTAGAAAATCTTGTAATAACTGAGAGTAAAGTGGAGGAGAAATTGTTGAAGATAAACACAAGAAAGGCACCTAGGGTGAATGGGATCTATCCAGTTATATTAAAGGAGGCAGCAAAGGAAGTAAGCAAACCCTTAGCCATAATTATGAGAGCTTCCTTGGACTCAGGGGAGGTACCACAGACTGGAGCTGTGCAAATGTTACCCCAATTCACAAAGGAGGATCAAAGGCCGTCAAAAGTAATTATAGAACTGTGACTTTAATTACTGTTCCAGGAAAATTAATGGAGGCACTGGTTAAAGAAGCACTGCAGGATTATCTAGACAAGACTTCAGTTATAGCTTGGACACAGCATGGTTTTGTTAAGGGAAAGTCTTGCCTGACCAATTTGATTGGATACTATGAGGCAGTCACAAAAGAACTAGATGCAGGGAATAACTTTGATATTATATACTTGGATCTTAGAAAGGCTTTTGATACTGTTGCACATGGAAGACTGCTGCACAAATTGGAGCAGTGTGGCATTGGAGGCAAATTACTGTTAGGGATAAAGGGGCGGTTGATGGGGCGAAGACAGAGAGTGGTAATCAATTGACACTGTTCATCGTGGACTAATGTTATTAGTGGAGTCCCTGAGGGTTCAGTGTTGGGTCCATTATTGTTTTCTGTATTCAATAATAATATTGATGATGGTATATCAAGCTTAATGTCCAAGTTTGCAGACGATACAAAGGTCGGCAGGGTTTTTAAGGACACTACTGAGATGCTGCTGCCACAGTATCTGGAAAGGTTGAGCAGATGGGCTGAGGGGTAGCAAATGAAGTTCAACATTGACAAATGTAAAATACTACATATGGGAAACAGCAACCCCAGAGCAACATATCAACTCTATGGTACTACACTGACAGTGGTAGAGAATGAAACGGACCTGGGGGTAATTGTGCAGGCAGATATGAAGTTCTCTGAGCAGTGCAGACGAGCTGCAAGAGTAGCTCATGGTGTCTTGTCAATGATATACAGAAATTTTTCTAGCAGGGATAAGGAGGTGATTATTCCCTTGTATAAGGCAATGGTTAGGCCCCATCTTGAGTACTGTATACAGGTATGGAGGCCTCATTTCAAGAAGGATGGAGAGCTGCTGGAAATAGTACAGAGAAGGGCAACAAGATTAGTGAATGGAAAAAAGGGGTGCACTTAAGAAGAAAGGCTTAAGTTTTGCAAATTACAGTGTCTGGAGACTAGGCACCAGCGAGGTGATCTAATAGAGGTGTATAAAGCCTTGAATGGTTTGAGATGCTGATGGGATTCTGCCTCTTGCTCAGAATAATCATCGGAGAGGGCATGCATAAATTCAAATTAGCAAAGACAGATGTAGGATAGATGTCCGGAAATTTGCCTTTAGCCAGAGGGGAGTTGGTTGGTGGAACAGACTTCCATCCCTTGTTGAGGAAATTGATAGCCTAAATAAATTTAAGGCTCAGCTGGACAGGTATTTCGATCGAACGGAGGTGTGAAGTGGAAGTTTTTTTTTTTTTTCTGGCTGATGGTGCATAAGCTTGCTTTCTTGCATCATATGCCTCTACTAAGGCTAAGATGATTTCACAATAGCGAAAGGTATATCCGCCGAACCAAGATGCCCAATAGTAAAACAGAACATTTAATAACAGAAGTGTAAGAACAATTCTTGAATCCCCTCCAGACAAACCTTCTGAAATCGACAACCACTAATTTGGACTTTACCAACTGGAATGACAACACCAAAGGCCTTTTGGCAACCTACGCCTGTGCTCTCTTGCATGGTGCTTTCTTTACCACCTCCTGGGGGAAGGGAGGGGACAGTCGCTGTCCCTCCCCTCCTCTCCTCCCCACTCTTCTTTCTGGTGGGACATGGGCCAGTCTCAGTGATAATTATTCTCGGGGGTTAATCTCTCTATCGACCCCTTACTTCCAACCTCTACCCCCTAGTCTTCAGTCCCCCACCCACCCTGTCTACTTCTCACAGCTTATGCCCCACATAGTCGAAATTTAAAAGTACTAAATTTCTGTTTGCCTAATTTTTCGGACTTATACACCTTTCTGCGTATAACCCCTACATTGTCGTTATTTTTATTTATTTATTTATTATTTTTTTCTGAGGCCCTTGCCATTGAAATCCCAGGAAATTAGGTGGCAGGGTCTGCCACAGTTCAAAAATATGTGCTGGTGTACCTGGTCTGCCTCCACGGGGCAAAGTGTGGGCAACGTTGGGTCCCATTAGAGGCTCAGTGGCTAAATGACCATATAAACAACTACACTGTCTAGTACACAATACTGCACTCTACCATATCCATACACTTTTAAATATCTGGCGTTTACAGTGTACTGTACAGCACGACAATTTAAACTTGCGGTGATGGGAGAAATTTACTGTTTGACTCTCAACACACTGAACACTGGCTTTGACAGTGTCTGCTCGCGTAGCACAGTGGTATCGTCACCGTCCTCCCCACACCGGTTGGAAAAGGCACGAGTTCGAATCCCGTCGATGACGCGAAGAACTTTACTGGGCTTTTTTCATTCCCTGGCTGAGTTAATTGGTCACAGGCGGAGATAGGAAGGTTTTTACCCCTCAGAAAAGTGGTGTTTTCCATCCAGCAAACAGACAAATCCACCATAGAACTCACGCAATTAACAGACATAAGACACAGTACGGCAGATGAATTTAATTATGCGAATGGCTTAAATATAATAGATTATTATTATTAGGCTTATTGAGGCTTATACTACACCAGCCAAAAAAAAAAAAAAAAAAAATTCTGAATAACCCCGAACAGAGAGAAGTAGAAAGGAATCACCAAGAAAGAGAAGAATGATGATATCCAGCTGAGGACTCTGGGTGTGCCAAGGCCATACTCACTAGATGTGAGCCCCTGGGGTTAATAGTTAATTAGTTGTTCTTGACAGTACTATTTTACTTCACAAGAGATTCAACTGCGGAGTTGTGCGAAAGCACCATTGCCGCCTGTTAAAAAACACTATGTCACTACAATAACAAGCAAGTACCATATATCAAGCACTGAAAACATTTTGGTGTTATCATTGATAATAGACTCAATTTTACTCTTAATAAACCACCTAATTGATAAAATCAAGAAATTTACTATGTCTATTGTTCGGATTACAAGAAATGACTGGAGGCTGGGATGCAGAATTCTTTTCTTATAATACAAGGCAGCATTCATACCTGTTGTCCGGTTTGGTATGACAGACTTGAGAACATCAAACTGAAATCAAAACTACTCTCCTTGCAAAGATCCGTGATTCTTACAATGCTCCGTGCCTGCAGGACTGTCTCAACTGATACCCTGCAGGTCATAGATGGAGTATTATCTCTGGAGTTGCACCTTTTACATCGTGCCTTCTGCTAATTTCAAAAAACATTAGACCTCCATGGAATTCAATGGAATACAGAACGACGTCTTTGCAGACACCAAAGCTGAATAAACCCAGATTTGGTCTGCTTTAGTAAAAATTTGGCAAGATCGTTGGGATACAACCCCTAAAGGCAGAACTACATATAAATTTATACCAGATGTCTCCTTTACTGCCAACAAGAAAAATTCCCTATGGTGCTCTCCAAACATCTACACATCATTTATCATAACCGGTCATGGCTCTTTTAACTCCAAACTCTTTCAGTTTAGAATAAGCAATACCGATTCTTGCCTTTGTCTCTAACTGGAAGACTGGAACCACCTACTCTAACACTGCCCTCTTTATTAGCATTAGCATTAGCATTAGTAGAGGCATTTGATGCAAGAAAGCAAGCTTATGCAGCATCAGCCAAAAAAAAAAAAAAAACCCACTTCCACTTCACCCCTCTGTTCGTTCAAAATACCTGTCCAGCTGAGCCTTAACTTATTTAGGCTATCAACCTCCACCACAAGGGATGGGAGTCTGTTCCACCAACCAACCACCCTCTGGCTAAAGGCATATTTCCGCACATCTATCCTACATCTGTCTTTCCTCAATTTGAATTTATGCCATCTCAGGTGATTTTTCTGAGCTAGAGGAAGAATCCCATCAGCATTGAGCATGCTTAAACCATTCAAGGTTTTATACACCTCTATCAGATCACCTCGCTGGTGCCTAGTCTCCAGGCACTGTAATTTGCAAACTTTAAGCCTTTCTTCGTAAGAGCACCCCTTTGTTCCATTCACTAATCTTGTTGCCCTTCTCTGTACTCGTTCCAGCTGCTCTACATCCTCCTTGAAATGAGGCCTCCAGACTCCTACAGTACTCTAGGTGTGGCCTGACCATTGCCTTATACAATGGAATAATCACCACTTTATCCCTGCTGGACAAATTCCTGTATATCATTGACAATACTCCATGAGGGAGTATATGATGAGAGCATTGTCGATCAATTCGGCCCTGGAAAGATTGTGCAAGGCTCAAGGGGTAGAATTTTTTTCAGCCTGGACTGTACTTGTTAACAGGAGAGATTGCTTCTACAGGGATGGGATACACTTAAATAGAAAGGGTGCAAGAATATTTGCTGATGCTATCGAGGCAGTGTTAGGTGGGTCGGAAAACTGCTAGCTTGGGGGGAGACAAAGACCAATAGATTGACAGTAGCCACTGGCAGAGGTGAAAGAGATTCTTGCACTGCTTCTATTAGAATGAGCAGAAGCCTGAAAAACAAGATGCATGGTATTTCAGAGACTGCTGGGAGCCATTGCGGTACAAACACATGGGTTGTGTTAGGGTAGCTAAGAATAGAAACAGGTGCAGGTATACTTGCGTGTACACCAATGCTAGGAGTTTAGTAAATAAATTTGATGAATTTGAGGTATTGCTCAAAACATCGAAGGCAGATATTGTTGGGATATCAGAGACGTGGTGTCACACAGATATAATGGATGCGGAACTGCAATTTGGGGAGTACAACGTCTACAGAAAGGATAGACAGGATAGGAAGGGGGGAGGGGTTATGCTATTAGTTAAGAAACACATAAAAACCAAGGAAGTGAAGCCAGTCGACATCGCTGGACAGTGCAGTGTGGAGTCAGTTTGGTGTGACATAAACATCAGCATGTTCGGGAGGCAACTAGAGGGAGTAATACTCTTGATTTGATTATCAGCAGTGATTCTTCATGCATTAAGAATCTGCAGATAAATGAACCACTAGGTGGCAGTGATCACAGTGTGCTGAAGTGGGATTTACTCAAAGAGGTAACTACCATTAGGGGTAAAGGGAAGGGTTATTGCTTCCGTAAAGGCGACTACGATGGACTGAGGCAGTATTTAAATTCTATACAGTGGGACCAACTGATGATGTTACCAACAGCAAATTCAAAACGGGAAGCATTCAAAGAACTTATCTTGGAAGCTACTAGGCTTTACATACCAACTAAGAAATATTGTTCAAGGTTTAGGCCAAAATGGATGTCAGATGAACTAATGAGGCATATGGCAGAGAAGAAAAATGCATGGGATACATACAAATTAACACATGGCACAGAAGCCTATGATAGATTCAAGTTGATATGCAACCAAGTTACAAAGGAGGTTAGGCAGGCGAAGGCAGATTACGAGAAATCCTTGGCAAGGGATGCAAAGAAAAACAGCAAAGAGGTCTTTACTTATGTAAACTCTAGAAGGAAGGGGATGAATCAGATTGGTCCACTTGATATTGATGGGTCAAGTGTTGATGATCCTGCTCAGGTAGCTAACAAACTAAATGAATATTTTGCATCGACATTCGCACATGAGGAGTTATTCAGCGAGGGGAATGCCAGAGGTGTATTCAACTCTAGCAGTAAGCTACAGAATCTTGAAATAACTGGGAGTAAAGCGGAGGAGAAACTGTTGAAGATAAACACAAGAGAGGCACCCGGGGTGGACGGGATCTATCCAGTTATATTAAAGGAGGCAGCAAAGGAAGTAAGCAAACCCTTAGCTATAAATATGAGAGCTTCCTTGGACTCAGGGGAGGTACCCATAGATTGGAAATGTGCAAATGTGACCCCAATTCACAAAGGAGGATCAAAGGCTGACATAAGTAATTATAGACCTGTGAGCTTAACTTCTGTTCCAGGAAAATTAATGGAGGCACTGGTTAAAGAAGCACTGCAGGATCATTTAGACAAGACTTCAGTTATAGCTCAGACACAGCATGGTTTTGTTAAGGGGAAGTCTTGCCTGACCAACTTGATTGGATACTATGATGCAGTCACAAAAGAACTGGATGCAGGGAATAACTTTGATATTATATACTTGGATCTTAGAAAGGCTTTTGATACTGTTGCACATGGAAGACTGCTACACAAATTGGAGCAGTGTGACATTGGAGGCAAATTGGTGCTATGGATAAAGGGGTGGTTGAGGCGGAGAAGACAGAGAGTGGTAATCAATGGACACTGCTCATCGTGGACTGATGTTATTAGTGGAGTCCCTCAGGGCTCAGTGTTGGGTCCATTATTGTTTTCTGTATTTATAAATGATATTGATGATGGTATATCGGGCTTAATGTCCAAGTTTGCAGACGATACAAAGGTTGGCAGGGTTGTCAAGGACACTACTGACACTGTGCTGCAGCAACAGGATCTGGAAGGGTTGAGCAGATGGGCTGAGAGGTGGAAAATGAAGTTTAACATTGACAAATGTAAAGTACTACACATGGGAAACAGCAACCCCAGAGCAACGTATCAACTCTGTGGTACAACACTGACAGTGGTAGAGAATGAAAGGGACTTGGGGGTGGTTGTGCAGGCAGATATGAAGTTCTCTGAGCAGTGCAGATGGGCTGCAAGAGTAGCTCATGGAGTATTGTCAATGATATACAGGACTTTTTCCAGCAGGGATAAGGTGGTGATTATTCCATTGTATAAGGCGATGGTCAGGCCACACCTAGAGTATTGTATACAGGTCTGGAAGCCTCATTTCAAGAAGGATGTAGAGCTGCTGGAACGAGTACAGAGAAGGGCAACAAGATTAGTGAATGGAACAAAGGGGTGCTCTTACGAAGAAAGGCTTAAGTTTTGCAAATTACAGTGTCTGGAGACTAGGCACCAGCGAGGTGATCTGATAGAGGTGTATAAAGCCTTGAATGGTTTAAGCACGCTCAATGCTGATGGGATTCTTCCTCTAGCTCAGAAAAATCACCTGAGAGGGCATAAATTCAAATTGCGGAAAGACAGATGTACGATAGATGTGCGGAAATTTGCCTGTAGCCAGCGGGTGGTTAGTTGGTGGAACAGACTTCCATCCCTTGTGGTTTAGGTTGATAGCCTAAATAAGTTTAAGGCTCAGCTGGACAGGTATTTTGAACGAACAGAGGGGTGAAGTGGAAGTGGTTTTTTTTTTTTTTTTTTTGGCTGATGCTGCATAAGCTTGCTTTCTTGCATCAAATGCCTCTACTAATGCTAATGCTAATTAGCTACTCTTGCAGCCCGTCTGCACTGCTCAGAGAACTTCATATCTGCCTGCACAACCACCCCCAAGTCCCTTTCATTCTGTACCACTGTCAGTGTAGTACCACAGAGTTGATACGTTGCTCTGGCGTTGCTGGTTCCCATGTGTAGTACTTTACATTTGTCAATGTTAAACTTCATTTGCCACCTCTCAGCCCATCTGCTCAACCTTTCCAGATCCTGTTGCAGCAGCATAGTGTCAGTAGTGTCCTTGACAACCCTGCCAACCTTTGTATCATCTGCAAACTTGGACATTAAGCTTGATATACCATCACCAATATCATTTATAAATACAGAAAACAATAATGGACCCAACACTGAGCCCTGAGGGACTCCACTAATAACATTAGCCCACGATGAGCAGTGTCCATTGATTACCACTCTCTGTCTTCTCCCGCTCAACCACCCCTTTGTCCATAGCAGCAATTTGCCTCCAATGTCACACTGCTCCAATTTGTATAGCAGTCTTCCATGTGCAACAGTATCAAAAGCCTTTCTAAGATCCAAGTATATAATATCAAAGTTATTCCCTGCATCCAGTTCTTTTGTGACTGCATCATAGTATCCAATCAAGTTGGTCAGGCAAGACTTCCCCTTAACAAAACCATGCTGTGTCTGAGCTATAACTGAAGTCTTGTCTAAATGATCCTGCAGTGCTTCTTTAACCTGTGCCTCCATTAATTTTCCTGGAACAGAAGTTAAGTTCACAGGTCCATAATTACCTGTGTCAGCCTGTGATCCCCTTTGTGAATTGGGGTCACATTTGCACATTTCCAGTCTATGGGTACCTCCTCTGAGTCCAAGGAAGCTCTCATATTTATAGCTAAGGGTTTGCTTACTTCCTTTGCTGCCTCCTTTAATATAACTGGATAGATCCCATCCACCCCGGGTGCCTTCCTTGTGTTTATCTTCAACAGTTTCTCCTCCACTTTACTCCCAGTTATTTCAAGATTCTGTAGCTTACTGCTAGAGTTGAATACACCTCTGGCATTCCCCTCGCTGAATAACTCCTCATGTGTGAATGTCGATACAAAATATTCATTTAGTTTGTTAGCTACCTGAGCAGGATCATCAACACTTGACCCATCAATATCAAGTGGACCAATCTGATTCATCCCCTTCCTTCTAGAGTTTACATAAATAAAGAACTCTTTGCTGTTTTTCTTTGCATCCCTTGCCAAAGATTTCTCGTAATCTGCCTTCGCCTGCCTGACCTCCTTTGTAACTTGGTTGCATATCAACTTGTATCTATCATAGGCTACTGTGTCATTTGTTAATTTGTAAGTATCCCATGCATTTTTCTTCTCTGCCATATGCCTCATTAGTTCATCTGACATCCATTTTGGCCTAAACCTTGAACAATATTTCTTAGTTGGTATGTAAAGCCTAGTAGCTTCCAAGATAAATTCTTTGAATGCTTCTCATTTTGAATTTGCTGTTGGTAACATCATCAGTTGGTCCCACTGTATAGAATTTAAATACTGTCTCAGTCCATCGTAGTCGCCTTTACGGAAGCAATAACCCTTCCCTTTACCCCTAATGGTAGTTACCTCTTTGAGTAAATCCCACTTCAGCACACTGTGATCACTGCCACCTAGTGGTTCATTTATCTGCAGATTCTTAATGCATGAAGAATGACTGCTGATAATCAAATCAAGAGTATTACTCCCTCTAGTTGCCTCCCGAACATGCTGATGTAGAAAACAATCATCCAATAAATCCACAAAAGCCCTGCTAGTGTGTGAGTAACCAGCCCCCAAATTCCAGTCAATATCTGGGAAATTAAAATCTCCCATTATAACACTCTCTGATTTACTGGCCCACTCTATTTCCCTGTGCAGTTCCTTATTATACTCATCAGAGTCATTAGGCCTATAGCACACTCCTACTCTCAATTTTGATCTCCCAATGTTTATGTAACACCAAACTGACTCAACACTGCACTGTCCAGCGATGTCGACTGGCTTCACTTCCTTGGTTTTTATGTGTTTCTTAACTAACATCATAACACCTCCCCCTTCCTATCCTGTCTATCCTTTCTGTAGACGTTGTACTTTCCAAATTGCTGTTCTGCATCCCTTATATCTGTGTGACACCACGTCTCTGATATCCCAACAATATCTGCCTTCGATGTTTTGAGCAATACCTCAAATTCATCAAATTTATTTACTAAACTCCTAGCATTGGTGTACACGCAAATATACCTGCACCTGTTTCTATTCTTAGCTACCCTAACACAACCCATGTGTTTACTTGTACCGCAATGGCTCCCAGCCGTCTCTGAAATACCATGCATCTTGTTTTTCAGGTTTCTGCTCATTTTAATAGAAGCAGTGCAAGAATCTCTTTCACCTCTGCCAGTGGTTACTGTCAATCTATTGGTCTTTGTCTCCCCCCAAGCTAGCAGTTTTCCGACCCACCTAACACTGCCTCGATAGCATCAGCAAATATTCTTGCACCCTTTCTATTTAAGTGTATCCCATTCCTGTAGAAGCAATCTCTCCTGTTAACAAGTATAGTCCAGGCTGAAAAAAATTCTACCCCTTGAGCCTTGCACAATCTTTCCAGGGCCGAATTGATCGACAATGCTCTCATCATATACTCCCTCCTATCGTGTCTGGGCAGAATTGCAGACACTTTCAAATTCAACCCTAATTCTCGGCTTTTGTTCAACAGTGACCTGTACTTGTTAAGTAATTCTGCCGGTCTCCCACTCTTAATATTATTAGTGCCAACGTGTACAACTATATCACCTTTTGTGCCCTTAAAAGATGATATTCGCTCTACAACGTCATCAACCTTTGCCCCTGGCAGACATACCCTGGTCCTGTTCCACCTATCTTTTTTACAAAGCATGTTCCCCGTTTCCCTGACAATAGAGTCACCTACAACTACTAGTTCCTTCGGGACCAGCGCATTCTGCCTTGGGGGTTGTCTCTGTGTCACGCGATGCCCAAGGGCAAGCTCTGGCGTTGATGTGGGCAGCTGAGAGCTTGATGGTCCCCTCAATTTAGTTTCTTCGAGGGCATCCACCCTGTCCTTCAAGCTCTCATATAGGCCCACAAGAACGCCGAGTTGTTGCCTGATATCGATACACTCCTTGCATCGCGCACACACAAAGACATCCCCCTTGGCAGTATCATGTCCCGTACCCGATTGCTCTGCAAACATCAAGCAAACAGTGCATTTTATATCAGTACATCAAGCAAACAGTGCATTTATGCTGACCTTCGGAAATCCCCACAAGACTGTATAAACACCTTCTCACCTGGCAACGGAAAACATCTAGTAGAATCTGCTTCACACCTTGGAATTCTACAACAATTTGCTTCTGATTTCTTACCTAGAAGAAAACTTCTGTTGGCCAATCCCACTTCAGCTTCACCTCCTATGGTGCCTCCAACACCTTCAATAATGTCGTCAGCCTCAACTGTGAGTGGTGTCTTGCAAAGATAAAATATTGTCACCTTGAATAGCTCGTAGATCATCTCTTAGAAGATCACATTGATCCAGTTTTTTTTCCCTTTACTTTTATCCTCTCAGGCCTGGGCAACCCAGGGATTGCTGGCACCCACTGGTATTGCACTGTCTGCAGTGAGTGCAGGATTTGTCCAATCTTAGACAATTCACTTTTTTTATCTAATTATTTAAAAAAAAATTAATTATATATTTATATTTTTTTATAATTTTTTTACAATTTTTTTACAATTTTTTAAATTTTTAATTAATTTATTTTTTGTTATATATTTTATTTAATTAATTTTTTTTGAAATTTTTTTTCTTCTATTTCCTTTAGCTGTATGGCTAAAGAAAATAGAAGTGTGGTCTTGGCAAGTGTGGTTTTTTTTATCTATGTTATTTTATTTTATTTTATTGTTTATTTACAATCATTACTTTATTATTTATTATTTTTTTCTTACTTTTATTTATAATTTTTTTTATTATTTTATTTATTTATTTTTATTTAATTTTACTTCACCTTCATTTTATATATTTATTTTATTGCTATTTTTTAGTTTATATCTATCTAGTTTTTACTTTATATCTATCTATTTTTATTTAATTGTTTTTTAAATTTATTTTTTAATTTTTTTCTACTCTTATCTATAAAATTTTCTCTTAGTTTATCTTATTTTACTTACTATTTTTAACTAACTTATTTATTTTATTTTTTAAAATTAAATTAATTTTTTTTAGTATATTATTATTTATTTATTTTTCTCTATGCTGGTACCATAAGTTTTGGTAGCTGTGGATATGGGATTTGCTGGCACCGACTGGTTAGCACTACCAGTCGGTGGTGTGGGACTTCACCCTCTTCAGGGCAGACAAAGATTGTAATGGTCTATCTCCACTGGGCTAAGGACATATCTAGTTATGGCCGGCCTCCTCGTGCTATAGATTTGCACTGGGCACGCTTTCGAGGTGCTTGTCTGAGCGGTGGCAAAGAGGCCAGAAACAACTAAAGAACACAACAACACATAATATACACAAACCTAACACTACACGTTTCTGGTCGCTCTACAGAGTTTTGTATCAAAAGTAACATGGCGGAGATGAACTTATGTTCCTGGAGCCGCTGTACAGAAGATACTATAAAAATAAATAAATAAAAAATAAAATAAAATAAATATTAGCGCGAGTTCCCTTGATACCTGAAATCTTTCAATCTCGCACTAAACCCCTCAAAACCCAGCCACCTCCTAATCTCGTTTAAAAACAGCATCTTTCTGATCGCCTCCCTGAATGCCCAAACAATTGTTTTCGTAACCGACCATATGGATCTGAGAATTTTCTATGACTCAAAATTCAACTTTGCTACTCATCTGAACTACATGTCCAAAAAACTCACAAGACCCATTTGGCTGGCAAAACAAAACCTTCAACATATACACTCTGCCCATATCATAATACAATTCTTTTTCAAAATAATAATCAAGCCAAAATTCTCTCTGCTTCTTCTGTCTGGGACAGCGTGGCCAATGCAAATTTCAAAAAGATCTCTTCCTTTGAATACTGGTTTCTTAAATGGACTTTCTTCAAGTACAGCTATGAATCTGTCTCTTCCCGAACTTTCATGGTTGGCTGCCTAAACTACTCCGACTTGTCACATTCGATCTGGTAGAACAACCTTTCTTTCTTTATAAAACTTTACAGTGCAGACATTGATTGTCCAGAAATTTGGGAAGTTATAGCTTGGAGAATCCCCAGAAAAGCAGCAAGATTCAAACCAACACTAGTCCCTTTAGTAAACCGACTCCGCTTAAAGAACAGAGTGTTCCCATTCAACACTCTGTTCTTTGTCAACCGTTTGAATATAGACCGGGTCCGAATAGCCCAAAACAGAGCTTTCCTGTCACAAGTGGCTAAACTCATACTAACGAATCTACACCAAAGTAAATATAACCACAATGTTACATCCTTCCTTTCCTTCAATCCTGACTTGATAGTCTAGATATGTAGGGGGAACACCCACCTTGCACTCATCAGATAATTCCGATATTTTATTTTTTCTTGAATTGCAGTGCTCATGCATTAGCTGATCTCGAGAATTTAGTGATAGCCAAGTCCCGCAGTTGTGTGCACTTTATGTCAACTACGTGTGTAATATAATTTTGCCTTTCCTATTAATTCTATTCTATTCTAATTGTATATCTTTATGCTTTACTGTAAGCTCCTATGGCTGTTGCATTAGTTGTCCTGGGGCAAGCTCAGCATTGTCAGCAAATTTATTATACTGTATTGATGGCGCATCTCCATATGACCATATTGGTCTGGCACTTTGTCCAGGATGCCTGTTGGACAAACCTGCAACCACTGGCTTGTCTGGAGCTATTGCCTCTATGCATTGTAGGAAAGAGTGACCGAGAGCTAATAAACGGAATTTATTTATCGATTATACACCTGCTGCGGAAGTAATTCAGTCTTTACAAAAAAGAAAAAAAAAAAAAACACCTGTTATATTAGGGCCGCCCTAACTGAATTTATAAGCTAATGATTTTTATGTCCATAAATGCGTGTGTTGTTCGCTAGATTTTCCTCTGTTTTTCTCGATGAAAATCCTATGTTTCGGGGTGAGTATTTATTATTCCTACTGAAGCCGACGAGCTTCCTTGCACAGTGATCTTGGCAGGTCGCACAATGGTTTTAATCACTGTGCTCCACACACCATGTGGAAAAGGGCTCTGATTCAAATTCCGTAATTACAGTTAGGACCTTTAATGGAATTTTTTTTTAATCGGCGGCGAGTTTGTAGATTTCAGGCATGCACAGCAAGGTCTCCTCTGTACCTTCGGAAATTGGGTTTTTCGGTTTTTCGTCTAGAAAAACCGAGCCAAGTCGACCGGAGAAAACGGAAATTTTATGGACATCATATCTAGGGTTTATAACCTCGGTCTTGAGTATCCTTTTTTTTATAGTTTGTAGTGTAGACAGTTACCTGTTTATCAAGGTAAAAAATGAGAAGTAAAAGTCGCCTTTTTAAGAAATTAAGAAAAATTTAGTTATATTTTTATATCACAGGCGGCAGAACAGTATCGTTTTATATTTCGTTTTGTGAGGGTACTTTATTTTGGAGTAAAATTCAGTTGCTAAATTCTGTGTCCTATGTGTTCTAGAGTGGTAAATATATTTAAGCAATAAGATCCTACAATCTAAAAAAAAAAAAAAAAAAAACCTGAAATTGAAGGAGAGTTGTTAATTAACATGGATCTTAGTTGCTGCTATGTGCAGTTTTGTTTGTAAACATTGCCAAACTTCAATTTTTTTTAAACAGTATTGTGATAATGGCAAGAGTCGATAGGTTGTTAGCTGTACCAAAAGGTGAATATTTAGATAAATGCGGAGTTGTAAGGCCCATCGAGACTGTCCCTAATAGGTATCTGCCCGCATGGAATCGTCTGCCCTTAGATGGGAAAATACCTGTTATTTGGAATACAGAAAATCAAATATTTTTCACGAGGAATAAACTAGGAAATTCGGTATGTGCAGGTTCATCTGAATTAGAAAACATGATTATTTATTAAAAATTAACTCGTAATTTGGCATTCACGCCTAATTTTTCTTCATTTGATTTCAATTTTTTATAACTATGCTTTTTAAATACAAAAACAAAATTAGTATAAAATATACTTTTTATTTATTTATTATTTTTTTTTTTTTACGTGGTAAATGTGTTTTTGCTGTTGCTCCAAATAAAATATTGAAAATTTAAAGATTAATATCATGGAATTGAAAAGTTTTAAATTAGCAAATGTTTCATCGAATAATACGTTTCATATACAGTAAATGAAATTCGTTGTAATATTTAGGATGCTGTTAACAGTACAGTGTTTATATTCCTTCTCTCTCTGGATAATTCAGAATTTTTTTTCTCTGGTGCAGCATAAGCCTCAAGCTTCCTTTCACCATATGGCTAATAATAGTAATAGCTCTTCCTGAATAATTAGGGACTAAAATCATTCCACTCCTACTATTACTTTCCCTCTACCTTTTTTCTTTTCTAAGTCTAATAGGGACAAGTGGATAGTCGAGTTATTATAGAAATCTTTATTGCAATAATAATAGTAATACAATGGATACATTGCAATAAGCCCTTCACGGCCACAAGGCCAGGGGTTAACAGTGATATTACAATATGTAAGAAAGGAAATTAATAAATTAAATATAAAATACATATATGAACGAATCAAAAGTAAATAAAGCTCAACACTCAAAGTATAACACAATTATAAACATCACAATGTACAAAGAATATACAGGTGGAAAACTACGTTGGTTGGTAGGCCATCTTCATGTCGCATTGCTGGATTGCGGCGTTAAGGTGAGCTTCAAGGAGCAGAATCAGGGACGGGGAAGTACAATTAAGGATGCGGCGTCTATACTCCTTATCACTAGAAAACTTATTAAGGTCAGCATCCAAAGACTGGGCATATGGAAGTAGCTGATATGACAGAAACCTATCGGATAGGTGGAGATGGCTGAGATGTGGGCATAGAGTTTGAGTCGCTCTGAGGGAAGGCTGAGGGACTCTCCAAGAGCACAGGTCCCAGAATGATGGTGCCGAGATCTTTCCAGTGATCATTTTTACAGTTGTGGTAAGGCATTTCACCCTAATCAGCGTGGGAAGCTTGTGAATTTTTATCAAACTGGCCATTTCAGTTATCTTATCCCACACATATACAAATAGATCCCTGAAACAGTGCCGTCTGGGTGGTGGTATCCATCTGAGAATAAGTAACCTTAGTCTTAGGTGAAGATTTAGTTATTCGAAGTAGTGCAATATCATGGCAACTCGTGAAGGTATTCACAATATGAGATATAACTTAAAACAATGCCGTTTTACTAATATTCTGATTTATTCAGATATAGCTATGTATTTCTGATGCGCTTGCACTATACTGTATTTATACATAGTCTAGACTCTCCCATAGCTTGAGGCTTATGCCCTAAACGCTTTAGGGCTATCAATTATTGGATACCACTTATTTCCGCGCAGTGGGTGGGGTCATAGATAGGGGTGGACTGGCCATAGGACTTTCCGGGGGAAACCCCGGTGGGCTGGAGGCCAGAGATAGATGGAGGCCGCTGTGATTTTGGTCATAAACACTAGTATGAGGTGCTACAAGTTTTTTCCTTAAGAATTTTTAACCCAGTCCGCCTCTGGTCGTAGAACGGAGTGATTGTACGGTCGAGTTCTGTGATTGGGTGATTATTGTGAATGCGTTTAGTTTCTGATTGTTTTTTGTCATTTATGAGATAAGTTGCAAGTACAAATTATTATTATTAGCCATAGGGTACAAGGAAGCCTGAGGCTTATGCTGAACCGGCCAAAAAAAAAATTTTCCCTATTACCTAGAGAGGGGGGGGGGGAGGAATCACCAAGAAAGGGAAGAATGATGATATCCAGCTCAGGACCCTGGGTGTGCTAAGCCCATACTCACCAGATGTGAGCCCCTGGGGGTGAATGCCATGACTAATGAAAAAAAGAAACACCAAGCCAAATTACAAATCAAAGTTAACCTTAAAAAAAGTGCAAATTCCTGCTCCTCTCTAAGGCAAAACTGCACTTCAGTAAGGTGCAGCTTTTGCCTGTGTTACCAAGTCAATCCAAAAATAAAATGAAATAAACTGAAATAAAATAAGGAAGATGAAACAAAGCAACACCCACCTCTGGCAGCATCAATGCACATCTCCCACCAAAAAATGAGCACCACCCCCTATAAATGGAAACAAATAGAGAGAAATGGGAACCCACAAGTACCACATCTTAAAGGGGGCACTGAGTGTTTGTGAACTCCAAAAAGGATCATATTTTGGTCATTTAATGTTATCATCATTAATGTTTATCATTATTAATGTTTGGTTTGTTATATATTTTCTTATTTAACGTATAGAAGGTGATGGTCATGGCTTACTTTTTACTTAAGTTCGAATCTTATTTATTATTTAACATCTGGTTCTGATCATATAGGGATAACTAGGGCTCACAATATCAGTCAAAATCTTAATACTGGTATTTCGGTATTTTTAATTTATGAAACCGGGATTAAAAACATTTTTCGTTTTTTTATCCAGGTTAAAAACAAAACATTTTTCGCAATAAATTTTGATGACAATTAGGTGCAATAAAATAAGGAACAAACAACTAATTACTTGAATTTATGTTTTAAATCAAACTTTTATTACAATAATAAATATTATAGCAAAAAATTATCAAACACACAGTTATTCTAAAAACAAAAAAATTATCAAAAAATTATCAAACACACAGTTATTCTAAAAACAAAAAAATAAATAAGCATCCACACTACCTGTCCGAATAAAGTGAGTTCTTAAAAAACTCAAGAGTGTTATCGTTTAAACTGGATCTAATTTTGGTATAGTAGTAGTAGAGGCATGTGATGCAAGAAAGCAAGTGTATGAGCTTATCCAGCATCAGCCAAAAAGAAAAAAAAAAAAAAAAAAAAAAATCACACAATTCCTTCCAAATTGCCTATCCAGTTCCTCCTTAAATTTATTTAAGCTATCAACTTCCATGAAGACAGATGGAAGTTTGTTCCAGCAATTAACCACCCGCTGGCTAAAGGCAAATTTCCACACATCTATTCTACATCTGTCTTTTCTTAATTTGAATTTATGCTCCCTTAGGTTTGTAATCTGAACAAGTGGAAGGATCCCATCAGAATTATATATATATATAATTAAATATATAATCAAAATATATATTTAATTAGCAGCAGAAAATGCCCTTTTGGATTCTGTGCTGGTTGGTGCTTTGTACTGAGATAGTCGTAGACGAGTTGCAGCAGTTTACCCTCCCATTATTCCCCCATCTTCAAAAAATCTTGTTTCCTTTTTATCAAAAATAAAAAATATTTTTTTTTTATCCGTATTAACAAAAGAAAGGGACTGACAGTTAAGCTTCGTGAGGAAATCAAATCTAAGTTGTGGAGGGGGGATTATTTATTTATTTATTAATTTTTATTTCCCTGTACCTTTGTATTGCCGTCACTGACCATTGTTATGATTTTCGTACAGCAGCTCCCCACAAGCTACCTGACTGCATTAAAAAATGAGAATTTTCAGGAACTGAGGGATATCCCCCCCCCACATGAGTATATATATTATATATCGTATGCATTATTATATGTGAGCCGTCAGTTTCTCAAGAGCAATGACACAAATATAAAACAAGTCATTTATCATACAAATATACTTACAATACATAACTGGTGTTCATTTACATCTAATCTATTCATTTTTCTCATTTAATCTGTTAATACATGCTATCATTTCCATAAAATTTCTCTCAATTAACAATCTCAACTCTCTCTACATCTTCAAATACTAAACTAATTCAATCTTAATCACTTCCTCATATATCTCTTAATCACCAATATCAATTCTCTTCACAACAGCAATCCATAAGTTGCTAACTGAATGCTAACAATTCGATGTAATCTCTCTTAATTTAGCAATATCAATTTTCTTTACAACTTTAACAATAAATCAACTCAAAACTAAATATTTCCTTATTTCTGTTGTTTCTTCAACTTCAACCTTACTCTAAAATAATCTCCCACTTTATCTAAGTATCATTTCCAAAACAACACAGTTCAGGAGACTTACCTTCCTTCTCTTTCACAGTGGGATTCCTTTGTGCGGGTTCCTTCCACGGAGTGCGGTGATCTCTCTCTCTTCTTAGTTGAACTCTGCATCTCTGCTGTATAGCTCTTCCAGTACTGTATTATTTCAGGATTTTGAGAACAGTTCTCTGTTAATACTGAAGAAAATTATCACAGCAGTATTAGAAGCCAAGGCACCATTTGACTGACTTGTTATTCAACTTTCAGATTAACTTCTAGCACAGGAACATGCCCGGCGGAACCCTTCACTATATAGCTGGACACTCCCAGAACCGGACCCAAACTGAAACCAGAACTACCACTGGAAGTCTGCAACCCCTCTGAACAACCACAAACCCCTCTGTTGGTGCGAGCACCTTATTTATTTCCTTATCGTTTATTTATTTATTGAATTGATTGCAAGTTAGAATCGCCCCTTGTACTCTTTTATATGCAAGCTTATGTGCAAACCCCTCTGGGGTTTGCACATATTTACATATCTCCCCCTATCTAATTTAAACTTGACCCAATCACGGTGTTAGTCTTTAAATTCGCTCTTCCTCCTTTGGTGTGAAAAACAAAATATTTTTCCCACACAACGAAATGCTTTCATCTTTTATCTCAAGATCACCTGTTCACAATACCTTTGAACTGCTCTGTACGGACACCCTTTTCCAAAATGCACTAAGTATCTCATCCTCAAGTAGCAGTGTAATAGAGGGATTAAACTATTGTTCAGAAGCTTTTAATTTTAACATTTCCGCACCTGCCATACCATTGTTCACCATATTCCTTAATTGCACAACCAGTCCTACTTCCACTAATGGAAATATTTCCTAACAATGTTTTTGTTATTCCTTAAGTGCTTTACTTCCACACACACACACTGTACTTACTAAGAGAAATATATTTGTAAGATTTTATGTCTTTCAGTTTAATGATGTTTTCAGGTTTCCGTTGCATTTGTACTGTGTATAACAATCCCTCATTGCGAATTCAGCAGTATTAATGATTTATTGTTGTCGATTTTATAACTTTTATGTGAATAAATCATGGATAATTATTTTTTAAATAAGTACTGAAAAGCTGGCATTTTTTGTATCAATACCGGAAAAAAATGACTGGGATCCCGGAATCTCAGTATTGTAAGCCCTAGGGATATCCATTGGCTCTTTGTTGGATAGCAGTCAATGACTAAATACAATCCTTTTTTGAAGCCCATGGGCACTGATATTCCCCCTTTAAAAGGCGATGCCTGCGAGCTCCCAGCTCCCTCTACAGGGTTATTACAAAGTAACTTAACAATTTTAAACATCTACAAGCACCATAATTTTGAAAATTGGAGGAAGAAAAATACATCAAATTAAAGAGGAACACCTAAAGTTTTGATGAGCTACGGCTAGCTACAGATTTTCAATATGGGCACCAGCAGTTATTCAACAAACATCCCATTGAAAATCATGTTCCTCCCACACTTTGTTTCAGGGGTTACTTTTGCTTTAGCAGCAGCGATTCTGGCCTTCGGTTCAACCATATTCTTTTGTAATGGTGGGCAATAGACCATGTTTCATATAATCCTAAAGATAAAAATCTGTTGGCGTCGAGTCTGGGGATCGTGGAAGCCAATGAATAGCATTAAAATGACTAATCAATCTTCTTTGGAAGTGCTCATCCAGGCATGCAGTGCTATTACTTCTCAATAATAATGAGAAGTAGAGTAGCATCTTGTTGAAAGAATAATTGCCCATTGGGATCATCAGTGGTGATTTGTGGTATCAGAAAATTTTTAAGCATATTGAGATAAACACTCAGTGATATTTTTCCATTAAAAAGAAAGGCCCATAAACTTTCCCTGAACTCAAAGCACAGAACACACATTTACTGTGCCCCCAAACATGAACATTGGGTGTGTTGACATAGTCACTAACATGAAATATGGATTCATCACTGAACACGATAGGGCGCCTCCGTAGCCAGGTGGGAAGGAGCAGCAGAAGTAGCACACGCTGCTTGATTAGACCAGGGTTCGAGCCCATCACCACCAAATACGGAGGATGCGGAAAGGTCAGGGAATAACCGCCGCATATTCCCGGAGCAATGTGGCCTTAGTTGCTAATGCTCCTAAAAACCAAAATAACAACAACAACTGAACACGATATGCTCAAGCATGTCATTTTCATCATCATGCCTTGCCGGCATTTCCAGACAGATATTGGCATGCTTCATTTATGTTTTCATTTGTGATTGCTTGCACAACTTGATAGCAGTAAGGCTTCAGCTGAAAGCAGTTGGTTGTGGTAGCACAGTTCATGACTTTCGCATGCGATTTTCTCAAGCTTTCTCAGGAATGTACATCTCACTTCCTCCTCTGTTTCATTACCTCACACTTGTTTGTGCTATTGATACACAGAATTTCTGCTGCGAGGATTCTTCTTAAAATGAGTCTGAAATCATCTCTGAACATTGCTGACTCTGTTTCCTCAACCCAAAAAACACACTGCTTTTTTGGCTCCAGTGAAATCCACCATTTTGTTGATGCTACTGCAGTACCTCTGAGGGGGAACAGACAAAACTGTTAATTGTTTCAAAACAAGCTTTACTGTTGTGGCTATCTCACCACCCTATACGCATTCATTTTATCTACAACACTACTATCAGAATATGATAATACATTACAAATTACATTATACATTACAAAGTAGCACTAAGCTACTTTGTAATGTATAATGTTGTCGAGGGAGGGGGGGATTATTATTATTATTATTAATAGCCATACGGTGCAAGGAAGCCTGAGGCTTATACTGCACCAGGAAAAAAAAAAAGTTCCCGAGTTACCCTGAGAGAGAGAGAGAGAGTGAGTGTCAAAAGTAGAAGGGAATCACCAAGAAAGAGAAGAATGATGATATCCAGCTCAGGACCGTGGGTGTGCCAAGCCCATACTCACCAGATGTGAGCCCCCGGGATACTTAGCTTAGGTAGGGTGTTTATTCCACACTCTCCGCTGTTTTGAAATTGGAAAATAACTTCCCGATTTTAAAACAGCGGAAAGTGTGGGTGGGCGTGGGGCCAGATTTTAATGTTTGTAGGCCTTAGGCACTTTTATTCTGTAGAGTGCGAAAAGAAGAGTAAAATATGAGTGGTGAGCTGTATTTTCAGTTTTTCATATTCTGATCCTAGAATAATTTGTATTAACTGTTTCAAGTGATTTAAAATGTCTGAAGGATATATGCGAAAACACGAATCTGGTTATGAAAGAAGAAACAGCTTTGGGTAAAATTAAAAATTCATTGCTGAAATATATAAATGTTCCAAACCACTTCTGTAATAAGCCTACTCTTTCTCAATCTGAAGATTTCAGTGATGGCATTCATAGGCCTACCTCTAGACCTACCGACCAATGAAGGAACAAATAAAGGTCAAGTTGATATAGAATTAGAATCAGACCAGGTGGATTCTGTAGTGTTGACATCAACAACTGATGTAATTGCAAATAAGGATGAATCAGAACCTGTGAATGACATAAGTACCCAAAAAACATCTGTTACTGTTTCACCATCAGATTTCACTACTGATCCAGCTAAATGCTGATCTCGTTGCTCAAAAATGTGCCATCTCAGAATTTAGAGTGCAATTTGAAATCAGCTTCTGAAAAATTTGGCGAAAAAGTAAGATATGTAAGAAAAGAATCATTTTATAGGAAAATGGGAAATGGCAAGGTCGTTAAAAGAGACTGGCTAATATTCTCAGAATCTTGGAAAAGTGTATTGTTATGTGGGTATGTTATTTAAAGACAGACTTAATGAGATATGTAATCAATTTCAAACTGGATTTGATGACTGGAAAAATGCACATACAAGAATCACAACGCATGAAAAATCAAAACAGCATTTCACTTCTACATATAATATATTGCAGTTCCGAAAGTCTACCCGGATTGACACAAAATTGAAAATTGAGAAGGAAAAAGCAACTAAATACTGGACTGAAGTTTTAAGAAGAGTAGTGCGGTAGTGAAATTTTTGGCAGAAAGAGGTATACCTTTTCGTGGTGATAATGAGCAATACAATAATCTTAACAATAGCAACTTTCTCGGGTGTATTGATCTTCCATCTGAGTTTGATCCTTTTCTAAAAGAGCATATAAGAAAATATGGAAATCCTGGCAGTGGAAATGTTTCTACCTGTCTTCAACCACATACAAAGAATTTATCAATTTATTAGGGTCAAAAGTGTTGGCACACATCACATCTGAAATTAAAGAAGCCATATTATGGCATCAGCATGGATTCAACTCCTGATAAAATTCACACAGATTAAGTAGCAAACCCGGTTTGCTTATAGCTATGTACAGAAAGAGGCTATACTTGACATGTGCAGTAAAATTTTTATGGCTTTCATAGCTTGAGGCTTTTGCCCTGTACTTAACCATGTCTACTTCACTTACTGCACCATCTTGCATCTCGTGGATATATCTTGTTTACATGCCTACTGATGAGATCCTGTAAGGATCAAAACCTGGATCAGGGTAATGGCATTGGAGCAGTGCCTTTAATTTAGAGTAGTGCAATACAATTGTACATTTATCTCACATTGTGAGATCAATGACTAAGTAGCAAATGCAGTTTTCTCATAGTTATTGTGTATCACATATTGTTGATATTGTGTGGATACCTTGTCACTAGGTTTCTCAGATCTTCATGCCTACTTTCTCACCAGTGAGTTCCCAAAAAATGACTGAAACCAGGTCTGGGTAGTGGCATACACTTTAAATAAAAAGCACCATATCTCCTGTTGAGAATGATGCACTAAAGAAGTTCACTAATGGAGAATTGAAGCACTAAAGAAGTTCGCTAATGGAGAATCGAAGCACTAAAGAAGTTCGCTAATGGAGAATGAAGCACTAAAGAAGTTTTTTATAGTTTTCATAACTTGAGGCTTTTGCTTTATACTTAACTCTCTCTCAAATTAAATTAGTAAGTAATAATATAACAATGCAATAAATTGTATTTGGATCTGATTAAAAGTTAAGCATGATATTGTTGATATTGAATTAAGGAAACATAACAACAATGAAATCAATGTGAATAGAAAAGTTCATTCCACTTGTTTTGTAGGTATGTCCCATAAATTATTAAAAAAAACAATAACTTTGAAGGTTATATCAAATAAAAAATATCTCACTTTGTTCAGCAGAATCTTTATAATGTAGTGCATATTTTGAGAATAACCACAACGTTGATCTTGATTTATTTACTATGTACGATTTGTTCAGTACTGTTATTAAAATAGCTAACATATATGAAAATTGGAGATTAACAATTACTCCTTGGAGAGAAATATATTTACAGTGATTTTGTGATTACCCTTGTTGAGCATTTATTTACTTTAATTTCAGCTTTACAGAACGTTTTGTGGCCGAGAATTTGATACTAAACCAGATCCAATAGAATATAACAGCTTGCATAATCCTGATCTGAAGAGCTATTTACATTCCCCATCTCAGCATCAATATTTATTAAAACATAAATTTATTACTAATGATGACAGAGTTGTATGTAGTCTTCAGGAGTTCAATAAATATCGAGTTTATATTCGTTATATCCTAGCACAGAAAGTGGTCCAAAGGAGAAAAGAAGAGGTAAGCACATTTTTGCAACATGTAATGATAAATTAATTGCATGTTTAATTGCATTGGGTCTTTTAATTGTAGGATATAAGTGACTTGGGCTTATCTTAAGCTAGGGTGGTTTTAAATATTTGTAGGCAGTACATAACACTCACTACGGGAATTCATTTCCCTACATACAATTAGATTGCTGTTTAAGTAACAAGGCAACTAAGACCACGAGGCATCAGTACATTGTGTCTATAATATCATGTATTCTTCAGTCAGATTGTCTGTTTTTTATTAAAAAAAAACCTAGTTTTATAGTTATACCTCCAAAAATTTCTAGGAGGTGTGACTATGCAGTCCTCATCAAAGACCAAATAACCAGCTCAACTATTTTGAAAGAAAAAAAAAGCCAATAAATTTTTCTCCTTTTGAGAAGGGACATTTTAACCCAGCCTTTTTCCCTATGGTGTGGATGGTAAGTGTATCTGCTGTGCTAGTCATGAGGATTGCATAGCAGCTACAGATTTACATTATGATAAGTTGTAATTTTACAACTTATAACATCTTTCTGTTTAATGATACAGGGTTGGGCATTTATATCTGACCCATTTCAAATTGTTGTGATTGGATGCAGTAGTTTCTGTTTTTGCAGATTAAGCCATAAAATTTGAAAACAAGGTCATAAGCTGGTTGTAAGGGATGGAGCATTGCCGTGCCATACTAACAAGTATTAAACTGGTTACTCCTTTCATTCAATTATGGACCCTTCAAACAGGGTCCATTATTGCAATTCAAGGGTCAGTTCATTGGATATTTTCAGGTAGAAGAGCTCCATTTTAGGAACACTTTTGTCTCCTTTGTTAGGAAGTTTCATGAAGAAGGGAAGTGTTCAGCCATCCCTGCACATATAATAGCCAACATTACATATAACTAAAGTGACCAGACATCCCGGATTTCAGTCGTTTGCCCCCCATTACAAACTGTCCGGGAAAATGTTCCGGATTGGACATGTCATATTAATGGCAAATATAATGCTAATCATTTGCATTATGTTTGCCATTAAGTGGCATCAATAAAAACACAACTGACCGTAGAAATGCTGAAAGCAATACTACAAGTTAAGTGCAATTTTGCTAATCCTTGTTAAGAAATTTACAAAGGAATAGCAAATAATGAAGAATTATTAAGAAAAATTCACTCAGCGAAAAAATATATTTAATTTCTCTTGCTTTTATTATTTCACAGAAAAAACATAACCTTTTTTCACTATTTCAGTCTTCTGCAATTCAGCCTTTTTCAGAATTTTAGCCTTTCTGTAAAAAAATAAAATAAAATAAAATATAAGCAGTTTTTTTTTTTTTTTTTCAGAAGTGTGATTTTTTTATATATATTTAGTTCAAAGAAGTATATGTATTTAATTTATATTTTGTATGTGAATATTATTTTATAAATAAAAAATTAAATTTAAAAAAAAAGTGTATATTGTTTCTAGGGGGTTGTAAAATCCCCCCGTAGATGTCTGGCATTGGAATACTAAGAATCTGGTCACTTTACATATAACACATATAACAGCCAACAGTAAGAACACAAAACAATTGGTGCAGTTTTTGCAGTAACTAAAAGTCAAACCATGTTAGTGCAAGCAGTCTACAATATATACTCCACCAATATCTGCACTTATGGCCTTACAAGATACAGACAGTGCAACTGCTCAAGTCAGCACGTAAATACCGTAAAACAAAATTTACTGGATATATTTAAATTTGCCACAACTTCATGAAATGACATGATTTCTTGTCAGTGGTTACTCTCCAAGTGTTAAGAGGATCACTACTGACACTATGCTGCTGCAACAGGATCTGGAAAGGTTGAGTAGATGGGCTGAGAGGTGGCAAATGAAGTTTAACATTGACAAATGTAAAGTACTACATATGGGAAACAGCAACCCCAGAGCAACGTATCAACTCTGTGGTACTACACTGACAGTGGTAGAGAATGAAAAGGACCTGGGGGTAATTGTGCAGGCAGATATGAAGTTCTCTGAGCAGTGCAGACGAGCTGCAAGAGTAGCTCATGGTGTATTGTCAATGATATATAGGAATTTTTCTAGCAGGGATAAGGAGGTGATTATTCCCTTGTATAAGGCAATGGTCAGGCCACACCTAGAGTACTGTATACAGGTCTGGAGGCCTCATTTCAAGAAGGATGTAGAGCTGCTGGAACGAGTATGCAGAGAAGGGCAACAAGATTAGTGAATGGAACAAAGGGGTGCTCTTACGAAGAAAGGCTTAAGTTTTGCAAATTACATTGTCTGGAGACTAGGCACCAGCGAGGTGATCTGATAGAGGTGTATAAAGCCTTGAATGGTTTGAGCATGCTCAATGCTGATGGGATTTTTCCTCTTGCTCAGAATAATCACCTGAGAGAGCATAAATTCAAATTGAGGAAAGACAGATGTAGGATAGACGTCCGGAAATTTGCCTTTAGCCAGCGGGTGGTTGGTTGGTGAAACAGACTTCCATCCCTTGTCGTGGAAGTTGATAGCCTAAATTAGTTTAAGGCTCAGCTGGACAGGTATTTCGAACGAACAGAGGGGTGATGTGGAAGTGGTTTTTTTTTTTTTTTTTTTTTTTTGGCTGATGCTGCATAAGCTTGCTTTTTTGCATCAAATGCCTCTACTAATGCTAATATTGATTTCATCCACAAAGTTGTCATAACTGACGAGGTGTATTTCAGTCTGGCCTGTGACATTTACAAGCAAACCTGTAGGTTTAGAGTGGAGGAAAATTCCACTGAACTGCACAAAACAGGACTCTACCCTGTGGAAGTGTCAAGTAGGATTCATCATTAGACTCTATTTGTTTGAGCAGGACAAACTGTGATGTCAACTGAAAGTTACCGCCATATATCGTAGCAATTTTTCCTTTCAGAACTGCAAAGGAAGAGGAACATAATGTGGCTTCAGCAAAATCGTGCCTCTTGCCACATTGCAAGAAATGTAATGCAGTTTCTGTTCCACAATTTAGAAGAGACTTGTCTTTTGGTTTGATCCCATTCCTTGGCTACCCTGCTCTCCAGATACTTCCCTGCCAGACTTTTTTCTGTGAGGGTTTCTAAAGAGGGTTTCACAAGAACTGCCCTGGATCAGGGCCTAACTTGAGTATATGTGGGCAAAAGTTTTTTTTGGGCCCCTGTAAAAATGTTTATTATGAAATGCTCTTAATAGTAAAAAAGTAGGGCATAGGGCCCTTGGAAAATTAGGATTACACAATCAATATAAAAATGTAAAGCAAATAAATCTGTATATACACTGAGTGGTCACTGAATTATGACAACCCCTATGAAAACTGAATGTGACCTGTTGACCATGTGAGGTACAAGAGTGCAGAGTTAGTTGCCCTACGTAGCATAGATAAGGTGTCAGTGGTTCAGTAGGTAGGAAAATTCCTGGCGCCTCTGTAGCTAGGTGGAAAGGAGCAGCAGTGCATAGCACACGCTTCTTGATTAGACCGGGGTTCGAGCCCATCACCACCAAATACGGAGGATGCGGAAAGGTCAGGGAATGACCACCGCATATCCCGGAGCAATATGGCCTTAGTTGCTAATGCTCCTAAAAACAAAATAACAAATAACAAGTAAAATTCTGAACATGATGGGTAAAAGAAAGAATTTATCGAACTTTGATAAAGGACAGATTGTAGGTGTTCGACGAGCTGGTGCCTCAATTTCCCAAACGGCTGAACTGGTGGGGTGTTTGAGAGCTGCTATAGTTAAAGTGTACGAGGACTAGCAACAAAATGGTCGAAAAACGACCCGATGGCAAAATGCAAAGGTCAGCGAAAGGTTGATGTTAGAGGTGAGTGCCGGGTCCGATGACTATAACAGGCAAACAGGTGCCTGTTATAGTGCCGGGTCCGATGACTATAACAGGCAAACAGGTGCAGCACTGTTGAAGAGTTGACTACCCAATACAATATGGGCCAACCTGGAACAATATCTGGCATGACAATGAATTGCACATATGGGCTATACCAGCAGACAACCCCTACGGCATCCTCTCCTAACCAAGGTTCATCGGCATAAAAGACTCTTCTGGTGCAAAGAGCATGCAAGTTGGACGTTAGAAGACTGGAAGAAGGTTGGATGAGTCACGTTATTTACTCCACACCGTGGATGGTCATGTACGGATTTGGCATCAATAACATGAGGCTCTTCATCCATCATGCATGGTATCAAAAGTGCAGGCCGATGGAGGTGGTTGTATGGTGTGGGACATGTTTCACTGGTAGGAACTTGGAGCCCTGGTGCATGTGGAACAACGTATCAGTGGTCTCCGCTATCATCAACTGCTTGCTGACTGTGTACATCCTGCTATGTTACACTTTTTCCCAAATGCCGATGGTGTCTTCCAAGATGACAATGCGCCGAGCCATCGGGCACTTGTTGTGCAGGAATGGTTCGAGGAACACAGTTCTGACTTCCAGCATATCGATTGGCCTTCGAACTCCGCCGATATCAATCCCACAGAGCACTTTTGGGACATTGTGGAAAGGCACATCAGGTGGCTGGATACACCGATCACCTCCATACCTGCATTGCTGACCGCATTACACACAGCTTGATTGGCCATACCTCCTGAACGCTTCTCACATCTTGTTGAATAAATGCCACACCAGATAGCTGTTATACTGAGGGCAAAAGGAGGACCTACAAAGTATTAGGTAGGTGGTCATAATTCAGTGATCACTCAGTGTATTTCTAAGGAAATATTTGATAGTATGAACCAGAGCTGTAATGCTCAATACGTTCTACATTGATATCAATATTTGTAAAATAATAAGAGAAGTTTACCTCAATATAATACGTAGAACACTTCCATATGGGCACCTCCGTAGCCAGGTGGGCAGGAGCAGTAGTGCGTTGCACACGCTTCTTGATTAGACTGGGGTTCGAGCCCGTGATCACCAAATACGGAGGATGCGGAAAGGTCAGGGAATGACCACCGCATATCCTCGGAGCAATATGGCCTTAGTTGCTAATGCTTCTAAAAACCAAATAACAAACAAACTTCCATATGGTACTCTCCAGCAATTAAAATGAAAAAATTTAAAATCTTACATAAAAGTAAAAAATAGAGTTGCCGATAATGGTAATTTATTCTCACCAGATGTTACCTCATTATATACGAATGTAAATGTTGAATACACATTAGATATTATTTGAGATATGTTAAATAATAATTCTATACCGATTAATTATACGAATCTTCCTATTAAAGAAAATTTTCCACTTAATTAAACTCTTAGTTGAGGCGAACTATATCACCTTTCGAGACAAAGTATACAAACAAATTTCAAATTTTTGGTTTGCCAATACGATTGAGCTTAAGTGGCTTAATATCGGAGGTATATCTCTCAATGATTGAGCTTATACATTTGACGCCTTTTCTACCCCGTATCACATACTATGGGAAGTATTTAGATGATGTTCTAGCTATTACTGATAGTAGTACTATCCAAGACATTTTACATTCATTTAATAATATTCACTCTAGACTCAAATTTACATTGAAAAGGGATACAAAGTCATTACATTTTCTAAATTTCACACTTACTTGGGACTTGAATAAAATCCAATTTAACATCTATCATAAATCTACAAACACTGGCATGCTTCTACATTATAATAGCTATCACCAGTTCTCCTACAAGAGATCTATTATCTTTACCAACATGCTTGATCTTTTTCTCACAAACAATCCTTCTAAGTACATGGTTGAAGTGAATGGTCCTTTAGGCACCTGAGATCATAACTTGGTGATTGTCTCTTCTCCATTGGAGCCTTTATCTCATGTCTATTCGCAACTTCGTATTGTTTGGCATTACAATAATGTAAAATGGGATGACCTGCGAGATTTCCTTCCTTCTTTTCCTTGGTCGGATTACTGTTTAAGAACTTCTGATGTCAACTGAATCAGCTCAGATCGTGTCAGTGAAATTATTCTTATAGGAATAGAATCCTTTATTCCACACTCCACTTTAAAATCTCGTCCTTTATTTAAACCTTGGTTTTCCAATAAATGTGCTAAGGCTTTTCAAAAGAAGAACGTTGAATATTGTAATTGGCTTGTTTCCAATTCTTCGGTTTCGTTTTCTGCCTACATCAAAGCTCGCAACAATTGTAAAGCAGTTATTAATCGGTCCAAACTAGATTTTGAACAGGCTAGGAGTAGAAAACTTGCTTCTTGCCCTAATAGTAGCCAAGCATTCTGGTCTCTTGCCAAAGCTACTGGCCGCAACTTTTGCCCATCTCTGCTCCCGCCTCTGTCAAAACCAGATGGTTCTGTTGCCACTTCAGCCAAGGATAAAGCTGACCTGCTAGCATCCCATTTTTCTTCCAACCCATATATTTATGATCTTGGTAAAACACCTCCCAATATTCCCAACAGGCTCCATTCAATGCCTCCTGTGGTCTTCTGTCAAAAGGATTTCAACGAATTTTGATGTTAAGAAAGCTCCAAGTCCTGATGGTGTTTATCCACTTGTTCTGAAATCCTGTGCTCCCGAACTTACTCCTGTTCTTTGCCACTTTTTTTCACTTTCTTATTTCAAAGGTGTTTTTCCTTCTGCTTGGAAATTTGCTCATATCCAGCCAGTTCCTAAAAAGGGTGACAAATCCCTCCCATCTAATTATCATCCCATTGCAATTACTTCTACTCTTTCTAAAGTAATGGAGAAATCAATTAACCGCCAACTCTTAAACTACCTAGGAACCTTCCATCTGATCAACGATCGCCAGTATGGATTCCGTTAGTGTCGATCCACTGGTGATATTCTGGCTTATGTTACCCATTTATGGACAAATTCAATGGAAAAGTTTTTGGTGAAACACAAGCAGTTGCTCTTGATATCTCAAAGGCATTCGATCGTGTTTGGCATAAAGGTCTTCTAAACAAGCTTCCATCTTATGGTTTGCTAACTGTTTTTTGTAATTGGTTATCCAGTTTTCTTTCTGATCGCTCACTGAGGGTGATGGTAGATGGCTCTGTGTCTTCTAACTTCTCCACTAATGCTGATGTCCCCCCAAGGTTCAGTTCTTTCCCCCACTCTTTTCCTCTTGTATATTAATGACCTTCTTCCATTGACTGGAAATCGTATCCATAGTGTTGCTGATGATAGCACATTGCCTTCCACTTTTCATTTTGAGAAACCTTCCCCTGCTCAATCAGCTTCAACTTCTCAAAAGCCGCTACCAATTCCTTAAATGCAGATCTCTAGGTAATTCTCCAGTGGGGCAAAGATAACTTAGTTGATTTCAATACTTCTAAAATTCAGTCTTGTCTTATATCTCACAAAAAGGATTTTCTGCTCCTATGCTTATCTTTGGTGACACTCCGATTTCTAGGCAAAATGATATCTCTTTTGGGGATTATCCTGACTTTCATTATCCTGATTATCCTCTTGGCACAAGCATATTACAACAAATATTGCTTCCTCTGCATCTAAAAAACTTGGTTTTCTCTTTCGCTCTCAGCATTACTTTTCTTCCAAACAGCTGTCCACTCTGTACAAATCGCAAATCCGCCCCGCCATGGAATATTGTTCCCACATCTTCAGTGGTGCCCCTCAAAACCTCTCTCTCAGGCTTCTTGATTCCATTCAGAAGAGGGCAGTTAGGTTAATTAATGATTCATCTCTAACAGAGTCTCTCCACCTCTGTCTCATAGACGTACTGTTTCTGGTGCATGCCTTTTCTACAGATACTTCCATGGGCACTGTTCTTCTAAATTGACTTCTATAATTCCCGCTCCCTCTTTCAAAACAGTCCGAAGATGTGCCGTCACCAGCCAACGTCCGTTTACTGTCCAACTTCAAACTCACAGAACCAACTTTTCATTTTCCTCGTTTATTCATTTAACTGCCGTTTTCTGTAACAACCTTCTTTCATACGTATTTCCTGAAAATTACAGTCTACAGAAGTTCAAGTCTAATATCAACAAATATCTTCTTTCGTCTTCTCAACCTCCAACCCAAGCACGGTACTAAGTACTATATGTTCTAACACCTCTCATGTTTGGAATTTTCATATCATACAATGTTCAAATTTGTAGCCTTCTCTGTTCTCTCCACAGCATGGTGTGATGATAGGTATAAGTAAGATACCAAAAACCTCATCTTATTAGACTTTATTACAATTAATAATATAGTTTTATATTATGATAATGTAGTTTATTATGCAAAGAGCTTATTAAACTATATTATTAATTTCACATGATATAAGAGTGATATGAATATAATAATAACCTTTATGTTAAAATATTTCATAAAATTTTAAGACACATTTGGTGCTTACTTACTTCAATATTCACGAATATTTTTTTATTCCAGTGACCCGATAAAAATCGAAAAAAAGAAAAGTTGATGCTGAATGTCGCGTTTTTAATGAGCGGTGGCCAATTAATTACATTTTTGCACTGCTCAATGATACTTACACATGTCTTATTTGCAATGAAGCCTCGTCAGTGTTCAAGGACTTAGCATTAGTCGAGGCATATGATGCAAGAAAGCAAGCTTATACAGCATCAACCAAGAAAAAACATTACCATTTTGCCCATCCAGTCACTCCAAATGTTTATCTAGTTCAGCCTTAAATTTATATAACAGTAATTAAATCTTAAACCTTAAATCTTACATAATAGTAAAAAAATAATTAAAAATCAATTGAACACAATTAGAAATAATTAAAAATCAAATGAACACAATCAGTCTAACGCAATTAAAAATTAAATAGATTAATTAAAAGAAATATAACAAAAAAAATGCAAAATGATTTTCCTTCTTGAAGCCGACAACACTTTTTGACCGTATGTCGTGAACACAATAATGAAAATAACCGAATAGGGGTGAGCATGAAACTTAAATAGGGATTATTTGTCTTGAATTGGAGATTAGAAATGGTGGGCAAACATTAACAGAATTCTCGTGTAATTTAGTTTCGACAGTTTCTGCAATTAATAGTCTGGTATAATCATGTTCGAGTATTTTGGCCTCGTTAAATAAAAAACTTTGTTTTTCGTTAATGGCATGAAAGGCTAATTCTGACGCTGTTGAATGTGAAGCACAAACTGAGGCCGCTTGTTGAGTAACATGAAAATTCAGAGGAAAACGTGTAGAACCTTGGTACGACGAGTTGCAATCACTGCAAGAACTGTTGTATACCAGGTCATCTATTTGTGTTGCGAACGAGGAAAGGACTAGGCAACTGAGATTAGCAGTAGTTGAATAAACTGATAACTGAGATTCTGTCAGAAAAAGTACATGGGGTTTGGCAGACTGCAAGTGGAAATGGACAACGTTGAGATTAGAATTCAGACCACGTATATTTGTGAAATGAACTAGGAATTGTTTCAGAGGTTTAGATCTTTTCACAGATAAGCTTGCTGTATTAGTTTGACTATTCATGGTGTATTCAATAGTAAGAAAAAGTGGGGAGGACATGCAGTATGACGTAATGAAATTTTTGGATATGGCGTACACATGGTAAGAATATACCCAGATCCTTGATATAACGTGAGATTGACAATGTCCCCTGCATGCACACACTACTCGGACTCACTCCAGTCACTATCTGGCAAAGTAGAGGTACCAAGATTATACACTAGCTGATCCGGAAGCCTCCTAAAGAGGTTAGTACACCGGACCGAACCTATTGGTTCGGTCCGGTGTACTAACTAGCGGCCGGCCTGCGAACACAGTTTTAGAGCTGTATCCTCGAAATGTAAGGAAGATTGAATCTTGCCATGATGTTCATCATAACCTCAAAAGTCATCAGTGATAATGCATGATGGAAGAGATGGGGAAGGGTTGACCAGAACTTAGCCCTGGAGACTAAACATGGGTTCCACCACTTCAAGCTTCCAATAAGCAAAATGGTGGTACTGCACCGGTTAATGAGAGTCATCTACCACCTAGTATTGCCTGGTAACACAGAGGGGTGGCATTCTTCCATGTGGTGTGGGTGCCACACCTCAACCCCTGCTTACATTGATTCACACCTAGGTGGTCACCCACAGTGTGCTTGTGCATAGAGTTTAGCATTAGTAGAAGCATATGATGCAAGAAAGCAAGCTTATGCAGCATCAGACAAAAAAAAAAAAAAAACACACTTCCACTTCACTGTGGAATGGAGGATTCGTTCAAAATACCTGTCCAGCTGAGCCTTAAATTTATTTAGGCTATCAACTTCCACAACAAGGGATGGAAGTCTGTTCCACCGAACAACTACCCGCTGGCTAAAGACAAATTTCTGCACATCTATCCTACATCTGTCTTTCCTCAATTTGAATTTATGCACTCTCAGGTGATTATTCTGAGCAAGAGGAAGAATCCCATCGGCATTGAGCATGCTCAAACCATTCAAGGCTTTATACACCTCTACCAGATCACCTCGCCGTTGCCTAGTCTCCAGACACTGTAATTTGCAGAACTTAATCCTTTCTTCGTAAGAGCAACCCTTTGTTCCATTCACTAATCTTGTTGATCTTCTCTGTACTCATTCCAGCAGCTCTACGTCCTTCTTGAAATGAGGCCTCCAGACCTGTATACAGTACTCAAGGTGTGGCCTGACCATTGCCTTAAATAAGGGGATAATCACCTCCTTATCCCTACTAGAAAAATTCCTGTATATCATTGACAAGACACCATGAGCTACTCTTGCAGTTCGTCTGCACTGCTCAGAGAACTTCATATCTGCCTGCACAATTACCCCCAGGTCCTTTTCATTCTCTACCACTGTCAGTGTAGTACCACAGAGTTGATACGTTGCCCTGGGGTTGCTGTTTCTCACATGTAGTACTTTACTTTTGTCAATGTTAAACTTCATTTGCCACCTCTCAGCCCATCTGCTGAACCTTTTCAGATCCTGTTGTAGCAGCATAGCGTCAGTAGTGTCCTTAACAACCCTGCCAACCTTTGTATCATCTGCAAACTTGGACATTAAGCTTGATATACCATCATCAATATCATTTATAAATACAGAAAACAATAATGGATCCATCACTGAACCCTGAGGGACTCCACTAATAACATTAGTCCACGATGAGCAGTGTCCATTGATTACCACTCTCTGTCTTCTCCCCCTCAACCACCCCTTTATCCATAGCAGCAATTTTCCTCCAATGCCACACTGCTCCAATTTGTGCAGCAGTCTTCCATGTGCAACAGTATCAAAAGCCTTTCTAAGATCCAAGTATATAATATCAAAGTTATTCCCTGCATCCAGTTCTTTTGTGACTGCATCATAGTATCCAATCAAATTGGTCAGGCAAGACTTTCCCTTAACAAAACCATGCTGTGTCTGAGCTATAACTGAAGTCTTGTCTAGATGAGCCTGCAGTGCTTCTTTAACCAGTGCCTCCATTAATTTTCCAGGAACAGAAGTTAAACTCATAGGTCTATAATTATTTGTGTCAGCCTTTGATCCTCCTTTGTGAATTGGGGTCACATTTGCACATCTCCAGTGTATGGGTACCTCCCCTGAGTCCAAGAAGCTCTCATAATTATGGCTAAGGGTTTGCTTACTTCCTTTGCTGCCTCCTTTAATATAACTGGTTAGATCCCATCCACCCCAGCTGCCTTTCTTATGTTTATCTTCAACAATTTCTCCTCCACTTTACACTCAGTTATTACAAGATTATCTAGCTTACTACCAAAGTTGAATACACCTCTTGCATTCCCCTCGCTGAATAACTCCTCATGTGTGAATGTCGATGCAAAATATTCATTTAGTTTTTAGCTACCTGAGCAGGAACATCAACAGTTGAACCATCGATATCAAGTGGACCAATCTGATTCATCCCCTTACTTCTAGAATTTATATAAGTAAAGAACTCTTTGCTGTTTTTCTTTGCATCCTTTGCCAAGGATTTCTCATAATCTGCCTTCGCCTGCCTAACATCCTTTGTAACTTGGTTACAGAACAACTTATATCTATCATAGGCTTCTGTGTCACATGTTCATTTATATGTATCCCATGCATTTTTCTTCTCTGCCATATGTCTCATTAGTTCATCTGACATCCATTTAGGCCTAAGCTTTGAACAATATTTCTTAGTTGGTATGTAAAGTCTAGTAACTTCCAAGATAAGTTCTTTGAATGCTTCCCATTTTGAATTTGCTGTTGGTATATAGACTTTAAATACTGTCTCAGACCATCGTAGTCGCCTTTATGGCAGAAACCCTTCCCTTTGCTCCTGATGGTAGTTACCTCTTTGAGTAAATCCCACTTCCGCACACTGTGATCACTGCCACCTAGTGGTTCCTTTATCTGCAGATTCTTAATGCATGAAGGATCACTACTGATAATTAGGCAGGCAGTGTTAGGTGGGTCGGAAAACTGCTAGCTTGGGGGGAGACAAAGACCAATAGATTGACAGTAGCCACTGGCAGAGGTGAAAGGGATTCTTGCACTGCTTCTATTAGAATGAGCAGAAGCCTGAAAAACAAGATGCATGGTATTTCAGAGGCTGCTGGGAGCCATTGCGGTACAAGTAAACACATGGGTTGTGTTAGGGTAGCTAAGAATAGAAACAGGTGCAGGTATACTTGCGTGTACACCAATGCTAGGAGTTTAGTAAATAAATTTGATGAATTTGAGGTATTGCTCAAAACATCGAAGGCAGATATTGTTGGGATATCAGAGACGTGGTGTCACACAGATATAAGGAATGCGGAACTGCAATTTGGGGAGTACAACGTCTACAGAAAGGATAGACAGGATGGGAAGTGGGGAGGTGTTATGCTATTAGTTAAGAAACACATAAAAACCAAGGAAGTGAAGCCAGTCGACATCGCTGGACAGTGCAGTGTGGAGTCAGTTTGGTGTGACATAAATATTGGGAGATCAAAATTGAGAGTAGGAGTGTGCTATAGGCCTAATGACTCTGATGAGTATAATAAGGAACTGTACAGGGAAATAGAGTGGGCCAGTAAATCAGAGTGTCTTATAATGGGAGATTTTAATTTCCCAGATATTGACTGGATTTTGGGGGCTGGTTACTCACACACTAGCAGGGCTTTTGTGGATTTATTGGATGATTGTTTTCTACATCAGCATGTTCGGGAGGCAACTAGAGGGAGTAATACTCTTGATTTGATTATCAGCAGTGATTCTTCATGCATTAAGAATCTGCAGATAAATGAACCACTAGGTGGCAGTGATCACAGTGTGCTGAAGTGGGATTTACTCAAAGAGGTAACTACCATTAGGGGTAAAGGGAAGGGTTATTGCTTCCGTAAAGGCGACTACGATGGACTGAGACAGTATTTAAATTCTATACAGTGGGACCAACTGATGATGTTACCAACAGCAAATTCAAAATGGGAAGCATTCAAAGAACTTATCTTGGAAGCTACTAGGCTTTACATACCAACTAAGAAATATTGTTCAAGGTTTAGGCCAAAATGGATGTCAAATGAACTAATGAGGCATATGGCAGAGAAGAAAAATGCATGGGATACATACAAATTAACACATGACACAGAAGCCTATGATAGATACAAGTTGATATGCAACCAAGTTACAAAGGAGGTTAGGCAGGCGAAGGCAGATTACGAGAAATCCTTGGCAAGGGATGCAAAGAAAAACAGCAAAGAGTTCTTTACTCGTGTTAACTCTAGAAGGAAGGGGATGAATCAGATTGGTCCACTTGATATTGATGGGTCAAGTGTTGATGATCCTGCTCAGGTAGCTAACAAACTAAATGAATATTTTGCATCGACATTCACACATGAGGAGTTATTCAGCGAGGGGAATGCCAGAGGTGTATTCAACTCTAGCAGTAAGCTACAGCTACAGAATCTTGAAATAACTGGGAGTAAAGTGGGGGAGAAACTGTTGAAGATAAACACAAGAAAGGCACCCGGGGTGGATGGGATCTATCCAGTTATATTAAAGGAGGCAGCAAAGGAAGTAAGCAAACCCTTAGCCATAATTATGAGAGCTTCCTTGGACTCAGGGGAGGTACCCATAGACTGGAAATGTGCAAATGTGACCCCAATTCACAAAGGAGGATCAAAGGCTGACACAAGTAATTATAGACCTGTGAGCTTAACTTCTGTTCCAGGAAAATTAATGGAGGCACTGGTTAAAGAAGCACTGCAGGATCATTTAGACAAGACTTCAGTTATAGCTCAGACACAGCATGGTTTTGTTAAGGGGAAGTCTTGCCTGACCAACTTGATTGGATACTATGATGCAGTCACAAAAGAACTGGATGCAGGGAATAACTTTGATATTATATACTTGGATCTTAGAAAGGCTTTTGATATTGTTGTACATGGAAGACTGCTACACAAATTGGAGCAGTGTGACATTGGAGGCAAATTGCTGCTATGGATAAAGGGGTGGTTGAGGGGGAGAAGACAGAGAGTGGTAATCAATGGACACTGCTCATCGTGGACTGATGTTATTAGTGGAGTCCCTCAGGGCTCAGTGTTGGGTCCATTATTGTTTTCTGTATTTATAAATGATATTGATGATGGTATATCGGGCTTAATGTCGAAGTTTGCAGACGATACAAAGGTTGGCAGGGTTGTCAAGGACACTACTGACACTATGCTGCTGCAACAGGATCTGGAAAGGTTGAGCAGATGGGCTGAGAGGTGGCAAATGAAGTTTAACATTGACAAATGTAAAGTACTACACATGGGAAACAGCAACCCCAGAGCAACGTATCAACTCTGTGGTACAACACTGACAGTGGTAGAGAATGAAAGGGACTTGGGGGTGGTTGTGCAGGCAGATATGAAGTTCTCTGAGCAGTGCAGACGGGCTGCAAGATTAGCTCATGGAGTATTGTCAATGATATACAGGAATTTTTCCAGCAGGGATAAGGAGGTGATTATTCCATTGTATAAGGCAATGGTCAGGCCACACCTAGAGTACTGTATACAGGTCTGGAGGCCTCATTTCAAGAAGGATGTAGAGCTGCTGGAACGAGTACAGAGAAGGGCAACAAGATTAGTGAATGGAACAAAGGGGTGCTCTTCCGAAGAAAGGCTTAAGTTTTGCAAATTACAGTGTCTGGAGACTAGGCACCAGCGAGGTGATCTGATAGAGGTGTATAAAGCCTTGAATGGTTTAAGCATGCTCAATGCTGATGGGATTCTTCCTCTAGCTCAGAAAAATCACCTGAGAGGGCATAAATTCAAATTGCGGAAAGACAGATGTAGGATAGACGTGCGCAAATTTGCCTTTAGCCAGCGGGTGGTTGGTTGGTGGAACAGACTTCCATCCCTTGTGGTGGAGGTTGATAGCCTAAATAAGTTTAAGGCTCAGCTGGACAGGTATTTGAACGAACAGAGGGGTGAAGTGGAAGTGGGTTTTTTTTTTTTTTTTTTTTTTTTTTGGCTGATGCTGCATAAGCTTGCTTTCTTGCATCAAATGCCTCTACTAATGCTAATGCTAATCAGATCAAGAGTATTACTCCCTATAGTTGCCTCCCGAACATGCTGATGTAGAAAACAATCATCCAATAAATCCACAAAACCCTTGCTAGTGTGTCAGTGACCAACCCACAAATTCCAGTCAATAGCTGGGAAATTAAAATCCCCCATTATAAGACTTTCTGATTTACTGGCCCACTCTATTTCCCTGTACAGTGTCTTATTATACTCATCAGAGTCATTAGGCCTATAGCACACTCCTACTCTCAATTTTGATCTCCCAATGCTTATGTCACACCAAACTGACTCGACACTGCGCTGTACAGCAATGTCGACTGGCTTCACTTCCTTGGATTTTATGTGTTTCTTAACTAATAGCATAACCTCTCCTCCCTTCTTATCCTGTCTGTCCTTTCTGTACACATTGTATTCCCCAAATTCCAGTTCTGGATTCCTTATATCTGCGTGACACCACGTTTCTGATATCCCAACAATATCTGCCTTTGATGTTTTTAGCAATACCTCAAATTCATCAAATTTATTTACCAAACTTCTAGCATTGGTGTACACGCAAGTATACATGCACCTGTTCCTATTCTTAGCTACCCTAACACAACCCATGTGTTTACTTGTACCGCAATGACTCCCAGCACTTTCTGAAATATCCTGCATCTTGTTTTCGAGGCTTCTGCTCATTCCAATAGAAGCAGTGCAAGAATCACTTTCACCTCTGCCAGTGGCTACTGTTAGCATTAGCATTAGTAGAGGCATTTGATGCAAGAAAGCAAGCTTATGCAGCATCAGCCAAAAAAAAAAAAAAAAACCCACTTCCACTTCACTCCTCTGTTCGTTCCAAATACCTGTCCAGCTGAGCCTTAAACTTATTTAGGCTATCAACCTCCACCACAAGGGATGGAAGTCTGTTCCACCAACCAACCACCCGCTGGCTAAAGGCAAATTTCCTCACGTCTATCCTACATCTGTCTTTCCTCAATTTGAATTTATGCCCTCTCAGGTGATTTTTCTGAGCTAGAGGAAGAATCCCATCAGCATTGAGCATGCTTAAACTATTCAAGGCTTTATACACCTCTATCAGATCACCTCGCTGGTGCCTAGTCTCCAGACACTGTAATTTGCAAAACTTAAGCCTTTCTTCGTAAGAGCACCCCTTTGTTCCATTCACTAATCTTGTTGCCCTTCTCTGTACTCGTTCCAGCAGCTCTACATCCTTCTTGAAATGAGGCCTCCAGACCTGTATACAGTACTCTAGGTGTGGCCTGACCATTGCCTTATACAATGGAATAATCACCTCCTTATCCCTGCTGGAAAAATTCCTGTATATCATTGACAATACTCCATGAGCTACTCTTGCAGCCTGTCTGCACTGCTCAGAGAACTTCATATCTGCCTGCACAACCACCCCCAAGTCCCTTTCATTCTCTACCACTTTCAGTGTAGTACCACAGAGTTTATACGTTGCTCTGGGGTTGCTGTTTCCTATGTGTAGTACTTTACATTTGTCAATGTTAAACTTCATTTGTCACCTCTCAGCCCATCTGCTCAACCTTTCCAGATCCTGTTGCAGCAGCATAGTGTCAGTAGTGTCCTTGACAACCCTGCCAACCTTTGTATCATCTGCAAACTTGGACATTAAGCTTGATATACCATCATCAATATCATTTATAAATACAGAAAACAATAATGGACCCAACACTGAGCCCTGAGGGACTCCACTAATAACATTAGTCCACGATGAGCAGTGTCCATTGATTACCACTCTCTGTCTTCTCCCCCTCAACCACCCCTTTATCCATAGCAGCAATTTGCCTCCAATGTCACACTGCTCCAATTTGTGTAGCAGTCTTCCATGTGCAACAGTATCAAAAGCCTTTCTAAGATCCAAGTATATAATATCAAAGTTATTCCCTGCATTCAGTTCTTTTGTGACTGCATCATAATATCCAATCAAGTTGGTCAGGCAAGACTTCCCCTTAACAAAACCATGCTGTGTCTGAGCTATAACTGAAGTCTTGTCTAAATGATCCTGCAGTGCTTCTTTAACCAGTGCCTCCATTAAGTTTCCTGGAACAGAAGTTAAGCTCACAGGTCCATAATTACTTGTGTCAGCCTGTGATCCCCTTTGTGAATTGGGGTCACATTTGCACATTTCCAGTCTATGGGTACCTCCCCTGAGTCCAAGGAAGCTCTCATATTTATAGCTAAGGGTTTGCTTACTTCCTTTGCTGCCTCCTTTAATATAACTGGATAGATCCCATCCACCCCGGGTGCCTTCCTTGTGTTTATCTTCAACAGTTTCTCCTCCACTTTACTCCCAGTTATTTCAAGATTCTGTAGCTGTAGCTTACTGCTAGAGTTGAATACACCTCTGGCATTCCCCTCGCTGAATAACTCCTCATGTGTGAATGTCGATGCAAAATATTCATTTAGTTTGTTAGCTACCTGAGCAGGATCATCAACACTTGACCCATCAATATCAAGTGGACCAATCTGATTCATCCCCTTCCTTCTAGAGTTAACATAAGTAAAGAACTCTTTGCTGTTTTTCTTTGCATCCCTTGCCAAGGATTTCTCGTAATCTGCCTTTGCCTGCCTAACCTCCTTTGTAACTTGGTTGCATATCAACTTGTATCTATCATAGGCTTCTCTGTCATGTGTTAATTTGTAAGTATCCCATGCATTTTTCTTCTCTGCCATATGCCTCATTAGTTCATCTGACATCCATTTTGGCCTAAACCTTGAACAATATTTCTTAGTTGGTATGTAAAGCCTAGTAGCTTCCAAGATAAGTTCTTTGAATGCTTCCCATTTTGAATTTGCTGTTGGTAACATCATCAGTTGGTCCCACTGTATAGAATTTAAATACTGTCTCAGTCCATCGTAGTCGCCTTTACGGAAGCAATAACCCTTCCCTTTACCCCTAATGATAGTTACCTCTTTGAGTAAATCCCACTTCAACACACTGTGATCACTGCCACCTAGTGGTTCATTTATCTGCAGATTCTTAATGCATGAAGAATCACTGCTGATATAATCAAATCAAGAGTATTACTCCCTCTAGTTGCCTCCCGAACATGCTGATGTAGAAAACAATCATCCAATAAATCCACAAAAGCCCTGCTAGTGTGTGAGTAACCAGCCCTCAAATTCCAGTCAATATCTGGGAAATTAAAATCTCCCATTATAAGACTCTCTGATTTACTGGCCCACTCTATTTCCCTGTACAGTTCCTTATTATACTCATCAGAGTCATTAGGCCTATAGCACACTCCTACTCTCAATTTTGATCTCCCAATGCTTATGTCACACCAAACTGACTCAACACTGCACTGTCTGGCGATGTCGACTGGCTTCACTTCCTTGGTTTTTATGTGTTTCTTAACTAATAGCATAACCCCTCCCCCCTTCCTATCCTGTCTATCCTTTCTGTAGACGTTGTACTCCCCAAATTGCAGTTCTGCATCCCTTATATCTGTGTGACACCACGTCTCTGATATCCCAACAATATCTGCCTTTGATGTTTTGAGCAATACCTCAAATTCATCAAATTTATTTACTAAACTCCTAGCATTGGTGTACACGCAAGTATACCTGCACCTGTTTCTATTCTTAGCTACCCTAACACAACCCATGTGTTTACTTGTACCGCAATGGCTCCCAGCAGTCTCTGAAATACCATGCATCTTGTTTTCCAGGCTTCTGCTCATTCTAATAGAAGCAGTGCAAGAAACTCTTTCATCTCTGCCAGTGGCTACTGTCAATCTATTGGTCTTTGTCTCCCCCCAAGCTAGCAGTTTTCCGACCCACCTAACACTGCCTCGATAGCATCAGCAAATATTCTTGCACCCTTTCTATTTAAGTGTATCCCATCCCTGTAGAAGCAATCTCTCCTGTTAACAAGTACAGTCCAGGCTGAAAAAAATTTTACCCCTTGAGCCTTGCACAATCTTTCCAGGGCCGAATTGATCGACAAGGCTCTCATCATATACTCCCTCCTATCGTGTCTGGGCAGAATTGCAGACACTTTCAAATTCAACCCTAATTCTCGGCTTTTGTTCAACAGTGACCTGTACTTGTTAAGTAATTCTGCCGGTCTCCTACTCTTAATATTATTAGTGCCAACGTGTACAACTATATCACCTTTTGTGCCCTTAAAAGATGATATTCGCTCTTCAACGTCACTGTTAATCTATTAGTCCTTGTATCCCCTCAAATACCCATTATTATAGTCAGGTTATACCCAGGATTACTAACAGTTCCACCATTGTGAAGGTGCAAGCAGAGGATTTGGCTGTCACAGACCATCTGGACCTCGCCGAAATTGGGTTCCGGGTGTGATAATACGACTGACATTTTTCTAACAATTTCTAGAATGATCTGCACAAATTTGCATCACTCGCTTATCGTCAAATCGTCAAAATTGGACACAATCTTGGATTCAAGTCTTTGGAAATGGCCAGTGTTTGAGAATGCATTGACGCATATTCTAAACTCTCGATAAAGACACTCTCCTTAACGTAGGCCAAGAAAGAGCATATGAGGAATCAGAAGAAAGTCCAAAGTGTAATGAAGGAGCTAGTAAAGTGCAAGAATTTCCCTTACAAGAACTTGAAAATATGTTTAGAGCAGTGGAAACTATTTCAGACTTAATTATGAATCATGATCTGGATGTACAGCTTAATGCCCGACGAGTGTTAGAAAATGCCATTCAATGTTACCGAGAACTCCACAAAGAAAAGAAGAAAGACAAAATGGTGCAACTTAGATTAGATAAGATTTTTCTTTAGTTAGTGAAATTTTCTAGCTTTCATTGTTCCAAAATAAAATTGTTGTTTTTCTTTTTAAATGTAAAGTATATCAATTAATTTCATTCTTAATCTACCTCATTACTATTTGTATTTATTATTTTTCTAACTAATTGTGCCTAATTATTTCTACTATAAAAAAAAAAATCCTTATGATACCCACATATCATTATTTTTCTCATTGAAACTATTCCCCATTTAATGCTGATTCAGTCAGTGTGATAGTTTTTTCCAACGCATTAACTGCACTGTGCGAGGATGGTACAAATATAACATATTTGAACCATCCTCCAGCTGAAGAAGGGGCACCTTGCCCTGAAAGCTCCTGTTTGTTTTTGTATCTTAGTTTATTTTATAATGAACGTATCAGATTTTTCAGTGTTTTCGGTAGTAACAATACATTTCATATTCATGGTAAGTGTGGTATATGGCTCCAAGTGATTCCCAGGAAAACATTCCCCATATAAAAACACTAATGCCACCTGCTTGTTTCTGTTGGACCTTGACATCAGAGTGATTCCTTTCCACAGTTTGTCACCATACCCTCCATTTACCATCCACACAACATGGCAGGAAATGCTAGATTCATTAGGCCCCGAGTGCCAAGCGATAGTGACAAGCGATTTTCTTCCTGTGATTATAGAGTGATCTCCAAAGTGATATAGTTTCTTTATTTTCCAGTGCCGCTGTTATTTATTTACTTGAAGTGGGTCTGCACTTTAAAAGTCAAAAGTAAGAACCCAGAAAGGCAATCCACCTTTCTTATTCTTTATATTTATATATATCACTAACCAAATCCACTAACTTAAACAACCGCTTGGTCACTGGTGGCACCGCTCCTGCCTCCACGTGGCGGGGCCGGTAACCTTGGGGGGGGGAACCAACCCTCGGGGCTAAAAGGAGCAATAATGGAAACAAGTGAATTTCCACGTTTAGAGCCGAAGTGCTCTCAACTTGACATGACAATGACACCGACCATGACTTCTCTCTTTCAAAGAGACTTAAAAAAGACACTAGGAAGCAGGAATCTCCAGCTTTCCTCATAATACACTTTTTGTCATCTCAACCTGTGAGCAAGCTCTCACCTTTCATCATCCAGAGATGCCTAGAAAACGCTGCAAGTTCACCAAAAATGGTTAAACGTCTCCAGTCAGATCTACTACTGGAGACTTGTTACTCAAGACATTCTGATTTATTACTACAACTTACTTCCTTAAGCGGAATACCGATTCAGGTTACCCCACACAACACACTGAATTCTTCCAAAGGAGTGATCTCTGAATGGGATCTATTAAACGTTTCCGAGGAAGAAATTGTCCAGGAGCTAAAAGATCAAAATGTGTCTCATGCAAAACGTATCATGATCAGAAAAGACGGCAACTTAACTTCCACGTGAAACATAATCTTGACTTTCAGTACTCCAAATCTACTGGGTTTTGTCAAAGCAGGTTACTTGAATTGTCGCATTAGGCCATATATATCCCAAATCCGCTCAGATGCTATAAATGTCAAAAGTTCGGCCATTCTCAGACAGCATGCCGTGGAGACGCTATACGTCCAAACTGCAGCTGCAAAAATCACACACAAGCAGAATGCAAAGCTCCAAGACCACAGTGTCCTAATTGTAGCGGCAAACATCCAGCTTACTCAAAAGACTGTGAATTATGGAAGATAGGGAAAAAAATACAAAAGTATAAAATCGAAAATAAAGTCTCTTACCAAGAAGCAAAAAAACAGATCAACTTAAGTATGCCAAAACGCACTTATGCTTCTACCATTCTCAGACACGAATCAGTGGCATGTCAGACTGAAGTATCCATCTCTCCAAAAATATCAATATCAGACTGGGCACGATCAGTACTCTCGGTCCAGCATCCATCTAAACCAAATTCAATAGACCAAAGCAATAACACCCCACTCACAATTCCAACCCAGAGACCTCCGCATCATCAGTCAGCAGATAATTTGCAAAGATCGCATTCTGCTGAGACGAAAGTATCATACCTAACAAGCATGGATACAGATGATACTATCGGTCAAGAAGAACTGCTTGAAATACATGCAGAATATGATATGGACGATAGCAATGAATCAGGACGTCCCACTTTTCCCCAAAAAGAAAAACCAAAACCGGAACATCATAAACAATCAACTTATAAAAAGCAGTCAGATACATCTTTCACAAACAAAACCAAATAATGGAACACATCATTCAATGGAATTGTAGAGGTTTTCGCAGCAACCTCGATGATATCAATGAACTAATTCACTGCTTCAATCCTGTTGCCATGTGCCTACAGGAAACCGACTTGATGCCCCATGTTTCCACTAAAGTCAAAAATTACACTATCTACAGACAAGATAGATCTGACACTAATAGTGCTCATGGAGGAGTAGCCATCCTGTTGGACTCAAGAGTTCCTTCCAGATGCATTCCATTGCAAACCTCTTTAGAAGCTGTTGCCACACGCATAGTAATTGGAATCACCGTTACATTGGTCTCAATTTATCTTCCACCTAATCGTCCATATTCTATTCAGGAAATCAAAGATCTTGTGTTGCAACTACCAGTTCCCTTCTGTCTACTAGGTGACTTCAGTGCTCACCACCCATTATGGGTTCTTCCAGCTTAGACAGGCTTGGAAAGCTTGTTGAAACGTTAATAGATAGAGAGGATTTAACATTGTTGAATACTGGCTCTCCTGCCTATGTTCATTTTCCTACCAGATCAACCTCCGCAATAGACCTTTCCATTTGCTCTCCAGTGCTCTATCCAAGTATCCAGTGGGTAACTCTTAACAATCCTCACAACAGCGATCATTTTCCAATACTATGCAAAGTTCAAACTTCCTGTTCATTACCAACAGACAATCCAGTAAAATGGAAATTTCCAAAGGCTGACTGGATAAAATATAGCACGCTTGTCTCGTTCGACAACCATATCATACAGTGCTCTTCTATCAACCATGTTACTGAACATATAACAAACCAAATTCTAACAGCTGCAACCGCTGCAATTCCACAATACCAAGTCAGGAAAAGGCGAAAATTAAATTATTGGTGGAACGAAGAGTGCAACAATGCAAAAAAAGAGAAAAACAAAGCTTGGAATCAATTCCACAAAAATCCAACCACTTCCAATCTTATTAATTATAAGTGACTTAGAGCAAGAGCCCGTAATATCAGACGGAAAGCAAAAAAAGAATCTTGGATTAAATTCGCTTCCTCAGTTAATAAAAATACAGACATCAGACTGATCTGGAATAAGATAAAATTGTTAAATGGCAAAATTCCTCCAACATCTACTCCACTAATTAACTGGAATGGACAGGAGCTCTCTACTCCTGCAGAAATCGCAAATGCACTAGGATCTGTATTTTCTCAGTTGTCCTCCACAACTTCTTATGACCAATCATTTGAAAAAATTAAAGGTGTAACTGAAAAATCCAAACTGAATTTCACTGACAGATGTGCACTAACATATAATCAACCATTTACCATGGTTGAACTTCAGCATGCTCTTACCAACACAAGGAACAGTGCCGCTGGCCCTGATGGGATATTTTATATAATGCTCAAAAATTTAAATCCAAAGTCACAGTCATCACTGCTGTTCTTCCTCAATCAAATATTCACTGAACATACATACCCAAACTCCTGCCGTCATTGCTACGTTCTGGCTATCCCAAAACCTGGTAAAGACTATTCTGTTCCTCAAAACTACAGACCAATTTCACTTACCAGTTGTCTGAGCAAAACCCTCGAAAAAATGATTCACTGCCATCTGACTTGGTATCTTGAGTCCCAAAATTTAACCAATAACAACCAATTTGGATTCAGAAATAATCGATCATCATTGGACCTTATGATTAAAGCCGAAGCAAACATCAGAAATGCATTCATCAAAAAAGGAGCATCTCGTTATGGTCTGTCTGGATATTGAGAAAGCCTTTGACACCACATGGCGTTTCGGCATTTTAAAGGATCTGTATTCTCTTGGCCTGAGAGGAAATTTGCCATATTGCCAAATTTGCCAAAAGGAGTCCCTCAAGGGTCCATTCTCAATGCTACTCTATTTGCAATTAGAATTAATCACTTAACTGAACTTATTCCGAAAACAGTGGACTCATATCTTTATGCCGATGATCTCACAATCTCCTGCCACTCTCAAAACATGAACTACATTGAGAGACAATTGCAGATATCAATAAATCAGATCCAGATTTGGATGACACAAAACGGTTACAGACTATCCAGCCAGAACTCTACTGCCATTCATTTCTGTACCATACGTAAAATGCATCCTGATCCTGAACTCCAATTAGATAACCATCTTATTCCAATAGCAAATAGTATTCGTCTGCTTGGCTTAATTTTTGACAGTAAGTTAAATTATCAAAAACACATTGAACATCTCCGGACAGCTTGCCAAAAGAAAATGAACATACTCAGAGCCTTATCAGCAACAACCTGGGGAGCAGATCGTTACACCTTGCTTGATCCATAATTAGATCTCGTCTGACTATGGTGCACCTGTCTTCGATTCTGCTAGGGAAAGTGCCTTATCTCGTCTCAACCCTATTCAACATTCAGCTCTAAGAATAGCTCTAGGTGCGTTCAGAACATCTCCAGTGCAAAGTCTCTATGTAGAAGCCTACGAAGCTCCTCTAAACATCAGAAGAAAGATGTTATTACTGAACTATGCAGCCAAGATCCAAAGTCAGTCGACCCATCCTAATTGGTCGTTATTTAATGATCTGCCACTCACAATGTTTTATAGAAACAAACCACAAGCAACTAGGCCTGCAGGTAGTAGATTAATGGAACTAGCAGAAAACTGGAACATACAACTCAATAAAGTCCACCAAGAACCTACAGATCACGTTCCTCCCTGGTCTGTCATCATGCCATGTTGTGACTATTATTTCCACTAAATGGGGGAAACACTCTTTAACGGGTATTAACATCCAGCAGCTGCACACTGCACATTTACAAAGTTATCCTGACTTTGCGAAAATATATACTGACGGTTCAAAGTCTGAGAATGGATCAGGTGCAGCAGTGGTATTCCATGACACTATCACTTCCGACAGAATGCAGCAGTTACACCACTGAATTATATGCCATAAAGCTTGCTCTGGAAAACATTTCCCATCTCTCAATCGAAAAGAGCATAATCTACACAGACTCGCAAAGTGTCCTATTAGCAATGCAAAAGATTTTCCCATCTACTCATCCGTTACTACAGCCAATCAGATTAGAGTTGATTCGTCTCCGAGATCATCGGCAAAATGTTGTCTTCTGTTGGATCCCAGGCCATACTGGAATACCAGGAAATGAAATTTCAGATGATGCTGCCAAGCATCCATCCAGCATATCCCCAATGAATTTTCTGGTCCCATTCAGTGATTACAAAGTACATATACGAAATATATGTAAGGAACGATGGAAACAACAGTGGCAAACGCACATTCATAACAAACTCTTTGAAATTAAACCTATACCGCAATTATGGGCCTCCAATTTTCGCACAAACAGGCAAGAAGAGGTAGTCCTGGCCAGAGCCCGAATAGGCCACACCCATCTGACCCATCTATTCCTGTTATCAGGTAATGACCCTCCACAGTGTTCACATTGCCACAAGCCACTCACAATAAAACACATACTCCTGGAATGCATCTTGTATAACAACTCCGGACTAATTTCATTCACTTCTCTCTCAAACTTACAAGAATTGTCACTTAGCCATATCATAGGCGAAAATTCAAACCTTACAGATTTTTTTTTCTTTCTGAAACGAATAGGATTATATAACCATTTCTAACTGCTTCCATAGAAGCCAATCATATCAGTACTAACTACTATGATAGGTGCAATATGGCCTAAGTAGCCTTTCCACCAGAAAAATCCAAGCACAACAGCGAGATTCATTGGAAAAGGCAAGTTTTTTTTTTTTTTTTCTTTTTCCCAGTCATTAGTGGTCCAATGATGTCGTTCAGATGCAAACTTTAGACACCATTGGTGATGGGTGGCCCCAAGCATGGATATCTTGACTGGACATCTGCTCTGCAAGCTCATACAGGGAGGGTTCATTGGATCGTGGTCTTGGAAACAGCTGGTTGTCTCCCCCTGGTTAAATTTCATGGTCAGCCATTTCATTGTTTTCCATTTATCAGCTCACGCAACGCAGGACAGTCTATGTTCACTACAACTGTCAATGAGGGTGTAGATGCTTGCCATTGGCCTGGCCACTGCTATTCTGTTCACTATCCATAAGCTTTTGTAACACCTTAACTACAGCACTCAATGAACAATCACAAGATTTGTAGTTTCTGTGATAACACTATGCTACCCTTTAACCCCAACAATTATCCCCTTTTTAAAGTCCACCAATTGCTTCTCTTTCCCATGTCAGTCATGCTCTTCACTTGAACTACATGCATGAACCTTTGTATCACGTTTACCACTTCTTTGTGCAAACTGTGTGCAACCAAGTGTGTAGGAATGGCTGAAACATGGGGGCGGGGAGTGTCATACTGTTTTGACTGGACAGTATATATATATATAACTTATGTACTACACTGTGAACTAGTATTGAATGTCTGACAGAATGAAAGATTTTATATGTTGCTCATACCTATCAACAATTACATATAGTCTAGAAAAACAGTGTAAAACAGTTTTTTTTTTTTTTTTTTTTTTCAAGTTCAGCTAGTCTTTTTCCCTTTTATCTGTGTACAGTCAATCGACCTTGTGAAATATTCAGAAAATGCTGGATTTTTGAAGTGTTGTGCAAAAAAGAAGCGGCTAAATCAAATAACATTTCCCCTGCCCCTTGACATCAAAGCAGTGAAATCATAAATAATTCAGTCACAGTGGCAAATGAGTTGAGCAAGTACTTTGCAAAAATATTTACAACTAAAAGTACATTAAAACCAGAGTAAATCAGTGATAGTGGTGTCTATCAGGAAAACTACTATTTCTGTGGGTGAGGGGGGGCACAAGAGGTTGGTAGCACGTTTGTCATCAAACCATTAGGAATGTTATAGAGTTCCTTAGATTCTAGTATGATCCCCCTCAGACTGGAGAAGTGCTGATGTCTCTTTAATCCATAAGAAGGAACCTAAAGAGGTGATGGGCAACCCACCAGTTTGTAGTTGCCCATCACCTCTTTAGATCTTCCCTTATGTGGACTAGGGAGACATTAGCACTTCTCCAGTCCAAAGTAAAGTGTAAAGTGTATTCGTATCTAGCAGCATCCAGTCCAATGGGATCTGTCAAAATCTAATGATGTTGATCTCTGTAATTATACAGATCATTAGATTCTAGTATGATCCCCCTCAGACTGGAGATGTGCTGATGTCTCCCTAGTCCTTTATGTAGACTAGGGAGACATTAGCACTTCACCAGTCCAATGGGATATGTCAAAATCTAATATCGATCTCTGTAACATTCCTAACGGCTTGTTTGGTGCACTGAACATGCTGCCATTTTTACTATAACTGAATGTATGCTGCCTACCCCTGGGGCCTCTTCACAGCACTGGTAGTTTTTATAGTTGGATACATGAACAGGCTATATTTCTGGAAAATGGCAACTAAGGTTTGGTGCTGCTAAATGAAAGGTCTGGCACCTGAGGAGCAAAACCCCCAGGTTACCTATAGACTAGGAGGGAGGAGTTTACGGTGATTCATAATGAGAAACACTTGGGTGTTATAGTACAACCAGTTAAAATTTTCTATGAGCATAAATGTGTAGCAAGGAAAGCACATTGCAATCTGTTAATTAGAATTAGCAAGGGCATATGATGCAAGAAAGCAAGCTTATATAGCATTAGCCAAAAAAAAAAAAAAAACCCTTATTTCACCCATCCCCTCATTCCAAATGTTTGTCAAGATCTGCCTTGAATCTATTTAAGCTATCAACTTCTACCACTAGCTAAAGGCAACCTTCTGTTTGTTTTTGTTTGTTTGTTTGGTTTTTAGGAGCATTAGCAACTAAGGCCATATTGCTCCAGGATATGCGGTGGTCATTCCCTGACCTTTCCGCATCCTCTGTATTTGGTGGTGACGGGCTCGAACCCCAGTCTAATCAAGAAGCGTGTGCTACGCACTGCAGCTCCTTCCCACCTGGCTACGGAAGCGCTGCCAGGCAACCTTCTGCACATCTATCCTACAACTGTCTTTCCTCAATTTGAATTTATGCCCTCTCAGGTGATTATTCTGAGCAAGAGGAGGAATCACATCAGCATTGAGCATGCTCAAACCATTCAAGGCTTTATACACTTCAATCAGATCACCTCGCAGGTGTCTAGTCTCCAGACACTGTAATTTGCAAAACTTTAGCCTTTCTTCTTAAGAGCAACCCTTTGTTCTGTTCACTAATCTTGTTGCACTTCTCTGTACTTGTTCCAACAGCCCTACATCCTTCTTAAAATGAGGCCTCTAGGTGTGTCCTTTGAAGCTTGGCTACTCTATCTTTGGAAGAATTTAACTGAGATATATGAGGATCAATATGGGATCAATAATATAAACAAAGGAGGTATATTTTCACTGGCAGTGACACCTACCAGAGAAGATACCTCCTCATTTATTTTACAGATACTCCCCTCATGAAATCCAGTCTTCTGCTGCTTAAGGAGTAGCAAAAGACTGGATCTCACAAAGTTTATCTATGTGTTGTAGAAAATTTGAATAAATTACCTTCTAATGTGGTTGAGAGTGAGCTTGTTAGTATTCAAAGTTGAACTCAATAGGCAGTTTCCAGCATTGAGAATAATTTAAGGAAGTGGGGAATTTATTATTGTATAATAAGTACAGAATAAGTTTGCTTGTTTTCATCCTTTGACCACTAATGCTAATAGTAACCTTTTTTAATTTTGTGAAAGCTTCGTCAAACTAAAAAAAGAAGACTGCTTGCTAATGTGAAGCAAAAAGGCCAAGTAGACCCTTTACCAATATGGAGAAATGGCACAGAAGCATTTCACAAGGCAGAGCAGAAACATAAACAATTTTGGGAATTAATCTGTAAGGAAATCTTGGATAGAAAACAGTAGGTGCATCTAAAATTATTTTAGCATTTAAATAATGTGAAATTGAAATTTAGTTTCCCATATAAAAGTTTAATCATTTACAAATGTTTGTTTTCTCAAGGAAAGATTTGTCTGTTTTGCTGTGTTTATATTCCAACATGACCACCAGATCTAAAGAGATTATAATTAATCATTTTGACAATGATTTATTGTCAAAATGAATCATCTACTGTATTTATCAGTCACCCAGTCTTGAACATTGGTCTACAGAAATGTGTGTTTGCATGCATGTGCACTTGATTTCTCACACTGCACTGTTGTTGGATACAAATACATTATGAGAACTGGTTAAGTGAATTATCTTAGACCGAAAACATTAAGTTGAGGAGTTCAAATTTTTGTCACTGTATAACTGTCAAGATAAAAGAAAAAAGCATTGAATAGTTACAGGCTCCGGTTCATATTTAAATTTTAAGAATATATGAAATGAAACCACTGATGAGGGTACAACAAAAAAACATTGAGTACGAGAAACCAGTCCCCATTCTTTGCTCTCTGATGAAGAGAGTAAAGAATGGGTATAGGAGATAATCATATGTAAATATAGTAGAAACTCACAAATTCAGCATCCTCTTGACCAAACACATGTCAGAATTTTGAAAATTCTGGCTTTATGAAGGTTATGCATGTAGTCTGATTGTTCAGGGGTAATTCATTATTTTTATTATATATAATACAGTAGCTCTGATCCCTATAATCACCACAGAATGATAGTTACCAGCATTAAACCAAAATATTAACTTTACTGCTAGAAAAAGAGTAAATGACACACATGCTGTGACAGAGCATGTGTGCCTCCTTACTCTATTTGCCAATTGGAATCACAGGAGCGTCATCACAGCATGAATGTTTCATGCTGTGATGCTCAAGTAAAAGATCACCCAAGTGATATTCCAAAATATGGTCTCTCTCAAATGTACAATTGTGCATGATAAACAATAGGATTTGTTTCAATATATACCTCATATACATTGAGCTGCATTATGAAACTCATATGCAAGAAAAAAAAATATTTTTTTTCCCTACTTCCTCCATGGTGCAAACAAAATGGACTACTTGTACACCCATAACATGAGTTACAATCATTTAATTATCTGCTGTTCTTGAGGAAGTAAACAGAAATGTTAAATTTAAAGTATATGCAGTACTCTGCATATATTATTGTTAAAATTTTTATTATACATCCATTCGCTGACATTTTAACAATGTTTACCTTTAGTTGGTTTATCCAGGCTTTTTTTATTTAAACATGTGTGGGACTCAAGACTTCAAATTTAATTGTAGGTGTATTTTGAATAATCCATATATTAAAATGCATATGAAATCTTATATCACTGGTTGGGGAACGATAGCATCTTTGAAATACATTCCATTTTAAATAATCTGATATTGAATTAACGAGGATATACTCTATATCATCGTTTCTCAACTGGTGGTACGAGAATAACGGACAGTTGAATTTTTTAAATCTATGAAATTATGAAAAATAAAACATTAAAAATTTCCTCTCTAAAGGTAAATAACTATATGTTTTATCTATTTAGCATTAGCATTAGTAGAGGCATTTGATGCAAGAAAGCAAGCTTATGCAGCATCAGCCAAAAAATAAAAAATAAATAAATAAAAAATAACCACTTCCACTTAACCCCTCTGTTTGTTCGAAATACCTGTCCAGCTGAGCCTTAAACTTATTCAGGCTATCAACCTCCACGACAAGGGATGGAAGTCTGTTTCACCAACCAACCACCCGCTGGCTAAAGGCAAATTTCCTCACGTCTATCCTACATCTGTCTTTCCTCAATTTGAATTTATGCCCTCTCAGGTGATTATTCTGAGCAAGAGGAAGAATCCCATCAGCATTGAGCATGCTCAAACCATTCAAGGCTTTATACACCTCTATCAGATCACCTCACCGGTGCCTAGTCTCCAGACACTGTAATTTGCAAAACGTAAGACTTTCTTCGTAAGAGCACCCCTTTGTTCCATTCACCAATCTTGTTGCCCTTCTCTGTACTCGTTCCTGCATCTCTACACCCTTCTTAAAATGAGGCCTCCAGACCTGTATACACTAGGTGTGGCCTGACCATTGCCTTATACAAGGGAATAATCACCTCCTTATCCCTGCTAGAAAAATTCCTATATATCATCAACAATACACCATGAGCTACTCTTGCAGCACGTCTGCACTGCTCAGAAAACTTCATATCTGCCTGCACAACCACCCCCCAGGTCCCTTTCATTCTCTACCACTGTCAGTGTAGTACCACAGAGTTGATACGTTGCTCTGGGGTTGCTGTTTCCCATATGTAGTACTTTACATTTGTCAATGTTAAACTTCATTTGCCACCTCTCAGCCCATCTGCTCAACATTTCCAGATCCTGTTGCAGTAGCATAGTGTCAGTAGTGTCGTTGACAACCCTACCAACCTTCGTATCGTCGGCAAACTTGGACATTAAGCTTGATATACCATCATCAATATCATTTATAAATACAGAAAACAATAATGGACCCAATACTGAACCCCGAGGGACTCCACTAATAACATTAGTCCGCGATGAGCAGTGTCCATTGATTACCACTCTCTGTTTTCTCCCTTTATCCATAGCAGCAATTTCCCTCCAATGCCACACTGCTCCAGTTTGTGCAGCAGTCTTCCGTGTGCAACAGTATCAAAAGCCTTTCTAAGATCCAAGTATATAATATAAAAGTTATTCCCTGCATCCAGTTCTTTTGTGACTGCATCATACTATCCAATCAAATTGGTCAGGCAAGACTTCCCCTTAACAAAACCATGCTGTGTGGTTTAACCAGTGTTTAACAAAAGGTTTAACAAAACTTTAACCAGTGCCTCCATTAATTTTCCGGGAACAGAAGTTAAACTAACAGATCTATAATTATTTGTGTCGCCCTTTGATCCTCCTTTGTGAATTGAGGTCACATTTGCACATCTCCAGTCCATGGGTACTTCCCCTGAGTCCAAGGAAGCTCTCATAATTATGACTAAGGGTTTGCTTACTTCCTTTGCTGCCTCCTTTAATATAACTGGATAGATCCCATCCACCCCAGGTGCCTTTGTTGTATTTATCTTCAACAATTTCTCCTCCACTTTACTCTCAGTTATTACAAAATTCTCTAGCTTACTGAATACACCTCTGGCATTCCCCTCGCTGAATAATTCCTCATGTGTGAATGTCGATGCACAATATTCATTTAGTTTGTTAGCTACCTGAGCAGGATCATCAACAGTTGACCCATCGATATTAAGTGGACCAATCTGATTCATCCCCTTCCTTCTAGAGTTTACATAAGTAAAGAACTCTTTGCTGTTTTTCTTTGCATCCCTTGCCAAAGATTTCTCGTAATCTGCCTTCGCCTGCCTAACCTCCTTTGTAACTTGGTTACAGAACAACTTATGTCTATCATAGGCTTCTGTGTCACATGTTTATTTATATGTATCCCATGCATTTTTCTTCTCTGCCATATGTCTCATTAGTTCATCTGACATCCATTTAGGCCTAAGCTTTAAACAATATTTCTTAGTTGGTATGTAAAGCCTAGTAACTTACAAGATAAGTTCTTTGAATGCTTCCCATTTTGAATTTGCTGTTGGTAATATCATCAGTTGGTCCCACTATATAGACTTTAAATACTGTCTCAGACCATCGTAGTTGCCTTTATGGCAGAAACCCTTCCCTTTGCTCCTGATGGTAGTTACCTCTTTGAGTAAATCCCACTTCCGCACACTGTGATCACTGCCACCTAGTGGTTCCTTTATCTGCAGATTCTTAATGCATGAAGAATCACTACTGATAATCAGATCAACAGTATTACTCCCTATAGTTACCTCCCGAACATGCTGATGTAGAAAACAATCATCCAATAAATCCACAAAAGCCTTGCTAGTGTGTCAGTGACCAACCCACAAATTCCAGTCAATATCTACGAAATTAAAATCCCCCATTATAAGAGAGTCTGATTTACTGGCCCACTCTATTTCCCTGTACAATTTCTTATTATACTCATCAGAGTCATTAGGCCTATAGCACACTCCTACTCTCAATTTTGATCTCTCAATGCTTATGTCACACCAAACTGACTCGACACTGCTCTGTTCAGCAATGTCGACTGGCTTCACTTCCTTGGATTTTATGTATTTCTTAACTAATAGCATAACCCCTCCTCCCTTCCTATCCTGTCTATCCTTTCTGTAGACATTGTACCCCCCAAATTCCAGTTCTGCATTCCTTATATCTGTGTGACACCACGTCTCTGAAATCCCCACAATATCTGCCTTTGATGTTTTGAGCAATACCTCAAATTCATCAAATTTATTTACTAAACTCCTAACATTGGTGTACACGCAAGTATACATGCACCTGTTCTTTTTCTTAGCTACCCTAACACAACACATTTGTTTACTTGTACCCCAATGATTCCCAGCAGTCTCTGAAATATCCTGCATCTTATTTTTCAGTCTGCGGCTCATTCCACTAGAAGCAGTGCAAGAATCACTTTCACCTCTGCCAGTGGCTACTGTTAATCTCTTAGTCCTTGTATCCCCCCAATCTAGCAGTTTTCCGACCCACCTAACACTGCCTCGATAGCATCAGCAAACATCCTTGCACCCTTTCTATTTAAGTGTATCCCATCCCTGTAGAAGCAGTCTCTCCTGTTAACAAGTACAGACCATTTTTTTTTTTTTTTTTTTAATCTAACAGGCGTTCACTAATCATGTCTTGATTTTCAAATATTTTGTTTGTTCAACCTCCGAGTGGATAGCTATATATTTCTCGGAAAGCTTAAAATCGTGACAGTCTCGCATTGTTTTCTATTACTTCCTGGAAAACTCTCTTACACGACAGTGTTGCTGTCAGTGCTCATTGTTGCTTTAGTAAGTTACTGGGCAGGGTTGAGGATTTAGTAAAGGCCTGCATAAGGATTTAGTAGAAAAACTGCAAATGAAATACAGTCGGACTTCCCTATAACGAATTCGATAAATCCAGCGAAAAAATTTGTTATAGAGAAATTTCGTTATACAGAGAATATCTTTTTTATTAGAAATTGTTATTTAATTAGAAAATGAAAAATGAATCTACATTTATTTTTAATGTATTTTATTTCAAAAACACTTATTTAAATTATGTTTACACAATTTTTGCCGGTAAGTATCACAAATTAAAAAAATCTGTAATTTTCGTTTGCACAGTACAATTAAAAAATGTCCAATTCTCAAAGAAAACCTCACATTTGTTCAGAGCATTAAAAACATTATAAGGAACATTTTCACAAAACTGTAGACCCATACGAACCGTTTTAAAAGCGTGAATCATTTTTTGCGAGTCGGCTTTTTCTACGGGATAGATCCCATCTGGATAGATCCATCCACCCCAGGTGCCTTTCTTATGTTTAACTTATACAATTTCTCCTCCACTTTGCTCTTGTTATTACAAAACAAGATAAACTGCTGGCATTCCCCTCTCTGAATAAATCCTCATTTGTGAATGTTGTTGCAAAATACTCATTGTTGGACCTGAGCAGGGTCCTCAACAGTTGAACCATCAATATCAAGTGGATCTAAGAACTATTTGCTGTTTTTCTTTACGTCCTTTGACAAACATTTCTTGTAATCTGCCTTTGCCTGCCTAACCTCCTTTGTGATTTGATTACAGACTAGCTTATATCTGCCATAGGCTGCTGTGTTGCCTCATAATTTATATGCATCCCATGCATTTTTCTTTTCTGCCAAGGGCTGCATTAATTCATCTCACATCCATTTAGGCTTAAACCTTGAACAGTATTTCTTAGTTGGTATGAAAAGCCTAGTACCCACCAAGATTAATGCCCTGAAAGCATCCCATTTAGAATTCACCATTGGTAACATCATCATCTCACTGTATAGAATTTAAAAACTCTCTGAGACCACTGTAGTCACCTTTACGAAAGCAAAAACCATTCCCCTTACCCCTGATGGTAGCTACATCTTTAATTAAATCCCACATCAGTACACTGTGATCACTGCCACCTAGTGGTTCCTTTATCTGCAGATTCTTAAGTCATGAAGAATCACTGCTGATATGATCAAGAGTATTACTCCCTCTCGTTGCCTCTCGAACATGCTGCTGTAGTAAACAATCATCCACTTAATCCAAAAAAATCTTGCTACTGTGTGCAAGTGACTAATCCAGAGGTCCCAGTCATTATCTGGAAAGTTAAAATCCCCCATTATAAGACAGTCTGATTTACTGGCCCACTCTATTTCTCTGCACAATTGTTTATTGTACTCATCAGAGTCATTAGGCCTATAACACACTCATATTCTCATTTTCGCTTTCTCAGTGCTTGTCACACCAAACTGACTCAACATTGCACTGTTCACCCATGTCAACTGGATGCGCTTGCCTTGATTTTTTTTTAGTTTCTTAACTAACAGCATAACCCCTCCTCCCTTCCTATTCTGTCTATCTTTCCTGTACACATCGTCCTCCCCAAATTCCAGTTCTGCATTCCTTATATCTGTGTGGAACCACATCTCTGATATGCCAACAATATCTGCCTTTGATGTTTTGACCAGCACCTCAAATTTATTTGCTATACTCCTAGCATTGGTGTACACACAAGTATAGATGCACCTGTTCTTATTCCTGGCTGCTCTAGCACAGCCCATGTATTTACTTGTTCTGCGATAACTCGCAGCAATCTATGAAATCGCCAACAACTTGTTTCCCTGGCTGCTGCTCATTCCAATAGAAGCAGTGCAAGAATCATTTTCATCTCTGCCAGTGGCTAGTGTAACCTATCAGTCAGTGTATCCCCCAAGCTAACAGTTTTCTGACCCACCTAACACTACCTCGATAGCAACAGCAAATATTCTTGCACTCTTTCTATTTAAGTGTATCCCATCCCTGCAGTCTCTCCTATTAACAAGTACAGACCAGGCTGAGAAAAATTCTACCCCTTGAGCCTTGCACTATCTCTCCAGGGCCGAATTGATCGACAAGGCTCTCATCATATACTTCCCCCTATTGTGTCTAGGCAGAATTGCAGACACTTTCAAATTCAACCCTAACTCACGGGTTTTTTTTAGCATTGCCTTGTACTTAAGTAATTCTGCTGGTCTCCTACTCTTACACTATATTATATTTACGCCAAATCACTGATTTTAAAAGCTTCATGAATATTACTGTCATACGTTACGGTCTACGTGATAAGTTAAATTATTAAAACACGTAAGTAGTGCCAAAATTTATAGTTTATAATCCTCTGCTAATACTGATTACACTGCTACAAGTTACGTAGAAACTTCTAGTATCTGCTATATTAATAAGAAAACAATGGCAGCAATATTCCAAAGCTACTGTCAGTACAATGCTGGCAGAAGTTGACTGTGGTTTTTTATGCAATTACAAGGTCGAGTAAAGAATAAATACAACAAATTAATCAGAAATTCACAAAAAAAATACTATAATACTAAGTTTAAATCAGAAGTTATAGAAAAACAATAATTTCAAATCAATAAAGAAGAAATCCACTTAGCGACTTTGAACACATGGTTCCCAGGAGCCCCGTCATCAGACCCCACTAGCCTCGTCAATAGAGTTGATTCTGCAGAAAGCAGGAATTGAGAGCTAAAAGGATTAAGAATTAATCCCTTTAGATTTTAAGAGCTAAAACATTCCACAATTTAGTGGTGCCCATAAAACCCATACAGCCACTGCCACCTTAAAAACAAGGTGGCAATGATAGTCGTGCTGCTATCTATGCATCCACAGCCAATGGCAAAGATTTAAGGCATATTCCCAACACTGAAATTTGCTCCGGTCAGCTTGTTTTCGACTGTAAGCACCCTATTACAGAATTTGGAGAGAGTGATTTTCCTTTATCCTGGAAAATTGTGTTTTTTTTGTTTTTTTTTTGACGTTAAAAATGTTTTTACCAGCATTATTTGGAAAAAAACTTTACACTAGAAATCGTTACGAAACCCGAAGCGCATGCGTTGTACTTGTTGTGTCACTGCATGCAACAAGTACAATGCATGTGCCCAAGAAAACTCAATTGTACGCTAGAAGTCCAATAAGCCCATACTCACATCCGGTGAGTATGGGCTTAGCACACCCAGGGTCCTGAGTTGGATATCATCATTCTTCTCTTTCTTGGTGATTCCCTTCTACTTTTGATTTTCTCTCTCTCTCTCTCTCTTTCTTTCTCTCTCTCTCTCTCTCAGGGTAACTCGGGAACTTTTTTTTTTCTGGTGCAGCATAAGCCTCAGGCTTCCTTGCATCATATGGCTATTAATAATAATAATATGATTAATATGCTAGTGACTGTGCTAAAATCTACAGCCCATTGTTTGAAGGAATATCGTGAAATTCAACAAGAATGTTTCGTTATGCCTGTGAGTTCTCAAACCACCCAAAAAAAACTCAAGCTGAAATAATGAAGGAATATCATGAACGGAAAAAAAGGAAATTAGAAATTCAAACTATTCTGAATCATAATGAAATTCAACCACTGAGTTCTACTATGCCTGATACTTATCAGGAATCTAAAACTCCAGCAAAGCGAAATTAGAAATGTCTAATAATGAGATTCCTGATTACATCCCTATAGTGTCTACACGAGCTGACAGTGAGTTTGAAAAACTAGTGTACAAAAACCCATTTGGATTTAGTTGTAATGTTTGTGATTGTTTATGGTTTCAATTAGATTTGAAACCATTTCCAACAACTTCATATGAATTATTTCAAAATGAATTCAAAATTAATTTTATTTACAAGAAGTGAATACTTTCACGACATGTGATACATGTCATACTTCGTTAAAAGAGGGATGGATACCAACTATAGCCACATCAAATGGATTTATACATCCAAAATATCCTACTCATTTGCCTCCACTGGATGTTGTAACTGAGTGTTTGATATCACCATGATTACCCTTTATGCAGATTCATCATTTACGTTATGAACATGGACAACATGGGATCATATTGTTGCCCGCCCTTATAATTAAGTTAAAGCCTGTGTAATAACGAGAAACATTTACATCTCACTTAATATAGTGAAAAACCAGGAGGGTTATAAGAAATAATATTTGGATCTTTTGCACTTTTTTCTTTTTTTTTGCATCATCTGTAAATGTATGATCAGTTTTCTTAAGTTCTTAAGCTAAAAACTAGCTTAAGAACCATTATTTTTTTAAATCAAATATTTCTGCCCTTTCTTTTAAACTGCACGTTGTGACATTTTATTACACTGCACAGTAAACTCTAATGAATGCAGTAAGCAGTGCTTTTTTTTGGTAAAAATAAATAGGTGCCAGTACTCATTCTTTGCTATCAGGAAAAATTGAAAATTAAAAGGACACTAAAAAATTCCAGATATTGTTACTTGAGTAGTAATGTTTTTTGAATAAGAACAGCAAATTAAGTATATTAACACACAATTTATTAAGCATAAATTTATTATACAAGTATTTGTAAAAGAATAAGAGAAGTTTACCTCAATATGATACGTAGAACACTTAGCATTAGCAAAGGCACATGATACAAGAAATCAAGCTTATATAGCATCAGCCAAAAAAAACAAAAAAAAAAAACACACATACACACACACACACACCCTTCTCATTTCACCCATCCACTTGCTCTAAATGTTTGTCTAGTTCTGCCTTGAATCTATTTAAGCTATCAACTTCTACGACAGATGGAAGTTTGTTCCAGCAATCAACCACCCACTGGCTAAAGGAAAATTTCCGCACATCTATCCTACAACTCTCTTTCCTCAATTTGAATTTATGCCCTTTCAGGTAATTATTCTAAGCAAAAGGAAGAATCCTATCAGCATTGAGCATGCTCAAACCATTCAAAGCTTTGTACACCTCAATCAGATCACCTCGCAAGGTCCTAGTCTCCAGAATCTGTATACAGTAAACCCCCGCTATTCGCAGTATCTGTATTCGTGGTTTCGCGTATTCGCGATCGCCGATTTAATATAAAATGAAACCTAAAAAATGTGAATTTTAAAGCGCCGTGAATATTTTCCCCCAATAAAAAAACATGGGCGTAGCTAAAATTATCTTTCCCGGTCAAAACAGCGCTCAGTGGGAGAGGGGTGACAAAATCGCGAGCGTGAATGTTTCTCGCTAATCCTTGTTCAATATGTGTTATGCGCTTTTTATGGAAGGTTTTGTCGTTTGCTTTTAATTTGTATGCTTATAAATTGAATAAATTTATCAATTTATAAAGAGATATGCTTACAAAAGTGATAAATCTACCATTTTGCAGTGTAAAACAGACTTTTTCAAGTGTGTTAATGGAAGAAAGTGACTTTATTGTGGACAAGTTCTTTCTAACCCCTACAAAAATATGACTATGAATAACAAGAGAAATGTGAAAATATCAAAGAAGGTGATGACATTAGCGAATAAAATTGAGTTATTAGATAAAATTTCTAATGGTGAAAGTGTCTCCTCAGTGGCAAAACATTATAAAATCAATGAGTCAGCAGTACGATCAATCAAAAAATCGGAAGAAAAAATCCGCCATAGTGTCCGTGAAAACGCGCTAATTGCTTCAAAAATTTGCTCTGTAACTCGTGATGTTAAATTAGAAAAAAATGGAAAAAGCTTTAAATCTGTCGATAGAAGACCAAACTCAAAATAAAATTCCGTTAAATTCACTCATCATTCGTGAAAACGCCAAACTCCTTATCAACGCTTTAGCGAAACTGGTGATAGCATTGGCGGGATAGGTCTTTTAGCTAGCAAAGACGCTGATTTGAAAGATTTGTTTGAAATTTCTAATAAATATTACATTTAATATTAAATTGTTTTTTATTTTCATTTCGATGCCATATGCTTGCATTTCACTATGTACTGTGTATGTACATAGTCATATTATGAAGGTACACATAATACATACATAGACAAAATTTTAGACTAGTTTTTCTTATATACTTTGGAATGGAACCCCTTTATTACTATGGGAGCCATAACTCAGTATTTGCGTTTTCGGTATTCGCGGCATTTCTCAGGAACGTAACCCCCGCGAATAGAGAGGGTTTACTGTATTTGCAAAACTTTAGCCTTTCTTCATAAGAGTAAGCCTTGGTTACATTCACTAATCTTGTTCCCTTGTCTGTATTCGTTCCAGCAGCTGTACTCCTTAAAATGAAGCCTCCAGACCTGTATACAGTACTCAAGGTGTCGTCTAACCATTGCCTTATACAAGGGGATAATCACCTCCTTATCCCTGCTAGAAAACTTCCTGTATATCATTGACAAGACACCATGAGCTACTCTTGCAGACCATCTGCACTGCTCAGAAAACCTCATCTGCCTGCACAATTACTCCCAGGTCTTTTTTTCTCTCTCTACCACTGTCAGTGTAGTACCAAATAGTTGATATGTTACTCTGGGGTTACTGCTTCCCATAGGCAGTACTTTACATTTGTCAATGTTAAACTTCAGTTGCCACTTCTCAGCACACCTGCTCAAATTTTCTAGAGACTGCTTCTACAGGGATGGGATACACTTAAATAGAAAGGGTTCAAGAATATTTGCTGATGCTATCAAGGCAGTGTTAGGTGGGTCGGAAAACTGATAGCTTGGGGGGATACAAGGACTAATAGTTTAACAGTAGCCGTAGGCAGAGGTGAAGGTGATTCTTGCACAACTTCTATTAGAATAAGTAGCGACCTGGAGCGAGGGATGTTGGGGGTTTCAGGGACGGATGGCAGTCATTGTGAAACAGGTGGGTATATGGGATCTGTTAGAGTAACTAAAAATAAGAATAGCTGCATGTATACTTGCATTTATACCAATGCTAGAAGTATAGTAAATAAATTTGATGAATTTGAAGTGTTGGTCAAGACATCAAAGGCGGATATTGTTGGGATATCAGAGACGTGGTGTCACACAGATAAAAGGAAGGCTGAACTGGAATTTGGGGAGTACAATGTGTACAGAAAGGATAGACAGGATAGGAAGGGAGGAGGTGTTATGCTGTTAATAAAGAAAAACATAAAATCAAAAGAAGTGCATCCAGTTGATATAGATGAACAGTGGACTGTTGAGTCAGCTTGGTGTGACATAAGCACTGCGAAAGCAAAAATAAGAGTAGGAGTGTGTTATAGGCCTAATGACTCGAATGAGTACAATGAAAAATTGTACAGAGAAATAGAGTGGGCTAGTAAATCGGAATGTGTTATAATGGGGGATTTTAACTTCCCAGATATTGGCTGGAACTTGTGGGTTGGGCACTCACACACTAGTCAGACTTTTGTGGATATATTGGATGACTGTTTTCTGCAGCAGCATGTTCAAGAGGCAACCAGAGAAAGTAATACTCTTGATCTGGTTATCAGCAGTGATCATTCATGTATTAGGAATTTGCAGATAAAAGAACCACTAGGTGGCAGTGATAACAGTGTACTGACGTGGGATTTACTTAAAGATATCATTGCCATCAGGGGTTAAGGAAAGGGTTTTTGCTTCCGTAAAGGCGAGTACGGTGGTCTCTGACAGTTTTTAAATTCTGTACAGTGGGATCAACTGACAATGTTACCAACAGTAAATTCTAAGTGGGAAGCATTCACGGAATTAATCGTGGCAACTACTAAAAGTTTCATACCTATTAAGAAATATTGTTCAAGGTTCAGGCCTAAATGGTTGTCAAATGAACTAATGAGACTCGTGACAGAGAAGAAAAATGCATGGGATGCATATAAATTATCAAGCGACTCAGAAGCCTATGGCAGATATAAGTTAATCTGTAATCAGGTGACAAAGGAGGTTTGGCAGGCGAAGGCAGATTACGAGAAATCCTTGGCAAAAGATGCTAAGAAAAACAGCAAGGATTTCTTTACTTATATAAACTCTAAAAGGAAGGGGATGAATCTGATTGGTCCACTTGACATCGATGGTTCGACTGTTGATGATCCTGCTCAGATAGCAAACAAACTGAATGTGAGTATTTTGCATCTACATTCACACGTGAGGAATTATTAAGGTTTGAAAATGGCAGAAGGTTATCAAATTGTAGCAAGATACTTAATGATTTTGTAATAACTGAGAGCAAAGTGGAAGAGAAATAGTTGAAGTTAAACGTAAGAAAAGCACCTGGGGTGGATGGGATCTATCCAGTTGTATTAAAGGAGGTGGCAAAGCAACTAAGCAAACCCTTAGCCGTAATTATGAGAGCATCCTTGGACTCAGGGGAGGTTCCCACCGACTGGAGATGTGCAAATGTATCCCTAATTCACAAAGGGGGATCGAAGGGTGACACGAGTAATTACAGACCAGTTAGTTTAACTTCTGTTCCGGGTAAAATAATGGAGTCGCTGGTTAAAGATGCATTGCAGGATCATCTAGACAAGACTGCAGCAATAATTCAGACACAGCATGGGTTTGTTAAGGGAAAGTCTTGTCTGACAAATTTGATAGGATATTATGATGTGGTTACAAAGGAACTGGATGCAAAAAATAATTTTGATATCATATATTTGGATTTCAGGAAAGCTTTTGACACTGTTGCGCATGGAAGACTATTGTACAAATTGGAGCAGAATGGTATTAAGGGTAAGTTGCTACAATGGATAAAAGGATGGTTAAGTGGGAGAAGACAGAGGGTGGTAATCAATGGGTGCTGCTCTTCTTGGACTAATGTTATTAGTGGTGTCCCACAGGGTTCGGTGTTAGGTCCACTGTTGTTTTGTATACAGTAAACCCCCGCTATTCGCGGGGGTTACGTTCCTGAGAAATGCCGCGAATACCGAAAACGCGAATACTGAGTTATGGCTCCCATAGTAATAAAGGGATTCCGTTCCAAAGTATATAAGAAAAACTAGTCTAAAATTTTGTCTATGTATGTATTATATGTACCTTCATAATATGACTATGTACATAGACAGTGCATAGTGAAATGCAAGCATATGGCATCGAAATGAAAATAAGAAACAATGTAATATTAAATGTAATATTTATTAGAAATTTCAAACAAATCTTTCAAACCAGCGTCTTTGCTAGCTAAAAAACCTATCCCGCCAGTGCTATCACCAGTTTCGCTAAAGCGTTGATAAGGAGTTTTGCGTTTTCGTGAATGATGAGTGAATTTAACGGAATTTTATTTTGAGTTCGGTCTTCTATCCACAGATTTAAAGCTTTTTCCATTTTTTTCTAATTTAACATCACGAGTTACAGAGCAAATTTTTGAAGCAATTAGCGCGTTTTCACGGACACTACGGCGGATTTTTTCTTCCGATTTTTGATTGATCGTACCGTTGACTCATTGATTTTATAATGTTTTGCCACTGAGGAGACACTTTCACCATTAGAAATTTTATCTAATAACTCAATTTTATTCGCTAATGTCATCACCTTCTTTGATATTTTCACATTTCTCTTGTTATTCGTAGTCATATTTTTGTAGGGGTTAGAAAGAACTTGTCCACAATAAAGTCACTTTCTTCCGTTAACACACTGAAAAAAGTCTGTTTTACACTGCAAAACGGTAGATTTATCACTTTTGTAAGCATAGCAATTGATAAATTTATTCAATTTATAAGCATATAAATTAAAAGCAAACGACGAAACCTTCCATAACAAGCGCATAACACATAGAACAAGGATTAGCGAGAAACATCCACGCTTGCGATTTTGTCACCCCTCTCCCCCCACCCACTGAACGCTGTTTTGACCGGGAAAGATAATTTTATCCACGCCCATGTTTTTTTGTGGCGGAAAATATTCACGGCGCTTTAAAATTCACATTTTTTAGGTTTCATTTTATATTAAATCGGCGATCGCGAATACGCGAAACCACGAATGCAGATACCGCGAATTGCGGGGGTTTACTGTATTTATCATTGATATTGACGAAGGTGTATCAGGTTTAATGTCGAAGTTTGCAGATGATACAAAGGTTGGCAGGGCTGTTAATGACAGTAATGGCAGTATGCTACTGCAACGGGATCTAGATAATTTGGGCAGATGGGCTAAGAAGTGGCAACTGAAGTTTAACCTTGACAAATGCAAAGTACTGCATATGGGTAGAAGTAACCCCAGAGAAACGTACCAACGGTGTGGTACTACACTTAAGGTGGTAGAAAATGAAAAAGACCTGGGAGTAATTGTGCAGGCAGATATGAAGTTTTCTGAGCAATGCAGACAGGCTGCCAGGGCAGGTCATGGGGCTTTGTCAATGATATATAGGAATTTTGCTAGCAGGGAAAAGGAGGTGATTATCCCTCTGTATAAGGCAATGGTCAGGCCACGTCTTGAGTACTGCGTACAGGTCTGGAGGCCTCATTTTAGGAAGGATGTAGATTTACTTGAGCGTGTACAGAGAAGGGCAACAAGATTGGTGAGGGGAATGAAGGGATCCTCTTACCATGAGAGGCTTAAGTTCTGCAAATTGCAGTGTCTGGAGACTAGGCATCTGCGCGGTGATCTGATTGAAGTGTATAAGGCCATGAATGGGTTGAGCACGCTGAATTCTGATGGGATCCTTCCATTTGTTCAGATTACGAACCTAAGGGGGCATAAAATCTAATTCAGAAAAGACAGATGTAGAATAGATGTGCGGAAATTTGCCTTTAGCCAGCGGGTGGTTAATTGCTGGAACAAACTTCCAGCTGTCATTGTGGAAGTTGATAGGTTGAATAAATTTAAGGAGGAACTGGACAGGCATTTGGAGAGAATGGGGTGATTTTTTTTTTTTTTTTTTTTTGTTGGCTGATGCTGCATAAGCTCATACATTTGCTTTCTTGCATCACATGCCACTACTACTACTACCCAGCTCGAGCTCACATTTTACCAAAGCACATTTGTGGAGGTCAACAAAAAAACCATTTGCACTTTCCGTTTTATTGGGCGTTTCTGTTAGTGCAATCTATTATAAACTGGTAGTAAACTTGATCTTATTGCATTTGCAATAATACCAATAGTTGGAATTCTGTGGGTTTTTGTTATTATGGTTAAGTGTCACTGAAATCTTCAGTCATATATATAAAAAAATATAAATAATTGTAAGAATCTTCTCTTTTTTTTTCTATTTTTTTCTTGTTATTCCGATCTCACTTGTGCAATTTGTGCATGCCATGATTGTCATTATTGACTGCTTATTATTATTTTTTTTTGTTGTTGTTTTAAATTTTATAATCCTAAAAATAAAAGATTTAGTGAAAACAAATTTACGTAAATCCGTAGTTGCGTAAGTCGGGGACTTACTGTATTGAAAAATGTTCAGCAACCTAAGTAAAAAATATGGCTATAGATAAAAAAACTTACCACGTATTACTCGTGTGTCCAATACAATGTGTCCCTTTATTTTTTACAATGTCGTGTTTGGTTTGGTCACCAACATTATAATGGTTCTTTAGAGATTTAACGGATGCACTGTTTTCAAACTTTTGAATAATTTCAAGTCTTTGTTTAACTGAAAGTGCAACTCTTTTGCATTTACCCATCATTTTTGCGATTTCTAAACAAAAAAATTTTACTATAAAAAATATTTTTGACATCCCTGACATAAATAATGAAACAAAATTTGTATTTTTGCAGTTTGACGAAACATAACAATCAACGCGATACAAACTAAACATTTGGTCTCTCTCTCTCTTTTTTTTTTTTTTTTTTTTGAGCAGCCGATGTGAAGACAACGGGGGTTGCAAGATAATTGGTACAATAATCTCCCAATGACGACTTATAACGCCGGTTCTTGTCGCTTATTTACGACTTGCAAAATATATGTTTATACCTATTCCAGTTAGTACTTGAATTTTATGATTTCTGGTTAATTTTTTTTTTAATTTGGAGTCTTGAAGTGTCCTGGTAAATCGAGAATCTGCTGTATTGTTAATTATTTCTTACTGTTATATAAGCTTTTTAATTTTTTAATTGTGTTCGTTTTAGTTTATGGAGAGTATCATACAGAAGTGTTTTACGTATCATAGTGAGGTAAACTTCTCTTATTCTTTTACAAACATTGATATCAACGTAGAACGTATTAAGCATTATAGCTCTGGTTCATACTATCAAATTATATAAGTATATAAAAAAATAAGTAAAAATAACTACTAAGTAAAAGAAAATAAGTAAAAATAAGTACTAAGTAAAAAATAATAAGTAATAATTATTCTATTAAACTTCATTATGAAAAATTATTTTAAATTGTTTTTTTACTTATTTAAGTAAAAAAATAATTAAAAATTTTTCATAATGAAGTTTTATAGAATATTCCAAATTTTTACTAATTTCTCATCCAACATACTATGCCGACTTCTTTTCTTACTGTTTGTGTCTCTTGCTGAATGATGTTTCCGAAGCAGCCACGAATCAACATATTTTGCTGGATCGAAGCATGTCAGTGGTGGGCTTACAATTTTAAGAAATAGTAGTGAAGAAACTGTTTTTGTCATCAACGAAACTCTGGTTGGGCTGGTGATCAGATTCATTTGTGAAAATCCTCATTCACATTCACTTGATGAAATTGGTATCGTACTCAGAGCATTCATCAAATGCGTCAATTCTTCCAAAACTGTCTTTTCAATTAGGTTTCTCAAAATCGACAAATTGTATTTCTTTCATTTAACTGAAACCTAATTGCCAATTTTCTAACTTCATTCTCACCAAATGCCACTTGACAGTTAATATCTTCATGCCAATGTTTACTATCAAGTACTAGGCCGACACTGCTAAATCAACATTTTTACTATCAAGCAGCCTGCTGGATTCTACTCATTGTTTCAAAGTTCTGTAGAAAGCTTCTGGATTGAATGGAGAATAATTTCTGTAATCTGTCCCATGAAGGGAAATTCCTTGAAATTTCTGTAATACTGTCCAGGAATTTGTCTTTCATGAAAAGATTGTACAGCAATTTTTTATTTATTATTTATTTATTTATTTATTTTATTTTATTTTATTTTTTTTTTTTTTTGCCCTTTACAGATCTATATTGTGCTTCTGCAAGTCTCATCTCAAGTCTGATAATTCTTGAAGAGCATCGCACATTAAACCTAAGTATAACATAAAGTTTGTAGTCATAATTTTCTTCAGTAATCTTTCATATGTGCATCTTTCTTTTTGGTCCCACATTGAGCCATTCTTTACTTCTTGAAAATGATTAGCTAATGCCTCATAGTTATTCTAAACAGCCAAAACAGACCGGAAACTCAATGCCACCCATCATGTGCTTAAAATTCTGCCAATTTTTTTAACAGTTCAGTATCCAGTGAATTTGCACACACCTTCAATTCTCTGGCGTTTTTTTGGTGATGTTATACATAATAGAAAGTTCATCAATAAATGCGGCTCACATCTGGTGAGTATGGGCTTGGCAAACCCAGGGTCCTGAGCTGGATATCATCATTCTTCTCTTTCTTGGTGATTCCTTTGTACTTCTCTCCCTCTCCCTTTCTCTCTCTCTCTCCTCCTTTCTCTTCTTTCTTTCTCAGGGGGTAACTCGGGAATTTTTTTTTTTTTTTTTTTGGCTGGTGCAGCATAAGCTTCAGGCTTCCTTGTACCATATGGCTAATAATAATAATAATAATAATTTATGGATACCTGCAATGGATTTCACACTTTCACCAACTGATTAAACCTCTTTCGGCTTTTTTTATTCCTAGTGCTTAACCCTTTTTTTCTTTTTTTTTTATATAGGCCCTAGTCACTGAAATCTCAGGAAATTAGGTGGCAGGGTCTGCCAGAGTAAATATAAATCTATGGGTACCTAGCCTGTCTCCACGAGGCAGAGTGTGGAAACAGTGGGTCCCAATAGGGGCCCAACAGCTAAATGATCAGAAGAACAATGGTACAGAACACTACACATATACACAGCCCACACACTTTTAAACCTCTGGCCTTGACAGAGTATCATCTCACACTTGCAATGAAAATTACGTGGAGATGGGGGACACACCTGGTGCCGTGAGACCCTAAACACACTTTACACTATCACCAGCTGATAGTTCTAATCGGTGATTAGCGCAATGTCACACTATTAAAGAACGGAATTTTTCTTTCATTAGTTTCGTAACACCACTTTTACTACATCATAACAGCTGCAAGAAAGCAAATGTATGAGCTTATGCAGCATCAGCCAAAAAAAAAAAAATCACACCATTCCCTCCAAATGCCTGTCCAGTTCCTCCTTAAATTTATTTAACCTATCAACTTCCACGACAGATGGAAGTTTGTTCCAGCAATTATCCACCCGCTGGCTAAAGGGAAATTTCCACACATCTATTCTACATCTATCTTTTCTTAATTTGAATTTATGCCCCCTTAGGTTCGTAATCTGAACAAGGATCCCATCAGAATTCAGCATGCTCAACCCATTCAAGGCCTCGTACACCTCAATCAGATCACCGCGCAGGTGCCTAGTCTCCAGCCACTGCAATTTGCAGAACTTAAGCCTCTCTTGGTAAGAGGATCCCTTCATTCTCCTCAACAATCTTGTTGCCCTTCTCTGTACACGCTCAAGCAAATCTACATCCTTCCTAAAATGAGGCCTCCAGACCTGTACGCAGTACTCAAGGCGTGGCCTGACCATTGCCTTATACAGAGAGACAATCACCTCCTTTTCCCTGCTAGCAAAATTCCTATATATCATTGACAAAACCCCATGACCTGCCCTGGCAGCCTGTCTGCATTGCTCAGAAACCTTCATATCTGACTGCACAATTACTCCCAGGTCTTTTTCATTTCTTAGTCCATCTGCCCAAAGTATCTAGATCCTGTTGCAGTAGTACACTGCCATTAATGTCATTAACAACCCTGCCACCCTTTCTATCATCTGCAAACTTCGACACTAAGCCTGATATACCTTCATCAATATCATTGATAAATATACAAAACAACAGAGGACCCAACACCGAACCCTGTGGGACTCCACTAATAACATTAGTCCACGAAGAGCAGCACCCATTAATTACCACCCTCTGTCTTCTCCCACTCAACCATCCTTTTATCCATTGTAGCAACTTCCCCTTAATACCATTCTGCTCCAATTTGTACAATAGTCTTCCATGCACAACAGTGTCAAAAGCTTTCCTGAAATCCAAATATATGATATCAAAATTATTTTTTGCATCCAGTTCCTTTGTAACCACATCATAATATCCTATCAAATTCATCAGACAAGACTTTCCCTTAACAAACCCATGTTGTGGCTGAATTATTGCTGCAGTCTTGTCTAGATGATCCTGCAATGCATCTTTAACCAGGGACTCCATTATTTTACCTGGAACAGAAGTTAAACTAACTGGTCTGTAATTACTCGTGTCACCCTTCAATCCCCCTTTGTGATTTGGGGATACATCTGCACATCTCCAGTCCGTGAGGACCTCCCCTGAGTGTAAGGATGCTCTCATAATTACGGCTAAAGGTTTGCTTAGTTGCTTTGGCACCTCCTTTAATATAACTGGATAGATCCCATCCACCCCAGGTGCCTTTCTTATGTTTAACTTCAACAATTTCTCCTCCACTTTGCTCTCAGTCTCACCCTGCTACAATTTGATAACCTTCTGCCATTTTCAAACTTGAACTCCTCATGTGTGAATGTAGATGTAAAATACTCATTCAGTTTGTTTGCTATCTGAGCAGGATCATCAACAGTGAAACCATCGATATAAATCCCCTTCCTTTTAGAGTTTACATAAGTAAAGAAATCCTTGCTGTTTTTCTTAGCATCTTTTGCCAAAGATTTCTCGTAATCTGCCTTCGCCTGCCTAACCTCCTTTGTGACCTGATTACAGATTAGCTTATATCTGTCATAGGCTTCTGAGTCGCTTGATAATTTATATGCATCCCATGCATTTTTCTTCTCGGTCACGAGTCTCAATTAGTTCATTTGATAACCATTTAGGCCTAAACCTTGAACAATATTTCTTAATAGGTATGAAACTTTTAGTAGAATCCACGATTAATTCCTTGAATGCTTCCCACTTAGAATTTACTGTTGGTAACATTGTCAGTTGATCCCACTGTACAGAATTTAAAAGCTGTCTGAGACCACTGTACTCACCTTTATGGAAGCAAAAAATGTAACACAAACTAAGTGAGTTCTGAAATAGTTTTCCCTCATACCGTATGACTGAAGACAATCAAGCAGAGAATCAAATATTCGTTTTGCCGTAATACTTTCCAGTTCTATCAAGTCCAGAAACAAATTTACGAGAGATCTCATTCCGCTATCAAATGTACAAGTTCGAATGTAAACAATTAAAGCCGATTTTTTTTAATCACCATGATCAATTTGTCAATTATTAATGTAATTTTACTGTTTGACATAATGATTATGTTAGCCAAATTTTCTCATTTCATCACTAATGTGGTTTAAGATGTTAATGCAAGCATTAGTTGAATGAAGAATACAACCCGTGTTGATCCCATTTAATTCAATTAAATGGGAGTCAGTCAATCTCTCATTCAAAATTATGAAAAGACTGATTTTCTTTGCCTGCCTTATATGCTGTGCAAAAAAGTTTTGATGTTATTACTTTTTCGTGAGATAAACTCTATAAACACAGATTTAAGGGGCTCTTTTAGCTTCCATAAGCAGTTTTATAGCAGCTTTATGGCCTCTGTTTCCTTGTTATCGAAAATTTTATTTCTTAAAGAGAGTAGCTGTTGCTGTCTGCTTTTGCCAAAATAGGTAACTTCATTATTTGTCCATTCCTTAGAAATCTTCATGCCCATCTTCTTTTCCACTCCAAGAGTTCCAATTTTTTACATAATGCACAGCCAAGTCTCTTATTTTGATAATTTAGCCAATTATACTTCTCACAGAAGTCATTTTTTTTTTTTTTTTTTTTTTTGATCAACTGTCCAGCAACTTGGCCAGTCATTTATGTCAGTCATCCCTTGCTGTTGGACTCGGATACCTTCATGAACAAAAACAGTATTTGAAACAATTTCTGTAGTTAAGTCTTCACTCACGTTTTCACTTGTTTTTAATTTCTTAACTGTGGAAGGTGAAAATAAACTAGCAATTCTTTTAATTTTTTACTTTACGGTTCAAGATATCTTTTTTTAATAGTAATTCACTCACAATCTCATTACTGCATGGGCAATTTAATAAAATGTTGCATCTGAATTGAAAATGCACAAATACAAAGTTATTAGTGTTGACAACCTTTTAAATTGTAACAGAAGTTGCAGAAAAAATTAGTGGGGAAACAATACGAGTCAAGAAAAAGGTACATGAGTTTCCCAAAATGGGTGGTACTTAGATGAACAGAACACCTGCGAAAGTGGGATAATCCCTAATAAAATAAATGTACAGTTGGTTTTAAATAAATCTACAGTCAGTCGCTTTTGTTTTAACATACCTTGTATTTTCAGGAATATTTTCTTCACACTGCAAGCCATGACGAAGTTTCAAAAGCTGCCAACATTTCATGTTTAGGTTTAATACCTTCGTTATCCTCATTTTTCCTTCTCTTGTCATTGATATTGTCATTAATTCTTTGAACCAGTTCTTATATTTGAAATTTTTTTTTTTTTTTTAAACTGTCCAAAAGGTCAGAGTCATTCAGGTACTGTGACCATGTAAACATAGATGGGGAAAATTTACGGAAAAATGTGGATAACGCACTTCCTCGAAACAACAGATGATTATTTCTTGGAGTAAAAGAGAATCACACTCTCCTAATTCCCGAAGAGGGTACTTACAGTAGAAGGTTGACCAGAGCCCATTGTCCGCATCGGGAATACCTCTTGCCCAGCATGACTTTTCAGTATGTGGGACAGGTGGTCGGATAGGTTTTACGAGTTGTAGAATGATAATCCCTTTACCTCTCCTAATTCATGCAGCAGTACTAATTTCCTAAATTTTTTCCTAGATTAGGAGAGACTTGACTTAATTAATCCATTCGTTATATGAAAATTTTATTCACTCAGCTGAAACTATTTTAAATGTAATTTCCAAGAGGAATTCAAAAAAATTGCTAAGAAGGAGTTCGTTAAATAGAGATCCAACTGAGTAATTTGAAATTCTAAAAATTATAAAGTTTTATATAGAAAGTATCTTAATAATAGACAGTGAAAAACGCAAATTTAGTTAAACAACTTTAAGCTTATTTGAATAGTAGGAAAACATGAAAAACAATTTACTGCATATTTTAAATTTCGAAACGTACTGCATCCAGATGTCACGCATCACTGTTAATAAAGGTGCCGGTACACCATACCATCCCTTAAAAAGCAATGGCAGTAAGCATGTACACTTTCCCCTTACATAGGTCACAAAATCAAAACTTACAGGTTTTGGTGCTATAGTGTAGAGGGTCCAGTCACATTATTATGACTACCTACCTGGTATCCAGAATATGTGCCTTTCGCAAAATGCACCACAGACAGCCACATGGGAGAGACTCAATAAGTCCGCAGAAGGTTGCTATGGGTATCTGTGACCATGCAGACTGCAGTGCACCCCGGAGTTCCTGTAATTTCCTTGGTGGAGGATCCATCCATCTGATGTGCCGATTGACGTGGTCCCATAGATTTTCAATTGGGTTAAGATCCAGGGAAATTCGGTGGCCAAGGGAGTAGCTTGAAGTCTTCATCGTGCTCCTCAAACCACTCATGGACAATTCTGGCGACATAGCATGGTGCAGTGTCTTGCTGATAGATACCATCATCCCCAGGGAACAAACACGGTCAACATGTAGGTGTACCTGATTGGTGACAATCAATAGGTAACCATTTGCATTCAGGGTGCCCTCCAGAGGTATCAGCGGACCCAAACCACGCCATGAAAACATTCCCCAGACCATAATGCCACCCCCACAAGCCTGCTTTCTGCCAACAATCACATCCTGGTGTCTATTCTCAGAGGTTTCATGCCTAATACGCCATCATCCATCCATTCAGTGGAGCAAAAACCGTGACTCATTGGAGAAGGCTACCCATTGCCACTCGGCCAGGGTCCAGTGTCAGTATTGCTGTGCAAACTGATGTCATTGTTTGTGATGAACGGCTGTCAGCATGGGTGCTGTCACCAAGCGTCTGCTTCGGAGCACAATGCACAACAGGGTTCTCTGCACTGTTATGTTGGAGACCTTTCTGGTGGCCTCCACAGTTCATTTGGATGGCCAGTTGAGGAACAGTGGCACACAAATTGGTCCTGACCAACCGTTTCAGCTGACGTTCACCTCTGGGATCAATGGCGCATGGGGCTCCACAATTGGCACATCAGGTCATCAAAACTGTCCCATTCATCCAGTCTTGATACACTTTCACCACTGCAGCACGTGAGCATTTCATAAAGTCCACTGTTTCAGAAATGCTGGCACCCCTGGCCTGATAGCCGATGATCATGCCTTTTTTCAGGTCTGATAGGTCGCGTGCTTTGCCCGTGACAGAGGCTGTGACTGTGTTCATGGATGCTGAACGTCAAGCGTTATATGCTTGTGGTGTGTGAACTTGACACATATGCTGTATGATTCGCTAGTCGTGTGTGATGTCTGCATTGGTGGGTGGTCATAATATTGTGACTGGACTCTGTATATGAAAGGCTTTAAGTAATATGAGCTATTCCTTGTTTCCCCTTTAGTACCTAAACAGGGAACAAAATTGTTTCTTTGTAAACACTGTCTAAATACAGAACATTTACAATAAGAAGTTGATGGTAGTGGAAGTTTATCCTTCAAAAACTTTAAAAATAAACCTTCCTAGAACTGATAAAAGTAAACCTGAAAACCTCATTGAGAATAATAAATTGTTTTCATCTGATGAAGATAAATAATTTCTTGGGTTGTAAAAGATGAGCAGTAATGTATATTTGTGTAAAAATGAATGACAAAATTGTAAATATATTGGTATTAATTCGGGTCTTTCTAACATGAAGCATGAGCATTCAAGCTTAGGATTTTATACTCCGTGTATAAATTAACCTTAAAATTTTATGACTTATACACCGGAATATACAGTAATTCTCATTTAACAATATGATTTACTGATCTGTATTATACCTTTTCTCACCCTAGAAAACATAAAGAGTATACAGAAAAGGCAGAATGTAAACTTCAACGGAAACAGGAAAAGCTTAATGATATTGTGAACAAATTAAAGCAAAGGGAAACAAAGGTCAAGAAAGTAAGGGAGCAGAACAAAAAGAAAAATCAAATGGTAAGAAGGAAGCACTTTCATATAATTTGCACCTGAGTTTTTTTTATTGTTATTTGGTTTTTAGGAACATTAGCAACTAAGGCCATATTGCTTCGGGGATATGCAGTGGTCATTCCCTGACCTTACCGCATCTTCCGTATTTGGTGGTCACGGGCTCGAACCCCGGTCTAATCAAGAAGCATGTGCTACGCACTGCTGATCCTGGCTACGGAGGAGCTAAGAGTTTTTTTGACACATTAAGCCCATAATTTGTCTTTGGTCTGTTGAATGCAGATATTTTTTAAATTAATAACAAATCAAATTAAGTTTAATATAATTTGTGATGGATGCTATGTTGTGATTATCTGTGAGATTATGCATAAAGTAAAAATGCTCATATACCACATGAATAAATTTTGTAATTAGATTGCACTAAATTTAATAACAGGTGATGTTTCAAGAACCTTGTCTAATTCAATCATCAGACAATAAAAAGGCTGTAATAGTGGTCATGGAGTGATGACAGGTGTAATGATATGTTCTTAAATTTTCTTTTAGTGCATGGAGCACAAGTATATCAAGAACAAAAAATTAGTGAAATAATGAGCACCTAAACCTGCATGGAGTGTAATATGCCTTTAATTTTTTAAAGAATTGCAGATATTTTGATTACACATAATTATCCATTTTTGATTATACATTAATTAGCTAACCTTAACTACTGTTTAATACAGTAGTTAAGGTTAGCTAATTCAAGACTAAACTTTGCTTCCCATACGAAGTACCCTGCATTTTTCAATATTAAATTTTAAATTCAGCCCATCTGCCTGATTTTTTTTAGATCTTGTTGCAGCAGCTTACCCTGATTACTGTCATTAACCACCTTGCTGACCTTTGTATCATCTGCAAACTTAGACATTAAGTTTGATATACCTTCATCAATAGCATTAATAAATACAGAAAACAGCAATGGGCCCAGCCCTGAACCCTGGGGGAATTCTGCTAATAACAGTAGTCCAAGAAGAGCAGTGCCCATTAATAACCATTCTCGTTTTCTCCCACTCAATCATACCTTTATCCATATCAGCAACTTGCCATTAATGCCACACTGCTCGAATTTATATTGCAGTGTTTTATGTGAAACAATATGAAAAGCTTTGCTGAAATCTAAGTATATGATGTCAAAATTATTTTTTGCATCCAGTTCCTTTGTTACTGTGTCAGTAAACAATCAGATTAGTCAGATAAGATCACCCCTTAACAAATCCATGACGTGGCTACGGTGTAACTGCATTACAGGTATACTCCAGTTATCGCTCAGGATATGTTCCTAGAAAATGGAGTGTTAAACAAAACAGTGCTATACAAGGTCATTCTAATACTAAATAAATTGAGATTCTTTCCTTATAACTTTTTTTTTTTTTACCTGAAAAATATAATACAGTAGCCCTTGGTCGACGACAGTTTGTTTTGTGACGATTCACAATACCAATGGTTTTGAAACTAGAAGGCCAAAAATATCAAAAAACCTATAAAACATTTCAAAGATGCACAACTATAAATACTGGATATGATGTAAAGAAATAGCACAGTCAATCAGTGATGAGAAATATCCGCATCTACCATCTAAGCCAATCAGGAATGAAGTGGCCAGAGATAAGAGGAGAGGAACGCTCCTCAATTCACTTGTTCATGTACTATTGTCGGGCCACTATTCTGCAGTGTCAATTTATGAGTTTTAATTAAAAATTGTTGATTGAATTAATAAAATAAGAGCCGCCATGGCTAGTGAGAGAAGTGCAGTAAAGCCGAGTGAATGTGAAAATGTCACTAAAAAGTCACGTAGATCTATCACGTTGGAAAAAAAAGATGGAGGTAATTCTTAGAATGGAAGGTGGTCAGACATGTCCTAATGTGTGTAGAAGTATGAAATTTTCTCCATCGATTGTGAGTACCATAATGAAAAATGCAGAAAAAATAAAGCAGTCAATGCAACATGCTACGGCAGTAAGTGTGACGTAAGTGAATTATAGCAGAAGGAAACTTTTAGAAAAAATAGAGAGATTGTTGTCATTGTGGGTGGATGACTTAAATGAAAAAACATTCCATTGACTCAAGCTATTATTACTGATAAAGCAAAGTCAATTTTTGAAGATCTTACGAAAAAAAGAGGGTGGTGACGAGACATTTTTAGGTAGCAAGGGATGCTTTATGCGATTTAAATCTCTGAGTAAGTGCCACTGTGTGAAATTAAGTGGCAAGGCAGTAATGCAGCTGCAGTATTTCCTGCAGAGTTACAAGTCATTTTACAGGAGGGTAATTATCTTCCTGATCTCATTTTTAATGTTGACGAGACCAGGCTTTATTGGAAGAAATTGCCATCACGAACCGTCATTACCCATGAAAAGCAGTCTACACCAGGTTTCAAGGCTGCAAAAGACAGGTTAACACTTCTGCTGGATGCATATGTCTTTGCACTTTAAAATTAAAGCCAACATTAGTGTACCATTCACAGACACCATGTGCTCTCAAGGACCTAAACAAAGCCATGTTGCCAGTCTACTGGAAATGGAACAAGAGGGCTTGGGGTGGTGCACAAACTATTTATGCCCTCCTGTGTTCCATTTTTGTCAAGAGAATAGTTACCAACCAAGGCTCTTCTCTTGGACAATCCTCCCTGGCCATCCTGGAAACCTCACGGAAGTCAGAACATCTCTGGATGTCAGTGTTGTTTACATACCACCAAACACCACTTCAGTTTTGCATCAATTGACTAGGGGCCAATAGAAACCTTTAAATCCTATTACCTCTGCCAAACCTTCATGGAAATGGTGACAGTTTTGGATAGGTCAGACAAAAATAGCAAGGATTATTGGCACTCATTTGACATTTTGAAGGGCATTAATAACATGAACGCAGCTTGGGAGGAAGTATCAGTGAACTGTTTGAATGGAGTGTGCCGCAAACTTCTCCCACAATTTATGCATGACTTCACAGGATTAGAGTCAATGGAGGACATTGTTGAAGACATTCCCGTCTCCAACTGCTCTGTTACATCTTCAGCCATAACCTAGTCCAACCTTGTGCCAGGCTGACACAAGGGGTGGGATTGGACTTGGTTACGGCTGAAGATGTAACAGAGCAGTTGGATAGCCATGGACAGCAGCTACCCAATGAAGGCTTGGAAGAATTGGCTGAAGAACTTAGCCAACAGGAGGAGAAAGAAAAAGATGAAGAGCCTCCTTTAAAATCTATGAATACAAGCGATCTACAGTGCATCCTTTCAGCCATGAGACCCTCACTGATGAGCTCTGTGAGATTGACCACGACTGGGAGCGCATCCTTTCAGCCATGAGACCCTCACTGATGAGCTCTGTGAGATTGACCACGACTGGGAGCAAAGTGCGAAAGTGAAAAGGAGCATAATTGTATCCATTGCCCCTTATTTTGAGATTCTCAAAGAAAGGAACAGGAAATCTCGAGAGTCAACCCTACATGCTTTCTTCACCAGGGACTTCATCAGAGAAGTAAAATCTCTGCATTACGTCACTATCAAAAAAGATCACTGCAGGGGCTTTACAGTGATGCTTGCAAAAACATTCGGTCTCAGCTTTGGATATATCAAAGTAAATATAAAAAATTTTATATATTTATTTAATTATATCTATTTTGGTTATTTTATACTGTATTACATTCATATTCATAAAAATACTGTTTTTACATTAATATCATTCATTTCAGAGCTTTAAATATAATAATATTATATTACTTTTGTAAATTTTGAGAGGGGCCTGGAATGCAACTCATTGATTTACATTATATAATTAGGTTCACACCAATTTTTTTTTTTTTGCAGCAGTTCCTTCAGAAACAAAACCACATTGTAAACCAAAGGCTACCTGTATACAGTAATTATGGATAGGTTAAACATAGACTAATACCATAACATACCTTTATTGAATAATGAATAAGTCATTTAAAGATTAATTTTTCTTGAAGTAGGAGTCAAGGGTTGCCCGTTTTCTCTCAAATTTCCTCTCATGAAGTAATTCTTGATAGCAAGAAATCATATCGAGAACACTTCTTTGCTTTGCTGCTTCGCTCCTGGTCAGGGTCATTCTTGGTGAACTGGTCCATGAGTAGGAGACTGGCGGAATTACTTAACAAGTACTGGTCGCTGTGGAAAAAAAGCCGCAAATTAGGGTTAAATTTGAACGTGTCTGCAATTCTGCCCAGACACGATAGGAGGGAGTATATGATGACAGCATTGTCGATCAGTTCGGCCCTGGAAAGATTGTGCAAGGCTCAAGGAGTAGAATTTTTTTTCAGCCTGGTCTGTACTTATTAACATGAGAGACTGCTTCTACGGGGATGGGATACACTTAAATAGAAAGGATGAGAGAATATTTGCTGATGCTATCAAGGCAGTGTTAGGTGGGTTGGAAAACTGCCAGCTTGGGGGGATACAAGGACTAATAGATTAACAGTAGCCACTGGCAGAGGTGAAAGTGATTCTTGCACTGCTTCTATTGGAATGAGCAGCAGCCTGGAAAACAAGATGCAGGGTCCAAATACAGATATATACAGTTATACCCAGTTATTTATTAACAGATAAAGTACAAATAAAAGTACAAAACCAGTAGCTTTCGGAACGCGTGTCCCTTTATCAACTGATAAGTTAATATAAAATTTTGAATACATTACAAGCCACATTTGCTTGTAATGTATTCAAAATTTTATATTAACTTATCAGTTGATAAAGGGACACGCGTTCCGAAAGCTACTGGTTTTGTACTTTTATTTGTACTTTATCTGTTAATAAATAACTGGGTATAACTGTATATATCTGTATTTGAACTATGGACCCCAGTACTCCAGGCCCATTCGTTACTAAGATGTAGGGTATTTCAGAGACTGCTGGGAGTCACTGCGATACAAGTAAACACATGGGTTGTGTTAGGGTAGCTAAGAATAGGAACAGGTGCATGTATACTTGCATTTACATCAATGCTAGGAGTTTCGTAAATAAATTTGATCAATTTGAGGTATTGCTCAAAACATCAAAGGCAGATATTGTTGGGATATCACAGACGTGGTGTCACACAGATATAAGGAATGCAGAACTGGAATTTGGGGAGTACAATGTGTACAGAAAGGATAGACAGAAAGGGAGGAGGAGTTATGCTATTAGTTAAGAAACACATAAAATCCAAGGAAGCGAAGCCAGTCGACATTGCTGAACAGTGCAGTGTCGAGTCAGTTTGGTGTTACATAAGCATTGGGAGATCAAAATTGAGAGTAGGAGTGTGCTATAGGCCTAATGACCCTGATGAGTATAATAAGAAACTGTACAGGGAAATAGAGTGGGCTAATAAATCAGAGAGTCTTATAATGGGGGATTTTAATTTCCCAGATATTGACTGGAATTTGTGGGTTGGTCACTCATGCACTAGCAAGGCTTTTGTGGATTTATTGGATGATTGTTTTCTACATCAGCATGTTCGGGAGGCAACTAGTGGGAGTAATACTCTTGATCTGGTTATCATTAGTGATTCTTCATGCATTAAAAATCTGTAGATAAAGGAACCACTAGGTGGCAGTGATCACAGTGTGCTGAAGTGAGATTTACTCAAAGAGGTAACTACCATCAGGGGTAAAGGGAAGGGTTTTTGCTTTCATAAAGGCGACTACGATGGTCTGAGACAGTATTTAACTTCTATACAGTCGGACCAACTGATGATGTTACCAACAGCAAATTCAAAATGTGACGCATTCAAAGAATTTATCTTGGAAACTACTAGGCTTTTCATACCAACTAAGGGGCGCCTCCGTAGCAAGATGGGCAGGAGAAGCAGTGTGTAGCACACGCTTCTTGATTAGACCGGGGTTCGAACCCATGCCCACCAAATGTGGAAAGATCAGAGAATGACCACCGCAAATCCCCGGAGCAATATGGCCTTAGTTGCTAATGCTCCTAAAAAAAAAAAAAACCAAACCATACCAACTAAGAAATATTGTTCAAGGTTTAGGCCTAAATGGATGTCAGATTAACTAATGAGACATATGGCAGAGAAGAAAAATGCATGGGATACATATAAATTAATGGATGACATGGAAGCCTATGATAGATATAAAGTGGACTATAACCAAGTCACAAAGGAGATTAGGCAGGCAAAGGCAGATTATGAGAAATCGTTGGCAAATAATGCAGAGAAAAACAGAAAAGAGTTCTTTACCTATGTAAACTCTAGAAGGAAAGGGATAATCAGATTGGTCTACTGGATATTGATGGTTCAACTGTTGATGATCCTGCTCAGGTGGCTAACAAACTAAACAAGTATTTTGCATCTACATTCACACATGGAGTTATTCAGGAAGGGGAATGCCAAAGGTGAAGTAAACTCGGGCAGTGAGCTAGATGATTTTGTAATAACTGAGAGGAAAGTGGAGGAGAAATTGTTGAGGATAAACATAAAAAAGGCACCTGGGGTGGATTGGGATCTGTCCAGTTATATTAAAGGAAGCAGCAAAGAAAATAAGCAATCCTTTAGCCATAATTATGAGAGCTTCTTTGGACTCAGGGGATATACCCATTGACTGGAGATTGCAAATATGACCTCAATTCACAAAGCAGGATCAAAGGCTGACAGAAATAATTATAGACCTGTGAGTTTAACTTCTGTTCCAAGAAAATTAATGGAGGCACTGGTTAAAGAAGCACTGCAGGATCCCCTCGACGTGGGCACCTGTACGTGGTGAGGGGACCTTCCAGTGACGCTGCTGGACTGGACTTCCAGACTAGCATCACTGGGATCCAACACCCACAGCCCAGGTTCCAGGCTTACATCAATGGAATCCGGCGTGTTTGCCGTGCGCTGCGAACCGTGGAAATTCGGAAAGGGGGATCCTGGTGGTTGAGGGGCCCAGCTTCAATACACCACTTTGGCCCTGCTTCGACAAGACGGGTGGTCCTGGAAGGCCCGGCTAGGATCAATCGGCTAGTAGGCTCGCCTGTGAGGGTCAACCGTGTCGATGCCACGCCCCTACCCTCATGGTCCGAGGGACAGGATTCAGGCTGGCGGCGGTGCGGGTATAGTGTCTGGGTAGCCCTGGCGTCCCACTCCCGAGCGCATTTATTGCATGCCGGGTAGTGGGCGTCCCTTTGGGCTCCGTGGTGGGTGGGGAGCCCGGGCACTGAACAATTTAAAAATCTTCATGAATCCTGATAAACATATTCCTTCAGGGGCCCCAACCCGGTCCCTATCTGAAAATAATGACGGAGAGGCAGATAGCATTATTGCTACAAAGAGGCAGCGAACCGAACTACCATCAGGGCCTGTCCCAAGGTTCTTAATAATGCATTCCACCAATGAAACACCGATTGGTAAAATGTCACCCTTTTTTATACAGAAAGGGTTGGATGGGTTAGCAGGTACACCCAAGTCAGTTAAGAGGCTCCGTTCTGGGGACCTCTTGATTGAAACAAAAAATGACAGGCAGTCTGAACATCTACTCCGAGTAACATCAATCGGAGGAATACCCATAACAGTGACGCCACACAGAACACTAAATTCATCGAGAGGTGTCATTTCGGAGTGGGACCTTCTCGACGTCACCGAGGAGGAAATCTGCTCCGAACTAAAACCACGGGGAGTTACTGCCGTCAAGAGAATCACTGCGCGAAGGGATGGGAAAATTGTTAAAACCAGGAGTGTTATCCTGACTTTTAACTCTCCCAAACCTCCTGATGAGATTAAAGCTGGATACATCAACTGTCCAGTACGTCCATACATTCCGAACCCTTTACGGTGTTTTAAATGTCAGAAGTATGGACATTCTCAAATGGCCTGCCGTGGAGTCCTTGCATGCGCCCGGTGCGGTGCAAAGGACCACAAAACAACAGCATGTTCAGCCACTAAACCCACCTGCATTAACTGTGAGGGAGAACATCCGGCCTATTCAAGGGCATGCCAGAGGTGGAAAGAAGAAAAAGAGATTCAACGGCTGAAGGCAGAGCTAAACATATCGTACCAGGAGGCAAGAAAAGCAGTGAAACCTCTTAACATCAAAAAACCTACCTACGCCCAGAAGGTAGCAGGGAGATGTTCGATTGGGACTCAGACGGACATGTCTGTCCCTCCAAAAGAATCATTTACTCCCATTGCACGTTATCTTTTAAGCTCCCAAAAACCTGCACAGAAGGACCAATCAGCTGCCACTCCTATATCGATACCTCCTAATGCTCCACAAGTAACAAAAGCAAAAGAAAAGAATAAGAAAGGGGAAGTAACACCTAGTACCCAGGAAAACATGGATGTCGAGCAGAAGGAGGTACATGATGAGTCAGTTTTGGAACTCTTCGCTGAGGAAGAAATGGACACAGGACAGCGTCCATACTTCCCCAAGAAAGAGAAATCCAAGACTGACAAAATTAAGCCCTCAGCACCTCGGAAGCCGCCTGATGGACCCACCAAGTCCAAATAATGGCTAAATTCCTACAGTGGAATTGTCGTGGATTCCGGCAAAATACTGACGACATCAAGGCACTCCTGCAAAAGCACAAACCAGTTTGCTTTTGCATACAGGAGACTTATTTAAAGGCAAATGATGACCCCACCATGCATAACATTACCATCATTCGTAAGGATAGAATTGTGGATGGTCCTGCCCACGGAGGAGTCGCAATCCTCGTCGGCAACCAGATCCCATTTCAGCCTTTGCAGCTTACAACTAGCATTGAAGCTGTAGCAATTCGCCTTACAGTGGGGTTCTTATTAACTGTCTGCTCTGTTTATTTGCCACCTGGGACTGACATCCCCCAGAAAGACCTTGATGATCTTATCATGCAATTGCCTTTCCCTTGTTTAATTCTTGGGGATTTCAATGGACATAACACTCTGTGGGGTAGTGCTGACATCAATGGAAGGGGACGAGTCATAGAGCATATGCTCACTGACAATGATCTCTCCCTCCTAAATGTGGGAACAAACACCTTCTTCCACATGCCTACCCGAACTTTCTCTGCCATTGATCTTTCTATCTGCACCCCTTCTCTCCTTCCTTCACTTGCTTGGGAGGTAGAGGAGAACCCATATGGAAGCGATCACTTCCCCGTGATAATCACCCTAACTAGTGGTAGACCGTGTCTTCCATTTAGTTTACCGCGGTGGAAGCTTGATCAGGCTGACTGGAATGCCTTTCAACATCTGGCAAATCTTGACATCGCTACAGTCAGTCAGGTGCCAATCAATGATGCAGTCGTGTATGTCACAGAAACAATTGTCCAAGCAGCTGCAATTGCAATCCCAAAATCATCTAGCCGGTTCCCACTATTTCCGAAACCTTGGTGGAATTCCGAATGCACAGCAGCAAAAAAAGCACAAAACAAAGCCTGGGGGATATTCCGCCGATATCCCACAACTGAAAATTTAATAACATTTAAACGTGCACGTGCGAAAGCACGTTATGTACGATGTCAGAGCCAAAGGAAATCTTGGATTCGTTTTACATCTTCCATAAATCAGGCTGCTAGCTCAAAAGTAGTCTGGGATAAGATCCGGAAAATGAAGGGAAAATATCCACCATGCCCTTCTGTGATCCTCGAGCATAATGGATGTCCAATTGCAGATCGAACTGCAGTAGCAAATACTCTAGGGGAAACATTTGCAAAAATATCTGCAATAACATCTTTTCCCACAGAGTTTTTGGCCCTGAAAGAGAAAAATGAGAAAAACCCCCTGAACTTCTATTCAAAAGGGCTTGAATCGTATAACAAGCCCTTTTCACAGGAGGAGTTAAATGCTGCACTCTTTCTCACGCACGCAAGTGCTGTGGGGCCCGATGACATCCACTACGAAATGGTAAAACACCTCACACCACAATGTAAGGATCACCTTTTAATTCTGTTTAACAGAATTTTTCTTAATAAACAATTTCCGGACTCCTGGCGGAAAGCAATCGTTCTTGCCTTCCCAAAACCAGGAAAGGATCCTAGCAATCCAAGTAATTATTGTCCTGTTGCTCTGACAAGCTGTTTGTGCAAAGTCCTGGAAAGAATGGTTAATGCACGCCTCGTATGGTATTTAGAAACAAATGGTCTGCTTTCCAGGACACAGTGCGGCTTCCGAAGAAATAGATCCACTCTGGATCATTTAATCCGATTGGAAACGTCCATTCGTGATGCTTTTATTAAATCCGAGCATTTGGTAGCAGTTTTCTTTGATATTGAAAAAGCGTACGACACAGCCTGGCGATTTGGAATTTTAAAAGACCTCTATAACTTTGGTCTTAGAGGTAACCTTCCTGTTTTTATTAAAAACTTTCTTTCGAATCGCCAGTTTCAAGTCCGTTTAGGATCCACCCTCTCTCGAGTTTTCTCTCAGGAAGAGGGAGTCCCACAAGGATCCGTTCTAAGTGTTACGCTTTTCGCAATCAAAATAAACTCTATCACAGAACAACTTCCACCCACTGTAAACAATGCCCTCTATGTAGACGACTTTGCTATATTTTGCAATTCATGCAATATGAGGGTCATTGAAAGGCAACTGCAGAAAACCATTGATCGTCTCACAGCTTGGTCTTTGGCTAATGGGTTCAGATTTTCATCACAGAAGACCGTTTGTGTACAATGTTATTTTGCCCAAGCCAGAATTGAGGCTTGGGCAAAATAACATCCCAGTTGTAGCAGAATTCAAATTCCTTGGACTTATTTTCGACAAAAAGCTGACATTTTTACAACACATTTGTCAGCTGAGGACAAGATGTGTCAAAGGGCTTAACATCCTTCGTGCCCTTTCATCAACTTCATGGGGCGCAGATCGTTCTACCCTTCTTCGCCTTTACCGAGCACTTGTCCGTTCCAAACTCGACTATGGGTCTCAGGTTTATGGTTCTGCTAGAGATAGTGCACTTCGGTGGTTAGATCCAATCCACCATCAAGCCATCCGGACAGCCACTGGAGCATTTCGCACATCTCCTGTCCAAAGCCTTTATGTTGAAGCAAATGAACCATCTCTGTCTCTTCGACGTAAGCAGTTGTCCTTACAGTATGCCTTCAAATTAAAATCCCTGCACGATCATCCCACGTGGCCATCCGTTTTTGAGCCACGCTGGGAAAACCTCTACAACACCCGTCGGACTGCCAACAAACCTTTTGGTATTCGCATCCAAGGGCTGCTGAATGAGCTCAACTTGTCGGTAGACAACGTTGCCCAGTCACCAAGGCAATTCTTTCCACCCTGGCATGCTTATTTTCCAACTTGCAACTTCTCCCTTAAGATCTGGGAGAAGGCTACGACACCGCCATCTGTCTACCAGCAACTCTTTGCATCACATAGGGCGTCTCCGTAGCCAGGTGGGAAGGAGCAGCAGTGCGCAGCACACGCTTCTTGATTAGACCGGGGTTCGAGCCCGTCACCACCAAATATGGAGGATGCGGAAAGGTCAAGGAATGACCACCGCATATTCCGGAGCAATATGGCCTTAGTTGCTAATGCTCCTAAAAACCAAAACAACAACAGCATCACATAGACAGCAGTATTCTGACTTTCTGCCAATCTATACAGATGGCTCAAAGTTAGAATGTCATGTGGGGTCTGCTGTTGTGCTCCCTCACAAAACATTATCCTATAAGATCCCACAAGAAACTAGCATCTATACTGCTGAGTTGCATGCAATACAATCAGCCCTAGATCACATTAAAAATCGCGACTACCAGAGGTATATGATTTATTGTGATTCATCAAGCGCGTTACAGGCTCTGGTATCGGTGAATTTTAACCCTCATCCGATCCTGTCCAGGATCCGGCAGATTCTTTTTTCTCTCATAGAATTGGAATATGATATTCGTTTTTGCTGGATCCCAAGCCACATTGGGATCCGGGGAAATGAATCGGCTGATGCCGCTGCTAAATCAGCCATTTCCCTGGATAATCATTGTCTGTCAGTCCCCTATACAGACTACAGGCAAATAATACGTTCTAAATTACTCTCCCAATGGCAAGATTCTTGGCACGGACAGGCCACAAATAAATTACATCGTATTAAGCCTGTAATTGCGCAATGGCAGTCCAGTCTACGCAGGGACCGAAGAGAGGAAGTTGTTCTTGCTCGGCTCCGCATAGGTCATAGTCATCTAACGCATTCCTAATTGCTGAGGGCGGATGACCCGCCTATGTGCGAGATATGTAACGTAATTTTAACCGTCAATCACATTTTTGTAGAATGTCCTGTTTTTATTGAAGCACGACGCTTGTGTTTTACTGATTTTAATAATTTGACTGAGCCATTTACACTCAGTCAGATAATATGTGACAGAGACAATATGTCTGACGTTTTTAACTTTTTACAATTTATTAATGTTTATACAAAGATCTAAGTTTTATGCTTTTACTTTTATACCTTTTTAAACATAATAATTAATTGTTTCACGTGGTAGCCTTTGCTACCAAAATGTTTAATAAGATTTTAAATTTGTCTTGGCGCATTATGGCCTTAGCTGCCAATGCGCCATTAAAAACCAAACCAAACCAAACCAAACTGCAGGATCATCTAGACAAGACTTCAGTTATAGCTTGGACATAGCATGGTTTTGTTAAGGGAAAGTCTTGCCTGACCAATTTGATTGGATACTGTGATGCAGTCACAAAAGAACTGGATGCAGGGAATAACTTTGATATTATATATTTGGATCTTAGAAAGGCTTTTGATACTGTTGCACATGGAAGACTGCTGCACAAATTGGAGCAGTGTGGCATTGGAGGCAAATTGCTGCTATGGATAAAGGGGTGGTTGAGGGGGAGAAGACAGAGAGTGATAATCAATGGACACTGCTCATCGTGGACTAATGTTATTAGTAGAGTTCCTCAGGGTTCAGTGTTGGGTCCATTATTGTTTTCTGTATTTATAAATAATATTGATGATGGTATATCAAGCTTAATGTCCAAGTTTGCAGACGATACAAAGTTTGGTAGGGTTGTTAAGGACACTACTGACAGTATGCTGCTGCAACAGGATCTTGAAAGGTTGAGCAGATGGGCTGAGAGGTGGCAAATGAAGTTTAACATTGACAAATGTAAAGTACTACATATGGGAAACAGTAACCCCAGAGTAACGTATCAACACTGTGGTACTACACTGACAGTGGTAGAGAATGAAAAGGACCTAGGGGTAATTGTGCAGGCAGATATGAAGTTTACTGAGCAGTGCAAATGGGCTGCAAGAGTAGCTCATGGTGTCTTGTCAATGATATACAGGAATTTTTTTCTAGCAGGGTTAAGAAGGTGATTATTTCCTTGTATAAGGCAATGATCAGGCCACACCTTGAGTACTGTATACAGGTCTGGAGGCCTCGTTTCAAGAAGGATGTAGAGCTGCTGGAACGAGTACAGAGAAGGGCAACAGGATTAGTGAATGAAACAAAGGGTTGCTCTTACAAAGAAAGGCTTAAGTTTTGCAAATTACAGTGTCTAGAGACTAGGCACCGGTGAGGTGATCTGATAGAGGTGTATAAAGCCTTGAATGGTTTGAGCATGCTCAATGCTGATGGGATTTTTCCTCTTGCTCAGAATAATCACCTGAGATGGCATAAATTCAAATTGAGGAAAGACAGGTGTAGCATAGATGTACGGAAATTTGCCTTTAGCCAGCGGGTAGTTGGTTGGTGGAACAGACTTCCATCCCTTGTTGTGGAAGTTGATAGCCTAAATAAATTTAAGGCTCAGCTGGACGTGGTTTTTTTTTTTTTTGCATAAGCTTGCTTCCTTGCATCATATGCCTCTACTAATGATTTGGGAGATTGTAGCAGTACTACCACTGAGGAATTCTGTGGTGAGATTTCTCACTGGTGTTTCCTTCTCTGCATCTGTGTCAATCTGTTTCAATTTTTTGTTTCAATCTGTATGCACTGCTTTGCTATCTCTTGGAGTTCATCATTGGTAAGACTCTTACCATGAGACATCAGTAATTCCTCAACATCATCCATGTTGACATCCTTAATTCCTGCTTTACAGGCTAGTTCAGTGATGTTTTTGTTGACTGCTTTCTCACCACATCCTATAAATTTGTTGCACACTTCTGGCCATAGCTTCTTCCACACTCCATTCATTCAGTTTTGAGTCACTTTGTGCCAGGCTGCTGTGATATTGTCTGTAGCATTCATGATGTATTTTCCAAAATTGCCTGATGGTTTGTTTATCTTGACGATCTGTTTCGTCTACGAGCTATCTGAATGTAATAGGCCTTAAAATTTGATACGACTTCTCGTATCAAATTTTATACGAATTCTTGGGACGGCCTGGGGCATTATCGAGCAGCAACATTGCCCTTGATTCAAGGTTGTGCTCTTCATAATAGTGCTCTACTGCAGGACACAAATATGAAACAAACCACTGTTGGAAAATATCAATCGTCATCTAGGCCTTCTTGTTCGATTTCAAAATCACCAGCTTCTAATTGCCTCAACACTTGCAGTTTTACATTCAAGGAAATGCTTTTCCTCAGCACCTTAGATGCATTATTAGCACTTGCAGTTGTATAATGTGTAATAGAAATAAAAATATTTATGCCAAAATAAGAATGTACACAGGCGATTGTGGTAGAACTTGAGATAAGAGCTTGAAAAGAATGCTGATTGGCTCTGAGCTGCAATGCAGTAGCGGGTTAAGGCGAATGAGATTGAATCCATTCATGTAGCCAATCCAAGTGCTTCACACATATGTATGTCTGTATGTCTGACACACTCGGATTGGCCTGCAACTTCAAGTGCATTTTCAGCATAATAAATAACATAAAAAAATAAATTTTAAAAAATTTATGCCAAAATAAGAATGTGTGCACAGGTGATTGTAGCAGAACTTGAGGTAAGAGCTTGAGAGGAAAGTTTGATTGGCTGTGAGCTGCAACGCAGTAGTGAATTAAGGCCAATATGATTGAATCCATTCATGTAGCCAATCCGAGTGCTTCACACACACATCATCATCATCATCATCATCAGCCATTTTCAATCCACTGCAGGATGAAGGCCTCTCCAGCAACTTTCCAGTTCCTTCTGTTTTGAGCACTGGCCATCCATTTACTACTCAAAAACTCATGAATTTCATCTATCCATCTCCGCCTTTGTCTTCCAGGTTTTCTTCTAGCTCCTCTTGGGTACCATTCTGTTATTTTCTTAGTCCATCTGTCATCATGTCTTCGAGCTATGTGTCCTGCCCAAGACCATTTTAGTTCTTTAGTTTTGATAAGAATGTCCTTTACTTGAGTTTGCTGCCTAATCCATGTGTTTCTCTTCTTATCTAACAGTCTGATTCCCAATATAATTCGTTCCATTCTTCGCTGTGTAGTTCTCAGCTTCTCTTCCATTCTTTTGGTGAGTGCCCAAGTTTCACTTCCATAAGTCATGGTGGGGAGTATACATTGATTCATTATTTTACGTTTCAGACAAACTGGGATATTGCTCTTCAGTATGTGACTATATTTCCTGAATGCTATCCATCCAAAATTTATTCTTCTCTTGACTTCCAGCCATTTATCATTATTACAGCTAATAACTTGTCCCAGATAAGTATATGACTCCACCTTTTCAATTACTGCTCCTTCAATCATTATTTCCCTTTCCGTGGCATACTTGTTCATCATTACTTTTGTTTTAGCCATATTCATCTTTAGTCCAAAATCCTTACTAACTGTGCATAACTGATTAAGATTTTCCTCTAATTCTTTGGGATTGTGGCTTATGACCACAATGTCATCTGCAAATCGTAAATGGTTTAGGTACTCTCCGTTCACATTGACTCCTTTCTGTGACCAGTCTAATCTTCTGAAAGCTTCCTCAAGGGCAGCAGTAAACAGCTTCGGAGATATTGTGTCTCCTTGTCGAACTCCTTTCTCGATTTTAAATTTGCTACTGTCTTTGTCTAGTCTAATAAAGGATGTAGCACTCTCATATATTTTCTTCAAAATCATAATATATGGAGTATCTATGCCTTGTCTTTCCAGTGCCCGAAACATTGCCTTATGCTGTATGGAGTCAAATGCCTTTTCATAATCCACAAATGCCAGGCATAATGGTGTTTTATATTCATTTGCTTTCTCCATTAGCTGTGATATTACGTGAAGGTGATCCATAGTTGAGAATCCTGTCCTAAAGCCAGCTTGCTCTTTCGGTTGATTCTCATCAAGTATTCTTTCTAATCTGTTAGTAATGACCCTTGTGAACAACTTGTAGATATGGGATAACAAGCTAATTGGTCTATAATTTCCAATTTCTGATTTATCTCCTTTCTTATGCAGCAAAACTATGATTGCATTATTCCACTGCTTAGGCATCACACCTTTTCTAATGCACTTTGTGAAGAGCCTTGCCAGTTTTTGTGTTATGTCTCTTCCTCCCAATTTTAACAACTCTACAGTAACTTCATCTTCCCCCGGGGCTTTCCGATTCTTCATTTTCTTCAATGCATGTTCTACCTCATCAGGAAGAATATCGGGTATGTCGTATGTGTTGCTACTTTGCAATCCATCTTCCCCACTGCTGGTATCATTCCCTCGCTCCTTGTATAATTCTCTATAGTAGTCTTCTGCTATTTGAATTATGCCTTCTCTGCTGTTTATAAGTACACCATCGCTATTCTTCAGTTTCAGTATCATTTGTCTTTCTGTATTACTGCTCATGGCTGCTGATTTAAATCCTTTGTTTTCCCTTAATGCTTGTTCTACTTTTCTTGTGTTAAATCTTCTTATGTCCTCTCTGAGTCTCTTTCTAATGGCTTTGCATAACTCAGTATACTCAATTTTCTCCCTGTCAGTGTTTTTCTTGCTCTTCATTTGTCGTCTTTGGTTCATCATGACAAGTGTTTCTTGACTAATTTTTTCTTCTTTGGATTTCTGTTTCCCTATAGGTTTCTTGGGCTTTATCACTTTCAGAAAGTTGTAATATTCCTCGTCAATATCTTGGTCCTGAGCAGTCTGCAGAAGCTCAAACTTGTTCTTAAGTTCCAGTACGTACTGCTTTTTCTCCTCCTGTTATTTCAAAGACCTTTGTATTATTTACTCGAGTCAGTTTTTTCCTTTTCTTTCCTACATCTATATCAAGTGTACATCTTACCATTCTATGATCACTTCCAACATTTACCTTATTCAGGACGGTAACATCCTTCACAATATATCTTCTGTTAGTGAGGATGAAGTCGATTTCATTAGTTGTTAATCCATTTGGACTCTTCCATGTCCACTTCCTGTTCACCCTTTTCTTGAAAAAAGTGTTCATTACTGACATTCCTTGAGATTCTGCAAATTCCACAAGTCTTTCACCTCTTTTATTTCTTTCACCAATTCCAAAATTTCCTATAGTTCCTCTTTCTGCGCTGTTTTGCCTTTTTCCAACCTTAGCATTGAAGTCTCCCATGATAATAGTGTAGTGGGTTTTCTGCTCATCTACAAGACTCTCAATTTCAGTGTACATTTCTTCAACCTCTTCATCATCATGGCTCGATGTTGGTGCATAAATCATTATAATCTTTAGCTTGTACCTCTTAGAAATCTTGAGTATTAGTCTTGACACCCTTGGTGATGTACTTTTGAATTCCAAAATGTTGTTTTTAAAATCTTTATGGACCAGAAACCCAATTCCACCTTCACTCCTTTCACTGTTTCCATTGGTGTACAGCAGATTTCCACTTGATAAACTTATAAGTGATTCATTTCTTCTTCTTGTTTCAGCCAAACCGATGATATTCCAATTCACATTTTCTAATTCCTTTTCCAGTTCTAATATTGACATTTTGACCACACACACATATGTGTGGTCAAAATGTTAATATGGTTAACTACTTTTTTTTGTATATATATATTTGACTTTTTTATGAATAAAGAAAACTTAAGGTGTGAATAAAAATATATGTAATATCGTCACATAACATTACATAGTGTAAGGTATGTTTGTGTCTAATGGCTCCTGGGATTTCTCCCATCTCTGCAGGTGTACATTGTATCAGGCCAGAGATTTGAAGGTGTATTGGGTCATGTGCAGTATATTGTGTTGTGCCCTTTGTTCTTCCAGTCTATTAGCCACCAAGCCCTTAGTGGGACCCAACATTACCACATCGTGCTACGGGGAGGCTGACCGGGTGTACCACTGATGCTAGAGTACTCTGGCAGGTCCTTCCACCTACTTTCCTGGGATTTCAGAAGCTAGGACCGCATTTGAGAATGAGCTGATAGGTCAGGCAATAATTTTGATGTATTTAGATTTAGACCTGTGAGGTATGGAGGGGGGAAAATGTTGTGTAAAAGAATAATATGGGGATGGTGGCCACTGCAGACAGTGTGGCATGCCCAATGCCTCACCCGAGGAAAAAGTGGGATGGCAGAGGGATGAAAACTACCCTCCACCCCAGGAAAAAAAAGGTGTAAGAGAAAAGTAAGGGGGAGGCAGAAGACTGGAGGGTAGGAAATAGAAGGAAGGGGCCAACGGGGAAGATGGCCCCCTGCAAACAGTATGACATGCCCAATGCCTCATCAGAGGGAGGAGTGGGGTGGTGGGGACAAAAAACCACTCCACACAAAAAAAAAAAAAAAAAATAGAGAGACCCCGCTAGTGCAGGGTAGGTACAGCCAGCACGAGTCAGTAAGAGCCGACAACTTGGTGGAAATCAGAGTGGAGGCTCCAGCGGCATGATTGCTGTTATGGTGGATAGGTCATGTTCGAGAAGGTCTAGTCCAGGTGTCATCATTGGGGCTCCATTCGGTGACTGTGTCACATCCAGACTGAAGGCTGGTCCAGTAGTCCATGATAATAAATGAGTGGAGAGATCAAAACCCGGAGTCCAAGATAGGGTGGTCAAGTCCAGGGACTGATGTTAGGTCTCTTCTTGATGAGATGTGTCACGTCCAGTGGGGAGAAGTTGGTCCAGGAGTTGATGAGGAATTTGTCAAAGTATGTGAGAACCCTGTCCTTCCATCTACTTTCCTGGGATTTCAGTGGCTACGACCAATTTGAGAATGAGCTGATAGGTCGGGCAATAATTTTGATGTACCACTTGTGTTGTCTTGTCCAAGTGGGGAGACCAGTCGACTACTCGAAATGTGAAGGGTCAAGTTTTGTTCTGTACTCTGGATGGTTTGTTGGTCAAGTCTTGTGCAAGTTTGGTCCGAGGCATTAGCAACCTAGGCTCAGCGATGTGCAGTAACAGTTGGCAACCATGGTGTTTGACCTATTGATTCGGATACTATGGTGGTGGTAGCACTTTCTGCCTGGTGAATAGGTCCATTGCAAATTGAATGAAGGCTCTGTAAGTTTCTTCATTCTGTAGGTTGAAGTGTTCTTAGTTTTGGTAGTTGAAGTGTAGTTTATTTATTAGGCTCCTCCTTAAGTCCTCGTAGATTTCACAGCTGTGGGCAAGGTGCTCACACGTCTGATCCTCTCCACAGTGGCAGCGGGGGTGAGTCTGTAATTCCGAAGTCGTAATTTTTTCTGGAAGGAGCCATGTCCAGTGAGGTGGTAGGTATTGTAGAGTCCTGGTGAAAACCAGCCAGGTGTGAAGGGGTAAGAGGCCCTGACATCCGGGAGGAATCTTTCAGTGACAGTGCCTTTAGTTGTGATCTGCCATCTTTCTTGCCAGGTGTCCGTTAGGTGTTCATTAAATCTCTTCTTTTAGGTGTTTCTATTATTTGCTGGGTCAGTGGTGAATCCGGCATAGGTAACTGCTCTTCCTTTGGACAATTGGTAATGCAACCCATGACGAACAACCTCCAGGTCCAGGGGAAGGGATCCAGTGAGGACCTGGAGCACATGGTGCTGACAGTGCAACAGACACGCGAGGACAGGAGGAGAAGAGAGTGCTGGATAGTTTTTAGGCACGATCTGTTTACAGCTGTATTGGCCTTCTTGTACCAGACTCCGGAGGCATAAGCGATAACCGGGATAAAAACTGCCTTATAGAAGAGGAAGAGTGTTCTCTTCTTCAAGCTCCAGTCTTTCCGGGCAACACTTGAGACTTGGGCTTCCTGATCCTAATCCTGAGTTGGTCTAGATGAGAGGTGAAGGAGAGCTTTTATCTAAGATCAAACCTAGATATTTAAGCTCTGTTTTTAGTTTGACTGTGACACCATTGACTTTGATTTGGGATGGTCTCAGATCAAGGGTACCCTTTAGTAGGATCGAATTGGTTTTCTCTGGAGAGATCTTCAGGTTGTTATGCTTTGCCCAAGCTTGAAGGGTAGAGATGGCCTAGTTGGCAGTTGCTTCCAGTTGGGCTCTGTTATTGGCAGAAAAGAGCATGACCAGGTCATCTGCATAGGCCTGGGTCTGTACATTGTTGAGTTTGGTGTTCAAGAAATTGTCCAGCACCAGATTCTAGAGGAGAGGCCCGCAGAACAGACCTCTGAAGGCATCCCCTGAAGACTGGTCTAGTAAAAAATTTAATTTCACAAGTTGCAAGAGTGCTATAAACGAGAAACAGCACTAAAAGCGCTAACTGGGGTATGCCTGTACTGTCTAAGGTAATATGGTAAAAGTACAGTGAAACTGCTCCATTACGAACTTATATTTAAGTAATTTCTCTATATTATGAACATTTTTGCACAACTTGAAACAAAATTAACCCCATATAGCAAAGTTTGCACTCTCTCTCTCTCTCTCTCTCACAAAATTTTTAAAAAATTAGCAGTAACTCTAATGCAAACTATAATTACCAGCCTATCAAAACAATGGATGGGAGGAGCTACACCTGACAATCACTCCATCACACCATACCTCGGCAATGATTGATCAGAAAGGGTGCCATATACTAAAGATTAACTAGGTTTTCTAATAAATTTCAGGTAAATATAGCTAAAAATTTTGCAATAAATGGGACAGATTTGTAAATTTATATTTAATTTCAATTGCACACTTTGAGTAGTTTTTACCATTGCAGGAACATGTCAAAGCAAAAGTGTTTAGGTGTAAATGATAAAATCGAGATTCTTCATGAAATTGACCAAGGTTTCAAGAAAAAAGATATTGCTTGGAAATAGACCAAACAAGAAACAAATTAAGTTGTGTGTATATAAAGATGTTGATAAAGCTGTTCTAAAATGGGTGAAAATAATATGTGAAAAGAATATGCCAATATCAGGTCCGATAATTAAGCAACATGCTCTGAAATTTGCAGTCTTTTGGATATACAGAATTTAATTCTAGCACAAGGTAGAGCTACATAAATTTAAGAAGTGCTACAGAACTGTGGAAAGGTTATTTGTGGAGAATGTTGATGTAAGTGAAGAAGATTGCAATAGTTGAAGGAACAAAACCTTAAAGATTTTGGAAGAATATGAACCTAAGGATGTTTTTAATGCTGACCAAATGGTAAAGCCTTTCTTTAAATATCTGCGTAATAGAACACTTGCTTTTAAGAATGATAAATTTTTTGGTGGAAAACAAAGCAAAGAAAGAATCACTGTGCTAGTTGGAGTAAATATGATAGGAAGTGGAAAAATTAAGACTTTTATTCATTGGAAAATCAAAAAACTCAAGATGTCTTAGAAGCACAAAGGTCACTGGAAGTTGACTGCACCTTTAATAAAAAAAAAAAAAAAAAAAAAAAAAAAAGCACGGATAAGTGATATTTTTGAAGAATGGATATTAAATTATAAATTACCAGAATGGATATTAAAACTAGATAAGTGTATGACTGAAAAAAGAAAAAAAAAAAAAAAAATGTTGATTATTGATAACTCTGGCACATTCTGCCAATATTTCTGCCAAACTTAAAAGTGTGAAGTTGTTTTTACCACCACTTACCACACAAACATAACATCAAAACTCCAGCCAATGTACCAAGGCATTATTAAAAATTTTAAATTTCATTATCAAAAGGGTATATCAATGAAGATTATCAATGCATTACAAGAACGTAGAAACCTAGAAGTTACAAGAAACCTTAGAAATTGCATTTCTGAATTGGCAAAAGTTTGGACAAATGATGTGAGCGAATACAATGTTCAAAATTGTTTTTCGAAAAGTGGGATTTGCATTGACTGCAGAAGTTGAACAACAATGGAATGAACAGATCTGACTACAACAGAACATCCAAATGAAGTTGAAATACTGTTGAACAGTGTTAGGCACAACCATGATCATGAAGTAATCAATGACAATGCCAAAGATGCATCAGAAAAGCTGACGTGAAGAAATAATTCCTTTTTTTTTTTTAAATTTGTCTCAGTCTACAGTTTGTGAAAATGTTCCTGATAGTGTTTTTCATTCTCTGAATAAAAGGTTTTCTTTAAGAATAAGACATTTTTTAATTGTACGGCGCAAAATAAAATTACCAACTTTTTTCATTTGTAATACTTACCCACAATAATTGGGTAAATTTTTAATGTAAATAACTATGTTCTCGAGATAAAATATATTGAAATAAATGTACATTCGCGTTTGTTTTTATTTTCTAATTAGGTGACAATTTCCAATGAAAAATTTCTCTATGGAGAATTTTCTCGCTGGATTTATCGAATTCATTATAGGGAAGTTTCACTGTATTTATATTTTTTTACATAAAATCAGTTTATTTCATTCATTTTGAAAGAGATAAACTGATTCATTGAATCAGTTTTTTCATTGATATGGAATGATTCAATTTATTAACCTCAATGGAATTATTCAATTATAAACTGATTCATTGAATCATTGGGGTTTATTATATGTATATAAAATTTGTTTTTTAATTAAACATTAAGGTTTAAGTGTTCCCTGGGAAAATTTCTAGTAGGCTAACATGACTGGTTCTGGCTCTGGTGCTGGTTTACGCTTGTCCCAGAAAATCCTTTTGAAACAAAACCAACACAGCTAATTAACTGGACTGCTTCTCTTTACATTTGTCAACAACACTTCATTTGCCACCTCTCAGCCCATCTGCTCAACTTTTCTGGATCCTGTTGCAGCAGCATACTGCCATTAGTATCCTTAACAACCCTGCCAACCTTCGTATCATCTGCAAACTTGGACATTAAGCTTGATATACCATCATCAATATCATTTATAAATACAGAAAACAATGGACCCAATACTGAACCCTGAGGGACTCCACTAATAACAGTCTAGTCCACAATGAGCAGTGTCCATTGATTACCACTCTCTTCTTCTCCTACTCAACCATCCCTTTATCCATAGCAACAATTTGCCTCCGGTGCCACACTGCTTCAATTTGTTCAGCAGTCTTCCATGTGCAACAGTATCGAAAGCCTTTCTAAGATCCAAATATATGATATCAAAGTTATTCTCTGCATCCAGTTCCTTTGTGACCACATCATAGTATCCAATCAAATTGGTCAGGCAAGACTTTCCCTTAAAAAAACCATGGTGTGTCCATCCGAGCTATAACTGAAGTCTTGTATTGTGTCAGTGCTATTGGGCCAAGGGTGCCAGTATTTCTGAAACAGTGGACTTTGTGAAATGCTCATGTGCTGTAGTGGTGAAAGTGTATCAAGACTGGACAAATGGGATAATTTTGATGACCCAATGTGCCAATCGTGGAGCCCCATGCGCCATTGATCCTAGAGGTGAACATCAGCTGAAATGGTTGGTCAGGACCGATCGGCGCACTACTGTTGCTCAACCGGCCGTTCAAATGAACCGTGGGGCCACTAGAAAGGTCTCCAACACGACATTGCAGCGAACCCTATTGCGCATTGGGCTCCAGAGCAGATGTTTGGTGACAGCACCCATACTGATGGCCGTTCATGGCAAACAACGTTGTCAGTTTGCACAGCAATACCTACACTAGACCCCGGCCGAGTGGCAACGGGTGGTCTTCTCTGATTAGTCACAGTTTCTTCTCCACAGAGTGGATGAATGGTGACGTATTAGGCGTGAAACCTCCGAGAACAAACACACGGACACGATTGCTGGCAGAATGCAGGCTGGTGGGGGGGGGGCTTTATGATCTGGGGAATGTTTTCATGGCATGGTTTGGGTCCGCTGATACCTCTGGAGGACACCCTGAATGCAAATGGTTACCTATCGATCGTCGCCAATCAGGTACACCCATACATGTTGATCGTGTTCCCTGGGGGCGATGGTATCTATCAGCAAGACAATGCACCGTGCTATGTCGCCAGAATTGTCCGTGAGTGGTTTCAGGAGCACGACGAAGACTTCAAGCTACTCCCTTGGCCACCGAATTTCCCCGGATCTTAACCCAGTTGAAAATCTATGGGACCACCTTGATCGACACATCAGATGGATGTATCCTCCACCAAGGAACCTACAGGAACTCCAGGGTGCACTGCAGTCTGCATGGTCACAGATACCCGTAGCAACCTTCTGCGGACTCATACGAGAAGCTATCCAAAGGTGCGTCTGCCTCCTAGCAAACAATGCTCCTGCTCAGAAGGTTGATCGCACAGTGGACTTTGTAATCAAGGTGTGGTTTTGAAAATATGCAATGCCGACTGATTTGCTTGATCTCTCACCGTCAACATTCTTCCTTTTCCCTAAAATGAAGAAGCCATTATGGAGCCACAGATTTCATTGATGAGATAGTAATTAATGGAAGCCTAAATTTCTGCTCACGGTGGGGAATTCTATTTGAGAACCTGAAAGAGCTTATGCACAGATGGGAAAAAATGTGTAGCTTTAGAAGGTAGCTGCATAGAGAAGGTTGAAATTGCCATTCAAATTCCTAACTCAAATATTTCTAAGTGAGAGTAAACACTTATTAACTGCCTTTTGTAGGCTAACCATATACTGCATATCATAGCTGAAGCTAAGTATAGATTTTTTTATATATAAATTTAGACTTAGGAGATGCAATTTGAATAAAATAATGTTAATAATAGTTTAAAAATATTTTATTTTAGGAACTTAAGAGTAGGATTGTTCGTTTGAAAGAGTGGTATAATAAATACCTTAAACAAGAACAACTAATGGTAGAAAAACAGAAAATCAGCCAGAAGAAAAGGAAAGATGAGGTCTAAATCTGAGTTTAATCTGTTTATTAATATCTGTTTAATATAAGTTGAATTTAAAAATATATTAACAACAAAATATTAAAACAAGCCAAATCGGAAGAGCCCTAATTAATATTAATACTAATGGTTTGTAAAATAATTGTTGAAAGAACTTGGGTACATAAAAAATCCAGTTAAAGATAATTCTTTAATAATAATCAGTATTTTAAACGGTGGACTAAAAAAATAATTATATATATATATATACATATATATATACACACACACACACACACACACATATACAGAATGTATCATAACATGTGGGACCCACTTCAGGGATGGATTTGGATCTAAAAACAATAAAAAAACATTCATGTAAACATAGGTCTGATTTTGCCTTGTTTCTGAGTTACAGCCATTTTTGTGTTCCAGCGACTATCTGCTGGTGTTTACAGAAAATGCTCAAAAGTTCCAGGTGTCTCTTGGATTTTCTGGCAGCCTTGTCCCACACATTGGCAAAGCATTTCAATGTTGTCAATTGGTGTGGAATAAACAATAGCTTTCAAATGGCCCTACAAGTAAAAATCAAGTGGATTCAGGTCTGTAGAGCATGCAGGCCAGGCAGTGGGTCCTCACAACCTATCCATTTATTAGGAATCTATAACACCAAAAAATTTCTGGTGACACAGCTAAAATGAGGTGGAACACCAATGTGCATAAACCACATGCAGTGAATGACATCGTGTAATTTCTTCCAACAACTCATTTAAATATTTTCTTAAAATACTGCAGTGAGATGCCCCTGTTAATCTCCCAGGCAGAACAATAAACCTGATAAAATTGTTGCCATTTATTTCTGCTCATACATTCATTCTGAATTGTTACTGGTGTCTTGATTGAATAATGACATGCAGATTTTCTTCAACCCATCAAATGAGTGGTGTGAAAATTGACCATACTATCTCTAGAAAATCAAATTCATTAGTAAATAACACAGCAGTTAGGAAATAGTGATCAAGCACACATCTGCATAAACAGAGTATAAAACGCTTCTCATGGTGGGAAGTCAGCTTCAGAAGTCCTTGTACTCTCTGAAGATGATATGGCTAAAGCTGTTGGTCCCATAAAATTCTCAACACAGTCAAATGAAGTGGAAGCCTAATTTTCTGTTCAAAGTGATGAATTTTATTCAAGAGCCTGAAAGCTTATCCACAGATGGGGGAAAATGTGTAGCTTTTCTGCTGTTGTTATCCTTTACGTGCTGTCACCATCACTTTCTTCAACATGATTGAGGATCTTTTCTTCCAAATCAACAGTTCTAGTGCTGGTCTGTCTACAGCCATTGATTTTTACATGTATTCTCTGAAAGGTCTTCTTATTTGGAACAGGACGATTAGGAAAGTTTTCTGCATACAGATGTCATTTCTTGGCTACATTGCATTTAGTAAGTTTATACATGAGATGCATGTCTGCTGTCTCTTGATTTGAATAAGCCTCCATTATCACAGCAAATGCACAGCATCAAATGTAGTGCCCTTAGCAGAAGAACTAACTGAAATCACTCAAAGAACATTACAGGATCTTGTTTACATAATTACAGCAAGGCCCTCTTAAGATATCATGCGTTGTTTGTAAACAGTTGAATGGAGCCAGCTATGCTAACTCAATTTGTGGAAAGAATTACTGGAACACAAAAAATGCCTGTAACTCAGAAGCAAGGTGAAATCAGACCTATGTTTACATGAACTTTTTTTTATTGTTTTTAGGCCCTAAATCCATCCCTGAAGTGAATCCCATGTTATGATATGCCCTGTATAGCTACACCTTTCGCCTTTTACACTAAAACACTTTGTTAGCCCCCACATCCTTTATGATAAATCCTTATAGCCCTCTAATTGAAAAATTATTTGAAAACCTACAAGGAGTGGCCAACTTGCCAACAACAAATTTAAGTTCAAGAAAAGATGATAGAATCTAACAGTTTCAGAGAAGGAGATGTCACATCACAGTTCTTGATATATATATATATATATATACAGTAAACCCCAGATATTCGCAGGGGTTACGTTCCTGAGAAATGCCGCGAATACCGAAAACGCAAATACTGAGTTATGGCTCCCATAGTAATAAAGGGGTTCCGTTCCAAAGTATGAAATATATAAGAAAAACTAGTCTAAAATTTTGTCTATGTATTATATGTACCTTCATAATATGACTATATACATAGACAGTACATAGTGAAATGCAAGCATATGGCATCGAAATGAAAATAAGAAACAATTTAATATTAAATGTAATATTTATTAGAAATTTCAAACAAATCTTTCAAACCAGCGTCTTTGCTGGCTAAAAAACCTATCCCGCCAGTGCTATCACCAGTTTCGCTAAAGCGTTGATAAGGAGTTTTGCGTTTTCACGAATGATGAGTGAATTTAACGGAATTTTATTTTGAGTTCGGTCTTCTATCCATAGATTTAAAGCTTTTTCCATTTTTTCTAATTTAACATCACGAGTTACAGAGCAAATTTTTGAAGCAATTAGCGCGTTTTCACAGACACTACGGTGGATTTTTTCTTCCGATTTCTTGATTGATCGTACCGTTGACTCATTGATTTTATAATGTTTTGCCACTGAGGAGACACTTTCACCATTAGAAATTTTATCTAATAACTCAATTTTATTCGCTAATGTCATCACCTTCTTTGATATTTTCACATTTCTCTTGTTATTCGTAGTCATATTTTTGTAGGGGTTAGAAAGAACTTGTCCACAATAAAGTCACTTTCTTCCATTAACACACTCGAAAAAGTCTGTTTTACACTGCAAAACGGTAGATTTATCACTTTTGTAAGCATATCAATTTATAAATTGATAAATTTATTCAATTTATAAGCATATAAATTAAAAGCAAACGACGAAACCTTCCATAACAAGCGCATAACACATATTGAACAAGGATTAGCGAGAAACATTCACGCTCGCGATTTTGTCACCCCTCTCCCACTGAGCGCTGTTTTGACCGGGAAAGATAATTTTAGCCACGCCCATGTTTTTTTATGGTGGAAAATATTCACGGCGCTTTAAAATTCACATTTTTGAGGTTTCATTTTATATTAAATCGGCGATCGCGAAACCGCGAATAGCGGGGGTTTACTGTATATATAAGTCTCCAGAGCAAAGTTCCGGCAACCCACATTTCTTCCAACATGCAGTATGATTAATGTTTTTTGAGGTTAAGATGTATATCATGGCAAGATCTAATCTTCCTTATATTTCAAGGGTACAGCTCTAAAACAGTGTCCACCATACTGAACCTATTGGTAACTCTCTAGGAGTCATCCGGATCAGCTAGTGTATAATCTCGCTGTCTTCTCTGCTAGTTACTTAGTCGGTTTGGTGTGGGGGGGGGACAGACACTGGTCAGTTGGGCTTAACCCCTGGCCAGTGTGGGAATGTGCCGCAAACAGGCACTCTAACATAGGGATCCCTTTCCCTATGAACTTTCACTCTTACCACCTGAGTTGGTTGCTCTCTCACTCTCCCCTTCCCTTCCCCCAATCTGGGTGGCTCCCTCCCCCTTTTGCCTGTTGGGTAACCCCACTGCCATCTGTCAACTCCCACCCTCAGAGCAGGATGGGCATCCTGACTTGGGGTTCCCTTACTGTCCCCTTTTCACTGAAGTGGGCATTACTCCCTCTGTCTTCCTACCACTTTTACCCCCTCTCACTTCCTATTTCCCCTCAGCTGTCCAAATTATTCACTGTATAATTCCTTTCATTTCAAAAGTGGTGCTTGTACATATGTCTGTTCAGATTTAGTAATTTGGAATCTTTTTTCAATCTTCTCTGGCTTAAAATTCTCTACCACATTCTAATTCTATCAAATAAACATTCTATCAAATTCAACTGTTGCCTTTATCATTCTCCCAACTCCACTAATCACTTGGAACTCTTTCACTTCCTGTCTTTGAAACTTAACTTTTTCCAGTCCAAATTTCCTAACAGGGAAGTAATTTTCCTTGGTGATTTTAAAGTTCATGACATTGACAATTCCAGCTGATCAAGATGCTGAGGCATTTTCAATTACTAATGAGCTCCCGCAGATTGTTGCTTTACCTACCAGAATACCTGACAGTCCTAACCACACAGCCAACATGCTTGTTCTTTTTTTCACAAACAACCCTTCTAAGTACAGTCAAGGTGTGAGTGGTCATGTAGACTTCAGATCACAACGTGGTGATCTCTTCTCCAGTGCAGCCTTTCTCTCATGGCCACTCTCAACCTCATATTGTTTGGCTCTACAAGAATGCAAAATGGAATGATCTGCGAGATTTCTTCTTTTATTTGGTCAGATTTCTGTTTCAAATCTTCTGATGTCAATGTTTGCTCAGATAGTGTCAGTGAAATTGTTCTTGTAGGGATGAAATCCTTTATTCCACACTCCACCTTAAAGTCTCCTCTTTTATCTAAACCTTGGTTTTCCAATAAATGTGTGAAGGCTGTTCAAGAAAAGACTGTTGCATATCATAATTGGCTTGTATCCAGATCTCCAGGTCATTTTCTGTATACCAAATACCAAAGCTTGGAGAAATTGTAAAGCAGTTATTTATCAGTCCAAATTAGATTTCACCTAGGCTAAGAGTAGAAAATTTGGTCTCTTGCCAAAATCTATTGGCCGGAACTTTTGTCCATCTCTAGAAAATTTGGTCTCTTGCCAAAATCTATTGGCCGGAACTTTTGTCCATCTCTGTTCCCACCTCTCTCAAAACCAGATGGAACATCTGGTTTTGAGAGAGGTGGGAACAGAGATGCCAAAGATAAAACTGACCTGCTAGCATCCTATTTTTCTTCCAACTTATGTATTGATGACCTTGGTAAACCATCTCCCACCATTCCCAGTACACCCATTCAATGCCCCAATTTAGGAATAAGTATAGAGAAGGGCAATGCTGGAACAAGTATAGAGAAGGGCAATGAGATTGGTGAGGGGAACAAAAGGCTGCTCCTACCAAGAAAGGCTTAAATTCTGCAAACTGCAGTGTCTGGAGGCTGGGCACATGTGAGGTGATCTGATTGAAGTGTTTAATGCTTTGAATGGATTGAGCAAGCTCAGTGCTGATGGGATTCTTCCTTTCCTCTTATGCAGATTATGCACTTGAGCAGGCATAAAATTCAAATTGAGTAAAGGCAGTTGTAGAACAGATGTGTGGAAATTTGCCTTTAGCCAGCAAGTGTTTGATTGTTGGAACAAACTTCCATCTGTCATTGTGGAAGCATACATAAATTCAAGGAATGGGACAAACTTTTGGAAAAAATGCATGGGTGAAATGTGGAGTGTATTTTTTTTTTTTTTTTGCTTTTGTCCTACGTATGAACACGACTGATGACTTGGAAACAACTTTCAATTTTACAGTTAAAACGTCTTATTGAAATCGTTACAAAGAGATTCAATAAAACAGTAAACCTTTGATACAGTTTTTTTAAAAAATGAGACTTGAAAGTAACGACTAAAAGGTGCAAAAGTTTGTTCACTAATGTCTATTTAATAGTTGAAACAATATGGAGCGCATTATGTTTTTCTTTTTCTCCCGAATATTTGACTATTTGTAATTTCTTCAAAACATGAATGTAACAGTCAATACAACCACATGGAAAAGCAGTTTTTGTGAGTATCGATTTGTTTTTGTGAAAAAAGGTGTGTTTATGTATATTTAACAACATGAATATTTTGTTTTTCTAAATACTTTATTGTACAGTGCATTAATAAAAGATTGAAAGTACAGCATATGAAGACAATAGAACGACAATTACAAGTAGCTATAAACAAAGTCATAAACTGGACAGAAAGATATGAACATAAAATTTCAGTACAAAAGACCACATATATACATTTCTGCAGAAAAAGAAATCTCCACCCGGATCCAGAACTCAGGGCTTCTTAGAAGTCCGTTTCTTAGGACTTCTTTTTGACAAAAAATTTGTTTTTAGAGCATATCAGTCACATAAGAGTCCACTGTCTGAAGAAAATGAATATCTTAAAAGTCCTATCCACCATATCCTGGGGAGCAGATAGAACAATACTACTCCGTTTATATCACCTACTCATTCATTCTAAGTTAGACTATGGTGCCCCAGTCTACAGCAAGACCTAGTGCCCCGAGATGGCTTGACCCAGTACATTACTGCCCACTTTGAAAAGCTCTTGGAGCTTTCCATACCTTGCCTGTGCAGAGCCTGTATGCTGAGGCCCAAGAACCTCCTTTACAAATTAGATTTGATTACTTCACTGACGAAACAGTATACGCCACCATGGATAATCAGACAGCCTACGTACGGCTTCTGCTTCCAGTTCCGGAGCAAACAAGCTCTCCCTCATATAAACTATCAACATCTGCAACCTGCTTATAAGTCACAATTTTAAATCATTGCATCCTATATACCGATGGCTCAAAAACTGAAACTGAAGTGGGAGCAGCAGTTTATTCTTCAGATATCACATTGGCCCAAAGACTTTCAAAAGATTGCAGCATCTATACTGCAGCACTGTAAACCATTATGTTAGCCTTAAATCAAATTGAACTTTCAAACTCTCAGAACAGCATCATTTTCACAGACCCCCTTAAGCTCCATAATAGCTATACAAAATGTCAGTTCTAATTAACATCCACTCCAACAACAAATCCAATGCCAAGTATCAATGCTCATTGAACAAGGTCATAACATTGGACTTTGCTGGATCCCAAGTCATGTCGGAATATATATGGCAATAAACAAGCAGACAAAGCTGCTAAAGAAGCCAACAGCAACATATCTGCACCCGAATACATTCCTTTCTCAGATTACAAACAAGTTATTCATCACAGCAGGACACATCACTGGCAGCAGCAGCAAGTTCTAACCAATAACAAATTGCACCAAATTAAAAGTTTACTCCTACCATGGAAATCCAGCATACAACAAAACAGACATGACGAAGTAATACTTGCAAGGTTAAGAATAGGACACACTCATTTCAACATTGTCATCTCTTGCATGGAGAAGATCCCCCTATATGTCCTATAGGGGGATCTTTTCAATGCCCTGCCACACGCAACAAACAGTAGAACATGTACTAATTACTTGTCTAGCTTTTGCAGCCGAACACCAAAACTGCTTTAAAGAGTTAATAACCAAGCATCACTCTCTCTCACTCTCAAAATCATATTGGAAGACAGGAAAAATATAGGAGATGTTTTTCATTTCCTCAAGGGAATAAACTTCTATAATCAAATATGAAATCAAATATCTCTGCAATAAGTTATAGACACCCTCTGACTCTTTGAAATCATTCCCAACAAAATATAAACACGAACAAAATTGCCGTATAAAACCCTCCAGGTGCATTTTAGCCACAGAAGCTCTTGCACCAAGAACACTCAAATCAAATCTTTGTTTGTGCAAGTATGGTGCACTTTAGGTTGCAGATTATGACAAGGGTCTGAATCTGTGCTCATGATTATTCGAAGTTGTGGTTCAACTTTTGAACTCCGAGGCTCCAAGGAATCCAGAAATAAGTCATAAATGAAGTAGTTCTTTATGTAGGATCAGTATAAGAGTGTAAGCTTAGTTCTGCAAACAGAGGAGGGGTGGAATCGAGTGGGTAGTCGATATGAAAATTACAAATGCTTTGGCACACTTAACAGCCTTACATAAATTACATGTAGTTTTAGTGGGATCTATATAATCTTACACTCACCTTGGAAGTTCAGCTAGATGTGAGCATGGGAAGAGAATCCCTTCAAAAAGCAGATAACCCGTAAACAATAATAACATCAATTGCAATTGATATCACTATTGTTAGCGTTCGGAAAGTTGAAGCAGTCAGATCCAGCAAAAAAAGTCAGAAATATTGTTAAAATAAATCTCAGTAATGTAACTCTATTTTCTTGCATTTAAGGAAATAATGTATTCCATTTCTATAAAATAAATAATTATAAATCATTCAAGAAAGGCACCTACCTGGATTGGCAATACCAACCGTGATCGTCATCTTCAGCCACATATGGTGAAGTTTTCTTTATTCTCCCCTAGTGGAGATATTCCACCATCCACATCAAGTGCAACTCGGCAACATGCACTGTTCACCTCTACACCCTCTAGCGGATTCATGTATAGAAAGGATGGACAGGATAGGGAGGAGGGGTTATGCTGTTAGTTAAGTAATGCATATAGTTGGCATAGATGGCCAGTGCAATGTTGAGTCAGTTTGGGGGTGACAAACACTGGAAAAACAAATATGGGAGTAGGAACGTGTTATAGGCCCAATGATGGACCTATAACACACTTTTAAAGTTGTTTATTAAAAGAAGTGAAATTAATTTTTGCGATTAATCTAAACTTTTGTCCAGAAGAAAGAATTTCTTTAAGTTCAGGAGGCACCATAATTGAGATCATTGTAAACTTTGTTGTTTTCAGATATAATTGGGTGCCTCCATAGCCAGGCAGGCAGCAGTGCATAGCACATGCTTCTTGATTAGACTGGGGTTTGAGCATGTGACCACCAAAATACGGAGGATGCGGAAAGATCAGGGAATGACCACCGCATATCCCCGGAACGATATGGCCTTAGTTGCTAATGCTCCTAAAAACCAAATAACAACAACAAATATAATTGACCGAATCTTAGCTGTCACACATAAATTAGTTGCTATAGTTTAATAATTACAAGCTATTAAGCCAAAGGTTTAGAATATTTATGATCAGCTTTAATATGGGTATTTTGAATAGTGATACATTTGTTAATATTAATATAGTCCATAAATTAATATTAACAAATTAATTAATTTGTTAATATTAAGATTATTATTATTATCATCATTCTTGTGCATATAATGTAGAGTTCTCAGGGGCTCACATCTGGTGAGTATGGGCTTGGCATACCCAGGGTCCTGAGCTGGATATCAGCATTCTTCTCTTTCTTGGTGATTCCTTTCTACTTCTCTCTCTCTCTCTCAGGGTAACTCAATTTTTTTTTGGCTAGTGCAGCATAAGCCTCAGGCTTCCTTGCACCATATGGCTAATAATAATAAAAGGGCACAATGGTCCAGTGGTTACGACACTGGACTACCAGCCTGATGGAACCGGATTTGAGTACCGCCTTGGTGGAAGCGAACGCGGCTCCTTCACGCTGGGAGACCGGTATAGTAATAAATTAGAATAATAATAATTAATTAATTAATAGTAATAGAAAATTAATAAAATAAATAAACATCGTAAAAGTTGCGCCAAGGGACCTACCTACCCCAAGGTCAGATTGGCGGCTAAGGCAGATTGTGGCGCCATCTGGCATCACTCACGAGAACTACCACTGTACAAAAGCCGAAGCTAAACGGGTCCACCTCCAATAATGGATGATGTCGCAGAGAAATATTAATCATACTTCATCAAGTGTGGCACAGGATAAACTCACTTGCGTTCATGCCTTAGGCAGAGGGGTCGGTTCAAAAAATCAGAGACGGTCTGCTGAGGAAGATGGTGGAGCGAGTGGCTGTCCCCCGTATGGCTACCACAAGAGAAGGGCAAGACCATCCAGGTCCACCAACTGGAAGTGCTTTCTGCACAACTGCACTAGTAACCACCCAGGAAGGAAGAAAGTGCCAACACATGAAGTGGAACATCGAAATGAATACGTACATCATGCAAGCCTACAAAAAAATAACGAAGCTGGAGATCGATATGACAACTTACAGGGCGAGGCTACATACCAAGTGGTTGGAACGATTCCCGGATAATCAGATCAGCGAATAGCGGACCAGAGAAGGACCATCGTCACGAAGAACCTAATAGCCCCTGCAATCTTGGAAAAAATCAAGCAGGATGTGAGTGATCAACTACAAAGGATAAAGAATATGGAACCAGATGAGGAAGAACATACTACTGCTGAACCAGAGGCAGAAGAGCAAGAGGAAATACAACCCGCAGCAGCTGAAGTGGAAACAGACAAGGTCATGATATCCAGAATAGAGGACGAGTGGAAGAAGGCCCTAACAGAATTCGAACGATGGACCCCACAAAGACTCACGTGATACTGAAGCAGGGGCCGAATAGAACCTTGTGGAGAGTCATGGGCCACCTGAGTCGGCACAATACTGCATTACCTTGATAGCAGTGGTGCAACACTGGAGGCCATCCACACAGCCGTGTATTGTACTGCGGCAGCAGCCACGAGGATTAATGGAAGAGAAGCGAGAGACCAGCAGCAGAAGAACCGAAAACAGAAGGAACCATCAGCTTGTGAAAGAAGACTTCAACAGAAGATAGAAGAATTAAGAGTCAAGATAGGCCAATTGACCCAGTACCAATGGGGCAATAGGAGTAAGAAATTAATTGGAAAAGTGAAGAGCATCCTAAAGAGAGACAGCGTCCAGAGCAAACATGAGACAAAAAATCAGAGAATAGGAGAATACTTGGACACATTGAAGCAGAACCTCCTTGCACTCAGCAAGAGACTACGCCAATACAAAGAGAGCTCCAAGAGGAAAATAAACAACCGAATCTTCGACGAGGACCAAAGAGGTTTCTATAGGAATCTCGGAGAAGACGGGAAACAAGAGAACGGACTCCCCGAGAAGAAGACGATTGAGGATTTCTGGGGGAACATATAAAGCAGGGAAGTAAAACATAACAGCTGGGCCACCTGGATAGAACTAGAATGCAAGAAAACCAAGGATGTACAAGAAATGAGAGGATGGGAGATTCAGGAAGAAGAAGTAAAACAGACTATCAAGAACTCTCACAACTGGTGAACTCCAGGAATAGATACCGACCACAACTACTGGTGCAAGAAGCTCACTTGCACACACAGGTACCTGGCAGAGCAGTTCACCCAAATGATAAGGCACCCAGAGACAATCCCGAAGTTTCTCACTCAAGGAATCACATCTGAAGCCTAAAGACGAAGATACAAGAAATCAAGTGAAATGTAGGCCCATCACCTGCCTCCCGACAATGTACAAGATCCTGACCAGCTGCATAACCAGGAAGATAACAGACCACTTGGAGACTGAGAGCATGATGGCTGAACAGCAGAATGGATGCAAGGAGCAATTAACCATAGATACTGCGGTTATGGAGCAAGCATACAAGAAGTGCTGCAACATGTACACAGCCTACATCGATTACCGCAAGGCCTTTGACTCCATGCCTCATAGCTGGCTAATAGAGGTGCTGAAAATCAACAAAGTCAATCTGATAGTGACAAACTTACTAGGAGAAACGATGGCGAAATGGAGTACCACCATTAAGGTTGAAAACATCATAACCAGGCCAATCCCCATCAGGAGAGGAATCTTTCAGGGCGATGCCTTGAGCCCACTGTGGTTCTGTCTAGCACTTAACCCACTATCTACCATGCTCAGCAGTAGCAAATATGGATATAACCTCAAAGAAGGAAGGAAGGAACACCCTCACCCACCTGATATATATGGATGACATCAAGCTCTACGCGGGAACCGAGAAGCACCTTCAGCAACTACTCCAGATCACCGAAGAATTCAGTAAGGATATTAGGGTGGAATTTGGTGTAGACAAATGCAAGACCCACGGATTGCATCAGGGAAAATTAGTCAACCGAAACTACCAGCTGCAGAGTGGTAAAGAGATTGAAGACATGGCAGAGGGAGAGGTCTACAAATACTTGGGGATGATGCAGGCTCAGAAGTTACAGCACAAGGAAATTAAGGCCTGCCTGACCGAAAAATACCATCAGAGACTCAGAAGCCTGCTGAAAGCAAAGCTGAATGGAGGAAACACAGTTAAAGCCATAAACACCTATGCAGTCCCAGTGCTAACATACTCCTCTGGGGGTCATAGATTGGACTAACATCGAGCTGGAGGACATCATGAGAAAGACAAGGGCAATGATGACCAAGAGCCGCCAACACCACCGGAGAGCTGCCATGGAGAGAGAGAGAGAGAGACTGACAATTGCCTGGGAAGAAGAAGGAAGGAGCCTGTAGACCTCATTGAGCAACAGAAGACAGCGATAGTTAACCTGAAGGATTACTTCCAGAAACACACAGCAGCACTCCACCAGGCCATAAGGAAGACAGACAAGTGGTATACCTCACTCAACCTAAGCGAGGAGTCCCCCCCAACCAGGAGGTACAAACGAAGCTAGAAAGATGGGCAGAGAAGACACTCCATGGCAGACACTACAATGATCTCCATCAGGGTCACATAGATAAAATTGCTTCCAATGCAGTCTCGGGGAAGAGACTGAAGGATTCATGCTTGCCATCCAAGACCAGGTAATCAACTCCAGGAATTATAGAAAATACATTGCCAAGGAGCCTGGAGTGTTAGGTGACACATGTCGACGATGCCACCTGGCCGCAGAAACGATCCAACATATCACCGGGGGATGCAAGGTGATCACTCAGGCTGAGTACACTCATAGACACGACCAGGTAGCCAGGGGCGCCTCCGTAGCCAGGTGGGAAAGAGCAGCAGTGCGTAGCACACGCTCCTTGATTAGACCGGGGTTCCAGCCCGTCACCACCAAATACGGAGAATGCGGAAAGGTCAGGGAATGACCACTGCATATCCCGGAGCAATATGGCCTTAGTTGCTAATGCTCCTAAAAACCAAATAACAAACAAACAAACAAACGACCAGGTAGCCAGAATAATACATCAGAAGCTAGTAAGGAAATACCAGTTGATCAAAGAAAGTGTACCATACTACAAATACGAACCCCAGGCAGTACTAGAGACTCCAATCCACACACTGTACTGGGACCGTGCCAAAATAACAGATAGGACAATCCCGCACAACACACCGGACATAACCCTTGTAGACAAGAAGGAAAAGGCTACCTATCTGATTCACATAGCGGTACCCAACACTGGCAACCTGCAGGAAGTACACGAACCTAAGACAGGAAATCAAAGAGATGTGGCATATGCAACAAGTAATGACCATCCCGATCGTGTCAACCACTAGTACGTGCCAAATACCCTACATAACAGCCTAGCAGCAATAGGTCTTCCAGCAAACACCTAAAAGGAACTCCTGAACGTCGCAATCCTGAACACCTGTAGGATTGTCAGAGTTCCTCGACATCAGACATCACAACAGCCACCCTGTGTACTTGGTAGCAATACCCATCACGAGGTGGAACCCCCAATCAGGGAGAAATAATATATAAGAGCAATAATAATAATAATAATAATGTCATATATTGAAATTTTAAGAATAAGATACTGTTCTTATTGAAGATTACTATGCTGAGATTTTAGTCTTTTTTTTTTTTTTTTTTTTTTTTTTTTTTATGTAAACCCCAAACACAAGAGGTATTAGAACCTATAGTACTTAGTACCGTGCTTGGGTTCGAGGTTGAGAAGACAAAAGAAGATATTTGTTGACATTCGACTTGAACTTCTGTAGACTGTAATTTTCAGGAAATACATATTAAAGAAGGTTGTTCCAGAAAACGGCAGTTGAATGAATAAACTAGGAAGATAAAAAGTTGGATCTGTGAGTTTGAAGTTGGACAGTAAATGGATGTTGGCTGGTGGCAGCATGTGTTCGGACTGTTTTGAAAGAGAGAGCGGGAATTATAGAAGCCAATTCAGAAGAACAGTGCCCATGGAAGTATCTGTAGAAGAGGCATGCAGCAGAAACAGTACGTCTATGAGACAGCGAGTGGAGAGACTCTGTTAGAGATGAATCATTAATTAACCTAACTGCTCTCTTCTGAATGGAATCAAGAAGCCTCAGGGAGATTTGGGGGGGGGCACCACTGCAGATGTGGGAAAAATATTCCATGGCAGGGCGGATTTGCGATTTATACAAAGTGAGCAGCTGTTTGGAAGAAAAGTAACACCGAGAGTGAAAGAGAAAACAAAGTTTTTTTAGATGCAGAGGAAGCAATATTTGTAATGTGCTTGTGCCAAGAGAGATTAGAAGTCAGGGTAATCTCCAAAAGAGATATATCATTTTGCCCAGAAATCGGAGTCTCACCAAAGATAAGCATAGGAGCAGAAAATCCTTTTTGCGAGATGTAAGAACTATTCTTACACTTATTTTTAGAATTTATAGATTATCAAATTTTAATAAATAACTAAGTTAAAAACAGTGAAGCACTCAGCAGAATTGTTTGTGCTGTTTACTCTTCGAAAGTGAGAGATTAGTGTAGCAGCAGGAGGGACGCTGACCAGATTATGATACAATGGGTAGGCCAGTTTGACGCAGTTCGTGCCTACAGAAAAAAATAGGGCTGTGGCTGCTGACGGTAACGGGGGACAAAAGAACGCCCACACCCCTAAAGTGGTTCCATCTCCATCCAAAAGGAAGACCCAGATCAGTAAACAAACCCAGATCAGTAAACAGACTCGAGATGTAAACAAAGTACAAACAGGCCGACATGGGAAGCACTCAATGATTTCACAGGCGATGTCTTGTAAGGAAGCGTGACAGAAGAGGTAAGTGAAATGGTCATCCCAGGATAATTTCTAGAGATTGGTTAGAGCCCGGATGTTGTGAATACAAAGAAAGGAGCTGTACCTATCAGACGCGGGTCCAGGCGAGGAGAAAAGAAAATTAAGCGAATGAAATTCAAGATGAAGAGAGAGAGAAAAATATGATTGGATGGAAAATAAGCGAGAGTTGGAAACAAAACTGGGATGCGAGAGGGAGACACGAGGAAGAAAAAAAAAAGGAGAGCCCGAAGGTCAGAGTCCCGAAGCGGAGGAGAATCCCGGGGAGGCGCTTGAAAGTGGCTGAAGGAAATTCTGGGAGTGTGGGAAATGCATATAGATAGTTCCGGAAAGATGATAGTATAGTGGGAAAAGAAAATAGCAAAGGAGGAATGATCTGAGTAAGGAAGGTCGTCCGAGTTACCCTTGGAGGGCTAAACACAATAGTCCTGGAAAAAGATTCTGTGCGCAGTTGGAACGTCTGAGGTCGAGCCTGGAGCACATCTAGCGAGTTTGCGGTGACCAAGCCAGAGAGGAAATAGGAAGAAACAAAAAAGAAAAAAAGAACTCATCCAGGTGGTAGAAAAGGAATGCAAGTAAGTTTATATAGAATTATTATTAGCGGAAACGGTGTTAGAAATAAATAAACGAAAGAAAAAGTAATTGACAGGACATTTAGTAAAGAACTGAAACCAGGGGAACAGAATATATTGTAAGTGATAGGAAGTAGAGTCAATAACTTGGGAGAAAGAGAGAAAGAAAGTGTGTGTTACTCATCTGTGATTAGAAGTGTCTGAGAACAAGGAAAGTTGTTAAGCCTGAAAAGGCTCAAATGATTGTGTTAACCTCAAATGATTGTATTGGTTAGTTATTAGCATTCTGTATAGTAGATGAGGAAGTTACAATTATGGTTAAAAGAACAAAGATGAGTGTAGACATCATAACATGTATAGTTATAGTTGATTGTTGTAAAATTTCGATATTATGAATTATAAAGTGTGTGTAACTATCTTGTGTAAAATAAATCTAGTTTGTTGTTTTATCTTGAGCTTATGTGTGATATTGACACCAACTATTAACAATTAGTGGTACGAACTATCCAAGCTAGAGTAAAGAGAAAAATAATAAAATAAAGTCCTTAGAACTTGGATCTTCTGATAAAATTAATGGATAATATATATTATGCAGCAGGTAGCATGTGGGCCTTGGAAGGAAATTGAGGACCCCCCTTGCTTCAAGAAAAGAAAATCAAATAAATTTCTTAAGCATCGGCCTAATGAAGGTTCCAAGGAGGGATATGAAAATATATATTGTGTGTAAATAATTACATATACAAATAGGAAAATAATTAAAATATTCTCATCCCCCCCCACAGAGATATAAGACAAGACTGAGTTTTAGAGGGGTTGAAATCAACTAAGTTGTCTTTGCCTCACTGGAGAATTACCTGAAGATCGGCATTTAAGCAATTGGTAGCAGATTTTCGAAAAGTTGAAGCTGATTGAGCAGGGCAAGATTTCTCAAAATGGAAAGTGGAATGCAATGTGCTATCATCGACAAAACTATGGATGAGATTTCCAGTCAATGGAAGAAGGTCATTAATATACAAGAGTAAAAGAGTGGGGGGAAGAACTGAACCTTGGGGGACACCGGCATTAGTGGAGAAGTTAGAAGACAGAGAGCCATCTACCATCACCCTCAGTGAGCGATCAGAGAGAAAACTGGAAAACCAATTACAAAAAACAGTTGGCAAACCATAAGGATGGAAGCTTGTTTAGAAGAACTTTATGCCAAACACGATCGAAACCCTTTGAGATGTCAAGAGCAACTACTTGTGTTTCACCGAACCTTTCCATTGAATTAGTCCATAAATGGGTAACATAAGCCAGAATATCACCAGTGGATCGACACTGATGGAATCCATAATGGCGATCGTTGATCAGACGGAAGGTTTCTAGGTAGTTTAAGAGTTGCCGGTTAATTGATTTCTCCATTACTTTAGAAAGAGTAGAAGTAATTGAATGAGATGATAACTGGACGGGAGGGATTTGTCACCTCACCCTTTTTAGGATGGATATGAGCAAATTTCCAAGCAGAAGGAAAAACACCTTTGGAATAAGAAAGTGAAAAAAGGCAGCAAAGAATAGGAGTAAGTTCAGGAGCACAGGTTTTCAGAACAAGTGGAGAAATACTATCGGGACCTGGAGCTTTCTTAGCATCAAGATTCGTCAAAATCCTTCTGATATCCTTTTGATGAAAGACCACAGGAGGCATTGAATGTTGGGAATGGTGGGAGGTGATTAACCAAGATCATTAATACATGAGTTGAAAGAAAAATGGAATGCTAGCAGGTCAGCTTTATCCTTGGCTGAAGTGACAACAGAGCCATCTGGTTTGAACATAGGTGGGAGTAGAGATGGGCAAAAGTTGCGGTCAATAGCTTTGGCAAGAGACCAGAATGCTCGGCTACCATTAGGGCAAGAAGCAAGTTTTCTACTCTTAGCCTGTTCAAAATCTCGTTTGGACTGATTAATAATTTACACTGCTTTACAATTGTTGTGAGCTTTGCTGTAGGCAGAAAATGAAACTGAAGAATTAGAAACAAGCCAATTACGATATGCAACATTCTTCTCCTGAATGGCCTTAGCACATTTATTGGAAACCCAAGGTTTAGATAAAGGACGAGATTTTAAAGTGGAGTATGGGATAAAGGATTCCATTCCTGCAAGAATAATTTCACTGACATGATCTGAGCAAATGTTGACATCAGAAGTTTTGAAACAGTAATCCAACCAAGGAAAAGAAGAAAAGAAATCTCGCAGGTCATCCCATTTTGCATTCTTGTAATGCCAAACAACATGAGGTTGGGAATAGCCGTGAGATAAGGGCTCAGATGGAGAAGAGACAATCACCAATTTGTGATCTGAAGTGCCTAAAGGACCTCTCATCCCATTTTGCATTCTTGTAATGCCAAACAATACGAGGTTGGGAATAGCCATGAGATAAAGGTTCCATTGGAGAAGAGACAATCACCAAGTTGTGATCTGAAGTGTCTAAAGGACCTCTCACTTCAACCTTGTACTTAGAAGGGTTGTTTGTGGGAAAAAGATCAAGCGTGTTGGCTGTATGATTAGGATTGTCTGGTATTCTTGTAGGTAAATGAACAATCTGTGCAAGGTCATTAGTAATTGCAAAAGCCTCAGCATCTCGACCAGCTGGGTCGGTGTGGCCAGAAAATGGAAGCCAGCTGGAGTTGTGAACATTAAAAATCACCAAAGAAAATTTCCTCACAGTTAGGAAAGTTGGACTGGAGAAAGTCAAGTTGCAAAGAGAGGAAGTCAAAGAGCTCCAAGTGATTAGTGGAGTTGGGAGAATGGTAGAGACAACGGATGAATTTGACACAGTGAGGTACAGAGATTTTAAGAGAGAATATCAAAGAGAGGAGGTTCCAAATTGCCAAGTCTCTGACGGGGAATATCAGAACGGACATATGCATAAGTACCACCTTTGAGGCTAAAGGAATCAATACAGCGAATAATTTGGGCATCTGAGATGAGTAGTAGTTGAATCAACCGATAACTGAGACTCTGTCAGAAAAGATACATGGGGTTTGGCAGACTGCAAGTGGAAATGGACATTGTTGAGATTAGAATTGAGACCACGTATATTTGTGAAATAAAGTAGGAAGTGTTTGAGTGGTTTAGATCTTTTCGCAGATAAGCTTGCTCTATTAGTTTGACAATTCATGGTATATTCAATAGTAAGAAAACGTGGGTGGGACATGCTGTATGAAGTAATGAAATTTTTGGATATGGCGTACACATGGTAAGAATATACCCAGATCCTTGACATAACAGGGCTTCGACAATGCTCCCCGCATACACACTACTCTGACTCCCTCCAGTCACTATCTGACAGAGTAGAGGTAGCAGTATTATACAACTAGCCGATCCGGAAGCCTCCTAGAGAGTTACCAATAGGTTTGGTCCGGTGTACTAACTAGCGGTCAGCCTGCGATCACCGTTTTAGAGCTGTACCCTCGAAATGTAAGGAATATTGGATCTCGCCACGATGTTCATCATAACTTCAAATGTCATCAATTATACTGCATGATGGAAGAGATGGGGAAGGGTTGACCGGAACTTAGCTCTAGAGACTAAACATGGGTTCCACCACTTCAAGCCTCCAATAAGCAAAGTGGTGGTATTGCATCGGTTGATGAGTCATCTACCACCTAGTACTACCTGGTAACATAGCGCGGGCAGCATTCCTCCATGTGGTGTGGGTGCCACACCTCGACCGCTGCTTACATTGGTTCACACCTGGGTGGTCACCCACCATGTACTTGTGTATGGAGGTTACATCCAGGATTACTAACAGTCCAACCACCGTGAAGGTGCAAGCAGATGATTTGGCTGTCACAGACCTTCCGGACTTCGCTGAAATTGGGTCCACTTGACTTGAGTGTCACCCGAATATCAGTTCCATCAGCGTTTTAGACTTCCAGGTAGCAAGTACAGGTTGTCTGGCATATCTGAGAGAATGTCAGTGACAACCTCAACGACAAAAATTTACAAATCCTCAAGGTCTAAATTTACAAATATCATTAATAAGATAAAAAAAGATGTATAGATGATGTAAAGCGTTATGTATACTGTGCTTATTACTAAAAAGTATATGATGTATAAACTGCAAATCAGTATAATCCTTGTCCCATTCACTGAATTCGTACGTTGAATTCGGAAAAAAATTGATTTTGTTTGTAATGAGTGTCAATTTTGGTCCCACATTGCCTCAGAAGTAATCATCTGAAAAACCTCGGAAGTAATCATCTGATCAAAACAAGTGTTTAAAGACAATGCAGAAATCTTGCATGTCATTGACTGCATATTGTGACCATCAAAACCTCGTATGTTATGGTTCTCCTGAAAAGTAGTCATTTTCAACGTATGGGGTTTTGATAGAATGCCACGATATGATCTATTAGTTTGTGGTTTTTTGAGAAATTTAACCATATGAAATTTGGATGAAGAATTTATCATCATATTGTTAATTTCATATGGATGAAGAATTTAAAATTAATCTCTGAACCAGTATCATGAATTTGTGCAATTGAATGTGCCAACATTCAATTTCATGTTCAATATTTTTTTTTACCATAGATATTGATGACTGATCTGTGCAAGTTAATCTTGAGTGTAATTTATTACTAGTTTGACCAACATATTTAATATTGCAAAATATAGGTGCTGATAATTTATCAGTTTGCTGCTGTGGGTGCATGTATGGACAAGTAAGGCAAAGCTTGTTATTACATTTATGGAGTTATTATGAGAAGTTGTTGTTATTTGGTTTTTAGGAGCATCATCAACTAAGGCCATATTGCTCCGGAGATGTGCGGTGGTCATTCCCTGACCTTTCCGCATTCTCCGTATTTTGGTGGTCACGGGCTCGAACCCCAGTCTAATCAAGAAGCGTGAGCTACGCACTGCTGCTCCTGCCCACCTGGCTACGGAGGCACCATTATGAGAAGTAATGGAATGAATCTCACGGTGATCTAAGTTGGAAGCTTTAGATGCTGATTTGCTCTGTTAAGTATGTGTATTCTTGTGCATGTAAATTATTGAAGTTATTTTTACTTTTGTCTATACTTCTTATATGTCTTTACTCTTTTTCTCTATTTCTTAACTCTTTTTTTTTTTTTTTTCTATATTTCTTCACTATTTTAAAATCATTTATATATATATATATGTATGTTTGTGTGTGTGTGTGTGTGTGTACACACACACCCACACTTTAATAATATCCTTTCACAGTTTGAGGCTGCCTGGTGTCGCCGACACGAAGAGCAAGAAAAAAGACTCAGAAGGGAAGACCATTTGAAAGAAATGTATATGAATCAACAAAAGCAACGAATTAGTAGAAGAGAAAATTGGTTCCACAAACAGAGACTTCTGTTCAGAGAAACTAAAAGAGACAGACTGACTGGTATTCTTTGAATCATAGCTTAAGTTATGTAGAAATATTTTGTGTGTGAGATTATGTTGGTTAAATTAAAGAAATCAGGCTGTCTCTAAAAATTAATCTCCATACAGCAAAACTTGTCAACAGAAGAATGCAAGAGATTTTATTTATTTATAAATCCACAGAGGATAAAAAAATTTCAGCTAACAACTTAAATAAATACCAAAGTTCACCGGTAATAGTGTGGTAACACTGAAAAGGTTCCCCACACCCAAGGTACCAAGTGATAAATCATTGATTCTTTAGAGGCATTAGACATATTACATTGCTGGTAATTTTTTTTTTCTATTACGTTAGAGAGATCGTTGTTACAAGCTGTAGAAAAAATATTTCATCTTTTCTAAGTGTATTGCTGTACTTACTGTTTGCTGTACTTACTGTGCATTTTTTAAGTTTAATAAAAAAAATTTAAATAGTTTTATTAAATGTTTAAATTTTAAATATAAATTAAAAAAAAAAAAATCAATTAGAGAAATCACAATAATACACTAATCGAAGTACACAGAACCATACATGGAATCAATTTCAGAAGAAGAATTTGAATTAATAAAAGCGAAAAATAGGAAAAGTCCAGGCATAGATGGAATTAGTATCGAGTTAATTAAATATGGAAGTGAAAAGTTAGAGGACAGTACTAAAATTTTGTAATACAGTATGGAGAAAAAGTGAACATCCTAATGAATGTAAAACAGGAGTGGTAATAAATTTACATAAAAAGGATCTAAGGAACTTTGTGAAAATTATAGAGGTATAACACTTCTGTGCAGTACATACAAAATTTATGCAGACTTCTAAAATGTGTGGAAAATGTTTTAATTGAAGAACAATCAGGTTTTCGGAAAGGCCAAAGCTGTACTGATCCCAACTTTATTTTACAACAAATAATTAGCAGGAGAAAAGAATTTAACCAGCCTACCTTCTTACTGTTTGTTTGATTATAGGCAAGCATGTGAGAGAATCCACCGACCAACTCTCTGAAAATTGTATGGTATGAATTCACAATTATCATTAGCAATTAAGGTTTCATATGATAATACAGATGTAATAGTACAATTAAACAATTTTAACTTTTCAAACAGCATGAAAAGAACTAGAGTATTACGACAAGGGTGTGGACTCTCTCTCCTTTATTGTTTAACCTTCCGATGACCATGTCAAAAATATAATGCAAACGACCAGGTGGGGGTTATTTAGGACCCCCAGCAATAAATATTTTCTATTTACTAAGTATATGAAATAAAACACAATACAAAGCTACATAAACATTTATTTATAGAAATAACAAATAAAAAAATTAAATCAAACATAGTTGCTAAGTTAAATACTAGTAACAAAATAGTTCTGTAACATTAACTAGTTTCAGTAGATATGCATTCCACTGAATCGAAATTAGTTGTTCTAGTTATTGCATGATTGGCATATTGTTGACTTTATTACAGTGGCATGGTCCCACAGGAAGTAGATATTGTTGGTGACACTATTGTCAGGGGAGACGGGGAATATATTATGCAAAAAGGATAGGTGGAACAGGACCAGGGTATATCAGCCAGTGGCAAAAGTTGATGATGTTGTAGAGCAGATATTATCTTTTAAGGCCACAAGAGGTGATATTGTTGTACATGTTGGCACTAATGACCTTAAGAGTAAGAGATCTGCAGATTTACTTAACAAGTATAGGTCAATGCTGAAAAAAGTCATGAGTTAGTGTTAAATTTGAAAGAGTCTGCAATTCTCCAAGACACGATAGGAGGGAGTATATGATGACAGCCTTGTCAATCAGTTCAGCCCTGGAGAGATTGTGCAAGGCCCATGGGGTAGAATTTTTTTCAGCGTGGTCTGTGCTTGCTAACATGAGAGACTGCTTCTACAGGGATGGGATACACTTAAATAGACAGGGTGCAAGAATATTTGCTGATGCTATCAAGGCAGTGTTAGGTGGGTCAGAAAACTGGAAGCTTGGGAGGATTCGCAGACTAACAGATTAACAGTATCCGCAGGCAGAGATGAAAGTAATTCTTGCACTGCTTCTATTGAAATGAGCAGCAGCCTGCAAAGCGAGGTACTGGGGATTTCAAGGGCTGCTGGGAGTTATCATGGAACAAGTAAATACATGGGTTGTGTCAGGGTAACTAAGAGTAAGAACAGGTGCATGTATACTTACATGTACAGCAATGCTAGGAGTACAGTAAATAAATTTGATGAATTTAAGATACAGATCAAGGCATCAAAGGCAGATATTGTTGGGATACCAGAAACGTGGTGTCACACAGATATAGGCAGTGCAGAATTGGAATTTGGGGAGTACAATGTGTACAGAAAGGATAGATATGATGGCAAGGGAGGAGGGGTTATGCTGTTAGTTAAGAAACACATAAAATCTAAGGAAGTGCATCCAACTGATGTTGGTGGACAATGCAGTGTTGAGTCTGTTTGATGTGAAATAAGCACTGGGAAAGGGAAAATGAGAGTACAAGTGTGTTATAGGCCTAATGAATCTGATGAGTATAATGAGCAATTGTGCAGAGAAATAGAGTGAGCCTGTAAATCAGAATGTCTTATAATGGGGGATTTTAACTTTCCAGATATTGACTCGAACTTGTGGGTTGGTCACTTGCACACTAGCAAGATTTTGTGGATTTATTGGATGACTGTTTTCTACAGCAACATGTTCAAGAGGCAACCAGAGGGAGTAATACTCTTGATCTGATTATCAGCAGTGATTATTCATGCATTAAGAATTTGCAGATAAAAGAACCACTGGGTGACAGTGATCACAATGTACTGATATGCGATTTACTTAAAGATGTAACTACCATCAAGGGTAAAGGGGAGGGTTTTTGCTTTCCTAAAGTTGACTACAGTGGTCTCAGACAGTTTTTAAATTCTATACAGTGGGATCAGCTGATGATGTTACAAATGGTGAATTCTAAATGGGAACTTAATCTTGGAGGCTACTAGGCTTTTCATACCAAGAAATATTGTTTAAGGTTCAGGGTAAATGGATGTCAGATGAATTAATGAGGCTCGTGGCAGAGAGGAAAAATGCATGGGATGCATGTAAACTATCAGGCGACACAGAAGCCTTGATTACAGACTAGCTGCTATAAGCTAGTCTGTAATCAAGTCACAAAGGAGGTTAGGCAGGCAAAAGCAGATTACGAGAAATCTTTGGCAAAGGATGCAAATAAAAACAGCAAAGAGTTCTTTACTTATGTTTTTATTATTTTTTTTTTTTTTGTAATTCGTTTCAAGATCTCAGAAGTTGAAACTTTCGCTATAAAATTAAACTATTTATCTCTCTAAAAGGTAATTTTTATAATGGAAATTGCACTACCCTTTCATTACTATCATACGTTCCGTTATAAGAATCAATTTTGAATGCCTTTGTGATATTTTTCTAAAACACATTTCTGGTGGTCATTACCATAAAACAATAAAAACAATTTGCACTTTCCGGTTTATTGGGCTTTTCTGTTACCTATTATAAATGGATAGTAAACTTGATCTTTATTGCATTTGCGATAATACCAATAAAAATCTTCTCTTCATTCTTATTTGCTGGTGCCTCAATAGCATCAGCAAATATTCTTGCAACTTTCTATTTAAGTGCACTCTATCCCTTTAGAAGCAGTCTCTCCTGTCAACAAGCACAGACCAGGCTGAAAAAAATTCTACCCCGTGGGCCTTGCATAATCTCTTCAGGGCTGAATTAGTCGACAAGGCTCTCATCATATACTCCCTCCTATTATGTCTGGTCAGAACTGCAGACACTTTCACATTCAACCATAACTCGTGACTTTTTTTCAACATTGACCTGTACTTGTTGAGTAAATCTGCAGATCTCTTACTCTTAATGTCATTAGTTTCAATGCGTATAACAACATCACCTTTTGTGCCCCTAAAAGTTGATATCTGCTCTGCAATGTCATCAACTTTTGCCCCTGGCAGTCATACCCTGGTCCTGTTCCACCTATCCTTCTTGCATAGTATATTCCCTGTCTTCCTGACAATAGAGTCATTAATAATAACTAATTCCTTTGGGACCAGCGCATTCTGCCTTGGAGATTGCCTCTGTTTTGCCTGCTTCACAGGAGTGAGCTCTGTCGTTGAGCTGGGCAGCTGAGAGTTTGATGGGCCCCTCATATTAATTTCCCGGAGGGCATTTACCCTACACCTCAAGCTCTCATAGATGCCCATCAGAACGCTGAGTTGGCACCTAATTTCTTGACACTCTAGACACTTAGCACACACACAAAGGCATCCTCCTTGGCTAGATCGTGCCCTGTTTTAGAAAGGTTGGCAAACATTTCACAATTCACACATTTTTTTAGACCAATGCGTTATAGAATCGCTCCCTTCGTTCTCCCCCGAATCATAGCACTCTCACTAGTCTGTAATCTTTGCTTCGCAGCTCTAGTCTGGGTCATGATTTCTGTTTAAATATAATTTAATTAACAATGAACTTTACTCTTGATTTTTAAGGAGTCCTTATGTGCTGTAATGTAATAGCTAGATTGTATGTATAGCTTGCTGACAATTAAGCTAAGCTATACATACGATCAATGAATTTTAATAAGATTAATATTATTTTTGATTAATTGATAATAATATAATAAGCTAACAGATTCCTAATACAGTGCTTTGTATTATGCTATCTATTTTTACTTTATACCCTATGCTATCAGTTCGAGATATATCTACGTTAAGCTATTTCTTATCGACTACAATATTGGCAGCTTGTTCAACAATATTGGTGCCAACACCGGGAGTTGTAACTTTCAAAAATCGCTGGTTAAATTCAAATAAAAAGCTAGCGAATGCTACTAAACCTATTTAATATCTCCGTAAAACACAATGCACTATGTTAAATAACGAAGAATACAGTAAAAATTAAAAATACATATCCCTTTACAGCAGCCAAAAATCCACTGACTGTTCTCTTCCGTGACCCCCAACGCCCTCCTGAATGTATCTATGAATGTATTTGTGTATCTATCTCACTGTGGGGAGAATCTGAGGCTAATTAATGTGCTTGGGAAGCCATCCATTCCCAGCCTGACAACAACTAACTTATTAAAGGTAAGTAGGTGAATGAATGAGTGTGCTTGTGTGTAAATATATTTTTTCATACATAAACTGCATGTGAAAACCTGTCAGGTGACCTGCCACCATCTCTACAACTATTTGGCTTTTTGATTGAAGAGTGGTGTGATACCAGACAAGCAATGAAGTTGTGAAGCTTCAGGTTACTTATTTTCCCACCCACTAGTTCAATAAATAAAATATTTAAGTTTAAGTTAATTATTAATATTAACTGGAGAGTATTTGTTTAGTTTTATGGCATAAATACCACACTGGAATTTCTAAATCCCTTAATTAAAATTTTCAGTAAAAATACTAGATAAGCAGATTTTTCAATCTTTATTTTTATTCATTTATTTATTATTATTTATTATATTTTTGCTTGTCTTACTTTACTAAAGAAGAAAATGAACAGATGACATCTTTACAGTTGATTTGTAACCAACTGTAATATTGAATGCTTTCAAATGAACTTATGAATGTAAACAAAGCTTGCTCTTAAATGTGAAACACGATGACGCAATATGCAGAATATCCCAACAGTGCCTCACTGTTCATGTTCATGTACAAAATTTAAAAACATTAATCAGTAGTGCAGTGCTTGGTGTGTTCTGATGATTCAAATGTGGAAGGCATCCATTCCCAGCCTGACAACAATTAAATTATTACTAAGGTAAGTGAATGAATGAGTATGCTTGTGTGTGAATATATTTTTTCATACAGAAACAGCATGTGAGAATCTGTCAGGTGAACTGCCACTGTCTCTACAACTATTTGGCTTTTTGCTTGAAGAGTGGTGTGATACCAGACAAGCACTGAAGTTGTGAAGTTTCAAGTTACTTGTTTTCCCTCCCACTAGGTCATTAAATAAAATATTTAGTATTGTAAAGATCATGGGTGGGCAGAAGGGGCATATGCTCCCCTTCACCAAAAATTTGAAATTAAAGAAAAAGAATGCCTCCTGCATTCTAAAATAAATTCAAAAACCTGGTCGTCATTCTACCCATTTACAATACCTGGACCTAGTTGCTATCCCCCCCATACGATGATAACTGGATACACCACTGGTAAAGATCTGTTATTGTTTTCACATAGTAAAGACAGGAAAACAAAACCACATATTTCTCAAGATGGCCCCTTCATCTGTATATATAAATATGTGCATATTTGAAATTTTGCACACTTAATGGTCTTTTAAACTATAAAAATGAAGAGAATGAGAGACTGATGTTTCTATTTTATGTTTAAAATGTTTTGTTGTTTTTTTTTGTACATTTTCAGCTGAATTTTTTTTTTAAGAGAAAATGTGTAAAAACATGTTTTAAATTTTTTTAAAAAACTCAAAAGTAATAAGTACTGCAACCCGTTAAGAAAATATGAAATACTGGCATTGTTTAAGCAGAATTCAAAAAACTCAAAACATTTTCCAGAAATTAAAAAGAAAGTTGAGAACCTGTGGGGTGATTTGCTTTTGGCCATTCAGATCTGGGTCAACTAGAAGTGTTAGAAATTACAATTCCTTCTGTTTTGTACAATGGCAATCCATTTACTACCCGCAAACTTCTGAATTTCATCTGTCCATCTCCGTTGTTTTCCAGGTTTTCTTTTAGCCCCCATTGGGTACCATTCTGTTATTTTCTTAGTCAATCTGTCATGTCTTTGAGCTGCGTCCTGCCCAAGTCCATTTCATTTCTTTAGTTTTGATAAGAATGCCCTTTACTTGTGTTTGCTGCCTAATCCATGCATTTCTCTTTTTATCCAGCACACTGATTCCTAATATAATTCATTCCATTCTTCGCTGCATAGCTTTCAGCTTCTCTTCTGTTCTTTTGGTGTGTTTTTTTTTTTTTTTTTTTTTTTTTCAAGTTTCACTTCCCTAAGTCATGATGGGGAGTATATGTTGGTTCATTATTTTACGTTTCAGACAAATTGGGATAGTGCTCCTCAGTATGTGACTATATTTCCTGAATGCTATCCATCAGAATTTTATTCTTCCCTTGATGCCCAGTCATTTATCATTATTACAGCTAATGACGTCTGAAATAAGTATGACTCCACCTTTTCAATTACTGCTCCTTCAATCATTATTTCCCTTTCTGTGGCATACTTGTTCATCATTACTTTTGTTTTAGCCATATTCATCTTGAGTCCAAATTTCTTACCTGCATAACTGATTAAGGTTTTCCTCTAATTCTTCAGGATCGTGGCTTATGATCACAATGTAATCTCCAAATCGTAAATGGTTTTAGGTACTCTCCATTCAATAAAAATGGCTCCTTTCTGTGACAGTCCAGTCTTCTGAAAGCTTCCTCAAGGGAAGCACTAATCAATGTTGGAGATATTGTGTCTCCTTGTAAAACTCCTTTCTCAATTTTAAATTTGCTACTGTCTTTGTCTAGTCTAATAAAGGAGATAGCATTCTCATATATTTTCTTCAAAATCATAATGTATGGAAGCGTCTATGCCTTGGCTTTCCAGTGCTTGAAACATTACGTTATGCTGTATGGAGTCAAATGCCTTTTCATAATCCACAAATGCCAGGCATAATGGTGTTTTATTTTCATTTGCTTTCTCCATTAGCTGTGATATTACATGAAGGTGATCAAAAGTTGAGAACAGTGCCGGCCTTAGCAAATGCAGGGCCCGATTGGAGCATGCTGGCGGGACCCCATTGAAAAATTCAGCATTAACCCCTCAATATTTTGAAATAATGAAAATATGAAAAACTAAGAACTAAAATTATTAAAATCTTTATTATTTTTATATTATTGCATTTTGTTAACACATTTGTTGCACATTTTGATAATATAAACAAAACTAATAAGAAGAATATTTTTCTTGCCTTTTTATCGGCAAAATCTTTCAAAACTTTCCCAAAATTTAAATTCTTTTCTTCTTCTCTTTCAATAGATAAAATTGTAAGGCTGTTGAGTCTCTCTTGAAGCGTCATTGACCTGAGATATGTTTTTATTAACTTTAATCAGTAAAACAGGAATGTTTTCCTGATTTATACAGGAATTTTTCTATGAGGGATAAGGAGGTGATTATCCCCTTGTATAAGGCAATGGTCAGGCCACACCTTCGGTACTGTATACAGGTCTGGAGGCCTCATTTTATGAAGGATGTAGAGCTGCTGGAACGAGTACAGAGAAGGGCAACAAGATTAGTGAATGGAACAAAGGGTTGCTCTTACGAAGAAAGGCTTAAGTTTTGCAAATTAGTGTCTGGAGACTAGGCACCTGTGAGGTGATGATTGAGGTTTTATACACCTCAATCGTCACCAGAATAATAACCTGAGAGGGCATAAATTCAAATTGAGGAAAGACAGATGTAGGATAGATGTGCAGAAGTTTGCCTTTATGATTTAGCCAGCAGGTAGTTGGTTGGTGGAACAGACTTCCATCCTTTGTTGTGGAAGTTGATAGCCTAAATAAATGTAAGGCAGATCTTGACAAACGTTTGGAGCGAGGGGATGGGTGAAATAAGGGTGTTTTTTTTTTTTTTTTTTTTTTTTTTGTTTGGCTGATGCTGCATAAGCTTACTTTCTTGCGTCATATGCCTCTACTAATGCTAAAAGCTTCTTTCTCCTGATGCTACAGTCACTGGAATCGTTAAAAATATTCTTAGCGATATGAATAAATTTGGAAATCCAGTGACTCTTTTATTAGTTGCAAGAAATTTTAAAATATTTAAAGGACTTTCGAAGCACGATTCTGGAAGAATTGGTTTCAGTGCTTCCATTTCCTCCATAAGCATATGGCCATCTATATCTGCTACCTTCACAGATTTGACCAATTCGTTGCTCTCGATGATTTTGGCATCTGAAAGTGCAATTTCTAAATCTACAGCATGATTTCTTAGCTCTTCCTTTGGAATTCAATTCTTCCTTTGGTAATCAATGGACACTGCTCATCGTGGACTAATGTTATTAGTGGAGTCCCTCAGGGTTCAATATTGGGTCCTTTATTGTTTTATGTATTTATAAATGATATTGATGATGGTATATCAAGCTTAATGTCCAAGTTTGCAGACGATACGAAGGTTGGCAGGGTTGTCAAGGACACTACTGACACTATGCTGCTGCAACAGGATCTGGAAAGGTTGAGCAAATGGGCTGAGAGGTGGCAGATGAAGTTTAACATTGACAAATGTAAAGTACTACATATGGGAAACAGCAACCCCAGAGCAACGTATCAACTCTGTGGTACTACACTGAGAGTGGTAGAGAATGAAAGGGACCTGGGGGTGGTTGTGCAGGCAGATATGAAGTTCTCTGAGCAGTGCAGACGGGCTGCAAGAGTAGCTCATGGTGTGTTGTCAGTGATATATAGGAATTTTTCTAGCAGGGATAAGGAAGTGATTATTCCCTTGTATAAGGCAATGGTCAGGCCACACCTAGAGTACTGTATACAGGCCTGGAGGCCTCATTTCAAGAAGGATGTAGAGATGCTGGAACGAGTACAGAGAAGGGCAACAAGATTAGTGAATGGAACAAAGGGGTGCTCTTACGAAGAAAGGTTTAAGTTTTGCGAATTACAGTGTCTGGAGACACCAGCGAGGTGATCTGATAGAGGTGTACAAAGCCTTGAATGGTTTGAGCATGCTCAGTGCTGATGGGATTTTTCCTCTTGCTCAGAATAATCACCTGAGATGGCATAAATTCAAATTGAGGAAAGACAGGTGTAGCATAGATGTGTGGAAATTTGCCTTTAGCCAGCGGGTGGTTGGTAGGTGGAACAGACTTCCATCCCTTGTTGTGGAAGTTGATAGCCTAAATAAGTTTAAGGCTTAGCTGGACAGGTATTTCGAACGAACAGAGGGGTGAAGTGGAAGTGGTTATTTTTTATTTATTTATTTTACTTTATTTTTTTTTTTGGCTGATGCTGCATAAGCTTGCTTTCTTGCATCAAATGCCTCTACTAATGCTAATGCTAATTCTTAGAAATTTACCCAAAAACCAAAAAGATTATTATGTTTTACTAACTGCTCAAAACTTGACTCTAGAGACTCCAAAGTCTTGTCTAAGATTTGATTAAACCAAGTTTACCTTGTAAGCTTCCTTTTGATTTGTTATAGGTTCATCAGCAGATTCATAATTGAAGTGTTTCTTTCTTTTTTGTAATCTTCTTGTTCAAAATTCAGGAGATACTTCCAATTCTGTTGCAAGTTCTGTGGCACCAACTAAGACTTGTTTAAAGCCAGGCTCTCTGTACTTTGACATCCAGTGCAGAAGCTTTTTAAATGAAGAAAAAGCTGTAGCAAGATCTGTAGAATCACTTTGCAGTTCTTTACTAACAAAATTTATTTGAAACAACAAATCATTCCAAAATACTAATTAAACAAGAAACTTGTATTCCTTGATCTGGTTAGCTAGTGATTCAGCTTCACTTCTTGCTTGAGCTTCTTTTGATGTTTCTATTTCCAAAAGCACATCATAGAAATCAATGACTTCATACCTTAAAGCCTTCACACTTTGCATTCGATACTCCCACCTTGTTTCACAGAGAGGCTTTGCAGAAAGATACTTCACATAATTTTTTGAAAACTTGACTATCTTTGTTGATGCTGAAAAGAGCACACACTGACGTTGAAGTGTCCCAAAAAAGGTAATTGCATCAGTACAGGTTTTGGCCATATCTCCTAGAATTAGATTGTAATTGTGACAAGCACAAGGTGTAAAAAATGTTCTTGAATTTTCCTGTAAAAGTCGTGCTTGAACACCTGAAACTTTTTCTCTCATATTAGCTCCATTGTCATAACCTTGACCTCGGATATTAGTCAAATAATATCCTAATATTTTTGCAAGTTTCTGTTTCAGCACATTGTACAAATTTTTTTCCAGTACTGCTCTTTACATTGATAAATTTTATAAACTGTTCATGCACACCGACTGGAGAATTGGGCAATGTTCCATCGGAGACGTATCTAATTGTCAGGGACATTTGTTCCTGATGACTGATATCGGGTGTACAATCAAGAATAACAGCAAAATACTTGGCTGATTTTATTCACCTAACAATATTGTTTTGTACTGCATCTCCCATGACACCGAAGAGCTCATTTTCAATTCGTTTTCCGAGGTAGTGGTCCTGAATATCTTTATTAGAAATTCATCAAAGATGCTCTTGAATAATGGGGTCGAATTTTCCCAATAATTCTATCATACCAAGAAAGCTTCCATTGTTGGAATTTCCCAGTTGTAAATCCGCAACTACGGATTTACTTAAATTTTTTTTTTTTTTTTTTTTAGGATTGTACAATTTAAAACTAATAATAATAAGCAATCAATATCGACGATCATGGCACGCACAAATTGCACAAGTGAGATAAGGAGTAACAAGCAAAAAAATAGGAAAGAAGAGAAGATTCTTACAATTTATTTAAGGTTTTTTTTTTTTATAAGACTAAAGATTTCAGTGAAGGAGTGGGACACACCTTCACTATAATAATGTAAAAACCCACACAATTACAGCTATTGGTATTATCGCAAATGCAATAAGATAGAGTTTACTACCTGTTTATAATGAATTGCACTAACAGAAAAGCCCAGAAAGTGCATATTGTTTTATGGTAGTGACCTCCAGAAATGTGCTTTAGTAAAATATCAAAAAGCCATTCATTATCGCGCGGAGTGATAATAGTGAGTTTTCGCCTTAACCCTTTGAAGTTCTTTACAGAAAATTTAATTTTTACCGCTATCATGGTGCTGACTAAGAGAATAAAGTAGCAGCGGTGCTAGTAAATCTACGAACAAAAGGAAAGCCATCGAGTTGGATCAGAAAATTAAAATAATAAGGATGTATGAAAATGGCCAAACATTAACACGTAACGCGCTGAATTCAGATTTGTCTATAATAATACAGTAGCAATATGTTATTAGTCATTCCCGAGTTACGTAAAACTCGACGAAGTAAGAAGTCCTGTAACGTATCTCTTACATATGTCGGGGACTTCTGTATATTTGGATTAACTGGAAAATCGATTATCTGGGATTTGTTTTTTTATCATCTATCCCAGAAAATCGAGACTCTACTGTATTAAAAAATAACCTCACATTCCAACAAAAATTAAATGTAAATTCTTTAATCGAATAGAACTGTTTTATTTGAAACGTAGTTACATTGTAACTACTTTTCAAATTTATTGTCATCAATCGAATTCAAACTTTATACATCAGAATTTTTTCTCACAGTTCCAAGAATTTGCAAATTTTCAATTTTAGGTTAGCTACGAACAGTAGCATAACTAGAAAAAATTAGCCCCAACGCAAACTCGGGTCATGGGCCCTTGTGTGGTTGTGTTAACAACCGCACAAAAAAAAACAAAAAACTCAACATATTACCCGTTATTTCTGAAAAATACCTATCATAATTTCGTTTTTACTTTTTCCGAACAAAGAAATAAAATTCTGGGAGGATGGCAATTCTACCAACAACTGTCTACTTCGTTTTTACAGCATACTTGCATTTTATGGGGTATATCAACGTGCCTGACATCATTCTTGCAAATCTAGGTTTAATGTGTCGTGTCACTCACATAGATTGAGAAAATATACTTTTCCCCCTCTTGGCGCTGGATTATTCAAATGAAAGAAATAGTTTTTTCAATACAAAATCTAAAATACCAAAAATACAAAATTTATCAGTTGTTATTGAAAAACATATACCGTATTTCCCCATGTATAAGATGCACCTTTTTTTCGAAAAATTTGGGGTCAAAAAACTGGGTGCATCTTATACAGTGGTTGTAGATTTTTTTACTTGCATTTCCCGCTTTTTCGCGCTTGTCTTTGCGCTCATTGTTTCGCACTTGTATAGGTTACGTTTTGCCACGTTCTGCCCAGAAATGGCTCATAAAAGATTTTCATACAGTGCGAATTCAAGTTATAAGGAGTTGTATGAATTTTATGATGAATAAAACTTGAGTTCAATAACTTTATAAAATACGTTTTTTTTTTTCAAATTTCGGGCCCCAAAATTAAGGTGCGTCTTATACGTGGGGAAATACGGTAACTAGCAAAAACAGATAGCCTTTGTTGTTATTGATGGCATATATTGAGAGGCGCTTGCCCTATGAAGACGTGCCTTTCAATGTAAGCCTTTTTCAATAATTGATAAATTTTGTATTTTGTAAATATGGAGTTTTTATGATTATTGTTAACTTTGCTTTATACAGAGTGCAGATAGGGTCCTTCGTTTGTTGCAGATATTCACTGCTAATTTGGTTTTTTGAATTTTAATTTGCTGTACTATTTGAAGTTATATCTATTGAATTAAAAAATGATTTGTATATTCTCAGGCAAATGTAATGTTTAATCAGGTCTGATGGCATTAATTTGTTCTGACTAGAAAATTTTTATCTGTTTTAACTAAATAAATAATTGTTCCATTGTCACTACACCTGACAGATCGGCACCCCTACTCATACACTTATCTATTTGTCTATACAGTATTTCATTATGGTTGCTGGGTATTTCTGCTATTACTTACAGTGATCTGGATCCATAAACTAGCACAATATATTATTTTTTCATTCTTTTTTAGCCATTCTGATTTTTCACTATAACTTATTCTCTGTGTACCTATATTATTATTAGCCATGTGGTGCCCTTAGGAAGCATGAGGCTTATGCTGCATCAGCCAAAAAAAAAAGAAAAAAAATTTTTCTGAATTTTCCAGAGAGAGATATCTGGCTTAGGACCCTGGGTATGTATGAATACTGGGTTTTCTAAGAAGAAAATTCAAAGTTTTATATTTAGCACAACCCAACTTTATTCTTATTTTTACATAATATAACTTTATTTATCATCAAGTTGCTAACGAATAATTTGACCAGTTCCAGAGGGTTCGTTTCGCTAACCCCAGTATGGGAAACGTATACTATAGAATACGAAAATCGTTGTGCGCATGAATCCGTTACTCTTGAGTGTTTATCCCCTTGCCACTGTTTTAAATTGGGATGTTTATCCCCCACTTGCCGCTGTTTTAAACAGCAGCAAGAGGGGGATAAACATCCTAACTAGGACTAACGGATTAGTGAGCTAGAAATGTCAATCACTATTACTCGCAACGATCAGTCGGGAGGAGTATCGGATTGTAGACTTACGGGTTTTTTTTATTTTTTTTATTTTAATAATTTTACTTTTTCTAGCATAATAGAACAAGTTTTTTTTTATTATTATTATTATTTGATAATTTTACGTTTCCAAGCATAACGATGGTTTCCCCTCATATACCGTTGTATTAAATCCAAACTGTGATTCACTCACTGCGGAAGTGTTTTCTGTAATAGGTATAAAACGCGATACATTAAACACAATTTGAAAGAATTACGTCAGTAGCATTAATATACTCAGTAAAATGCAAGTATGCCCTTTTTATTTACTATTTTTTTTTATTAATATGTATTAATGAAGCGAGAATAAAATATTTAAATTGGTATATTGATAACAATAATACATTCAATAATAACAACACATTAAACTAAATACACTAAATGCTTCTAAATGTAAGTTTAAATAAGCATTTAAACACAAAAGCAAATGGTGTACATAAAAATATATGTAAATAGCAAGTATGTAAATTGAATAAATTTTATTAACACATTGCATAACACAAAACAACTTGCCATATATTCCGACATATGAGTTGACTTTTAATTTCTTGCTCTGAAAATTTATATTTAGAACTTCTTTCTATATGTTAGCGAAATCATCAATTGGTTGAGACATATCCATATTTTCTGCTTCTATACAGGAATTTTTTTTAATGCAAATTCAAACATTCTGTGAACTAATTTTGTATTTTAGGACTTAGATATTTGATGTGCCACAATGGCAGATTTAACACTTGTCTCATAGTGTCATCATATTCGGCTAAAAATTTTACATCAGACAGAAAGATTCCATTGTATGTATCTTTCAAATTCTAGATGACCTCGAAATGTGATTGAATTTTTTGATAATTTTAAAGTTATTTTGATAAGCCACTCCAAAACTTTATGCCAAAAATTACTTTCTTGTCATAAATTCTATTTTACATTTTTATCCAAACATTTGTTTGCCATCCATAAATCCCATAGTTCGAGCCCGTGACCACTAAATACGGAGGATGCGGAAAGGTCAGGAAATGACCGCCCCGGAGCAATATGGCCTTAGTTGCTAATGCTCCTAAAAACCAAATAACAAACATAATTCCCATAACAAACCTCTGTCTGCGACGAACTTTCCTCGCGGTCTTTAATTTTATTGGATATATTTTGCCAATCCTTTATTCCTTTTATCCATCCATAATTCTGCCCACTTGATGAGAGCATCCAACAGGATTCACAGTACAGTGCGTACAATTTTGGGGAATAACGCAATGAAAATCTGTTCATTTTGAGACCCGATTTGCTTATTGTTTTGTAATAGCTTTCCGAAAACGACCTGTTGCTTTGATTTTTTGGGAACGGGCCATTAGGTCTACAAGGCCCCCTTTACAAGATAATGTAATTCCTTGACATAACAATCCTCTGTATGCGACGAAATTTCTTCATAACCGTTGTTATTGTCTGGATAATTAGCGATGTCACTTGGATATTGATCACTAATTTTTTTTAATAGTAATCTTGGCATGTGATGCAAGAAAGCAAGCGTATGAGCTTATGTAGCATCAGCTAAAAAAAAATTCGCACAACCAGTCCTCTAAATGTTTGTCCAGTTCCTCCTTAAATTTAACTATCAACTTTCACAACAACAGATAGAAGTTTGTTCCAGCAGTTAACCACCCGCTGGCTAAAGGTAAATTTCTGCACATCTATTCTACATCTGTCTTTCCTCAATTTCAATATATGCCCCCTTATGTCACATGCTTCTTGATTAGACCGGGGTTCGAGCCCGTGACCACCAAATACGGAGGATGCGGAAAGGTCAGGGAATGACCACCCCATATCCCCGGAGCAATATGGCCTTAGTTGCTAATGCTCCTAAAAACCAAATAACAACAACAACAGCCCCCTTAGATTTGTAATCTGAACAAGTGGAAGAATCCCATCAGAATTCAGCATGCTCAACCCATTCAAGGCCTTATACACTTCAATCAGATCACCTCACAGGTGCCTATCCTCCAGCCGCTGAAATTTTCAGAACTTAAGCCTCTCTTGGTAAGAGGATTCCTTCATTCCCCTCACCAATCTTGTTGGCCCTTCTCTGTACACGCTCAAGCAAATCTACATCCTTCCTAAAATAAGCCTCCAGACCTGTATGCAGTACTCAAGGCGTGGCCTGACCATTGCCTATGCAGAGGAACAATCACCTCATTTTCCCGCTAGCAAAATTCCTGTGTATCATTGACAAAACCCCATGACCTGCCCTGGCAGCCTGTCTGCATTGTTCAGAAAACTTCATATGTGACTGAACAATTATTCCCAGGTCTTTTTCATTTTATACCACCCTAAGTGTAGTACCACACAGTTGGTATGTTCCTCTGGGGTTACTTCTGCCCATATGCAGTACTTTGCGTTTGTCAATGTTAAACTTCAGTTGCCATTTCTCAGCCCATCTGCCCAAATTATCTAGATCCTATTGCTGGTAGCACACTGTCTTTACTGTCATTAACAACCCTGCCAACCTCTGTATCATCTGCAAACTTGAACATTAAGCCTAATATACCTTTATCACTAATAAATATACAAAACAGTGGACCCAACACCGAACCTTGTGACTCCACTAATAACATTAGTTCATGAAGAGTAGTGCCCATTGATTACCATCCTGTCTTTTCCCACTGAACCATCCTTTTATCCATTATAGCAACTTTTATCCATTGTAGCAACCATTGTAAAACTCAGTCTTGTCTTATATCTCGCAAAAAGGATTCTTCTCCTATGCTTATCTTTAGTGGCACTCCAATTTCTAGGCAAAATGATATATCTCTTTTGGGGATTACCCTGACTTCTAATCTCTCTTGGCACAAGCACATTACAAATATTGCTTCCTCTGCATCTAAAAAACTTGGTTTTCTCTTTCGCTCTTGGCGTTACTTTTCTTCCAAACAGCTGCTCACTCTGTATAAATCGAAAATCTTCCCTGCCATGGAATATTGTTCCCACATCTGGGGTGGTGCCCCCAAAACCTCTCTCAGGCTTCTTGATTCCATTCAGAAGAGGGCAGTTAGGTTAATTAATGATTCGTCTCTAACAGGGTCTCTCCACTCGCTTTCTCATAGACGTGCTGTTTCTGCTGCATTCCTCTTCTACAGATACTTCCATGGGCACTGTTCTTCTGAATTGGCTTCTATAATTCCCGCTCTCTCTTTCAAAACAGTCCGAACACGTGCCGCCACCAGCCAACATCCATTTACTGTCCAACTTCAAACTCACAGAACCAACTTTTCATCTTCTTCATTTATTCATTCAACTGCCGTTTTCTGGAACAACCTTCCTTCATATGTATTTCCTGAAAATTACAATCTACAGAAGTTCAAGTCCAATGTCAACAAATATCTTCTTTCGTCTTCCCAACCTCCAACCCAAGCACTGTACCCAAGTACTATAGGTTCTAATACCTCTCGTGTTTGGGATTCACATAAAAAAAAAAAACTAACCATTCTGCTCCAATTTGTATAGTAGTCTTCCATGCGCAACAGTGTCCATAATATTCAAGTTCATTGGTGTTCATTTGGTTTTTCACAACTATATCTTTAGTTTGTGCTGGAAAAGATGATGTTGTGGATGCTGAACCTGATGTTGATGCTGTTATTTCTGATGTTTCCGTTGGAGTGAATGAAAAAATTGAAGAACTCACTTTGCTCCCTCCCGGGGGGGGGGGGGGGGGGGGGAACAACTTCTCGAGTTTTTTTTAATTCTTTTTCTAGTGCTTCTGTGGACTTTCCCTTTTAGTGTAGCTTGTCGCGTGCTTGTATTATTTCTTTTTTTTTTTTTTTTTTTTTTTTTTCATTCAAAAAAAAAGAAATTATAAGGCAACAGATGAATTAGTAAAAATTTTCTTACATGTTTTGTTTCCAACTTGTGTTGAATAATGAACGTTATAAAATAACTGCACTTTATGCTTTATCAGTGATAAAACGACAAACTCCAACATTCATTAAACTCTAAAGTTTCTTATATTTAGTCTGTTGAACAGGTGAGTGTGAGTACAATAAGAAAATCTGTTTCGTAGCAGACACTCTGACAGCTGGAACACTACCTAGACACCGATAATTGGAGTGAATGACAAAAATACAATTGATAGGAACCAGACAGGTAATGTCAACTTTTAATTTCTTATACATCATTGTTAATACCAACCATGACGGATGCATTGTCAGTACAAGTGCAATAAGTGTGCAACTCTAATCCATTACTTCTTAGCGATGTTTTCAAAGATTTACATATTTCTTTTGCAATGTATTCATTGAGTTCAATTATGTCAAAAAAAGTTACCACAAATCGATCTTGAAATTCGAATAGTACCGAATACAATTTTCAACATTTTTATAACACTAACTTCATTACTTTCATCACGAGTTGCTATTTCCTAAATCAGGTTTTAAATAATCCACAAAATGTGGTGCTATAGCATTGCATATTATTGAAGTATGTTTTGTTCTTCACAGTTTGAAGTCCTTACCCTGCTGTCTGAAAAACAAAATTTACAAATGTTACTCAAATGATCAACTACCCTTAATGCACGATGAACAGCTATGAAAAATGCTATACTGCTTTCTGCCTTTGCACCTTCTGTGTCGCCAATTTTCTTGAATGATCAATACTCTCTGATGCTGAAAACTAAAGGGTTCTTCGGCTTTCTTGTGCTTCGTTTGTATTACGATGCCTCTCAATATCACTTAATTTGGCTGTCAGAGTGCATCTACAATATTTACAAAAACATTTTAAATAATCACCATCTAATTTGCAGAGTCAGTTCTTATATTTAGTGTCTTTGAGATCACGAAAGTTGCAAAGAAAGGAAGTTGAAGAGCTCTTAGTGATTGGTGCAAATTCATGTTTCTCTGATCTGTAAATGATCCAGCAACAAATTTTCAATAAAAAAAAATTGCTGACAGAGTAATAAAATTACAAATCGTTCTGTCAAATTGTAACAAAATGAAGAGAATAGTAAAAATAAATAAATAATAATAAATAAAATAAAATAAATCTACACAATGAGTAATATACTGTATATTATTATTACAAACTACAACGTTTGCCGATCGCCAACATCATGGACCATTTGTAATTTGTGAATGGTCCATTGTGTAAACTTATGAAAACAAATAATAAATTCACTTAATACAGACTCACTAAAAAGTTGGCATTGCATTGTGCACATAAAGCAAATCAGTGCATGCTTCTCTGTTCGGAGGTGCGCAAAAGGGAAAAAAAAGGTGCCGACAAGAAAAATAACTTTTTGAAATTCATACTTCTTTCTGTGATGTGTAAATGAACCTTCAACAAATTTTCAATAAAAAAAATTGACTGACACCATTGTAATAAAATTACAAATCGTTCTGTCAAATTGCAACAAAAAGCATAGAGCAGTAAAGTAAATAAATCTACAGAAATGAGTAACAAATTGTTAGTCCAAGAGTTTTTACTTTCCCTGAAATTATAACATCCATTCTAATACCCAGTTATCAATATTGTAATGGAGCAACGTCAAGCCTGAGTTATGTTGTAAGAACTATTCTTACATATATTTTTAGGAGTTTATAAATACAAAATTTTGATAAATATCTAAGTTAGAAACAGACAAGCACTCAGCAGATTTGCTTGTGCTGTGTACTTTTCAATAGTGAGATTAGCATAGCAGCAGGAGGAACGCTGACCTGACTGTGATACAATGGGTAGGCCAGTTTGACGCAGTTCGTGTGTACAGAACAAAAAGGGCTGTCGCCAGCTGACGGTAACGGGACAAAAGAACGGCCACACCCCTAAAATGTTTTCGGACTCCATCCAAAGGGAAGACCCAGATCTGAGAGCTCACCATGTTCGAGCGGTAAACAAAGTACAAACAGGCCGACATGGGAAGCACTCGATAATTTCACATGCGGCATCTCGTAAGGAAGTGTGACAGAAGATGTAAAGTGAAATGGTCATCCCAAGGATAGTTCTTGAGATTGCTTAGCGCCCGGATGTTCTCGGCACAAAGAAGGGAGCTCGACCTACCAGATGTGGGTCGGGACGACGAAAAAAATGAGCGAATGAAATTAAAGATGAAGAGGGAGGGATAACTAATGATTGGACGAAAAATAAAGGAGAGCTGGAAACAAAAATCTGATGCATAAAGAAGATCCTGTGCACAGTAGGAGAGCCAGAGTCCCGAAACCTGGAAGGAAGGATCCGGAGGAAATTCCGGGGAGAGGCGTGAGAGTGGCGGAAAGATAATTTTAGGAGTGCAGGTAACGCATATAGAAAGTTCCGAAAAATGATAGTATAGTGGGGAAAATAATAACAAAAGGCAGAATGGTCAGAGTAAGGAAGGTCGTTCGAGTTATCCACTGAGGGCTAAAAGCAACAGTCCTGGAGAAAGATTCTGTGCGCGGTAGGAACGTCTGAGGTCGAGCCGGGAGCACATCTAGCGAATCTGCGGTGGCCAAGCCCAGGGAGGAGATAGCGGAAAAAGCAAAAGAAAGAAAACTCATCCAGGTGGTAGAAAAGGAAAGCAAGTAAGTTTATGTAGAATATTTATTAACAGAAACGGTGTTATAAAGAAATAAACGAAAGAAAAAGTAATGGACAGGACAGTCAGTAAAGAACTGAAACCAGATGAACACTATATCGAAAGTAGAGTTAATAACTTGGGAGAAAGAGAGAAAGAAAGTGTGAGTGTTACTCATCTGTGATTAGAAGTATTGTATCTGAAAAATAAGGAAAGTTGTTAAACCTGAAAAGGGTCAAGTTCATGGAATGTATAACTAGCAATAACAGTGTATAATATTTATTCTGTAGAAATTCAGTAGAACATTCCTCTCTAGAGTATATAGGATGAAGGTGAAACTTAATGGAATTACCCCTTGTATATTAATAATTAGTAGATTGTAAGAAATTGGATATTATGAATTATATAGTGTGTGTAAATATCTTGTATAAACAAGTAAATAAATTTAGTTTGTTTTTATCATTCGCGTATTCCCCCCCACAATTGGCGTGTGCCAGTTGTTTTGCAAAACAACTGGCACACGCCAATGTGCCACCTCGCCGGTGCCTAGTCTGGAGACTAGGCACCGGCGAGGTGATCTGATAGAGGTGTATAAAGCCTTGAATGGTTTGAGCATGCTCAATGCCGATGGGATTCTTCCTCTTGCTCAGAATAATCACCTGAGAGGGCATAAATTCAGATTGAGGAAAGATAGATGTGCGGATATTTGCCTTTAGCCAGCGGGTAGTTGGTTGGTGGAACAGACTTCCATCCCTTGTTGTGGAAGCTGATAGCCTAAATAAATTTAAGGCTCAGCTGGACTGGCATTTCGAACGAATGGAGGGGTGAAATGGAAGTGTTTTTTTTTTTTTTTTTTTTTTTTTTTGGCTGATGCTGCATAAGCTTCCTTTCTTGTATCATATGGCTCTACTAATGCTAATACCACTCCAAGTCCAGGGGCTCATGGGGCGCCTCCGTAGCCAGGTGGGAAGGAGAAGCAGTGCATAGCATATGCTTCTTGATTAGACCGGGGTTCGAGCCCGTCACCACCAAATACGGAGGATGCGGAAAGGTCAGGGAATGACCATCGCAGAGCAATATGGCCTTAGTTGCTAATGCTCCTAAAAACCAAATAACAAAATAACCAGGGGCTCATGTCTGGTGAGTATGGGCTTGGCACACCCAGGGTCCTGAGCTAAATATCATCAATCTTCTCTTGGCGATTTCCTACTTCTCTCTCTCAGGGTAACTCAGAATTTTTTTTTTTTTTTTTGTTTGGCTGGTGCAGCAAAACCTCAGGCTTCCTTGCACCATAAAATGTACTACTACTAATAATAATAATAAGTCAGCCATAGAGAGACTGATAATTGCTCAGAAAGGAGGAAGGGACCCTGATAGACCTCATCGAGTAACAAAAAACAGCGATTGCTAACCTGAAAGATTACTTCTACAAACACAGCAGCACTCCACCTGGCCATAAGGAAGATATACAAGCGGTATATTGACTCAGCGTAAGCGAGGATTCCCTCCCATCCACATGGCACAAACGAAGCTAGAAAGATGGGCAAAGAAGAAACTCCATGGCAGACACTACAATGACCTCCATCAAAATCACATAGATAAAATTGCTTCCAATGCATGGCTCACAAGCGGGACGCTCTTCCCTGAGACTGAAGAATTTATGCTCAACATCCAAGACTAGGTAATCAACACCGAAAGCTACAGAAAATACATCGCCACGGAGTCCAGAGTATCAGATGACACAAGTCAACGATCGAACTCATCACAGAGGTATGCAAGGTAATTACCAAGACTGAGTACACTGGTAGACATGACCAGGTAGCCAGGATAATACATCAGAAGCTAGTAAGGAAATACCAGTTGATCAACGAAAGTGTACCATACTAAAAGTACAACCCACAAGCAGTACTTGGACCGGGCCATAATAACGGATAAGACAATCCCGCACAACAGACCAGACATAACCTTTGTGGACAAGAAGGAAAAGGCTACTTGCAGAAAACCCATGGGGGGAAAGGAATTACACGAACCTAAGACGAGATTAAAGAGATGTGGTGTATGCAACAAGTAACGACCATCCCGATCGTGTCAACCATCAGTACCTGCCAAAGGCCCTATATAACAGCCTAGCAGCAATCGGTCTTCCAGCGAACATCTACAAGGAACTCCAGAAAGTTGCAATCCTGAATACCTGTAGGATAGTCAGAGAGTTCCTGGATCAACAATAACACCTGACATAACAACAACCTGTGTACTTGGTAGCCAATACCCATCGCGAGGTGGAACCCCCCCAATAAGGGAGGAATAATATAAAAGAACAACAATAATAATAATAAGCTACAGTGTACTTCTTTTAACAAAAACAAGATAAAATAAATAATGTAATTAAATCTATTTTTTCACTGAATGAATTTTTCTTAATAATTCTTCATTATTTGCAATTTCTTCTTAAAATTCTTCACAAGAATTAGCAAAGTTGCACTTAACTTGTAGTATTGCTTTTTTCTGCGGTCAGCTGTGTTTTTGTTGGTCCACAGCTTATTTACTATCGAAAAAACTCTTTCCGTTGTACCATTGATTCCCGGCATACATAATGCAAATAATTTGAGTTTTGTTTGCTATTAAGTATAGAGACTACATGCCCAATCCAGGACAGTTTGCAATATGGGGCACAACTGAAATCCGGGACATCTGATCACTTTAAAAGTATGATTCAAGTGGCCGGGAACTGATAAACTTTGCGAAACGTGATGGGTGACTGACTGTGTTCGACTGTACTGTAGTAGTTACTTAAATAGTATGAGGTATGAGGTATATTGAGGGTCTAGCGGCTCCTGGGATTTCTCCCATCTCCGCGAATGTTCTATGTATCGGTGACAGTACCCTGTCAAAGCCAGAGATTTAGAAGTGTGTGGGTCATGAGTAGTGTTATATATTGTGCCCATTGTTTATCCGGCTTATTGGCCGCCAGGCCCCTAATGGGACCAGACGTTGTCCATACCTCGCCACGTGGAGGCTAGCCGGGTGTTACCATTGAGTCAATTGTACTCTGGCAGGTCCTGCCACTTACTTTCCTGGGATTTTAGTGGCTAGGACCTAAAATAAAATTGGAACGACCGCGGTTGATTTTAAATCACTTACATTAAAGCACTAATATGGGGTTTGACGCTGAAAGCCTGTTTCTGAAGTGCCTAAAAGGTTGGGCGAAATTTTTTGGTGTATTTAAATTTGGACGTGTAGGGCTATACGCTGTGCAAGAAAAAGTGCTGGGAGGGGAGAATGAAGGCTGGTGGGTGAAATAGGAAGAAGAGGGTCGATAGGGTAGGTGACCCCCAATTTTTCAGTGAGGCATGCCCATGCCCCACCAGAGGGAAGAAATGGTGTGGCAGGGAAGAGAGGCGACAGCAAGCCGTCACCTCCCTCCCCTGCCGGGTGTGGGAGTAAAAGAATTGCACTGCACAAGAGAGTGCAGAGCATAGAGCCAATATGGCTCCGTTGAGGCAGCAACTTGGAGTTTCTCTATCTTCGTTGGTCTTCTCTGTCATTGGTAGCCATATTTTTCCTCAGCTATGAACACTGGTCAGGTCCATTGTTGGTCTGTTAGCTATGGCTGTGGTTCTCTTCATCATGGGAAGATCCGCAGCTCCATGGGGTTATTCTTGCGATCGCTGGTTTTAGATGATTAGTAGTAAGCAGGTTCCTGGGCGAGGTTCTCCTTGAGTCCTCTCCACGCATGTTCTGTGTTTTTTTTTTTTTTTTTTTTTTTTTACCTTCTGTAGATGGCTATCAATGTTTTACGCCTACCAAATAGTTTTTGGGCATATTCCTTTAGCTCCCTATATTCCTCAAGTGAGTCCAATAGATGTGATTCCAAGTTCTTGGGGAGGTAGTGTATTGCAGTGATCAGTCTGCACCTGAGGTCATCATAATGGGTGCAATCATACATAATGTGCTCCCAGCACTCAAGCTCCCCACAGGCACATCTCGGATCCACCTCAATCCCCAGCGCTGCCAGCTTGGCTGTAAAGGCCCCGTGACCAGTCAATAAATAGGTGGTGTATAAGCCAGGTTGAAACCAAGTTGGGGGACTGGGGTACATCCTGTCGACGTTAGGAATGAATTTCCTGGTGATATTTCCCTTATTTGAGTTGGCCCAGCGCTCCTGCCAAACTTGCATCAGGTGTTTTTGCAGCCTTGTCTTTTCATTTTTTTGTGGTGCATTAACGTCTGTATCCTTATTGATTGTTGAGGCAATATCCAGGACTCTTCTTCTGCTTGTGTCCTGACTCATCTGGCTATGGCTCAAAGTTGTTTTTGCCAACTTGGGTTGGTTGTGATTGGACTTTTAGAAATCTGTTCTATGCTCTGTATTTCTCTTTTTTTGGCATCTGTGAATTCAAGTGCCCACCACTGATTTTTGTGTTTTTGATGTGACATTGATGTCTGAGGTATTGATAATGTTGTAGCATTCATTAACTGTTCTGTGATATGTTCTGCTATTTTGTCAATGTGATGTGACAGTATAACATTTTTATCAAATGTTTATATGTAATCTAAATTTTCCCAGTTAGCTTTAGAAAACTGCCATCTCTTTGGAGGCACTTCATAATTATTTTATATTGTCTGCACTGTACAGATTATTGGAAAATGATCACAGTTAAGGAGATCTATATATAGCAGCTAATCAGTTATTGTAATAGTATAGGAGAATATATGAATAAGTCAAGACTGCTGATGATGTCTCAGTTGGTAGGAAAATGTATGTGTAGGTGTCAGTATTAAATATAGTAAGGGTATATTGTAGCTGTATTATTTTCCTTGTAATAAAGAATATTTATTTGTTTATTTAAGTTGATAATTATCCAAGACCGATTCAATTAACTTGCCAGGTCCAGGGGCAGCCATGGTATGTACAAGGTATTCCTTTCTCTATGTGGTAGTTCATTCCCCTACTCATGATCTCTAAGTCAAGGGGAAGAGCTCCGGCCAAGACCTGCAGCGCGTGGGTACTGGTTGTCCTACAAGCACGTGTAACTGTCAGTAGGATTGTTCTTTGCGTTGCATCAAGGATGCGTCGGTTTACTACAGTTCCTGTTTTGGAAAACCATATTTCTGAGGCGTAAGTGATGATCGGTAGGAAGGTTGTTTTATAAAACAATGACAGGGTGCGTTAGTTTAACCCCCAGTCCCGCTTGACGATCCTAGCCACCAATCCAGAGTATCTTTTGATTTTGGCTCTGATATAAGTTAGATGGTGTGTAAAAGTAAGATTACCATCCAGTATAACTCCTAAATATTTTAACTGGGTCACTAATTTTATTGTGGTAGGTCCCACCTTTATTTGTGGCGGTCTACGTATATCAAGCTTGCCTTTTAGCACGACGGAGGACGTCTTTGTTGTTGATATCGTCAGGCAGTGGGTTCTGGTCCAGTTTTGCAATATCAGCATTGTCTGATTGGCCTTTTCCTCTAGCTGGGCCCGGCTATCTGCAGCAATGGTGAGGACCAAATCATCAGCAAAGGCCTGGGAGCGCACATCACCAAGGTGCAAAGCCAAGAACCCATCCAAAACCATATTCCACAGGAGCGGCCCCAGAACAGAACCCTGGGGACAGCCTCTGTGGACATCACGATTCACTCTACCATAAGGTGCTTCCACAATGATGCGTCTCTCGGAGAGATAAGACCTAATTATGGAATATAAGTTGATCGGCACATGTGCCAGCCTTAGTCTTGCCAGTACGCTCGGCCACCAAATGGTGTCGAACGCCCCAGCGAAGTCAACAGAGATGGCTAGAAGATATTTATTATTGCAGTTTGCTGCTGAATAGTAATAACTGAACAAACGTCTTACCATACAAACTGTGATCATATATATCAGATAATGTACGTTCATTTAATTTTCTTCCGCTTCATCGCTGCCAAGTACAATCAAAAGAGAACGTTTTGTCTGTTGCAGAATATCACCTGAACTTTTTTCTGCATTCTAGATTTGGTGTATCTTTGTATCTTTTGTCTCTCTTTAAAAAAATCAGTAAGTAATCTCGGTTTGTTTGCTTTTGCTTGATAGATCTTTATAAATTTCTTGGTATGGAGCTAAACATTTTTGAAGCACCCTTTTGTACTTTGTGCTCCTTTCAGTAGAAGGATCTGCATTCAAAAAATAAGATTCTGATTGCTCGGCTAAGTTTATGCCTTCCCGTATGCTTTTTAATGTAAAATTTGGAACTTCTGATTTTTTTATCTGCGCTGTCATCCTCTGAATTGATTTGGTTTACCTCCGATGCCATTTCCACCATTTCTACTGACTTAGCAAGTTCTACTGTCGCACCGGTTTGACCATATTTCCTGAATGAACTGACTCTGGCCATACATTTTTCCAACATGCATTTAATGTTGACCGTTTTACTTCTTTGAGTGATAAAGCTATGATTCCAATCAGTGTTGAATCCAAAGCGTTTGCACCGGGGGGGGAGAATGTAAACTTCGGGGGAGGTACATGTAGTATATTTTTTATTATTACCTATTTAATATTTGCAACGTATGTATATGTTGCAAATATGAAATAATTATAAAACTTATATTAAACAAATCTGTATATTTATGCATAATATGCATATTATTATTATTATTACAATTAGACATATGGTGCAAGGAAGCCTGCACCATATGTCTAATTTTTCTGAGTTACCCTGAGAGAGAGAGAGAGAGGAGAGATAGATATGCATAAATATCAATATACAGATTATGCATATTTATGAATATGAGAAAACAAAATAGGAAATAAAAGGAAATATTTATTATTTAAACATCTAAATACAAATAGCCAGTTCACAAAAACCACATTACTGACTACAATCACAGTTTAATAATATGAAAACCGCCGATTAAAATTTGCAAAAAAAAAAAAAGATGTACTGTATATTCAAACATGTAAGTACTGTATTGTAATAATCTTATTTTTCTTTGCATGTGTATCAATCACTTCATTTATTAATTTTTCCGATAACTCATTCGGGCCCTCTAAACTTATCTTCATGCAATTTTTCAATATTACAGTACAGATGCAGGGGCTCGCATCTGGTGCGTGTGGGTTTGGCACACCCAGGGTCCTGAGCTGGATGTCATCATTCTGCTCTTTCTCAGTGATTCCATTCTTTCTTTCTCTCTCTCTCACTCACTCTCAGGGTAACTCGGGAATTTTTTTTTTTTTTTTTTGACTGGTGTAGCATAAGTCTCAGGCTTCCTTGCACCATATAGCTAATAATAATAATACAGTAATAATAATAATGTCAGTGGCGGCTCGTGACTCTGATGTATGGGGATGCTGATTCTTAAAGTTACATTAAATTGCCTTGGTTATAAGACATGTAGAACACTGTGATCCCACATTATTAGATAAAGTGGCAGCACAGTGACTGTGCACACAGTTGTTTGTCCCACAACGTTGTCACATGACCACAGTTGTGGATATAAATGCAGCAGAACATCCTTCTAGTGTCAGTTAAGCGTACAAACCGTAGCAAGAATGGGGAAAATGAGTGATCTAACGGACTTCGAACGTGGCATGGTAATAGGTGCAAGACGTGCTGGACAAAGCATCTCTGAAATGGCAGTTCTGAACTTTTCACGCACCACAGTTTCAAGAGTATCGAGAAGAGTGCAATGAACAGAAAACATCCTCTCAACGTCATTCCTGTGGAAGAAAATAGCTTGTTGATTAGAGAGAGAGAGAGAGAGAGGTCAGAGGAGGATGGCTTGAATTGTGCAGCAAACAGACAGGCCACAATGTCGCACATGACGTCAGAATACAACCTTGGTGCACAGAACAAAATATTGCAGCGGGCCACTAGTCGCATTTTGTCGCAATTGGGCTACAACAGCCACATCGAGCACCTCTGTTATCAATGAAGAACAAGAGACTACGCCTCCTGTGGGCACAGCAACACCAGGACTGGACTATCGAGGATTGGAAAATAGTTGCTTGGTCTGGCGAGTCGAAGTTCCTGGTTCATCATGTTGGTGGAAGGCTCAGAATTTGGCAAAAGAAAAACATGAATCCATGGACCCGTAATGTCTGGCGACTACTGTGCAAGGTGGTGGGGGCAGTGGGGGGATTATTTTCTTGGCGCACGTTGGGTGCATTGATACTCATAGATTCACGTCTGAATGCCACATCGTACCTAGACATCATTGCTGACCAAGTGCATCTGTTCATATTGACAGTTTATCCTCAGTCAGATGGTTACTTCCAGCAGAATAATGCACTGGTGCACAAAGCCCGAATCACTATGGAATGGTTCCAGGAACATGACAATGACTTTTCTTTGCTGCAGTGACCCGCTCAGTCCACAGATCTCAATTCTATTGAAAATTTTTGGGATGAGCTGGAAAGGGCTGTTTTGCTACACCTCCGCCGAATCTCTAGGAATTGCGTGACACACTCATGTCTGCATTCCCGCACAACGTTTTCAGCATCTTGTTCAATCCATGCCTAGACGAATCCAGGCTGTTTTGAAGGCTGAAGGAGGCTTGTTTGTTTGTTATTTGGTTTTTAGGAGCATTAGCAACTAAGGCCATATTGCTCCGGGGATATGCGGTGGTCATTCCCTGATCTTTCCGCATCCACCGTATTTGGTGGTGACGGGCTCGAACCCCGGTCTAACCAAGAAGCGTGTGCTACGCACTACTGCTCCTTCCCACCTGGCAAGGGAGACGCCTAAAGGAGGCTCAACATGCTACTAGGTAGATGTACCTAATAAAATGGCAGCACAGTGTAGATGGTAATAATAATAATAATAATTACTTGAATTAGTCGCAAGTAATAAGCAGGTTAAAAATACCACAAAACATTAACTGGACACTTACCATTATAACAGACTGGGGTAATCCCGAAATTTTATTCAAAAATAAAATCCATTCTTCGCTTTTTATTTGTTGAAACTAGATTAATATCTTTTTCATTCAAGTTTGGTGCACTGTTCAAATCGACACTACCGCTCCGCAGTTTTTTTCAACTCTTTATATCACATCTAAAATCGCGTATTGGGAACCTGCCAACTAAGCATTGACTCAACCACTGGGGCCTAAAATGTGAACTGCGTAGCGCACTTCAAAGTTGAAAACGATCTCGTGTTTTTATTCGTTTATTATTGAAATGGTTATTGGAAATAGAGGATGAGTATACTATATGCAGGAACTGTTAAAGAAAATATTCATTGCGTTGCATTGTTCTTCACAAAATTTCATATAACTCCCATGATTGTACACTGGTGTTCAAAGAAAGTGCATCAACCCTTCAAATTGTAATTGTCGTCCGAATAAAGTAAGTATATGGCACAGATTGTATCAGATAAGATTAACACGCATATGTGATGACGTAATATTGCATCACTGTTACTTTCAGCTATATAAGCATGCTCGGTAAGAGTTGCAGTCATTCCTTGCTTCATTATGGCGAGTTACGTGCAGTTGACGCCACCAAGAAAGAGTGCTATTGTTACTTTATGTGAGGAAGGATGTTCTTCCCATCGTATTGCTTATAGAGTGTTGTAATCAGTCGACAGTGAGTAGATTTCTTTCCAAACTCAAGAATACTGGTTCTGCTGATAGGAAAAAAAGGAACCCGAGGCAAACGAGTCTCTATGCCAAAACATGCACGTTTTGATGCACTTATGTCTAAAAACCGTAAACCTTCTTCGTCTTAACTGAAAAGAGAATGGGAAGAACATACAGGAGTGGTAGCAAGTGCAGTAACAGTCAGAAGATGCCTCTTCAAAAATGGACTTGTAACCCGTCGTCGTAAGAAGAAGCCCTCCTCACACAGAAAATGAAAAAGGCCCGATTAATTTGGTGTAAGGAGCATGTCAAATGGACCCCCAAGCAGTGGAAGTCAGTTATTTTCTCAGGTGAGAAGAAATTCAACCAACCTGCATGGCTCTGATGGGAGACAAACGATTTGCTGTAGACATGGTGGAGAATACCATCCAGACTGTATGGTCTCTACAGTGAAATTCCCTACCAGCCAAATGATATGGTGGTTCATTCATATTGCGGAGTAGGTCACCTGCAGTTTATAAAAGGTTCCGTAAATGCCAATGGATACTTGCATATTGGAAGGCAAATTGCTGCCAACCATTAGAGACCAATTCATTCTGCCAAGTAATTGCATCTTTCAGGACGTCTGCTCCTTGTCATCGGACGAAAAGTGTAAGTAAGCACTTCTGTAGTTTAGTTTCATTTCTGCATTAGAGTTTCGACAGTAATGTGTTTACATTTGTTACAGGTGAAAAAATGGAAGAACGGTCCATTACAACTCTTAGCGGTGAGGAAACAGCACGGACCTGAATCCTATAGAGAACTGTTGTCATCGTGTGGAATCTGCAGTGGCCAGAAAGAAACCAAAGACTCTTCGTGAACTTTAGGAAGCCATAATTCGTGTTTGGAACCATGAACTATCAGTTGATTATCTTCAGAAATTGATCTTATCAATGACTCAACGGTGTGCTGCTGTCATCAGGGCTAGAGATGGTTCAACTAAATATTAGTATGCACCTGGTTAACTTTTCATTTTCTTTTCCATTTAAAACGATAAACTGAAGCAAATTGAAGGCTTCTTACAACATTTCAGCCATAACTGTTGTGTTTATCAAAACTGTTGTATAAAGGTTGCAAATGCTTACTTTGGAATATTTTGAGAGTACCTGTCAAATGTTAGGTTTACCTTAACTATTAATAAATATCTTTTGTTTATATTTCTATTTGTGATGCTAGTCATTAATGTAACATACCATCGCGAAAAAGGATTAAAATGTGAAATTCCTAGGTGATGCACTTTCTTTGACGCAGTAGTCTCGAAGCCGAGGTAAATTTAACTTTAGAATTTTCAGAACTTGAACTTTTGTCGACAAGTGTCGCAGATATCGACGCATTCATAGTTTATCTCGGATATGGAAAGTCGGCATTTCTACTGATGCAAAATGCAATATTAGAACGCTTATACTGTTAGAGACCATTTAAAATCTGGAATGTTTACAAACTCATTCGATATACCTTTTAACAATGTGTACGAACATTGTTACACATAAAATAAAAAAAACTTTATATTCTAGAACAGTGGTGGCGAACCTATGACACGTGGGTCAGATACTGACCCACGAAGGCTTTGTAAGTAACCCACGCGCACGCGTTTATTGTAATATTGGCCTACTTTTTTTAATTAGAACAGAGAGAAAAGATAATCGAAAATATTAAACAATTATAAAATATAAATATGTAATGTCATATTTATAAAAAAAAATAAATAAAAATAAACAGAATGATTCACAAACAAGTGTTTTAAAAACTTTTTTGACTCCGAAAAATAACATTACAGCTGCTAGTTTTCAAGTAACCAATTGCATTGCTCGCCATGGGAAACCTCTTTCAGAAGGAGTTTGTAAAACAAGCATTTTTAGAATATAGTTCTACTGTTTTCAGATTTTAAGGAAAAAGACTCGATTATAAAGCGTATAAATGAGTTACCAATAAGTCGCAATACTATTAAAGATCGAGTAATAGAATTAGAAATAAATATTTCTTCTCAAATACATAACGACTTAAAGTCTGTAGAAATGTATTCGATTGCTTAGATGAGAGTACTGATGTAAATGGTTATGCGCAACAGCAGTTTTTGCTCGATATAATGCAGGCAATATAATGAAAGAAGAGTTAATAAAACTAATAACATTGAAAGGAAGGCGTACCGGTCTTGATATTTTTAAAGAATTTGATAATGCATTTTTAAAAAAATGGAAATTGACCTACAAAAAATTGTTTTTGGAACAACACACGGTGCTCACAATATGGTGGGAAAAAAACATTGGTTTTATTCAGCAGCTTAAGCAAAATATTAGAGACATTCTCTGATAGAATTTCGTTGTATAATACACCAGCAAGTTGTATGTGCGAAGCAAGGTTTAAAAACATTTTCTAATGTAATGCCAGTTGTAATTAAAGTTATTAACTTTATAAATGGTCTTAATAAGCGAGAATTTGCACAATTATTAGATGAAATTGAGTGCCAATATTCTTGGATTTTGACGTAAAACAATGTTCGATGGCTCAGTTGCAGCCAAGTTCTTAATCGGTTTGTCATTTTATTAGACGAAATAAAGCTTTTCTTGAATGAAAAAAAGAATAGTTATGACGAATTTTCAAATATAAATTGGCTAAATGATTTAATGTTCTTATGTGATATCACTCAGCATTTCAATGAACTGAATAAAAAACTTCAGGGACATGGACAAATTGCATTAATGATGTTTGAAAATATCAAAATATTTATGAAAAAACTTGACATCTTTATTAAAGATTTGGAAATGAGCACCATGAAATATTTCCTCAATTACAAAAACATTTTCAAAACACTAAAGATTTTGAAAATATTCTTGACATTCAAGAAAATGCAATTAAAATATATTTAACCATTTTGCAAAAAATAAAACAAGCTTTCCATGAGAGATATAATCAATTTAAAAGTTTGGAAAATACATTTCGCTTTATTTTATGTCCACATAAAGCAGAGTATGATACAATGCAGCTAAACGATTTTATGTGGCTAGGTATCACTAACTTAGAAATGGAATTAATTGAATTCCAAAGCAGCATAGTGTGGAAAAATAAATTTGAAAATTTGATTTTCGAAGTAGAAGGAAAAATTTCAGAAAGTAATGCAGCTAGGCCTAATGAAGATCCCACACTAAAAGTTGAAAATATTATATTAAACGCATGGTATCCTTTACCGAACAATTTTTCATGTATGAGGAAACTGGCTAACGCTCTTCTCACAACGTTCGGATCCACATATTCATGTGAAAAATTGTTTTCCTCAATGAATTTTGTTAAATCTTCCAACAGGAATAAACTTGGAAATGAATTGACTGCAAAATGTATTAAAGTAATGAACACGAAGTATGTACCTAATATTAAGAAACTGTCTGAAAGTAAGCAACAACAAATTTCGCATTAAATATACTTTTATCAACTTTATTACACATACTGTATCTGTAATTATGTTAATTATTAATGAAGAATATTTTAAAATAAAGGCTTTTTCTTTTATTCCTTGCTCATTCAAATACTTTGTGCAGAGGCAATACTGGTCATGATGTCACCTGGTGCAGTACAAGGTATCAAATCAAGCTTCGATATTTACTTTTTTTTTTTAGCTCTTCACTTGCAAAAGTTAAAGTTATAAATCAAAAAGGAAACTAAAACCTTTTTTGGATTATTTCAAAAGTGAGAACCAAAAAGATTCAACTATCAACTTGATCTCTTAACAAATTGTTTGATGTTTCCAAATAATTGGCATCCTTTTTACCCCCCCCCCTTTCTAATTGAGACTACTAACTTATGACTCACGGGCTAGTATTTTAAAAAAGAAATAAAAATAATGGACCCACTCTTCAAAAAGGTTCGCCATCACTGTTCTAGAATAAGAAGGAAACAATTTCATTTTCAGCTTGCAAAAAGGACTGATAGATGGAACCACTACCCAGACTAACTTATTGAGAAAATATATATATTTAACCATCAAACAACATGAAACACACAAAAATAAAAATCTTTACTTTCAGGTTTTCGTCAGCAACGTGCACTAATAATAACACAGTATACAGGGTGTCTCAAAAATATTGGTACAAACGTTTAGGGGAGGTAGGTAACATCTAAACGAATGTGAATCGCATAGTAACCCATAACCGGGAAAGTAGTAGCAGAGGCACGAGAAGCAGAAATGACACAAGACAGTAATTAGTGGCAAACATTTGACATAATATTAACAATGGAGTACGAGATGGATGCATTTCATGATGTTACAACAGATGCTCGAAGGTTCCACCAAGGCTCGATTAATCAGATGAGCGTGGGAGCCAATCCATTGACGTCCGAAACGCCTGTTCAAATGGTCACGAACACACCTTCCATAATGGGCAGGGGCCCCGTCATGTTGAAACCAAATGTTGCATCTCACATTTGCTGGAACATCGTCAAGTAACACTGGTAGAACTTGTTCAAGAAAGATCTGATATTTAGCGGAGTTCATGCGGGATGGTAACAGGTATGAGACTAAGCAGTCACCGACCATACCTGCCCACACATTTATTGCGAAGCGATGTTGTGCCGCATGGGGGTGCACACCGTGTGGGTTGTCGTGAGCCCACACATGAGCATTGTGCTGATTGAATAAGCCTTCCCGAGTGAAATAAGCCTCATCCGTGAACAAAACATAGGCTGGAAAATTCAAGTCTCAAACACTTTCTTGGAGAAACCACTGCGCAAAAGCCTCACGTGCAGGATGATCTTGGGGGAGCAGTAACAACCCTTTGGAGATGAAAGGGATGTAAGGAATCGTCTTGCCAGACATGCTGTACACTCCTAAGGCAGAGGCAACGGCACGTGTGTTGGTAGTAGGATTATTCTGGACGGCATTCAACACACTTTCTTCCGTGGTGGGAGTTGGCGTCGAACGTGGTCTTCCCACACTACTCCTGTTACCTCTAAATGGCCCATAATTGCACAAATTTTGATGAACACGTGCAAACAAACGGTGGTCCGGTGCATGTCTGGGACGCGTTCTCCATAAATTCGTTGAGCGGCTCGTACATTGCCCTCTGCTAATCCATACACTAGGTGCATGTCTGCCAGCTCACAGTTCGTATATCGATGCATGCTCTTCGTGCGGCGAATACTGCTTGAATGAGTAAACCAGAAATTTTCCCTCTCACGAACTGATGAACAGCGCCGTGTACCGACTTACGGTGACGTTTCTGGTTATGGGTTCCTATGCGATTCACATTCCTTTAAATGTTACCTACCTCCCCAAAACGTTTGTACCAATATTTTTTAGACACCCTGTATATTTCCAATAGCATCAACACTGGAAATAAAAAAGAAAAAAACTTTTCTTGCAGGTACCAATCCATCAGAAGAAATAACAACTCAATCATCTTGGCACCGGGTTCTGCGAAGCTGAACTCCCCACAATTCATTGCAGAACACATGTCGCTTGACCTCACACTGATACCTATAATAACCACATTTACACACATTCACTCAATTTAAAGGGTAGCCCAGTGGTAAGCACCAGACAGCCAGTACACAAGATCAGGGTTTGTGAATCAGCAAAAACAAAAGAAATAGAAAATATAAAAAGAAAAACATGCAAAGCCATCTAGTGAGAAAAATAACAAGTAAATATTTTTTTTCCACACTCAACTCAACAGCCAACCACAGAACCAGCCACACTCAATTCAACAGCCAATAAGACAGCTTGTATGACGTCACAACGTCTACCATTACGCTCGTTTGTATCATGTTAACTACTTGTATGGAGTATCTACGGCCTCCGTAGCCGAGTGGTCAGGAGCGGGAGTGCAGAAGCACACGCTCTTTGAGTAGACCGGGGTTCAAGCCCCTGACTGCTGAATACGGTCGATCTGCCGACCCGCACTGGACCAGCGTGGTAGACTAAGGTCCATTTCCCTCAGCATGAATTTTTGAGGAGTCTTCCATCCTGCAGTGGGTTGATAATGGATGCACTTTACATTTTTTTTATGGAGTATCTATCCTCCCTTACCCTGACTTAGTGACCTAATTCATTAGGTCACTGAAAGTTTTACTTTTTCTATGGCAAGGTCTTGGCGCATTATAGCCTTAGTTGCTAATGCGCCAATAAAACCCAACCAACCATGCTCCCTTACATTTAGCTACAAAATTTTGTACCGTATTAAAAGGTACCATCGTACAGACATAGTGTTCATAAACATGTTGAAGCGGTATTTCGAATGTTGTTGCAAAATATTCCGCTCTCACACTTCATCCATGCCTTCCATCACACTAGTCTCCATTAAGGGGAATATAGGCTTTTCTGAATCCAATTTTTGTAGGAAATCATAAATAAATGGTACCTTTATCAATAAAAGCTCCAATTCTGAAATGTCAAGAGTTAATTGAACTTCAGCCTTACCAGCGTCAGTGAGCCATTCTAAAGTTGCCTTGGAATTACCTGTTTCGATTGTTACCCTGTGAAGATGTAAAATCTATTTAGCCCTTCCACATATGAGAAGTAAAATTTCAAGTTTTTCTTTCAACTTTGTCCATTGGCTTTTGGACAACCTTATGTAAGCTTTAGAGGTTTCAATGAGGATAACGGGCTGGAAATTGAAAAATACAACTTGGAGTGTTGAGTGTGTAGCCGTTAGCTGAAAGGAAACGTCAATACTATGATAACAGTTCGATTCCAACCCAAAGGTAAAAATAAACTTAAATTGGAAACAAAGCTCCCCACAATTCATTGCAGAACACAGGTCGCTTGACGTCACACTCGCACTGATACCTATAATAACCACAATTACACACCTTCACTCAATTTAAGGGGTAGCCCAGTGGATAAGTAGATCGAGAGAAAATATAAAAATATCGCAACTGGATAAATTTTTTCCACTTCCTAGTGGCGAACCTACCATACTGACATTCGGTTCATACCCTATTCCATTATTACTCATTGCCTCATTTAAAAAACGGTTATTACACATAAGACATATAGGCTGTTTTGAATCGAATGGGCTTTCAATAAAACCATAAGCTAGATATTCATCAAAGATACTGTGGAAGCTTTTTCTTTTCACCACTTGACATCAGCATTAGTATTAGTAATGGCCGCATGGTGCAAGAAAGCCTATGGCTTATGCTGCATCAGCCGAAAAAAAAACCCTGAATAAAACAATGATAAAAAAATAAAAAATAATAAAAACAATAATAATTAATTAAAGAAAAGGAAATTAAACCTATCATCCTATGCGCTTCCCTCACCAGAAGGTACTATCCAGATGACCTTTGAATTAGTTGAATTGGTTGAATAGTAGAGGCATATGATGCAAGAAAGCAACTGTATGAGCATATACAGCATCAGCCAAAAAAAAAAAAAAATAATAAAATAACACTATTCCCTCCAAATGCTTGTCCAGTTCCTCCTTAAATTTATTTAACCTATCAACCCGCTGGCTAAAGGCAAATTTCCGCATATCTATTCTACACCTGTCTTTTCTTAATTTGAATTTATGCCCCCTTAGGTCAGTAATCTGAACAAGTGGAAGGATCCCATCAGAATTCAGCGTGCTCAACCCATTCAAGGCCTTATACACCACAATCAGATCACCGCGCAGGTGCCTAGTCTCCAGCCACTGCAATTTGCAGAACTTATGCCTCTCTTGGTAAGAGGATCCCTTCATTCCTCTCACCAATCTTGTTGCCCTTCTCTGTACACGCTCAAGCAAATCTACATCCTTCCTAAAATGAGGCCTCCAGACCTGTACGCAGTACTCAAGGCGAGGCCTGACTATTGCCTTATACAGAGGGACAATCACCTCCTCCCTGCTAGCAAAATTCCTATACATCATTGACAAAACCCCATGACCTGCCCTCGCAGCCTGTCTGCATTGCTCAGAAAACTTCATATCTGACTGCACAATTACTCCCAGGTCTTTTTCATATTCTACCACCTAAAGTGTAGTACCACACAGTTGGTACGTTTTTCTGGGGTTACTTCTACCCATATACAGTACTTTGCATTTGTCAAGGTTAAACTTCAGTTGCACTTCTTAGCCATTCTGCCCAAATTATCTAGAACATGTTGCAGTAGCACATTGCCATTAATATCATTAACAACCTTTCCAACCTTTGTATCATCTGCAAACTTCGATACTAAGCCTGATATACCTTCATCAATATCATTGATAAATATACAAAACAACAGAGGACCCAACACCGAACCCTGTGGGACTCCACTAATAACATTAGTACACGAAGAGCAGCACCCATTAATTACCACCCTCTGTCTTCTCCCACTGAACCATCCTTTTATCCATTGTAGCAACTTACCCCTAATACCATTCTGCTCCAATTTGTACAATAGTCTTCCATGCGCAACAGTGTCATAGGTTTCATGAAATCCAAATATATGATACCAAAATTATTTTTTGCATCCAGTTCCTTCGCAACCACATAATATCCTATCAAATTTGTCAGACAAGACTTTCCCTTAACAAACCCATGCTGTGTCTGGATTATTGCTACAGTCTTGTCTAGATGATCCTGCAATGCATCTTTAACCAGTGACTCCATTATTTTACCCGGAACAGAAGTTAAACTAGTCTGTAATTACTGTCACCCTTCGATCCTCCTTTGTGAATTTGGTATACATTTACACATCTCCAGTCCGTGGGGACTTCCCCTGAGTCCAAGGATGCCCTCATAATTTTGGCTAAGGGTTTGCTTAGTTGCTTTTCCGCCTCCTTTAATATAACTGGATAGATCCCATCCACCCCAGGTGCCTTTCTTAAGTTTAACTTCAACAATTTCTCCTCCACTTTGCTCTGTTATTACAAAATCATTAAGCACCCTGCTACAATTTGATAACCTTCTGCCATTTTCAAACCTTAATAACTCCTCATGTGTGAATGTAGATGCAAAATACTCATTCAGTTTGTTTGCTATCTGACCATCGATATTCGGTGGACCAATCATCCCCTTCCTTTTAGAGTTTATATAAGTCAAGAAATCCTTGCTGTTTTTCTTAGCATCTTTTGCCAAAGATTTCTCGTAATCTGCCTTCGCCTGCCTAACCTCCTTTGTGACCTGATTACAGACTAGCTTATATCTACCGTAGGCTTCTATGTCGCTTGATAATTTATATGCATCCCATGTATTTTTTTTCTCGGTCACGAGTCTCATTAGGTCATTTGATAATCATTCAGGCCTAAACCTTGAACAATATTTCTTAATAGGTATGAAACTTAGTAGCATCCACGATTAATTCCTTGAATGCTTCCCACTTAAAATTAACTGTTGGTTACATCGTCAGTTGATCCCACTGAACAGAATTTAAAAACTGTCTGAGACTACTGTACTCGCCTTTACGGAAAGCAAAAACTCTTTCCTTTACTCCTGACGGTAATTATATCTTTAAGTAAATCCCACATCAGTACACTGTGATCACTGCCACCTAGTGGTTCCTTTATCTGCAAATTCTTAATACACGAATGATCACTGCTGATAACCAGGTCAAGAGTATTGCCCTCTCTGGTTGCCTCTCGGACATGTTGCTGCAGAAAACAATCACCCAATAAATCCACAAAAGTCTTACTAGCGTGTGAGAGACCAACCCACAAGTTCCAGTCAATATCTGGGAAGTTAAAATCCCCAATTATAAGACATTCTGACTTACTATAGCCCACTCTGAATGAGTACAATGTTCATTGTACTCATTCGAGTCATTAGGCCTATAACACACTCCTACTCTGAATTTTGATCTCCCAATGGTTATGTCACTCCAAACTGACTGAACAGTGCACTGTTCATCCATATCAACTGGATGCACTTTTGATTTTATGTTTGTTTTAGTTAACAGCTTAACACCTCCTTCCTTCCTATCCTGTCTGTCTTTTCTGTGCACATTGTACTCCCCAAATTCCAGTTCTGCATTCCTTTTATCTGTGTGACACCACATCTCTGCTATCCCAACAATATCCGCCTTTGATGTCTTGACCAACACTTCAAATTCATCAAATTTATTTACTATACTTCTAGCATTGGTATACATGCAAGTATACATGTACTTATCCTTATTATTAGTTACCCTAACACATCCCATATACCCACCTGTTTCACGATGACTGCCATCAGTCCCTGAAACCCCCAGCACTCTTCGCTCCACGTTGCCACTTATTCTAATAGAAGTTGTGCAAGAATCACCTTCTCCTCTGCCTGTGTCTACTTTTAACCTTTTAGTCTGTGAATCCTCTCAAGCTAGCAGTTTTCCGACCCACCTAACATTGCCTCGATAGCATCAGCAAATATTCCTGAACCCTTTCTATTTAAGTGTATCCCATCCTTGTAGAAGCAGTCTCTCCTGTTTACAAGCACAGACCACGCTGAAAAAAATTCTACCCCTTGAGCCTTGCACATTCCCTCCAGGGCCGAATTGATTGACAATGCACTCATCACGTATTCCCTCCTATCGTGTCTGGGCAGAATTGCAGACACTTTCAAATTTAACCCTGACTCACGATTTTTTTGCAACATTGACCTGTACTTGTTAAGCAAATCTGCAGTTCTCGTACTCTTAATGTCATTGGTGTCAACGTGTACAATAATATCACCTTTCGTGCCCTTAAAAGATGACATATGCTTTACAACGTCATCAACTTTTGCCGCTGGCAGACATACCCTGGTCCTGTTCCATCTATCCTTTTTACACGATATATTCCCCGTCTCCCTGACAATAGAGTCACTAAAAATAACTAGTTCCTTTGGGACCAGCGCATTCTGCCTTGGAGATTGCCGCTGTGTTGCCTGATGCCCAGGAGTGAGCTCTGGCATTGAGTTGGGCAGCTGAGAGGTTGACGGGCCCCTCATATTAATTTCTTCGAGGGCATCTACCCTACACCTCAAGCTCTCATAGAACGCTGAGTTGATACCTAATTTTCACTCTCTGCACCTATATGTTAAAAATCAGTTGTTTCAGGGGAAAAGAAACCACAATGACAGAAATTAAATATTAAGGAATAAGATGTGGTCGGGTAGAGTTGGTTGAACTTTGGAGGGCCACAAACCATTGTAATACCCATGATTTTTTTCAGGGATTCAGGGATTCTCAACGGGGCGATAACGCCCCGTTGAGAATCCCTGATTGAAATGTAAGAGAGGATTAATCTACATGAAGAAATGCTGCAAGTTTCTTTTTCATTTAGAAAATGAGCTAAAGATAAGGAGTCTTCTGAATAAACGGAGGAGAGGAAAACACACACACACACACACACACACACACACACACACACACACACACACACACACACACACACACACACACACACACACACACACACACACACGTTTCCAGGAATTATCCTTTATTAATTAATCTCTACAACTACGCAATAAAGAGCCCACTGATGCCACACGTCAGTGGGCTCTTTATTACGAGTCCATTCTAACAATGGAATGGGCGTATGTTTGTGATTAAACATCTTATTTTATTATGTCATTACGCTAACAATACACTTTATTTGAATAATACAGCCTATGTAGAAACATAATTAGAACAGCATTGCAAGTCCAAAGGATTGGGGCCTTCAACAGCTGAAATCTAAAAGCTTTTAGATTTTTTAATACACTTTTACACAATCCCACCGCCTCATTTCGAATTCTCTACTGTTTATCTCTTAACTGGATATTGTCTTATTTGCAGTATTGGTGAAAAATCGAATTACCGAGGAAGTTGAAAATTTCCAAAAGGCATCTCAAAATGGATCAGCTGGAGTTTCTTGCCCTTCCAAAACCCCCCGTTACTGACAGTGTGGCTATTCCACGCCCAACTCGCACCCTTCCACTCGGACTTCCTCCAAGGTACGATCGCTTGCCTTTAGATGCCAAAGTCCCTCGTATGTGGCGTCCAAATGACTTGATTGTTATCTCAAGAGGGAAAATCGGAAATCAGGTAAATACCTTACTTTTATGGTACTTCATATAGACAGCTTTAAAATTGAAACTAAAATTGACTTATTTGTTTTTTTAAGAAAAGGCTTATAAGCTTGCTTTCTTGCATCATATGCCGTACTAATGCTAAGGCAACAAAACAACTGAAGGCGGTAAAATTCCCCCCCCCCAGTTGGCGGAGTAAAAACCTTAAGGATAATTCGTTAACATCCCCTCCCCCGCAATTTCTGTCTAAAAAATGTAGCCTTCTGAGGTTTCAACCAGTTTTTCAGCTATTCTCTTTTTGCTTGAACCAAAATCCATTGTCTCCTAACTGGTCATGACAAGTTGAATTCGCTCCTTTGTAAAATAACTTATGCTACGACAGTTACTTTATTACAAGAGGCCGGTAAAGGTAAACTGCAGCCCTTATCAAACCACTGCACGATGGAAGTCTCCTCAACAATTCATGCTGAGGGAAATGGACTATAATCTGCCACGCTGATCCAGTGCGGGTTAGCAGATCGACCGTATTTAGCAGTCAGAGGCTTGAACCCCGGTCTACTCAAAGAGCGTGTGTTACTGCACTCCCGGCTACGGAGGCCGGTATTTTACTGCAAATAAGGGTTAGTTTATAATGATTTTTTTTTTTTCTTTTTAAGTACCGAGCTCCTGGGATTGTATTGTTTAGAACTTATGCGATGCAGCTGAAGTGGAGCGTGTCGGTAAATTGAATCCGTTATTTTTTTTTTTTTGAATGAGGAAAACCTTGCAAACCTCGCCCAAAAGATCGCGACATACGGTACTATATATAATAAATTAAAGCGCAGAACAAATTAAATCTACAAGCGTCGATAGTTTGTGCGCCCTTAGAACCTTAACGTGCAAGAACGTTGGGGGGAAGTTAATTCTTCAAATCCTCAAAAAGGGAATATGATTTTCTCCCGGGTTTTGAAACGTTATCTCTATTATTGTTAATTCAACTTCAAATGGCAAATACTTCGGTGATATGCTATTGTGTATAATGCATTCTTGGCATGCAGCAATTATTTTATTTTCCCCTCCCCCTCCTTTCCCCAGTGATGTAGAATATTTTCGGTGATGATAGAAGCTATATGCAGTAACGCTATCCACTTTCCTAAGATTAAGTTCTTTTCATGCATCCATTTCCTGAAAATGTATTAGATTTAAAAACTATATTTTCAGCGTCCTTGAATCGGATTAGAACTATCATACAGGAATCCAAAGAGTTGTATAGAACGGGAGAGGCGGACTGGTAGTTGAATTAGGGCCCTGGAAAGGTTTTGAGGAGCCCCTAACCTTATTTTAAACTATAGGTATACCTCACCGATCATGGGGTTTAGGGACCGGCAATCCATGAAAGGCAAACGGAAAAAGAAGACTTAACGATCCTTAGTAAAGTAAATTATACGTATAAAAATATGTAAGTATTAAAATTACCAGCAATCCTAAACAGACAAAAGAAACCGCTTAACAGAATGGAAGATGAGGGATGACTCGTTAACGGAGGAGCTGGATGCAGAGGGGGTTAGAAATCAGCTTGACATAATGGAACCTGATATTGAATTAAAAATCTTACAGGTGAAAAGACCTACGTGCTCAGGATTCATTATATATATTATTACTATGTGACACAGAGCAAAACGGAAAGAAAAGAATGTGTAATCTAGCAATAAAATATATATGCAAGAATATTTGCTGATGCTATCGAGGCAGTGTTAGGTGGGTCTGAAAACTGTTAGCTTGGGGGGGGGATACACGCACTAATAGATTAACAGTAACCGCTGGCAGAGGTGAAAGTGATTCTTGCATTGCTTCTCTTGGAATGAGTAGCAGCTTGGAAAATAAGCTGCAGGGGATTTCAGAAACTGCTGGGAGGGATTGTGGTACAGGTAAACACATGGGTTGTGTTAGGGTAGCAAAGAATAGGAACAGCTGCATGTATACTTGTGTGTACACCAATGCTAGGAGTTGGGTAAATAAATTTTGTGAATTTGAGGTGTTGGTCAAAACATCAAAGGCTGATATTGTTGGGATATCAGAGACGTGGTGTCACACAGATATAAGGCATGCAAAACTTCAATTTTGGGAGTACAAAGTGTACAGGTAGAATAGACAGGATAGGAAGGGAGAATGGGTTATGCTATTAGTTAAGAAACACAAAATCCAAGGAGGTACAGCCAGTCGACATCGCTGGACAGCACAGTGTCGAGTCAGTTTGGTGTGACATAAGCACTTAGAAATCAAAATTGAGAGTAGGAGTGGGTTATAAGCCTAATGACTCTGATGGGTATAATAAAAAACTACAGGGAAATAGAGTGAGCCAGTAAATCAGAGCGTCTTATAATGGGGGATTTTAATTTCACGGATTTTGACTGGAATTTGTGGGTTGGTCACTCACACACTAGCAAGGCTTTTGTGGATTTATTGGATGATTGTTTTCTTCATCAGCATGTAGAGGGAGTAATACTCTTGATCTGATTATCAGTAGTGATTCTTCATGCATTAAGAATCTGCAGATAAAGGAACCATTAGGTGGCAGTGATCACAGTGTGCTGAAGTGGAATTTACTCAAAGAGATAACTACTATAAAGGGTAAAGTAAAGGGTTATTGCTTTCGTAAAGGTGACTACGGAGGTCTGAAACAGTATTTAAATTCTATATGGTGGGACCAACTGGTGATGTTACAAATAGCAAATTCAAAATAGGAAGCATTCAAAGAATTAATCTTGGAAATACTAGGCTTTACATACCAACTAAGAAATATTGTTCAAGGTTTAGGCCTAAATGGATGTCGAACTAATGAGACATGTGGCAGAGAAGAAAAATGTATGGGATACATATAAATTAATGGGTGATATGAAAGCCGACGATAGATATAAGCTGGTCTGTAACCAAGCCACAAAGGAGGTTAGGCAAGCAAAGGCAGATTATGAGAAATCTTTGGCAAAGGATGCAAAGAAAAACAGAAAAGAGTTCTTTACTTATCTGAACTCTTGAAGGAAGGGGGTTGAATCAGATTGGTCCAGTGGATATCGATGGTTCAACTGTTCATGATCCTGCTCAGGTGGCTAACAAACTAAAAGAGTATTCTGCATCTACATTCACACAACAGGAGTTATTCGGGGATGGGAATGCCAGAGGTGAACTAAACTCTGGCAGTGAGCTAGATGATTTTGTAATAACTGAGAGGAAAGTGGAGGAGAAATTGTTGAAGATAAACATAAAAGCACCTGGTGTAGATGGGATCTATCCAGTTATATTAAAGGAGGCAGCAAAGGAGGTAAGCAAACCCTTAGCCATAATTATGAGAGCTTTCTTGGGCTCAGGGAGGTACTCATGGACTGGAGATGTGCAAATATGACCCCAATTCACAAAGGAGGATCAAAGTCCGACACAAGTAATTATAGCACCTGTGAGTTTAACTTCTGTTCTAGGAAAATTAATGGAGGCACTGGTTAAAGAAGCACTGCAAGATCATCTAGACTTCAGTCTTCAGCTCGGACTTTAGTTATAGCTCGGACACAGCATGGTATTGTTAAGGGGAAGTCTTGCCTGACCAACTTGATTGGATACTATGATGCAGTGAATAACTTTGATATTATATACTTGGATCTTAGAAAGGCTTTTGATACTGTTGTACATGGAAGACTGCTGCACAAATTGGAGCAGTGTGGCATTGGAGGCAAATTGCTGCTATGGATAAAGGGGTGGTTGAGGGAGAGAAGACAGAGCGTGCTAATCAATGGACAACTGCTCATCGTGGACTAATGTTATTAGTGGAGTCCCTCAGGGTTCAGTGTTGGGTTCATTATTGTTTTCTGTATTTATAAATGATATTGATGATGGTATATCAAGCTTAATGTCCAAGTTTGCAGACGATACAAAGGTTGGCAGGGTTGTCAAGGGTAATACTGACACTCTGCTGCAACGGGATCTGGAAAGGTTGAGCAGATGGGCTGAGAGGTGGCAAATGAAGTTTAACATTGACAAATGTAAAGTACTACATATGGGAAACAGCGACCCCAGAGCAACGTATCAACTCTGTGGTACTACACTGATAGTAGTAGAGAATGAAAAGGACCTGGGGGTAATTGTGCAGGCAGATATGAAATTCTCTGAGCAGTGCAGACGGGCTGCAAGAGTATCTCATGGTGTCTTGTCAATAATATACAGGAATTTTTCTAGCAGGGATAAGGAGGTGATTATTCCCTTGTATAAGGCAATGGTCAGGCCCCACCTTGAGTACTGTATACAGGTCTGGAGGCCTCATTTCAAGATGGATGTAGCGCTGCTGGAACGAGTACAGAGAAGGGCAACAAGATTAGTGAATGGAACAAAGGGCTACTCTTACGAAGAAAGGCTTAAGTTTTGGAAATTACAGTGTCTGGAGACTAGGCACCAGTGAGGTGATCTGATAGAGGTGTATAAAGTCTTGAATGGTTTGAGCATGCTCAATGCTAATGAGATTCTTCCTCTTGTTCAGAATAATCACCTGAGAGGGCATAAATTCAAATTGAGGAAAGACAGATGTAGGATAGACGTGCGGCGGAAATTTGCCTTTAGCCAGCGGGTAGTTGGTTGGCGGAACAGACTTTCATCCCTTGTCGTGGAAGTTGATAGCCTAAATAAATTTAAGGCTCAGCTGGACAGGTATTTCGAACGAACGGTGAAGTGGAAGTGATTTTTTTTTTTTTTTTTTTTTTTGGCTGATGCTGCATAAGCTTTCTTTCTTGCATCATATGCCTCTACTAATGCTAAAATGCTAATAATAAGGACGAATTCAAATATCATAATTAAACTTCACCCCTTTAGACCCCATTCAACATGCCTGAATTTGGCATACAGGATTATTTTAATTTTATTCTTAAGATGAATAGTCTTGTAAAAAACACGCTCTCTTCTAGACACAATCGAAGGAAGACTTGGCGAACATATCTTAAGGAAATACTTCCAGAACGAACAAGAGGAGCCTTAAGCAATAGTAAAAGAATTCTATCAGACCATTCCTTTAAACCAGGGGTGTCAAACTAGCGGGCTGCATGCGGCTCGCGCCGCGTCCATGGAAAATGATGTTTCTGAAATGCGTTTCTACCGCTTTCTGCGATCGCGCAATTTCCAGAATTTTCCATTGCCTATTTAAGCAATCGTTTCGCGCGCTGACAGTTTTACTGCGGCTTTCATACAGTTCGAGTCGATTGCATCGTAATGCGAGTGAGCTAATACAGTATTTGTGTAGCCGTTTTTCTATTTAATAAAGTCCGTAAGCAAACAATTTTGTGTTGTGACTCCTATATACATGTGATTCCGACGTGATGTCGCTTTCAAAGCCAACCAGAAAAAAGAAAGGTTGTTAATGAGTGAAGAAAATTCCAAGAAAGATGGGAATTGAGTTACTTTTTCACAGAGGTAAAAGATAAAATTGTGTTTATTATTTACAATGAATCGATTAGTGTCGTCAAAGAGTACAATATCAAACGACACAATGATACAAATCACAAAGAAATATTTTCCCGCTTTGAAGGTAAATTAAAAGAAGAAAAACTAAAGGATATGAATTCACTTCAAAGGCAGCAAAATTTAATTAAAAAATTAACGAAGGCAGTGAATCGGTAGTGAAAGCCAGTTATTTATCAAGAAACAGTGGCTGAAAGGATTACCGAAATAGCAGACAACTTGCGTGAACAACTGCAGGAAGCATCCGCAACGTTTCAATGTTTTTCAATTGCACTCGACGAAAGTAACGATATTCAAGACGTGGAGCAAGTTGCACTGTTTCTTCGAGCCTGGGACGACAATTTGAAAGTAACTGAAGAGTTTTTGGAAATGATTCCCTGCACGGAACTACTGGGGGAAGACATTTGTGACGCCGTATGGAGCATTTAGAGAAATACAGGCTTCCTCTCAAGAGAAAGCAAAACTGAAGGACGAGTATCCAGACAAAGAAAAATTGCAATCTTTCCACTGCATTATTCATCAGCAGGTTCTGCGTTCGAAAATACTGAAAATAGACTATGTGCTCAAGACCGTGGCCAAAACTGTGAACTTCATCAAGTCCAGAGGACTGAATCACCGCCAGTTTACTCTACTTCTTAAGCACTTGGAAAGTGAATTTGAAGGGCTGCCGTAATACACAAAGGTTCATTGGTTGTTTTGCCACAACGTACTAAAGAGGTTTTTTTTTTTTTTTTAGAAGAAATAAAACTGTTCCTAGAAATGAAAGGTCAGGATGTATGGCTTCTGAAGGATCAGTCTTGGTTTCAAGATCTGGTAGATATTATAGGTCACCTAAACGATCTAAACAGCAAACTACAAGGGAAAGATCAGTTGATAAGATACACAAGATGCACTGGCCAGTTTTCAAAAAAAGTTGATTATATGGCAAAATCAATTAAAAGAGGGTACTCTGACTTACTTTTCTTTGTGTAAACAGTTGAAAAATCAGAGTCAAAGTTATTTATTTATTATTATTTTTTTGTTTGTAGTTGTTGGCGCATCGGCTTCTGTGGCCATAGTGTACCTCCCAAGGTTTTTGCAGTACTTTGATCCAAGCGGGATTCGAACCCGCGACCTTTGGGTTGCTAAGCAGGCACTTTACCCACCCGGCTAGCCCAGTCAATGTCAAATACACTCCCATATCGTCTAGACCCATGATACTTTTTTAATGATCTTCGATATTCTCTCAGTCTGAATAAACGATCTGACTAACAAGGCACCGTCTTCTGATGTCGCTTTGTCTTTTCATAGAAACGCTTTCCAAAACCTGTTGAACTTTCACCACTTTCCCTTCCGCCGAATATTTACGGTAATTTAAATGTTTAAATGTTTTCATAAATATATCGATCAAAACGTTCTCAATTTGCAAATTTAACTAAATATCTCCTGATATCATAAAACTTATTTACCACTGGTTCACCAGCATCAGAGGTAAGACATCTGTGGTCACTGCTACACCAAGCATCATCGACACACCAATTCTGCACAAACTGCAACACAGGTTCATAAACAACTGTAACATAGGTATAAAACTCACCGACAATGGAGGAGAAAGTCGGGAGCGGAGATGGATCATTCAGTAACCCCAGTCCCGAAGCAGAAAGAAACTCATCGAGCTGAGTGCCTTTCTCATCAGAATGCTGACTACCCCATTAATAATAGGAAATCAGCATTACTGGGATTCAGAAGAAGGTAGACTGCTTCCAGGTATCGAAAATAGGGATCAATACAATTACCATACTAAACCAAACTATTATATTTAGGCCACCCGAACAATTAAATTCATCTGCAGTGCCATGTGTCTTATGTCTGTTAATTGCGTGTGTTCTATGGTAGATTTATCTGTTTTTCTGGACGAAAAACCCGTTTCTGGGGGTAAAACCTTGCTATCTACACCTGAGACCGACTAACTCAGCCACGGAGTGAAAAAAGTCCCTCTAAAGTTCCCCGTGTCATCGACAGGATTCGAACCCGCGCCTTTTCCACCCGATGTGGGGAGGACGGTGACAATACCACTGTGCTACCCACGCAGACACACTCACCATACTGGGAATACACAAAAATAAAATATAATCAAAATACATTTACATCACAGTATATGCCACAAGGAAAGAGAGCAAAGAAATCAGTGTCGCTGTATATCTTCATTAAGAGTAATAACTGCCAATTGGGATTAGCTCCACAAAGGCAGTTCCGTAGCCAGGTGGGAAGGAGCAGCAGTGCATAGCACACGCTTCTTGATTAAACCGGGGTTCGAGCCCGTCACCACCAAATATGGAGGATGCGGAAAGGTCAGGGAATGACCACCGCATATCCCGGAGCAATATGGCCTTAGTTGCTAATGCTCCAAACAACCAACAAACAAACAAACAGCTCCACAAAACAATATTCAATAAATAAGGTTTTTTTTTTTTTTTTTTTTTTTTTAATTTCATTTATTTTGTATGGTGCTCCCAACAAAATTATGGGAACACTGCGGTGTAAAGTCGGTGGCAAGTCGCTGCATGCCATCTAAGCTAAGTGGCTAGACACAGATGAAGTTCACTCAGTGTGCACTGGTGTTCAAAGAGCGTGCATCACCCTTTAAAATTGTTAATTGTCGTCCGAATAACGTAAGTACAGGCAATATTTCTTACAAATTGCATCAGATAAGATTCACACGCGTAGGTGATGACGTAATATTGCATTAGCTGTTACTTTCAGCTATGTAAGCACTGCAGGAGTTGCACTCATTCCTTGCTTCCGTCAGGATGGCGATTTACGTGCAGTTGACGCCACGAAGAAAGAGTGCTATTGTTGCTCCAGGTGAGGAAGGATGTTCTTTCCATCATGTTGCTTATAGTGTCTTGTAATCAGTCGACAGCGAGTAGATTTCTTTCCAACCTCAAGAATACTGGTTTGGCTGATAGAAAAAAAGGAACCGGACGCAAACGAGTCTCTATGCTAAAACAGGACTACGTTTTAAAGCGCTTGTGCCTTAAAAACCGTAAAGCTTCTTCGTCTGAGCTGAAAAGAGAATGAGAACATAGAGTGGTAGCAAGTGCAGTAACAGTCAGAAGACGCCTCTTCAAAAATGGACTTGTAGCCCGTCATCCTAAGAAGCCCCTCCTCACACAAAAAATGAAAAAGGCCCGATTAATTTGGTTTAAGAAGCATGTCAAATGGACCCCCAAGCTGTGGAAGTCAGTTATTTTCTCGGATGTGAAGAAATTCAACCAACCTGCATGGCTGTGATGAGAAACAAATGATTCGCCGTAGACGTACTGAAGAATACAGTCCAAACTGTATGGTGACTGCAGTGAAATTCCCTACCAGCCAAATGATATGGGGGTGCATTTCGTATCGTGGAGCAGGTCACCTGCAGTTTATATAAGGTTCCGTAAATGCCAAAAATAAAATATAATCAAAATACATTTACATCACAGTATATGCCACAAGGAAAGAGAGCAAAGAAATCAGTGTCGCTGTATATCTTCATTAAGAATTTCTGAATACTTCATTTCTGAATACTTCGCTATATTGAAAGGCAAATTGCTGCCAACCATCAGAGACCATTTCAACCTGCCAAGTAACTGCATCTTTCAGGACGACTCTGCTCCTTGTCATCGGACGAAAAGTGTAAGTAGGCACTTCTGTAGTTTAGCTTCATTTCTGCATTAGAGGTTCGACGGTAATGTGTTTACATCTGTTACAGGCGAAAAAATGGTTCGAAGAACGGTCCATTCAATTCTTAGCTGGCCAGGAAATAGCCCGACCTGAATCCTATAGAGAACTGTTGGCATCGTGTGGAATCTGCAGTGGCCAGAAAGAAACCAAAGACTCTTCGTGACCTTCAGGAAGCCATAATTCGTGTTTGGAACCATGAACTATCAGTTGATTATCTTCAGAAATTGATCTTGTCAATGCCTCGATGGTGTGCTGCTGTCATCAGGGCCAGAGGCGGTTCAACTAAATATTAGTTTGCACCTGTGAACTTTTTATTTTGTTTTCCATTTAAAATGATAAACTGAAGCAAATTGAGAGCTTCTGATAACATTTCAGCCATAATTGTCGACAATTATTTTGAGAGCACCTATCAAATATTACTTACCTTTGCCTTAACTATTAATAAATATCTTTTGTTTATATTTCTATTTGTGATGCTAGTCATTAATGTAATATACCATCGCGAAAAAGGTTACAAAAAAAAGATGCACTTTCTTTGAACACAAGTGTAGCGGTGCAAAAGTATCATATTGTGCCTAGCCAGCAGGCAGCAAACTGCCACCAGTTAGTTAACATTCCGGGAACGTGGAGCTGGGCCAGGGACCTGAAAAAGTAACAAAGAAGAAAAGAACAAGAAGAGAAAAGCAAGGACAGGAAAGAGAAAGAATAACACTACCCAACATGATTTTTATCTCCAGCAAATCAATACTTGCTTGTGGTTGTTTTATGTATAGAATTTAAAATCAATCGTAAAAATTTCCTATCACGTCTCAGTTTTAAGATATACACTGACTGTGCTGCCACTTTATTAGGTACACCCCTGCCGTGCACACAAATGGTTTTTCCCACAACATTGCAAGTCACACGACCACAGTTGTGGATATAAATGCAGCAGAACGACCTTTCTAGGATCAGTTAAGAGTACAAACGGTAGCAAGAATGAGGAGTTAGAATGTAGCAAGAATGAGTTAACGGACTTCCAACGTGGCATGGTAGTGCTTGCAAGACGTGCTGGACAAAGCATCTCTGAAACGGCAGTTCAAATGAACTTTTCACGCAACAGTTTCAAGGGCGTATCGAGAATGCTGCAATGAACAGAAAACATCCTCTCAACGGCACTCCTATGGAAGAAAATCGCTTGTTGATGAGAGAGGTCAGAGGAGGATGGCTAGAATTGTGCAAGCAAACAGACGGGCCACAATTTCGCACATCACGTCAGAATGCAACCTCAGTGCGCAGAACAAAATATCGCAACGGACCACTAGTCACACTTTGTCGCGAATGGGTTACAACAGCCGACGGCTACATAGCGTACCTTTGTTATCAATGAGACAAGTTTTCAAAAAGAGAGCATGCCTCCTGTGAACACAGCAACACCAGCACTGGACTATCGAGGATTGTAAAACAGTTGCTTGGTCTGACGAGTCGAAGTTCTTGGTGCATCATTTTGATGGAAGGCTCAGAATTTGGCGAAAACAACATGAATCCATGGGCCCGTCATGTCTGACAACTACTGTGCAAGGTAGTGGGGGCAGTGTTATGGTGTGGGAAATGTTTTCTTGGCACACGTTGGGTCGGTCCATTGATACCCATAGATTCACGTCTGAATGCCACATCGTACCTAAACATCGTTGCTGACCATGACCAAGTGCATCCCTTCGTGTTGACAGTTTATCCTGTCAAATGGTTACTTCCAGCAGGATAATTCTCTGGTGGCCAAAGCCCGAATCACTATAGAATAGTTCCAGGAACATGACAATGACTTTTGTTTGCTGCAGTGGCCCGCTAAGTCCACGGAAAATAATCCTATTGATATTAAAAATAACCCTACACCTCCATCGAATCTCAAGGAACTGAGTGACACATTCATGTCTGCATGGTACTCCATACCTGCACAATGTTTTCAGCACCTTGTTAGACGAATTCAGGCTGTTTTGAAACTAAAGGAGGGTCAACACGCTACTAGGTAGGTGTACCTAATAAAGTGGCAGCACAGTGTAGACAGATATATATACAAAAATATCATTACTGTTTGAAATACAATTTTTAAACTTATTAACTTTTGGTTGGTTTTGTTTATTGGGCTAAAAGTTAAGCAATTACATCATTACTGTTCTTGCAATATAGTATATTTTGATTTTCATGCACTTTTTTAGACAACTCAGTATTTTTATTAATTTTATTACACCATTCAACTGTTCAATATATATAGTGTATGATAAACTATGCTACAATAATTCACCTTCTGTTCAAATTTACCAATTGCTTTTACTGTTTTAAGTTAACACATTCTTTTGCTTTGTTAATGCTTTGTCTTCTCCATTGTTGAAATGAATAAGACAAAGCACAGAACTTGCGTCAATCACCCAGACAACTTCTGCTATGTTTGTGGACACTTAACCCCAAAAACTCAGAGGAAGAAAATATACAATGTCACAAAAGTTGCATATTCATTGTACTTCGGCTGCAAGATCGGTGACCAAGAAAGAAATTCGGCTCCACATATCTGTTGTATTACTTGTACAACGACCTTAATGCTGTGGTTATATGGCAAGCTGAGAGCATTACCGTTTGCCGTCCCTATGGTGTGGCGCGAGCCCAAGAATCATTTCGACAACTGCTATTTCTCCATAACAAAATACACGGTATTTCCAAAAAGAGCAAGTACTGCATCAAATATCCAAATATCCCATCAGCAATTAGGCCAGCTGCAAAGACGTCGTTGGCCTTATGCACGAACTGAACATTGATCACAATACCTCTGAATGGCGTTCGTTCATTGATGCGTCAAAGCTAAGTTTGAAAGCAGTATTGCTTCATAACGGAAATTCCTCTCTCTCTCTCTCTCTCTCTCTCTCTCTCTCTGTCTGTGTGTGTGTGTGTGTGTGTGTGTGTGTAAAGTGTAAAGTGTGTTTAGGGTCAAACGGCACCAGGGGTTTTTATTATTATTTTTTATTAGACATATGGTGCAAGGAAGCCTGAGGCTTATGCTCCACCAGCTGAAAAAAAAAAATTCCCGAGTTACTCTGAGAGAGAGAGAGAGAGAGAAGTAGAAAGGAATCACCAAGAAAGAGAAGAATGATGATATCCAGCTCAGAATCCTGGGTGAGCCAAGCCTATACTCACCAGATGAGGGCCCCTGGGGGAGAAGAAGTGCTGCTTGGCACTGATCATTAACAAGTGTCCCAATCTTTACATATATGAAATTTTGACATCATGCCTTCTATCCTTTCGAGGATGTCATTTATGAATAGCAGAAATAACAGTGGTCCAGGAACTGATCCTTAGGGGATCTCATTTCTAACATTATACCAATCTGAAGAATATCCATTAATCACAACCCTCTGCCTTCTGCCACCCCATGATCCATCTTAGAATCTTTCCAGTAATCCCAACATAATGCCATTTTTATCTAGATGTTCCTAATCATTGCCTCCAAAGTTTTCCCTACCACTTAAGTCAGACTAACCAGACTGTGGGTACTGATTCCTCTCTTAGAACTGCCTTTAAGTATTGGCAATATGTTAGCAATTTTCCAATCCAAAAGAATTTCTCCCAAATCCAATGATGTCCTCATAATTAACCTCAATGGTTCAATACACTCTCTGGCTGCTTCGTTCAAAATTATTGAGTATATTATTATTATTAGCCATATGGCGCAAGGAAGCCTGAGGCCTATGCTGTTTCCCCCATCTTCGCGTAGTTTACATTGTGGTGTGATACAGTTCACTGTAAAGGCCAGAGATTTAAAAATATATGGATCTTGAGGTGTGTGATGTCGTGTACCGTTGTTCTTCTGGCCATTTAGCCGCCATACCCCTGCTGAGGCCCGACGTTGCCCACACTTCGCCCAGTGGAGGCAGACCAGGTACCCAGTAGTTGTAGTTTACTCTGGCAGGTCCTGCCACCCAGTTTCCTGAGATTTCAGTGGCTAGGACCTAAAAAAAAAAAAAAAAACGTTTGCGTGGGTTGATCGCTAGATTGAAAGACCGAAATGTGAGCGAACTTAATTTGAAACTATTAAATTTTGACCTGTGGGGTATACGCTGGCGAGCAGATAGAGAGGGAGAGGAGACTGAAGACTGGGGGGAGAAAGACAGAAGAAATGGGGTCAATAGAGAAGACGACCGTGAGGGGGGAGGAATTGACTGTAAAGTATTTCCATTATGAAGCAATACTGTTTTCAAACTTAGCTTTGACCCATCAATGAACAAACGCCATTCAGAGGTATTGTGATCAATGTTCAGTTCGTGCATAAGGCCAACGACGTCTTTGCAGACACACATGTTGTTTTCCATTGCAAAATATCTTGAAAACTCTTCATTTCGCTTACGGTGTATTGTAATGACTGCTTTGTAAGAGACAGTGTGAATTATTGAAGGAAGTATGTATAGAAAAGGCATGCAGTAGAAACGTCTATGGGACAGAATGAAGAGACTATTAGAGATGAGTTAATAATTAAAATAACTGCCCTCTTTTGAATGGAACATAGAAGCCTGAGAGGTTTTGGGGAGCACCGCCCCAGATGGAGGAACAATAAGGCCTTGAACGATTTGAACAAGCTCAATGCTGATGGGATTCTCCGAAGATCATTCCGATGGAATGCTTCTGAAAGGCTGAGGGCTTTGTTTTCCCAGTCCTGGATTTCTTTCTTTGGAAAGACTGGACGTTGGTCCATGCCCATTTCTTCTTCTTCTTCCACAAAGAGGTTCAGGACTGATTCATCCTGTACCTCGTTATCTTCCATATCCATTGTTTCTTGGATTATAGGTGGCTGTTCCAATTTCTTTGGAGTTTCTTTAGTACTTGTGTTTTGTAAGTGCTGGAGCATTAGGAGGTACAGATATAGGAGTGGCATCTGACTCTGATTTTTGAGTGGGCTTTTGGGAACTTAATAAATAGCACGCAATGGGAGTAAATGATTCCCTTGGTGGAACTGTCATATCAGTCTGGGTCACGATAGTATTCTTCCCAGAAGCTATCTGGACGTATGAGGGCTTGGCACTATTTATTGGTCGGATGCGTTTTCTGGCCTCCTGATAGGATATGTTCAGCTTTGTTTTTATTTTTTGTCCTTCCACCGCTGGCATGCTTGAGAGTATGCAGGGTGCTCTCCTTGGCAGTTAGTACAATTTGGCTGAGAAGCTAAACATTCCTTGCTCTCGTGATTTTTAGCACCACAGCAAGCACAAGCAGGGAAGCCACGTCAAGCTGTTTGGGAGTGGCAGTACTTTTGGCATTTAAAACACCTCAGTGAGTGTTTTAAAATGTTTTGGAATGTAGATCCTCACTGGTCAGTTTAAGTAGACTGCCTTTATGGAAGTTGGAAAACCATGGGATATTGAAAGTTAGGATGAGAACTCAGGCAGGGACGAGATTCCCATCCTTTCGCATCGAAATTCTCTTGACAGCCGTCACTCCTTGGTTTTTCAGTTCAGATCAGATCTCTTCTTCAGTTACACGAAGAAGGTCTCACTCTGATATGACACCACGTGAAGAGTTCAGAGTTTTATGGGGGTAACAATGTTGTATATTCCCCCTAGCGATTCGATGTGGCTTTCAGAAGTTGTGCATGCTTTAGGCTTGCAGCCTCAACTAAAATATCTCCAGAATGCAGCCTACTGACGGATTTTGGAGATCCTGCCAAACCTTCTAATCCTTTTTGGATGAAGAAGAGTGACATTTTCTCAAGTGACTGCTCTCCGGAGTGGAGAATGAGGAAAAGTGGTGTCATTGATGGTGGTCTATCCGCAGTTCTGGGTCTTTTTGAGTTGGCATTATCGGTGTCATTGCATCGGGTAGGTAGGGGGCCTTCTTGGGGCCCCTGAAGAAAACGAGGGATTTAAATTACTCAGGAGAGTAAGATAAAAATTTAAAGTGCCCTAAGTACCTCACTCACAACGGTGCCCTATGAGGGGATACCCATTCATGAACTAGCAGGTACTGCATACATGAATGTGATGCCATGTTCACTCAGGAGCATCATACCCACGTTTCCAATAATCCTGGATCCCATCCTAAGACCAACGGGGAAGAGACTTTTTGGAATGCAGTTGACCCTAGTAATAAGAACCACTTGCTGAATGATTCCAGTCAGGCTGGTCCGGGACGTCCCGTCTTGTCAAAGCAGGGGCCAAAGTGCTATATTAATGCTGGGCCCCTCAAGCACCAGTATCTCCCTTTCTGAGTTTCCACGGGTCACAGCGCACGGCTGCACATGCCGGATTCCAATAATGTAACCCTGGAACTTCCCAGTGATGCATCACTGGGAGGTCCCCTCACCACATACAGGTACTCACGTCGAGGGGAATGTGCTTATGTCAAGAGAGATGAGAAGTCAGGGTAATCGCCAATAGAGATATATGATCTTGCCTAGAAAATGGAGTGTCATTGAAGAGAAGCATAGAAAACAGAAGAATCCTTTTTGCAAGACATAAGACAGGAGTGAGTTTTAGGAGTGAAATTAACTGCTCCACTGGGGAATTACTTGGAGTTCAGCATTCAAGGAATTGGCAGTGAATATTCGAGAACCCAAAGCTGGGTTCTCGAATATCCACATGTGCAGGGCAAGGTTTCTCAAACTGAAAGATGGAATGCTCCTTTTTGGGACTGGCTGGATATGAGCAAATTTCCAAGCGGAAGGAAAAACGCCTTTGAATAAGAAAGTGAAAAAAGGTGATATAGAACAGTTGTAAGTTCAAGAAAACAGGTGGAGAAATACCATTAGAACCTGGAGCTTTCTTAACATCAGAATCCAGACATCATTTGATGGAAGAACGCAGTTGAAGAACTTATTGGAACGCAGTTGACCCTACCAATAAGAGGAGTCACTGAATAGAGTGTAATGGAAATGATTCGATAGTGATTAGAGAATTAGATTATATTACATAATTTCTTTTAAATAATTAATATAATATATTGTAAAGTTTATTTTGAAGTTTTTTCCCTGTTGTAATAGTTTGTAAATTTAAGTTTTATAATTTATAAATATAATTTTTTAAAAGTTACTTTCTGTGATATTTAGTAAATTTAACAATGGTGGTGACAAGATCCACCTTGAACAGTTCGTCAGAGGGTATCACGACTCGTGCAGAAATAGCCAATGGTGATTTCTGGATGAATCAAGATTTCATTGTTTGTAGAATCTGTGGCATATATGCCAAGGTCGATGTAGTGGATAATCACAGCTTGCCTGGCAATTCTTTTTTTTGTCACCGTTGCATGGAGTGTACCGATCTAAACTTAAAATTTGGTGCATTGCTCAGAAGAATTTGAGTTACTGAAAAAAACGGATACTTTCCTTAGAGAATAATGTAACTGGGAGCTCGTCAGGGACTCAAGACTCTTGTAACCTACAAAGTGATACACTCCCGATTCGGGCCCCAGAGCAGAATAACCAAATGCAAACTGCTCTGGTCAGAAGGACTTAGTTCTATTAGGAGACTCCATTGTCAGGAAAACGGGAAATATTTTTTTCAATAAGGATAGGTGAACTAGAAGTAGGGTATATCTGCTGGGAGTAACAATTAATAGTCACCAACAATACTATTCATGTGGGGGTCTAATGATATTAAGCACACACGATCTCACAATTTGCTAGACAAATATAGGACCATGCCGAAAATATGCCATGAGTTAAGTCAGAATGTCTATCTGTCTGCAATTCTGCCCAGTCACGAGATATATTGTGAAAGCATATATCTCGTGACTGGGCAGAATTGCAGGATTATATGCTGAAAGCCTTGTGGATAAATTCAAGACTTGAAGGACTCTGCAAGGCCATTGGGCAGGGGGGAATTTTTTATCAGCTTAGCCCACACTTGTAGGTAGAAGGAATCTGTTCTGTAGAGAGAGGAGCGACCGCACTAAAAAAAACAAGGCATCGAGCTTCTTGAAAGAGTGCAAAGACATAACTCGCCTGGTGAGTTCGGCAAAAGGACATCCTTATGAAGAAAGACTTTGAATATGTGGGTTGCACAGCTTGGAAACTAGACACCTTAGTGGCAACTTAATTGAGGTGTTTAAGGCTCTGAGAGGCAATAGTAAAATGAATGAGGTTGAAATTTTCACGGTTATAAATGATTCTAGAACTAGGGGCCATAAAGTTACACGGTGAGATGTTTAGACTGGATTGCAGGAAGTTTTATTTTATAAATTACTGGAATAAGTTACCTACATGGGTGGCAGAGGCTGACAGATTGATGAAATTCAAAAGTCTAGATATTTTAGTATTAGCAATGGCCACATGGTGCAAAGAAGCCTATGGCTTATGCTGCAACAGGCAAAAAATAAAATAAATAAATAAATAAAATAAAACAGAACAAAACAAAAAAATAAAATAAAACAATAATAAGAAGAAAATAAATAAATAAATAAAATAAAACAGAACAAAACAAAAAATAAAATAAAACAATAATAAGAAGAAAATAAATAAATAAATAAAATAAAACAGAACAAAACAAAAAAATAAAATAAAACAATAATAAGAAGAAAATAAATAAAATAAAACAGAACAAAACAAAAAAATAAAATAATAATAAGAGAAGAAACAGACAACCTATGCATTTCCCTCCTCCCGTAAGTAATTATCCAGCTGACCTTTGAATTTCCCCAAACTGTTAGCCTCTACCACCCATGTAGGTAACTTATTCCAGTAATTTATTCACTGGCTAAAATAAAACTTCCTGCAATCCAGTCTAAATATCTGACCCTGTAACTTGAATTTATGGCGACTAGTTCTAAAATCATTTATAACAGTGAAAATTTCATCTTCATTCATTTTACTATTGCTTCTCAGAGCCTTAAATGCCTTAATTAAGTTGCTTCTAAGGTGTCTAGTTTCCAAGCCATGCAACCCACATAAGGATGTCCTTTTGCCGATCTCACCAGGCGTGTTACCCATATTTGCACCTTTCAAAAAGCTCGACGTCTTTTTTTTTTTGGTGTAAGAAATCAATTTAAAAATCGAATAAGAAATTTTCAGTGGCGTAGCTACTCGAAAAAGGGAAGCTACGCTACTGAAAAGTGAAATACATTGACATACTTGTTTTCATATGTACTTATAACAGATGTTTGGGTCTGTTTTTTTTTTTCTCTCATCAAATGCACAAAATAAAACTCAACAAGTTCTGCTTGAAGTTGCACTTAAGGAAATACAACCACAAAATGAATAAAAATATATATGAAGTTACATATTCACCAATTCTTGCCATAACCACCTATTAAATTGTAGGGCTTGAATATAACCGCACTCAGGCCCTTGATGGCTATAAATACAATTTCGGTCCAGCAAAGACAGAGCTGGACCCTTACTATAGCGATGTCTTCCAGATTACTTACATCTGTTTTTAACTGAGAAATTTGAAAGAAAGAAATTTCATTTTGTGCTCTTTCGCAAACACTATTTTTCCAGAAAAATCTTCCTCAAAAAAAGAATTGAATTTAAATAAGGGCAGGGTGCGGAGGTAAACGGGAACCTTTGAATGGATGTCTCCAAAATGTTAATCTCTCTCTTATTTTTGGTGGCAACAATTGCACATCATATGGAGGTTGAAACAGGATGTAGTACACTTCAGTCTCTTCTCCGCAGTAGCACTGGCAACCGCTTTGAACAACAATGGCTTCTCCATTCCATAGACCTCTTGAATGTCAATGATAACAGCAGGAGACATATCAGTAGGGCTTAGAAAAAAAATTAGGCTAACAACAAAAAAAACCCATCAAGTTCAACATATGGAAAAAATTAGTCTTCTTTATATAAAAGATTTTTGAAGATATAGGCCACACTAAACATATTGGGTGCCGTCACACAACACCGATAATGATGCATACTACTTCCTCCGAAATTTATTTAATTTTTCGAATCTAGGGACGAAAACAGCTTTCATCTTTGTCTGACTTCAATAGTGAATGCCCCACACCTAAACCAGTCACCCAAACTTGTGACTTTTTTAATGTTTTTTTTTTTTTTTTTATGTGAACCCCAAACACGAGAGGAATTAGAACCTAGAGTACTTAGTACCGTGATTGGGTTGGAGGTTGAGAAGACGAAAGAAGATATTTGTTGACACTGGACTTGAACTTCTGTAGATTGTAATTTTCAGAAAATACGTATGAAGGAAGGTTGTTCCAGAAAACGGCAGTTGAATGAATAAATGAGGAAGATGAAAAGTTGGTTCTGTGGGTTTGAAGTTCGACAGTAAATGGATGTTGGTTGGTGGCAGCACGTGTTCGGACTGTTTTGAAAGAGAGAGCGGGAATTATAGAAGCCAATTCAGAAGAACAGTGCCCATGGAAGTATCTGTAGAAGAGGCATGCAGCAGAAACAGTACGTCTATGAGAAAGCGAGTGGAGAGACTGTTAGAGACGAATCATTAATTAACCTAACTGCCCTCTTCTGAATGGAATCAAGAAGCCTGAGAGAGGTTTTGGGGGCACCACCCCAGATGTGGGAACAATATTCCATGGCAGGGCGGATTTGCGATTTATAGAGTGAGCAGCTGTTTGGAAGAAAAGTAACGCCGAGAGCGAAAGAGAAAACAAAGTTTTCTAGATGCATAGGAAGCAATATTTGTAATGTGCTTGTGCCAAGAGAGAGAGAGATTAGAAGTCAGGGTAATCCCCAAAAGAGATATATCATTTTGCCTAGAAATCGGAGTGTCACTAAAGATAATAAGCATAGGAGCAGAAGAATCCTTTTTGCGAAATATAAGACAAGACTGAGTTTTAGAAGGGTTGAAATCAAATAAGTTGTCTTTGCCCCACTGGAGAATTACCTGAAGATCGGCATTTGAGGAATTGGTAGCAGATTTTCGAGAAGTTGAAGCTGATTGAGCAGGACAAGGTTTCTCAAAATAGAAAGTGGAATGCAATGTGCTATCATCAGCAAAACTATGGATAGGATTTCCAGTCAATGGAAGAAGGTCATTAATATACAAGAGGAAAAGAGTGGGGGAAAGAACTGAACCTTGCGGGACACCGGCATTAGTGGAGAAGTTAGAAGACAGAGAGCCATCTACCATCACCCTCAGTGAGCGATCGGAGAGAAAACTGGATAACCAATTACTAAAAACAGTTGGCAAACCATAAGATGGAAGCTTGTTTAGAAGACCTTTATGCCAAACACGATCAAAAGCCTTTGAGATGTCAAGAGCAACTACTTGTGTTTCACCGAACCACAAGTAGTTGTTCGTTTACTGTTAATTTGTTCATTTTTACTGACCAAGAATAACATCCCCATTGAAATCAATTGGTCCATAAAGATGCTCACTGCTTCCTCTTAACTCTAGAGCAGTCATCCATCTTGGTCTGATTCCAATATCGAATGCACCGGACCTAAAAGCACCCACCCAAAATTTCAGTATGTGCAAAACTGCACTTATTCAAAATTAAATGTGCAGAGAATACAAATAAAATTTAAGGAATAAGGCATAGCAAAAAAACAAAAAAGGTTCACGTGCTGTATAAAAGAGAAACCGAGCAGGCTGGGTAGATTATGCCACCTCTGTAATAACACCAGCTGCATTGATGTGATACTACTTTCTCATTTATGGTAATTTATGTAACAGTGAATCACATTGTAACTTTTAATTTATATATCTATATATATATATATATATATATATATATATATATATATATATATATATATATATATATATATATATATATATATATTTGTTTTTACAGTGACGTTTTCAGGCATCTTATTAGTGTGATTGTTATTTCACACAAGTGACGGTGAATTTACTATCCTTGGCTTCATTCATAATGCGTTTTAAGTACATTCATTATTTTATTATATCTGTGTGAGGTGAAAAATATAAGCAAAAAAAAACTTGGATAACTGGAATTCTTCAATATAGTTAGGGAAGGATGCTACGTGGTCTTATGCCACGTGAAAATTAATAATATAGTTTATTAGGCTGTTTGCCTACATTACTATACATTAGGGTGATGTTTCGAGTATCTTACCGATACCCATCATCAGACCAAGCTGTTGGTGAAACAGAAAATAGAACGGGTTACAAATTTGAATGATTTAGAATATTATTATTATTATTATTATTAGCAGCTATATGGTGCAAGGAAGCCTGAGGCTTATGCTGCACCAGCCAAAAAAAAAAAATTCCCGAGTTACCCTGAGAGAGAGAGAGAGAGAGAGAGAGAGAGGAATCACCAAGAAAAAGAAGAATGATGATATCCGGCTCAGGACCCTGGGTGTGCCAAGCCCATACTCACCAGATGTGAGCCCCCGGGGTGTAATTACAAATATTACAATTATCAATAAAAAAAATTACAATTACCAATAATACAATTACAATTTCCAATATTAATACTTTAGAACCATACTTGGCAAATTGTAATTGTAATTGCAATTTTTATTATTGGTAACTGTAATATTCTAAATCATTCAAATTTGTAACCCTTTCTATTTTCTTTTCCCCCAACAGATTGGTCTGATGATGGGTGTCTGTAAAATACCCGAAACATCACTCTAATCAGTGGTGAATATTTTAACAATGGGCTCGCAGTTTTTCCGACTTTCTACCGAGTAAATTTTACCGGTCACGGAAATGGCGTCATCCGCGGCTTCCACTAGAGGCGCTTCCCACGCTCGCACTACTATAGTGTGATTAGAGTGCGTGACGTATTTTTCGTGACCGGTATGATATCTCGAGTCAGGGGCGGTTGCGGCTTATGACCCCCCTTAACCATGCGTATAAGTGAATGTGTAAAACGTTCCTAGGTCTATCTAGAAAAAAAAAAAAAAAAAAATTAAAACCTGGTTGTCATGCCTCGCCTTACGATGATAACTGGATACGACAGTGTCTGGAGGTCTAACTTTTTAGAATTTTTAAATAGTATGGCGTCATAATCATGCTTCCCGAAGTTACTACTGCAGTAAGTATTGAGTGCAACAATACAAATATTTGTCAACAATTTATTTTGTCTCGCATTTTCGTTACATTCCATTGTTATGTTTCCCCTAACAGCTGCGTATGTCGCTTCAACTACAAAATCGGTTCATCAAACGGTGCTATTTTACAGAGATATTTAGATACGTTGCACTCACACGTATACATCTCTTACTTTAGTTATCATAAATCCATTGTATCTTGTCTTCCAGAAATTATGAAAATCTGTGAATGATCATTAAACTATTTACAATAAAAAAGCTCTTTTATTTCGTAATCGATATATACAAATCAAAATACCTAAAAGAAACGCGAAGGATGTTTCGCATAAACCATCTACTGCGCGTGCTCGGCACACGAACAACTGTTTTATTCGTCTTTTTTTTTTTAACTAGAGAAATATAATGGATACATTTTTTTCATGATAAAATTTTAATATTGCGAAAAAAAAAATAACATGAAATATTTCCCATATCACAAATAACAAAAACTATCACAAAGCATTCCACAATATATTACAACAAACATTACATAAAAAAAAAAAAAAAAACTTTCTTGAAAAAAGTACACAAAAAAGTACCAGCAAAAAATTTCCGATTTATCCAGAGAGAGAAAGAAAGAAATAGAAGGGAATCATCAAGAAAGAGAATGATGATAATATTATTCATTACGCTGAAAGCTCACCCAGCTTCAGCACTGCTAATCGCAATGATTTCAAAGATATTTTCTAGCTTTCTTAATTGAAAAGGTAATTTCACTCGATTTTAAATAAACTGTCTTCGACAAAATCTCTAAAATCATTAATTTTTATTTCATATTTTATCAGAAAACTTAAATTTCTTATTCGGTTTTCACCGTCTTGCCACCGAGACGAAAGTTCTTTCACATTCCATGATTTCGGTAGCATATGTTTAAAATTTCTTTCAATGGTATCGTTATTTTCTTTAATTTAAAATCGCCTGTTGCAGCAATAACTTATCCTTTAAGGATCAAACAATGCATTTTAATAACTTGTCACGAGGTAATTTTTTTACTTTCGATTTTGATTCCTTCAAATTCTTTCCACTTCAACATGCTCTCAATTTAGCTTCATAATTTCCTTCAGAATTTTCAAATTAGCAATAGCATTGATAGTTCGAATAATTAATTTATATGCTTTTACCATTGTGGTTCTGTAAAGCTTCTGAAAGGTAAGAGAGCTCCTGCCGGTTGTTGTTTTGGTTTTTAGGAGCATTAGCAACTAAGGCCATATTGCTCCGGGATATGCGGTGGTCATTCCCTGACTTTTCCGCATCCTCCGTATTTGGTGGTGACGGGCTCGAACCCCAGTCTAATCTAGAAGCGTGTGCTACACACTGCTGCTTCTTCCCACCTGGCTACGGAGGCGCGGCTCCTGCCGGATGTCGATCATTAGTTCGTTAAACAGAAGTCCGACTGTAATTAAATAAAAAATTAAGCAATTTTAAAATACATAACCGATCGATTGCGCCATGAAAATGCTGGGAATGGGGCCCCACCGTCTCAATAATGAGCTCGTAAATTTTCAAAAAAAATAAAATAAAATAACAATGGGCTCTCGCGAGTGCACTACAGCTCACCACTGACTCTAATGCAGGGGTGGGCAACTTTTTTCGTCAGCGGGCCGAATGAAATTTTCGCATCATGATGCGGGCCGGAATAGATTGAACGATTTAATAAAAAAAATCAAAACCTAAAAAATGTTATATTACTTGAATTACCAAATTATTAATGTATTTTTAAAAAAAATATCTGAATGTCCAATTATCATTGAAAATGCGGCATTCGGCATCAATTTTTCTTTTTTTTTTAATTGGCTCATTTTATGGGCTATAAATTATATTAAATTAAAAATTGTAATAATTAGAAAAGGCATAAAACATAAAATATCTCGCACCAATATTATTTTTTTCAATAAGAAGTCAAACCCAAAGGAACTTCGTTCGATCGATGCTACAATAATAATTAGGAAATAACTCTTTGACGCTGCGTAGAATCACTTGGTTACTGTTATACTGGCCGCGATTCCCGATTGAACCGAATTAAGCCGAACGTTTACGGCGAGTGTAGTCAGGTATGGATTTTCTATATTTATGCATTTACCGAGGGGGCCGGATTCAACATCGTCGCGGACCGGATGTGGCCCGCGGGCCGGCTGTTGCCCACCCCTGCTCTAATGTATAGTAATGTAGACAAACAGCCTAATAAACTATATTATTATTTTTCACGTGGTATGAGTGGTTTTAATATAATAATAACCTTAATCATTATAAACTATAAAAGGAAACCTCATACCTTTAGGTAGGATCAGGATTCTCTCAACACTCATGTTGGAAGCATTATGTGATTATATAATTATACGAATAAATGTCCCATATTTTTATTTCATATTAAATAAAATCAATTACGAAAATTACATTAAAATTATATAAATGAATACTTATTAAAAGATTATCATGCATTCAATTCTCATCCCCAACATAACACATCAGGAAAAACCAGGAGAAGTCGACAGCCATCAACACCCCCAAAAAAACCAAAACCAATTAAAAAAAAAAGTAAATTGCAGCCATTATCAACCCACTGCAGGATGGAAGCCTCTTCAACAATTCATGCCGAGGGAAATGGACCACAATCTGCCACGCTAGTCCAGTGCGGGTTGGCAGATCGATTGTATTCAGCAATCAGGGGCTTGAACCCCGGTTTACTCAAGGGCGTGTGCTACTGCACTCCCGCCCCTGACCACTCGGCTACGGAAAACCAGTATCGCATCTTAACACGGGAACTGAAAACAATTGTAGGATTTATCCTAAAAAAACATGGATATTTTAACCTATGTTTTTTAAGGATAAATCCAACAATTGTTTTCAGTTCTCGTGTTAACATGCGGTATTGGTTTGGTTTTTTTGGGGGTGTTGATGGCTGTCGACTTCTCCTGGCTTTTCCTGATGCGTTATGTTGGGGATGAGAATTGGATTGCATGATAATCTTTTAATAAGTATTCATTTATATAATTTTAATGTAATTTTCGTAATTGATTTTATATACGAATGACTTTCATCAACCGGTGAAATATCACCACTTTGCTTATTGGAGGCTTGAAGTGGTGAAACCCATGTTTAGTCTTTAGAGCAAAGTTTCCGGCATCCCCCCCCCCCCCATACTTCTCCTTCAACCCATGCACGGTACTAAGTACTATAGGTTTTGATACCTTTCGTGTTTGGAGTTTTCATAAAAAAAAAAAAAAATTAATATTAAATAAAAATATGGGACATTTATTCGTATAATTATATAATCACATAATACTTCCGACGTGAATGTTGAGAGAATTCTGATCCTACACATAGAGGAATGACGTTTCCTTTTATAGTTTATAATAATAACATTAGTAGCACATATTGAGCTTTATTGCTCTTGCGATCTTAATTAGTAATAACCTTAATGGAATTTTTCAGTACCACCTGATTAACTGCAACCTAATTTCTACTGGCAGTCCAAAAGGAAATGAGTATTTTAACTACATGCAAATGCAGACTTATTCCAGTATTTCCCCCCACCCCCAAAGAATGATACACTAAGAGGTAACTATAACCAACTATGCTAAACTTAATTAAGTTCCTTACTGTGTAGTCTCCACTGAATGGTATCTTTCTACGCCAAGGGGAAAGTACATTTGTGTAGTGTTCAAGATGAAGTCCGTTACAAAAGAGTGTCATGGCATATCTTACAATTTTTTTTTTAAACCACGAAAGAATTTTTCTTAGCCAAATATTTTGCTGCAAAAAGATTTTTTTTCTTATATGAGCTTGTTTCTAAATATGAACTAAAAACATAGCTAACATATATTAATTTAGTTTCTTGTTTACTGTGCACATGAATGGTGATTTTGATCCGTATATTCATCTTAAATACTGCTAATTTTCACATTAATTTTGCCATTGCAGTTAATACGATCATATCCCAAAAAAGCCTTCGAGACAATTGATCCACTTCAAATTGCAATGCCAGAAAGTCTGCGTGACACTCTACATGAAAGTTTACACGAACCATATTTATCTCATTACTTTATGTCTCCGAGAGTCTACAGATTTCTCTACAAACAAGGACTAATCAGTGATGATGGAAGAATAAAGTGTTCTCTCAAAGATATGAATCAGTATCGGCGATATTTGCATCAAGTATGGGCTTTGGAGACCAATCAGTTAAGAAGAGAAGAGGTAAGATATATATATATATAAGTAAATGGAATTCGATTAAAGTAGTAAAAAAAATGAAAAATAGAAAAACAAATTTCATGGCTGCAAAGCATTACCTACGCATGTGGAAATATAACTAGTATATATAAAACAAGAATATGTCAGTATTATTATGGTTTTATTTCTATAATTAAGTGCTAGTTTATGTTTTCCTCCTTGCTTGGCTTATGATACGACTGGCATATTCTTAATTTATGTATACTAAATACACACACGGTTTCCTGACAAAAGCCCACACGAAAATTCTGCACAGAAAAAACCTCACTGTCATAAATGCTCACAAGAAAAATGCCCACATGGAAAATTGCTCACACAGAAGAATGCTCACATGATTTTTAGTTAACAAAAAACAAATTATTTCATATTTCAAAACATAACAAAATGTTGAATTTATATATTTTATTTCTACTTCTATACGATGTATTTTAATATAACTTTTGATATAAAATTTTAGATTTTAATATAAAGTAGAATATTTGGATGTAAATGTTTGTAAGGGAAATTACAGGAAATAAAATGCTCTGGTTTTATTGCAACCAAAGCCTTTTATTTTATTTATAAAAATAAATTATTTTTTCTCTGTCTGACAAAGTGAACAGTCAACACTCTTTGGTTTTTTTATCAACAAACAACTAATTCAGACATATTTCAGTGATTTATTTATTTGTCAAGGATTTGAATAGAATTTTCATTACTGTAAGTTAGCCAATCTCTGCAAGTATTTCAGTTTGTCTTCTACCTGCTCATATTCCTGCACAAAAGTGGCAACCAAGTCATGCAGTGAATCATATCTTCTCTTTTTCACCTCTAGACGATCTGTCTGTGCATTAGCCAGTGTCAATCTGTGGTAAGCCACGTCCCTCTTCAGTCCATCAAACAAAAGCCACATGCTAGGATGACTGCAGTGGAATAGAGAATTAAGTGCATTGTGAAATCCCTCACAGCAGTTTGTAGTTTTAGGTGACCATTGAAGAGCTGCATCATGATGATTCCATATTCTTATTGGAAACTGGGGGATCTCTACCTGCTGCACCCTCAGTTGTCATTCAGTTATGAAGACAAAAGATGGCAACATAGTACAACAACCGCCGACCGGGCTAGCTGGGTGGGTAAAGTGCTTGCCTGGCAACCCAAAGGTCACGGGTTCGATTTCCGCCTTGGTCTTGGATCATAGTACTGCAAAAACCTTGGGAGGTGCATTATGGCCACAGAAGCCTATTGGGTGCCTGACCTGCCTCCTCGTGGCAAAGTGTGGGCAACAGTGAATCCCAATAGGGGCCCAACGACTAAATGGTCAAAGAAATAACAGAACATAACACTGCACAACAAGCCACTCCCCACACACTTTTTAAATCTCTGGCCTCCACAGAGTTCTGTGTCACTTACAAAGAATACAATGCGGAGATGGGGGAAACCCCCAGTTACCATTAGACAACTAACACACTTTACAAACAATTAACTTAGAATAAATTTGCCTTATTGCAGGATGAGAAGGGTTGCTATAACGACTTATAGTGGAGAGAGAGCACTGAGTGAGTCAGTGTATATTAAAACAGGCGTAATTAAATGTTCAGTTAACCAGAGCTAAGTCTACTGGTAATGAGACAGAAGTGGTGAATGACGGGAAGATTGCCGCAGCACCTACTTGGGTCTCAGTTTCTGATCCATCTGTATACGTGTTATAGGCCCGTGAGTTAGAAGAGAGTGAATTTTATATAACTGTGTGATATTGGAGGGAGACAAGGTGTTCTTTTCCCACTATTCAAAATAGTCATCATATATTGCACAGATATTTGTCCAAGGTAGATCTGATGATGTCATGTCCTGAAATATATTGCCAATTTCTATATTCCATGATTGAGCCAGTTCTTGAAGTCTGAGTGAAACAGGTCTGTTTTCATTTGGTTTACTATTGTAAAATGATTCCCATTCGATATTGTACAGGAATCTCCAATTAGGGTGAGAAGGGAGACTGCAGATTCTTGCAGCATACAGCAGAAGTAATGTTTTCCTGAGGAGATGTAACAGAGGTTCGTGGGCTTTGATGTAGATCTGAACTGGGGGTTCTGAAAGCCCCTAGAGAAACTCTCAGAGCACTGTGCTGGATTGGATTTAACCACTCTGAAGTACTTTTCTTCGCAGTCATACACTGGAGAGCCATAGTCCAAGATGGACTTGATGAGAGCTCTATAAAGATGGATCAAGGTATGTCGATCAGTGCCCCATGATATGAATGACACACACCAGAGGATATTCAACTTCTTCAAACTGATGGTTTGAAGATAAGCCACATGTGCTTGAAAGTTTAGTTTCCTATCTAGCACCAAGCCAAGAAAACGGACAGTGTGAGCAAGAGGAACTGGAATGTTATTGATCTTTAGCTCAGGATAAAGTGAGCATAATTTGCAGAAGTGAGTAGTGGTGGATTTCTGCACAGCAAGACGGTATCCATTACATAAGGTCCAGGATTCTATTCTGGCAAAAGCAATTTGTAATGTCTTTCAACAGTATTCATACTTTGTGACTGGCAGGATATGGTGAGGTCATCTGCATACATGTATATTTGAATGGTTTTTGGAAGATCTTCCAATATATTATTGACCCGAATCACAAATAGAGTAGCACTCAATATGGAACTTTGCTGGACACCCTCTTCTTGAATGCAAGATGCTGATAACATGTTTCGATATTTGACTTGAAAGGTGTGTAATTTTAAAAAGATCTGCATTATTTGAGAAAGGTAGCCTCTCAGCCTCCAACTGACGCATATCTTTGATAATGCCATGACGCCAAGTGGTATCGAATGCTTTGTGATTATATCTAGGTTGACCATCACTAGATGCTGTTTCACGACGAAGGCATTTCGTATGTTGGATTCAATTTTTACAAGTAAATCTTCAGTAGATCTGTTTTTACGGAAGCCATATTGGTGATCAGAAAGAAGATTTTGGAAATCTAGAATCCAGGTGAGTCTCTTATGCATCATCCTTTCAAATATTTTGCTCAAACAGCTCGTTAATGATATCGGCCTGTATATTCTGGACTAGAGTGGGCTCTTTGCCTGTTTTTGCCATCTGGTTCTGCTGCACTATTTGATAATATTTTGCTCAAGGACTCTTTGCGCTCAGCTAGAGTAAACGGTTGGTTTACTCTAGCTTTACTCTAGAGAGACTAGTTGAAATTTTTGACATTCTTGATTAGTTTTAATGCATTGAAAGGAGGGCACATAAGAGGATGAGGAGGAAATATTATAAAAAGACTCTGCTAATGCATTTGCTATATCAGAAGGGGAGGATAGGTCCTGTCCATTCCATTGTATTATTGGAAATTGCAGCAGTAGAAATTTCCCACTGAGAGCTTGTATTTTTTTCCTGATAATTCGAGTGTCAGTATGTTTGTTAATAGATGAGGCGAAGTTAATCCAGGATTCATGTTTAGCTTTTTTTCTAATTTATCTTGCTTTAGTTCTGAGGTTTTGTAAACAATTTTGGGAATTTACAAAAGTGGTTACAAGCTTGGTTTTTATCACGTTTCACTTTGGAGCATTCTTCATTCCATCACTAATTTTGGTGTACATGCTTGCACTGGTTGGATTTTGGAATGGAAATTTCTGCTGGTAATGTGGTCAGTTACGTCATCGATTGTGTTGCTGTACATATTGCTTTTCAATTATGACACAAGTGGAATCGGTTTTTGAGTCCACTTTGTGGATGCCCCAAGAAGTACAGCCTTTAGAGTATGACACGACCTGTGTTTGAATTGAGGTGACAATAGGAAAATGATCACTGTGGATTGGATCATTCAGCATTGACCATTCCATGCTTGGAAAAAGAAATGCTGAACAGATGAATAGGTCTATGGCTGATGTTATACCTGCAGGTAGTTGAACACGAGTTGGAGAGCCAGAATTTAACAGAGTCAGGTTATGGTTATCCAGGAATGTTTCGATTAATTGGCCTCTCTTATCCATGGTGGAAGATCCCCACAATGCATGGTGACCATTGAAATCACCAAGTAAACAGACAGGAAGTGGAAGCTGTGTGATAAGACTGTCGAGTCTGGGAGCAAGGATAATTCAGTGATATATAAATGGATGCAAGGGTTAATGATATTCTCATTGCTATCTGAACTGCTACAACTTCTAAGGAGGTTTGTATTTGGAGATGTCTTTAGGGTATTATAGTTTTCACAAGTATAGCTTCCCCACCATGAGCAGGAGAGTCAGAAACTCTGTCTCACCTAAAAATAGTATAATTTTTGAATTTGATAGAAACGTGGCAATAGAAAGGATTCCTGTAAGAACACACCTACTGCATTAGTTTGAGTTAGTCACTCAGGTCATCTATATTACTGCATAATCCTCTACAGTTCCGTTGTAGAATTTTAATCACTGGTTGGGTCTCATTGAGGAAGATTGATCTGACTGTTTTTTCTGAGAAGGTTTCTGCCTGCTTAGTTTTTGTTTTTCATTTCTGGGAAAGACTGGACATCCTGTATCCATGATATCATTAGCATGTAACTCTAGTACTGTGTCGTCACCCTCTGATTGAACCTCAGTTTCCACGTTGCTATTTCGTGGTTTCACTTTCTTTTGATTTTGTTGTTTTGGGCAAGGTTGAGTTAGCATCAGTTGGGATACTGATCGGTGTATTGCTGGTTTCGTTGACTGTAGGTTTCTTATTGCATGTTAACACAGTTTTTGCCTAGGTAGAAAAGGAAATGCTCAGTGCTATGGAGACATCTGTTTGAGTTGCAGCTGAGCGGCTGCTTCTGGTGACTGATCGGCTAGGCATGGTTAATAGCACTTGCTTTCTTGCATCAGGGTATGTGACTTTATGCTCCACTTTATATTTCTGGATTGTTTTGTCTGTTTTCCAAAGGTCACACGCTTTAGAAAATGCCGGATGGTTTCCCTTACAGTTTCGGCAAATAGGAGTGGAAGCTGTACAGTCTTCTTGAGAATGCGTCTTGGATCCACAAAGAGAGAACGCAACATCTCCTCAGCATGCTGTCTGAGAATGGCCATACTTCTGATATTTAAAACAGTGAATGGGATTTGGGATGTAAAGCCGAATCTTGCAGTTTAAATAACCTGCTTTAACAGAAGATGGAAGAGCCAGAGTACTAAATGTCAAAATGATGGACCCTGGTTGGTATTAGGTTGCCATCTTTTTTGGTCATGATTCTCCATGCATGAGTCACTTTTTATTCACTAAGCTCTTGTATTATTTCTTGTTCAGAAGCAGTTAGTAAGTCCCATTCGATGATAACACATTTAGAGGTGTTTAGAGACGTAACTGACACTGGAATACTGTTAAGTGTTGTCAATTTTAACAGTTTTTTTTTGAATGGCTTGGAAGCCTCAATTAGGTCTCCAGATTGGAGATGCTTCACCATTTTAGGGGATCCAACAACCGATTTATGAATATTTCTATATTAGAAAAGGTGATAGCTTGCCAATGGGTTGCGTGGATAGTGAGTGCATTATGAGAAATGCTAGCATATCTGTATTCTGGTTTTTTTTTTTTTTTTTCTGTTGTCTCTTTACACAATTCAAGTCATATTGAGACAGAATTAACAAAGTCTGGAGCCTGTGGGCTCTAGTGGTGGATATGCATCGCAATCCATCACTGCTCCTTTTAGCCCTGGAAGAGGGAATTCATTCACCCAGGTTACTGGCTCTGCCACGTAGAAGCAGGAGTGGTGCCAACCAGTGACCAAGCAATCAGCAGAAGAGGAGAGCAGTACGTTGCTAGCAATGAAGCAGTGATGTTGCTCAGCGAGGGAAACAGTAACATTGCAAGCGGTCAGCAGTAACGTTGCGAGCGGTGGAGGGTTTATTAAAGCACTAGTACTTGCCCTAGGAAAAACGCCAGAAAATCTCACTAGAAAGATCGCTTGGCACTTGGGGGCCTTGCTAGCAGGAGGTGATTATCCTTTGTATAAGGCAATGGTCAGGCCACACACTATGTGTGGCCTGACCATTACTGACCTTACTGCATACAGATCTGGAGGCCTTATTTTAGTAAGGATGTAGAGCTGCTGGAACGAGTAAAGAGAAGGATAATGAGATTGATATGGAGAACAAACGGGTGCTCTTACCAGGAAAGGCTTGAGTTCTGCAAATTGCAGTATCTGGAGACTAGGCATCTGTGAGGTGATCTGATTGAGGTATACAAGGCCCTGAATGGTTTGAGCAAGCTCAACGCTGATGGAATCCTTGTTCAGATTACACACTTGAGAGAGCATAAATTTAAATTGCAGAATAGATGTGTAAAAATTTGCCTTCAGCCAGCATGTGGTTGATTGCTGGAACAAACTGCCGTCTGTCATTATGGAAGTTGATAGCTTAAATTAAATAAATTCAGGGAAAAACTGGACAAACTTTTCAAGCAAATGAATAGGTGAAATGTTTTTTTTTTTTTTTTTTTTCTGGCTGATGCTGTATAAGCCTGCTTTCTTGCATCATATGCTGATGCTAAATGCCAAACTCATCTACCCCAAATGAAAAGCTTCATTTAAAATGATTAAATGACAAATAGATAAGAGAGAGGGACAACATTACAGTTTGTTTCTGATCACATGCCTTTATAATCTCAAAATGCATTGCAACTGAATTAGAAGGGTTAGTAAACACCTATGAAAATAAAGCGTTTAGGGTGTAAGCCTCAAGCTATGGAAAAGTCTAGACTATGTATAAGTATAGTGGAAAGCATCAATACGCCCTAAACGCTTTATAGTCTAAATACATCATACACCATCAGGCATCTCTCATATTGTGGAGTTATACTTCATAACTGTTTTGCCATCATTGCATCACTTGGGTACCCACCCACCGAAGAAAGGCCAAATAGCTCTGAAACTGTGCCGTCTGGGTGGTGGTATCCATCTGAGAATAAGTAACGTTAGTCTTCTCCTCAGGTGAAGCGTTACTTATTCGAAGTAGTGCGACATCATGGCAACTCATTGTGAAGGTATTCACAATATGAGATAACTTAAAACGATGCCACTTTGCTAATATTCTGTTCATTTAGATTTGGCTATGTATTATTGATGCTTTCGCACTATACTAATACACCTATGAAAATTAAAAGATCACTTTGCAAATTCAGACAAAAAAAAAACTATGCACAGAAAAAAAGTAGAAACGCTGCTGCTATGGCTACTTCTACATATTTAGTATCATGCTAAAATTGACAATAGTTTGACAGATGTGCACTATCGAAATAGTTAGAAAATTTAAAGTATAGAGAAAATTAAAGCTTCAGAGTTCTATTATTTTTTTATTGTATATATTCCATAAAATAAGACATGTATCTCATGTTTGGAAAAACAAAAATTAAATATAATACTCATACAGAAACTTAAGTTCAATTTGTCTCACCATTAGTTTCACTTAGTGCATTTGGAAAGCCTTAAATAGAATTACTTTTTTTAATATAAAAATACTAATTATTGTATACTAACGACAAGATTTATTCATTTATAAAATGCATTCATCTTTTGAATAGCTTTCTGTGCATATACATATCTTAGAGAAGTGCATACACACATTGTTGTGATGTATTTGGAAGCAAAATGTAAACAATAGAATTTCAATCAACCAGACAACCAGAATTTTAATATTGTCATTTTGGAAAGACAATGCGAATTTCCTATTCACATTGTTTTTCCTTTTATTTCAAAAATTTTTGTCAGCCTTTATTTGGAAATAAGGTATTTATTTATATACAGATTGAAGAAACGAAGGAAGACATTAAGAAGGAACGAAAACGTATAGAAAAGAAGGCAAAAAGGCAGTTAGAAGGGTAAGTTTGGTTTTAAGATTTTCTTTTAGTGGCGCGCATTGATAAAGTGAAATGAAAACGTGGAAAATTAATTACTTCAGCCTGCATAGGATAAAAACTCTCAGATTTCTTAAGGGATCACAGTTAATTTTTGAACGTTTCGTATTGTACTTCAGAAGCAGCAAAACAGAAAAGGGTTGATAAAGAATTTATACATTGATTAATTAGTAATGCTACGAAAAGAGATTTCCAAAGAATCAACTAAAGCCAACAAAGCCAATCTGAAAACTGTACAATGAACACCAACAAACACCCTCTAAATTAACTTATTGGTCATATAAACACATCTGAATAATCAATCTGTCTTTGTGTATGACGAATACAGTGCTGTAAAGACAGCAATACAGGTAATGATTTCATTTTATTAATGCTTGTTTATGTTTTCGTATTCATTATTTATTTGTCTTTGTTTTACCATTACAGGGCAATTAATTCAATTTAGCTATTAATTTATTAGTTAAAAATGGTTACATGAGTGCAGAATTAAAATCAGAAACACTGTATACATTAATTACCAACCCTTACCGGTTCTGCTCTCCGCACATTCACTGAAGAAATTGTTAATTTTACACGTTTCCAAATTTGTTTTATTAAAAATTGTTGAATAAAACAAATTTTTTTTTTTTTCAAAATTTTGTGATTCTATATTTACAAAAAAAGGGGGGGACAACACTCCTAGGTAAAACAATGATCAAATCCTTCTATTCGGACATTCAGCAGCCTGGAAAATAAAGCGTTGGGGATTACAAGGCCTAGCACAAACAAATTGAATTTGATAGTGTCTGCAATTCTGCCCAGACACGATAGGAAGGAGTATATGATGAGAGCCCTGTCGATCAATTCGGCCCTGGAAGGATTGTGCAAGGCTCAAGGGGTAGAATTTTTTTCAGCCTGGTCTGTACTTGTTAACAGGAGAGACTGCTTCTACAGGAATGGGATACACTTATATAGAAAGGGTGCAAGAATGTTTGCTGACGCTATCGAGGCAGTGTTAGGTGGGTCGGAAAACTGCTAGATTGGAGGGATACAAGGACTAATAGATTAACAGTAGCCACTGGCAGAGGTGAAAGTGATTCTTGCACTGCTTCTATTGGAATGAGCCGCAGCCTGGAAAATAAGATGCAGGATATTTCAGAGACTGCTGGGAATCGTTGGGGTACAAATAAACACATAGGTTGTGTTAGGGTAGCTAAGAAAAAGAACAGGTGCACATGTATACTTGCGTGTACACCAATGCTAGGAGTTTAGTAAATAAATTTGATGAATTTGAGGTATTGCTCAAAACATCAAAGGCACATATTGTGGGGATTTCAGAGACGTGGTGTCACACAGATATAAGGAATGCAGAACTGGAATTTGGGGAGTACAATGTCTACAGAAAGGATAGACAGGATAGGAAGGGAGGAGGGGTTATGCTATTAGTTAAGAAATACATAAAATCCAAGGAAGTGAAGCCAGTCGACATTGCGGGACAGGGCAGTGTCGAGTAAGTTTGGTGTGACATAAGCATTGGGAGATCAAAATTGAGAGTAGGAGTGTGCTATAGGCCTAATGACTCTGATGAGTATAATAAGAAACTGTACGGGGAAATAGAGTGGGCCACTAAATCAGAGAGTCTTATAATGGGGGATTTTAATTTCCCAGATATTGATTGGAATTTGGGGGCTGGTCACTCACACACTAGCAAGGCTTTTGTGGATTTATTGGATTTATTGAATGATTGTTTTCTACATCAGCATGTTCAGGAGGCAACTTGAGGGAGGCATGTTTAGGAGGCAACTCTTGATTTGATTACCAGTAGTGATTCTTCATGCATTAAGAATCTGCAGGTAAATGAACCACTAGGTGGCAGTGATCACAGTGTGCTGAAGTGGGATTTACTCAAAGAGGTAACTACCATTAGGGGTAAAGGGAAGGGTTATTGCTTTCGTAAAGGTGACTACGGAGGTCTGAGACAGTATTTAAATTCTATATGGTGGGACCAACTGATGATGTTACCAACAGCAAATTCAAAATGGGAAGCATTCAAAGAACTTATCTTGGAAGCTACTAGGCTTTACATACCAACTAAGAAATATTGTTCAAGGTTTAGGCCTAAGTGGATGTCAGATGAACTAATGAGACATATGGCAGAGAAGAAAAATGCATGGGATACGTACAAATTAACACGTGACACAGAAGCCTATGATAGATACAGGTTGATCTGTAACCAAGTTACAAAGGAGGTTAGGCAGGCGAAGGCAGATTATGAGAAATCTTTGGCAAGGGATGCAAAGAAAAACAGCAAAGAGTTCTTTACTTATGTAAACTCTAGAAGGAAGGGGATGAATCAGATTGATCCACTTGATATCGATGTGTCAACTGTTGATGATCCTGCTCAGGCAGCTAACAAACTGAATGAATATTTTGCATCGACATTCACACGTGAGGAGTTATTCAGCGAGGGGAATGCCAGAGGTGTATTCAACTCTGGCAGTACGCTAGAGAATCTTGTAATAACTGAGAGTAAAGTGGAGGAGAAATTGTTGAAGATAAATACAAGAAAGGCACCTGGGGTGGATGGGATCTATCCAGTTATATTAAAGGAAGCAGCAAAGGAAGTAAGCAAACCCTTAGCCATAATTATGAGAGCTTCCTTGGACTCAGGGGAAGTACCCATGGACTGGAGATGTGCAAATGTGACCCCAATTCACAAAGGAGGATCAAAGGGTGACACAAGTACAGTCGGTCCTCGTATAACACATGTTTGCATTACACGAATTCGATCATACACGATTTATAAATAGGGGAACGTTATCTTATATAACACGAAACGAATTCGCTTATACACGATTCGCCTTTGTGTTTACAAGAAATGGCAGTCGAATGCGGAATCACCCCAACTGAACGCAACACGATAGGAACGAAGAAGATTCTGAAAATGTATTTATGTGTTTTATATCAGTGAAGGGGAAACACATTTCACCATAATAACGTAAAAACCAACACAATTCCAGCTATCGATATAATCGCAAATGCAATTAGATGGAGTTTACTACCAGTTTATAACAGATTCCACTAGCACAAACGCAACTGGAAATTGTTTTTATTGTTTTATGGTAGTAACCCCAGAAATGTGCTTTAGTAAAATGTGAGGTGTTAATAGTGTATCTCGGCCTTTACGGTGTTGTTTATTCAGTTGCTACACGCGCGCAGCTTTGTTTATGTGTATCAAGCGTGCCACCTCGTTTGTAATTGTGCTTTATTCCCTAAAAATTAGTAAAATACTTAAAAGGTGTGAAAAGAAAGCGTCCTGGCTAAGACACTGCAGATTCAGAGAGAAAAAAAAAGAAGCAATATCGATAAACAGAGGCGGACTGGGTCAAAAATTCTTACCCGGGAAAATTTGTAGTGGCCTCATACTACGGTTTATGGCCAAAATCACTCCGGCCTCCGGCCCACCGTGGTTTCCCCCGTAAGGCTTATGGCCAGTCCGCTTCTGTCGATAGAGAAAAAATATGAAATTGTGAAACGCTTTGAGCGAAATGAAAGACCATGTGATATTGCACGTGCTACAGACCTAAATGAGGCAACGCGGAGAATTACAACGAATGCAGAGAAAATAACAACTTTCATACCAGGAACAACTCAAAGTGTAATTAAAATCCATTAGATTAAGACACAAAGAATTGGAAGAGGTGGAACGGCTGTCATCTCTTTGGATAGAAAATCAAACAAAAAGCAAGTTTGCTTACGATAGAAGCAAAAGCATTAGCAATATTTTATTACGACTTACGTATTATAATTTATACTTACGTATTATAAAATACGTAAGTATTTTATTACGACTATTTTATTTAATATAATAAATTTTTTACGAATAAAATACGTATTTTATCCGTAAAAAATACTTTTTTAGTATTAAAAAATACTAAAAATACTTTATTATAATATAATATTATTTTTATTACGTATTTTAATCGTTATAAAATACGTAAGTATTTTATAACGATTAAAATTACCCGATTATTTATTGTGTTTGGTAATGTTTTGGTTCCAAATGTGTGTTCAATCTTGGGTGGTCGGCACCTAACCCTACTTTTCCCATAGGGCCTGTTGTTTATATTGCACGATTTTGCATTGCACGAGGGTTTCTAGGAACGCAACTATCGTGCTATACGAGGACAGACTGTAATTATAGACCTGTTAGTTTAACTTCTGTTCCTGGAAAATTAATGGAGGCACTGGTTAAAGAAGCACTGCAGGATCATCTAGACAAGACTTCAGCTATAGCTCAGACACAGCATGGTTTTGTTAAGGGGAAGTTTTGCCTGACCAATTTGATTAGGTACTATGATGCAGTCACAAAAGAACTGGATGCAGGGAATAACTTTGATATTATATACTTGGATCTTAGAAAGGCTTTTGATACTGTTGCACATGGAAGACTGCTGCACAAATTGGAGCAGTGTGGCATTTGAGGCAAATTGCTGCTATGGATAAAGGGGTGGTTGAGGGGGAGAAGACAGAGAGTGGTAATCAATGGACACTATCATCGTGGACTAATGTTATTAGTGGAGTCCCTCAGGGTACAGTATTGGGTCCATTATTGTTTTCTGTATTTATAAATGATATTCATGATGGTATATCAAGTTTAATGTCCAAGTTTGCAGACAATACAAAGGTTGGCAGGGTTGTCAAGGACACTACTGACACTATGCTACTGCAACAGGATCTGGAAAGGTTGAGCAGATGGGCTGAGAGGTGGCAAATGAAGTTTAACATTGACAAATGTAAAGTACTACGTATGGGAAACAGCAACCTCAGAACAACGTATCAACTCTGTGGTACTACACTGACAGTGGTAGAGAATGAAAGGGACCTGGGGGTGGTTGTGCAGGCAGATATGAAGTTCTCTGAGCAGTGCAGATGGGCTGCAAGAGTAACTCATGGTGTATTGTCAATGATATATAGGAATGTTTCTATCAGGGATAAGGAGGTGATTATTCCCTTGTATAAGGCAATGGTCAGACCGCACCTAGAGTACTGTATACAGGTCTGGAGGCCTCATTTCAAGAAGGATGTAGAGATGCTGGAATGAGTACAGAGAAGGGCTACAATATTAGTGAATGGAACAAAAGGGTGCTCTTACGAAGAAAGGCTTATGTTTTGCTAATTACAGTGTCTGGAGACTAGGCACCGGCGAGGTGATCTGATAGAGGTGTATAAAGCCTTGAATGGTTTGAGCATGCTCAATGCTGATGGGATTCTTCCTCTTGCTCAGAATAATCACCTGAGAGGGCATAAATTCAAATTGAGCAAAGACAGATGTAGGATAGACGTGAGGAAATTTGCCTTTAGCCAGCGGGTGGTTGGTTGCTGGAATAGACTTCCATCCCTTGTCGTGGAAGTTGATAGCCTAAATAAGTTTAAGGCTCAGCTGGACAGGTATTTCGAACGAACAGAGGGGTGAAGTGGAAGTGGTTATTTTTTATTTATTTATTTATTATTTTTTTTTTGGCTGATGCTGCATAAGCTTGCTTTCTTGCAAGAAATGCCTCTACTAATGCTAATGCTAAATACATGAGCAGTGTTACAATTAACTATTTCACTGGTACATTTGTGTATACAATAATGAATCTGTTAAATTAAGTACCATACTGGTTAAATCAGCAAACAAAGACATTTTAGGGATATCAGAGACATGGTATCACTCAGACTTAAAGGATGCAGAATTTCAATATGGAGATTAGAATTTGTATAAAGAATAGACAGGCAGAATGGAGGTGAGGGAGGAGTTAGGCTTTTAGTTAAGAAGCATATTAAATTTAGGGCAGTGTATCCCATTGACATGGGTGGTCAGTGCAATGCTTAGTCAGTTTGGTGTGACATAAGCACTGGAAAAACAAAAGTGAGAGGAGTGTGTTATAGGCCTAATGATTTTGATGAGTACAATGAACAACTATACAGAGAAATAGAGCAGGCCAGTAAATCAGAATGTCTTATAATGGGGGATCTTAACTTTCCAGATATTGACCGGAACTTGTGGATTGGTCATTTGTAGACTAATAATAATTTTGTTGATTTACTGGATGACTGTTTTCTATGCCAGCATGTTAGAGGCAACGAGAGAATACAATACTCTTGTTATGATCATCAGCGGCAACTTTTCAGGCATTAAGAGTCTGTAAATATGAGGGAAGAAATATAAAAAGCAATAAGAGAATAAAGAATGGAAAGACTTGTGGAATGAATAATATCCCAATTGAATTATACAAGAAAATGAAGAAGATGCCTTGTAGACATTCACAGAACTTGTGAATGATATGTACATCACAGGAGGGCTGCTGGAAGATAAGTAAATAATACTGATCCTCATACCCAAGATGAAAAATAAATGGCAGCAACTACAGAATAATAAGCATCATAACACATGCCTCTAAAATTCTATCAGGGGTAGTATTGAGGAGGATAAAGATTGGAATTGAAGAATGTGTAGGAGATGATTCAGAGTGAACAGAGGAACAAGAGATTAGAGGAACAAGAGAAATAACGGAACCAAATACCATTGTTCAGTGGACAGTTAAGGATCAAAAAACACTTTTCATTGGATTCGTGGATTCTGAAAAACATTTTGACAGAGTTCATCATGGGAGAATTCTCAATATGCTTAAGCGGATGGGAGTGAAGGGAGAGAATTTGGGAATTGTGGGAAATTTATCAGCAAAATGATAGATTGGTTTGAGGTCAAGTGCAGTGTAAGACATGGATGTTTGTGGTCTGTCTGTCTCCTGATTAAACTCATACAGTGAAGAATTGATATTAAAATTTTTAGAGGACATTGGAGGAATGAGAATAGGTGGACATAATTTCAATGGGGATTGAATGTGTGGATGACACCATGATAATTACTGGAAGTAAATCAGAACTAAAGAGAGCACTTAACAAAATTCACACAGGGGGAGAGGAGTATGGCATGAAATTAAACATGACCAAAACAAATATTGTGGTATTCAGTGAAAACTGAATATTTAGAATGCAAAATTAGAATAAATCAATGAAAGTTTAGTGGAACAAGTGAAAGCATTTAGATACTTCGGAGGTTTGACAACAGTGGATGGGGGGGAGAGGTTTGTGCAGGAATTGGAATGGCGAAGGCAGCTTTTTGGAAACACAAAGAGCTGATGAGAGGAAATGTTAGCAGGGAAATAAAATTAAAGATGTTTAGTCTGTCTCCTGGGCGCGAGACTTGGACTCTGATAGAAGAAAGCAAAGATGGGATCGATATTTTTGAACGTGGTGAATGTTGAAAATTAAATGGATTGATAAGCTGAGGAATGAGGAGGTTTGGAAAAGAATGGGAGGTGATTACAGCTTATTGAAAGAAGTGATGAAAAGGAAGTGGATGTATGCTGGACATATTATGAGAGGGTCCTCTGTAATATGTACATAGTTCAGCATTACAGGGATGGATGGATAGAAAGAGAAAGAAAAAAATGACAAGGGAGGCTGGGAAGAGAATGGCTGGATGACTTAAAGGAATGGTCCAAGATAAAGAAGTACTATGAACTGAAGAGACATGCTGAAGACAGAAAGCTCTTGGGAATCATGACTGAAACTTTGACTTGGAGGCCACCACCTGATGATGATATATTAAATAATAATACATAAAGCTGTGAAGTATAAAGTCATTCTTTTTTATGTTAACTGTACAAAGTAAGAGCTTTGCTTTGAGGTTGTAAAATAGCTGATTTTATTTGACCTTACTGAGGATTCAATGGATTTATCCTGGAAGCTACAAATCCACTTTTTCCAGTGGAGAAGTTCCTGAAAAGTATGGTGTCCAAGTGGCAAAGATAACAAAAGAAGTTAGAGGTTTAATTGAGCAAAATGAAAAGCTTGGGAATGATGCAATTTCCTAGTTATGTAAGACGATATCCATATTTGACAATACACATTTCTATTTTATTGATTGAGTCTACGTAGCTGGTGTTCAATGACGAATGTTTTAGGAATGACACGAGATACTGAAATCATCAGAACTTAAAAAGTGTTTTCTACTTTTAAAAATTGATAATTTTTAAAACTATAGATCATATTGCATCATATTGATCATTTTTTTTTTACATTGCAATTGTGTATGGTGGCAGTTTCTTCAATAATAAAAAAAATTGTTAGAAAGAATTTGTCATCAGTATGTTGTTGTTGTTGTTTGGTTTTTAGGAGAATTAGCAACTAAGGCCATATTGCTCCGAGGATATGCGGTAGTCATTCCCTGACCTCTCCGTATCCTCCGTACTTGGTGGTTACGGGCTCGAACCCCGGTCTAATCAAGAAGTGTGTGCTATGCACTGCTGCTCCTGCCCACCTGGCTACGGAGGCACCTTATCAGTATGGGAGCAGTGTCAAATGTTTTACTAAAATCAAAGTAAATAATATTATATTTGTTTCTTATACACAACTGTTTTGCAGCTTTGTCAATAATTACTAAGTTGGTCAGGCAAGACTGAAACTGCTATGGTTCATTGAGGATACTATTTCTATCAACATGTTCCTGTATTGTATCCTTAACCACATATACTACGATCTTGTCCACAACTGAAATCAAAGTCACTGGTCTATAGTTGTCCATTACATCTTTTGCACCTCATTTTTGGATATTAGGGAGGAATTAATACTTCTCCAGTCCACGAGGATCTTCTCGGATTCTAATGGAGAGATCTCATTAACATCCCGATTGGGATGTGCTCACATTCAAATTTTTTTAGCCTAACAGGATGCATACTGTCCATTCCTGGAAAAACAACCTTCGTTCCACTTCAGTAGTTTTTCCCCCATAGACTCTTTTTGGAGATTGCTATATCACTTAATTTACAACAATCCAACTTTTGTCACTGTTTGCCTTGTGGTTCTCGCTGTCTTTCAGCTGTAAAGATCATTGCAGAATTCATATTCAACTCATCTGACGGGCTTTCTATGACTTTTATCAAGTATGGGCCCTATCTGGTTCAATCTCTTCTTTTATGTATTCGTACATGAAAAGTCCTGTCTCCATTTTTTAGCTCTTTGATATTGGTTTCTCACATTCAGCTTTTTCTTGTCTCGTCCCCACCAGTAATTTGGTTAATAAGGTTATAAATTAGTGTTTTGGGATAGTCTGTAAAAGTCACAAGTTTTTCATTTTGCTCAATTAAACCCCTAACTTCTTTTGTTATCTTTGCCACTTGGACACCATACTTTTCAGGAACTTCTCCACTGGAAAAAGTGGATTTGTAACTTCCAGGATAAATCCATTGAATATCTGATATCCAACAGCATATATTAGTTTCTCCAGTTAAGAAGAGGTCAAATGGGAAAAAAAAGTTTTTGATGTGTAAACTTTGGTGGTATCTACTAAATTTCAAACAGCAGTAAAATCATTTTGTCATGATTTTGTGACGTAATTTGACGTCATTTCCATTTCATAACAAAGAAAAACGGAGTTGGGAGATGAGATCATGCAAAGGATCATGGGAAGTGATCTTGGATGTGCTCAGTGCTGGCAAAAACCAGCTGGTTGCCGACAAATGTTTATGATTCGGGGCATTCCATAGGGTGGCTTTGGGCTAACCACTGCCAGCCTTAGCAAAAACCTTTTGGTAAACAGAGAAATGGATATCTTGAGGGCAGTGATCTTGGATATGCTCAGAGCAGGCATAAACCATCAACTGAGCACATCCAAGATCATTATTTATATTACATGCGCTTCAGCCTTACTAGTTGAAGTGCAGGCACCTCCGTAGCCAGGTGGGCAGGAGCAGCAGTGCGTAGCACACGCTTCTTGATTAGACCAGGGTTTGAGCCTGTGACCACCAAATACGGAGGATGCGGAAAGGTCAGGGAATGGCCACCGCACATCCCCAGAGCAATATGGCCTTAGTTGCTAATGCTCCTAAAAACCAAATAACAAACAGTTGAAGCACATGTAATGTAGGCGTTACAGTATCCGTCTGTATTACTGAAGCGGTTGTATATTTCAACCAGCTCGGCTGGTCAAAAATATTTGAATCGGTTCGCAATTGGGAGGTAACAGACTACAAATTGCATGAAAGAATCTTTTGTTTGTCATTGGTCACTCTCATTAAATTGCAGAAGTCCTCATTGGTCATCAGGTTTTCATGTTTTGCAATTGCACTGAGTTAGGTGAGCTTTAGATCCTCATTCATCTCGCTGTTTGAATGACTAAAAGTTTCGAAAGGGGTCTTCTCGCAGTCGTGTTACAAGGCTATGCAGGTCACTGCTGCATGCTTGGTCAGGGTTGCCATTGTCTTGTCACATCATCTTACATATTTCAGTCGTTTTGCAAATGTCCAAGTCAGTTCATACAATTTACGATCTAGTATGAGCTGTTCGTTGTTGTCATAGATTTTGAAATATTTCATCTCTGACAGTATCTCTGTTCCTCATTGTAAAATGGAATGTGCAGCATTACCATCTCATGCTTGTACTTGTTGAGATCCTGAGCCAAGTCATAGATAGTGTGTTATGCATGGATACTGTCGTTTCTTGCAGATCTTGTTAGCACTGCATGTGTAATTTGTGACAGAGTAACATGATCCAACATGATAGTGTGATTGTAACAATACAGATACTTGTATTGTTGCAATCATACTATTCAGCAAATGGCTACCATGAAATAGCCAATTAGGCTATTGGCCTAACCTCTTCCAAACGTTGATTCAGTAGAGAAAGTAGTCGTGTGTGTCCTAATTATCACTAACATTGATTCGGATAGTAAGTAGTGGGTCTGAGCATAAATTACATTTTTCAAGATTTCATTTCTAGCTGTTCGAAATTTAGTAGGTGTCGTCAAAGATGTTTACACATAAAACATGTTACGTGCATACAGGGTACACACGCAATTTTTTTTTTTTTTATATATATAACCTTACTTTCTTGCATCATTTGTCATTACTACTACTACTATCTCAGAATATCTGAATACATTATAGCCCTCCTCTCACCCCTTGAAATTGCAGCCTCCCCCTTTACCTCTGACCACAGAAACCCCTCTGAACATTAGCCATATTATGATATTAGCATTACTAAAGGCACATGATGCAAGAAAGCAAGCTTATATAGCATCAGCCAAATAAAAAAAAAAAAACCACTTCTCATTTCACCCATTCACTTGCTCCAAATGTTTGTCTAGTTCTTCCTTGAATCTATTTAAGCTATCATCTTCTACAACAACAGATGGAAGTTTGCCCAGCAATCAACCACACGCTGACTAAAAGCAAATTCTGCACATCTGTTCTACAACTGTCTTTCCTCAATTTGAATTTATGCCCTCTCAGGTGATTATTCTGAGCAAGAGGAAGAATCCCATCAGCATTGAGCATGCTGAAACCATTCAAGGCTTTATACACGTCAATCAGAACACTTCGCAGGTGCCTAGTCTCCAGACACGGTAATTTGGAAAACTTAAGCCTTTCTTCGTAAGAGCAACCCTTTGTTCCATTCACTAATCTTGTCACCCTTGTCTGTACTCATTCCAGCAGCTCTACATCCTTCTTAAAATGAGACCTCCAGACCTGTATACAGTACTCAAGGTGTGGTCTGACCATTGTCTTATACAAGGGGATAATCACTCCTTATCCATGCTAGAAATATTCTTGTATATCATTGACAAGACACCATGAGCTACTCTTGCAGACAGTCTGCACTGCTCAGAAAACTTCATATCTGCCTACACAATTACCCCCAGCTCCTATTCATTCTATACCACTGTCAGTGTAGTACCACACAGTTGATACGTTACTCTGAGTTTACTGCTTCCCATATGCAGAACTTTACATTTGTCAATGTTAAACTTCAGTTGCCACTACTCATCCCATCTGATCAACTTTTCTAGATCCTGTTGCAGCAGCGTACTGTCATTAACAACCCTGTTGACCTTCGTATCATCTGCAAACTTGGACATTAAGCCTGATATACCATCATCAATATCATTAATAAATACAGAAAACAACAATGGACCCAACACTGAATCCTGGGGAACTCTATTAATAACATTAGCCCACAAAGAGTAGTGTCCATTGATTACCACTCTCTGTCTTGTCCCATTGAACCATCCCATTATCCATAGTTCCAGTATGCCTCCAATTGCCACACTGCTCCAAATTGTGCAGCAGTCTTCCATACGCAAAGTATCAAAAGCCTTTCTAAGATCCAAATATACGATATCAGAATTATTCTTTGCGTCCGGTTGCTTTGTGACTATACATAGTATTCAACCAAATTGGTCAGACAAGACTTCCCCTTAACAAACCCATGCTGTCTCCCAGCTATAACTGAAGTCTAGATGATCCTGCAGTGCTTCTTTAACCAGCTCCTCCATTAATTTCCCTGGAATAGAAGTTAAACTAACAGGTCTGTAATTACTTGTGTCACCCTTCGATCCTCCTTTGTGAATTGAGGTCACATTTGCACATCTCTAGTCCATGGGTACCTCTCCTGAGTCCAAGGAAGCTCTCATAATTATGGCTAAGGGTTTGCTTACTTCTTTTGCTGTCTTCGTTAATTTAACTGGATAGATCCCATCCACCCTAGGTGCCTTTCTTATGTTTATCTTCAACAATTTCTCCTCCACTTTGCTCTCAGTTATTACAAAATGATCTAGTTCACTGCCAGAGTTTAATTCACCTCTGGCATTCCCCTCCCTTGAATTGTGTGAATGCAGATGCAAAATACTCATTTAGTTTGTTAGCTACTTGAGCAGGACCATCAACAGTTGAACAATCAATATCAAGTGGACCAATCTGATTCATCCCCTTCTTTATAGAGTGTACATAGGTAAAGTACTCTTTGCTGTTTTTCTGTGAATTCTTTTTTTCTCTTAATCTGCCTCTTTGTCTGGCTAACCTCCTTTGTGACTTGGTTACAGACCAGCTTATATCTATCATAGGCTTACATGTCACCTGTTAATTTATATGTATCCCATGCATTTTAGTTCTCTGCCACATGTCTCATTAGTTCATCTGACATCCATTTAGGCCTAAACCTTGAACAATATTTCTTAGTTGGTATGTAAAAGCTAGTAGCTTCCAAGATTAATTCTTTGAATGCTTCCCATTTTGAATTTGCTGTTGGTAACAACATGAGTTGGTCCCACTGTATAGAATTTAAATATTGTCTTAGACCACCGTAGTCACCTTTACGAAAGCAAAAACCCTTCCCTTTACCCCTGATGGTAATTACCTCTTTGAGTAAATCCCACTTTTGATAAAGTGGGATTTAGTATCAAAGGCTTTATAAAAGCTTTTGATACTACTGCACAAAACACACTACAAATTGAAACAGTGTGGCATTAAGAGCATGTTGCAACTACGGATAAAGGGATGGTTGAGTGGGAAAAGATATAGTGTTGTTATTAATGCGCACTGCTCAGAATGTGCTAATGTTATTAGTGCAGTCCCTCAGTGTTTGGTGCTGTGCCCATTGTTGCTTGTTGTTTTAAGTATTTATTAATGATATTGATGAAAGTATATCAGGCTTAATGTCAAAGTTTGCAGATAAGAAGGTTGGCAGAGTGGTTAATGACAGTAACGATGGTATGCTATTGTAACAAATCTAGAAAAATTAGGCAGTTGAGCTGAAAAATGGCAATTGAAGTTTATCATTTCCAAATAGAAAGTACTGCATATAAGATGCAGTAATCCAGATTAATATACTAACTGTGCAGTACTACACTCAGAATAGTGGAAAATGAAAGGGATCTGGGGGTAACTGTGCAGTCAGATGTGAAGTTCTCTGAGAAGTTCCAACAGGCTATCTGGGCAGCACATGGGGTTTTGTCTCTGATATACAGGAATTTTGCTAGCAGGGATAAGTAGGTGATTATTTTATTGTATAAGGCAGCATTCTCAAACTTTCTGAGCCCACGCCTCCCTTGAAGTAAAACATCTATAATTAATACATTTTTAATATTTGCCATGGAAATCAACATAAACTATTACATTGTCTGTGACGCCCTTGGTAAATTATGGTGCTTTCCCAGGGTCAAAATGCACAGTTTGAGAACCGCTGGTATAAGGCAATAGTCAGGCCACATCTTGAGTACTACATACTCTGGAGGCCTCATTTTAGAAAGGATGTAGAGCTGCTGGAGCAGCTACAGAGAATGGAAACAGGATTGGAGAGGGGGGGGAACAAAGGAGTGCCCTTACCAAGAGAGGGCTTCAGTTCTGCAAATTACAGCATCTGTAGACTAAGCACCTGTGAAGCAAACTGATTATGAGGTGTTTAATTCTGTTGAATGCTGATGTGATTCTTCTTCTTACCAAACTACACATCAGAGGGCTTAATTTCAAATTGAGAATGGATGGTTGCAGAATAGATGTGCACAAATTTGCCTTTAGCAACATATGGTTTATTGTTGGAATAAACTTTCATCGGCGAAGGTAAAGAAAGCCTGCACGAGAACGACGAGAAACGTCGGATAACTTACGCGGAAAATTAGTTTGCCGATACGGCACTCTAGCGCTGCTCACTCGGTAAACAGACGGTAGGTGTTAACGGTCTGGAGCAAAGTCGAGAACGATATACTGATTGACAGGTAGGCGTGGCAAACGACGTGCTGATTGGTGCGCGAACACAACACACGATAACATCGGTTTAGTATCACTGTAGCAGCACTAATGGTAACTTGTCCTAATCGTACATGCCCTAACATTTACTGTAACGGTGAAAAAAGATCAGGTTACCTCGACTTGAATCCTATGGGAGCTTGAACCCCTCCCGAAGTGGAGGGGATAACCTAACCTTTTTTCTTTAGAATCAGTCATATTTAGAAATACATTCATAAAAAAATAAATTTTTTTATGACCGTATTTTTATTTTCTTGTTCAATAATATGCCCTAATGGTGAAAATAGGTCAGGTTACCACCACTTGAATCTCATGTGAGCTTGAACCTCTCCCGAAATGGAGGGGGTAACCTAACCTTTTTTCTTTAGAATCATGAGTGGACTAGCACATAAATTGTTTATTAATAAAATATTAATTTTTTTATTAATGTACTTTTATTTTTAAAGACACTCATGCGGATACACACGTATCATAACGTCAACTACACAGTAGCTTGTCGTCTGTCGCGCCCACCACCAATCATTTCATTGTTTGCCACGCCTACCTGTCAATCAGTATATCGTTCTCGACTTTGCTCCAGTCCGATAACACCTACCGTCTGTTTACCGAGTGAGCAGCGCTAGAGTGCCGTATCGGCAAACTAATTTACCGCGTAAGTTATCTGACGTTTGTCGTCGTTCTCGTGCAGGCTTTCTTTACCCAAGCCCTTTCATCTCATGTGGAAGTGGATAGCTTGAATAAATTCAATGAAGACTAGACAAACCGTTGGAGGGGATGGATAGGTGAAATGTCTTTTTTTTGGCTTATGTTTTACAGGTCCAGTCACAATATTATGACCACCCCCCAATGCAGACATCACACAAGGCTAACAAATCATACACCGCACGCATATAAGGCTTGATGTTTGACATCAGTGAAACTTTGCCCATGACAGAGGCTATCAGTAATAGCCTCTGTCATGGGCAAAGCACGCAACCTATCAGACCTGGAAAAAGGCATGATTATCGGCCATTGGGCCAGGGGTGTCAGCATTTCTGAAACATCAGACTTTGTGAAATGCTCACAGGCTGCAGGGGTGAAAGTGTATCAAGATTGGACGAATGGGACAGTTTTGATGACTCGATGTACCAATTGTGGAGTGCCATGCGGCATTGATCCCTGAGGTGAATGTCAGCTGCAATGATTGGTCAGGACCGATCGGCACGCTACTGTCCCTCAACTGGCTGTCCAAATGAACCGTGGGGCCACCAGAAATGTCTCCAACACGACAGTGCAGTGAACCCTGTTGCCCATTGGGCCCCGGAGCAGATGCTTGGTGACAGCACCCATGGTGACCACCATTCATCACAAACAACGCTGTCAGTTTGCACAGCAATACCGACACTGGACACCAGCTGAGTGGCAACGGATGGCCTTCTCCGATGAGTCAGTTTCTGCTCCACCGTGGACAGTAGTGCATTAGGCGTGAAACCTCCGAGAACAGACACCCAGACACAATTGTTGGCAAAAGGCAGGCTGGTGGAGGTAGCGTTATGGTCTGGGGAATGTTTACATGGCATGGCTTGGGTCCGCTGATACTTCTGGAGGGAACTCTGAATGCAAATGGTTCCCTATCGATCGTCGCCGATCAGGTACACCCATACGTATTGACAGTGTTTCCTGGGGGCGATGATATCTATCAGCAAGACAATGCGCCATACCATGTCGCCAGAATTGTCCGCGAGTGGTTTGAGGAGCATGACGAAGACTTCAAGCTACTCCCTTCACCACCGAATTCCTTGAATCTTAACCAAATTGAAAATCTATGGGACTACCTCGATAGACACATCAGATAGATGGATCCTCCACCAAGAAACCAACAGGAAGTCCAGGGTGCACTGCAGTCTGCATGGTCACAGATACCCGTAGCAACCTTCCGCGGACTTACTGAGTCCCTCCCACGGAGGCTGGCTGCGGTGCATGCTGCAAATGGCGCATATTCTGGATATTAGGTAGTTCGTCATAATAATGTGACTGGATCCTGTATAAGCTTGCTTTCTGGTATCATCTGCCATTACTAATACTAAAAACGTTTCTCTTGTCAATCCACAATTTCCAATATATATAAGAGCCAGGTTGAAGTCGCCCATAATGAGGCAATCGCACCTAGCTCCCCTTTCAGGTTGTCTCAGAGATTTTGTCATACTCCTTAGAATCGTTTCATCTGTAACATAACCCACAACTATCATTTTATCTTCTCTTTACTGCAAGTTCCCTGGCTTCATGCTCTCAATGTCCTAAAATGTATCCATAGATGGACTCTGGGCACAGTCTGAACACTTGCAGAGTTTTTGATAATTGGTATGATCCTTTCTTCTCCTCTGTCTACTGAATACACTATGTTCACCAGAATGAAATTCTTCATTTCTCATCTCTAGTGACACTATTTTTCTGAATCCTATTATATCAGCAACTTTGGTCCATCTAAGCCAGGGGTTCCCAACCTTTTTTTTTTTGCTTGTGGACCTCCCTGAGTCCTAACTTTACGTATGTGGACCCCCATATGCATATGTAATATTCCTAAATGAAATATTTATTTGTAGGTTAGTAAAAGCTAATAATTAAACAATTCCAATATAATACAAAAAATGTAAATTACAAATTTTGAAAATTTTAATTGATAAAACTGAAACATATTTTTACTTGTAATGACAGAATTAGTAAAAAAAAAATTTAAAAAAATACTATTTCAAACAACATATATAAATTTATTCCTAAGGCTATTAAATAGGATCCCATCTACAATGAGATCCTTGGCTGATGTTTTGATATTAGCATTTTAATATCTGGCTCCAATTTTGTGAGAGTCAAACGAAGATCACCTCTTTTTACTATATCAAGTCTATTACGATTTTTTGTTAACAACTGTGTTACACGACTAAAGCCAGATTCCACAAGATATGATGATGGGAAAACAATGACATACATTTTAGCTTTCTCCCATAAAAGTGGATATTACATGCAATGTCACTATTCTTCCATACATCATGCTTTTCTTTTTTGAATAGACTTCGGACTGTCTCATCAAACCGCAATTCAACAAGTTCCTCTTGTCAATCAATTTCAACATCAGCAACATTTACCTCAAATGGAATCAGCACCCAATCTGTGATGTTCAGTTCTAGTAGGCCCTTGAACCGAACTTGCATGTCTTCATAAATTTTTTTAAATGATCAACATACACAACACAATCATCATCTTTTAAATCACTGCTAACTGAAGCAAGGTTTGAAAACTGGTCAAACACACGGCATGAGATATTAAGACTGTACAATTTGAGTTTTCCTAGGAATGCATTAATGGCTTCTTTGCTAGATATTAAATCACAATTATGTCCTTGCTGCAGCTTATTAAGAGAATTCAGTTTTTCAAACACATCAGAGAGGTAAAATATGTCTGTTTGCATGGCAACCAACTGTTTTCCAATCTCCTTTTCGTTTAGAAATGATACAATACTGTCCCAAAGAACGACAAAGACAATTGCCTTTAGACAACCATCGCATCTCTGTATGCAGTACAAGATGGTCAAATCCTTCTTCATTTTCATCACAAAATTTGGAAAGAGACTATCTTGAAGAGCATTAGCCTTAATGAGGTTGACAGCTTTTATTACAAGAGTTAAGGCTTCGTGAAAAACGTCCACTCAATCTCTTCGCTACCAGATGTTGGCGGTGAATCATGCAATGTATGCAAAATACTTTTGGCAATGCATTTTTTAAATGAGTAATAAACCCTCTGTATCTACCAACCATGGAAGGAGCGCCATCAGTAGCACAAGCCATTAAATTTTCAAGTGGAATATTTTTTCTCTAAAATAAGACTGGACTTCCTTAAATATTGTTTCACCTTTAGTATCTGTTTTGAGGAATCTTGCAAAAAGCATTTCCTCTCTGAGTTGATTATCATCCATACATCTTACATATGCCAATAAAAGTGCTTCATTGCCCATCAAAGTTGATTCATCGAGTTGCATTGCAAACTGTTTCACTCGTAATTGAGCAATAAGTTGATTTTCTACATCTTCAGACATTTCATCAATGCATCTGGATATTGTGTTATTGCTCAAAGGAAGGTTATTGGTAATTTCATTACAACTGATATCGAAGGCAAAATGACAGTTTCACCAATGCTATGTGGCTTTCCAGATTTTGCTATTATTTTTCTGATTTCATATGATGCTAATAAACCACTATCTTTATTGCTTGCTTGTTTACTAAAAATTTGATCCAATTTGTTTCTTCCTTGAAAATTGTCTCATAGTTTTCAGAAATACTCCACTGATTTATTTTTCTTTTTGCTGTGCCTTGTCTGTAAATGGTGACGAAGCTTACTTGGCTTCATGCTATCATTAGACAGCACAGTCATACATATAAGACACATTGGTTTTGTGATATTCTCTGGTGATTCAATAAAACCATACGACAGATATTCAGTTAATTATTGTCTTGTTTTCTTCTTTGCATAAGCCATGGGTAATCTGAAAACAATAATAATATTATTAACCTCAAATATTTAATGTTGGAAATGCTTGTAGGTACTAATGGAAATATAGTTCACTAGAACAATAATGTTCAATAACACAAACAATAGATTTCACCACGACGATGCCGATTACTCACTATAGAATGAAATGACTGACTTTTTCTAGATTAGTCAGTGCTTAAATAATGTTTTCTTCTTCGAGAATTTTCTGTGGAAAGAAATTTTTTTTTGCGTCAACTAAAGAAGGTTCCAGAAAATACGAGTATCTTCTAACTGCGAATTTCTGGACTTTTCTATGACATTAGTTTATTTAACAAATTATTTTATTTATAATATTTTATCGTGAACCCCTTAGCTCATATTATGGAATATAATATGAGCTAAGGGGTTCACATAAAAAAAATACAATTTTTTTCTTGTGGACCCCCTCAAAGCTTCTATGGATCCCTGGGGGTCCATGTGGACCCCGGTTGGGAAACGCTGATCTAAGCAAAAGCTCAAATTCGGTTAATTCATTTATAACATTCCTGGCATTACTACATTAATGTATAAAAATGAAATTGTGTATTTTTTGGCTTTTTACAATCCTGGTACATCCCTTATAGTTGCTTAAACATGGCTTTCCTGTAGGATGTAAGAGCTTGTGGATTTTGCAACTATTTCAATGTTTCTTTCTGGGCATAAGGCAATTAGGGGTCAGATAATGAACTCACAGAGAGGGTGTAAGTATGATTTTGCCCCATGTCTTAAACATGGGTCATTCCAATGGCACCCCTCACCATAGGCAGATATAGAAATTTTTTCTGGGGGGGGGCACAAGTTCTCGCGTCAATTATGATAGTCTAGTCCAGAGGTTTCCAAACTTTCTCGGTTCACGGTGCCCTTAGTCTCCCAGTAATTTTTTCAGGGCACCCCTAGGCCAAAAGAAATACCTAACACAGTGGTTTTTGACCTTTTAATATATACCTATATAATAATTTTATTCTTTATATAGAGGTACTAAATAAAGATCAATTACAGGTCACCACAAAATTAAAAAGATACGGTACAATGGATACCGTACATCTTTTTATAATGAAATAAATATACAAATTTTAAAAAAATAATAATAATAACTTTTAAGTAACTTAACCCAAATTACGCGGCACCCCAAGAATGTTGTTGCGGCACCCTAGTGTGCAGCAGCACCCTGGTTGAAAACCACTGGTCTAGCCTGTCTAGGTGCTGTATGTACGGGGTGTAACAGTGGTAGGGTAAATGCATTCCCCCCCCTTCTCAAGAGAATTTCAAAGATTAGGAAATTACACACTGCTCGACAAAATCGAATGAAACGGTGAATAAAAATGAATATTTTTATTCACCATTAACATGAGGAGACAGCAAGAAACTTCGGACAGGTATAAGGAACAGTTATAGGATTGTACAAGAAGTACCAAAAAGGTCACATTACGGAAGTCGACAAAAGATGTTTGAAAACATTGTCACATGTGAGGCATATGATCCCCTCCAATGGCTAAACAGGTCAGACAGCAGCAAACCATGCTTGGTATAAGGGTGTCTATAAGTTTCTGTGGCAACAAATCCCATTTTTCCATGAGCACAGACCTTTGCTCACCAAGTGACCAAGGAGTAAGTTGTTGGCATGCAACGAGATGTCCAAGAGCATCCTACGCATGTTTGGTTGGATTTAAGTCTAGTGATCATGCCGACCATGGCAGTCATTAGATGTCTTCAGTTTTAAGATATTCTTATGCCACTCAAGCTCTATGTGCAGTGGCATTTTCATGCATGAAAAGAAAATCTGGGCCAACTGCACCTCTAAAAAGTTGCATGTAGGGGTCAAGGATCTGTTCTCTGTACAAGTCAGTACTCCTGTCATAAACATGAAGGATGTGGCCATTGATTATTATTCTGTCCCACACAAGAACACCACTTTCACCATAGGTATCCCTTTCTCTGATAGAGGGATAGTACCTCATTCCTCATTGTCTGCAGATGAAATAATATCTAGAATCTGAAGGCTAAAACAGGAGGATTGTCAGGGCAGTACTATACCCCATTTGTCAGTGCTCCAAATCATGTTTATGGCACCAGTTCTGATGAGCTCTGCTGCAGTGGTTTGGGGTTGATGGGATACAAATCACTGGCTTCCTTGCTTAGAGTCAAATTGAGTCTTCATAGCACAGTCCTGTTGGAAATGTTTTCACTTTTGGCCACAGCTACTTCAAGAGATAGTTGATGACAGGACATTGTAGGGCTCCATCTTGCTATTAGATGCCAAATAATCTGTTCTGGTTGACAAAACCCTTGGCTAGCTCTTCTTGTAATGGTTCCAGTCTCCTGAAACTACTCCCATAATGCCGAGATGATACCGCATGACATATTAAGCCAATGTTCCACCTGCGGCTGCCCATCTTCAAGTCATCTACTGGCGAACCATCCAAAGAATCATATAAACAAATAACTTGCCATCCTGAGTACTGGAGATGTGATTATCTCACTGAGCAAGCCAAAAAATGGGAAAGAAGTGATGTGGTTGCAACCCATGTTTTTATAGGAATAAATAATTTTTTTTTTTTTAACATGCAGCTCTGGAATGTGGTGTAGATCAATTTCTATTGGATACTCAGAATTTGTATGGAATTCCAGGATGCCTATTATATCAAAATGTTTGCCTTTAGCGACACTGTTCACAATAAAATATTCATAAAAAATATTTTGTTCTGTTAATTTTGTCGAGCAGTGTAGTAAAACAAATTCAGAATCTTTTAAGCTTAAATGTTTTACTCACAGTTTTACATAATTACAGCATAAAACCTGTTACATAATTCACTGCCACTTCACTTGTTGGGTTTCAAAGGAATGTTCCTGTTTGTTCATTAGCACTAAGCCATTGAGACGATGTTCTGTCATAGTGCTGTGAAGATAAGTTTTAATGCGACGCAGGGCTGAAAACGATCTTTCTGCCATGCTATTTGTGATGAGCAGAATTGATATGTGTTGCAGAAGGACCCTGATGTTTGGGACACAAGACGAGCTTTTGTAGGCTTCTACTGATGACGCTGCTTTGTAATCTTTTTTCCATAACTGCTTCCAGATCAACAGTTCTCCTTAAAAAGCTGTGACACATGGGAGGTGGGCCTGCCCATCCCCATGCTGGAATTCCAATGACACGTTGCCATACCCTCTTCTTTCCTTTCTTTCATTTTTTAAGCAGTGCAACAGTATGTTAAGCTATGAGTTGTTTCTAATTCCAATTTGGGTGGCATGTGCCCCTTCCCTAACTCTCAGTAAGTTTAATGGAATACAATACAATAATGGTGGGGGATCCCGAGGAGATGCAATTTCCCATATTAGCCAGTTAACTCTAATTATATTAATCAATAAGATAAATTATAACCTATCTTATCAACCCGCACGTCATCTCATATATTATAATTTAATAACAGTAAACCTTTTTGATAGAGGCGGACTGGGTCAAAATTTCTAACCAGGGAAAACGTGTAGCGGCTTCATACTAGTGTTTATAGCCAAAATCACACCGGCCTCTGGGGTTACCTCAATAAGTCTTACAGCCAGTCCGCTTCTGCTTTATGGGGAAATTCCCCTCAAAGCAGAAGCTTCTGCTTCTGCTTTGAGGGGAAAGCAGTGATTGGCAGGTGCCACTCACTGCTTTCCCCTCCTCGCCCACATGTGACACAGCAAAGTCATGTGATATCCCAATACGTCACACTAAATGAAGAAAAACAGCAACGTCAATACGAAACTAAAATTGCTGAAAATAAATACAAATTCTTAAAAACAACTCCATTTCTTGCTTGAATCCCTCCCGAAATTGCATTAAAACAAAATGACAACTTCAATACAAAGAAAACTCACCTCGTGACTCCTAGCCATCCATGGTCAATGACTGGTTTTTTGCTTGAATCCCTCCCAAAGTCATGTAAAAATCTAACCCCTTTTGCCACTAAACAAAAATGACTACTTCAACACAAAAAAAAAAAACTCACCCCGCCAGTCCTCATGTGCCGGCCAGTATACTTCACAAATTCCATTGATAAAACCCATACTGATATCATTGCTGCAAGAGTGCCTATGATGCCACAAATTCTGCAATGTAGGAGTCAAACTGACCATCGATTGTTCTTGATGGCAACAGCCATTTATTACCACTCCACAAATCCTCTATGCTGTTGGTGTTAGGACCAGTTTCAAGCTCACCAAAGTGAAGCAAGTGGTTAACAGCTATGGGCTCAGTGGCGTAGCTGCATGTAGGCAGGCAAGGCAATGGCCTCCGGGCCCTTTTGGGGCCTGGCATCTTTGGCTGTCTTCTTTTTTTGCAATTTTCATTAATTAAGTAGGGGCCCGAACATGTTCTTTGCCTCTGGACCCGAAAAAGGGTAGCTACGTTACTGTATGGGCTGAAACCCTTTGTCACCTAAACAATCATACGACTTCCAGCAATCTGGAAGTTGTACAGGATAAAATGGAAGTCTTAACAATGTCTAGGAGGACTTCTTTAAAATCGGAAATCTTTGAAAATCGGAGGACTCTGATTTTCAACGCCCCTGAAATACAAATTTTTTAAAAACATGCATTTTTTGCTTGAATCCCTTCCAAAATCATGTACATACCTAACCTTTTTTCACTAAACAATGGCAACTTCAATACAAATAAAACTCACCTCATGAGTCCTGGCTGTGGACAACGACAGCTTTTTTGCTTGATCTCTCTCTCTCTCTCCTAAAATCACAGCAGAGAAAAAATCCAAGAGCAACACAATAGTGATGGCAAACAGCACACTAAGCAAAAGAATAACAGCACATGATGGCACAGAAAAAAATCCAACAACACCAGCACAATGGCAACACCTAACAAGAACACACATTCAAATAATTTTGTATTTTCCCTCCAAATCAGAGGGGAACCTTCAAACAATCAGAAAGCCAAATTGCACATTCATATTAATTACCCAATCACAGAGCTCAACCGTACAATCACTCCATTCTACAACCATACCCATGATGCGAAGACCAGGGGTACCCAGATACAGGAATTCAATGACATAGTCTTCAGTCGTATTCCTTGTGCATTCCTTCTACTAAATATCTCAACATTCTGAGCTATTATGGTCCTTGGATGAAAATTCGGATCTTGGATACCTCTCTGTACTTCGACAAAAAGATGGGAAGAAGGCAGTGATTGGCAGGTGCCACTCACTGCTTTCCCCTCCTCCTCCTGCTCTCCTTGCCAGCATGTGACACGGCAAAGTCATGTGGCATCAGAATCCATTTCTGTCTAAATAAAGAGAAATGGCAATATGGAACTAAAATAAATGAAAATTAATACAAATTTTTAAAAACAACTCCATTTTTTGCTTGAATCCCTTCCAAAGTCATGTAAAAACCAAACTTTTTTTGTCACTAAACAAAAATGACTATTCAATACAAAGAAAACTCACCTCATCAGTCCTCCCATGCCAGCCAGTATACTTCACAAAATTCCATTGATAACAGCCATACTACTATTGGGTAAAATGGAAGTCTCAATGAAGTCTAGAAGAATTTATTTACTCCGATTTTCAACAACTCTAAACAAAACTCACCTCATGACTCCTATTCACAGCCAATGACCAATTTTTTGCTTGAATCCCTCCCGAAATCATATAAAAACCTAACCTTTTGTCACTAAACAGAAATGACTACTTCAATTCAAAGAAAATTCGCCTCATCAGTCCTTGCATACCAGCCGGTATGCTTCAAAATTCCATTGATACAGCCATACTTATCTGCCACTATACTAATACCAGGTAAAATGGAAATCTCAATGATGTCTAGGAGGATTTCTTTACTCTGATTTTCAACAACTCTAAATGAAAATTTTTAAAAACAAGTGCGTTTTTTGCTCGAATCTCTTCCAAAATCATGTAAAAAAACTTAACCTTTTTTCACTAAACAACATTGGAAACTTCAATACAAAGAAACCTCAACTCGTGAGTCCTGGCCATGGCCATCAACGCAATGGTGGTGCCTAACAAGAATAACACACATGTGCTAATAATAATTTCGCATTTTTCCCCCAAATTAGAAGGAAATCTACATCCAATCGAACAAAGAGAAAAACAAATTACACATTCGTACTAATTACCCAATCACAGACTTCGATCATACAATCACTCCATTCTACGACCCTGCCCACGACGTATAGACAAGGGATACTCAAATGCTAGATTTCAGCCAGTCCTCGTAGGCAGGAATGTCTATTTTATCCTAATTTTGCCTCATCTTAGAAAAAATTGCACTAACTGCCGTTGACTACAGCACATACCATCATTTAGACAAGCCAAATAAATAAAAAGTGAACACATGCATGCATGCTAATATATCCATGCCAAAACCCTAACACAGAGGTGGACTGGGTCAAAAATTCTTACCAGGGTAAACCTGTAGCAGACCCATACTAGTGTTATGGCCAAAATCACACCGTCCTCCATCGGTCTCCGGCCCACCGGGGTTTCCCTAGTAAGTCTTATGGCCAGTCCGCCCCTGTCCTGGCAACACTCTGTGATGATTGTATTAAATGATATCCTTTGTGTGTAATATAGTTTATCTACTAGGTAAAATTACAGAGAGAGTGAAAAATTAATTAATAATTTTATTAAAAATTAAAAAAAAAAAAAAAAGGAATTCAAAAGACAGAAAATGAAATTAAACTATATTCAAATAAGGGTAACTGAAGAAAAATGTGAAAAGGGGAGCAAAAGAACACAGACACAAATGGACTGTGTATACTAACGTAATGAAGATATTCACTGAAATGTAAAATAAACGAGGATAATCAAACAACTCATTTAACGTAGATGATTTTATTTTTACTTTTTTTTTTTTTCTACCTACGTAGCGTTTAATTTAAATTTTAGTGATAACGAGTATTTTCCCTTTAGTCTATATGGGCTATACTGACAGCAATGATCATTCACAGTTGCAATCAGTATTTCTGGGTTGACGCGTTGAATTTGCTTTGGTTTCTTATTACTGACACAAAGTTAAGCACAGTAGTAGGCCTTGTAATTTTTCGATAGGTTATTGTTGACGTTAAAAACGTTTTTACTGGCGTTATTCCAAAAATTTTGTAACGAAAAACCGTCATGCGAAAAGCGTTATGAAATTTTATTCCAGTTTAATTTATCTTCTACTGGACCAAATATAACGAAATTTTGCACGGAGCTTCATCGTAGCTCTATACTAGAGGAAAAACTTTCAAACCTCTGAAAATTGCAGCAGTTTTTCCAGGATAGTGGAAAATATGAACATCTGATTAAGGAAATTTTCTCACGTAATAAATGGGATGTGGACGTCTAGCATATTATTGGAAAGCTAAGGAATTTAGAAACAGAAATATTAAGGTTTTAAGATACAAAAAACTTTCGGAAACTGGGAAATGCGTTAATTCGAAAACGCATCTGGTTTGAAGTCACCTGGTGTTTTCAGATTGAATGTAAATTTTTTTCTTTACAATTAAACTCTGAGACTGGAAAAGGGTTCTGCACGTTTTATGAAAACATTCTTCAACTTTAACATTTCATTTGATCTTTGGATAAATGGATTATCCAAAGGTCCAAAGATCTTTGGATTACTTTACTTTTGCTTTGTTTTATATACAGTATGCCCTGTTCAAAACAGTTGTAAATTTTTTTCTGGTTATATAATTAATATAAATCTTACTTGAATTGAAATCCGGTTATCACTCCGAACAACTATAGATGATGTATTTAGTCATGAACTAAAACCTCTTCAATGTAAAAATTATATATCCTACTCTAGTCATCACAGACCAATATTTTCAGTAACCGATATATAATTATTATTAATAAAATAAAAACATTGTTATATTATTATCCATGAATTTTATTAATATCTGAAAATTAAAATGCTTTCGCCTGCCGATGATATAAAACACGTTAAATATGCTAGCGGCAGGACACGTTATGTACCTAGTACGGAAATTTATTTTTGACTCTTGACAGAAATAATTATTTCTGTAAAAATCTTCACAAAAATAATAATTTTACTTTACTTTTGCTTTGTTTTATATACAGTATGCCCTGTTCAAAACAGTTGTAATTTTTTTTTTTTGGTTATATAATTAATATAAACCTTACTTGAATTGAAATCCGGTTATCACTCCGAAAATCGTCCTGCATTTTAATATTCCGCAGTGAATTTATGTTGATCTTTAGATTCCGTAATTTCATGTAATATAAAACATGGCATTCGCACTGCGGCACGCCCTAAACACGGAAACGAACAGTTCACCCAAGATTAGGAACGTTCAAATAAGCTCAAATTTCATACGTCCATATTTCAAGCACAATGCTAGAGAAATTACTAAAAAGCAGACGACGCACAGTAGAAGTGGAGGGGGCATGGCCACTTAAATCTTGAAGGGGGCTCTCGGAAATGGAAATACTTAACATCACTTTGAAAAATTTAGAAGATTTACGAATAAATGAGTCATATAAAAACAAAATTAAGTGTCATGACGCAAGAACGGTTGAACTACTTATTGCTTTCATACGTGGAACAGGATTTAACTGCTACAGTCACTCTAGAAGTAATTGACGAATTTGTTCCTTTTGAACGTAGAATATTATTGGAATAAGTAAATAAATAGACCAAAAACATTGTAAACCTAAAAAGGTTGAATATTTATTAGTTAGGAACTATTATAATCAGTGGCGGATTAAGGATAGTTGGGGCCCCTAGGCAAATTATATTTGGGGCCCCCCAAATAATAATAATAATAATAAAAAATAAATAAATAAAAGTTAGATGGCAAATAAATGAAATTTTGTACTTTTGAATTTTTTTCTTAAATTTTCGCTTAAATTAATCATGATTTTTATGATGTTTACTGAAAACATTAATCTATTTTAGAACACTATTGGAAAATGTCTTGGCTTGGGGCCCCAAGGCACGGGCCTCATTGCCATAATGGGTAATCCGCCACTGATTATAATGTATATGTTTTTTAAATAAATTATTATATAAATTTATTTTTTAAATAAATAAAAGTTTTAATATATATAAAAATTGTCTTTATAAAAATATATTTATTTAAAAATAAAAATATTTTATTTTTTTATAGGGGAGCCCAAAATGTGGTTTTCCCCTTCTTGTTTTAGGCTGCCCATGCCTATGCCCATCCTCGCCTGCTTTTTTTCCTACACACAAATTAAGATAGTTATTCTACTTTCCAAATCGGCATTATCCTCCTCGAACGCGTGGTTGTCAATCTTTCATAGTTAATATAAAATAAACAAATTCAAGTGAACAAAAACAAGTATTTGTGGCAATTTTGCCAGTTGGTATTTAGCTTAACGTTAGTTCTCATCACAGGCGCCTCCGTGGGCAGGAGCAGCAGTGCGTACACACGCTTCTTGAGTAGACCGGGGTTCGAGCCCGTGCCCACCAAATACTATGACCTTTCCGCATCCTCCGTATGACCACCGCCATATCCCTGGAGCAATATGGCCTTAGTTGCTAGTGCTCCTAAAAACCAAATAACAAACAAGTTCTCATCACATTTCTTTTGAGCATAATGATTATGCTGTTGGTTCCAGTTGACGTTTGCACCTTACACGGTGTGGTATATTTGTGATGTCAGAAACCGCACACACACCATTACAAACCAAGTATATCTATAGTTAATAGTTTCTCAAGAGGTGTTTTCCTTTCTGGATTTTAAAATAAGGCAACCCTGATGATACCAATGAGAATATACATTTTCATCATATTTCACTAAACAGCGATACTGTTTTTGTTCGTTTTTTTTTTTTAAAAATATCGCATTCACTTGTAATTTGAGATTACAAGTCCCAAACGTTGATACTGTAGCCAAAAAAAAAACACATATACTTTGAACAATGCTGAAATAGTTGGATATTTCCAGTACTCCATTTACTGCATCATTAATAACTAGATTGTGCGCCGCACAATGTACGTATATTAAAATAAGGCAACGCATTCGGTTTTAATTCTTTTAGGTGGGATTGTACTCCCGAATATGCACCACTCATTGTGTTCGCTCCATCGTACCCTTTCCCACGACATTCTGAAAGATTCAGATCATTTGAATTTATGGCGTCGCAAATAATTGACGTTATTCCAGCAGCTGATCCATCAGTAACGGTGAGAAAAACAAGGATCGTTTCTCTGACATCTATACGGGTAGGTCATATTGTAAAAAGATCCGTCATACGGATCTTTTTACAATATGGACATAACGGTACACCAAGCTTAGTTGATTCATTTTTGAGATATCTTGCGTTGTATCAGCAATGATGAAAAAATATGGGGCTTCTTTAATATCCTTAGTCAATTGTTTTCTTAAATATTAGTCAATTGTTTTCTTAAATATTGGGTCAAGCATTCAATAACTTTATTCTGGATTTTGGGACTTAAATAAGTAACGCTTCCGGTCGATAAATCCACAGCTTGTCTCATATTCTGCTAACAACTTTACATCCGACAAAAAAAATTTCCAACGTAGGTATCACTTCAATTTTCTTGATGACCCCTTAAAGCTAATGAATTTCTCGACAATTTTAGGATTATTTTAATCAATACTTTTTTCCAAAAATTACATTGTTCATGGAAGCATGAACAATGTAATTATTCCATATTTCTATCAAGTCCTGTATTGCTTTTCCATGTCTCTTTCGTGATGCATGCTTCTACGTGTCTACAGTTATTTTCATGGTCCTTAATTTTAGTAGACAAATTTTGCCAATCATTGATGCCTTTCGTCCTGTTTCATCTAGTTTCAGAAAATATCCAGCATGGCTCGCAATACTGTATACGGTATCCAGTTTTTTGGAGTAGCACAACCATAGTCTGTTCATTTTTAATCCAGATTTACTAGTGGTTGAGTAATATTTTACCGAAAATGATCTATTTTTGTTATTTTTCGAAAATGGGCCTTTTGACTTGCAAGCACCATATTTTATAATAAATGCCTTCATATCTGCTGTTAAATCCTCTGGATAGTTTGCAATGTCAGCGGGGTAATTCTCTTTTTTTTTAACATTTTCGATATTGATATTTTCAGTTTCTTTCAATGTTGAAAAAACTTCATTTTCTTCCTCGGAGGGAGACGCACTACTTGAGGATTCTTCTGCCTCAGGTGTTTTTTGAATGTCGTTCTCTTGCTTAACCTCAATTGATAGTTCTTTTCCCATTTCGTCGGTGTAAAAAGTTGTAGACTGACTTGTCGTTGATGTTATTCTGTTTCTGGATGAGCGAAATACGAAGTCAATTTCGGAATTTTTTTTAACTTCTTTTATTACAGCTTCATCAGCAGCACATTTTATTTTGCGTTTAAAAGCACCGCTTTTATGCTTTTTCTCCATGGTTAATTCGAAAAATAATTATAAAATTTTTATACTGAACTAAATAACAAAATACTAACGAAAAACAAAATATCGCTGAATATTAGCACAAATCAAAAATTACACTTATAGACTTTCAGCACTCTTACTTCAGTTATGTTGTCACCCGTTACGCTGCATCACTCCTAATCTTCCACCACTAACGCTGATCTGTTACTATTTTAAAAATGAATGCCCACTACCATGAGTTATAACGTAATTGGTCATTTTTTTGACTACTGGGGGAAAGTAAAGAACAAAGGAAACTGCAACCTTTAGATACTTTAGTTTCGATTTGGATCTAACTGAAACAAACAGCAGTATCATCGTTTTCCCTTTTTGGCACCTCGAACTTAGTGATTTCGCCTTTGTTTATATAAATAAAAACCCGCACTAGTGGGATACGAGGGATCTATAAACATAACCCATTGAGCGAAAATCATGAATCCCCTACCTTATGGGAGAGGGAATAAATGGAGGTAATGTGAGCCCAATAACATAGTATATATATATATATATATATACAGTATATATATATATATATATATATATATATACAGTATATATATATATATATATATTTTTTTTTTTTTTTTTTTTGATAATTTGTTCCAAAACCTCAGAAGTTGAAATTTTTTCTGTATAACTAAGCTATTTATTGGTTTAGTTTTATATTAATATATATCAAATAAGCACAACGCAAAAAATAACTTCTAAAGATGCAAAAACAAAATACGCGGCCGACACGTTTACAAACGCTGCTATTGGCTGAGAGGAAGGGCTATGTAGTCCGGTCGGAGACAAACGTAAGCCCATCGTAACTTAAAATAAGTAGGCGCCGGTTAATTTACAGAATAAAATTTCAAATAATTAAAATGCACTACACTTTCATCATTATCATATGTTCGGTTATAAGAATCAATTTTGAACGCCTTCGTGTTATTTTCCTAAAGTACATTTCTGGAGGTCACTACCACGAAACAATAAAAACAATTTGCACTTTCCGGTTTATTGGGCTTTTCTGTTAGCACAATCTATTATAAACAGGTAGTAAACGCGATCTTATTGCAATCGCGATAATATATATAACTGCAATTGTGTGGGTTTTTATGTTACGGTATTATGGTGAAATGAGTTTCCTTTCACTGAAATCTTCAATCATTAAGTGCGCCAAAAACCAACTATCACGCATTCCTCAGTAGTATTCGTCCCAGAATTATCAAAAACAGAACAGTTGAATTTATGCCAATTATCTCTATTATTATTATCCCATAAAAGGCGTATAAATGAGTGGGCACCAATTTATAATTGTCATGCGATCAGCGCATGACAGAAAGTTAAGAAATAATTAAATTTTCAGAATCTTCTCCATTCCTATTTACTTATTATAATGATGAAGCAAAAGCGACTAAAGTAAAGTGACCAGATCCTTAGTATTCCAATTCGGGCCATTGGGGGCGGATTTTACAACACCCTAGAAACAATATACACACAACTAAACTTATAAAATAAAATATCACACATCTTAAAAAAAATATATATATATATATAGTCTATATACATATATATATTTATTATTATTATTTATTTATTTTTTTTTTTTTTTTCACAGAAAGGCTGAAATTCAGTATAGGTACCCCTCATGTTGGACAGAAAACTTGTGTAATCGAAACCCGCTAATATTCGTAAAATCGGACAAATGCTAATTTATCGTGATTTTCTCTTGTAGAGAAGCTGTCTTCATTTTGAATTTAAAACGATGTTTTCTATTTAGACCAAATAAAAATAGGATAATAAATATAATGTATAGAATATCAAAAAATATAAAAAATTTGAAATATTATATTTTAAGTCAGGAAAAGTACCTCTCGTGTTACGCTACATGACGAACAGTACGAAGGGCATGAACTGAGAAAAATACAGTAGTTGTTATTAGAAAGGGGAGAGAAAAAAAAAAAAAAAAACACTTATTATAGTGGTAATGTTTTTGATATACTTTCATTTTTGTTTAGTGAAAAAAGTTTTTTTTTTTTCTGTGAAATAATACTACTAATAAAAATACATACTACTTTTAACAATAAAAACAAGAGAAATTAAATAATATAATTAAATATATTTTTCGGCTGAGTGAATTTTTCATTATTTCACCGAGTGAAATAATTCATTATTTTGTAGTATTGCTTTCAGCGTTTCTACGTTTTTTTTTTTTTTTTTTTTGTTGACATCCACAACTTATTTACTACCGAAAAAACTCTTTCCGTTGCACCATTGGTTCAACGGCAAATATAATACAAATGATTTGCATCATGGAGGCTACACGTCCAATCCGGGACATTTTCCAGGCCAGTTTGCGATGTGGGGAAAACGACTGGAATCCGGTACTGGCCCCCATAACACTGGAAGTCTGGTCACTTTAGACTAAAGAAAAGTGCAAGTGGTTGCAGTGCTAGGAAACGAACCAAAATTGATTTAGAAATAAAGGTGAAAGCGATGAAGAAGTACGAAGCAGGGCAATCTGCACGGAAATTATGTCCCTCTGCTTCAACAGTGAATACTATTTTAAAGTTCAGTGCGCGTATAAAGAATACAATGAAGAATTACGTATAAAGAATACAGTGATCGCAAAACAGCGTTCAGGCGCTATATCGGAGATGGAAAGTTATTAATAATAATGATGGAAAATCAGATTCAGAAGTGAGCACTCCTGAGGTGTTTTGTACTGGCACTTGTCTTAATATTTTTATTGTACATTTCAAAGCACACTTTTGTAATTTTTCCTCCACGTCAAATCAAAAAAATTAATAAATAATTCTATTTACACGTTTGTCGAACATTTCTTTTTTGCTTCAATCAAATTCAGCGCTCATAGTTGCGAGTGCCGTAATAAGCATTTAGGGAAATTCCGACTTATGTAAAATTCGACTTACTTAGAGTTCCGCAGAACGCAACCCTTAATTCGCGTAAGTCGGGGAGTGTCTGTACTCAATAATAATAAATAATGATCCCCAATAAGTGGGCTCATATTTGACTTTGGTCCCCGCAGTCACAAATCCTGGTATGCCCAGCAATGCTAAGACCATTTATTCACTGCAGTTTCGCTTGTACTGTGCAGCTAGCTAACATGCTTCGTGTGAAAAAAATTATTGTTCGTAGACAGTAAATTTTATCATAAACATAACTAAAAGACTTACATTTTTAATAAATTATTATTATTTATTTTATTTTTATTTTTTTAGGCAGTGGTCCCCTTTCGGTCGTGGACCCAAATGCACTGCATTGGCATAGTTACACCACTAGGCAAAATCAAGGTTTTGGTTTAAAGTTTAGTGCCGCTTAAGCTATAGTGCGCTCGTCCATAGGGATGTGTTAGGAAATAATTTAGAATTGAAGGCATTTCAATTTCATTTTAGAAAACTATTCAGAATCGATGATATATTCCAATTTTTTTCAGAAAGCTGAAAAGTTCATTGATATTTGCCTGATCGCCAATAATATACTGTAGTGATCTCGGTTGCTGAAGATTTGTTAAAGAAAGCAGAACTGATGCTCTGTCCTGTTAATAGTGAGAACAGTCAATAAGAATATGTTTGACTATTAGTTGTGCTGAGCAGTGTGGACACTAGGGAGGATCATCACCTGTGAGTAGATGGAGTGCGTCAGATGGGTATGCCCTATTCTTGCCTGTGCAAGTACCACGTCTTCCCCTTCTGGTTGTCTGGATGCTTCAGTGCCAAAATTTTGGTTCCTGTTTCAACTGGAAAAGTTTATTATTAGTCTGGGTGAGCCATAGTTCTTTCCACTGTGCAAGGCATGCTGCTGCTATGATGACATAGTCCAAGGCTGGAATATGGACAGAGGTCAAGTCTAAAGTTGAACGATTTTATCAAGATATATCTGCTAGTTCGTTCTCTTTTATCCCTGTGTGTGTGCTGGAATCCAACAAAAGTTCACTAATTGTTGACGATATTAAATTTCCAAGAGCAACCTCCTGGTTTGGTTTATAGTCCCTCCTATACGAATCACCATTCGTATAGGAGGGATTTTGCATTGCTCTGATTGAGCTGAGAGAGTCTGTGTAAATTAAATATTTTGGAGATAGGTAAAGATTCAGATTTTCTAGAGCTAATTTAATTTCATGAAGTTCTGCAGAAAAGTTGCTATACTCAAATGGAAGAGAAGCTGAAATGATAGCAGAGGGGAAACACTGCTGCTACTCTGATGGCTGATTGAAATTTTGACCCATCGGTATATATTGGCAGGAAATCAACATAGCTCTGAATATGACTTGCATGAAGTTGTTTCATGTTAAGTCGGTAGAAGATTCTTCCCCCATTGAAGAAAATAAGTATCAAAGTTCAGTTTAGAAGGGGGAGTCCAAGGTGGATGAAAGTAATTCATTACCTGTTGACTATTGTGAAGAGGAACTTTCCAACTCTATGATATTTCAAAAAGCCGTAAGCCTGCTGGCCTTATTTTATTAGGTTTATTTCTATAGAGATTAGGTAGTTGTAGATTGAATAGGATGAATAGGATGCCAACAGCAACTTTATATTTTGGCTGCATACTTCAGTACTAACGTTTTTCTGTGGAGGTGCAAAGGGGGTTCGTGAGCTTTAATATATATACTATGAGTTGGAGATGTCCTGAAGGCTCCAAATGCAATCCGTAATGCAGTGTTGTATAGGATCCAGCCAGCGTATTACACTCCTTCAGGCAGAATCGTAGACTGGAGCACCATAATCTAAACGGGATCTAATCAATGCTGTATATAATCGAAGCAATAATTTGCTCCCCAAGACAGGGCGGATAGACAAAGCTCTTAGTATGTTGAGCTTTTTGAGACAGGTATTACGTACAAATTTAATATGTTCAAGGAAGTTTAATTTGTTGTCAAGGGTTAATCCCGAGAATCTGATGTTGTTAGTAATCAGAATAGTAAAGTCTGACATGTGAAGTTCAGGATCTGTATGCAATTTACGTTGATTGCAAAAGTGTATAGCCACAGTTTTCTGTTGTGAAAGACGATAGCCATTGAGCACTGCCCACTTTTTTATTTTATTCAGGGATATCGGCAATTGACGTTCAATACAATAGATCTCATGTTCTGAGAATGGCGAGAGAGAGAGAGGTCGTCAGCATAAAGGTAAGCCTCGACAGTATTTGGAAGTTTTTATAATAGAGTCAATTCTAAGGGCAAAAAGGGTTGCGCTCAATACAGACCCTTGCGGAACTCCTTCTTCCTGCAAGAATGTAGAAAGGGAGTTAAAATATCGTACTTGATAAGAACTGTTGACTATTACTCATTAGGTCTTCAATGATCCAAACGAGTCGTCTGTGGATCATTTTCTCAAGGATTTTACCGAGGCAACTGGAAAGGGAAATTGGCCGGTAACTTAATTACTGGAGGGATCTTTACCGGGTTTCAAAAAGGCCAGAAGTGTGGCATGGTGCCAAGATGTAGGATAGATGTTTTCCAGAAATATTCGATTATAAAATAACAGCAGCAGCTGCAAATGTTTGTTATCAAGGTGCTGTATCATGATATAATATATTCCATCTGGCCTTGCAGCACTGTTCCGTGTTGTTCTAATAGATTGTATAAATTCCGAATACTGAAGAGGTTCGTTATATGGAAAGAGTAGAGGTACGAAAGTTGATGGGTAGCTGTTCAGTGATGTTCTTGATTTTCTGGAATTTCGACGAAAAACTTAATGCCGCTGAGACTTGAGCAAAAGTTTTGTGCAAGGCATTTGCTACATCTAGAGAAGCAGAGATTTCTTGCCCATTCCAGGAAAGAATTGTGGAAAGGATGGTCAGAAACCTGCCTAATTTTTCCATATTAATCTGGAGTCAGAGTTTTTGTTTACAGTGGACACAAACCAAGTTCAGGAATCTTTCTTTGCTTATCTTTAAATGAAACGCGCTTTTGCCCTTCGTTTCTTATAGTTAATGAGATTAGCTGTGGTTATGGATCGTCTAAATAAATTCCATGCTTTATTTTTTTGCCTCTTTGCTTTCGTACATTCGTCATTCCACAAGTGGTTAAAATACCGCTGGACCGGAGGATTCGATAATGGCATTGAATTTTCAGCAGCTGATAACAATTGGGATGTGATATATTCTGTCACTTCATCTGTGGGTTGTAATTGTATAATTTCCTCATCCAGTGTAATTGTTGACTAAAATTTGACCCAGTTGGCTCTAGAGAATTTCCATTTCCTGCAAGGTTTTGCAAATGGTGGTTGTGTAGTGAGCAGATTACAAATAATTGGAAAATGGTCATTGCTCATGGGATCATCCATAACAGATCATTCCATAACTGTAAACAGTATCGGGGAACATATCGAGAGATCAATTGCAGAAGCTTGTCCAGTTGACAATTTTATGTAAGTAGGTCTACCAGTATTAAGGATGGTAAGGTTTTGCTTATCCAGAAAGGTTTCAATTAGTCAGCCATATCTATCTAATTTCGAAAATCCCCATAAGGGGTCGTGGTTATTTAAATCTCCCAGTAGGCAGACAAGGGAAGATAATTGTATTAGAAGGACTTCAAGATCTTTGTAAGAGAAGGTATGACTTGGTGGAAGATAGATTGAAACAATCGTTATTGCAATCTATCCAATGAAACATACAGCAACAGCTTCAATTTCTGTTTGAAGAGCAATTTGTTTGGCTGCAATCTGTGAGTTGATCAAGATGGCCACACCTCCACCGGCAGCATTCGATGTATTGAGATCTTTTCGATATATAGAGTAGTTCTTTATGAAGGTGTAAATTTGAGAATTTAAATATGTTTCCTCCAAGCAGAAACCACTCGAGAGTAGCGATGAATAAGGTAATGAATATCGTCGGTATTGCTACGAAGTCCTCTGCAATTCCATTGTAAAATGTAAGGCATTACTTGAGATGAATACAAGAAGCTGTATCTGACTGCTTTTTCAGTATGGCAGTTTTATGATGGTCAGTCTTCTGTTTGTCTTTTTTTTTTTTGGAAATGTAGGCCGTCCGGCGTCCATATCTTCCACATATATTTCTAGAATTGGATCGTCCTCGGTGGAAGAATAATCAGCATCCATGGATGATTCTTAGATATTCTTTCTTGAATTGGAACTTTGATTATGTGATGTACTAGCAGTTACTGGAGGGGAAGAAGATGTCGCTGGTATTGTAAGAGGAGTGATACTTTCCTGGTCTGAGTGCTTAGGGATACTGAACTGTTGCTGAGAGAGGACAGCTCAAGCCCAGTCGGAAATTAATATATTTGAGGGGACGGTAACATCGGTTTGGGTGGACACTGTTTGTTGTTTTTGTGCAACAATTCCATTGTAAAATGTAAGGCATTACTTGAGATGAGTACAAGAAGCTGTATCTGACTGCTTTTTCAGTATGGCAGTACGTTTGGGCATAGTAGGAACAATTATTTTCCTTCCTTCTTGATAGCCAGAACGTCTATGAGATAGTGAGAGGAGAGACTGTTAGAGATGAGTCATTAATTAACCTAATTGCCCTCTTCTGAATGGAATCCAGAAGCCTGAGAGAGGGGTTTTGGGGGCACCACCCTAGATGTGTGAAAAATATACCATGGGAGGGCAGATTTCAATTTGTACAGAGTGAACAGCTGTTTGGAAGAAAAGTAACGCCGACAGCAAAAGAGAAAACCAAGTTTTTTTTAGATGCAGAGGAAGCAATATTTTTAATGTGTTTGTGCCAAGAGAGATTAGAATTCAAGGTAATCCCAAAAAGAGATATATCATTTTGTCTGGAAATCGACGTGTCACTAAAGATAAGCATAGGAGCAGAAGATTCTTTTTTGCGAGATATAAGAAAAGATTGAGTTTTAGAAGGATTGAAATCAACTAAATTGTCTTTGACTCACTAGAGGATTACCTGGAGATCGGCATTTAAGGAATTGGTAGCGGATATTCGAGAAGTTGAAGCTGATTGAGCAAGGCAAGGTATCTCAAAATGGAAAGTGGAATGCAATGTGCTATCATCGGCAAAACTTTGGATAGGATTACCAGTCAATGGAAGGTGGCCATTAATATACAAGAGAAAAAGAGTGGGGGAAAAGAACTGAACCTTGGAGGACACCAGCATTAGTGGAGAAGTTAGAAGACAAAGAGCCATCTGCATCACCTTCAGTGAGTGATCAGAGAGGAAACCGGATAACCAATTACAAAAACAGTTGGGAAACCATAAGATGGAAGCTTGTTTAGAAGATCTTTAGGCCAAACATGATCGAAAGCCGTTGAGATGTCAAGAGCAACTGCTTGTGTTTCACCGAACTTTTCCATTGAATTTGTCCATAAATGGGAAACATAAGCCAGAATATCAACAGTGGATCGACACTGACGGAATTCATACTAGATTCCGTCAGTGTCGTTGATCAGATGGAACGTTTCTAGGTAGTTTAAGAGTTGGCGGTTAATTGATTTCTCCATTACTTTAGAAAGAGTAGACGTAATTGCAATTGGACGATAATTGGATGGGAGGGATTTGTCACCCTTTTTAGGAACTGGCTGGATATGAGCAAATCTCCAAGCAGAAGGAAAAACACCTTTGGAATAATAAAGTGAAAAAAGGCTGCAAAGAACAGGAGTAAGTTCAGCAGCACAGGTTTTGAGAATAAGTGGAAAAATGCCATCAGGACCTGGAGCTTTCTTAGCATCAAAATTCGTCAAAATCCTTCTGACATACTTTTGACGGGAGGCCACAGGAGGCATTGAATGGAGAAGGTTGGGAGGTGTTTTACCAAGATCATTAATACATGGGTTGGAAGAAAAATGGGATGCTAGCAGGTCAGCTTTTTCCTTGGCTGAAGTGACAACAGAACCTTCTGGATTTGACAGAGGTGGGAGCAGAGATGGGCAAAAGTTGCGGCAATAGCTTTGACAAGAGACCAGAATGCTCGGCTACCATTAGGACAAGAAGCAAGTTTTCTACTCTTAGGCTGTTCAAAATCTAGTTTGGACTGATTAATAACTGCTTTACAATTGTTTCGAGCTTTGGTGTAGGCAAAAAATGAAACTGAAGAATTGGAAACAAGCCAATTACGATATGCAACTTTCTTCTCTTGAACAGTCTTAGTACATTTATTGGAAAACCAAAGTTTAGATAAAGGACGACATTTTAAAATGGAGTATGGAATAAAGGATTCCATTCCTAGAAGAATAATTTCACTGACACGATCTGAGCAAACTTTGTCATCAGAAGTTTTGAAACAATAATCCGACCAAGGAAATCACGCAGGTCATCCCATTTTGCATTTTTTTGTAATGCCAAATAGTACGAGGTCGGGAATAGCCATGAGATAAAGGCTCCATTGGAGAAGAGACAATAACCAATTTGTGATCAGAAGTGCCTAAAGGACCACTCGCTTTGACCATGTACTTAGAAGGGTTGTTTGTGAGAAAAACATCAAGCGTGTTGGCTGTATGTGTAGGATTATCCGGTATTCTTGTAGGTAATTGAACAATCCGTGCAAGGTCATTAGTAAATTCAGAAGCCTCAACATCTCGAACAGCTGGGTCGGTGTGATTGAAAACGGAAGCCAGCTGGAGTTGTGGACATTAAAATTACCTCACTGTTAGGAAAGTTCGACTGGAGAAAGTCAAGTTGCAAAGAGAGGAGGTCAAAGAGCTCTAAGTGATTAGTGGAGTTGGGAGAATGTAGAGGCAATGGAGGAATTTGACATAATGAGGTAGAGAGATTTTAAGCCACAGAACATCGAAAAGAGGCGATTCCAAATTACCAAGTCTCTGACACGAAATATCAGAACGGACATATGCACAAGTACTACTTCTGAGGCGAAACGAATCATATAGCGAATAATTTGGGCAACCGAGATGAGCAGGAGTTGAATCGACCGATAACTGAGATTCTGTCAGAAAAAGTACATGGGGTTTGGTAGACTGCAAATGAAAATAGACATCGTTGAGATTAGAATTGAGACCATGTATATTTGTGAAATGAACTAGGAAGTGTTTGGGAGGTTTAGATCTTTTCGCATATAAGCTTTCTCTATTAGTTTGACAATTCATGGTGTATTCAATAGTAAGAAAAAGTGGGGGATGGGACATGCTATATGAAGTAATGGAATTTTTGGATATGGGGTACACATGGTAAGAATATACCCAGATCCTTGACATAACGTGGCCTCGACAATGTTCCCCTCATACACACTACCCGGACTCCCTCCAGTCACTATCTGGCAGAGTAGAGGTAGCAAGATTATATATTATATAAAATATATGCTAGCTGATCCAGAAGCCTCTTAAAGAGTTACCAATAGGTTCGGTCCGGTGTAATAACTAGCGGCCGGCCAGCGAACACCGTTTTAGAGCTGTACCCTCAAAATGTATGGAAGATTGGATTCCGCCATGATGTTCATCATAACCTCAAAAGTCACAGTCATACTGAGTGATGAAATAGTTGTTGTTGGGAATAGTTGGGAAGTGTTGATAATAGTTGGGATGTGTTGATTGGAACTTAGTTCTGGAGACTAAACGTGGGTTCCACCACTTCAAGCCTTCAATATCACACCTTTGGATGTATTTAGTACAGCATGGGGAGATACTTTAATTGGTATCCCAGCAAACTTTGAAACTTTTAAGAGTTTCTTTGAATGTCTACGGTCTAGCGTTTCTAAAAGTAGGTCTCCAAATTGCAGCCTCTTCACAGTCTTAGTAGTTCCTGCAATATTCTCCAGGTGTTTCTGGATGAGGAAAGGAGATAATTTGCAGAGATTGTTCTGAAAATGAATGCAAAATTAGAAATGCAGGAAACTCTTTTGTTGTGGAATTTGTTTTCGACTTATTGGGGTGTGAAATGTCATAATCAGTTTGAGTCTGTGCATGAGAGCTTGTCGGCTCTAAAGGTGGAAACACATTGGGCTCCATCTTTGCTGATTTTGCCCCCTAGCAGATCAACTTTTCTGCCTAGTTTTCCAGCCCCGCCACGGGGAGACAGGAGCAGTGCTTGGTGTCATCAAGTGGAGATTAGTAAGGATTACTAAAGTACTTAAGAAAAAATATATATACAGGGTGTTTCAGTTAAACGTTTCAGAACTTCTAAGAGGGGTAGGGTACATCCTGACAAATCGAAATCATATAGCAATGTGGGGTCGGAAATGCTTTCCTGAAGCGGTGTTGTACACAGAAGCACCATAAAAAGAAAAGAGACCGTAGGTGAGAAAGCGTTTTAATAATACATGAAAAGAAGCAAAAGGTACATGGATTAAAGTAAGTGTTCGAAGTTGCTTCAACCTCGTATTGCTTTCGCACAGTGGTACCTTGGAAAATGTGCTACAAATCCCCTTTTTCCTGCTGAAGTGTTGTTTTCCGATGAGGCATCCTTCACAAGGGAAGGAATTTTCAACACGCATAAAGACCATATCTGGGCGGTCGAGAACCCGCATGCAATACGACATCGTGCAGCACAGATTCGATTTTCGGTCAATGTATGGGCCGGTATTATGGGAGATCACCTCATCGGACCTTACCTGTGACCGTGTCGTCTAACCGGACCTATCTACTTGATCCTTCTGCAGCAAGTATTGCCACAACTTTTGAGAGATGAACAGATTTCTGCATCGACGCAACAGACTGTGGTTCCAACACGATGGAGCCCCTGCCCATTATAGCGGAGATGTTCGTAACTACCTGGATGTCACATTTGGTCAACAGTGGATCGGACGTGGTGGTCCTGTGCGTTGGCCTGCTCGGTCACCCGACCTATCATGTCTTGATTTTTATTTCTGGGGTCATATGAAATCGCTAGTTTATGACACCCCTGTTGACAATGCTGAGGAGCTGGTTGCAAGAATCGCAGTAGCTGCCGAAGAAATTCGAAATTCGCCTGGAGTATTCCAGAATGGTCGGATGTCCATGCGTCGGAGATGTGAGGGGTGCATTGTAGCCCGTGGAAGAAACTTCGAACACTTACTTTAATCCATGTACCTTTTGCTTCTTTTCATGTATTATTAAAACGATTTCTCACTTACGGTCTCTTTTCTTTTTATGGTGCTTCTGTGTACAACACCGCTTCAGGAAAGCATTTCCGACCCCACATTGCTATATGATTTCGAGTTGTCAGGATGTACCCTACCTACCCCTCTTAGAAGTTCTGAAACGTTTAACTGAAACACCCTGTATATATATAAAGAAAGATGGTTTTCCTTTCTTGTTGACTACAAGAACTTTTTGATATAAGAGCTTCTATCAAATAAACAGTTTTTGAAAACGCCCTAACTTAAAAAGAATTACTGTTCGCTTCAGCAAGATCGCACAGATAAGTCGCCTGGACACAATTCGCTTGGCATCCGGAGCCTAAAGTTTAGTTTGTTTAATCAGTAAATACCCTAAATGCCTTTTTTATTTATACTAAAAAAGTGACATGCCTTTTTTATTTATATCTGTCATTTATGTCACTTTCTGTGCCAATAGAATGAAGGAAGAGTTAGGGGGGAGGAATCTACATTTTGATGAAATCAAAATGTTTCTTTTATCCAATGCATTGCTCGTTCAACAATTACTATTTAGCTTATAAATTCTGGTTCATAATAGCAAACTTGATTCCAGATGAAACTTTTCGCATGGCATATAATTTTTCTTTGGACAAACACTTAATCACCATCGTGAATAAATATATATTCAAGAAAACCACTGTGCTGCCACTTTATTAGGTACACCCCTGCTGTGCACACAAAGGGTTTGTCCCACAACGTTGCAATCACATGACCACAGTTGTGGATATAAATGCAGAACAACCTTTTTAGTATCAGTTAAGTGTACAAACCGTAGCAAGAATGGGGAAAAGAAGTGATCTAACGGACTTCGAACGTGGAATGGTAGTAGGTGCAAGACGTGCTGGATAAAGCATCTCTGAAATGGCAGTTCTAATGAAATTCTCACGCACCACAATTTCAAGGGTGTATCGAGAATGATGCAACGAACAGAAAACATTATCTCAACGGCACTCCTGTGGAAGAAAATCGCTTGTTGATGAGAGAGATCAGAGGAGGATGGCTAGAATTGTGCAAGCGTACAGACGGGTCACAATGTCGCACATCACGTCAGAATACCTTGGTGCGCAGAACAAAATATCGCAACGGACCCCTAGTCGCACTTTGTTGCGAATGGGCTACAACAGCCGACGGCCACATAGCGTACCTTTGTTATCAACGAAGAACAAGAGAGCACGCCTCCTGTGGGCACAGCAACACCAGCACTGGACTATCGAGGATTCGAAAACAGTTGCTTGGTCTGACGAGTCGAAGTACCTGGGGCATTATGTTGATGGAAAGCTCAGAATTTGGCGAAAACAAGATGAATCCATGTACCCATCATGTCTGGCGACTACTGTGCAAGGTGGTGGGAGCAGTGTTATGGTATGGGGAATGTTTTCTTGGAATATTCCCCATACCATAACAATTTCTTGGGTCTATTGATATCCATAGATTCACGTCTGCATGTCACCTCATACCTAAACATCGTTGCTGACCAAATGCATCCGTTCATGTTGACAGTTTATCCCCAGTCAGATGGTTACTTCCAGCAGGATAACGCGCCAGTGCACAAAGCCCGAATCACTATGGAATGGTTCCAGAAACATGACAATGACTTTTCTTTGCTGCAGTGGCCCGCTCAGTCTGTGGATCTCAATCCTATTGAACATCTTTGGGATGAGCTGGAAAGGGCTGTTTGCTGCAGGCCTACACCTCCGTCGAATCTCAAGGAACTCATGTCTGCATGATACTCCATTCCGTGCAAAACGTTTTCAGCATCTTGTTCAATCCATGCCTAGACGAATCCAGGCTGTTTTGAAGGCTAAAGGAGTCTCAACGCGCTATTAGGTAGGTGTACCTAATAAAGTGGCAGCACAGTGTATTTTGATAATGTATAGCAGAAATGCACTCCTATCATTCCTCAACTTCATGCTGTTGGCTTGAAAGAAACATAAATAGTTTGACCAAATCCTGAGTGCAAAGTATCATGCCTTCGCTTGGAATGTCTGTAATGATCTTAACGTAACTGGATTAGTCACTAGTCTACAGGGAGGTTTCATAAAATACTGTTGTTTGCTATGTTTGTGGGACAGTCGTGCAGCAATGGGAAAAGAGGATGGAATTTTTACCAGGAGAAGTAATATGAAATATGTTCCACTAATTTTAACCATAAAGATTCTTCTTCCACCTTTGCATATAAATGATGGATTATGAAGAATTTTGTTAAAGTTCTGGATGTGTGCAGCTCCCTGGCACACATCCAGTTCGTGTTTCCTAACATGAGAGGATCTGTTTGCTGGATTGATTTTGCCGGCTCAGCCATCGCAATGCATTATTGGTGCGAGCAGCATTTTAATTACAATCCGCAACCCAATGTTGAAATATTAGTGCCCATGATTCTCACCATCACTCGTGGTTCGAGGCTCTCCATATAGCTGTGGCCGGTCCTACCATTAATCGCGTTGCTTGTACCCACATACATCCTGTTATGGAGGCCGTTATTTTACATCATGATGAGAGATGGCGAGTTAACAACAAGGCCTGCATATGCCGCACTATTCCCGCGAAGTCTGACGATTAAGTATTTCGCTGTTTCCCTTCCCTTCCCTTCCTTCTTTTCCTTTTCTTTTCGCCCACGCGATCCACACCTGTTGTTGTTGACACATGCGCAAGGCTATAACTCTGCGTAATATAAGGATTTATAGTATATCTCATTTGATAGAGGCTTATCGACTTGAAAGCTACTTCGTGCTTATTTTATTGCTTTTATTCTCTTTACATTAATAGTTTATCTTTTATTATTTTCGTATATTTATTAGCTGTATATAATTGTTATTTTAATTTGTACCTAAGTGTATTTTTTTTATATTTATATTTTATTTTATCCAACAGCATCCGTGTACTTAATTTATTTTAATAAACTTTACTTGTTTTGAGTGTCTCGTCGGTAGAAGCAATATTGATTTCATTATGACTATTCCTGGCACTCAAGGCCTATCTCTAATAGGAGCACATTCGCAGGAGCTTCGGTCACTAAGACAGCTGAACTCGCTAATGTTTCACGAGGAAGAGTTTACAACGTCATGTCCGCACGGAATCTAAAGAGAAGACCTTTGCAGATAATGTTTTCCCTTTAGATTCCGTGCTGACATAACGTTGTAAACTCTTCCTCGTGAAATATTAGCGAATTCAGCTGTCTTAATGACTGATCACTAAGACTAAGACAGCTGACCTCTCGCATTCTGCACAGATTTCAACGAAGGACGCGAGAGGTCAGTTTCGTCAAAAAACATTACGTCGAGAACTCCATAGAGTTGGATATCAAGGTCGAGTTTCACTTCGCAAGCTACTCATCACAAAACCAAACCAAACTATTATTTTTAGGCCACCCGAATAATTAAAACCATCTGCCATGCATTGTGTATTATGTCCGTAAATTGCGTGTGTTTTATAGTCAATTTGCCTGTTTTTGATGGACGAAAAACCCGAGTTGCTGGGGGGGGGAGGCGGGAAACCTTGCTATCTACGCCTGAGACCAACCAACTCAGCTACGGAGTGAAAAAAGCCCATTAAAGTTCCTTGCTTCATCGACAGTATTCGAACCCGTATAGCGGTATCATCACCGTGACGATAACGCTGTGCTAGCGCGCAGACAGGCTACTCATCACATTTATTTATTATTCATTATGTATGTACTTGTCTAAGGTAGCACCCAGAATAACTCCACCTGTATATTCTGTATTCAAGTAGAACCTGTAAAATTGAGCCTGCAGGGTAAAGTGTGTGTCATATGTTATATATGCAGAGTCCAGTCACAATATTATGACTACTCCCCAATGCAGATATCACACACGTCTAGCGAATCATACAGCATGTCAAGTTCATACCCCACAAGCATATAAGGCTTGATGTTCAGCATCCGTCAACATAGTAAGAGCCTGTGTCATAGGCAAAGCACGCGACCTATCAGACCTGGAAAAAGGCATAATCGTCAGCTATCGGGCCAGGAGTGCCAGCATTTCCACTCAGCCGGGGGACCAGTGTCGGTATTGCTGTGCAAACTGACGGCGTTCTTTGCAATGAACGGCCGTCAGCATGGGTGCAGTCACCAAGAGTCTGCTCCGGAGCCCAATGTGCAACAGGGTTTGCTGCACTGTCATGTTGGAGACCCTTCTGCTGGCCCCACGGTTCATTTGGACGGCCAGTTGAGCAATAGTAGTGCACCGATCGGTCCTGCGCTTTCTGTTGCATGGCCATCTTACTGACACTTGTGGGGGGTGGAAATGAATGATGATGATTTATATATTTTTAGTTATTGTTTTATTGTTCTTATTTTTGTTTTGTTCCCTATTATGTGTTTGTCCACTTTATTCTTATTTCCCCCACTTACGCATCTGACTTTGCTTCACAGGAGAATTCCAGATTCGAGGGAACTTCTCAATTGTGTATAATTCCCTTCGGAAAGGCTGAGTGTTCAGGAATAACAACTCACAAATTAACAAACAACAAAGTTTATTTACATATATATATATATATATATACAACATAATATACAATTGAATAAAAAAACATGTAATATGCATACAAGGTTAAGTCAAGGATACCTTGCATATATTATTCTTATATTAACAATCAATATGCTATTTTCATCATAATAATCTGTGTTCTCTCCATTCTGTTACAATACACTGAAGACTAATCTTAACTTTCCTAAAGTCTCTATTTGTTATCAGTCTTTCAGTCAGATCAACAATTCTTCATCAATACAAACACTATATTCAATTATCTATCCTTAGAACATTCAAATATTCTCATATAAAATTTACTATATTCAATTATCTATCTTTAGAACATTCCAAGATTCTCACTATAAACTTTATTATCCTTCTAACATATTATAATCATTTGAACAACAATTTAATCTATTACTTATCTTTCGTTTCTCTTGCATTTTACAATAACCTTTTTGAATTAATTAAACTCTGTTAGTATATATATATAATTTACTTAAGAGATAATTTATCTATCAAGTTACTTCTAGTGCTATCTCTGTTTTTCATTAATTAATCACTATACTGTTTCACTAACAGTCCTTGTTAACTTACAGTACTTAATAATATCTCACCTACTTCTATCTTTTTTCTTTCCTTCCCGGGGAGGTTCCAAGCTTTCCTGGCTCTCAGGGTACCTTCTGGGGATCTCTTTCATCAGCTACACCTGAATTTGCTACAGATTGTTTTTAGGAACTCTTTGCTGCACTGGGACTGGCATTCTTTCTCCACCTTATTCGGGCTACCATCCATTCGCTGCTTCCTTCCTACTCATAGAGCTACTAATTTCGCATTTTCGCTCCTTTCTCTCGAACTACTGATTCTGCGGATTTCGCTCCCTTTCTCTCCACCTTCTTAAAACCTATCACAAGGAAAACTCATAGGGCATCTCACACTAACCCCTTCTCCACTCCACTTTATTAAAACTTATCACAAGGAAAAACTCATAGGGTGCTACCCTCGTTTTTCCGTTCCACCTATTAAGAACTTTTTTAAGAAGAAAACTTCCCAGGGCGCTACCCTTCTCTTTTCCCACCACGACCAAACACTCAACTGTTAACTGACACACATTTCTTATCACAACAGAACCCTCAACTGTCCATGTTACTAACTCATTTTACTTATCTCGACTGCTGTGTCTGCTGACTATTTCATTTTCCCTAGCACCTACAAAAACTCAACTTAGAATCCCACTAACTCATTTTCCTAAACACCCACATAACTCAACTCGGGAATCTGTGTCTAACTCATCTTCGCAAAACACTCCCAAATTCTCAACTCTGTGTGTCTCTCTCTCTCCGTTCACTCACTTTTTGTTCATCTCCTTTTCTGTACCGCCTACATATGTCAAAGCCGCCCTAGTTTTCAGTTTAACCAATCTTACTCATTTTATCAACTTCCACTCTCTTCTTATTTGCTCATTTTATTTTCTCCAGCTGATTACTTGTTGCTCGATCTAACTTCTTATTTTAAGAAATTTGTAAACTTTCTCAGGCTGTCAGTACCTTTGAAGTCAGCCGCTTATAGTTATATTTTAGCAGACTAATTTCCCACGATCTATAAAACTTGCCATCACTGCCAGCCAGACAGACTTAAATCTAATTCCCAGCATTTGTTCCGTTTTTACCACCTTATTATCCTCTTCAGGTGTCACCGATTAAAGAAATGTCCCGACAACACATGGTCCCCGCGCTATTGTTTACCAGAGTTGACCCTTCTACTAATAGCAGTTGCTACTAGTTTCTATTGTTTGGTTTGTTTGTGTGAGCTGAGAGTCGAGTGTCCCTAGGTTGCTAATAGCTTTTCACTTACCACTCCCCTTGTATAGACGTTGTCTAATTTAATCCCTTGGCTGATCTTAGTAATATTCTTGAGGTATGGTTTCTCTCCCCCATATTGCCATATTATAAGTTTTACTTTAAATAAATCTCACTCCTCCACAAAATATTATACAGTATTTGTAAGATTTTACATCTTACACACTGACTGAGGTGGTGCGCGTAGGAATCATTCTGCGCACACTCTAGGCACAACCAAAGTCATTCTTGAGGTGTCAAATAAAACTTAGTGAGTTACCAAACTGTTTGCTGCTACGATGAGAGCAATCGATCAAATATTTCTGAAGATAATAATTAAATGGGAAATCACGGACACCTTTTTCGATGACCCTGTATATTGTGAATGTAATAATAGCATGCAAATGTGATATTTATTATTAAATGTATGGTGCAAGGAAGCCTGGGGATTATGCTGCACCAGCCAAAAAAAAAAAAAAAAATTCCTGTGCTACTGTGCTACCCATGATATCCAGCTCAGGACCCTGGGTGTTCCAAGCCCACACTCACCAGATGTGAGCCCCTGGGGTTATATATAATATGTGAATGTAAATTATATTGCCCTTCAAAGGAATTTGTAACATTCCGTTGCAATTAAAGATTGATTATTTAATTTAAACTGTTCATATCACTCCTATTTCTTGTTTAAATTTAGACGTCCAAGTTTAGACGAACAGTTTGAAGCCAACTTCAAAAAAACAAATGATGCAATAAAATCTCGGATTAAGAAGCCAAAGTGGGAACCAGAAAAGATACTACATCCAACGAGGGGAGATTTGGTGAGAACATAAACATTGGCTGTTATTAACAGTAATATTGTATTTGCTATATTTTTTGTACTGTACTGTATTTTTGTTGGGTTTTAGACGCATATAATATGTATATAATATAAATATACAAAAATATATATATAATATACAAACATATTATATACGTCTATAATATATTATATAGACGTATATAATATGTTTGTAAATTGCGTGTGTTCACTGGTCGACTTGCTGGTTCTTGCATGAAAAACCCAAGTTTTTCGTGAAGGAACTAGCAAGTGGACAGGCGAGGGTTGCAGGGTTTTTTTTTCTGGGAGAAAACACCCTGCTATCCTTGCCTGAGACTGACTAACTCAGCCACGTTTGTGAAAAAAACCAAATATTCTTCTCGTCATTGACGAGATTTGAACTCAGATTTTTTCCTTCCCAATGTGGGGAGGATGGCGATTATACTAACTGTGCTACCCATGAAGGCCTTCTACTAAGACCATCTAACAAGCCACCTTGTGAAAAAGCCCATAAAAATTCCTCGCATCATTGGTGTGTTGTTTATGAGCTAGCTTGGCTAGAATTCTGTGTACTTGGCTTATGCCGCTTTGCATTAATGGAGTCATGAGTTTCATGAAGTGGAATCTAAATAGAGGAGTCACATGTAAATCATTATCTCTTCTGGCAGGATTACCAAATTTCTCTAGTATATTATACTAGGGAAATTTGAGGGTTCCTCGTGGTGGAATATGACACGATGGTAGATCAATCAGTCTCGTGACCTAGAGGTGAGGAAAATGTATGCAGTATTATAGTTACAAAGCTATCTTTAAGAGTTCATTGTTCTCAAATGAATGGATTGTGCCGTGTGATGGAACAAAATGACATCATTTTGGTGTGAGGTATGGTATTCTGTTCCTGAATTCGAATTCGAATTTCCACTTTAGCTTCGATATGATCGATGTCCTCTTTCCACTTCACATTATCTAGCAGTTCATGGTTTTGTCAGCAGAGTGTAACTGTGACAGTAGCTCCTTGTACTTATCAGTGACATAACATCTGCAGCATCTCCTTGTCGTGCAGGTTTTTCTCAGAGTTATTGGCATCCACAGATTCTGAGAAGAGGATGCTTTGTGAGGACTTCTTTGACATTCTAAAGAATTCCTCATTCAGCGCAATAGAAACAACTCCTTGAATTACTGAGACAAAAAAGGTCTAGACTGAGGAGTAGATTCGCTGAGGTCTGGAACTTATGTACAATCATCGAAAAAAAAAAAAAAAAAAAAAATGATGTTGGCTCCATAGAGCCGAAGGTGGATCCGCGAATAACGTAATGTGAAATGGAAAAAAAAAAAAAATAAAAAAAAAAAATACAAGCTTAATAAAATCAGTTTTATTTTGTTTGGTATTTTCATTTACAATCAACAATAAAGGTTTGTGGTAACTAAAGTAGGATACATAGTTCAAACTATTAACATTGCAGTTGAAGAACAAGTCAATACATGATTGACATGCACAGTAGATTTTGTAGGATCTGATGCGAGTTTAAGATCTAATGTTGATTCCATGAAGTCAAGGAATAGATCATTTTCAGGTTTCTTACCGTCAATGTTGAAATCACCCACTAAAATTATTGGGATCTTTTGAAAGTTGAATTTCCGTACAACTTTAGGTATCTCTCCAAACTTTGGCATATAAATCGCTAGATTCGATATTAAGAAAACTTTAATCTGCTCCAATGTTGAATTAGGTGAGATGTAGAATGTTACAGGCAAAGTCTTCTGTCCATTAATTTCAACTTCAGCCGCACAAATGTCGCCACAATTATCTCTACTAGTCATTTGCCATAGCGAGTCTGCAGCCACGGTAATGAGAATAATGTGGCGTACATATTGTAGATTGGACTTTACTGTATATCGCAACTATTAGAGCTTCTGTGGTACATACCTTAGCCACAGAAGGTCTTTTGAATTGTGTGATACGTTTGTAACCTCGACATTTTGATCGTTTTCAAGCCATGTTTCATTTAATGCCAAAATATTCAATTCCATGACAATTGGATCGGTCGCAATGTCTTCGCTATGAAGTTTCAATTTGTGTATTCAACAATACCATTCTGAAACTCGACGAAGCAACTTGATCCCAAAATTGTATTGCGGTTGTAGAGAGTGTTTCCAAACGATGGTTATTCAAACGTTTCAATTAAGTTCAAAGATCTTGCATCTTAGGTGTTTCACAACAGCGAGCATGGTAGAATGTAAAGTCGTCTTTCTGATTTCTGATGTTGCTTCTAACTCTCAACAATGCAACGTAAGCCAGTTGCTGTTCGAGATTGGATTCTTCAAAAGAATCCAAAGGAAATTGAATTCTTTTGCATTTTGCTTTTGAAAGATAGTGTGGCGGAACGTCTCGTAATCGGAGTCCAACCAGCTTTTAATACACCACGATGCGACAATATGTGCGGGCGAGATTTGAGGCGACCCTTAGTTCCAACATTCTTACTTTCGAAATGTAACCACAATATTATGATTTCTGTTTCTTCCATCTCAACGTGCTGTAAAGTTTCGAACGCTCCATTGACCAAACCATCTTCAACATCGGTGTTTGTAGGGATCATGTGAGGTTTTCCAGTCGATAGATGCAATATGTATGGCAAACTTCCGGTCTCTGCTACGCTCATTTGATGCAGTTTTGTTCGCATACTAGTCAACTGTTCATGACTCTTATAACCGGTGAAGTGATCGTCGGTTGTACAATCGATGGTTGTGTTTCATTCTCATATTTCTGTACAATATTTTCATTCCATATGTCGGTAGAATCATCATCGAGATTTTGTTCAGCCATTTGCTTCTTACTTTTCTGATGCTTGTGAGGCCAAGTAGTTGGAATGTACACAACTTGTTTACTAGCCCCAGACATTGGCTGGCGAAGCAAATACCAAGCTGCCTCTTGCTAGCTCATTTCATCGCTGTTAAACTGTTTAATGCTAACGCGTTTTAACAATTCAGTGTAGCCTTGATCTGCATACGCCTCTTGCAATTTGATCAACTCTGGATGCAAGCGTCTTATGCCTCTGTTGGTTTTGTTAACATATTCTACAACGTATGATGCCTATTTTTTTTTTTAGGAGCATTAGCAACTAAGGCCATATTGCTGCGGGGATATGCCGTGGTCATTCCCTGATTTTCGCATCCTCCGTATTTGGTGGTCACGGGATCGAACCCCGGTCTAATCAAGAAGCGTGTGCTACGCACTGCTACTCCTGCCCACAGAGGCGCCATGATGCCTATGAATGTTCCTCGAGTATGAACTGTAAATCCATGTTCGAATTTAATATACCAGCTATCCAAGGATTGAAGGTATTCGTCCAAAGTTGCGTCATATTTCTTTTCATTTTCTCGTCAATCCTGATCGAATAACATCCAAGTAAGTTTTCATATCCAACTTGTGCTCTTCTAGAAACTGCTCGAGTGTATCGTAATGTTTCTCTTCAAGATCTTTCTTATATTGTTGAAAACGCCGTTTGAAACTTGCACGTCGATTGTCTTGTGTGTTCATCGGTATTAAAACTCGAGTTTGATCCATAGGCCAATATGGAATGTTGAATCTGCATAGATCATCATTCTTCTTGAAACAAGTAAATGTATGCTTGTACATTTGATTTGAGTAAGACGTCAGAAGAACCGAAGCGTCGACGCTGCACAATTCATCTATTATTTCTACAGTCTTTGTCATATCTTCCGAAACCAATTCTTTAGGATCGTTTTGTAGCCACAGCAAAATGTGATCATGCGGACTGCCACGATGCTGGAACTCTATACGCTTGAAGAAATCGATTACTTTGAATTTCCCAAGAGGATTGTACCTTTTCGATTGCACTATATGCATTATAACGTAAACTAGCTTATTGAAGTGTATTACACATGTGACAGGATCCTGGTTGACTAGCTTCGTACGCTGCAATGCTGTTAATTCTTTCATTGAATCGTCAACTTCTGTATCTTCGCTACTGTTTAGTCTGTGAAGTGATTTCAAGAGATGTTGCCAGCGAACCTCCGTCGTACTCAATGTCACAAAAATGGTCGGTTTACCAAGTTGTCTGATCATAGCAAAGACATCTTTCTTGCGTTGAGATCAGTAGTGTACAGAATTTGGAATGGATTTGAGAAACGACAAGTTACGTTTAACGCATTCTTCAACAAATCTTGGTCTTCTATCATACGTTTTGTTATGTTGGAAGTTTCTCCGATGCATTTGAAAGTGAAATATAAATCTTCGATTATTCTCAAGCGTAAAATTTTCATCACCATGTATAGAATATCATGTGGCGTTACTCCTCAGCGATTTTTTCGTTTTATTTCGCTAGTTGCCATCATAAATGGAGTGATATTGCCTAAGTATATCGCTGGAAACGACAGTTAATCAGCATAAACTATCGACATCGGTTGATTGTGTTGTCCAGGAGCAATTGCAAGATATTTGTCTTCATTCCAAAGTAAAGTGTGTTGCTGTGCCATAAGTATTCGATGTCACCTTCATACGATGCGATCTTCTTTATATTGTCTGCTTGTTCGCTATTGGTAACTCTCGATGAAACTGTAGCAAGCAACTGACGATCGACTGTGATGTTACAACGTTTGTACAGAGGAGTATTGAGTAAATACCTTACCACGATTTGACCGTTTCTTTTCTCACATATCCTTGCAAGTAAGTCGATTAATGAACCAGATGCTTCTTGATGTGAGCGTTGAATGCATAATCATCATCTGAAGCACGAGGCAACTCTCTAATCATATTATTCACGTCGACTGGAACATTTATGACGTCCGACGATATCATAACTGCCAGTTTCATATCGCAAACGTCGAAACGTCGATTGCATGAATGTCAATCTAGCCGAAACCAACCGTTCGCTTATATAATGGAGCGGCGGCAAATTCGATGGAAAAATGATATATGAAGCCGTTGGACTTGGATAACGACGGTACATTTCCCGATTCTAAGCTTGTGAAGCATGTATTGCAAAGCATAAGCGATGCCACGTTCTCTGCTTCTGGAAATTAATCTTCAAGAATTGGTATATGGTTGGGCTTTGGTAATCTCAAATCATTCTGAAACCAGTCTGTCGCAAACACTGCAGACATATCCGAACGAGTTGTTCAAAAACGTTCTTTCAAATTCTTTTGAAGTTAACGTATAACGATCTTCGTTCGCTGATTGCACTGTTCTTTACGATGTTGATGGACGGACATCCGCCTCTATTTGATCTTGCTTGCGTTTACGCTTACGACTCTCCCTCTCTTGCGTTCCGTCGCTGACTTTGGTGCTTACTTTTAAACGTTAGATTTGTGATTTTGTCGAAATCTTTGAATACGTTTATTTGATGTAACTTTCGGCATCGTCACGACTTAACTAAATGAAACAACCGCACTGCTCGACAAATGCAAAAGTAACCGAATGAAGTAGTCAATTTAACGAGTTGTTGAACTCTGAAAAACTAAAAATCGGATTTGAAATCTAGTTATATATCTTTGTAGAGCTCTCAAAGGGCAACAATTTTGTTGCATACTGTTTTTGTCTAACATTTATAGTTTTCAAGATATTGCGAAAACAAACTTGAAAATGCTCGAATTTTTAAACTCTCTCAACTTTACATCGCTATTACTGGGGAACTATAAAAGCTACATCAAAACTATTTAAAGATTTAAAAACCACGTTTCATACTGAACAATTTTGTTGCTTACTGTTTATGTCCATCTATCATAGTTTAGAAGTTATTGAGAGTGAAAGTAACCAAGGCGCAACGGCAAACGACCAAAATGTGAACTTTTTAGTTTTTTCGAAAAAAAGATATTAAATATCAACATTTCTAATTTTTTCTTGCATATTGGTAGACGACAATTATATACCCGACATTATTGTCGGGTATATAATTGTCGGGCATTATATACCCGACAATATACCCCCAGCATAGACATTATTCATCAAAAATTATACAGAGAATAGAAACCAATCAACCTATAGATTCTGTTATAGATCATCAGAGTTGGTGAAAGTGTGGAGTGAAGATGTGACGGAAAGAATCGTTTCGAAAAAGTAATAAATAAATAAATTTTCTGTTTATACTCCGGGACGACCAAACGGTCAGAGGAGTTCACAAGATAGACAGAATACAAGAAACAGCACCGTATTCAGTAGTCACGGGCTTGAACCCCGGTCACTCAAGGCACGTGTACTTATGCACCCGCGCGCCTGACCACTAGGCTACGGCGGCCTTGTAGGTTTTGCTAAAACGTTAATTAACAGCGATGAGAGGGATGATCTACTACAAGACATTTTAAGCAATCTTGGGATGATTTCCAAGCGAGGTTTGATCAGTGGAGAAATTCTTCTTGACGAATTTTTAGGAGTTGATAATGATGTTATAGTAGCTGAATATCCGAGTGACTCCAACATTTTGAAACGTATTTAAAGAACTAGTGACAATATCGACTCTAAGTTGGATGAAAATCACGGCAATATTAAACCTTCTAAACAAGAAATGTTGGCAGCATTTGAAACTTTGCATCGAGACCTTCAGTGAGAACAAAATGTAACAGAAAATATATTTGAGTGTTTAAACAAATGTGAAGTGACCTACTAGATTCTACTGTACACCGTTCATTTTTATGAACGGTGTACAGTAGAATCCAGTGTACAACAAAAAATAACTAAATATTTTACGACATAATTCTTAAAAGTGTACTAATACAGTGTGCGCATCATGCAATTAGTCATTTCTTAATATGTCGGCGCCTCCGTAGTCAGGTGGGAAGGAGCAGCAGTGCGTAGCACACGCTTCTTGATTAGACCGAGGTTCGAGCCCGAATGTGACCATCGCATATTCTCGGAGCAATATGGCCTTAGTTGCTAATGCTCCTAAATAATAACAACTTAATATGTATGTATTAATAAATTAATTGTTTTAAAATGTTAGAAAATTTATTTATACCCCAGTTATTTCTGATTTATTTCCCATCTTTTACTATACTGTATATCTGAATTTACAGAATTTTTTATTGTTGAAAAGGTCATATTTCTGTATAACGAAATTTCTATCAAAAATTCTGTACAAAGAATTTTTTCAAGAGAATGATCGATTTTGTTACATAGTTGTTGTTCTGGAGGCTTAATGGCACATAAGCTGCTAAGGCTATAATGTATTTGTTACATAGAGAGGCTCTGTGTGTGTGTGTGTGTGTGTGTGTGTGTGTATATATATATATAGTAGAACCCGGATCGTATTATGACGGGCAGTTCCGACTTGACTGAGCATGCGCAACACTCACTCTATCTCCCGATTGCTGCTGTGTCTGCCAGTCTACGTGCTGGGAATTCTCACGGAGCATGTGCAACACTCTGCGGGTCCATATACGTATTCTGACGGAGAAGTTCGGACTTCACTGAGCATGCGCGACACTACTAACTGTATCTGCTGGTCTGTGCTGCGAATTTTCACGGAGCATGCGCGATACTCACTATACTGTACACTGGCAATGTACTATACTGTACACTGGCACGTTTGCGCAGTATTTTATTTTTATTTTTATATTTTTCGTTTTCAGAAAGAATAAAAAATAATTTTGACTACATAAAAGAATCTGATTTTAAAAATGAAAGTAGACAGCTATAAAACTATAAAGGGAATAAGTAATTATTGTCAATTTTTAAAAAATATTATTATTTTCAGAGCCCCCAGTGGAACACACGTTGTCCGCCACCGCCGCTGGGAGATGAGCCAGGCTGTCCACGGTACTCTGGCTGCAATCCGTCAGGGATCGCCTGAGCTTCCTGATGGAGAACGAAAAAAAAAAAAAAAAAAAAAAAAACAACAGACAGCATTAGTGCGGGAGATAGCTGAAAGATCGGGGTAAAAAGGCGCCAACTGCGAACACTGTATTTTCTTCGCTTTAAACATTTGAATTAACGCAATGCTTATGCTGCACCAGCCAGAAGAAAAATTTCTGAATTACCCTGAAAGAGAGAGAAGGAAATCACCAATAAAGCAAAAAAAGAAAAGAATGATGATATCCAGCTCCGGACCCTGGGTTTGCCAAGCCCATACTCACCAGATGTGAGCCCTGGGATCTTCTTTGGCTTCCACTAAACTTGTGTGTCGTTAAGTGTTTTGTAAAATAAATGAAAGTGAGATGAGAAAGAAAAAAAAGCGAAACGAAAATTGTTTCGTGACTAAAAAAGTTTGGGAAACGTTGCCCTAATCAGTTCAGTAATCTCTGGATCAAGTGAAATATTTGGAAGGGTTCGGCATAATTCCTTTCTTGGAACGGAGCCTTTTCTAAATTGATGAAGGCAAAGAAGGTATCGTTATTCTTTGCTTTTCTTTTCTCCGCTAGCCTAGGGAAAAACAGCATCGCGTTAATCAAACGATTAAAGCGAACAAAAAACAGTGCTCGCAGTTGATGCCTTATTACCCACATCTTTCAGCTGTCTTACTCAATAATGCTCTTTTATTGTTGTTCTTTCTTTTTTTGTTCTCCGTCAGGAAGCTCAAGCAGAGCCCCTGGTGGAGTTCCACTAGGGGCTCTGCGGCCAAGAAGCCAGATCAGAACCCGACACAAAACTACACATAAAACACACAACACTTTTCTAGCTTTTACAGAAGTTCTGTATTCATCACAAGAGTACTGATGGCGCAGATGTGGCATAGTGTTTGGGTCAGGTGGCGCCTGACCCAAACACTGTGCCACAACATACAGAACTGACTATGCTGAATTGGCTCAGCATATCCCTTTGAACTTAAATTTAATCGGCCTGTATACAGGCCGATTAAATTTAAGTACAAAGTACAAATTTGAGTATAAAGTTATTACTAGATCGTAGATATAGCTTAGCTTAATTTTCAGCACTTTTTTTTTTTTTTTTGTAGTTGTTGGCGCATCGGCTTCTGTGGCCATAATGCACCTCCCAAGGTTTTTGCAGTACTTTGATCCAAGCCCGAGGCGGGATTCGAACCCGCGACCTTTGGGTTGCCAGTTTCAGCACTCGCCTCATGAAAATTAACTAAGCTGTATCTACGATCTAGTCATTACATCACAGCACATAAGGACTCCTTAATGTATCATCAGTATAAAGTTATTATAAGTGTTTTTTTCCCCAGAAGGACCTTATGACAGAAAGATAAGTGTCGCCCACGGGACCTTACGAATGAAAGGAAAGTGTCTTTTACGTGAATTGATAACCCTGTAATGTGCGATGTGTACAAATTATTACAAATAATCACAAAATATACTGATATTATTATTTTCAGGAAAAACAAAACATATTACCTGAAAATAATAATTAAAAATTAACAATAATTACTTATTTCCTTTATTCTTTTATGTAGTCAGAAATTTGTTTTTTATTCTTTCCGAAAACGAAAAAAAGTATATAGGTTTGTCCACTTTTGTTTTTATCACTCGCTACTTTCATATTTCTAATCAAATTCTTTTATGTAGTTAGAAAATTTTTTATTCTTTCTGAAAACGAAAAAAAAAAAAAAAAAAAAAAATACTGCTCGTACGCAGTGTATAGTGAATGTCGCGCATGCTCCGTGACAATTCGCAGCACATAGCCCAACAGATATCGTTAGTGTCGCGCATGTTCAGTAAAGTCGGAACTTCTCCGTTAGAATACTGTAATTAGAAAATGTGAATTGGAATATCATCGGTTGGCTGAAACAAGAAGAAGAAATGAATCACTTATCAGTTTATCAAGTGGAAGTCTGCTGTACACCAATGGAAACAGTGAAAGGAGTGAAGGTGGAGTTGGGTTTCTGGTCCATAAAAATTTTAAAAACAACATTTTGGAATTCAAAAGTACATCACCAAGAGTGTCAAGACTAATACTCAAGATTTCTAAGAGGTACAAGCTAAAGATTATAATGATTTATGCACCAACATCGAGCCATGATGATGAAGAGGTTGAAGAAATGTACACCGAAATTGAGAGTCTTCTAGATGAGCAGAAAACCCACTAGACTATTATTATGGGGGACTTCAATGCTAAGGTTGGAAAAAGGCAAAACAGCGCAGAAAGAGGAACTATAGGAAATTTTGGAATTGGTGAAAGAAATAAAAGAGGTGAAAGACTTGTGGAATTTGCAGAATCTCAAGGACTGTCAGTAATGAACACTTTTTTCAAGAAAAGGGTGAACAGAAAGTGGACATGGAAGAGTCCAAATGGATTAACAACTAATCAAATCGACTTAATCCTCACTAACAGAAGATATATTGTGAATGATGTTACCGTCCTGAATAAGGTAAATGTTGGAAGTGATCACAGAATGATAAGATGTACACTTGATATAGATGTAGGAAAGGAAAGGAAAAAACTGACTCGAGTAAATAATACAAAGGTCTTTGAGATAACAGAGGAGGAGAAAAAGCAGTATGTACTGGAACTTTAAAAACAAGTCTGAGCTTCTGCAGACTGCTCAGGACCAAGATATCGACGAGGACAACTTTCTGAAAGTGATAAAGCCCAAGAAACCTATAGGGAAACAGAAATCCAAAGAAGAAAAAATTAGTCAAGAAACACTTGTCATGATGAACCGAAGACGACAAATGAAGAGCAAGAAAAACACTGACAGGGAGAAAATTGAGTACACTGAGTTATGCAAAGCCATTAGAAAGAGACTCAGAGAGGACATAAGAAGATTTAACACAAGAAAAGTAGAACAAGCATTAAGGGAAAACAAAGGATTTAAATCAGCAGCCATGAGCAGTAATACAGAAAGACAAATGATACTGAAACTGAAGAATAGCGATGGTGTACTTATAAACAGCAGAGAAGGCATAATTCAAATAGCAGAAGACTACTATAGAGAATTATACAAGGAGCGAGGGAATGATACCAGCAGTGGGGAAGATGGATTGCAAAGTAGCAACACATAGGACATACCTGATATTCTTCCTGATGAGGTAGAACATGCATTGAAGAAAATGAAGAATCGGAAAGCCCCAGGGGAAGATGAAGTTACTGTAGAGTTGTTAAAATTGGGAGGAAGAGACATAACACAAAAACTGGCAAGGATCTTCACAAAGTGCATTAGAAAAGGTGTGACGCCTAAGCAGTGGAATAATGCAATCATAGTTTTGCTGCATAAGAAAGGAGATAAATCAGAAATTGGAAATTATAGACCAATTAGTTTGTTATCCCACATCTACAAGTTGTTCACAAGGGTCATTACTAACAGATTAGAAAGAATACTTGATGAGAATCAACCGAAAGAGCAAGCTGGCTTTAGGACAGGATTCTCAACTATGGATCACCTTCACATAAGATCACAGCTAATGGAGAAAGCAAATGAATATAAAACACCATTATGCCTGGCATTTGTGGATTATGAAAAGGCATTTGACTCCATACAGCATAAGGCAATGCTTCGGGCACTGGAAAGACAAGGCATAGATACCCCATATATTATGATTTTGAAGAAAATATATGAGAGTGCTACCTCCTTTATTAGACTAGACAAAGACAGTAGCAAATTTAAAATCGAGAAAGGAGTTCGACAAGGAGACACAATATCTCCGAAGCTGTTTACTGCTGCCCTTGAGGAAACTTTCAGAAGATTAGACTGGTCGCAGAAAGGAGTCAATGTGAACGGAGAGTACCTAAACCATTTACGATTTGCAGATGACATTGTGGTTATAAGCCACGATCCCAAAGAATTAGAGGAAAATCTTAATCAGTTATGCACAGTTAGTAAGGATTTTGGACTAAAGATGAATATGGCTAAAACAAAAGTAATGATGAACAAGTATGCCACGGAAAGGGAAATAATGATTGAAGGAGCAGTAATCGAAAAGGTGGAGTCATATACTTATCTGGGACAAGTTATTAGCTGTAATAATGATAAATGGCTGGAAGTCAAGAGAAGAATAAATTTTGGATGGATAGCATTCAGGAAATATAGTCACATACTGAAGAGCAATATCCCAGTTTGTCTGAAACGTAAAATAATGAACCAATGTATACTCCCCACCATGACTTATGGAAGTGAAACTTGGGCACTCACCAAAAGAATGGAAGAGAAGCTGAGAACTACACAGCGAAGAATGGAACGAATTATATTGGGAATCAGACTGTTAGATAAGAAGAGAAACAAATGGATTAGGCAGCAAACTCAAGTAAAGGACATTCTTATCAAAACTAAAGAACTAAAATGGTCTTGGGCAGGACACATAGCTCGAAGACATGATGACAGATGGACTAAGAAAATAACAGAATGGTACCCAAGAGGAGCTAGAAGAAAACCTGGAAGACAAAGACGGAGATGGATAGATGAAATTGATGAGTTTTTGGGTAGGAAATGGATGGCCAGTGCTCAAAACAGAAGGAACTGGAAAGTTGCTGGAGAGGCCTTCATCCTGCAGTGGGTTGAAAATGGCTGATGATGATGATGATGATGATATGGACCAGCAGATACGGAGAGTCGCGTATGCTCCGTGACAATTCCCAGCACAGACGAGCAAATGTAGCCGGCAGATAGAGTAAGTGTTGCGCATGCTCAGTCAAGTCGGAACTGTCTGTCAGAATACGATTCACGACAGTTCCGAGCTGCGGTGACTGGTTGGCTGACCGTGACTCACGACACTAAAGTGCAGGATTACCGAGCGTTTACGCTCGAGAGCGTCGACGATAACTGCCGGGACACAAGTAATTGAGGTTATAAAAATGATAACCATGATGGCGCTCAGAGCTCGGTATCTGTACAGTGGAGCGACAAAAATTTTCGTCTTGTAAAAGCAAGATGATAAATGGATTGGAATAATCAAAACATAAAATTGAAAACGTTGGCAATTATTTAATCTTTCTTTTGGCGCCCCTCTCAGCTTTTAACTTGAGGCAAGAGCCTCGTATGCCTCACCTTCCGCACGGATCTGAAGAAGACTAATGTTACTTATTCTTGGCGGTAACACAGGTGGTGGGGTTGTAGTATCCGAGAATACATTAGCGAAGTTTGCCTATTCGAGAATTCATTGTCGAAGCGTTGCTTATTCTAGGTAGTTCAATATCTGGGGAACTCGTTGCGAAAGTATTCACAATATGAGATATAACAGAAACGATGCCATTTCATCTACTTCGGTGGTTTACTACGAACTAAAATGATGTTAAGCACTAACTTGTTCGATTAGTGAATTTTCCGTAGTCTGAGGCTTGCAGCGATGAAAAATGTTTAGTATAAACATTTTGATATAATGGAAGTGACATATTTTGCAATTGTTTTCATCGATATCCATAATTGGATTCGTAGACCACGTTGAGGGCACAAACACACTAATATCACTTCACTCGTATACATATCTAACGTCAAATGTGGGGAAGCTATATTTACCAATTATTTTATTGCTCGGAGAGCACTGTTCTAATTATCTGTATTCACAAGATAATGCGTCGGGTTTCAAGGCCGAAGGACATTGTCAGGATCTGACATTTTTCTGTTCGAAATTTCGTTAAGCGTGACAAGAGGAAAATGGCGGAAATGCTAATATAAAATTAAATTAGAAGTAAATAATCTGTTTTCAGCGCACAAGTAAGAATATCCGAAAACAAATAACAACTTCAAGGACGTTGCACCTGTGCCTATTCCGAAGCACCCCTTCACTTCGACCAGCTACTCGGCATACTCACCGCAAATGTCCAGTCACAGGGAAGCCAAAAGATCAAAAATGGCCAAAGGAGGAAAATAGACCAACAGAATTACAAATTGAGAGGACGAACAAGTCGATCATTTCAATTTGCACAACTCATAACAATTTCTTACAAGTTCAATTTTTAGGGTTGAGAAGTAGTTTTCTGTTGTTATTAAATTTCATTAAAAATTTTTGTTTTGTATTTTGACAGAATAAGTCCTTATTCAAAATTAAACTTGCAGTATTTTAACTTTCCTTTAACATATAATAATTTTCCCTTAGCGCTGATTGAATTTCGAATTTGCGTATTTTGCCCTTGAATGTCATCCTTAATTAGAATATACAGTATAGGAAATTAAATTCTTCTTTATTCATCCGTAAGTACATCCTAAAACGATTTTCATCTTCTTTTAAGTCCTGCAGTAAATTATGGAATTCGCCCTTTTCTATTTACTCCCAGTTGATGTCGTGTATCCATTGCGTACTCTTTTGTTTTCTCCGCTATAAGAAAAGCGCATGCATTTTCTAAATCTTCAAAATCTGAAGAGGAGGATGAACTGTGGCAATTCATTTCGCTTCAGCTTTCGTCAAAGAGAATGACACATATACAACGTTACAGGTTGCCAGACGTACCCCTTTTGGAAGTATAATAAAATTTCCAAGCTACCCCTTTTTTAACATTTGAAAAAAGCAGAAATCATAAAACACCCTGTTGAGATGATTATTTAGGAAGAAAGAATTAACCAACGATAAAGTTGTTGTTGAAATGCACCGTTAATTAAAGACTCAAATACGACATTCTATCCTGTTTATAAAGAGGGGTATAGAATATTTATATTATGCTTACTTTGTAACCTTTTACATTCTACTTGACTTCTTTTTTATTTTGTTGTAATGGTTTAAGGCTCAGGCAACAAACTTTTTTTATTTAAAATTCCCAATATCAATATCGATTTGCGGTATCCCAATATCGATTTGCGGTATCCCAATATCGATTTGCTGTATGAAGAATATGTTCTGTTGAAATCATTCCGTAGAAATATTGAGACAGAAGACCTCAAAAATACCACAGATGTTCGGATAAAAGTTTTTAAATGAGTACGAAGTACGTAATACAGAAAAAAAATATTAATTTTGTTTTTGCTTTGCTTCACTCAAATGCAATGAGTGAACGAGTATTTAGCTCAATGTTTAACGCATGGAAAAAGGATAGAAATAAATTAGACCTCAAGAATGTTGAAGGAGAACTGTTGCAGAAAACCAATAACAGTATGTCATGCAAAGAATTTTACGCATTATGTACTAAAAAATGAAACCTGTTAAAGAAAATTCGCTCAAATGAAAAGTATTGCTAGGTAAATATTTTCTTTTTGATAAAATAAATCAGGTTTATTGAATGTGTATTGTAAACAATTATGTGAAACACTTGATGTTAATATTTATAAAAGTTTCCTTTAGTGTTTATAACTTTTGCAATAAAATTTTCCGAATTAAAGCACTGGTTATAATTCGATTAATTTTGACTAATTTTGCATTCCACGAACTTGTAAAAATCAACAAAATATAGAAATAAAACGGTTGTTATTAAAATTGTTATAGTTTTCTTAAGATATAATGCGAGTACCCCTAAACGAGGAATATATACCCCAAACATAAGCATGAGTACCTCGAGATTAAATTTTTAATCTGGCCACTCTAAGTAACGACGTTTCTTCTCCGACCGACTTCGCAGTTTACATGAAACAGGGACCACAGAGTACTACTCTGAGACAGGGACATGGCGAGACGAGATTCACGTGACGTGATAATAGTGTGTTTGTGCCCTAAGCGTTACGTTCAGATGGTTGTGAAGCGTTCTGAATTACTTAGTGGATTGTAATTGTGACCTGTTAAGGTATGTTGAAACTCGAAAGGAGCTCATTCTTCCAACTTGGTAATGAGTTTACGAATAGCATAATTAGAAATCTTCAGTTTAAAAATGTTTCCCATAGGCAGAGTAAAATATTTATAAATTCTAAAATAGTATTTAAAAGTCATCTTAAGCATGTATATCTTTTCATTTTATTTCTGTAGTTAATATTTCATACCCTTAGATCACTTTCCCTTCTAAGAAGTTTTCCCGCGTAAGAAGTTTTAAACCTCCAGTCCCATGGAAAACTTCTGATTGGGGTTTACTGTATATATATTTAATCTATTATGAAATATTGGAATAGATGTAAAATGTATATCAGATCAGATTAATGCCACCAATTGTAGATTAAACTTTACACCAGTCTGCAATCTAATTACTACTGTAACTATATTGGTACTATATAGGTCAGGGGTCAGCAACCTGCGGCTCTTTAACTTTTAGCCCACATGAAGCCCAATTTGAAATGGAGTTAAAAATCAAGGACATGTGGAATTCAAGAAAAAAATGCTTTAAAGCTGAGGATTTGGAGAGGCAAAAGCTTGTCCTTGCAATTCTACACAAATGGATGGCGATAGATGAGTTGAAAAAGCAAGACCAAATTGTGTTCCATGCGTGGAGTAGCTTATCGGACACGTACACAAATTTGAAATATTTGCGTTTGGACGTCTCTCAGTTTTTGGTTTGACGAATTTCTGCGGACAAATATTTCCGAACATGAACTATATGAAAAATAAATCAAGAAATCGTGGGTCTCTCAACATGTTTAAAGATCAAAATTACGGCATACTCGCCCGATGTTGAAGACTCGCTCAAGAAGTTCAGCAGAAGTCACATTAATTCGTACCTAATTGGATGTTACTTTTTTTTTTCCAGTATTAATAAATGCAGGTAACCCTCGTATAACGCGGTAGTTATACGAGGGTACGAAGCGGGCCAAAATAACCTATAAAGACTAAGATAGCCTGTGTTGGTTTACATTGCTATGCCCTAGAAATATATATATATTATGTTTTTAAGAAACCCCCAAACACGAGAGGTATTAGGACCTATAGTACTTTATACTACTACTGTGCATTATACTACTAATGTGTATTATACTACTGTGCATGGGTTGAAAGTTGAAACGTTAAAAGAAGATATTTGTTGATATTAGACTCGAACTTCTGTAGATTGTAATTTTACGGTAATACGTATGAAGGAATGTTGTTCCAGAAAAAAGGATGGTGAATGAATAAATAAGGAAGAAGAAAAGCTAGTTCTGTGAGTTTGAAGGACCCTAAAAGAAGGTTGACTGGATGAGTCATTGGGGTTGGTAAACCTAGACTAGCAATAATATATTTAAATTCCAAAATTATATAACCCTAATAAGAAATTTTAAAGGTTATCAGCAAATATTTTGAATTCAAGGCAAATTTAAGAGGCCAGTTTGCGTAAAACTATTAGTATAATTTCTGTATATTCAAATTTTATATAAATATCGATTGTAATTGTCCGAAACTTCCGACGGAGATAGTAAAGTTTGTCTTAGGTTCTAAGTTGGTGACCAAAATGACATCCTTTGGGATTTTTTCAGCTGAATTATCGGGAAACGATGTTTATGAGGTCCGCTGTATTGATGACAGCATATTTGTTTCCTCACCCCTTTACCAATTTTTAAAAAATATTAAGTTGTCTTTTTGGCTTATATTTTAATTTATCTTCAATATTTATATATACATCATCGTTTCAATATTCAGTTCAGACGACAGGCAAAGAGCATTACACCTTATACATAAAATTATTACTCAAGCGATGCTCAAGTATAAAATGTACAACGGACAAAAAACACTTAGGCACAGTTAAACATAAATTTAATTATCGAGCCGGTTAAATAATAACGGGATAACCAAATAATTTGCACAAAAATAATCCTTTGTTCATGTGGTACACCAGACTGCATGCTCAAACACAGAAGTACTGTAGTGTATTAATATTGTTTTAAGAACCATTTAAACAGTGCTTAAATGAATTTCTATCATTTCATTTTCCTTCATCATAATTTCGTTTTTCCTAATAGCAACAAGCTAAAAGATTGAAGGAGTTGACCGAATGGCTGAGTGACCAGTCTAAGTACTTAAGGCTTGTGGAATACAACCGTCTTATGGAAGCACAAAAGAGGGAAAACAGGGTTTGTATTACTTTTGGTATTCTCTTTTTGCTTTGCATTTTCTCACGTTATAAGGCATTTTTCCAGATAGGTCACTTAATTCTCAAACCAGGGGCTGCACCGTGTTCTGTTTAACGGTAGGCAGCAATTAAAAAAATAATAAAAATCTTACTGCTTTCAAACTATTCTGGCAGGTGAAACTGCTGCATCTCATTCATTACACACATTTCAGGATGACTTGTAGCAGTAAAATGTTCAGAAATTTTTCTCTGATGTACCACAGATAATGAATCAATTCAAATATAATCATTAATGAGATATACATAATGATGCCAATCTTAACTATTTAGTAGTTAGCTGCGAGCAGATCTGATGCATTTGCACTAACTTGTAAGCAGACAGTATATGTTAACAGAGATACTTCTTGTTGTTATGGTGGTTTGATGACGCATAAGCTGCTTTGGCTATAATGCGCCAACAGAGATACATTAGCCGACATATGTAAACGTAATGCGATTTCTTTCAACCCACCCTCTGATTTTGGAAAGATGAAAGTAAGTTCTGATTTCAACTACGAACGAACCAATACAAATATAGTAATGGTATGAATTAATATTTTCTTTCGATTTCGCAATGCGAATTAATTTGATCCGGTGTTGATTGCTTCAACTGACGTATTTCTGCGACAGATGTACCTTCAGGGATAGTTTCTGGGACAGAGTATGTTTTTTCAGAACAGGTCAATACACACGTTAAAAAAGAAGGCGATCGCTCGTTTTCCCCATCCCGAACAGTAGACAGAGGAGGGACTGCGTTTCGCTTCCACCGACGCATGCACATTTACCTAAGTCTCTGGGGTGTGGCGGTAAGTGGAAGGGTGCAAAAGTTGGAAAATACGGTGCTTTTATTTTGTTTTTGTTAAGGCAAGTACAATGGACTTATATAGTTTTAAATTCTTTCAAGCAAAATCAAACGAATTGCTAATGTTACTAGCTGTGATTTTTACTGTTTTGTACTCAGGGAGGTAATCACGGAAATACACGTTGCTTGATTAATATTATCAACACAAAAAGAAAACAGCAAGTCGTTTTCACTTGTGTATCTATGGTTAAGATCTATACAGATGTTAGATGAACTAATGATAGAAGAAATATGCAGGTCAGCATAGAAATGTACATTGTTTGATTTCAAATTATCATCAGATAGAAAACTACAGTTAGTGTTAATTTCACTGTATACTGCAAATGGATGTTTGGCCATGGTGCTGTACATCAGTGATTGTCTTAATTTTTAAAACTTGAGAAACTTGAAAATGATTGCTGTTTTCAATCTATTATGTTTTTTTTCTATCCCTGACAATGATAAAAACTCAAGCTAGGCGATAATGTAGTCAGATGATCACCTCGAAAATGAATAGTAATTTCACAACCAAACTATTCATTTTGATAGTTTTTTCTTTAATTTCGCTTTCAGTTTTTTTTTTTTTATGAAATCCCCAAACACGAAAGGTATCAAAACCTATAGTACTTAGTACCATGCATGGGTTGAAGGAGAAGTATGGGGGGAGGGGGATGCCGGAAACTTTGCTCTAGAGACTAAACATGGGTTTCACCACTTCAAGCCTCCAATAAGCAAAGTGGTGGTATTGCACCGGTTGATGAGAGTCATCTACCACCTATTAAATTCAAGTTGCATTTAACCATGCCCAAAAGTGGAAAGAGAGGCACAGACTTTAACATTTCCCAATAGTTCCTGACTACAAGAAATGAAAGTACAGAGGGAAGGAAATGTCACATCCGTGTTTCTCCGTACACAGTGGGAAAATACCTCTCATTATGTGCATTGTCCGGAAGACATCTTACGTGCAGTAGCGAAGTATTAGCTCATTGACTTTTCAACCCGTGGCCGGGGATTAAAAAAGAGCCGTAAGTACCTAGATGGTAGACACAATTATAACGATTTTGTTGGCCAAACCAATAGTTATTTCAATCCTGGCTAAAGTTTAAAAAGGGGCAAATTTGGCTGAGTGTTTTCAAGTGGACTCTTCACCTCATTGCTTTGTATTTGGTATTCACATCCTTGTTTACAACCAATGGTTATTGTTTGTAATTTTGGTTTTTAGGAGCATTAGCAACTAAGGCCATATTGCTCCGGGGATATGCGGTGGTCATTTCCTGACCTTTCCGCATCCTCCGTATTTGGTGGTCACGGGCTCGAACTCCAATCTAATCAAGAAGCGTGTACTACGCACTGCTGCTCCTGCCCACCTGGCTACGGAGGCGCTTCACAACCAATGGAGAGCTATGATTATTTGGATTAAGACGTTGAAGTCGAACTTCGGCGTAATGCTGAGGAGTTAGATTTTAATTTCTAGTGTTAGGGCGAGGATAGTGTTTTATCATTTTCAACTTTACGGGACCTCAACTCCTGTTAACTTCTCATCACAGAGTCCTTCCAGTGGAGGATATGACGTGGATGAGTCTTCCCTCACCTCACCTCAGCAAGCTCACAGTCTATTTCAGACCCCCATTATGATGCTTACGAATCATCGTTTGCATCATCCCACATCAACATCTGAGTGGTCCAGTATCTCCGTATCAGTATCGATGGCGTCAGGAATGTCGAATCCAGATGGGAGTTTAAGATCACATCTATTGAGTAATAGTGCTTTTTCAATGTCAGGGGCGTGAACAATTCCAATCAATTGGTCTGACTAGAGCGTAGTTCTTATATCTACAGATGGGTATTGTACTCAGCCTTATTTAGACTAGCTGGTAAAGTTTTTCTTTTGAAATAAATGTGTCGACAGACGTCGGGTGTTGCACTCAGTTTTATTTGGATTAACTGGTAATGTTTTCACTTAGAAATAAATTATTTTTGTAACAATTTAAGTATTTGCCATTCATCATTTAGGATAAACTATTGTTGATTAAAAAAAAAAACAAACAAAAAAAAAAAACCATAAATCAGTTGTTGACTTAAAAGTGGTATTTTCAGTTCTTGAGAATAATCCCAAGTTGGTGTTTACAATGGAAAATGAAAATATTAAGATTATATTATGAAAAATACGTATTGCTCTGTATAGCCTGCATTCAACAGAATGCATCGCTCCCAGAATTAACTTTCAAAATACGGGCAGTTCTCGCTTTACGAGTTCCTGAGTTTACAAATTTTTGTTCTCCCAAGTATCAAGTTTCCACAAAATTGAAAATATGAATATTAATTGCAAAAAATGAATGTTAAACATTCATAAATACCGCATTCCAAATCACGTGCGTATACAATACGGTGTACCCTGCTTTACGATATTAATCAGTTCTAGAGACACCATTGTATCGTTAAAATATGGTAATGTTAACCCAATAACACATTGTTTTTTGGTAATTCATTTCCAGATCTCGGAAGTTGAAAATTTCACTGTATAACTAAGCTATTTATCTCTCTAAAATGTCATTTTTAAGGTCACGAGCATGACCTTAAGGCCATATAAAACGTCATGAGCGTGGCTTGTAAATTGTATTAGTTCCCAATTCAAATCATTAAAATGCACTACACTTTCATCGTTATCATATGTTCCATTATAAGAATTTTAATTTTAAACGCCTTTGTGATATTTTTCTAAAGCACATTTCTGGAGGTCATGACCATAAAACAATAAAAACAATTTGCACTTTCCGGTTTATTGAGCTTTTCTGTTACTGCAACCAATTATAAACGGGTAGTAAACTCGATGTTATTGCATTAGTGAAAATACCGATAGCTGGAATTGTGTGGTTTTTTACGTTATTATGGTGAAATGTGTTTCCCCTTTATTTCAATCGCATAAAGAACATAAATAAATTTTCAGAATCTTCTCGTCATTCTTTTTTTTTTTTTTTTTAAGCTTCGTAAACTTGTTACTCCACGTGAATCGTGATAGTTGCAATTTGTGTGTGTGCCATTAAAAATGCTTATGCATGCAATAGTGAAATTTATAATTAAAAGAGATTATCTTGGAAACAAATGCCTCTTGAAAATTTCTGAAGAAGACGACTCCTTGTGCAACAAACCAATGAGTGCCGAGCCAATAATGAGTGATCAACAAGTGTGCATTTAGTCGATGATGATGAATATTCTTTAACATTTGTAAATCGTAAATAATTTCTCTATTATAATTTGCTTGATTTTATAGGCTACATTTTCATTTCTTTCGATAAATCAATCATTGTTTAAACATAAACTAATTAGCTAACTAATTTCATTGTTGAGAACGTAACCCCTATTTTAAAAAAGCTTGCTACACACAAGACAAGTGGGAAAAAAAAAAAAAAAAAAAACAAACGGAAAATTTTCCTCGTAGTGTTTATATTGGAAAATTACAATTATATTCAGATATACCCGTCAGCTGTGAGGATACGTCACCAGCAACCATCCTTCCTAGATGGTGTTAGTTAGTTTAAGGAAAAATAAAAACAAAAAATTCCAGCAGAATCAGAAGTATTATTGGCTCGGCACTCATTGGTTTGTTGCACAAGGAGGAGTCTTCTTCAGAAATTTTCAAGAGGCATTTGTTTCCAAGATAATCTTTTAATTATAAATTTCACATTTGCATGCAGGCACCTCCGTAGCCAGGTGGGAAGGAGCAGCAGTGCGTAGCACATGCTTCTTGATTAGACCGGGGTTCGAGCCCGTCACCACCAAATACGGAGGATGTGGAAAGGTCAGGGAATGACCACCGCATACCCCGGAGCAATATGGCCTTAGTTGCTTTACAAAACCAAAACTAAAAAACCAAATAGCTAAGTAATTTGCATGCATAAAATATATCTAAACCATCAAACTCTCGATCGAATTCTCCGGTGATCTCTTGCAGTCTGGCGTTGATTGTATGCAAAATGTCAGCTCCGATTATGCCAACTTTATCAATGAATACTGCTTGAACGTTTTGAAACGTGTTTCGATTGAGGTGCAAAGTTTCTCGAGCAAGACCACCATGTATTCGCGTCATACCAAATTTGAAGTACCGTTGATCGCTATGGCCACATTTCCCATCGACGCGCAGGCGATGAATGCAATCAATTTCCACACTCTGCTGGACCAGTAAAGAATATTTAAAGTGGTGTTTTGTTAGCTCGATCTGTTATTCGATGTATAACTTCAAGGATCTACTCGCGTTGTTCTCTATTCGTCATTCGAACCAACTTGTAGTAATCGTCGCTAATCATGACATTATCTCGCTGATGTACCACAGCGGATAGCGAGTATGCCGAAATCATTTCAATATCATCGTTCCCTTGAAGTCTGTTACTACCATCCTCTCCGACTTTGAACACATTCTTCGCATTTTGCTCGAGCATCCTCTTTATTGTCCATTTCAATGCAAAGTTTTCTACAATGCTCTGTTTTGTCAATATTGATGTCCGACTCGTCCCTTTTGTGGAAATTCATAATGTACTCTTCATTTTCATCATATATCTGAAGAAACTTGTTTGAGTCTAAGATATCAACCATTCCATTTTCGAAAGGCCAGTAAAGTAAAACCATCTCACGTTTATACTTTGCCAATTTAGACATTTCATAGTGGCGATGAATAGATGGAAGTCATACCTTATGACTCGCATGTTTTCTAGGTTTACATTGTCCCTTCACAACATTGTATTTCGCTGCAAAATCAGCCAAGCAAAGCTGACCGAGCTCTCCTCCATCTTTTGGTCCTTTCACATATTTCTGTATCATTTTATTTTCATTCTACTGATATATGTAATGAAAATATTTATGTATAATATTTTCATTCCATATGTCGGTAGAATCGTCATCGAGATTTTCTTCAGCCATTTGTTTCTTGCTCTTCTTACTTTTCTGACGCTCGTGAGGCCAAATAGTTGGAATGTACTGTACACAACTTGTCTACTAGCTTCACATTGGCTGACGAAGTGAATACTAAGCTGCCTCTTGCGAGCTCATTTCAGCACTGTTCAACATTAATGCTAACACGTTTTAACAAGTCGGTGTAGTCTTGACCTGGATATGCTTCAATTTGATCAACTCGATGCAAATGGCTTACACCTCTGTTGGTTTAGTTAACATATTCTACAACGTATGATGTTGATGAATGTTCCTCGAGTATGAACTGTAAATCCATATTCAAATTTAATATACCAGCTATCCAAGGATTGAAGGTATTCGTCCAAAATTGTGTCATATTTCTTTTCATTAGAATGGTAAGTCTCGTCAATCCTGAACAATAACATCCAAGTAAGTTTTCATATCCAACTTGTGCTCTTCTAGAAACTGCTCGATGTATCGTAATGTTTCTCTTCAAGATCTTTCTTATATTGTTGAAAACGCCGTTTGAAACTTGCTGGTCGATTGTCTTGTGTGTTCATCGGTATTAAAACTCGAGTTTGATCCATAGGCCAATATGGAAAGTTGAATCTGCATCGATCATCATTCTTCTTGAAACAAGTAAATGTATGCTTGTGCAATTGATTTGAGTAAAGCATCGGAAGATCCAAGCTGCACAATCGATCTATTATTTCTAGTCTTTGGCACATCTTCCGAAACCAATTCTTTATGTTCGTTTTGTAGCTACAGCAAAATGTGATCATGCGGACTGCCAGGATGATGGAACTCTATACGCTTGAAGAAATCGATTACTTTGAATTTCCCAAAAGGATTGTACCTTTTCAATTGCAGTATATGCATTATAACGTCAACTAGCTTATTGAAGTATATTACGCATGTGACTGGATCCTCATTGCAACATTTCAGCTTCTTGCTGAAATGTTGTCAGTTCTTTCATTGAACACATTTATTTTGTGGGGGGGGGGTGGTGGAATGAGAATTCAATTTTTTTTTTTATATTCTGGGGGAATAGAATTCTTTATTATTATTCATTATATTTTTGTCGTTATTAATAAATCTCGTTAATCTTTCAGACCCATCTCTCTAAGCTTTATATTTCCCTGTTTATTTTCCCCCCTCCACATTAACACCTGACTTGTATACTGCACAGAAGATCACAGATTCTGGGGGAATAGAAGTATGTGTATGTTTCCTCTGGACTGGCTGAGTATTCAGAATGACTCATACAACACTTGATAAACATATACAATATCGTTTATTCACAGTATATACATTAAAGGAATATATCTTACATCATCAATTGGGTATAATGTTAATTACTAGCATTATATGTGTGCTAAGATGTAAGGATAATCATAACTCATATATCATGTCTCTTCATGTGTTTCTGCCTTTTCTCCTTCTGGTTTAGTTTACATCTCATAACATTCTCTTGTCTTCTAACAATTTAACTTCCCAACTCACAGCAGTTAGCATAACACCTATATGTGTATTTTCCTAGATCTATAAATCCCCGCTATAATCTTTCTTTAATTATCCCTTCCAAAATAATTACATGTGCATAGAACATAGTCTCAACTTAAAACATACTAGTCTCGAGTACATATATCTAAATCTTCCTTGCTTATTAACTTATCTTTGTGGTGAAGTACATATATCTATATCTTATGAACTTTCTCCTTCCTTTATGCTAAACAATATCAAATCCTTTCTTTCAATTCAAGCTTAAAACTATTATCTGGTACTTACATAACAGCTTAGGGTATCACACTTTACACAACCCTTTTCTCACTCAGGGGCGGCCATCATCATCAATATAGGGCATCATCAGACTCCTACTGGAATTAGTCATCGACTAAGGAACTGCTGCTCATCTACAGGAATTCTTCTTCGTTCAGGAACTCACTTTTTTCTCCATAAATGGGTTGCTCTGGCCCGCTTTGGGCGTCTGATCAGCTCGACGATACTGGGGGTGCATAATAAAATTATCAGGACTCTCTTTACTGCTCTATCGAGAAGCCAGACTGTATAACTCTTCCTTATCTTTCTATACCGAGACTTTTCGATCCTTATCACTCAGCTCCAGCATATGTGTTTCCATCTTTCATTGGGCATCTCCTTCCTATTTCTACGTTGCGGCTGACCCCTCCCAGAACTTGCTTAACGAATTGTCTTTGCGACAAACTGCTTCAATTTCCACTACCACATTCCAGCGATTCTCCCGGCACTTCTTTCCGGCCGCACATCACTCAGGCACACCCACAGGAACTCTCAAAAACTTCCAAAACTCCCAAACTGTCAAAAACTGGAACTGTTACCCTCCAGCGATTCTCCTTTGTGTTTCAGCCACCCCTATTCTGATCCAATCGCAGTTCGTTCTTCATCATCTCTTTATTCCCATTCGCTCTCTCCCACTTCCTCCGTTTTCTTGGCATTTCCCTTCCTGGGGAAACATCCGAGTTCTCGAAATTTCTAGAAGCTTCGATAAACTTCCGGAAGTCTAGAAATTTCTAGATATTTCCTTGTGATCATTCCGATTCACTTACTCCCATTAGGCCACTCTGTTTTTTCTCTACCGCTCCTTGAAATCAATAAGTGCTCAAAGAGTCGGTTTGTTTTATCCAGCAGCTAGCCATTTCTACATGGTGTATGCAGCATCCAGGGTTCCCTCCACCCTCTTAGTCTTTAAAATTCTTCTCCACAAGGGGGAGTCGGTTCCCTTGTTCTTTTCTTCCAAAGAGCTGCCCACTTTCTGTTTATACCGACTTGAACTGCCCTTACGGTGCTCCCATTGTACTTTTGTGCCCTGTCCAGCTACCCCCCCGTTGTTACACTAATCCTCCCCTACTTAACTGTAGGGTACAGAGCGATCGCAATCTAAGCTGAAAATCATCCTATGTAAATAATATTATTTAATATATACATATATTTTCTTATGTTATAATATTAATTTCCCTAGGATAAGTGTAAGAATTGGGTTCTTACAATTTGATGTAACTTTCGGCATCGTGACAACTTAACTAAACGAAATACAACCGCACCGCTTGTCAACTTCTGTATCTTCGCTACTGTCTTTAGTCCAGTGTTTCTCAACCTGTGTGCTGCGGGACATCCGTGTGTCGCGAGTATACTTCAAGTGTGCCGTGGAAAATGCAAATTAGAAAAAAAAAAAAAAAAATGAAGAAATCAAAGTTTTACCAAAAAATTTGTTTATTTACGCTGTGCTGATCCAAGAACCTTCCGGCAGCCAATGTAAAGTCACGTTTTGAATCCTAGTACTAGTTCTGTTCACTTATATTACAGAAATAACAAATGTATTATTAAGTATACCCACCAGAAATAACTTCCCATTTATGAATATATGAGCATAGTGATTGTAGTGTGTAGTGTGCCGCAAAATTTTAGCACCTTTACGAAAAGGTTGAGAAACTGTTTTTTTATTCTGTGAAGTGTTTTCAAGAGATGTGGCCAGTGAACCTCTGTCGTACTCAATGTCTGAAACATGGTCAGTTTACCAAGGTTGTCTGATCATAGCAAAGGTATCTTTCTTGCGTTGAGACCAGTAGTGTACATATGCAAATTCGAGTTGATTACATTCATTGGAATTGCAAGAGATCAAAACAGATTGAAAATACATAACAAAGTAAAAATCAATATATAAAATAATAAACAATAAAAAACACAATGGTGAGTCCAGGAAAGCCTTTGCAGGGAATTCTTTTCATGTAGTGCTTATTGTTCGTGTTTATAGAGTTCCTTCACTATCTCCTGTCTATAGCGATTAGAGCTGCAGAAAGATGAGGCATCAATTACCAGGGAAGTTATACATTCTGAACGTATTTTACGGGAACACTGACCTAAGGTATAGCACATTTTACAGACAAGGTGTTGAACTGCACCGGGTTCTTTGTGAGGTCCGAGTGTTTGCAGAAACATCCCAGATGTCAGGCAAATCCATTTGGCCGCATAGAAGTTGTGCTTACATGGATGGCATAAGTACATTGCTGGAAACGAGTTCCCCAGCATGTGCATCATAAACCATCGACCTCGGTTGATTGTGTTGTCCAGGAGCAATTGCAAGATATTTATCTTCATTCCAAAGTAGTGTGTTGCTGTGCCATAAGTAATTTAATGTCACTTTCAAATGATGCAGTCTACTTGTTCGCTATTGGTAACTCTCATTGAAACTGTAGCAAGCAACTGACGATTGACTGATTTTTTTAACGTTTGTACAGAGAAGTATTGACTAAATACCTTAGCTACGATTTGACTCTTTTCTCACATATCCTTGCAAGTGAGGCGATTGAATCAGATATCCCTGTAAAATTTACTTATTTTCACTGATTGCAGTAAAGATTTATTTATGAATCAAATGCTTCTTGATGTTAAGACTTAATGCATAATCATCTAAAGCACAAGGCAACTCTCTAACCATATTATTCATGTCGACTGGAACATTTATGACTTGTCCGACGATACCATAACTGCAAATTTTATATTGCAAACGTCGAATCTACATGAATGGCAATCTAGACGAAACCAACCGTTCGCTTATCCAATGGAGTGGTGGTAAATTCGATGGAAATGGATGATATATGAAGCCGTTGGACTTGGATAAAGCCAGTACATTTCCTGAGTCTAAGCTTGTGAAGCATGTATTGCAAAGCATAAACGATGCCACGTTTTCTGCTTCTGGAAATTAATCTTTAAGAATTTGTATATGGTTTGGCTTTGGTAATCTCAAACCAGTCTGTCTCACACGGCAGACATATCCGAACGAGTTGTTCAAAAACGTTCTTTAAAATTCTTTTGAAGTTAATGTATAACACTATTGACGATCTTCATTTGCTGTTGCACTGTTCTTTTCGATGTTGATGGCCGGACATCTGCCTCTAATCTTGCTTACAACTCTCTCTTGCATTCTGCCTCCGACTTTGGTGCTTGCTTTTCAATGTTGGATTTGATTTTGTTGAAATCTTTGAACACATTTATTTGATGTAACTTTCGGCATCGTGACAACTTAACTAAATGAAACACAACTGCACTGCAAGACAAATGCAAAGTAACTGAACGAAATAGTTACTTTAACGAGTTGTTCAACTTTCAAAAACCAAAAACGCGATTTGAAATCTAGTTATATATCCTTGTAGCGCTTTAAAAGGGCAACAATTTTGTTGCTTACTTGTTTGGCTATCATTTAGTTATTTTTATTATTATTAGCCATATGGTGCAAGGAAGCCTGAGGCTTTTACTACACCAGCCAGAAAAAAATTGTGAGTTACCCTGAGAGAGAGAAGCAGAAGGTAATCACCAAGAAAGAAAAGAATGATGATATCCAGCTCAGGACCTTGGGTGTGCCAAGCCCATACTCACCAGGTGTGAGCCCCTGGGGTTTAGTTTTCAAGATATTGTAAAAACAAACTTGAAAATGCTCAAATTTTTCAACTCTCTCAACTTTGCATCGCCATTACTGGGGAACCAAAAGAGCTACATGAAAAGTATTTATAGATGCGAAAAACTGTTTCCTATTGAACAATTTTGTTGCTTATTGTTTGTCTAACAGTCGTAGTTTAGAAATTGAGAGTGAAAGTAACCAAGGCGAAACGGAAAAAGACCAAAGTGTGAACTTTTTAGTTTTTTCGAAAAAACTATTAAATATTAAAATTTCTAATTTTTTCCTGCATATTCGGCTACGGTATCATATACCCGACAAAATAAGTATAAATTCTTTATTCTATTGTCTGTTAGTTTCGAAGATAGAACAGCAGTTAGACGTTTCATTTTTCGTGACAGCCTGAGTGCCATAGGTACACCCATCATCAAAATTCGCCTGTGTATTTGAACTATCCTCATACATCGAACATTAAATAGAGCTTAATGATAAAATTGATGATCAATATAAAAAAACCTAATAAATATTATTTTAAAAATAATATCAGGTATTTCTAAAAACTCATTGACTGTATCGATTTGTGCATATAAGTCTAGTGGCCCCGGGTGCCAAGCGATTGTGACTAAGCGATTTCTCTGTGCTTTCACTGCGATTCTCAAAAGGTGAATTCTAGTTCTATTTTACGTTCTTCTCCTTAATAAATCCTTTTATTTAATAGCAGCTCTTTTTTCAAAAGTACTGATCGAGAGCAAGAAAGGAAAGTAACCTTTCTTTTTTCATATTTAATAGACTAATCACTACTAACTTCGCTTGGTCACACCAGGCACTGCTCCTGCCTCCCCGTGGCGGGGCCGGTAACCTTGGCAGAAAAGTCCATCTGCCAGGGGCTAAGAGGAGCCAACATGGAAAAAAATGTTTCCAACTATAGAGTCGACAAGCTGTCGACCAGATACCGAAAATAAACATGACTCGTCACAAGCAAAGAGGTTGAAAACAAATCCCTCGGTGACAGACTTACCAGCATTTTTAATAATGCACTCACTATCAGAACAGCCTCTCAGTAAGCTATCCCCTTTTCTAATCCAAAAACATCTGGAAAGTATTGCAGGGTCTCCCAAGACGGTTAAGAGACTGCAATCAGGGGACTTACTTGTTGAAACTCTAAACCACAGGCATTCTGAAAAACTACTAAAAATGACAACTTTTGCTGGTATTCCAGTTAACGTAACTCCACATGCAACCCTAAATACATCAAAGGGTGTAATATCTAGTTGGGACCTGATGAATGTGACGGAGGAAGAAATTAAAGAAGAACTTAAGGAACAAAATGTCATCGCTGTAAAGAGAATTATGGTCAAAAGAGACAATATACTGATACCTACCAGAAATATAATTCTCACCTTTAACAGTCCAAATCTGCCCTCATCAATAAAAGCAGGATATCTTCTTTGCCGCACTCGTCCTTTTATACCAAATCCGTTGAGATGTTATAAATGCCAAAAGTATGGCCACTCTCAAACGACATGCAGAAGCAACCCAGTTTGTCCCAACTGTGGATCCTCTGATCACATTCAAAGTGATTGTTCAGTGAAAGAAATGATCTGTCCCAACTGCAAAGGCAACCATCCAGCCTACTCTAAGACATGTGAGAGATGGAAAACAGAGAAAAAAATTATGCAATATAGAGTCGAAAATAAAGTTAGTTATCAGGAAGCAAGAAAATTAGTTGCACCCATTATACATAACCGTACCTATGCCAGTATCGCAAAAAAATATCAGACAATAGCCACGCAAACTGATGTTACCATTCCACATAACATATCAATCTCCGACTGGGCTCGAGCTGTCCTCTCTCAGCAAGAGTCCAATACCCTGAAGCACTCAGACCAAGCCAGTAATACGCCTCTTAAAATTCCAGCAAAATCTCCTCCTCCACCAGTGATTGCTACTACTTCAAATAATCTTAATTCATCTACAAAAAAGGTTACCCAGGACACATCGATGCATTCAGAGTATTCTCCCAAACAGGAAGATCCGGTTCTGGAAATATTTGCAGAAGAAGAAGATATGGACACAGGTCGCCCTACATTTCCAAAAAGAGACAAACCAAAGCCAGAACGCCATAAGACATCCACGTCAGGTACAGCTTCTTCTTCTAAATTCAAGTAATGCCTAACATCTTGCAATGGAATTGCAGAGGCTTTCGTGGCAACATTGACGACATTCATTACTTAATTAACCGCTACTCTCCAGTTGGTTTCTGCCTGCAAGAAACCTATTTAACACCTCAAATTTCCATTTCCATAAAAAACTACTCAATCTATCGACTAGATCGGAATACATCCAATTCTGCTCGAGGTGGTGTAGCTATCTTAATTAACACAAGGATTCCAGCTAGGCAAATCACTCTCCAAACCCAAATCGAAGCTGTCGCTGTGCGTCTGATTAGTCAGACTGCTTTAACTCTAGTCTCAGTTTATCTCCCACCAAATCATACTTACTCTTATAATGATCTTAAAGAACTTTTATTACAGCTCCCCTCCCCTATCTGCCTGCTAGGGGATTTCAATGGCCACCACCCTTTATGGGGATCAACTAAATTAGACCGACGCGGCCGACTGATCGAAACTTTACTGGATAAAGAAAACCTCACTCTTCTTAACAGTGGTTCGCACACCCATATACAGTTACCTAATGGACAGACTTCTGCCATTGACCTATCGATTTGCTCCCCAATACTGTTTTCAGTCATGCAATGGTCCGCTCTGGATAATCCCATGGGCAGCGACCATTTTCCAATTGTTTGTAATCTGATGACTACACAACCACCATTAGACGAACCCTGCAGGAAATGGAAATTTTCTAAAGCTAATTGGGACAAATTTCAATCAGCAATCACATTGGATAAAAAAATTATACAACTACATCCCATAGATGAAGTTACCGACTATATCACTTCCTGCCTTTTATTTGCAGCTAAAAGCTCAATTCCAATATCAAATTCAAAGACTCGACGCCATTTCAACTGTTGGTGGAATGAGGAATGCACAAAAGCGAAGAAAGAACAAAATAAAGCATGGAATTTATTTCGGCGAACTCCAACTACAGTTAATCTTATTCAATACAAGAAACTAAAGGCAAAAGCTCGTCTCATTCAAAGACAAGCCAAGAAAGATTCTTGGACTCGGTTTGCATCCACTATCAATAGAAACACGAACCCACGATTAATATGGAAGAAAATTAGGCAGCTTTCCGGGAAGTTTCCAACTGTACCTTCTCCAATTCTCTCCTGCAATGGTCTAAACGTTTCTGCTCCTCTGGATATAGCAAATGCCTTAGGCAAAACTTTTGCTGACGTCTCAGCTGCTTCCACCTACTCTCCGGAATTTCAGAAAACTAAGAACACCGCAGAACAGAGACACATCAACTTTCGAACTTCACTGCTACTTCCATATAACCAGCCACTCCAAAAATGTGAACTTATGCAAGCCATCAGAACAACGCGCAACAGTGCTGCTGGGCCAGATGGGATATATTATGTTATGTTACAGCACCTTGATGAGGAAAACTTACAAATGCTGCTAGCCTTTTTTAACCGAATCTTCCTGGGAAATGTTTATCCCACTTCTTGGCACCATGCTACAGTTTTGGCCTTCTTGAAACCTGGAAAAGACCCCTCCAATCCTAATAGTTACAGACCAATATCTCTGTCCAGTTGCCTCGGTAAAATTCTTGAAAAAATGATCCACAGTCGACTCGCTTGGATCATTGAAAGCGAACATCTACTAAGTAATAGTCAGCATGGCTTTCGCCAAAACAGGTCCTCCTTTGATCTGATGATCAAGGCTGAATCCGAAATTCGCAATGCCTTTGTTAAAAACGAACACCTAGTTATGGTCTCCATAGATATAGAGAAGGCATTCGATACCACCTGGCGTTATGGAATTCTCCGTGACCTCCATAACCATGGTCTCCGTGGCAACCTGCCTATATTTATTAAGAACTTCCTCAAGAGCAGATCTTTCCAGGTGCGATATCAAAATTCCCTTTCTACTACATTCTTGCAAGAAGAAGGAGTACCACAAGGGTCAGTTTTGAGTGCGACCCTCTTTGCCCTCAGAATTGATTCTATCACAAAAGAACTTCCAAATACTGTAAAGGCGTACCTTTACGCTGACGATCTCTCTCTCTTTCTTGCCATTCACAGAATATGAGATCTATTGAAAGGCAATTGCAGATATCTCTCAATAAAGTACAAAAGTGGGCTGAGTGCAATGGATATCGTCTTTCCCAACAAAAAACAGTTGCGATCCACTTTTGCAATCAACGCAAACTGCATACGGATCCTGAACTTCGGATATCAAATACCACCATTCCGATTGCCAGCAATATCAGATTCTTGGGACTAATCCTGGACAGTAAGCTGAATTTCTTTGAGCATGTTAAATTGTTACGTACTACCTGTCTCAAAAAGATCAACATGCTAAGAGCTTTATCTGCCCATTCTTGGGGAGCAGACCGTACAACTTTGCTGCTCTTATATAGAGCATTGATCAGATCCCGTTTAGATTATGGTGCTCCAGTTTATGATTCTGCCCGAAAGAGTGTACTACGCTGGCTAGATCCTATTCAACATAATGCACTGCGGATTGCAATTGGTGCGTATAGGACATCTCCAACTCATAGTCTATACATTGAAGCTCATGAGCCCCCTCTGCATCTCCGCAGAAAAATGCTGTTACTTAAATATGCAGCCAAAATACAGACTTGCTCTTTGCATCCTATTCAGCCCTACCTTTTTAATCAACCACTAATTAATCTCTATAGAAATAAACCAGGTAAAATCCGACCAGCTGGCCTACGGCTTCTTGAAATATCACAGAACTGGAATGTTCCTCTCCACAATAGGCAACAGATAGAGAATTACTGTCATCCTCCGTGGACATCGTTTCCTCAACTAACTTGTGATACTTATTTTCTACAATGGGGAAAGAATCGCCTACCGACACTGAATGTGCAACAACTCCATGCTAGCCATCTTCAAAGCTGTGCTGACTTCTTGCCGGTATATACGGATGGTTCCAAATCTCTTTCAACTGTTGGCGCAGCAGCAGTGTTTCCCTCTGCTATCATATCAGCTTCTCTTCCACCTGAGTATACCAACTTTTCAGCAGAACTGTATGCAATACAATTAGCCCTAGAAAATTTGACTCTACATCCATCTGAAAAATATATAGTTTACACTGACTCTCTCAGCTCAATTAGAGCAATGCAGAATCCCTCTCAACAGAATCACCATATTTTAATTAAAATCAGGAGTTTACTATTGCAAATTGACAACCGTCAACAACTAGTGAAGTTTTGCTGGATTCCGGGACATTCAGGCATAAAAGGAAATGAACTAGCTGATATATCTGCTAAAAATCCATCAACCTTAGACTTAACCTCTGCCTTCATTCCAGCATCTGATTATAATATCATAATTCAAACAGCATACCATGCACAGTGGACAGCGCTATGGCATAAAGAAACAAATAACAAACTTTTTCAATTGAAACAGGACCCAAAATTATGGCATTCATGCACTCAGACAGTTCGGCGAGAAGAAGTGGTACTCGCACGGATAAGAATAGGGCATACCCATCTGACTCACCTCCATTTACTTACCGGCAATGATCCTCCACAGTGTTCACACTGCTCTGAACATCTAACAGTCAAACATATTTTGATTGACTGTCCACACTATCAACCACATCGTACTTCAACACTTCAAAATCTGGCTAATCTTCAAGAACCGCTGACACTACATCATATCATAGGAGAGGAGGCAAATATTAAGGAACTTTTCTGCTTTCTGAAACAAATTAGAGTGTATAATCTTTTATGAATAGCTCTCAGAACTGAAATGAATTTGAATTGTTACGTTCTTTATTATTTTCTGATATAACTACGAATAGGCGCACTATAGCCATAGCAGCTAATGCGCCAATAAACAACCATACCACACACACACATAAGTCTAGTGAGTTACCAGAGAAAGTTGAAAATCCTATTTCCCTAGTATCCTTTAATCGTGTCATAGAGAAATCAAAACTTTTGCAATGGAAATAAGTTCAGTTATAAAATATTTACAAGTTGGAAACTCCAGTTTTTTTTTTTTTTTTTGCCGAGAACCTCTAGTTTGGGTATTTATTGCTGTTTTATCGTTTCGCAGCTCATCGATCGTTGGTTGACCCATTGTGAACGTTCTGAACATTTCATGAAAGAAGAGGAAAGACTACGGAAAGACTTTGAAGAGCAACAACGAAAAAAAGTAGAGGAGAAAGAGCGACAGATTAAACGAATGAGAGACAGACAGAAACGTGAGTACAGATTAAACAAATGAAAGACAAACAGAAAAGTGAGTATAAAAATGCCATGGTTGTTCTAGTGTTAATATAATGGCAAAGCTCCACAATTCATGGGTAGGATGAAGCAAACGAAAGCAAACACAGAACATGACGGAACACTGTGCTTGACAGTAAGCACTAGACAATGCGGCACCATTTTTATTTGTTGATCGTTTCACATAAATTCTATGCTTGGATCCCAAAATTTCAAATTTGGATTCATTCGTACACAGTACGTTTTTCCACCCTTCTATTGTCCAACATTATTAGCCATATGGTGCAAGGAAACCTGAGGCTTATGCTGCACCAGCCAAAAAAAAAAAAAAAAAAGACTTGCCCTGTGGTGTGAGAGAGAGAGAGAGAGAGAGAGAGAGAGAGAGAGAAGGAAATCACCAAGAAAGAGAAGAATTTGATGGCTCTTAGCCCAAACCAACTGTTTCTTTCGATTTTCTGGTTTTAATCCTCCTTTGGAATCTATTACATTAAAAGTGGCCTGGAAGTATAAGATTGGATAGACAGAAAAAAAGAGACACTACAGACAACCTGTGAATTAACTCAACCAAAACAATCCTATATATTATGGTACAGCACATTTTTGACAAAATTAATCTTTCTTAATTTTGGATAATTCGATATCACACAAATTGGAATTTCAAGTATGTAAATAAAATACTGTGCCTTTACTCTGCAAATACTGTGCCTTTCAAGTTAAGGATACATTTTGCTTCATGTAACCCTGATCACATGACCTTGGCTTAACATTTGGATGTAAATATCATCCCACTAGCTTAATAATGTGGGCACTATTAGCAAAGTGGTTATGCCAAACTGCCAATATCATGGACCAAGGGCTCACGAATCCCACTGCAGTCTTGTGCGTAGAACAGTTGGTAGGACTGCTGTCCTCTCTTCGAGGACAGCAGTCCTACCAACTGTTCTACGCACCATCATTTTTACAATGTAACTGAATTAGAATTAGCAAACAGAATATTGACCCAGAACACACAATTTACAGACAATATACACAGAGCAACATGGCTTAAGTCACTGTTCCTTCTAAAACCCTACTTCAACACCGTCAAGAAAAAAAAAAAAAAATCACGAATGTCACTTCATCGGACCTACCTTCCCCAAGGTCGGCAGAGAGAGGCACCAGCTGATGTCGCTTTCATAACTACACCTACCACTAGATGCAAAAGCCAAAGAAAAAACAGATCTATCTCTATAGCTGGATGAAGATGAAAAGTAGAAATATTGAACATACTGGTTCAGATGTGGCGCAGGATAGTCACTTGCATTCAAGCATCAGGCAAAGGAGTCAGTTCGAAAAGTGGGAGACGCTTTCCTGCGGATGACAGTGAAGCGAGCGCTGCTGTCTTCCATATGGCAACACAACTGAAGGGAAGACCACCCAGCCCAACCATCTGGAAGTGATTCCTGTGCAACTGCACTAGTGACCAGCCAGGAAGAAGCCAACACGTGAAGTAACGAAGCTAACAATGTAGAGGACAAAACTACATTGCCAAGTGGATCTGAATGGTTTAAGACTGTTCGCGTCACAAATCATTGAATAGTAGACCAGAGAGTGACCATCCTCGCTGTTACACTTTTTCCCGAATGGCAATGGTGCCTTCCAAGATGACAATGCACCATCAGGCACTTGTGCAGGAATGGAGGAACACAGTTCTGACTTCCAGCATATCGATTGGCCTCTGAACTCCCCCGATATTAAACGTATAGAGCACTTATGAATACTATGGAAAGGCATATCAGGCGTCTGGATACACCAAACACCTCCATAGCTGACCGCATTACACATAGCTTGGTTGGCCTTACCTCCCGAACGATTCCGACATCTTGTTGAATCAATGCCACGTCAGATAGCTGCTGTTCTGAGGGTAAAAGGAGGACCTAAGAAGTATTAGGTAGGTGTCATAATTCAATGATCACTCAGTGTAAGAGATGAGAGTGAAGATAGGTAAACTGTTTCAGTACCAACAGGGTAACAAATGTTGATCAGAAAAGTGAAGGTCATCCTCAAGAAAGACAACATCCACAGCAAACATGAGACTTATAATCAGAGGATCGAAGAAAACCTAGACACCCCAAGCAGAAACTCCTGGCACTCACCAAGAGACTTCACTGTTACAAGGAAAATGCCGAGAGGAAAACAGACAACAGGATATTTGATGAAAACTGGAGTGTTCTACAGAAAAATTGGACAAGAGAAGGAAGGTAACTGCCCTCCCCAACCAAAAGGCAATAGAGAAGTTCTGGGGTAACCTGTGAAGCATCAAAGTTAGTCATATTGGCCATGGTCCTAATATAAATATTAGGACCATGGCCAATATGGCTTAATTTATTTATAATAAATATAAATTATTATATTAGGACCACCCGTAATCTCTTACATATACCCATATATGTATTATGACTGTAAATTGCACATGTTCTCTGGTCTATTGGCCTGTTTTGTTGGACGAAAAAATCCAAGTTTCTGGGGGGAGGGAACTGCTATCTACGCCTGAGACCCTCTAACTCAGCCATGGAGTGAAAAAAGTCCACTAAGGTTTCTCGAGTCGTCGACGGGATTCGAACTCTGGCCTTGTCCACCCGGTGTGGGAAGGACGGTGATAATACCACTGTGCTACCCGCGCAGACAAGGAACAAGCAATTGATGAGTTTGAATGCAAACTCATCAATTGGCCCAAGGGCTGCTATGACCCTATGTGCCGCCAGTAAGCAAAATAAAATTTTCCACCCCAAAATATTTAGATTAAAAAAAAATAAAATAAGGCGTAAATAATTAATTTATTGAAAAAGAAAAGAATTGCAACATATCTCACATATATAATGGAGTATCTCACATATATCTTATATAAATAAATCTTTATTGTGAAGTAGAATTACAGCACAATATCTCATCACGGCGACGAGCGCCAGGGGTTCACATATAGATAACATAAGTACAAATTCAAATGGCTACCAAATATAGCGAACACATACAAAAGGCTACAAAATACAGATTACAAATGCAAAAAGAAATACAAATACATCATAAAAACAAAGAGCTGAACACAAATAAAGAAAAACAAATACAACTTGGCAGTGATTCAGGTTTCAAGAGCTTTGATAAAGTTGTGTCTGTCCTTCTTTTTACTTATTATGGTGTCGATGTCGGCGTCCGCACGGTTGAGGGCAGCGAGCATCTGCTTGGGCAGAAATCTTTCGGTGAGTACAAGCCTGTTGTGGTGAGCCACAAGTGCTGGTACTGACCTTAGGCTTGGCTGTGGAATCCTCCAAGAGCATGTGAGATGCTTTTATTTTATATGTGAGATACTTTTATTTTATTACTGTGAGATATATCTCACAGTAATAAAATAAAAGGAAAATTATAATGTTAAAAAAATTTAAGATTATAATTTTCCTTGCTTTAAAATGTGCAAAATTATTAATTATTTCACCTACTTTTATTTTTTCATAATTTCTATAATTTTCTATAATTTCAATAGATTTTTCTATGATTTCAATAGAAAAGATTATTTTCTATTGAAATTATTCCCAAATTAGAGTCATTGTTGAAACAGTGTTGACTGTAAATAATTTGATTAATTTTAATTTTGAAAAACCCAGTTTACTTGAGGTAAATGTAACTGGTAAAGTTAGAAAAATTCTTAAAGCAACAGCTACACTTGTAAAAGTATCTGTAAAATCGTTTTTAAAAATATATTGTAAAACTTCAAATATTGTCTTTAATATAAATTTGAAGTTTTCTAAATTCTTCAGATAATATTAAACTATTAATATATTGCGATCAATGTCTTATTTTAATATGTAAATCTTTGCAATGATTTAATAAATCGTCATTGACTATTTTTTAAATTCAGAAATATTATAAAACATTTAAAATATTTCTCCATGTTCTTTCATTTATGTAACCCTTTCAGTTAAGGAGAAAATTGTTGTGTCATTTGAAAAAAAAAATTAATTTTGAAATTTTGTTGCGGATTGTGAATAGCTTCATCTACTTTCATAATCGAAATGACGTTTTTTTAAAAAATATTTCCCTTACAGTGGTTCTGGAAACAACGCTTCAATGCCAATGATAGTAGCCATATTTTTTGGGCTGCTTCCTCTGCTCTATTTTCTTTAAAAATTCCGTGATATTTTGTAGACATTCAAGAGCTTTATGTATATCAGAATCCATTTTTTTTTTGAGCATTTACTAACCGGATTAATTTTATTTAAAATATCATGCCAAATTATAATCGAACGAAGAAATTTATAAGATATTTTTAAGGCTATTGATTTAACATGTTTACTTGTATCAAAAAAATTATTTTAAATGTAATTTCCAAGGGGAATTCCAAAAAATATTGCTATCCATATCTTTATTTTCCTGTTCAGTGATAATACCAAATTCATTTAGCTTCTCTAGTAATTTCTAGTATTTTATCTGTAATATTTTGTGAAATTATTTCAGTAATTTCATTATTTTGTATTTGTTCAAACAAATAATGCACAATATTTTTCGATTCAGATTTCTGAATATGGCAAATATTTTCTGCCATAAATGAATCAAATTTAGCAATGCATTCCCAGTTAACTCTCTCGTAATCTGTTCGTTATATGGAAATTTTCTTTGTTCTACGAAAACTATTTTAAATGTAATTACCAAGGGGAATTCAAAAAATTTCGCTATAAAGAAGTTTGCTAAACAGTGGTCCGAATTGCATATGTCAAAAAAAAATTTTGGCGCCCTCCTGAACTGCCGCCCGTAAGCAACACTTACCTTGCCTACCCACTTGCAGCGGCCCTGGATACAACAGCTGTGACTGAAAATTACTGCATTTCGAACGTAATGCAAATGACCGCAATATACAGAGACAAACATTAACTAAAATGCCAGCCCGCCAAAGCAATAAACTCACATCACTAAGCTCTAATGCAGCAACAATGTGAACAGAAAATGAAAATAGATTATAGACAGAATATAGAGGGCAATATAAGTAGCGCAGTGCAACTACCACATGCATTATAAATAAAACTGTAAAAATAATAGATTAGGAAAAAGAAGGAAAGAAAAAATATTTTCACTGCTACATGATTATGATTAAAGCTCAATGATTATCTGGAGCACTGCTTTAGTCCCCTTCCCTTTCAGAAAATGCTAAGACCACTACTGGTCATAGTAGAAAAAATCATTCAACAACGCATTCTCGGTAGTGCAATCACTATATTAAAAAGTTTTTTTTTTTGTTTCTGCAGAGTAAGTATTTTTATAAGTATTTGTTCAAAATGCAGAAGGCATCATGAGATATTTGCAGTGGCTGGAGACAGATTTGTATAATAATCAATTGACTAATAAAAAAAATATATATACATTAGGCAAAATCTGAGTATGAGAAATCACTAGCTAACAGTCCAAGTAATGGGATAGGTATTCTATTCGTGCATAAATATGAATAACACGTTTGGGAAAGAATAAACAAGTAATCTTTGAGAAATCGAAATGGTATAATCACATAATAAAGCAGGTGTGACTGATGAACTGAACGGATATTTTTCATCAATCTTCACAACAGAAAGAACCTTGAGGGATATCAGAATACTACCACAGGAAAAAAACCTAACAAAAACTACTCGCTTTGAAACGTGCAGTTACCGATGGTATTTACCTGTCATACTTGGAGTCTACGAAAGAATGGACAAAACTATTAGGGTCAGGACTGCAAAAATCAGGGAGTGCACTTGTTACGACCCACTCGACTCCAGACAGAGAAAAGGGAACCCTAAAACATTTGTTGAATGGTTCACACAATAAAAGGAATGGGGGGGGGGGGGTTCCAAGCTATCCAGGAACCAGGGGTACAGGATACCACTGTAGTCTTGATTAGTATTAATCCTGAGCAGTGAAAACATTTTGCCTCTACACAAAAGGATGAGACATTTAACTATAGGCCATTAGTTATATCAAAGTTATATAAAAATTAGTTATTTTATATAATTAGCTATATAAAAAGCTCAAGATTAGCAGCAAACATCGAACATAATTACAAGCAAAAAGCAAGTATCTCATTAATACCTGTAAATATTAATGAGAGCAGTGAATGAATTAATCATATTTATTACTTTTGTGGCATTAAGAAAAACTTGAATGACTGTCTTGTAATAGTAGCAATAACAATTACGGTCAACTTGGCGACAGTAAACTCAACAACAAAAATTATTTTGAAAAGAAAATTATATACGTTTTCATTTAAGATATTATAAATTTATTAATGGAAATTTGTTAAGTCAAATATATTAGTGCAATATGTTATTTATTAAGAATACGTTTATTAGAAGAGAATTTATTGCGTAGTTAAGTATACATTTTTGAATTTTTTTTAACAATCCTAAAACTTTAATAAGAGCACTGGCCAATCCAGAATCTCACGAGATAATAATTATACACGAGGAGTATTTCCGTTATTAGTACAGTCCGACAAACTTTGATGAGCATTTTCTTCTAGCAGATTCAGGAAGAGAGCAGTCTGACCTGCAATACATTCTAGTATTTGGTAGGGAATATCACTCAAAGTGTAGTGAACATATGAAGGAATTATTTATGGATGGCACTTTTTTTTGCGCTCTCCTTCTTTTTCTCAAATTTTCGTCATACTAGCTAGAAAAGATGGTGGTGGAGTTTTTTCTGTACTGTTTGCTGCTGGATAAAGGGCTGAAACATATAAAATTATTTAACGCTATATGCAAACTTAGCCCTCAACTGAACCCAGAGAGCATAAATGTGGGTTACAAACTTGCAATCCATCAAGCTATTCGTGCAGTTTCCAGAAGTAAACATTAACGGTTTCTTATTTCACTTAATTAAAAATCTTCGGAAACACTTGGCTTCATCACATCTAGGAAGATACAACACGGATGTCGACTTTGCATTAAATTCAAAAATGATTGTCTATTGCATTTGTTCACCAAGAAGACGCTATTCGTGCAATTACCAATAATTGTAAAATTATTTACCAGAAGAGTTTGAACCAATTTTAGAATAGTTTTACCAATAAGTATTTAGGACGTCTCAGAAACAATGGTACCAGAGCTGAATCAACATTTCCCTCTAATATTTAGTCCGTATACCGAACATTAAGTGAAAGCGATAGAACAATTTTGCTGAAGCTCGCCATCGCAAACTACAGTTAGCGTTTGGTAGTAGTATTGCTAACTTTTGTGAATTTTTAGAGAAAATTAAGGAAAATTCAAATAACCTACAATATAGTTTTTGAAAGAATTATTGCTGGCCATGAACTTCCGCAGAAACAAACACGCTATGAAGAAGCTGACAGCAGAATTTTAAATAAGATTAATAACTAAAATCGGCAAAATACTATAGAATAACTTCGTGGTATATCCTACAGTTACAATATGGATTAAAAAAAAGTAAAGGATTTGTAGTTTTATAGTTTATTTTCCAGGATTATTAAAAAAATTCAAAGATGTATATTTCACTAAGCACTAAATTCTCTTCTAACACACATGTATGTTCATAATAAATAACATATTGCACTAATGTATTTGACTTAACAAATTTATAATAACCCTAAATGAAAACATGTATATCATTTTTTTTTCAAAATAATTTTTGTCACTGAGTTTACAGTCGCGTACCCCAACAATTATTGTCGAAAAGTTTATTTAAATTTTTTTTTTTTTTTTTTTTGTTGTTGTTGGTGCATTGGCTTCTGTGGCCATAATGCACCTCCCAAAGTTTTTGCATTTTCTACTCTCATCCAAGTCTGAGGCGGGATTCGAACCAGTGACTTTTGGGTTGGCAGGCACTTTACCCACCCAGCTAGCCTGGTCAGCTTAAATTTTATTGATGTTAAAGTTATGTACAATATATATATATATATACATAACTGATTACTTAATAAAACATATATAAAATGTGAGAGAACTATTTGGACCTGGCTAGTGGTCAGAACATTCGTGTGGCTGGGCCTTCAAAACGTTTGGGGACCCCTGCATTACAGGTTTTCATCTGTAAAAGTGGGACAAGTTGGCTGTGCCCTAATGTGACGTTCTAGTCCATCTCAAAGATATTTTACAGATCGACGTCTCGATGATTTCGGGTTGGCCAGGAAAGTTATTGAACTTTGTACTTGAAAACAGGTTTTATATCCCACCACAGCAGCCACACATCATGATGCCACCTCTTCCACACTTAGCGAGAGTACAATACCCTGAGGTTGATGACATTCCCCAGGTGTTCTCCACACCTGCTTGCATGGTCTAAGAATGATGGCTATGCACTACTGTAAATATCTGGCTTTGTTGTAGTGATGTAGGGACTTTGAGCAGCAGGTCTGCCACGACAATCCATACCACGGTATGCTATGCCTCTCCTTATAGATCAGAGATGATCCCTTTTAGGATTCTTTTAGAGACAACTTGAAATCCAACGTAATGTGCTTGGATCTCGCTTTCACATTTTTTTTCACTGACCAGCAATTCCTATGGTCATTTTCAGTGCTCATGGATAGCACAGTTAATCTCCATACTCCCCACATCGAATGGAAAAGACCAGAGTTCAAATCCTGTCAATGACATGAAAAATTTTTATGGGTATTTTCTCAACGTGGCTGGGTCAGTCTTAAGCAAAGTGGCATAGTATTTAGGATCTGGTGCCACCAGTGGTTTTCCACATCTGCGCCGTATGTACTCTGTGATTGAATGCAGAACAACTGCAAAGGCCGGAAAAAAGTGAAGTGTGTTTGGTTCTGTTGTTATGTCTCTGGCTGCTTGGCCACAGGGCCCCTACGTTGCCTGCCGCCACCACTGGGAGGTGAGCTAGGCTGCCCGTTATACTCTGGCTGGTTTCTGCTAGGGGACACCTGAGCTTCCTGACAGAGACCAAGTAAAAAAAAAAAAAAAAAACTTTGTTGAAGAGAGCACACTAGGAAGAGTAGAGTGGGTCAGAATGTAGGGTAAGGAGGAAAGATGGACCAGGTTGAAGGACCCCAGTGATTTAAGGCGAAGTGGGGAGAGTATAGGGAATTAAAGTCACGGCAGCAGGTGCCCCCACATGAGTGCCATTGGCCTTGCGAAGGGATAGCCTACACTTAGAAGAGTGGCAGCAGCGTAATCCTGCATCCACAAGAGGGTACCAGCATAATCCTACCCCAGAGAAGGGTTTGCATGATAGCTTGGTTGCTATAATTTCCTGCACTTTGTGGGTGCTAGCATTTATTCTACCCCTATTGGGGTTTGCATTGGTGGTGGAATGTTCCGGTCAGGCCTGTCATGGGTGTGATAAACCTGTTTGGTAGTAACAACTGCCAAAGCAAATCGTGTGAAGGCAGCATGTTTCATCATCTATGAGGATGTGCTCCTAAATGTGGGGGTTGGATTGTATCCCGGTGAAGATTCATGGGTGGTGATCATCATATGAGGGGACACTCGTATATGATGGGCCCAGGATTCTTAATCTCCACAGTGGCAGTAAGAATTGTTCTCGATACCGAGTGCTGTTAACTTTTGCTGGAATGGGTAAGCAGAAAGGTTGCCTGCAGTCCAGGCGAATACCATGTAGGAGGCTTGGGACAGGTAAGGGCGATTGTGAGGAAGAACTTATTTGTTGATTTCCAGGACTCCTGCCATACATGCTGTATGTTGCTGGTGATATGCCTTTTTACTTGCTTATGGTCATTTGTTAGATACAGATGCAGTAGTTGGGTGGGAATGCCTTTCTTGTGGCAGAGGCCTCTTTTCATAATTTCCAGGTAGAGGGGCATAAATCCTGCAATGACTTGGAGTGCAAGGGTGCTGACTGTGTGGCATGCCCTGGTAACAGACAGAAGCATAAATTGCTAAATTGAATTGAGTTTAAGCCTGTTCCACTCTAGTGCACTATATGGAGACCCCATAGCAATCGGTATGAATACCGCTTTGTAGATGAGAGAGAGGGCCTTGTTTTTTCCGACCCCAGTCAGCCCGGCTTATTCTTCTGATCATGGCTGCGTATTTTTTTATTTTAATGGCAAGGCACTTCAGGTGAGGTTTGCATCTATGTGGAGGACTAGGTATATTTTACTTTAGTATATAATCGGATTGGTATGTTGTTTATCTTAATGACTGGACGTCTGCAGATTCGAAGTTTCCCTTTTAACAGGATGGACGTTTTTTCACCGAAGATGAATAGCTGGTACAGTGAGGCACAATTCTGTAGCCGTCCGAGAGCTCAATTTGCTTTCACTTCCAGTCCATCTCTTGTGTCAGAGTGTATTACAAGAGCAAGATCATCGGCAAAGGCCAGGGGTAAGACCCTGCCGAGATCCATCCCCTGGAACTCATGAAGGACAATTGACCACAGGAATGGTCCCAGGAGAGAGCCCCCAGGGGGCAACATATCTGGAGACTGATATTTGGTTACAATTTGGAAAGATGTTGTTGAGGTAGGATTTCATACTTTCATAGAGAATGTAAGAAACTCCAGCCAGCTGCAGCCTCCTAATAATACTGGGGCACCACAGCTGGTTGAAGGCACCAGCGAAGTCCACCACAATGGCTAGGATATAATTGTGCTCTGTTTCATTGGCTTGGGAGATGAGTTTATGGACGGCATCCTCGATGCTGAGACCCACCTTGAAGCCAAACTGCAGTGCTGAGGCAAGTTGTTTTCCAGTGTAACAGTCAATTAGGTGGAAGAGGAGCCATTCTTCAAGTTTAGCAAGAACAGAGAGCAGTGCTATTGGCCTGTAGGAAGTAGGAAGATGAGTTGGCTTTTCAGGGTTTTTAAGTATTAACTTGAGTGTAGCTTCTCTACAGGTAGCAGGGAAGGAGCCATTAACTTCAAGGAGGTCAGAGCCAGGGGTCTTCCCTTCTTTTGTCTTTGCTACGGCCAGGTTCATCTCTGTGTTGTCTGGTGCATAGGTTCATTGTTGGCTACTATTTGAGTTTGCTCGGGGTTAACTGTGTTGTTCAGAGGGAAGATGGCATCAAGAATATTATTTAGAGTCAGTCCAAGGAGTGGTGAAGGTTTCAATCAGGTTTCTGCAAGGAGTTCAAGACTTCTTCCCTGGAAAGCTTATTGATTACAGTGCAGAAAACTATTCCCCATGGGTTGCTGTTTCCAGTGGAATCACAAAGGTCCTCCATGACTCTCTCTTGCTTCTGCGAATTTATATAAGTGTGTAACTGTTTCTTAGCAGTTAATAAGCTTCTCGCGCAGTGTCCACTTTCTGGGGGAGAAAATGGACACGAGCCCTTTGGAATGCTTTCTGAGCAAGGTGGACCCATTTTCTCATGTTGCGAAGGTTGTCTGTGAAGGTAGCACAGTGGTATTGTCACCTTCCTCCCCACACTGGAAAAGGCCTGGGTTTGAATCCCATCGATGATGCAAAGAACTTTAATGGGCTTTTTGCACTCCGTGGCTGAGTTATTTGGTCTCAGGCGTACATAGCAAGGTCCCCCCCCCCCAGAACCTGGTTTTTTTTTGTCCAGCAAAACAGGCAAATCGACCAGAGAACACACGCAATTTAGACATAAAATATAATTGGTATATGTAAGAAATTATGCGTGGCCCTATATAATAATTTGTATTTTTTTTGTATGTCACGAAGGTTGGCATTCCACCAGAGAACTGTGTATCTGTAAGGTTTTCTTCGTGGGATGGCCAAGTTGCAGGCATTTTTGTAAACAGTCCTCTGGTTGGTTCTTGGGTTTTATTGGCGCATTAGCAACTAAGGCTATAATGCGCCAAAACCAGGTGATATATAAAAATTTTAATTTCACTGACCTAATTACTTAGGTCACCATGTCAAGATATAAAATAACAAAGGTATAAAATGTAGAAAAGATAAATCAATAAAGAAATAACAATAACATGTAAATTTTAAATACAAGTAAAAACCTTTATTGATTTAAAACAGCTAAAAATAGCAGACACATGGTCATTGTCGGATAAAATCTGACCGAGTGTATACGGCTCAGTCAGATGATTAAAAGCGGTAAAACGGATATTGCTAAAATCTGGACAGTCAATTAAAATGTGTCTGATAGTTAAAATTATGCCACAGGACTCACACATAGGAGGGTCATCAGCCCTCAGCAAAAACGAATGAGTCAAATGACTATGTCCTATGCGGGTTCGTACAAGAACAACTTCCTCCTTACGATTCCTGCACAGACTAGACTGCCACGGTTCAATTACAGGCTTTATACGATATAATTTATTCGTAGTCTGTCTATTCCATGAATCCTGCCATTGGGAGTGTATCTTTTGGTGTATTATTTGCCTGTAGTCTGTATAGGGGACTAACAGGCAGTGATTATTATTGGGAATTGCTGATTTGGCTGTAGTGTCAGCCAAATCGTTTCCCCTAATCCCAATATGGCTGGGAATCCAGCAGAAGCGGATATCATATTCACATTCATGGAGGAGGTGAATCTTCTGCTGAATGCTAGACAGAACTGGATGAGAATTATATCTCACATTTATTAAAGCCTGTAACACGCTGAGAGAGTCGGAATATAAAATGAACTGTCGGTATTGGCATTTACTAATGTGATCCAAGGCTAACACTATAGCGTGCAGCTCTGCAGTAAATATGCTGCATTCAGAGGGAATCTGCTCCGATGTAGTGCTGTCTGTAAAGACAGCAGCAGAAGATCCCACATATGATTCCGACTTCGATCCGTCTGTGTAAACTGGCGTGAAGTCAGAATATTCAGTTCGGTGTGTTGAATGAAGCTGCAGGTAGATAGATGATGGAGTGTCCGACTTTCCCCAATTTCTAAGGGAGAAGTCACATGTTGGAATATGAGCATGCCAGGGTGGAAGAGGTTGCTTTGGTGTTTGGGCAACCTTGTCTACCTTGATATTAAGTTCTTTGAGTAGCTCTTGGAGATGAATACCAAAAGGACGATTGGCAGTCTTACGGGTGTTGTACAAATTTTCCCATCGTGTCTCAAAAATGAATGGCCACGTGGGATGGTCTGGCAGGGATTTGGTGGTTCAAAGCGATAATAGTGGTTCGTTTGCTTCGACGTATAAGCTCTGGACAGGAGATGTTCGAAATGCTCCAGTAGTGATACGGAGAGCCTGATGATGGACAGAATCCAGCCATCATCGATCCAGACTAGATTACGGGTCCCTGGTATACAATTCGGTCTCTGGCCAAATTGTATACCAGGGACCCGTAATCTAGTCTGGATCGTACAAGTGCACGGCAGATGCATAGTAGGGTGCATCAATCCGCACCCCAAGATGTAGAGGAAAGAGAGCGCAGAATATTCAGACCTCTTCTACACTTTGTGCGGAGTTGACAGATGTGATACAGAAAGGTCAGCTTTTTATCAAATTCGAGTCCCAGTCCTCTGGTGAGCTGGCGTCTGGTAAAGGGTCATCCTGAGGGAGGCTTCTTGCGAGCTCCACCTGAAACCAACTTCAATCTGCTTCTTTAGTACAGTAACATACTACTATCTCTGGGGATTGGTGGGGAGTGTTCCACAGAGCAGGCGAGAGAGAGAGCGAGAGAGAGAGAGAGAGAGAGGGGGGGGGATTGCTGTGGTCTGAATTAGACCAGGATTCTTGCACTGTCCAGCCATCGTTGTCTATTGTACTCTCCCAGAGGGAGCTGCTGAAGGTGGGCAGGTGGCCTGTTCTGTTGAGAACCCGAAGGCCAGTTGTCAAAATGGAGTCCTCAAGTTGTTCACCATTTCTGGACCCAGCTCTGTCAAGTGTTAGGCTGTGCTACAGGGCAGAGCGACAATTGGCATCCATTCCAACCAGCAGCCTCCCTCCCGGGAGGTGGAGAGCCATCTGGACGAGTGATGTTGCAACAGTGATGTCCTCACTGGAGTGACTATATACTGAGAGCAGGTACCAAGAGGTGTCAGGATCTGGGGCACAAGCACTGATAGAATACATAGTGGTGCGATAACTATTGCTGGTCATCTGTGCAGTGTATAATTTTGTATGAGGTTGGATATCCAGCAACACTGCCCTTGCAGACACAGGGTTCTTGAAGCAAGAATGCGTCAATGTGCTGCTCTTCTGCTTTAATTTTTAATTGGTCAGTGACCACTCTTGCTCGTTGTGCATTAAGTTGAAGTATTTTAATCTGTTGTTGAGTGGGTATAGTGGCTTGTCTATCCATAATTTATCCTGGATTGGTATATACAAGTTGATTCAAAATGGACTTTACAACTTCGTATAAGGGTATAGAAATTTATTCAGGAGCTTATATAATTTATTGAACTGTCATACTGTAGCAAAAAAACGTCAAGTTTTACTGACATAGTGCTATAGTACCGAATTCCGTCACCGCAAGCCCCAGCGGCTTGCATTTCAAAAATGGCTACTTTCACAGAAGCGGAGAATGCTCAGTGTGTTTTGGTTTGAAGAAATGAAATCTGCGATAATGGTGCAACAGAATTTTCGCACCAAATATGGAAGGGACCTCCCAGTATACCTACAATGTACTTGTGGCAAAAATTTTGTTGAGACAGATTGTTCTGTTCGCCATGACAAATCTCCAGGATGCCGTGTTTCTGATGCTGTCATGGAAAAGGTGACGGAGAGGTTTGTTTGGAGTCCTGTGAAATCAACGCAACTTGCATCCCGTGAGACTGGCGTCTTCATAACACACGCCAGACAGCCGACTGTCTGGCATGTGTTATGAAGATGTATACACTTGCAGCCATACTGGTTTACCAATGGTTCAACAAATTACTCAGATAAGGCTGCTTATCAGGAATTCTGTGCAGACATGTTACATCGGATAGAGGAAGACGAGACATTAATGGACAAGCTTTAGTGATTAGTCAACATTTCATGTTAGTGGAAGGGTTAACACCCACAACTGCAGAATTTAGGCCAGCGAAAACCCGTGTGCATGTCTGGAACATGTTCGTGACAGCCCAAAGGTGAATGTCTTTTGCACCCTCAGCAAAGTAAAAGTTTACGGACCCTTCTTTTTCCATAAGACAACCATCAACGGTATTGTGTATCTGGATGTGCTGGAAAATTTTCTCATTCCAGTTTGATGAAGCTGACCACAAAGGACGCTTTCCCTTTCAGCAAGACGTAGCACCTCCTCACTACCTGATGGAGGCAAGGGAATTTCCTCAATAACTGTTTCCCAGGTTGGTGGATTGGTCGAGCAGGGCCGTTAACTTGGCCACCTTGTTTCTCAGATTTGACACCTCTACACTTGTTTTCTGTGGGGTTTCATTAAAGTTTGAGTGTTTGTTCCAATCTTGCCGAGCTCAAAACTAAAATTGCTGCCGCAGTTACAGAAGCTACGCTCGATATGTTACGTCACATTTGGGAGGAAATTGAGTTCAGATGGGATGTCTGCCCTATCACCAATGGCAGTCACGTCGAACCAAAATGACTGTTCTAGGTAAAACTTGATGCTTTTTGCTACAATATGACAGTTCAATAAATTGTCTCCTGAATAAATTTCCATACACTTACAAAGTTGTAAAGTGCTTTTTCAATCACCCTGCACTGTTGACTTTTTTGTAGACTGTACAGTTGGTGTCTCTTTGAGTGATCACGGGGTGCTTTTGCTGCCTTGCAGTTGGCACAGGAAGGCAGCTGCTCCTTGGCAGGGCGGTCCTTAGACGCATGCCCATTTGGGCACAGTGCCCACAGGTGGACTCTCGCTGGTTACATGTATGGGACATATGCCCAAAACGCAGGCACCTGTAACACTTGGGGACAGAGATGTGCTCCTGGTATCAATGGCTGCCCCCAGGCAATGTAAACCATGTTTAATGAGCCAATGATCTGCCATGCCCCTGATGACAACTCAAACAATTCAGTTAACATTTCCTGGAACTTTTGTCCCGGTACTATATTTCGGTGCTACATGCTCTTCCTGTTAGGTAATATTGAGATTCCTGCGAATGATCTCATCCTTTAATTCCCAAGGAGTTAGGTTTTCATCAATGTCAAACAGGACTATTGATGGACCGTTCTGCTTCGGAGCCTACACCTGCAATCCATAGTTGGTTATATCCATATTCTTTAGGATTTCCAGTGCCTCCTCTCTGGCGCCTCCATAGCCAGGTGGGCAGGAGCAGCAGTGCATAGCACATGCTTCTTGATTAGACCGGGGTTCGAACCCATGAGCCACCAAATATGGAAGATGCGGAAAGGTCAGAGAATGACCACCACATATCCCCGGAGCAATATGGCCTTAGTTGCTAATGTTCCTAAAAACCAAATAACAACAACAGCCTCCTCTTTGGTATCTGTCTCTATTATAATTAATGCCATATACTTTTAATTCATGTTCTTCATTTGTTCTTTCATGTTCTTTGTGAGTATTTTTGATCTTACCAGTCCCCAATTTTGTGACTTTGGTAGACTTAACTAATATAACGTGAGCCTCTGTGTTTTTTGGGTCCTTTGTCAGGTTTTGCTCTGGGTGACTGATTAGTTGTGGCTCTAGTTAAGCCATTCCTCAACGCCTTAGCAAAGGAATGGTGGCATTGTAGCATTTGGTTTTCCTGTTCCTGAGCTAGACACAAAGCTTAGATTGAATTCTCTCATTGTCAACGTGGAGATTGAGGACGAGTTGTCTTGCCAAAAAGCTTGGTCTCTTCTGATGGCCGCAGTGATTCTAGACTGCTTGGCCATATATTTCTTGAGTGAATCCTGAATGGCTATATCTTGCTCAGCCAGAGTGCCAGTCGGGGGAATCCTGACTTTTGTGTTACTCATTTTCAGAATCACTGGAAGTATCATTTTCCCCTTTCTCAGGTACCTCTTTGAGGGTTAGGGAGTCAGCTCCTGACCGTCCCCTCCTTCGATTTTTTGGATTTTCATTGTTCTTATTGAGGTCATCTCCGGGGTTAGACGCCTCGCTTCTTGAGTGGGGAATATGTTCTGATCCCTTTTTTTCCATCGCTTCCTGTTCAGTATCACTCATTGTGGGTATTTGCAAAAAATATGGAAAATCGGTTGTATTTGGATTAGCAAGTTCTGTACAAGACAGGTCCGTTGCTGAAGGCAAAATAAGTAGAATGCTGTTTACCACAAGTAGGCACAATAGATCAGAGAATCTTGTGTTAAATTTAGGGTAAGAAAGAGAAAGTGTTAAACTTTCTCCTGGGCCAAGTCAGTTAATTCTAGCGATTGTGTCTCAAAAATATGACGTCGAGCTAGAGACAGCAGTGAAAAAAGCACTTGGTGGAGAACAATAGCCCAGGTGGATGAGTAATTGCCTTTAGGCACTCAATGGTCAGCATTGTTTGACTTTGTCTGATAGTTGGTGGTGAAAGAAGTGATTCGATGAGTATCGCTGTGCATCAGGAAGTTATACTAAAAATTTAAAATAAAATGTACTTAACTTGGGAGTCTTGATTTCATTGTCATCTCGATAGCTTCTCCAGACTTTGGACAGCTGCTGTGATGTATTAATAGGTTGGCAGGTTCCAATAAACCACTAATTTAGACAATAAAACACAGAGAACAAAAATCATACAACTAACTAGACTGGCCCTCAAATGGACAACTCGTTGGTCTTAAGCAATGGTAGCACGGTTTTTTTTTCCTCACGGAAACCCTATCACAATCAACCAGTCTTCTTCGTTTGTTAACTGATGGTTTGTGCAGGCACTTCCATGGCTTTCATTCTTCAAAATTCTTTACTAAGTTCAATAAATTAAAATACAAATTTTAATTTATTCTGCAATGGAAAGCTACATTTCCAAATGTTATTTATTAAGAAAAATTATTTATTTGTACATTTTTAATTTCTGAACTTGGACAGCTAACACCATATTTTGAAACATCGTTGTACCTGACAAGTATCAGTTTGATCTAAACTTACAGAAATTAAAACAAAACCCAGGGATTAAGCTGTAAACAGGCAGAGGTAGCAACCCTAGCTGCAGGTAAACTGCTCATATGGAAGCAGTTTACAATCCAACAATTTTAGCCTCTTTGAAACTCCACAAAGGTTCCAAACTTTGTGCACAACCCATTCACTACAATTGGGAAGGCACATCAACAATTTTGGTAGGATAATGTACAGGAACATTAACTATAAAAAAATATACAGATATGAGGTGTAAATGAGACTTGGACATCGCGACACAATCAAATATGAAAGTTAGTAAGCAATGTATGCAGGTAGACAGATGGTGTAGAGAATTTTAGCAATGATTTAACTTACTTTTGCATCCAAGGCAAAAGAAGTCTGGTTATATAACTCAGATAATATAGGAAATGGGTCTATATGATTTAGGCAATCAATGATCCAGGAAAATTCCACAAAATAACAACAAACGTATTCATATAGTATATTCAAAAGATAAAGATGTGTGTGTGTGGGGTGACATACCACTGCTATATTTTATTCACTGGCATTGGAGAATGAAAGGGTCTCACAAGATTAAATTGAGGTTATGATCATTGATGCACATGTAATAGCTGTTACTTGCAAAACCTGAAAAAACACACACACACACACACACACACACACACTTGGTCTTGCAATATGGCTATTATTTAATATTCTAATAAATCAGATGAACATTAACAAGTGGAAACAAACAAGATGATCGAATGAAGTATGGTGTTTAAAACAAGTTTTTAAGACGGATCTGTCAAATAGCAACACAATTGCTTAATATTTTCAATGTAAGAACCTCGCAAATCAGAGACAATATTCTTGATCTATACACAGACACGATTTGATGAAAAATGGTCATATAGTCAGTTATAATCAACGGTGAGTGTACCATTTGGAATGTTAATAAGAGTATCGCTAAACTCTGGGAAGACCTCTCCTCGAACAGCAGAGGTTCTAATGTCTCCCTCCACAAAGGTGTTGCTAAACAGCAGGTTAACTACAGGCCAGTGAGATTGACTTTATGTGGCAGGGAAGATAACGGAGTTTATGGTTAAAAATGCAAAGCAGGGATTTCTCAACAATATATTTTGAAGACTTCAACATGGGTTTGTTAAGTAGGAGACCTGCCTGATTTACCAGATTGGTAATCTCATAAATTATGTTGTCATTAATCAGTCAGATGCAGGTAACAATTCTGACTTTGTGTCTAGACTTTGGTAAAATATTATAGGCTGTTATATAACTCAAAGAAGTTACTGGCAAGACCTTAAGCTGCATCTCAGGCTGGTGAAAAGAATGGAGACAGAGGGTAATTATAAATGGTTAGTTTTTAGGGTGGACCAGTGTATTTTTAATTTTCATAAATAGTACTAATGAGGGCATCCAAGGGAACCAGTCGAGTTTGATGAGAAGGGCGGTTAACAGTTCAAGCTAGGCCATGTTGCTAGAAAAAGATTTAATTCGTTGCATGTGTTGTCGTCCGAAAAGTGTAAAGCTTCTAAATGTAAGGTTATATATACATTTGGGTAGCAAAAACCTTGGAGTCAAGTATAAGGGGCAAAGGAGCTAAAAATATTTGTTCTTAAAAGACAGAGAGAGAAAAAATCATTATCGCAACTAGATGAATACAATCTAAATAAGTAAAGTTGCAACTGTCCCATCACAGCCAAAGGCTCACATCAGAATTAAATAATTATGTACATGACATAAAAAGCAAAAATTACAAAAAAGTATCATGTTTCCTCACAGAATGCAGTATTAACTGTATTTATATGCTACATCATGGTTATATTTACTATATACTATATATAATACACGAATGGTATTCAGACATTCTTCACGGAGATTCATCGATGTGCTCTTGATTAAAGACGTGTGGGTATAGTGGGACTTTGCCTCCACACACCTAGCAAATGAGTTTTGTCGTAGCATAGATCTTGGCAGATGGTGTGGAGAGGAGCATGAGCTTGTTTTTATTGGCTTCTAGGATTCGAGTTTTTTTTCTTTAAAAAAAGTGCAGAACTTGCATTCAAGTCAGCATTTGATTTAGGAGGAAACAATCTGAGATATGAAGTCTCCAATGCTTTGAGCAGAGCATCAGGGTTGATTGAATTTCTGGCCAGTAAAACGAATCCCAAATAGACAGTGTTGAGATTTGGTCTGTGACCATCTTAACTGTGAATACTAGTTGCTATACTTCAATATCAGGCAGTCACTGCATCCCCAGTGAAGCAGCTAAGGTTGCAGTTGTCCTGTGGTGGGAGACAAGCTTTCAGGTTGGCTCGTTTAAGGAGCCAGAATTCTGCAGTGAGGATTGGTTTCTTCCTTGTACCTTCTGATGCCCCCACTTCAGCTGCAAAGAGGAGAGGAGTATAAATTATTGGTCTAATGAATTTTCTAATTGTTTAAGGATCCTTGATATAGTTAATTGCTGTTTAGATGCCCATCAAAGAGAGGCGCGATGATGGTTGTAAATAACAAACCAGATAGGACTCCTCGTGGAACACCAGATTTTGGAAGTGCCCAAGGAGTTCAGAGATATATTAATTTTAATCTATTACCAGGACGGTGAAGAATATTGCCCTCGTTTCAAATGTTTACCTTATGGCCATGTGGCTTATCAGTGTAAGGGGAAGACCACGTGTGGACATCGTGGAAATGTTTTTAAAGATTGTAAAAAGAAAAATGAAAGTGTATATGTATTAATTGCAAGCGAAAAATAGGGATTTTTGCCATTAAATTAGAAGCAAGGAATGCAGTGGATATCATAATACTTCTTATATTAGATCAGATTATGGATAAGAGAGAAATAGAAATGAAAAAGCTAAAGGTACTTCAAGCGAATGGGCAAATATCCTATAATGCTGCACTGCAGTTAAGTCATCGGATGGACGAAAAAGACTATGTCCTCCTCCAGGAGCCATACATGGCTGGGAACCTTGTTAAAGAATACAGAATAACTGATAAAATTGAGTAGTCTGGAGTAAACAGTCAGGCTGCTGTCATAGTAAAAAATGCAGACTGCATGGTGACCCAAATTGATGAGTTGTTTTACTCATGGAGTCTATGCTGAGATCTTGAGTGAGACTGGTAGCGTATATATGGTAAGTGTATATTGCCAGTTCCATGATGAACTGCAGCCTTATTTAAACTATGTTGAAAAAGTGGTAGATGTATTACAAGGAAAGAAAATTGTAATAGGTATTGATTCAAATGCAAGTTCAACAACTTCGGGAGTTGCGAGACTGATACTAGAGGAAATATTGATAAGTCAGACTTAATATTGTAAATGAGCCGAGCCAGTCCTCTACCTTCAGTACTATACAAGGAGAATCTAATATAGATTTAACATTAACTATAGAAGCCTTGGGGAATAAGATATGGTGTTGGAAGTTTAGGGAGGACTGGACTACCAGCAATCATAGATGTATCAGTTTCAAGATGAGATGGTAGAATGTAATACAGGGTTTGAAAAGGTTTGGACAGAGTTCTGTGAACTGGCAGTGTTTTGAAGAGATTACAAAAAGACTTAGAGATAATAGACAAGAAATAGATAGCAGCATGGCTGGAGAAAGGGATGAGAAAATGGTATTATGTATGAAAGTTGCTGCAGGTCTACGAGGAAGAGCACAAAATTAAAAAGGGTTGTTCCTTGGTGGAATGAGATATTAGTGGAAATGAGGAGAGTGAACAGGGCTAGGAGGAATTTCCAGGAGTATGGAGAAGAGGAATAAGTGAACAAATGGAGGATTTAAAGAGGCAATACCAACAAATAGGATGGGAATGTTGGTGGAATTCAAAAAGAGGAGAGAAGCATGGCAAAACTATGTAAAAGAGAAAATTAATAAGAACGTATGGGGAATTACCATACAAATTATTATTTGATAGAATGAAAGTTGATCATTTATAGTGCAGTACTATTAAAATAGAAAATCAGAGTACGAGGGACTGAGAGTCCTCCATGCAGGGTTTGCTCTCCTCATTTCCTATAGATCAAATAAGTTTGGATAGTAGAGAACAAAGACAAATTAGGAAATTAAATGATGAATATGTGGCTGAGCAGGAAATTCTTCAAAGGTTAATTGCGGAGGAAGAATTGAAGATAGCATTGGAGAAAGTTAAGATAAAGAAAGCACCAGGCAGAGATGGTTTGCTACCAGAAGTGATAAAGAAGTTTGGTTTGAAATTTGGAAAGGAATTGGTAGAGCTATATAATGTGTGTTTAAATGAGAAAATCTTTCCTAGTTGTTGGAAGGAAGCATACATTAAAATATTATTAAAGGAAAAAGAGAGGACGTACCCTGGATCATATAGACTAGTAGTATTAATGCCGGTTATTGCAAAGGTTTTTGAAAGAGTATTGATGAATAGATTGGAGGAATATTACGAGAGGAGTGGAATGAGCAACCCTAGGCAGTTTGGCTTTCAGAAGGGCAGATCTACTGAAGATGGTTAAAATGGTGTCATATGTACAAAAGATTTCAGAAAATTGTCCTGGGTATATTTCTCGACTTTAAGGGGGCATTTGATTGTATGTGGTTGCTGAGCTATCTAACAAGAATGAGAAAAAAGATTATTTTAAAGATAGGAAAGTTACGACTGTAACAAAATATGCGAAAGTTACTCAGCAAGTAACAGGAGATACTCCACAAGGTTCAATCGTAAGTCTCTACAGTTGGGAATATTGTATTGGATGAGCTACTGGTTTAGAATTGGGTAGGATGTGAACCGGTAGCGCATGCTGATGATTTGTTAATAATGGTGGTGGGAAAGTCTAGAAAATAATTGGAGGAAAGAATTAAGGGGACTATAGGACAAGTGGAGAAATGGGCTGAGGTCCATAAAATGGAGATATCGATGAAGAAAATTCACATGGTTCTGCTCAAAGGGAAGTTCGGTGAAAGAAAGCCAACTGCAAAAATAATTGGCACGTCGATAGCTTATGTCCCCCTGGTCAAAGTACCTAGGAGTTTATTTGGATGAAAGGATGTCCTTTTTGCCTGAGGTGCAGAAATTAAGAGAATGATTCATTTAAAAATTAGGAAAGTCACAAGGATAGAATGGGGAGTGAAAGGCAAATCCTCCTCTATAAATGTATATTACTACTGATTGTGACATATTGTGATTATTCGTGTATTAAGAATTTGCAGATAAAGGAACCATTAGGTGGCAGTGATCAGTGTACTGATGTGGGATTTACTTAAAGATATAATTACCATCAGGAGTAAAGAGGAAGGTTTTTGCTTCCATAAAGGTGACTAGTGGTCTCAGACAGTTTTTAAATTCTGTACAGTGAGACCAACTGATGATGTTCCAATAGCAAATTCTAAGTAACCCAAGCATGGTACTAAGTACTATAGGTTCTAATACCTCTCGTGTTTGGAGTTCACATAAAAAAAAAAAAAAAAAAAAAAAATCTAAGTGAGACACTACTTAAAGATATAATTGCCATCGGGAGTAAAGGGAAGGGTTTTTGCTTCTATAATGGTGACTAGTGGTCTCAGTCAGTTTTTCAATTCTGTACAGTGGGACCAACTGATGATGTTACCAACAGTAGATTCTAAATGGGAAATATTCAAGAAATTAATTTTGGAAATTACTAGGCTTTTCATACCAATTAAAAAATATTCTTCAAGGTTTAGGCCTAAATTTTTGTCAAATGAACTAATGAGACTCGTGGCAGAGAATAAAAATGCATGGGATACATATAAATTAACACGTGATACAGAGGCCTATGATAGATACAAGTTGATCTGTAACCAAGTCACAAAGGAGATTAGGCAAGCAAAGGCAGATTACGAGAAATCTTTGGCAAAGGATGCTAAGAAAAACAGCAAGCACTTCTTTGCTTTACTTTATATAAACTCTAAAAGGGGGATGAATCAAGATTGGTCGAATTGATATCGATGGTTCGACTGTTAATGATCCTGCTTAGAGAGCAAAAAAACAATGCGTATTTTGAATTTACTTTCACACGAGAAGTTATGAAAGGAGGAAAATGCCAGCAGTTTATCAAACTGTAATAGGGTGCTTAATGATTTTGTAATAACTGAGAGAAAAGTGGAGAAATTGTTGAACATAAAAATGCACCTGGGGTGGATGGGAATCTGTCCAGTTATATTAAAGGAGGGGGCAAAGGAACTAAGCAAACTCTTAGCCATAATTATGAGAGCATCCTTAGACTCAGGAGAAATCGCCACAGACTGGAGTTGTCCAAACGTATCATCAATTCGTAGCCGAGTGGTCAGGAGCGAGAGTGGAGTATCACAAGCTCTTTGAGTAGACCGGAGTTCAAGCCCCTGACTGCTAAATATGGTCGATCTGCCAACCCGCACTGGACCAGCTTGGCAGATTATAGTCCATTTCTCTCAGAATGAATTGTTGAGGAGGCTTCCATCATGCAGTGGTTTGATAAGGGCTGCAGTTTACCTTTTTTTTTTTTTTTTATCACCAATTCACAAAGGTTGACACGAGTAATTACAGACCAGTTAGTTTAACTTCTGTTTCGAGTAAAATAATGGAGTCATTGGTTAAAGATGCATTGCAGGATCATCTAGACAAGACTACAGCAATAATTCAGACACAGCATGGGTTTGTTAAGGGAAAGTCTTGTCTGACAAATTTCAATGGATACTATGATGTGGTTACAAAGCAACTGGATGCAAAAAAAAAAAAAAAAAAATAATTTTGATATCATATACTTGGACTTCAGGAAAACGTATGACACTGTTGCGAAGACTACTTACAAATTGGAGCAGAATGGTATTAAGGATAACTTGCTACAATGGATAAAAGGGGTGGTTGAGTGGGAGAAGACAGAGAGTGGAAATAAATGGATGCAGCTCTTCATGGACTAATGTTATTAGTGGAGTTCCACAGGGTTCGGTGTTAGCCCACATTTGTTTTGTATATTTTTCAATGATATTGATGAATGTATATGAGGCTTAGTGTCAAAGTTTGCAGATGATACAAGGTTGGCAGGATTGTTAATGACAGTAATGGCAATGTGCTACTGCAACAGGATCTAGAAAATTTGGGCAGATGGTCTGAGAAGTGGCAACTGAAGTTTAATACCGACAAATGCAAAGTACTGCATATGGATAGAAGTAACCCCAAAGAAACGTACCAACTGTGCGGTACACATTGGGTTTGTTTGTTTGTTATTTGTTTTTTAGGAACATTAGCAACTAAGGTCATATTGCTCTGGGGATATGCAGTGGCCATTCCTTGACCTTTCCGCATCCTCCGTATTTGGTGGTCACAGGCTCGAATGCCGGTCTAATCAAGAAGTAGGAGCAGCAGTACATAGCACTGCTGCTCCTGCCCACCACTTCAAATCAGATATGAAGTTTTCTGAACAATGTAGACATGCTGCCAGAGCAGGTCATGGGGTTCTGCCAATGACATACAGGAATTTTTCTAGCAAGGAAAAGGAGATGATTATCCCGTTGTATAAGGCAATAGTCAGGCCATGCCTTGAGTACTGCGTACAGGTCTCTAGGCCTGATTTTAGGAAGGATGTAGATTTGCTTGAGCATGCACAGTGAAGGGCAACAAGATTGGTGAGTGGAACAAAGGGGGGTAAGTTCTGTACCAAAAAGGAGCAAGTTTGTAAATTGTAGTGGCTAGAGACCAGGCACCTATGAGGTGATCTGATTGAGGTGCATAAGGCCTTGAATGGGTTGAGCACGCTGAATTCTGATGGAATTCCTCTGCTTCTGCAGATTACGAACTTGAGGAGGCATAATTTTAAATTGAGAAAACACAGATGTAGAATAGATGTGCAGAAATTTGCCTTTAGCCTGTGGTTAATTGCAGGAACAAACTTCCATCTGTCATTTTGGAAGTTGATAGCTTAAATAAATTCAAGAGGAACTGGACAAACTTTTAGAGGGAATGGTTGTGTGAATTTTTTTTGGCTGATGCTGCAGCCAAAATAGCTCGTACCCAGCAAGCAAGGAATGGACGCTACAAGATTTCTAAATGTTAGTACCAGATACCACAAGACACATTTTCTAAATGTGTCTTGTGGTATCTGGTACCAACACGTAACCAGCAAATCCTTTAACTCCCATAATGTCGGTGGTTGAGAAGCTGCAGATCACAGTTGCTGTTTCAACAGAAACCACAGATGCCAGGACAATACTTGGAAGTCTTCCTCATGTTCCGCGAACCAGTCTCGAACAATCTGGGTGGTGTGGCATGGTGCATTATCCTGCTGAAAGATAGTGCCACCAGGGGAGAAGTCTGTTGCCATGAAAGGGTTTACCTGGTCAGCAATTTAGGTAGGTGGTATACGTCAGAATGCCCGACACATGGATGACTGGAGCTAGGGTATCCCAGCAGAACATCGCCCAAAGCATGACACTGCCGCCACCGGCTTGTTTTGGTCCCACGGTGCATCCAGGTGCCATCACTTCTCCAGGTAAATGACACACATGTACCCGGCTATCCACACGGTGCAACAGAAAACGTGATTAATCAGATCAGATGACCTTCCTCCAATCACTCATGGTCTAGTTTTCACGCTGTGTTTGTAGACACTGTTGCCAGTGAACTGCGGTTAGCATGGGCACTCGGAATGGCCTGCAGCTACGAGCCCCATTTTCAGCAGGGTTTGATGTATTTTGTGATGGGACGCATTACTCCCGTCACCAGTGTTCCAATTCCCGGTGAGTTGCACCACATGCACCCTTCTGTTGTTGTTGTTGTTTTCGTTTTTTAGGGGCATTAGCAGCTAAGGCCATATTGCTCCGGGATATGCAGTGGTCATTCCCTGACCTTTCCGCATTTTGCCGTATTTGGTGGTGACGGGCTCGAACCCCGGTCTAATCAAGAAGCGTGTGCTATGCACTGCTGCTCCTTCCCACCTGGCTACGGAGGCGCCACCCTTCTGTTGCCATATACCATCCGGGAGAGCCTTCACTCACCTCGAGCATCAATGAGCCGTGGTCGTACAACACCTCGTACACCAGACCACTTTCCGTAGGTACTAACCACAGCTGACCATAAGCATCCCACCAGCTGTGCCATTTCGGATATGCTCTGATCCAGTCATCTGGCTATTACAATTTGGCCTTTATGAAACTCGCTTAAGTCTGCTGCCTTTCCCATCTGATTAACACTGATTAACGGAGCTGAGTATCAGGTGTTTTTTATACTGTGTGCCGACTCGCGCATGCACCGTAGTTCATCTGAAGTTGCTTCGATTTGCATAACAACTCGCTGGTCATGTTACACTTAAAAGGATAATGGAATATGCGATTAAGAATAATAAGAGAATTGAACTTATGGGAATAAAATCTTGTAGAGAAAAGGGAAGACAATTTGAAAGTAGAAAAGAAAAGGTTATAGCAAGGTATAGATTTTTTTTTTTTTTTTTTTTTGATTTGGTAGTTGTTGGCGCATCGGGTTCTGTGGCCATATTGCACCTCCCAAGGTTTTTTTTTTGCAGTAATTTGATCCAAGCCCAAGGCGGGAATCGAACCCGCAACCTTTGGGTTGCCGGACAGGTACTTTACCCACTCGGATAGCCCGGTCGGCCAGCAAGGTATAGATTGTACATAACAGGAAAGATGGAAAGGTTCTACTAGGGGTCATGTTACCCTAGCCTTTCTGCCTGGGGTGAAAAATATGAAAGAGATTTCATCTTGGTCTGGTCTAGGAATGTTCCAAACAATGTTAATAACTGGACATGGGTTAAAGAAAAGAGTGGTAGAGCTTGGTGTAGAAGAAAATACAATGTGTATTTTTGGGATGGTAGAGAATAGAGAGCATATTTTATGACATTGTGTAAGATACGATATATCAAGAAATATGTTAATTAGGCAGATTGGCTCAGACTCATGCACCTGGAATGTCTTGTTTAAGAACAGAGAATGGAATGAAGCTTTTGCCGAATTTGCTAGAGAAGTAAGCAGGATTAGACAATTGTAAAAATTTGCATATATGTAAATAGTGCTTTTATGGAGTTGAGATTAAGTTGGAATTGGAGTTTATTGATTTTATCGTTATATAAAAGGGAAATGTTGAAAAAAGTATAAAATACAAACATATATTGATAAATTTTAATGTTTAGAGTTTTTAATTTGGCTAGAACAAGAATCACAATTTATACAAGTTTGCCTATGAAGTTTAATTGAGTTCTAGAATGTGGAGATCCGCCTCTCTGGGGCAGGTGCGGTAACATAAATGTTTGATTTATCATACGGAGGATATGACTGAGGATCAAAAGATTAAAATTAGTAGGATAGAGGAATAGAGCACAGATGAGTTTATTGCTCAGAAAGTGCAGGTACAAGTAGATGTAAGGATAATGATGTGGAACACCAAACATTGCCTTCTTGTGTGATTGTCCATGTGCATCAATCTGTAATACCCTGTCACGAGGAGTGATGCTATGAACCAGAGAACATTACCTTGGATTAGATAGTGGGCTTCAAGTTGTTGTTGTTATTATTTGGTTTTTAGGAGCATTAGCAACTAAGGCCATATTGCTCCGGGAACATGCGGTTGTCATTCCCTGACCTTGCCGCATCCTCTGTGTTTGGTGGTCATGGGCTCAAACCCTGGTCTACTCAAGAAGCGTGTGCTACGCACTGCTGCTCCTGGCTACGGAGGCGCCAAGGGCTTCAAGTAAGCAGAGGAGTGCCAACACAGTGTCAAAGGCAGCTTCGATATCTAGGTACATGATAGTGAGAGCAGACAATATAGTACTTGTAGTTGCAAGGAGGTTCGTCACTGTGGACTTGTTTTGGATGGTATAGTGGATCTGTGGTGGCTATCTACAAGGATGTGATTCATTAAGATGGGCAGCATAACTTTTTTCCCAGGATTTTTAGGAGCATTGAGGGATTAGATATCAGCCAAAAGTGCTCAAGTAGAGTGGGGTTTTGAACTTTTGATGTGGTCTGACAAGGTAGGCTTTAGGAAAGATTCTTGTAATCAGAATTCTGCTGAAGAAGAACCTGAGTGGTTGGTATATGATGGGCTGAGACATTTTATCATGAAGTATGGCACTTTGTCAGCCCCAGGAATTGCAATTGCTGGAAGTGAATTTACTGCTGCAATCAGCTGATGTGTAGAGATAGTGATGGAATGTAAGATGTTTTGTGATTCATGGTTGGAACCCAAAAGAGGGTTTGGCTGTGCTGCAGGTGTATTAAATCTGGTGATGTGATCTAGCCATTGAGCTGGGTCCAGCTGACAAGGAAAGCTATGGGATCTGAAGTAGTATGGGATTTTCAATTTTGAAGTTGAGTACCCAGGTGTACTGTTATTGCTCTTGATAAGATCAGGGTGCTGATTCAGTAAGGCATGAAATTCACAATACAGAAAATTGAAAGGCACACAGTGTCCTTTTCTAGATCTTTGTGGATAGGGAGGACACTTATCTATACAACACCCAATCAAACGTAAGCATATGCATTGGAGTTGACTGTGGCTAATGCCCATGTGATTGCAAAATAAGGTTAACCATTGTATTTATTGTCAGAATATTTGTTGTAAACAAATTTGACCTAGTGATTGTTTGGAGTACAATGGAAAAGAAATTCAGCCTGAATTTGGAATATTGTATTCAGTTCAGGCAATCACAACTTAAAAAAAAAAAAAAAAAAAAAAGTTCCGGGGAGGGTTCAAAGAAGGGCAACCGAATAAGCACAAATCGATGCACATATGAAGAACTGCTTAGTTTGATAACTAGATTACTCATATCTCTCACCGGGAGGTATGGGTTATCTAGTTATCACCTCAATCATACCTCCTGGTGTATAAAGCATTGAGGAGGTTGAATGAGGAAGGTAAGACAAGGGGACAGAAATGTTAGTGAATAACATAAGACTGATTTGCCTATGGGCAGTGCGGTTGTAGAATACTGAAATAAGTTGCCTGCCAGTGTGGCAGAGTTCAGAGGCATGTCTATGTGTGCGTTTTGTGGGAATGGCAATAGTATAAATATTATGTTTTATCATAACATTTAGCCTTGCAATTCCACGTAAGGGGTTACTGACAAATTCTTGGCCTATAATAAAATGAAACAGGATGATCCAATTATACATATTGTTTATTCAACATATTTGCCTTTCAACTCCACAGTTACGGCAATGTTTGTTAGTTTGTAATCTTCTCAAATAGAAATCAAAAGACTGCTCTCCAAAGCAGGCTTCTGTTGCTTGCATGACATCATGATTCGACACAATCTGATACCCTTTAAACGTTTTTTGAGATTTGGAAAGAGGTAGTAGTCAGAGGGCGCAAAGCATTGTGAATATGGGGGCAACGAAGAAGCCTAGTTTAGCCATTTTGGCATGTGCTGAATGTGCTTTCTCGCTTATAGCAGTGTCCTGCAAAAACAGCAATCCTCGGGTGAGATTTTCCCTGTGTTTGGCCTGCAATTCCACGAGCTGGTTAAAAAGTGATGATTAATGCTCAGCAGTTATTTTACCCTTCTCCAGGTAGTCAATAAACAAAATTCCATCTTTGTCTCAACAGACAGAGGACATGACCTTCCAAGCAGACTTCTAGGTGTGGAACTTCTCTGGACGGTAGAGAGCCACCGTGCCCCCATTCTCTCGACTGTTCTTTGGTCTCTGTATCATAATGAAACAACCATGTTCCTTCCATTGTCAAAAATTGGGCCAAAAAAACATTGGCACCTTTGCTCAGAATGGTGAAGAAGACAGGACATCCTGTTGCTTTTGATCAGCATTCAGACATTTCTGCCAAATGGGTTCCCCATTTGGCAGAAAGCTTCTGCATGCCCAAATTGTCACGAATAACATATCCAACACATCTCCTGGTTATGCCAGCCTCAGCTATCTGTTTAGCAGAAATTCCTCTATCAGAGTGTAAATGGCATAGTTTTCAGGCACTGTCGGAGAAAATGGTCTTCCTGTCCTCTGCATCCTGAGTCAAAAAAATTTTGAATTTTGCAACACAGCTTTTGATAGTTGAATAAGCATGGACACTTTTCTAATGTCATCAATGTATCAGCATGAATTTCCTTTGATGATTAGCTCTGTATAAAAAGGTATTCCATAACTGCTTACCTTCAGTTTTGCTGAAAGTAACGTTTTGGGTGCAAATCTTTTCTTCAACCTGTAAAAGTGAAAATGGACATTAGATTTTTTGAGGAAAATGGGCTATTTGTGTAAAAAAGGTATACACTTTCATAATTTGATACCCATTTGTTGGGAAAAAAATGGAAGTCAGTCAGACTGAGATTTATCAGCACCCCTCGTATTCATATCAATGTATTGTTTTTATTAATTGATTTTACATTAGACACCGCACTTTTTACTCTCCTATAAAATAATAACACCTATTTTTAACCTGCACCCGTCCACTTATGCTGAATGATTTTACTTTTCCTATTCAGGTCGTCTTGAGGAAATGCAAGCGCGTCGGAAAAAAATGGTCCAAGAACAGTATGAGGCAATTAAAATGAGACTTACCAAGCGCCAAGAAGCAGGTGAGCAATAGACAAATCCAAAATACAGATGTTTTGTCATGTTACTGAGAAATTCCCAAAAATCCTGTGCTTATGCTGTGTTACAAGTAGGCCCCAATCCTTCTAAATTAAAATAAACATATTTGTATAGGGACTCTAATCCAGTTAATAAAAAATTAATTAAATCTGTGTTTGTCTTTTTCTCTCTCATGCAAAGTTTATGATTGAAAAATTTAAACACTCATAAGCGTAGGGTATCTGGCAAGTTCAGCTCAAACATGCTATCTTACCAATTTGAAATCTATATTCAGCGTTCCAATTGTGCACATCCACCACAGCCTATTCCAGCCCATTTTTTTGTATATTTACTTTATTTTATTGTGTATATTGTCTCCAACTGCTCACGTATATTATGCATTTTTTATAATTTTGTATGGATCTTAAATAAATTTAAGATAAATTTATTCCTACAAGTTTATAAAAGCTATCTAAAAATATATCATAAAGCTTTGGATCGTGATAAACAGACATCAACAATTTCATTTTCAATAGAAGCTATTGAAAATGAGATGGCAAAACTGAACTACTAAGCAAAACCATTATAGTTAAGTTTCCATGAATTACTGATGTATTGCCTGATCGCTGAGTGTACCAGTACATGTTTTTACCACTCTCAAACATAACTTGTAAACTGAACGAAGTGACTGCAAAATAGGATTAATGATAATATTCTTATTTAAATGACGAACTGCAAACTGTTATGACCTGTGTTGACCATAACTGTTATGACCATAAACAGAACATTTATTTAAATTTAAAGCCAATTATGGAAGAATAGTATAAAAAATGAAATGTATAATAAATGCACACTAACACACAGTATAGGAAGTATAGAATTACACAAATAGCATAGAAAACAGATACATATGGAATTATTTAAACAAATTAAATGGTTAAATATTAAATCAATAATTATTTTTTGCTTATATACTACACTTAGCTACGTGTTCGAATATGTTCATGGGTCAAGGTTTAAAAGTGAAAATTACTCACAGGGGGAACCCCTACTCTTTTCACCTGATATTGGCCGACTGTAGTCTTGATTTAAGAGAACCTAAGAAATACTTTCCAGTTAGCCGTCGATGTGAGTCCAATGCAGACCAAACGAGTGTTAGATGGAAATTTATAATGCTGATGAAGGTGCCATGGAGGAGAATTACACATTTACAATAAAATTCCTTTAACAGTCTATGTTGAGGGTAAGGACTGCCTGTGAAAATGCTAATTGTTGTGATGCTGTATTTTACTGTGCTTAGCTTGTGCAGAGTAGATGAGCTTGAAATTTTGCAGTCATTAAGTGACAGTGGAAACTGAAAGCTCAGATGCTGAAGAGATACTGGGTGCCCTCACTGGAGGTACAGATGCCTCTCTATTGTTGTCTGATATACTTAGCAGGCCAATGGGAGATGATGGTAAAGAAAATCCTGGCTTTCTGGCAGTAAACATCATCAGATGAAGCAGTTATGTCAAGTATCATACGGAAGAAAAGCCTGATTCAGTAGTAGTAGTAGTGGCATGTGATGTAAAAAAAGCAAGTGTATGAGCTTATGCAGCATCAGCCAAAAAAAAAAAAAAAAAAAAAAAAAAACAACAAAAAAAAAAAACAACCACACCATTCCCTCCAAATACCTGTCCAGTTCCTCCTTAAATTTTAACCTATCAACTTCCACAACGACAGATGGAAGTTTGTTCCAGCAATTAACAACCCACTGGCTAAAGGCAAATTTCCAAACATCTATTCTATATCTGTCTTTTCTTAATTTGAATTAGCATTAGCATTAGAATTAGTAGAGGCATTTGATGCAAGAAAGCAAGCTTATGCAGCATCAGCCAAAAAAAAAAAAAAAAACCCACTTCCACTTCACCCCTCTGTTCGTTCAAAATACCTGTCCAGCTGAGCCTTAAACTTATTTAGGCTATCAACCTCCACCACAAGGGATGGCAGTCTGTTCCACCAACCAACCACCCGCTGGCTAAAGGCAAATTTCCTCACGTCTATCCTACATCTGTCTTTCCTCAATTTGAATTTATGCCCTCTCAGGTGATTTTTCTGAGCTAGAGGAAGAATCCCATCAGCATTGAGCTTGCTTAAACCATTCAAGGCTTTATACACCTCTATCAGATCACCTCGCTGGTGCCTAGTCTCCAGACACTGTAATTTGCAAAACTTAAGCCTTTCTTCGTAAGAGCACCCCTTTGTTCGATTCACAAATCTTGTTGCCCTTCTCTGTACTCGTTCCAGCAGCTCTACATCCTTCTTGAAATGAGGCCTCCAGACCTGTATACAGTACTCTAGGTGTGGCCTGACCATTGCCTTATACAATGGAATAATCACCTCCTTATCCCTGCTGGAAAAATTCCTGTATATCATTGACAATACTCCATGAGCTACTCTTGCAGCCCGTCTGCACTGTTCAGAGAACTTCATATCTGCCTGCACAATTACCCCCAAGTCCCTTTCATTCTCTACCACTGTCAGTGTAGTACCACAGAGTTGATACGTTGCTCTGGGGTTGCTGTTTCCCATGTGTAGTACTTTACATTTGTCAATGTTAAACTTCATTTGCCACCTCTCAGCCCATCTGCTCCTTTCCAGATCCTGTTGCAGCAGCATAGTGTCAGTAGTGTCCTTGACAACCCTGCCAACCTTTGTATCATCTGCAAACTTGGACATTAAGCTTGATATACCATCATCAATATCATTTATAAATACAGAAAACAACAATGGACCCAACACTGAGCCCTGAGGGACTCCACTAATAACATTAGTCCACGATGAGCAGTGTCCATTGATTACCACTCTCTGTCTTCTCCCCCTCAACCACCCCTTTATCCATAGCAGAAATTTGCCTCCAATGTCACACTGCTCCAATTTGTGTAGCAGTCTTCCATGTGCAACAGTATCAAAAGCCTTTCTAAGATCCAAGTATATAATATCAAAGTTATTCCCTGCATCCAGTTCTTTTGTGACTGCATCATAGTATCCAATCAAGTTGGTCAGGCAAGACTTCCCCTTAACAAAACCATGCTGTGTCTGAGCTATAACTGAAGTCTTGTCTAAATGATCCTGCAGTGCTTCTTTAACCAGTGCCTCCATTAATTTTCCTGGAACAGAAGTTAAACTCACAGGTCTATAATTACTTGTGTCAGCCTTTGATCCTCCTTTGTGAATTGGGGTCACATTTGCACATTTCCAGTCTATGGGTACCTCCCCTGAGTCCAAGGGAGCTCTCATAATTATGGCTAAGGGTTTGCTTACTTCCTTTGCTGCCTCCTTTAATATAACTGGATAGATCCCATCCACCCCAGGTGCCTTTCTTGTGTTTATCTTCAACAGTTTCTCCTCCACTTTACTCCCAGTTATTTCAAGATTCTGTAGCTTACTGCTAGAGTTGAATACACCTCTGGCATTCCCTTTGCTGAATAACTCCTCATGTGTGAATGTCGATGCAAAATATTCATTTAGTTTGTTAGCTACCTGAGCAGGATCATCAACAGTTGACCCATCGATCTCAAGTGGACCAATCTGATTCATCCCCTTCCTTCTAGAGTTTACATAAGTAAAGAACTCTTTGCTGTTTTTCTTTGCATCCCTTGCCAAGGATTTCTCGTAATCTGCCTTCGCCTGCCTAACCTCCTTTGTAACTTGGTTGCATATCAACTTGTATCTATCATAGGCTTCTGTGTCATGTGTTAATTTGTATGTATCCCATGCATTTTTCTTCTCTGCCATATGCCTCATTAGTTCATCTGACATCCATTTTGGCCTAAACCTTGAACAATATTTCTTAGTTGGTATGTAAAGCCTAGTAGCTTCCAAGATAAGTTCTTTGAATGCTTCCCATTTTGAATTTGCTGTTGGTAACATCATCAGTTGGTCCCACTGTATAGAATTTAAATACTGTCTCAGTCCATCGTAGTCGCCTTTACGGAAGCAATAACCCTTCCCTTTACCCCTAATGGTAGTTACCTCTTTGAGTAAATCCCACTTCAGCACACTGTGATCACTGCCACCTAGTGGTTCATTTATCTGCAGATTCTTAATGCATGAAGAATCACTGCTGATAATCAAATCAAGAGTATTACTCCCTCTAGTTGCCTCCCGAACATGCTGATGTAGAAAACAATCATCCAATAAATCCACAAAAGCTCTGCTAGTGCGTGAGTAACCAGCCCCCAAATTCCAGTCAATATCTGGGAAATTAAAATCTCCCATTATAAGACTCTCTGATTTACTGGCCCACTCTATTTCCCTGTACAGTTCCTTATTATACTCATCAGAGTCATTAGGCCTATAGCACACTCCTACTCTCAATTTTGATCTCTCAATGCTTATGTCACACCAAACTGACTCAACACTGCACTGTCCAGCGATGTCGACTGGCTTCACTTCCTTGGTTTTTATGTGTTTCTTAACTAATAGCATAACCCCTCCCCCCTTCCTATCCTGTCTATCCTTTCTGTAGACGTTGTACTCCTCAAATTGCAGTTCTGTATCCCTTATATCTGTGTGACACCACGTCTCTGATATCCCAACAATATCTGCCTTTGATGTTTTGAGCAATACCTCAAATTCATCAAATTTATTTACTAAACTCCTAGCATTGGTGTACACGCAAGTATACCTGCACCTGTTTCTATTCTTAGCTACCCTAACACAACCCATGTGTTTACTTGTACCGCAATGACTCACAGCAGTCTCTGAAATACCATGCATCTTGTTTTTCAGGCTTCTGCTCATTCTAATAGAAGCAGTGCAAGAATCTCTTTCACCTCTGCCAGTGGCTACTGTCAATCTATTGGTCTTTGTCTCCCCCCAAGCTAGCAGTTTTCCGACCCACCTAACACTGCCTCGATAGCATCAGCAAATATTCTTGCACCCTTTCTATTTAAGTGTATCCCATCCCTGTAGAAGCAATCTCTCCTGTTAACAAGTACAGTCCAGGCTGAAAAAAATTCTACCCCTTGAGCCTTGCACAATCTTTCCAGGGCCGAATTGATCGACAAGGCTCTCATCATATACTCCCTCCTATCGTGTCTGGGCAGAATTGCAGACACTTTCAAATTCAACCCTAATTCTCGGCTTTTGTTCAACAGTGACCTGTACTTGTTAAGTAATTCTGCCGGTCTCCTACTCTTAATATTATTAGTGCCAACGTGTACAACTATATCACCTTTTGTGCCCTTATGCCCCCTTAGGTTCGTAATCTGAACAAGTGGAAGGATCCCATCAGAATTCCGCATGCTCAACCCATTCAAGGCCTTATACACCTCAATCAGATCACTCTGCAGGTGCCTAGTCTCCAGCCACTGCAATTTGCAGAATTTAAGCCTCTTTTGGTAAGAGAATCCCTTCATTCCCCTCACCAATCTTGTTGCCCTTCTCTGTACACGCTCAAGCAAATCTACATCCTTCCTAAAATGAGGCATCCAGACCTGTACGCAGTATTCAAGGCATGGCCTGACCATTGCCTTATACAGAGGGACAATCACCTCCTTTTCCCTGCTAGCAAAATTCCTATATATCATTGACAAAACCTCATGACCTGCCCTGGCAGCCTGTCTGCATTGCTCAGAAACTTTCATATCTGACTGCACAAATACTCCCAGGTCCTTTTCATTTTCTACCACCTTAAGTGTAGTACCACACAGTTGGTACGTTTCTCTGGGGTTACTTCTACCCATATGCAGTACTTTGCATTTGTCAAGGTTAAACTTCGGTTGCCACTTCTTAGCCCATCTGCCCAAATTATCTACATCCTGTTGCAGTAGCACACTGCCATTACTGTCATTAACAACCCTGCCAACTTTTGTATCATCTGCAAACTTCGACACTAAGCCTGATATACCTTCATCAATATCAATGTTATATATATACGAAACAACAATGGACCCAACACCGAACCCTGTGAGACTCCACTAATAACATTAGTCCACGAAGAGCAGCACCCATTAATTACCACCCTCCGTCTTCTCCCACTTAACCATCCTTTTATCCATTGTAGCAACTTACCCTTAATACCATTCTGCTCCAATTTGTACAATAGTCTTCTATGCGCAACAGTGTCAAAAGCTTTCCTGAAATCCAAATATACGATATAAAAATTATTTTTTGCATCCAGTTCCTTTGTAACCACATCATAATATCCTATCAAATTTGTCAGACAAGACTTTCCCTTAACAAACCCATGCTGTGTCTGAATTATTGCTGCAGTCTTGTCTAGATGATCCTGCAATGCATCTTTAACTACTGACTCCATTATTTTACCTGGAACAGAAGTTCATTTAACTGGTCTGTAATTACTCGTGCCACCCTCCGAACCCCCTTTGTGATTTGGGGATACATTTGCACATCTCCAGTCCGTGGGGACCTCCCCTGAGTCCAAGGATGCTCTCATAATTGTGGCTAAGGGTTTGCTTAGTTGCTTTGCCGCCTCCTTTAATATAACTGTATAGATTCCATCCACCCCAGGTGCCTTTCTGATGTTTAACTTCAACAATTTCTCCTCCACTTTGCTCTCAGTTATTACAAAATCATTAAGCACCCTGCTACAATTTGATAACTTTCTGCCATTGACAGTAGAATGCTGTCCATTATTTCTGGAGTCTATTAAATTATATTATTACTCATATTATCATTTATTAATCCAAGAGGGTTCGCTCCTGGACAAGCAGAGGCCAGAAAGGTGTCAGTGCACACTGAGGAGTAAACTAGTTCCTATAAAGCGAAAGTTTGTTGTAGTACAGAAAATAATGACAATGTTGATCAGCTGTTATGCCAAGGGTAATTTTTCACCCATTTCATTTGAGCAATCCCAGTTCAGGTCTTAGGCTAGCACATATTTAGTAACGTGAGAACAGCGTGTGTTCCCTCGGCTTCCTATCCTCTGGCTTTGGCAGAAATCTGTCTGTATATTTATTTATAATAAATATTAAAAAAAACTCCGAGAAATGTGATAATTATAAGATTAGCATTTCTAGGAACCAAACTTTCCTCTGAAAGTTATTAAATAAATTACTTTTTATTAAATAACTACATACACTAGTGACTAGTCCTCATATATGTACATGAACGTGACACATCAACTAATAACTGCAAAGAACATAATTTGTGGTCAAGATAACAAAATAATAAAACACATTCCAAATAAACCATTAGTAAGGTAATTGAACTATTGTTAATATATAATATGTTAAAGGATATAAAAAAGTATATAAATAAAATCATGAAGAATAAAAATATTGAAAACACTTTAAAAAAGAATAACAATGAACAATTAACTAAGTACAGCCAAGTTGTACTTAGTCAATTAATTAATTAATTAAGTTCAGTTAATATAAATCTACAAATCTAAAATTGTTTTTATTCAATTAACGTGAAGTTAGTTTTTAGATAATAATAATGTAAAGCTACCAATCTAAAACTGTTTTTACTAATAAAAAAGTAAACTTGATATTTGTTTATTAATTTCACTGAATGAATTTAAGGGGCAGAAGAAGAGGCAAGGAAAAGATGGAATAAAAAAAAAAAAAAAGTTCCCATTGAAAAGAAAGCAGGAGAATTGATAAAATTATTAACGATATTGTAAATAAAATAAGATATATGCAAACGCACCAAGAATGCGTATGGTACTAAGAGCCCAAAAACAGTAATTCCTGCAATGAAATCTTTAGGAAGGACACATTTTTGTATAGCATTCAAACAACTTATCCTACAAAATAGCAGAATCCCCTCTAAAGAAAGATGTCTGGGGTTTGATTAAATCCAGTAACTTGAGTGCTCAGAGAAGAAAGATGAAAATCATAACGAAATTTCATGCCCAGGTTTTTAAACTGGTCAAGAGATTCAATGGAGTCTTCTGAAACTAAACAAACTGCACTGGTGATCTGCTACAATGGTTAGGCTAAAACCTACATAGCATGCATTTCTTTGGACTCTATGTCATATAATTGGAAATAGAAAAAAATCGTGTGATAAATATTCAGATTGCCAAACAACTGCCAATTAACATTGGCAGCTTGAAGTACATCAGAAATATCACCGAGGTAAAATGTTATCCCTCCGGGTTAACAAATAACCCGGAGGGAAACCATGAACAAGTAAATGGAAATGACGAGATACCTTCATTACTGTTTTGGCAAGCCTATAAAATTAAAAATTTACAATGCAATTTAATAAAGGTGGAGATATCCTAAAAGTCAGAAATTTATTCTTTAAAATCACTGCATGTACAGATTCAAAAGCATAAGTAATATTGAAAAACATAGTCGATCTGATGACCCAAGGTCATATTTACGAGAATAAAATGCTAGAATTTAAGCCTGTACAGATATGAGTCATGAAATTCGTGGATAAAAGACATTGTAAAAATAAACTGAACTTTAAGATTAACAATTTTGCCCAACACTTTTATACTACATGGAAGATTTTGCTGCAACTGCAACAAGATAATGCTACTGAGGTGTTACAGCTACCTGTCAGAAGGGCTACCACATGACTATGAGGCACCCTTGGGAAAAGTCTTACTAGAGCTTCATCCCCAAATATAGAGAATTGATATATTTTGTAATGATCAATGAACACAAAACCAAATACATTTTGGAATTAAAAAAAATTTACAATGTAATTTGTTTTTAATTCCAAAATGTGTTTGGTGTTTTGTTTTCATTGATCATTACGAAAAATATTTAAAAACCTTAATGATTAGTATTTCTATCACTGTGTATGTCATTAAAGAAATAACTTTGTATGAGAAAAAAAAAAAATAAACAAAGCCACACTTGTATATCACGTAATATATTAAGCTGTTTTTTTTATTTATTTAAATGTTGCAATTAATTGGAAAAACCTTGATACCAACTTAAACACAAACAAATTTGGTAGTCTTTCAAGAATATTTTTCTGTTGTCTGACCTTCAGGACAGGGGCATCAAAAGTTAACACATGTGAAGTAAAAAGTGCTTGCTCCATCTTGTGTTTTTAGGTGTGTGACTCTGTCCACATGTGGATGCGAGTGTTAAAAGGCAACAAGTCAATTAATTATTCTAATATATAATAAAATAAACACATTTTATTATTAAAAACAATAAAATGTTTTTATTTTATAACTTTTTACCCTATTGATTTATTATATATTAGATTATTTAATTGACTTGTTGCTTTTTAACTGTCACGGTGCGGGGACGATTCTTGATCTGGCAATAATAACAAAATCATTCACAAAGGCATATCTTTATTTACAGGAAAACTAATAAACTATGCTGAGACCATTAGCTTTTGGCAGCCTCTAGTCTCTCTACAACTCTCCACCAGTTTTTTGTAAATATCTTCCAGTTTTTCCACCATTTCACCTTCAAGAGTCGAATGGTGGATTGATCTTATTCATCCCATAGGTCCTCTATAGGATTAGGACAAGGTTCTGAGCTGGCCAGTGCAATTTTGACGCTCATGTCTTCAAATTGGTCTGTCACAATGCAACACGGAGCATTTTCCTGTTGATAGATAATAAGGGTCTCTTCTCTGACGTGCTGCCACAATTGTAGGTCATTCGTGCATTTTTGTTCAAGATGTCTAGATGTCCTCAGCATTCATGTTTTTGCCCAAAAACAACCAGTGGTCCCAGGCAAAACCATGAAAAACAGCACAAGACTGGAGGTCTTGTGCTGTCCAGTTGTGAGACCATTCCAGTCTGGCAGGTATCTTTCTCAAGGCATCTGTCATACTCAGACTAGTAGATCATGCACTGTGAGTCGTCACTCTAAAGCATAACTATCAATTGATCTACAGTCCAAGAACGGCAGCCGTACACCATGCTAGATGGCATCCTGCTTAGTGGGAGTGATTACTGGATTGTAGATGGCCATGGTAACAGACACCATGCATCATCCCAATTGTGCTGTACCCGTACTGATGTGTCCCAATTGTCTCACTCAGGATTGAGAGTGGACAATTCATTGTAGGATTCCCGCCATGTGCTTTCGGCTCCAGAAGTTTTCTGGGTCAATTTGTTACAGATTCAGCTTCAGCCTGCTTCCATTTGCAGATCTTACATTTCAATAGTGCTGTTGAAATGTCACATAGACACGGATTGTTTATGTGGCATCCTATTATCATTCTGCGCTGGAAGTCCGTTATCTCCATAATTCGCATTATCTTGCATTCACAATTGTATTTTGTCTCCTTGATGGCCTATGCACATATTAATATTTGTGTCTGTGTCTGACATGCAGTTTTTGGGTAGGATGCAACCAGCTATCAGTGCAGAAGAGTTCAGACATTAATGTTAGGACAGTATACAGGAACTACCTGACTTACGTAAGTGTGCATTCCGCAGAACGCTACGTAAGTTGGAATTCCTCCATGCCTGTGCAGCACTTGCAACTGTGCTCGCGGCACCTCCGTAGACAGGTGGGCAGGAGCAGCAGTGCGTAGCATACGCTTCTTGATTAGACCGGGGTTCGAGCCCGTCACCACCAAATACGGAGGATGCGGAAAGGTCAGGGAATGACCACCGCATATCCCCGGAGCAATATGGCCTTAGTTGCTAATGCTCCTAAAAAACCAAATAACAAACTGTGCTCACTGAATTGATTGAATCAAAAAAGAAATGTTCAATGAACATGTAAATAGAATTATTTATTGTATTTATTCAATTTTTTATCTCATGAGCAGGAAAAATTACAAAATCGAGCAATTTAAAAAGTTTCAAAATTATAAAATTACAAAAAAAGAGAGGAGACAGGCATAATGTCAGTAAATTTTACCCCTCAAGCATCGTTGCCAGAACTCTTGTCTTCAGCTCATCTGCTGCGGAAGGGTCGGCCGCTCGAACTTATGAAAGAACATATTAATAGATGAATGGACGGCGACTTTTTCTTTTCATCTTAGATTTCTTTGTAGCAAGCAAGAACCCCCTCTGTTAACTTTTACCCCCTCTGTTAACTTTTAAGAATCATTCGCTGTCAGGATCCATCTTCTCAAACCTTGCCATTGCCGATGCAATTTCACCAAATGCCATTGCCATTTCTCTGGTGATGAAGCATCTCAGCTCCTCATTTGGTTCATCTTGAGCTTCGTCAGCATTTTCTTCTTTCACTATCGCTGCCTGCAAGTCAATAAATTTTTCGTTAAATAATTCCTTCTCTTCTTACTCCTCCTTGTCTTTTGGCATCAACCTCCAACTGAGGTAGCTCTGCAACTTTTACAATCTTATCTGTAACCTTCTCATATGATTCATATTTTTTAAATCGTTCAAAGCCTTTTACGTGCCGTGGGCATATTTTCTTCCATGCGCCATTTAAACAACTTTTAGTAATTTCTGCTCAGGCCTTCTTAATGTTTAAGATGGCTTGGTAAATATTGTAAGATTTCCAAAAGTCTCTTAACGTAAGTTTTTTCTCATCGTCTACTGCAGACAATGCCTGAGCAAATATTGGGTGTAAATAGTATGCTTTTAAATTCAAATTAACACCCTGATCCATAGGTTGGATGAATGAAGTCGTGTTTGTTGGTAGAAATATGACTCACATTGGAAATGAAATCATCTAGATGTGTAGGATGTCCAGGAGCATTATCTAATGGAAGCAATATCTTGAAAGGAACGTCGTTGTCTTTACAATACTTTTCAATCTCGGGAATGAAGCAGCATTTAAACCAATCCTCAAAGAGAGTTTTGTTATCCATGCTCTCTGGTTCGATCAGAATGCATGGGTTGGGTGGCTTTATTGATGACCTTAAATTCACGAGGATTTCCAGAATCCTCTGGTACACAAACAGTGGTTTTAATCTGAAATTTCCTGTTGCATTAGCCCCAAGCAAAAGTGTGGCCGTATCTTTTGACGCCTTGAAATGGCATTGTATTTTCCTCTTTGGCAATGTATATTTGATGTGGCATTTTTTTCCAATACAGAGCAGTCTCGTCAACGTTAAAAATTTGCTGTGTTGAATAGCTACCATGAACTTGGGCTGGGGTGCGCCGTACTTATCCTTAATATCTTTATAAATACTTGTTGCTTTTGCTTGAATGGTCATTAGACTCAGGGGCACTCGCTTCTGAATCTGATTTTCCATCTATATTATTAACAGCTGTTCCATCTTCTATATAGCACCTGAATGCTGTTTTGTGATCACTGCTGATCTTAAGTGCATTGATTCTATGACATTCTTTTATACACACACTGTCCTTTAAATTAGGATTCACTGTTGAAGCAGTGAGAACCAATTCCCTTGCAATAGATGACAAACTTTGTCCTGCTTCGTACTTAATCATTTTCATCTTCATTTCTAAATCAATTTTGTTTTGTTTCTTGGCACTGCCACACTTGCACTTTCCGTTGGTCCCTTTCCCTTCATCATTGTAATAGAAATAAAACATAAATAGAAATGAAAAGAAGTTTCTGAAAATTTGTTTTTTATACTATTGAAGATTTCAGTGAAGGGGAACACATTTCACCTATAATAGCGTATAAACCCACAATTTCAGTTGTCAGGATTATTACAAATGCAATAAGATCGAGTTTACTATCCATTTATAATTAGATGCACTAACAGAAAAGTCCAATAAACCGGAAACTGCAAATTGTTTTTATTGTTTTATGGTCATGACCTCAGAAACGTGCTTCATAAAAATATCACAAAGGCATTCAAAAATTGATTCTTATAACGGGAACATATGATAATGATAAAGGGTAGTGCAATTTTAATTATAAATATGACCTTTTAGAGAGATAAATAGCTCAGTAATATAGCAAAATTTCAACTTCCAAGGATTGAATTACAAAAAAAAAACAAAAACAAAAAAAAACAAACAAACAAACAAACAAACCCCCAATGTGATATTTTCACGATACCTCCATTTATTCCTATGGGGCTGCAAAATATGTTTCCACAATTTTTTTTTAAGTTTGCACCGACTGGCAAAAATCAACTCTTTAGAAGAGGAACTATATACAGGAACTTCCCGACTTACGGAAATTCTTTACGTCGAATTCCTGTATATAGTTCCTCTTCTAAAGAGTTGATTGATGGAGCAGTGACATAAGGTTAGAAATAACTGCTAATTTATCATAACTCTGTTGTTTATTAACTTTTTTTTAAACATTTTTTTGGATGTTGCGTTAGAAAAGGTGTGATGCCTAAGCAGTGGAATAATGCAATCATAGTTTTGCTGCATAACAAAGGAGATAAATTGGAAATTATAGACCAATTAGCTTGTTATCCCACATCTACAAGTTGTTCACAAGGTCATTACTAACAGATTAGAAAGAATACTTGATGAGAATCAACCGAAAGAGCAAGCTAGCTTTAGGACAGGATTCTAAACTATGGATCAGCTTCACGTAATATCACAGCTAATGGAGAAAGCAAATGAATATAAAACACCATTATGCTTGGCATTTGTGGATTATGAAAAGGCATTTGACTCCATACAGCATAAGGCAATGTTTCGGGCACTGGAAAGACAAGGTATAGATACCCCATATATTATGATTTTGAAGAAAATATATAAGAGTGCTACCTCTTTTATTAGACTAGACAAAGACAGTAGCAAATTTAAAATCGAGAAAGGAGTTCAACAAGGAGACACAATATCTCTGAAGCTGTTTACTGCTGCCCTTGAGGAAGCTTTCAGAAGATTAGACTGGTCGCACAAAGGAGTCAATGTGAACGGAGAGTACCTAAACCATTTACGATTTGCAGATGACATTGTGGTTATAAGCCACGATCCCAAAGAATTAGAGGAGAATCTTAAATCAGTTATGCACAGTTAGTAAGGATTTTGGACTAAAGATGAATATGGCTAAAACAAAAGTAATGATGAACAAGTATGCCACGGAAAGGGAAATAATGATTGAACGAGCAGTAATCGAAAAGGTGGAGTCATATACTTATCTGGGACAAGTTATTAGCTGTAATAATGATAAATGGCTGGAAGTCAAGAGAAGAATAAATTTTGGATGGATAGCATTCAGGAAATATAGTCACATACTGAAGAGCAATATCCCAGTTTGTCTGAAACGTAAAATTATGAACCAACGTATACTCCCCACCATGACTTATGGATGTGAAACTTGGGCACTCACCAAAAGAATGGAAGAGAAGCTGGGAACTACACAGCGAAGAATGGAACGAATTATATTGGGAATCAGACTGTTATATAAGAAGAGAAACACATGGATTAGGCAGCAAACTCAAGTAAAGGACATTCTTATCAAAACTAAAGAACTAAAATGGTCTTGGGCAGGACACATAGCTTGAAGACATGACGACAGATGGACTAAGAAAATAACAGAATGGTACCTGGAAGACAAAGACGGAGATGGATAGATGAAATTCATGAGTTTGTGGGTAGTAAATGGATGGCCAGTGCTCAAAACAGAAGGAACTGGAAAGTTGCTGGAGAGGCCTTCATCCTGTAGTGGATTGAAAATGGCTGATGATAATGATGATGACATTAGAACCTATCACACTTATTTTTCTCCACGAATAAGACTAATCATGGCATTACACACACACACACACACACACACACACACACACACACACACACACACACACACACACACACACACACACACACACACACACACACACGAGTTAAAAAAATCAATGGGTTAACAGAAGACATAAGAGATGTTGAATATAAATTTGGGGAGAACAATGTATACAGGAATGAGAGACAGGACAGGAGGTGTGGTGATTATGAACTCAGCTTAGTCAAGAAGCATATTAAATCTAAGGCTGTGTATCCAGTCAACATGGGTGGCCACTGCAATATTCAGTCAGTTTGGTGTGGCATAAGCACTGGGAAAACAAAAACGACTATACAGAGAATAGAGTAAGCCAATAAATTAATGTCTTATAATGAAGAATTTTAATTTTCCAGATGTTTAATGGAATTTGTCGGGTTTCACTTACATATTAGCAAAACTTGATTTATTGGAGGACTGTTTTCTACAGCACCTTGTTACAGATGCAACAAGAGAAAGCAGTACTCTTGATGTGGTTATCAGCAGCAATTCATATATTAAGAATATGCAGATAAAAGATCCAGTAGGGGGCAGTGATTACAGTGTTCTGATGTGGAAATTACTTAAATACGTAAATACTGTCAAGGATAAAGGGAAAGGCTTTCATAAGGGTGACTACAGTAGTCTGAGACAGTTTTAAATTTGATGCAATGGGACCAACTGATGATGTTACCAACAGCACATTCAGGGAAATAACTGTAGCAGCTACTAGGCTTTTCATTCTGAACTAAGAAATACCACTCCAAGCTTAGACCTAAATGGATGTCTAAATGCAGGGGGGATGCATATAAATTATGGGATGATACAGAAGCCTATGCTAGATATAAACTAGTTTATATTCAAGTCACAAAGGAAGTTAGGCTTTGATTTGATTTGGTTTTTTATGGTGCAAAAACAAGGTTTTGGTGCGCCATGACAAAGTTAAAATAAAAAAGATGAGTTTGGTAACGTTGAAAAAAGTTACCTTGTCAAACGTTCATATACATAGAAATAAATAAAAATCAATATGAGTAAAAACAAATCAGATATTTCAAATGAGTGTACATATATTAATTGCTTTTAAAAATTTAAGAACTGCTGACACATTTCATTGCCATTTAAAATTTGACTGGATCAGTCAGATGGGTAAAAAGCAACGAACATTTCCAAAACTGGTACAATCAGATAAAATATGTTTAACGGATAAAAAGGTGTCGCACTGCTCACACATAGGAGGGTCAACAGCCCGCAGCAGAAAGGAGTGTCAAATGACTGTCTTATGCAGAGTCAAGCAAGAACTTCCTCTTTACGATCCTTCTGTAGACTAGACTGCCAAAGATGAATCATGGGCTTAATCTGATATAGTTTGCTTATAACCTGTCAATGCCACAACTTGTGGATTATTCGTCTGTAGTCGTATAGGGGAATAACAGGTCAAGATTATTTATCAGAACTGCTGATTTGGCTACAGTGTCAGCAAATTGTTTCCTCTAATCCCAATTTTCCTTTAGCCAGCAGGTGGTTGATGGTTGGAACAAACTTCCATCTGTTGTAGTGGAGGTTGTAAACTTAAATAAGTTCAAGGCAGAACTACACAAGCATTTTGGAGTGAATGGATGGGTGAAATGGGAATTTTTTTTTGGCTGATGCTATATGAGCTTGCTTACTTACATCATATGCCTCTACTAATGATAATGTGGCCAGGGATCCAGATATCCAATCCATCTTGGTAGAGAGCATATAACATCTGCTGAATCTGGGACAGAGTTGGATGATTAGTGTATGTAATAGCTAATAAAGCCTGTAATGCACTCAATGAATCGGTATATATAATAAACCAATCGTATTGGCTATTTCTTATGTGATCTAGAGCTAACTCTATAGCATGGAGCTTTGCAGTGTACGTGCTGCATTTGAAGGGAAACCTTCAGATATAATATTATCTGGGAAAAAAAGCAGCAGATCACACATGCGATTCCAACTTTGAGCCGTCTGTGTAAACTGGCCAGAAGCCAGAATGTTTTGCACAGCATTATGAATAAAGCTGAAGATGGAAGACAAGGTATTAGACTTTGGCACATTCCTGAGTGAAAAGTCAAGACTTTTCACTCAAGTTGCATGACTGCCAGGGTGGAAAGGGCTGTTTTGGTGATTGAGCAACCTTGTCTACCGTGATGTTAAGCTCAATGAGTAGCTCTTCAAGACAAATGCTCAATGGCAGTCGATTATAGATTTAAGTATCATGGCCAAAGACAGATGTCCATGTGGGGTGATCTGGCAGGGAGGTCAGCTTAAAGGCATACTATAGGGACAACTGTTTTTGTCGAAGTGACAAGGATGGTTCGTTTGCTTTGATATAGATTTTCGACAGGTGATGTTCTGAATGCACCAGTAGCTCTATGAATATGGTGAATGGGGTCAACCAATGAAGTGCACTATTTCTGGTGGATGCATATACCTCAGACCCATAATCTAATTTAGAATGTATATGTGCACAATACAGACTGAGTAAAGTGCACCAGTTTGCACCCCAAGAAGTAGAAGAGAGAGAGAGCACAGAGAATGTTCAGCCTTTTCATGCTCTCTGTATTTAACTGACAAATATGTTGGAGGAATGTCAGCTTTTTGTCAAATAGGAGTCCCAAGGATTTTGTCTCTGCCATTAGCAGAATGGTGCTTTATCCAAGTCATAAGGTGGTCGGTGGACACATCAAGTGAAAGACAGTTGGGAATGCTAAGGTAGATTATGAGAAGTCCCTGGCAAAGAACAGCAGAAAAGACTTCTGTGCTTATATTAACAGTAGAAGGAAAGATCTGAATCACAATGGGCCACTTGATTTAGTATGCATTTTATTGGCACATCTAAGGCAATAATGTGTTCAAACCATAAAAGATGACAGTAAAAATTTCAGTTACTTAACTAATTAGATTGCCATGTTAAAATGTATAAAAATATAAATATGTAAAAGATTATAAAGTTACACTTAAATACAAGTGAAAAGGTTTTATTTTAAAAAACTAAAAATAGCTAATATATTGTCATTGTCAGATAAAATCTGAGTATACAGGTGTCTCAAAAATATTGGTACAAACGTTTAGGGGAGGTAGGTAACATATAGAGGAATGTGAATTGCATAGGAACCCATAACCGGAAACGTCACCGTAAGTCGGTAGACGGCACGGTAGTCACCGCACGAAGAGCATGCATCGATATACGAACTGTGAGCTGGCAGACATGCACCTAGTATATGGATTAGCAGAGGGCAATGGACAAGCTGCTCAACGAATTTATGGAGAATGCTTCCCAGACAGACATGTACCGGACCACCGTTTGTTTGCACGTGTGCATCAAAGTTCGTGCGATTATGGGTCATTTAGAGGTAACAGGAGTAGTGCAGGCAGACCATGTTCAACACGAACTCCCACCATGGAAGAAAGTGTGTTGAATGCTGTCCAGAATAATCCTATAACCAGCACATGTGCCGTTGCCTCTGCCTTAGGAGTGTCTCGTTGCAGTGTACAGCGTGTCTGGCACCACGATTCCTTACACCCCTTTCATCTCCAAAGGGTCCAGTTACTGTTCCCCCAAGATCATCCTGCACGTGTGGCTTTTGCACAGTGGTTTCTCCAAGAAAGTGCTTGAGACTTGAATTTTCCAGCCTATGTTTTGTTCACGGATGAGGCTTATTCAATCAGCACAATGCTCATGTGTGGGCTCATGACAACCCACACAGTGTGCGCCCCATGTGGCACAACGTCGCTTCGCAATAAATGTGTGGGCAGGTATGGTCGGTGACTGCTTAGTTGGCCCATACCTGTTACCACCCCGCATGAACTCTGCTAAATACCGGATCTTTCTTGAACAAGTTCTACCAGGGTTACTTGATGATGTTCCAGCAAATGTGAGATGCAACATTTGGTTTCAACATGACAGGGCGCCTGCCCATTATGGAAGGTGTGTTTGTGACCATTTGAACAGGCGTTTTGAGCGTCGATGGATTGGCCGTGGTGGACCCATTGCCTGGTCCCAAGCTCACCTGATTTATCGAGCCTTGATTTCTTTCTGTGGGGGGGGGGCCTCAAATCTATCATGTATGAATCGCCTTTGGAGATGGAAATGGATCTCGTGACGAGACTCGTCTGCGCTGCTACTGTCAGAGAAACTCCAGGTGTGTTAGACCGTGTCCGCCCATCCATGCTGCATCGGTGTCACACATGCATCGTGTCTCATGGTGCAACGTTCCAGCATCTGTTGTAACATCGTGAAATGCATCCATCTCATATTCCATTGTTAATATTATGTCAAATAAATGTTTGCCACTAATTACTGTCTTGTGTCATTTCTGCTTCTTGTGCCTCTGCTACTACTTTCCCGTGACATTTCTGGTTATGGGTTCCTATGCGATTCACATTCCTTTAGATGTTACCTACCTCCCCTAAACGTTTGTACCAATATTTTTGAGACACCCTGTATAAGGCTGAGCCAGATGAAAAAGCATTAAAATATAAAACACGCTGGTGTCTGTATCGTGGACACTTGCATAAATATGACGTACGTTTAAACAGGTATAACATTCCTCACACATAGGAAAGTCATCTGCCCTCAGTAAGAAGCTTTCAATGTATAGGCTGACCACGTCCTATGCGGAGGCAAGCAAGGACTAAACTGTTCAAATAAATTGACAGAACACTGAAAATATGGTGCAACTTGTACAGCTTTTGATGAAGCAGGACAAAATTTGGTATGGTAGCATACCAGAGAATAACAATAAAATAAGGAGACAGTGAGAAACTCTGGGGACAGGTATAAGGGACATTAATAGAGGTTGTATAACATTTACCAAAAAGTCAATACAGCTTGAAAATATGGTCACATAACATCAGCACGGCACATGATGCCATACAATGGCAAAACAGTCCTGACAGTGTGACCAATCTGATTCATCCCCTTCCTTGTAGACTTTATAATAAAGAAGTCTTTGCTGTTTTTCTTTACATCCTTTGCCCAAGACTTCTTGTAATTTGCCTTCACTTGCCTAACCATTGTGACTGGATTACAGACTAGCTTATAGCTACCATAGTAGCCTGTCACCTGATAATTTATATGCACCCCATATATCTTTCTTCTCTGCAACGATTCTTATTAGTTCATCTGACATCCATGTCAGATGATTAAGCTTCACACCAGCCAGAAGATAAATAAATTCAATACTGTAACTAAAAACACTTTATTTACAATAAAATAAGTATAAAATAGATATATGTTTTCAATAAAAATATAAATAACACTGATGAAATATACTAAAAATAGAAATTAAAAGATAATAGATAAAATTTTGCTGTAGCTTTCGGAGGCAGCAGTCTCCCTCCTCAGCAGCATATGTCTACTGTGCGGCACATCCTTAAATAGCAGATCCACGGTACACGTCACATGGTTCCACAGTTGGAATTTTCCATTTGCACACCGGGACCGGAAATGGCTCGGGAGTGCGCTAGCTGAAACCGTTCATCACGTCCAAGAACGACGGTTACGAGGGGGTGTAGACGTACACCCCCATCCCTATTAACAGTATTGCTAGCTGCCCCAATACGTAAGCTCTCAAGCAATTTACGGTCCCAGAACCCTTGTGCATGATCTGTGATGACAGCATCCTCCGGGGAAATTTGATGTTGTTTCTCCCAAAAATGTTCTGCCACAGCAGACTTCCCATAATTTGCGGACTTTATTGCGTTTACATGCTCCCCGGTCTTTCAATCGCCGCCCCGTCTCACCCACTTAAGTTTGGCTTGCAGCGTGTGAGAATGGCCTTGAGCCCTGGCCCAATTTGTCAGGGCTCCAAGTCGCACATTCATGGCGCCAGTTTCAATGAGCTGTTTGTTGTTTGTTTGTTATTTGGTTTTTAGGAGCATTAGCAACTAAGGCCATATTGCTCCTTTCAATGAGCTGTGTGGTGGTTTGGGGTTAATGGGATACAACTGGCTTCCTTGCATATAGCCCACTCGAATCGAGCCTTCTTGGAAATGTTTTCGGCTGTGGCCACTACATCTACAAGAAACAGTTGATGACAGGATATTGTAGGGCTCTGCATTGCTGTTAGAGTCAGACAGTGGTGTGTTCTGGTGATGTAGTCCTCAGATGACGTTGGCTAGCTCTTCTTGTAATGGTTCCTGTGTCACAAAACTGCTTCCATAGTGCTTAGACAAGAGTGCATGACACATTAAGCCAACATACCAGCTCTGCCTGATTGGCTTTACTGCCATCTCAAAGAATCATCTAAACGACTATGACTTGCAATCCTGCATACTTGAGACGTGGCTATGCCACTGAGAAAGTTGAAATGAAGGGATGTGGTCGCAACCCATTGTTTTATAGGCATGAATAATTTGTGGCTCTATAAGTTGGTAGATCGATATCTATTGGATACTCAGAATTTGCATGTTAGGGTGTCTATTATATGAAATTCCTTTTGCAATACTGTTCGCAATAAAATATTCATGAAAAATATTTTGTTCTGTTCATTTTGTAGAGCATAGTGGCATACTACTGGGGATAGGGTGCCACCAGCGGTTCCACACAACTGCACCATCAGTACACTTGTGCAGTAACAGAACTCTGTAAATGCCCAAAGTGTGTGGTTTGTGTAGTATACTGTGTTGTTGTTGTATTGGCTGCTGGGTCCATAGTGGGACTCCACGTAACCTGCCACCACCACAGGCGAGCCAGACAGGCCATTGATCTCTGGCTATTCTCTGCCGGGGTCTCCTGAGTTCCCGATGGAGACCAAGTTAAAAAATGTGATAGTAAGGGAGATAGTTTAACAGAGGAAGCAAAAGTGGGAAGGAAGTAGGGAGGATGGGGATATAAGGTGTCCTATTGACGAGGGAGGTAGGAAGTGAGTAAAGGGTTGGATCCCCCCTGGGCTGAGAGGCCACTGAGACCCAGGGAAAGTAGAAGGCAATGGTGCCATGAAAAGGAGTGCCAGAATGGCATCCCACACCTGACCCAACAGACAGTATACAGGTGCACCTTTTGCAGTCTACTGGGGAGGAGCAAAATCCTAACCTGCAGCTCAAGATTTGCAATCTTATCTGAGGAGCAGTCTAGAAGTGAGTTCAGTCATGGGGAGGGACAATGAATATAGTATTTCAGTAAGAGGCCAAGGCAAATAGCGTGCTTGATGTGCACTGAACGGCACATTCCATATGTGTAAAATAAGCAACTGGAATATTCACACAAATGGTTTCAGTTTTACACAATGAGCAGAAGTAGGTCAAGGGCTAAAGCAAGGTCAGAGTTCGTCTCACAGGTTATAATGGAAATTTGAGCTGGCGAAGCTGAAAAACTCCGTTTCTAGTGTGTGTGTGTGTGTGTGTGAATTGAAGCAGTAAGTGAATGTCTGCCTGTGCTACCAATCAAAGTGATCCCAGAAGTGCTAACTAAGCTGCAACTATCAGTCAAGGCTGATGCAGAGACAATAGCAATAAATACGAACAGTGTATCCAAGCTGCACTACTTCAACCGCTCTGCAACTGACCTCTCTCTCTGTGGAGTATGTGAAAACCATCCATATATATTCTCTTCCACTATCTTGTGAAGCCTTCAGACAACTGTATTTTGTACAGTTGTCTGAAGGCTGTCCTGCTTGTTTAAGAAGAAACCTTTGTAAAGAGCAACCAATCTTTTGTGTCCTCCAGGATTAAGTAACAAAGGAAGCTAGGGGCAATTGTGCAGACAGATATGAAGTTTTCTGAGCAGTGCAGACGGTCTCCAAGAGTAGCTCGTGGTGTCTTGTCAATGATATAGCAGGAATTTTGCTAGCAGGGATAAGGAAGTGATTATCCCTTTTTATAAGGCAATGGTCAGGCCACACCTTGAGTAATGTATATAGGTCTGGAGGTCTCATTTTAAGATGTTATGTTATGTTATTTTGTTTGGTTTTTAGGAGCATTAGCAACTAAGGCCATATTGCTCCGGGGATATGCGGTGGTCATTTCCTGACCTTTCCGCATCCTCCGTATTTGGTGGTCACAGGCTCGAACCCTGGTCTGATCAAGAAGCGTGTGCTACGCACTGCTGCTCCTGCGGAGGTGCCTCTCATTTTAAAAAGGATGCTGGAATGAGTACAGAGAAGGGCAACAAGATTAGTGAATGGAACGAATGGCTACTCTTACAAAGAAAGGCTTAAGTTTTGCAAATTACAGTCTGGAATCTAGGCACCTACGAGGTGATCTGATTGAGGTGTATAAAGCCTTGAATGGTTTGAGCATGCTCAATGCTGATGGAATTCTTCCTCTTCTCAGAATAATCTCCTGAGAGGGCATAAACTCAAATTGAGGGAAGACAGTTGTAGGATAGATGTGGGGAAGTTTGTCTTTAGCCAGCAGGTGGTTGATTGCTGGAACAAACTTCCTTCTACAACTACAGATGGAACAAACTTCCATCTGTAGTTGCAGAAGTTGATAGCTTAAATAGCTGGAACAAACTTCCATCTATCGTAGAAGTTGATAGCTTAAATAGATTCAAGGCAGAACTAAACTAACATTTGGAGCGAGTGGATGGGTGATATAAGGAGGTTTTTTTTTTTTTTTTTTTGACTGATGCTACATTAGCTTGCATCATGTGCCTTTACTAATGCTAATGCTAAAAATGTGCTTTCCCTTTGAAAAACTGTCTTGGATATTGGAAAAACCAAACCACATCCTGAACTGTCCCATCACAGTTAATAGTCATTCACTTGCTGCCTTTTTTTTTTTTTTTTTTTTTTTTTTATCAGTAGCTTTGTCAATTGCAATCGTTTGAACTTCTGCTTCCTCATTTGCTGTAATTAGTTTTTAGTTGTAACTTTACTGTTAGTCAGTAATTAATTGTACTTTTTTTCCCCTTGTTTAATTCCTGCAACCACTGGTATTGCCCTCCCTTTAGTGGGGGCAGGATTCACATCAATCCTGGGACTATTATATTTAGGTCACCTAGAAAGCAACTTCAACCTATACATGTGTATTGTGTTCTCTGGTCGATTTGCCTGATTTGCTGGAAAAACTCGAGTTTGCGGTGGTGGTGGTGGGAGGCCTTTGCTATCTATGCCCGAGACCAACTCAGTCATGGAGTGAAAAAAAAGCCCACAAAAGTTCCTCGCATCATTGATGGGATTTGAACTGGGGCCTTTTCCACCTGGTGTGGAGAAGCCTGTTAGAACCGCAAATTTGGTCTATCTCCTTGTGATTTGGGATGGGCATTGAACCCGGATGCCTTGGTGTTCACTGTTTTCAGCAGCAGTGAGGCCAATCAACACTGAAACAATAAATTAAATATCACAAAAAACATTTTACTTACATGCTGGCCTTTTTTTTTTACAGAGTTATTGTAAAATCAGTGTTCACTGGAGGATTTCAAATATAGTTCCAGATGCTGCCCCACAACAGATTCATACGTACATATCACTGCCATCCTTCAAAAGGTACAGACAGTCACTCCTTTTCGAAGTACATCAGACCATGCCCTTTTTCCCTTGTTGATCAAGTACTTCATATGGATAGCATTCTAAGAACCTGGAGAATTACATTTACTGGTACTGACTGCAACCCAGGTGCCACTAGGCTGGGAGAAACCACTAAGTGCTAAAACACAGGCTGGTCATAATGTTTTGACTGGATAGTGGATATTAATAACTATTTTTACATATTTTTATCATTTCTATACACGTGTTCACAGGCTGAGAAACCTGAAATAATCTATAGAAAACCTACTCCTTTAGCTTCACATCATCTAATTACAGCCCCTCAACTGAAGAGGTCTTTAAGAATTCTTCCTGTTTCCAATGGGATTTAACCCAGCTCGTCCAAACAAGTGAAAAATCACTACACTGTCAGAGAGGGCCACCTATATCTGTACGCAAGCTTAGCTCACGTTGGAGATCAACAGTTTGTGGGTAGCACGAAATGTTGATTCTTGTTATCCATGCCTGAGACCTTCCAGTTGACAGGTTTGAACTCAGGTCTTTTCACACACTTATGGATAACAAGGTTTGCTGGAAACTTGGGTTTCTCTTCCATCAACACACAGGCAGGTGTTTCATCCAGCAGATTGACCAGAGAACACATGCAATTTACAGACAAAAAACACATGGGGGGAAATGAATTATTTTTCAGGTGGCCCTACTATGACACCTTACTTTTTTTTTTTCTTCAACACTCGTGTATAAAGCTGCTGGCTGTACTACAGCAATTGTAACGTGTTACAGTTACGCCCGCACAGCCATACAACAGTTTCTTAACATTTCCTTCCCCCCTAAAGATAATCAGTTGATTTTCTCGGAATACATCAATTTTTAGACTAAATCGAGGACAAAAAAAAGCAGCTGATTAAAGGTTTTAATTTAGAAATCATAAAATGTGAACAGCAATATTTAGTTCATTTTTAAAGTAAAAGTTTCCTCCCAGATATGGCAAAAATGGTCCTAAAAATAGTTTGCGAGATAGACTGCAGTGTCTTTTAATTAAAACAGCCTGTGTGTTTGTGTGTGGTATACAGGAAATTCTCCAAACTTCAGGGGTTAATTCCTTCAGTACTTTAAACAAAAAAAAAAGGGCAAAAGTTAATATCAGTATGGGTACAATTCTGAACCGATATGGAGATATTGCAATTATAGGAAAAAACTAGAATATTGAGTTTAACATTTATTTCAGAATTAGAAGTTTTTGAAAATGTTTTAAAATTATCTTAAAACTTATTCTTAAGTGTAAAAGTTAATTATTAAGTAATAAACTTAAATGAAGCTTTTATAATTCTTTTTACTAAAAATGGCTGCCTTCTATTTGGATACACATTTCCACACATGTAATCAAGCACTAGCTGTTCTATCTTTGGTTGGTAATTTCACATGTAGTCTGCTATGTCCAAAATTCTCTGATGTAGAGTGAGTGCAATAAAGTGACATCTTTAAAAATGTCTAGCTCGTTTTCTAAAAAAATCTCCATACCATTTACTAAAAATCAACACTGGAAATTGGCTTCAGCTGTTGCATAAGGATTGTCATCAGAGTGCTACAGGCTCATTATGAGCAGTATTTGCTGTTTTGCTTAAAGGTATCGGGAATTTTATATAAAAAAAAGTTTGCTGCCCGAGCCTTAAACCATTACAACGAAATAAAAAAGAAGTCAAGTTTAATGTAAAAGGTTACAAAGTAAGCATAATATAAATATTCTACAACTCTCTTTGTAAATAGGATAGAATGTCGTTTTTGAGTCTTTAATTAAGGGTGCATTTCAACAAATTTATCGTCCGTTAATTCTTTCTTCCTAAATAATCATCTCAACAGGGTGTTTTATGATTTCTGCTTTTTTCTAATGTAAAAAAAGAGGTATCTTGGAAATTTTTTTATACTTCCAAAAAGATACATCTGGCAACCTGTAACGTTGCACATGTGTCATTCTTTTTGAGGAAAGCTGAAGCGAGATGAATTGCCACAGTCCATCCTCCTCTTCAGATTTTGAAGAAGATTTAGAAAATGCATGCGCTTTTCTTATAGCCGAGAAAACAAAAGAGTATGCAATGGACAAATAAAAAAAAACATAAAGTGCAGCCATTATCAACCCACTGCAGGATGGAAGCCTCCTCAACAATTTATATTGAGAGAAATGGACCATAATCTGCCACGCTAATCCAGTGCGGGTTGGCAGATCGACCGTATTCAGCAGTCAGGGGCTCGAACCCCGGTCTACTCAAAGAGCATGTGCTACTGCACTCCAGCTCCTGCCCACTCGGCTACGGAGGCCGTTATGCAATGGATACACGACATCAACTGGAAGAGAACAAAAAAAGGCGACTTACATCATTTACTGCAGGACTTAGAAGATGAAAATCATTTCACAATGTACTTACGGATGAATAAAGAAGAATTTCATTTCCTATATTAAATTAAGGATGACATTCGAGAGCAAAATACGCAATTTCGAAATTCAATCAGCGCTAAGGAAAAATTAGTTATATGTTAAAGGAAAGTTAAAATATTGCAAGTTTAATTTTGAATAAGGATTTTGATTTAATTTTGAATAATTTTTCTTATTCTGTCAAAATACAAAACAAAAATTTTTAATGAAATTTAATAACAAAAAAACTACTTCTCAACCCTAAAAATTGAACTTGTAAAAAATCGTTATGAGTTGTGCAAATTAAAATTATTGACTTGTTTGTCCTCTCAATTTGTAATTCTGTTGGTCTATTTCCCTCCTTTGGCCATTTTTGAGCGTTCCTGTGACTGGACATTTGTGGTGAGTATGTCGAGTAGCTGGTTGAAGTTGAGGGTGCTTTGGAATAGGCACAGGAGCAACGTCCTTGAAGTTATTTGTTTTTCGGATATTCTTACTTGTGCGTTGAAAATAGATTATTTACTTCAAATTTAATTTTATATTAGCATTTCCTCCACTTTCCTCTTGTCACGCGGTCGTGCCTAATGAAATTTCTGTTCGAACAGAAAAATCTGAGCTCTGACAATGTCATTCGGTCTTGAAGCCTGGTGTGTTATCTTGTGAATACAGCCAATGACAACAGTGCTCTCCAAGCAATAAACTAATTGGTAAATATAGCACCCCCACATTTTACGTTAGATATGTATATGAGTGAAGTCTCATGAAGTGATAATAGTGTGTTTCCGCCCTTACCATCACCACAATGAGGATAGGTCACTAATATTTACAGTTCTCAATTTAAATAAATCAACTGAAATCACAACCAGTAGCAGTTAATCACACTGCGGGCAACACTGAAGTGCTAGCAACAGATGTTCAACACTACTGTATAGTCTCACGAAATCACCAAGGAAACATTTCAATGTAGTCAAACTGAGTTAAAATAGGCATACGATGCAAGAAAGCAAGCTTATATAGCAGCAGCAAAAAAAAAAAAAAAAAAAAACCTTCTCATTTCACTTATCCATTCAATCTAAATGCTTGTTCTAGTTCTGCCTTGAACTTATTTAAGTTGCCTACCTCCACTATGACAGACGGAAGTTTGTTCCAACTATCAACCACCTGCTGGCTAAAGGCAAATTTCCACACATCTATTCTACAATTGTTTGTCCCCCAATATGAATTTAAGCCCCCTCAGGTGAGCAATCTGAGCAAAATTGCATCAGCATCAAGCTTGTTCAAACCATTCTAGGCCTCACTTCCAGCTCACACCTCAATTCGATAACATCGCAGGTGCCTAGTCTCCAGATGCTGCAATTTGTAGAACATAACCCTTGGTAACAGCAAAACTTTGTTCCATTCATCAATTTTGTTGCCCTTCTTTGTACTGATTCCAGCAGCTGCATATCATTCTTAAAATGAGGCCAACCTGTATGCAGTACTCAAGGTGTGTTCTGACCATTGCCTTATACAAGGGGACAATCACCTCCTCATTCCTGTTAGCAAAATTCTTGACAAGACACCTTGCAGCCTGTCTGCACTACTCGGAAAACTTCATATCTGACTACAAAGTGTAGTACCACACAGTTGATACGTTACTCTGGGGTTACTGCTACCCATATGCAGTACTTTGCATTTGTCAATTTTTCAGTTGCCACCTCTCAGCCCATCTGCTTAACTTTTCTAGATCTTGTTGCAGTAGTGTACTGTCATTAACAACCCTGCCAACATTCATATCGTCAGCAAACTTCAACATAGACTGCTGCACAAATTGGAGCAGTGTGGCATTGGAGGTAAACTGCTGCTATGGATAAGGGGATGGTTGAGTGGCAGAAGACAGAGAGTGGTAATCAATGGACACTGCTCAACGTGGACTAATGTTATTAGTGGAGTTCCTCAGGGTTCAGTGTTGGGTCCGTTGTTGTTTTTCGGTGTTTATGAATGATATTGATGATGGGATATCAAGTTTAATGTCCAAGTTTGCAGATGATACAAAGGTTGGCAGGGTTGTTAAGGACACTACTGACGCTATGCTGCTGCAACAGGATCTGGAAAGGTTGAACAGATGGGCTGAGAGGTGGCAAATGAAGTTTAACATTGACAAATGTAAAGTACTACATATGGGAAACAGTAACCACAGAGCAACGTATCAACTCTGTGGTACTACACTGACAGTGGTGGAGAATGAAAAGGACCTGGGGGTAATTGTGCAGGCAGATATGAAGTTCTCTGAGCAGTGCAGAAGAGCTGCAAGAGTAGCTCATGGTGTCTTGTCAATGATATACAGGAATTTTTCTAGCAGGGATAAGGAGGTGATTATTCCCTTGTATAAGGCAATGGTTAGGCCACATCTTGAGTACTGTATACAGGTCTGGAGGCCTCATTTCAAGAAGGATGTAGAGCTGCTGGAACGGGTACAGAGAAGGGCAACAAGATTAGTGAATGGAACAAAGGGTTGCTCTTACGAAGAAAGGCTTAAGTTTTGCAAATTACAGAGTCTGGAGACTAGGCACCGGCGAGATGATCTGATAGAGGTATATAAGGCTTTGAATGGTTTGAGCATGCTCAATACCAATGGGATTCTTCATCTTGCTCAGAATAATCGCCTCAGAGGGCATAAATTCAAATTGAGGAAGGACGGATGTCGGATAGATGTGCGGAAATTTGCCTTTGGCCAGCGGGTGGTTGGTTGGTGGAACCGACTTCCATCACTTGTTGTTGAAGTTGATAGCCTAAACAAATTTAAAGCTCAACTGGACAGGTATTTCGAACGAATGGAGGGGTGAAAAGGGAGTGGTGTGTGTTTTTTTTTTTTTTTTTTGGCTGATGCTGAATAAGCTTGCTTTCTTGCATCATATGCCTCTACTAATGCTAATGCTAATTAACCTCGATATACCTTCATAAATATCATTGATAAATACAGAAAACAACAAAGGACCCAACACCGAACCCTGGGGTACTCCACTAATTACCACTCTCTGTCTTCTCCCACTCAACCATCCCTTTATCCATAGCAGCATCTTGTGCAACAGTATTAAAAGCTTTCCTAAAATCCAAGTATATTTTGCATCCAGTTCCATTGTGACTACATCACAGTACCCAATCAACTTTGTCAGACAAGACTTCCCCTTAACAAAACCATTCTGTCTCTGAACTATAACTGCAGTCTTGTCTAGATGATACTGCAAGTGCTTCTTTAAAGTCTCTATTATTTTCCCCGGAACAGAAGTTAAACTAACAGTTCTGTAATTACCCAGGTCACCATTTGATCCCCCCATTGTGAATTGGGGATACATTTGCAAAAAATCCGCAGTCCATGGGGACCTTCCCTGAATCCAAAGAAGCTTTCACATAATTATGGCTAAGGGTTTGTGTAGTTCCTTTGCTGTTTCCTTTAAACTGGATAGACTGGACTTTAAGACTGGATAGATCCAATCCACCCCAGGTGACTTTCTTACATTTAACTTCAATATTTTCTCCTCCACTGTGCTCTCAGTTATTACAAAATCATTTAGCTCCTTGCTAGAGATTGATAAGCTTCTGGCTTTCTCTTCCCTACAGACTTTCTCATGTTTGAATATAGATGCAAAATACTCATTCAGTTTGTCAGCTACCTGAGCTGGATCATCAACAATTGCACCATTGATATCAAGTGGACCAATTGATTCATCCCCTTCATTCTACAGTTTACTTAAGTAAAAGAAATCTTTGTTGTTTTTCTTTGAAAAATATTTCTAATAATCTGCCTTTCCCTGCCTAACCTCCTTTGTGACTTGATTACAGACTAGCTTATATCTACCATAGTCTTCTGTGTCACATGATAATTTATATGTATTCCATGCATCTTTATGCTTTGCTACGAGTCTCATTAGTTCATCTGCCATCCATTTAAGCCTAAACCTTGAACAGTATTTCTTAGTTGAGACAAAAAGCCTTGTAGCTTCAAAAGATTACTTTCTTGAATGCTTCCCATTTAGAATTTGCCGTTGGGTCGTTCCCTTGTATAGAATTTAAAAACTGGCTGACACCACTGTAGTCACATCTTTAAGTAAATTCCACATCAGTACACTGATCACTGTCACTTAGTGGTTCCTTTATCTGCAGATTCTTAATGCATGAAGAATCATTACTGATAATCAGATCAAGAGTACTGCTCCTTCTAGTTGCCTCCTGAACATGCTGCTGTAGAAAACAATCATCCAATAAATCAACAAAAGCCCTTGCCAGTGTGTGAGTGACGAACACACAAGTTCCAGTCTGCGTCTGGGAGGTTAAAATCATCCATTATAAGACAATCTGATTTTCTCGCCCATTCTATTTCTCTGTACAGTTTTTCATTGTACTCAGAGTCATTTGGCCTATAACATACTCCTACTCTCAAATTTTGCTTTCTCAGTACTTATGTCACACCAAACTGAATCAACATTTCACTGTTCACCAATGTCAACTGAATGCATTTCCTTAGATTTTATGTGTTTCTTTCTTAACTAACAGCATAACACCACCTCCCTTCTTATCATGTCTATCATTTCCATACACATTGTACTTCCCAAATTCCAATTCTGCATTTCTTATATCTGTGTGACACCACTTCTATGATATCACAACAGTATCTGCCTTTGATGTCTTGACCGGGATCTGGAAAAGTTGTCCCCCGCACAATTCACCCCCTGCATTTCGTCTCCCACATTTCGCCCCCAGTAGATAATGAAAAGACTATAGAAATGTAAATAATACACCTAATTTTTTATTAATTCAAATATTTATTTTGTTTTAATAGAATGAATCAATCAAAGGTAATCAATCAATCAAAAGTAAAGGTAGTCAAATCAAAGGTAATCAATTATAGAATAAATGCACATTATTATTGTTTAAAACTCTAAGTTGTATACAATGCCTCTAAGGTAATCAATCACATTACGATTTTGAAAATCTTGGACTATTCTTTTGATTCTAGCAGAAATTGCAGCATACTTCTTGTTCCATCAGAAAACCGCTCCAGGCTACGCACCAATAACTGAAGATTGTTACTAGTGGAAAAAATAAGCATGTGACCCGGGAGCAGTTCATCCTGAGAATCATACATTAAAAACTGTTTAATAGATTTGATAATTGAGAGCTATTAAGTGCTCGATAATTCCTGTATTCTATTATATTATAAATCAACAGGGATTACCTTTATTTTAGATATAGGCAGCTTCTTTTCCAACTCTCCTAGTCCAACTCGCTAATAATTCTTGAGGATGGCGATATCAATTTTGCAAAACAGGTGGGACATCTTCCCCACTGTCAGAACCGTAGTGTTCAGACCGTGCGGTCTCAACAATGAGTGCTCAAGACTTCTATCTTCAAACACCATACCTCTGGTAGCAAGGAAACCATTACGTGGATTGGCATAAAATTAGATTTTTGAAGGTCTAAACTGTTTAATAAATATGGACCGATTATTTCTTTTGGTCCTGTAGCTGGACTTGAGTTAAATTTAGGGGTCTAATAAAATTGGATATGGGGGGGGGATTATTCTCTACATTCCTTAAGTCGGACTAGAACTTTTCGGGCATCATGTTCACAGGAATAGAGCAACTCACAATTAATCATTGATATCGCCATCTTCAAGAATTATTAGCGAGTTGGAAAAGAAGCTTCCTATATCTAAAATAAAGGTAATCCCTGTTGATTTATAATATAATTAAAAACTGTTGTACATTGCCATCGATAATAATTTCTTGATAATTTTGTGGAATTACTAGGTCCTGGAGATTGCTCAGTAAAGCAGGAGTACCATTGTTGCATCGAACATGACAAATGGTTCGTTTAAGTGAATCCTTTTTAGGAAGTAATGCCATGACATTGGTATGAGCCTCTGCAATAACTGATGCAACAATTTGCTGTGGTGTTCATGGTTGGTGCATGTTGCCGTATTTGACCAATCAATTGCAATACTTCCGACCTTGCAGCTTGAGCTGCATGGTTATGTTTAGTTACGACTTTCACAACTGGGCCTTCCAAATCCTCTGTCCAAACATGCCCTTTGCAGGTGGAACGTTTTTGAATTGAGCAAGAGTCCACTCTGTATCTTACTTCTCTGTGGAGGTGGCGAAAACAGCAAACGCGCGCTGTCGGCTGCGCCACGAAATGTGAGGAGAGCCAGATGCAGGAACTTTTGTTTGAATTTAGACAAATCAGAACAAGATTCACTTGTTACTGAAAAGTCTCCTATAAGATTAGTCACTGTTCCCTCCCCCATGTCCGTCACTAACGACGTGAGTATCGCCCTCGTGGTAGAGTATGTATTCTTTCCATTGTGAAAGGATTAACAGTTCCAGTTAATCCTTTCACAATGGAAAGAGAACCCTGAACACATACAAAAGGGGAGAAATTAGTTTAAAAGCTACATGACAATTTGTACACAAATGTCATTTTGAAAATTTGTTCGGAAAAGTTAGAGTTATCGGAAGTTCAGTTTGAGTAATCGAGAGAGTTTAACATGGAATCTCCACTAAAGGGGCTGGGACTTCAATAAAAATTCAAGTTATCAAGAGTTGACTGTACAGTATTTATATTTCTGTAGCCTACTCATTATCTACTGGGGCAAAATGTGCCGGGGCGAAATGTGGGAGGCGAAATGCGAGGGGACCACTTTTCCGTAAACCGCCTTGACCAGCACCTCAAATTCATAAAATTTATTTTTGCTGTACATGCAAGTATACATGCACCTGTTCTCTTAGTTATCCTAACAAGTTGTTGTTGGAATAAAATTGTCGTTGAAATAAAATAAAATTCATACATTTTACGTTTGAGTTACGATCATGAGGATCATTATTCTTCCACTGAAGCCCAAGTATGGCCTTTGTCCACAGTGGAAGCTGTACTGAGGCTATACTCCGTGCTGTCTTTGGTTCGCCTTAGATACAAACTCAGAATTTAGCACAGTAGGCAGCACTACTTGATGGTCCACGTCTGCAATCAGAAAGCACTGCCAAATCATGAAACAATTGTATTTCTCCACCCATCTAGAATTGACCACTGTTTATATGAACTTTTTTAAGTTTAATATTACTGAAGATCTGTAAAGCAGGGCAGATTTTTCTGGGAGACTTTGTATATGTATAGCATGTCTGTAATAAAATGCATATAATCAATATGTAAATAGCAAACATGGAATAAAACAATAGAGAAAATACTGATTTGACATTGAGTGTTTTGAGAAATTTTACCATCGGGCACATGACTGCCGGTAGTCCAACTAAACCCATGGGCATTTACTTGATAGCTGTCTGTGATGATGATGACACTGTAACAAAGATCTGTATCCCAATATTGTAGGAAATAACTTATGGATCCAGCAATTCATAATGAATTAAATTCATCATATCCTTGAAGACCTTTCCTCGGAGAGAAAGCCAACTGAAAGTGATACATCAAAGCAACTATTCCAAGCAATTAAAGTTGACAGTATCCTCACACACACAATTCATATCTATGCTTATGAAATGTCAGCGAACTCTCCCCCTGAATTTTTAAAAGTATTAGTGTGGGTTCAATGCATTCATAATAATGTTTCACAGCATTATCAGATACTTGCGATACATTTAACTTTCACAAACGTTCTCTATTGACTGGCTTCCATATACCCTACAAATTACATATATTACTAGCTTAAAATATTTATGGAGCCAATCAGAATGAGTATCATTCTAACCAAATTTGTTCAGAACTGAAAGTAAACTGTGTATACCCTCAGACAAGACACTAAGTTCCCCAGAAGTGCTAAAATTCAATTGTGTTGTCTGAGTACAATTTGCATATTTTTCTCAGGAATACCGTTTAAATAGCTTGTTTGTATATTTATACTGATTTCAGCCCTGCAATTTGAATTGAAGTCTTTTCAACCATTTGTTTACTTGCAGCACGCAAGCTGGAAGCCATTAAAAAGCCATACAGTAGCACCAAAGTGAGGATTCTTCGACACAAAGGTAAGCATTAAGATGGCATCACAGTTAAGTAATAATTTGGTTCTTCAGTCAGAGCTGGCACAAGAGCCTGCAACGTACTGTGCTCACGCATCAACCAACTGCCTGTCATATATATATATATATATATATATATATATATTTTATATGAAGCAAAATTATTATTACTTAAATATATTTTATTATTTTATATTCACACACTGATGGTACAGTTATCTTTACATAGAACCCATGGATATTTATTTTAAGTTGGTATTTAGATTTTATTGGCTAAACAAAAGTGTGTACACTATCGAAACATATGCTACACATATGGACTATCTCAGTATATGTTGTTGGTTTGTTTGTAGGCTTTACGGTGCAAGAATCTCAGTAAATATTATACTGAAATAGTGAAGTAGGGTGGCATTGTGATGAGATACCATTTCATATATATATCAGGGAGTTGCCTATAAGCATAACAAAATTATAAGAAATATTAAAGGATAAGATTATTTATAATCAGTTACATAAAATCATTTACCCATAACTATAAGATAATTATAAGATTCTAATGTCTATTGATGCTACTAATGTCTAATGTGCCGTGTCATCATTGTGCAAAAGTGATTCAAGGATATACACCGATTCGGTGAAGATATCATTCATCTTGGTGAGCCTCCAAATTCATCTGATCTCAATCCAACTAAACACCTATGGGATGAAAGAGAATGGGCCTGTGGCAGTTTCCATGGTTTAGAAAAAGAAAATACAGTAGAGCCAGTGGAAGCAGCAACTAAAATAAATTTAATAAGTTTTTAATACAATGAAGAAGCTTTTGGGGTAATGAACCCCTTCCTCATCAAGAAAGGTACACACATACAGAAATGCAAACATAGCAAAATGTTAGGAATGGAATTAACTAAACTAAATAGGCTGTACGTGCTAAGATGACTGGGGAAGTGCGCATATGAATGCGAGAGTGTTCAGTCACTTACTAGGCCAGTTCAGGTGATTGTTGTTGGTACGCGGTGTGCACATGGGATTGCTGACAGTGTTTGTTGTGTTTCAAAACTACTGACTCCAAAATTGGATGTAGCCTTGTACCTCTACTGCAATTTAAAACTTTGTGACTGCTGGATATATTTAGAAACTTTAACCATAGGTGGTGATACTGCTGTTGAGATTGGTTGATCAGCTCACTATTATGCCTGGGGTTGAGGCCATGCTGAGTTGACCAAAAATGCTCTGCAATTGCAGTGTGCTCAGAGTCACCCAGGCGGATGGACTTGTCATGTTCCACGAGGTGGTCCTGAAGATGTCTGGAGCTTCCCCCTACATGGCAGCTGCCCAAACTTGTGGCAAGTGATCTGGTATACAATGCCGCTGCGTAAGAGAGGAGCGTTGTTGTTGTTGTTGTTTTTTTTTTTTTTTTTTTTTTTAAGGAGCATCAGCAACTAAGGCCATATTGCTCCGGAATATGCGGTGGTCATTCCCTGACCTTTCTGCATCCTCCGTATTTGGTGGTGATGGGCTCAAACCCTGGTCTAATCAAGAAGCATGTGCTATGCACTGCTGCTCCTTCCCACCTGGCTACGGAGGCACCAAGAGAGGGGGCGGGCAAGAGGCGTTTTTACTCTCGAGAGTAGATCGTAAACTCCTACCAGGAAGTTGTATACATTTCACGTGGTACTCGCGTAAGACCTTACAAATCCGGTCTGAGGTACCCGGGATAATATGATATATAAGCAGTAGGTACAGTGCCACTGTCGCACGGGGAGGAGGGGGGGCGCTCTGGTGAGTTGCAAATTCTTGTGCCTGTAATAAGCACCTGTCTAACAGCTCTACATCTTTCTAAAAATGAGGCCTTCAGACCTGTATATAGTACTCAAGGTGAGGCCTGACCATTGCCTTATACAAGGGGATAATCACCTCCTTATCCCTGCTATAAATATTCCTGTATATCATTGACAAGACACCATGGGCTACTCTTGCAGACCGTCTGCACTGCTCAGAAAACTTCATATCTGCCTGCACAATTGCCCCCAGGTCCTTTTCACTCTCTACCTCTGTCAGTGTAGTACCACACAGTTGATACGTTATTCTGCACTCTGGGGTTACTGCTTCCTATATGCAGTACTTTACATTTGTCAATGTTAAACTTCAGTTGCCACCTCTCAGCAAATCTACTCAACTTTTCTAGATCCTGTTGCAGCAGTGTACTGTCATTAACAACCCTGCCAACCTTCGTATCGTCTGCAAACTTGGACATTAAGCCTGATATACCACCATCATCAATATCATTAATGAATATAGAGAACAATGGACCCAACACTGAACACTGTTGGGGGGAGGACTCCACTAATAACATTAGTCGATGAAGAGCATGTCCGTTAATTACCACTCTCTGTCTTCTCCCACTCAACCATCCCTTTATCCATAGCAGCAATTTGCCTCCAATGCCACACTGCTCCAATTTGTGCAGCAGTCTTCCATGTGCAACAGTAACAAAAGCCATTCTAAGATCCAAATATATGATATCAAAATTATTCTTTGCATCCAGTTCCTTTGTGACTACATCATAGTATTCAATCAAATTGGTCAGACAAGACTTTCCCTTAACAAACCCATACTGCGTCCGAGGTATAACTGAAGTCTTGTCTAGGTGATCCTGCAATGCTTCCTTTAACCAGTGTCTCCATTAATTTCCCTGGAACAGAAGTTAAGAAGTTTAACTTTCCCTGGAAGTTAAACTCACAGGTCTGTAATTAACTCTGAAGAGCTCCCTTTGATCTCATTTGTGGATTGGAGTCACATTTGCACATTTCCAGTCCATGGGTACCTTCCCTGAGTCCAAGGAAGCTCTCATAATTATGGCTAAGGGTTTGCTTACTTCCTTTGCTGCCTCCTTTAATATAGCTGAATAGATCCTGTCCCTGGCTGATGCTGCATAAGCTCATACACTTGCTTTCTTGCATCACATTCCACTACTACTACTACTACTACTGCCCCAGGTGCCTTTTTATGTTTAACTTCAAAATTTTTCCTCCACTTTGTTCTCAGTTATTACAAAATCACTTAGCTTCCTGTTAGATTTGATAAAGTTCTGGCTCTCCCTTCATCCAATAACTCCTCATGTGTACCATTCAGTGTAACCATTTATAATAATTAGCAATAACCCCAGGGGCTCACATCTGGTGAGTATGGGCTTGGCACACCCAGGGTTCTGAGCTGGATATCATCATTCTTTTTCTTGGTGATTCCCTCTCTCTCTCTCTCGGGGTAATCCAGAATTTTTTTTTTTTTTTGGCTGGTGCAGCCTAAGCCTAAGGCTTCCTTGCACCATATGGCTAATAATAATAATAATAATAATTTTACTAATAATATTTCAGTTCTTTTATTATTTATTTATTCTATAATTTTTAGGGATTTCCTCTTTAGATTATAACTGAGAGCACTTATACCTTTTCCTTTCAGTATTATTAACCAGCTAGTCTCTTATGCTGGGCACTAATATCTGCTATTGGCAACTTTGGCATTCACTTTTCTTTCTAATGTGTATGGCTTTACTAATTTTTTATTTATTTATTTATGTTTTTTAAATGGTTCTCCACATATTCTTATTCTATAATATATCACAGTCTGATGTAATGTTTAATCATTTGTTTGATGGCATTAATCAGTTCTATTAAATTTGCATAATATCATTCTTCCTTTTCATACTTCTAATTTTTATTTTTAACTTTTATTTTTTGAACTGTTTGTTCAAAATTTGTTTCGATTATTTTTATATATATATATATATATATTATTATTATTAATAGCCATATGGTGCAAGGAAGCCTGAGGCTTATGCTGCACCGGAAAAAAAAAAAAATTCCCAAGTTACTTTGAGAGAGAGAGAGAGTCAAAAGTAGAAGGGGATCACCAAGAAAGAGAAGAATGATGATTTCCAGCTCAGGACCCTGGGTGTGCCAAGCCCATACTCACCAGATGTGAGCCCCCGGGGTTAATATATATATATATATATATATATATATATATATATAAAGTGACCAGCCATCCCAAATTATGAGGGACAGTCCCGAATTTCAGTCGTTTTCCCTGCATTGCAAACTGTCCTGGATTGGTCATGTAGCCTCCATACTTAATGCAAATGATTTGCATTATGTTTACTGGGAACCAATGATAAGATTTTTTTTCGGTAGTAAATAAGTTGTGGACGTCAACAAAAAAACAACTGACCACAGATAATGCTGAAAGCAATTCTACAAGTGAAGTGCAATTTTGCCAATTCTTGTGAGAATTTTATGAAGAAATAGCAAATAATGAAGAATCATTAAGAAAATAATTAATAATAAATATTTAATTAATTAATAACAACTTAATAAAAATTATTTAGTGTTTTTCTTTTTCCTTCTAATAATAACTATTTTTCTCAGTTCATGTTCTTCATGCAACCTTCTGTTGGCCTTGTAGCGTAACACAAGGGGTACCTTTCTGACTTAAAATATATTTCAAAATTTTAATATTTCTTAATATCCTACACATTATATTTATTATCCTATTTTTATTTGGTCAAACATTGTTTTAAATTCAAAATAAAGACAGATTCTCTACAAGAAAAAATCATACTAAGTTAGCAAGCATTTGTCCAATTTTTCGAATATTAGTGGGTCTCAATCACAAGAGTCATCTGTCCAACATGAAGGGTACCCTATTCTGAATTTCAGCCTTTGTGTGAAGAAAAAAAAAAAAAAAAAATATATATATATATATATATATATATATACAGTAGACTCTGGATTTTCCAGGATAGATGGTAGAAAAATTTCCCAGTTAATCCAAAAATATGGTAAGTCCCCGAGATACGTTTCAGGACTTGTTACGTAACTCAGGAATGAATAATATATTATTGCTACTATATCCCTGATAGGCCAAAATTACATAAACTACATAATATCCTCTGAAGAGCTCACATCTGGTGAGTATGGGCTTGGCACACCCAGGGTCCTGAGCTGGCTATCAACATTCTTCTCTTTCTTGGTGATTCCCTTCTACTTTTGACTCTCTCTCAGCGTAACTCGGGAATTTTTTTTTTGGCTGATGAAGCATAAGCCTCAGGCTTCCTTGCACCATATAGCTAATAATAATAAGAATGAAAAAAAAAAATATATATATATTTTTAATTAGTTCAATTAAAAACTTTATCTGGAGACAGCAGTGAAGTAACCAGAGTTGCAGATAAGAAAAGAAAACATTAAAGGAATCAAAAATGCATGTTACTGTACTGTAAATACTATAAAACTTGGTTATTATAGTTGACTTCATTGGTGCCAATCGCTTCACCACTGCTGGTATTGTCTTTCTCCTTTATGATTGTGTTCACCATGCCACTGACAAATCTGAATTCTGCACGATACTTATTAATGTTTGGCCATTTTCATTCCTTATTATTTTAATTTTCTGATCCAACTGGATCGCTTTCCTTTTCTTGATAGATTTACTAGTACCGCTGTAACTTATTCTCTTAGTCAGCACCATGATAATGGTCAAAATTAAATTTTCTGAAAAGAACATCAGAGGGTTAACTGGAGCACATTTCTGGAAGTCACTACCATAAAACAATAAAAACAATTTGCACTTTCTGGGCTTTTCTGTTAGTGCAATTCATTATAAACGGGTAGTAAATTCGATCTTATTGTATTTTCAATACTACCGATAACTGGAATTGTGGGTTTTTACGTTATGATGAAATGTGTGTCCCCTCCATTGAAATCTTTAGTTATATATGTGTGTGTGTGTGTGTATATATATATATATAAAAAAAAATACAAATAACGTAACTTAAGTCAGGGACTTACTGTATTGAAAAATGTTCAGCAACCTAAGTAAAAAGTATGGCAATAGATGAAAAACCTTACCACGCACTACTCGCGTGTCCAATGTGATGCTTCCCTTTATTTTTTACAATGTCGCGTATGGTTTGGTCACCAACATTATAATGGTTGCACCGTTTTCAAATGTGTGAATAATTTTAAGTTTTTGTTTAATTGGAAGCACAACTCCTGTGTTTGCCCAACATTTTCGTGAATTCTAAACAAAAAAAAAAAAAAAATTCCAACATCCCCGACATAAATTAATGAAACAAAATTTGTCCTTTTGCGGTGTGAAGGAACACAACAATCGACGCGACGCACTAACACAAACTAAACTTTTTTTTTTTTTTTTTTTTTGAGCGGCGGATGTGAAGACAGCGGGAATTGCGAGATAATAGGTACACTAATCTTATGACTTGCAAAACATCTGTATATACCTATTCTAGTTATCACTTGAATTTTTTGATTTCTGGTTTATTTTTTTTATTTTTTTATTTGGAGTCTTCAAGTGTCCCCGTTAATCCGATCCCGGTAAATCGAGAGTCTGCTGAATATATACAGTAGACTCCCAGTTAACCAGCACCCATGGGGATTAGTACATGCTGGATAACTGTAGTTTCTGGTTGGTTGAGAGTTACTATTAAAAAATTAGACTATTTTTTTTTTACTTGAAAAAATACTAAGTCCAATACTTAGAAAATTAAGGACAAATGTAGACAAATTTTACTAAAGGAACTGAGTTTTATGATAGAAACCGCTTTTTGAATACAGTAACTTATAAAAAAGCACACTCAAAACTGTTGCAGTAGGTAGAGGGTTTAATGGGGAGACATAGGATGAGGATAGTCAGGATCTGCTGATGTAGCTGGGACAGGATCAGGAGGGTCCGTAGATGGTTTTGGATCTGCATCAGTAGATGATGTTGTGCTGCCAAACTTGCTTTCGGCATTCTTCAAAAATGAACGAATATCACCTTGCTTTGAGATCTTACGTCTCTCAGACAAAGTCAAGTTATGTTGTTGTTGTGTTTGTTATTTGGTTTTTAGGAGCATTAGTAACTAAGGCCATATTGCTCCGGGGATATGCGGTGGTCATTCCCTGACTTTTCCGCATCCTCCGTATTTGGTGGTCACGGGCTCGAACCCTGGTCTAATCAAGAAGCATGTGCTACGCACTGCTCCTGCCCACCTGGCTACGGAGGCGCCACAAAGTCAAGTTATGCATGATGTGGAGCTGCATAAGATGCTGAGAAGTGAAGACAGGTTGCTGTTCTGCAAAAGCTATTAAAGTTTCAAATGCTGCAGTAGCTCTCTGCCAGGATACTTTTTCCACCTGACACACATCATTATCGCTTTCTTCCTCCTCTGCAACTTTCATTTTTCCATGATTCACAACAGTTTCTATAATGTCTTCCGTATTCAGTGTATGAGTTACTGGTATATCTTCATCCACAACAAGCCAGTCGTCGACTTCATCTCGAGGCAAATTCATTTTGTCAACTAACTCACAGATTTCATCATAAACAGTGCTATTGACAGCTGTACTATTACCTGGAAACTCCTCAAATTCGACGGAGGAGGATTTGAGGAGTTTCCAGGTAACTTTCTCCAATATTTCCGTAATGTTTCATTTTTCACAGAGTCCCAAGTACAACTGATAGTGTAGATAGCATCTTTGAGGTTATATTTCTTCTGAAATTCCAGAATTGTCCATGTCAAAATTAGTCATTTTCTGCACGAAGTGGCGCCTGTAAAACATTTGTATGTTCTGCATCACCCTCTGATCCATTGATTGGATCAGACTTGTGACGGTAGCTGGAAGATAACAAATGAAAATGTTGCCATTAACTAGTTCTTCAGCAGGAGGATGTGCCCGACAGTTATCCAAGAGCAACAAAACTTTACTGTTCTCTGGTAATCCTTTCTTTTGTAAATTTTCTTTAACACTAGGGACACACGAATAATGAAACCACTTGGTAAAGATTCTTGCATCCATCCAACTGTTAATCTGTGCATGATAATGTACGGGAAGGTTACTTATGCCTTTAAAGCACCTTGGTTTAGCAAATTTGCCAACCACACGCAACTTTACCTTATGATTTCCTGATGCATTTGCACAAACGAGCACAGTTACATGCTCTTTATTTTGCTTAAACCCATGACCTACCTTCTCATTATCACCAGACAAAGTAGAATTAGGCAGACACTTCCACATTAGTCCTGTCTCATCTGCATTATAAATCTGTTCTGGGGTCAAGTCATTTTTTCCCACTATTTCACTAAATACCTCATGAAATTAAGCTGCAGCCTGAAAATCAGCTGACTTCTGCTTCCCTGACAAATCCAGCTTACGGATGCTGTGACGAACCTTGAATCGAGTAAACCAGCCACTTGAAAATGAACACTTACCTTCAATTTTCATTTTCTCATGAAATTCTTTCGCTTTTTCTTGCAACATGGGTCCAGAAATGTCAGTGTATGAAGAGTATGACGCTTCTCTACACTGTTGTCACTCTCCGACTTGGCATAAAACTCCTTTATTTTCTGAGACTGAGCCTTAATGTCATAGATCGTTCACGAGCCAACATTAAATTCTTCCATGAGCACTGCACGACTTTCACCTTTCTCAAGCCTCTTGCATATTTCCATCTTCTGCTTGAGGGTAAGCACTACACATTTACGCTTACTTGCTACCTGTTTCGGCATAGGGGTTGAAAGAGAACACAGAATTTGAATAACAATAAATCAACCGGTATATTTACCGATTGAAAGACAAACATGTGATGATCGACGGGCGTGCACGTACTCACAGCGAAAGCAGCGTGCCAAGTTTGAATCATTTTATCTAGAAATTAACATGTATCATTTTAATTTTTCAACTACCTACTATTTCCAAGATTTTTTGCCGGTTGCTTGAATTCCAGTTAAAGGAGAGACTACTGTATATATATTTTAAGAAGTGTGATATTTTTTTATTAAAGTTTAGTTCAAAGAAGTATATGTATTTAATGTATATTTTATATGTGAATTTTTTTTATAAATAAAAAAAAAATAATTTAAAAAAAGTGTGTATATTGTTTCTAGGAGGTTGTAAAATTCTTCCCCCCCCCAGATGTCCCACATATATATATAAATTCCAAATTTGTTCTTTTACAGTAAAAGGAATAGAAAAGATTCCTGTAGGTGAAACTCCCAGTCAAATCAAGGTTAGTGAAATCAGTTAAATTGTGTCACACAGCGGCAAAACTAAAAAAAAAACTAAGAGTTACTAAAAACACAGAGGCACACATTTGCTCGTTTATACACTAATGCTAGGAGTATAGTAAATAAATTTAAAGAGTCTAATGTATTGATTAAGTCATCAAATGATTATTGGGCACACAGAAAGGATCAATAAGACTGGAGGGGGGTAGGTGGGGTTTTAGTTAAGTATAAAAACTAAAACTATCCTGCCCCCCCTTCCCCTGTCTTGTCAGTCCTTTCTGTATGCCCAATAATCATCATATTCAAATTCTGTTTCCTGAATATCTATCATCATTACTATTCCTTCCAGCATGTTGGGTAAAGAAAGCATTGGGAAAAGAAAAATGACAGCCATCTTTTTTCAATTTAAATTTATTCTCCCTGCAGGGGAATAAATGCAAACTAGAAGTATCCACATTTGTAATCATTAAAAGAGTAATCAGTTGTTAGATTAAATTTCCACCTAGTGTTCTTGGAGGCAGGTAGTTTGAATAAATTTAAGGAAGGTTTGAAGAAAGTATTGGAAGGAATGCAGGTCTCCATTATATATTGGATGAGGAAATTTTTTAAAAATTATATATTATTTTTAAGAAATGAATGAAATAACACATGTAATGGTACTACTTGCTTTTCATGTTTCTCAACTCATGAAAAAAAAAAAAATTTTTTTTTTTGTGTTCAGTGTGAATCACTAAAACTCTGATATTTATTGGGCTTATTGCCTTTTCCCTACCTGAGTACTATGTTTATGTCATTACTGACACCTCTTACCCATTTTAGATGAAAGCTCTCCCACACGTTTTCTAATTTGTATATAGGTCAGAATTATTTCATAAGTAGAAGAACTTGTATGTCACACCCACCCTTGTTTCATCTTTGTTAGGGTGAATGAACACTTTACATTTGGATTTTGCTACCATTAACCCTTAACCAGATGCAAATTTTTTAAACATACCTACAAATATAAGGGCTCAGACTCTAAGTGCTGTAAAAAATCAATAATGACTATATAACTGTTGCAAAAAGAGTTTGAATGGTACAGTAATATTTAGGCAATATTATTATGTGTTAATCAAATAAAAACTGAAGAAAAACATTTAACTTAATATTTAAAAATATATTATTTCAAATTAAATATACCTTAAAATGAAGAAAAAAGTTACTTCTTGTAAAAACAGTTACTTTACATTTCAGGTGTTTTTTAAATCAATTGAAAATTTTCTTTTTCTGGGATTAACTGAAGCAAAAAGTAAAAAACTAATTACCTTTTAACCAATTAATTACTAATACAGTAACTAAAAATATGTAAAAGTAATTGTTTACCCTTCACCACACATACCTTCTAACCTAACTCCATATTTTGCAATAGTTTATAAAAGTTTACAGTGTGTGAAAATGCAACATTGCAATAGTTTATAATAGTTTACAGTGTGTGAAAAATGCAAGCTCTCTGATTTAATAAATTAATTTAATAAATTAATAAATTTTTAAGCTCTCTGATTTAATAAATTAAACAATCATTATATCAATCCTTTTGGAAGGTAATATGTTATTACTCATTTCTTTCTGGATTTTAATGATAATTCAAATACAATGCCTTCAGCCAGTGGGTGGTTGATTGTTGGAACAGACTTCCACCCGTTGTTGTGGAAGTGGATGGGTGAATTTTTTTTTTTTTTTGCTGATACTATATAAGCTTGCTTTCTTGCATCATTTGCCATTACTACTACTATTATGTACAGGCACTCCCGACTTATGTAATTCAACTTTACATAAGTTTTTGCTGGCTAGTGCAAACAGAAAAAAAATATGGAAAAAACATATTTAGCATCCAGCAGGAATAAATGGAGGTATTGTGAAAATAAAAATATTGTAATGTGAACCCAAAAACACTGTTTTTTTTTTTTTTTTTTTTTTTTTGGTCATTCGTTCCAAGACCTCAGAAGTTGAAATTTTTGCTATATAACTAAGCTATTCAAACTCTCTAAAAGGTAATTTTTATAATGGAAATTGCATTAGTTTTATATATGAGCTGTTCAGAGGTAAAGTGGTATAAGTCAAGTCAAGAAAAATCCATTTTTGAATTATACCATATTTTGATACTACTAGATGAAATGTGTTCACAGGCAAAGTGGTATAAGTCTAACTTTTACATTGACTGTGTGGCAGCAACACTTGTCAAAGAGCCTGTCATAAGAGCTTGTCATAAGCTGAAATGCAAAACTCTTTTTCCTGTGAAATTAAGAGAAAGTGACTTATACCACTTTAACTCTGAACAGCTCATATATTTATGTCAAAATAAGCACAACACAAAAATCATTTTTAACTAAAGGATGCAAAAACCAAACATGGGGGGGCAACACATTTACAAACGTTACTATTGGCTGAGAGGAAAGGCTACGCAGTCCAGCCAGAGAATGCATTACACTTTCATTGTTATCATATATTCCATTATAAAAATCAATTTTGAATGCCTTTGTGATATTTTTCTAAAGTACATTTCTGGAGGTCACAACCATAAAACAATAAAAACAAATTGCACTTTCCTATTTATTGGGCTTCTCCGTTAGTGCAATCTATTATAAACAGGTAATAAACTCTATCTTATTGCACTGCGATAATACTGATAACTGGAATTGTGTGGGTTTTTACGCTGTTATGATGAAATGTGTCTCCCCTTCACGGAAATCTTCAATCATATAAAAAACATAAATTTTCAGAATCTTCTCTTCATTCCGATTTATTTATTACAATGATGAAGGAAAAGACCAACAGAGAGGAAACTAAACTGATTTAGAAATGAAGATGAAAATGATTAAGAAGTAACAAGCAGGACAAAGTTTTTCAACCCCAGGGTCCTGAGATGGATATCATCATTCTTCCCTTTCTTAATGATTTCCCTTCTACTCTCTCTCTCAGGATAATTCAGAATTTTTTTTTTTTTTTTTTGGCTGGTGCAGCCTAAGCCTCAGGCTTCCTTGCACCACATGGCTAACAATATTATTAATAATAATAATAATAAATAATAATCTATTGCACGGGAATTAGGTCTCGCTGCTTCAATAGTAAATACTATTTTAAAGGACAGTGCATGTATAAAAGAACATGTTAAAGAATAAATGCATTTAAGATCAACAGTAATCACAAAACAATGTTCAGGTGCTGTATCAAAGATGGACAATTATATTCAGAAGCAAGTACACCTGAGTCTAATGACCATTCAAGAAAAAGCAACAAGTATTTATGAAGATATTAAGGACAAGTACAGCAAACCCCAAGCCAAGTTCGTGGCAAGCAAAGGGTGATTTAATAAGTTCATGCATCGCACTGATTTCCACAATGTTAAAGTAAAATTTTTGTAATTGCACACTTTTGTAATTTTGTACATGTTTGAAATTTTTCCTATCTATGAGATAAAAAAAATTGAATAAATAATTCTATTTACATGTTCGTCCAACATTTCTTTTTTGCTTCAATCAAATTCAGTGTGAATAGTTGTGAGTGGTGCATAAACCTTTAGGGAAATTCAGACAAGTAAAATTCGAAATGGGAGTAGGAGTGTGCTATAGGTCTAATGATTGTGATGAACATAACAAATAGCTGTACAGAAAAAGAGTGTGGATTGGTAAATCAGACTATTTTATATTGGAGGAGTTAAACTTTCCAGATGCTGGCTGGAAATTGTGGTTTGGCCACTCACAGAGTAGCAGAAATTTTCTGGATTAATTTGATAATTGTTTTCTACAACAGTATTAGAAATAAAACAATACTCTCTATCTGATTATCAGAAGTGACTGATAGTGCATTAAGAATATACAGATAAAGGAAACACTAGGTGGCAGTGATCATAATATGATCACTGCCACCTAGATAAATGAAGTGGAATATACTTAAAGATATAACTACTGTCAAGGGTAAGGGAGATGGTATTTTGCTTTTGAATAGGCAACTATAATGATCTTAAACAGTTTTAAATTCCTTTTATTGGGTCCAACTGATGATGTTATCGATGGCGAATTCTTATACCAAATGAGGGTATAGTTTGAGGTGTAGACCTAAATGGATGTCCGATGAATTGATGAGCCTAGTGGCAGAGAATAAAAATGTGTGTGACGATTCTGGATTAGAAGGAGACATGGAATTCTACAGGAAGCACAAAGCAGTCTGCAATCAGGTCACTAAAGGGATTAGGAAAGCTAAGCTAGATGAGAAGTCCTTGGAGAAGAATGCATAGGCAAAGAATTCTTTGCTTATGTTAACACTCGAAAGAAAGGGATGAACAACACTCGCCCAACAGACTTGTATGGCATATTTGTCAATTATTCCGTTCAGGGTGCTGACAAACTAAATAAATATTTTGCATCTAGATTGTATACATTTAAATAAAACATTTAAGGGATGCAAACACCCAAAGTACACAGAATTATAACTGGGAACTAAAAGATTTTGTTGTACCTGAAAAGAAAGTGTAAGATCAATTGCTGAAGCTAACAGTAAATACAAGTACTCAGGGTTGGTGAGATCTATTCAGTTGTTATTGTTGTTGGAGTGGAGGTTTATTGGCATAAAAATGTGCCTTATAGGAAGGGCAGAATGGCAGTGTAATCCAACAGAATTTTACTAACCATTTATTGACTGAGAAAAAAAAAACATAGTAAAGATCTAATTTTTTTCAACAGTGGAGTTGAAAAAAAAATTGTCTGTACAGATTATGGTCTGCAAACAGTAAAAATCTTGAAGGTAGGTGAAGACCATCTTAATTGCATACAGTTTGGTAGTGTGCACATTCTAGTGGTTGCAAGACAGATTGTAGAGGTGGAATAACCACTGCAGCTCTCACAGATCTAGTGAGGGATATTAGATGTGATTACATGAAATCTCATCAGAAATATGAAAGAGATAGCTTGGTACTGACATGTGTAGCTGAGATCTGAGGAAAGAATTCTGCTAGAGCACTTGCTATTTTTATTGAATAGTAAAAGCCCCGTCCATTCCAACTTAAGATCAGAGTCAATGGCAGAAATTTACCATTTGGTTTCTTTTTGATTGTATTCCAAATTATACTGCTATTTGTGTTCTTTGTAATAGCAGAAGCGATCTAAGTGTCTTTTCTTCTTATATGGTGCACTTTTGCTTTAAGTTTTTTAAAAATTAATAAGGGTTTTTTTTCAGTCTTGGGGTATTTCTGGAACAGGTTCCATGCTTCATTCCACTAATGCTCCAAAATTTCCAATGTTCCAGTTTACTTAGAAAATTCCATTTCTTGCAGGTTTCTCTCTCTCTCTCTCTGGTCTATTAGTTGTTTGAAGTTTGCAAAGCAGTGGATAGTGATCACCAGTGCTTTTTTTTGGGATGGTATGGCGTACCGGCACCTTTATTAACAGTGACGTGTGATGCAGTGCACTTTGAAATTTTTTTCACGTTTACCTACTATTCAAATAAACTTAAAATTATTTAACTAAATTTGCATTTTTTACTGTCTGTTTTTAAGATATTTTCTATATGAAACTGTATAACCATTTTTATAATTCTAAATTACTCAGTTAGACCTCTGTTTAACGAAGTCCTTTTATAGTGAATTATTTTGAATTCCCCTTGAAAGTTACAATTAAAATAGTTTCCGTTGAGCAAAGAAAATTTTCATATAGCGAACGGATTAGGAGAGAATTAACTCGGTATGCACTGTTCGCATTTCTGGCTTTCAGGCAATTAGTCCTTCTGTGAGAATTAAGAGAGCTAAAGCATTCTACAACTTGGTAAAACCTATCCGACCACCAGTCCCACATACGGAGGAGCCGCGCTAGTCAAGAGTGAGCAGATCAAGGTGTATTCCCAATGGACTCTGGCCCACCTTCTACTGCGGTGGTGTCCAACCTTTTCCCATACAGGGGCCATATTCAAAAAAATTCAAAGTTAGATTTCTTTAGTGTGTTACATTCTCCATATCTTGTTGCATGCAAAAGTAAAATCGAAAATTTTATTAAGTACAATACACAATTACATTTACTGAACAAAACATTTAATGAGAAATTCTTTTTTGAAAATTAACTACATTTAAAATGCTGTTTTAGTTCACTTTCCTTGCAGGCTTTAGGTTGGACACCTTTGTGAATCAACTGTAAGCGCCCCATTCGAGAATTAGAAAAGTGATTTTCTTTTACCCCAACAAATAATCATCTGTTGTTTCGTGGAAGTGCATTATTCATATTTTTCCGTAAATTTTCCCTATCTCTGTTTACATGGTCACAGTACCTGAATATCCAAATAACACCAACATTTTGGACAGTTTCAAAAAAAAAAAAAAAAAAAGAAAAAATTCATATTTAAGAACTAGTGACAATACCGATGACGAGAGAAGGAAAACGAGGACAACGAAGGTATTAATCCTTTTAAACATGAATTGTTGGCATTTGGTGAAATTGAAGTTAGAAAATTGTCAATTAGGTTACAGTTAAATGAAAGAGATGCAATTCGTGGATACCTAATTGATAAAAAGGTTCAAAAGAATTGAAGCATTTGATGAATGATCCGAGTACAATACCAATTTCATCGTGTGAATGTGAATTTTTACAAATGAATCTGATCACCAGCCCAACCAGTGTTTCGTTGATGACAAAAAACAGTTTCTTCTCTACTGTTTCTTAAAATTGATTCATCATGATAGATGTCAACATCTATATCAATAGTCACCACGCCAGGCTGAAATTACTTTAATGAGGCTGATGATTTCGATTTTGTTTCATCTGCTGTAGTATGAGAATGTGGAACTGTAATTGGAGTACTGTTGACATAATCTGTGATAAGGTGCTCCTTAGATAACTGCTGTGAGTAAAATTCTAGCACAATCTGCGACTGAAGTAGTTCGAAGTACTGAGACTGCTGTTGAATGGTATATCTGTTATCTGTATTGCTACTATATAGGTTTGTTTCTGTGTATCAAGCATTAGATGCTTCTGCCTCTTTGCTTTGGTGACTTTTTGCTCTACTTTATACTTCTGAATCTCTTTCCCTGTTTTCCAAAGTTCATATGAGTTGCTGTTATGGTAAACATTATCAGGTTGACCATTACAATTTGGAGAATGTGATGTTTCTACAACACAATACTTTTGTGAGTGGCCCTTGGACTGCAGTTAGAACCACTGTATCTCCTTGACATATTTTTTGGGAATGGCCTCATTTTTGTCATTTGTAACATCTGATTGGGTTAAGAATAGAAGATCGCACCAAGCAATTAAGATAACCAGCTTTCGCACTGGCTGGTAAAATTGGTGTGCCAAAAGAAGGGATTATATTCCAAGTGGGAATAGGTTTAGCATATTTCTTGATATTATTCCTTTGGCCTGATGACTTTGATCATGCAACTCTTGGACCAGTTCATATTCTGAGACATTCTTCAGGACCAACTTTGTAATGATCCCCCATTTGGAAGTGTTTAGCACTGCATGTAGGTTAACTTTTACAGGTATACTGCCAAAGGTTAAGAAGGTTCTCAGACTGCATATGATTTGCAGTTTTAATAACTTGGTCAACAGATCCATTTTGGATGAATATGCTGTATTTTCCAAGGATTTCTGTATAAGAATTGGAAACAAAGTACTTACAGATTTATTTGAGAGAAATAAATCCATGAGTACAAGAGAAGATGGATTACTGTTGTGGTATGTCTCTTTCTGAGAGTAACCACTCAGATTGTGATCATACCCTGACAGAAGTGATACAACATAACACATGGTATCAGTTCTGTCAGAGTATGATGAGCACCTTGGTTTAAGTGGAGGCTAAGTGTATTGATCCATCTTTGCTCCTTTTAGCCCTAGAGCAGGGGGTCAGCAACCTTTCTTGAGTGAAGAGCTGCACCTCATCTGAAGCTGGGAGGAGGGGGGGGGAGTTTTTTTAAGAAATGGAATAGAGTGGGAAGGTGTTTTATTAAAATATATATTTTTAAATATTTATTAATACTGGAAAAATGTAACAAACATCCAATTATGTACAAATTAATGTGACTTTTGCTGGTTAACTTCTTGAGTGAGTTTCTCAGCAACAGGCGAGTATGCTGTAATTTTCATCTTAAAACATGCTGAGAGACTCTTGTTGTTCAGATGGTTTCTTGATTTATTTTTAGTTCATGTTCGAAAATATTTGCCTGCTGAAATTCGTTGAACTAAAAACTGAGAAGTCTAAATGAAAATATATTAAAATTTATATACGTGTCCAGTAAGCTACTCCACGCATCGAACACAATTTGGTTTTGCTTTTTCAACTCGTCTATTGGCATTCATTTGTGTAGAATTGCAAGGGCAGCCCTTTTGCCTCTCCAAATCCTCAATTTCAGTTTTATGGCATTTAGTCTTGCACTCCACATGTCCTTGAATTTTAATTCCTCTAACTCCATTTCAAATTGTGCTTCATGTGGGCTAAAAGTTAAAGAGCTGCAGTTACATGCTCAAAGAGCTGCATGCGACTTGCGAGCAGCAGGTTGCTGACCACTAAGGTGCCTATGTAGCCAGGTGGGCAGGAGCAGCAGTGCGTAGCACACGCTTCTTGATTAGACCAGGGTTCGAGCCGTGACCACCAAATACAGAGGATGCGAAAAGGTCAGGGAATGACCACCGCATATCCCCGAAGCAATATGACCTTTGTTGCTAATGCTCCTAAAAACCAAACAATGAATGAATTTCATTGGATGTTTCAGAGTCGACCACTGCCCTAGAGAATAGCTTTTACTCCAGGTTACAGGCCCCAGCATGAGGAAAAAGGAGCTGTGCCATTAGTGACCAAACAGTTGATAAGGTTAGAGTTAATAAATATATAACTATAAAAAATTTTTTAGCCAGTGGAAATGAAGATAGAGGGCAAACTTATAGACTACAGCCACTGATAGAAAGCATCCGATGACCATAATTGTATTATGCATAGATAAAAGTTGCCGAGAAGAGAAAATATAAGAAAAAGGAAAATGGGAAACGATAAAATGGAAAGATAAAAGGAGGTAACAGTCATCCCTCGATTTGCATGGTTTCGGCATTGCACGGTCAGGTATTTACTACCAAAATTTTAGATTGCATGGAGAATTTCGCTACCAGCCCGATTTTTCATTCCCTCAAAAATAAGAACAAAGAGCAGATTTTGAAAATTTATTTGTTTTTTACATGATTGAAGATTTCATTGAAGGTGAAACATTTCACCATAATAACATAAAATCCACCAGAATTCCAGCTGTTGGTATTATTGCAAATGCAATAAGATTGAGTTTACTACCCGTTTATAATTAGATTGCACTAACAGAAAAGCCCAATAAACCGGAAAGAGCAAATTATTTTTATTGGTTTATGGTCATGACTTCCATAAACGTGCTTCTGAACAATATCACAAAGGTGTTCAAAACTGATTCTTATAACCAAACATAGCAATAAAAGGTGGTGTGTTTGTCCGGTTATTTTTGAAACAACTTCCTCATTCGAGACCTCCTTCATCAGTTATACAACGTTAGCTGTTCGACAGAATCTTTTCTGCTTTGCACAATGTAAAGTGTTTTAATCGGTAAGTATTGCTTTTGCTGATTTAATATTTCTTGTTTATATAAAGTGTGTGTTTAATTGGTGCCTAAAATGAAGAAAGGAACAAGAAAAAATATTTTAAATTTAGAGGAAAAATAAAAATTGTTAAGGAGTCGGAAAATGGCAAAAAGGTTATGAGACTGACCAAAAATACAGTATAAATGAACCTAGCATTCGATGAATTAGGAAAAATGCTGAGAAAATTAAAAGTTCAGTTATCTGTTCCACATCATTGGCTGCAAAAAAGCACTACAAAAGTGAGAAATCCGTTAACAGAAAAAACGGAAAAATTACTTTCTTTCTGGTTAGAAAATCTTAATCAAAAGAGGATGCCTCTTAGTTCAGATATTATTCGTGCCAAAGCTCTGCAAATTTTTAATTGCTTACAAGAAGAAGAATCTGGTCCATCCAATGTAGATGTCTTTCAGGCCAGTAAAGGTGGTTTGAAAATTTTAAAAAGCATCAGTCTTCACAATCTAAAATTAACGGGTGAAGCAGCCAGTGAAGATATGGAAGCCGTTTCTTTGTATCCAAAAACTCTAAAAGATGTTATTGTGACTGAGGGCTATCTAGCAAATCAAATGTTTAATGTTGATGAGACTGGCTTCTTTTGGAAGCGTATGCCAAGCCGAACATTCATTTCAAAAGAAGAGAAAACCGCCCCCAGGCTTCAAAGCTGCAAAAGATAGGTTAACATTTTTGTTAGGTGGCAATGCAGAAGGTGATTTTAAGTGTAATTCTCTTCTAATTTATACCTCAGAAAATCCTCGTAATTTTAAATGAATATCAAAAATGTCCTTACCAGTTCATTGGAATTCAAGCAAAAAAGCCTGGATGAAAGCTATAATCTTCAAGGATTGGTTTTTAAATTGCTTTTGCATCGAAACAAAAAGATATTGCCTGAAGAACACAAATTCAAAATCTTGCTCATTCTTGACAATGCCCAGTCATCCTGCCCATTTTTCTGATCTACACCCAAATGCGAAAGTTAGCTTTCTTCCAGGAAATACAATTCAGCCAATGGACCAAGGTGTTATAGCTTCCTTTAAACTTTATTACCTAAGAAGATATTTTTTACAATTGGTAGAAGCTACTGATGGAATAGGCAGTCTTTCAATATGAGATTATTGGCAGAATTATAACATTCTTGATGCTGTAAAAAATATTGAATTTGCGTGGGGTGAAGTTAAGAACTCAACAATGAATGCAGGGCGGAAAAAGCCGTGACCACAAAGCTCCAGTAGAAAAGCCATGGTCAAAATGCCGGAGGTAGTCGATTTTGTGAAAAAATGATTAAGGGAGAGGGATTTGAAGAACTGGAACCAGCAGATATCGCAGAAATCCTTGAATCTCATAGAGAACAATTATCAGTGTACGATAATTGTTTGCAATTTGAAGAAGAAGATAACAAAAATGATAAAAATGTTGTTGTTATATGGTTTTTAGAAGCATTAGCAACTAAGGCCATATTGCTCCGGGGATATGCGGCGGTCATTCCCTGACCTTCCTGCATCCTCTGTATTTGGTGGTCATGGGCTCGAACCCCGGTCTAATCAAGAAGCGTGTGCTATGCACTGCTGCTCCTGCCCACCTGGCTCCCGAGGTGCCCTGATAAACATGAGGAAGATAACAAAAATAATAAAAACGAAGATGCACACAGAAATTTGACCGCAAAGAGACTAGCTGAGTTTTTAAGACTTGCAAATCAGCTTAGCCAAGAAGCTCTGGATATAGATCCTAATTTGGAGAGGAGTTTAAATTTTCGATGAAGAAATTTATAGAGGAAAAAAGCATACTTCTGAGCAAACAATTTTAACTAATTTTTTTCAAAAAGTGTTTGATACTGTTGCAAGTTTATCAAAGGAAAACAGCAAAGAAGAAGAAATTAATTTAGATTAAAATTCTAGAGGTAAGTATTAGCAAGATTAATTTTACGGACTTGCTTGTAATTTTTTTCTTACCGAATGAAGACAATTTTTTTCAATTTAATTTTCTTGTGCATTTTTCTTGTGTACAGGTACGGAACCCTCATTATGTCATAAAAATTATGTTTCACATTGCGGGATTTGGACTGCGTAAGGTTTTCCTGGATCACAATCCCAGCACAAATTAGGGGATGACTGCAGTATAGTTACAAACTGAAAAAGTAAAAAGCATAATACTTTTTCAATTTGTACATATATATCAATATACTTACACACACGCACATATACAGGCAACCCCCGTAACACAGTACTTCTACAACACGGTTTCGGTCTAACGCGATTGATAAATTGCAGCAATCCTTGCACAACATGTTACTTATATAATATGGTTTCACTAACACGGTTAGAGAAATTCAGTAAACCTCACATAACTGTATTTTTGAGCTTTTGTGTAGGGAAAACCCTGCTATTATGTTGGATGTAATTTCTCAATGTTTCCACTCATTTTGAATCCCCACTGTTGATTCGCTAGTAAAAAAAAAAAAAAAAATCATAAATCCCAGTATTTTATTTTTTTGGGAAATTCCCGTGTTACAATCTGTGCTATTGAACTTGTACTTCTTGAAAAAACAAGATTTCAAAGTTTTATTACTATTGGATAGCAGCACACCAGGCCATCCATAAGATTTAAGCCATCCAAACATTGAAGTTATGTGCCTAAAATTGTTACAATGGATTTTGGAAAAAATTGATTCCGAATCTATTGAAGTAATGGAGGCATGGAAACATTTTAATTGTGGATGTATCAGAATCATAGCTTCATCACTGAAAGAAGTAAAACAGTCAACATTAAATGCATGTGGAAAAACGTATGGCCAGAGTCAGTTCATTCAGGAAATATGATCGAACGGCAGAAAATGGAATCGGTACGATAGTAGAAGTAGCTATGTTGGTAGGAGGGGAAGGTTTTGATGATATGAGCACAGAAGCCCTCGTGGGGAGCACAGTTGATATAATCACCCTGCAAGCACTGGCCTCAAAAGACTACAGTTCATCTGGCTCGGGCAGCATGGTTTTTCTCCCAGAAACTCGGGTATTTCATCCAGCAAAATAGAAAATCGACCTCAGGACACGCAATATATAGAAAATTTACAGAGAGTAACATGGCCTTAGTCGCAGATGCTCCTAAAAAAAAATAAATAAATAAAAAAATAATAATAAAAAAAATATGATTACTGAAGACATTCAAGAATAACTGGTAGAAAAAGAAACCGCGTAGTGGATTTAGTGTGAGTGGCATCAGAGATAAAATCAAATCAATTCAGATGTTATCGCAGATGAAAATTCTAAACTTGAAAATTTTACACTAAAAAGCATAAGGGAAGGCATAAAGTTAGCTGAGCAATTAGAATCTTATTTTTTGAATACAGATTCTTGAATGAAAGAAGCCCAAAGTTTAAAAAGGAGCTTCAAAAATGCTTAGTTCCATATGATGAAATTCATAAAGATTTATCAAGCAAAAGGAAACAAACCTAGATTACTGATTTTTTAAAGAGAGCAGAAGATACAAGAAATCTAGAATGGTGTATTTTTGTTAGCTTTTGGAAAGTTACCCCGTTTTTGTACTTTTTTTTAGTCATGTATACACAGTTTTGCGAAACACAACATTTTACAGGAACCTAATAACCAAGTTAAACAAGGGTTACCTGTACACACACACACACACACACACACACACACACACACACAAAATGTAATTTAAAGTTACAGTTGATGGAAAAAAAATAAATAATAAATAAATAAGCAAGGTATGACAAATGTACCAAAACAGGCACAGCAGCAGCAGTAAAGGATGCAAAAGAATATAAGCATGTAAAAATAGATAAGTCTGATAAATTATGCACAAATGGAGGTTAAATTACACAATTTAACTGCCAATGACTAGAAGGGCAAGGATAGTAAAAAAAAAAGACGTATTGTAGATTTGAAAGAGGCAAAAGAATGTTAATATCCTAAAAGTTATGATGAATTAAGAAAATTATAGGCTGAACTGCAAAACCAATTTGGAGGCGAAGGAACTGTAAAGTAAAATACAACGGATCCTGGTTATTTGGGCCACCGGTTAATCGGGGCATCCGTTTATTTGGGACAAATCTTAAAGAACAGAACCCAATCGAGAAAATAGCCAGGGTTTACTTCACTTAATTGGGACAACATGCCATTTAATCGGGGCAGGAGACTGCAGCACTTGAGATTATCCTACGATTGTCTCCGACCATGCCACGTGGTTCGGTCGGATTTCTGGAGGTCACAACCATAAAACAATTAGCAGTCCCCTATTTATTGGGCTTTTCTGTTAGAGCTTCAATCATATATCCCCAGGGAAATATGGTCTTAGTTGCTAATGCTCCTAAAAACCAAATAACAACCACAATAGTATGTACATATTACAGTATGTATTAATTAAGCTATGCATGTAAGCATAAATTTCTTTTTATTTTGCTAAACTGTGGAAAATATTCTTCGGAATTTCACACATCATTAATTTTTTTGATTGGTAGCGTAATAAAGTGTAAATTTGTACTTAATACAGTATATCTTTACTTTTATAGCCAGTGGATAATATTCCTCCTATTTTTGCTAATTAGAAATGTTGTTTAATAGAATTAAACTTTAATTCACAAATGTGAACACAATGACTGGCGCTTATTACATATCGTAAAGCGAACGGCACTTTACTATGGTGAGTCCATCGTAACGTGATTTGATCGTACAGAAAATCAATCGTAAAGCTGTATTTTTAACTATTTACGTGAAACTTCACATAATTGGGGCAGCTACTTACTCGGGCCAAAAGTGTTTTAAGGAAATTAAGTGTTTTAGGAAAAATATGTAGATTTTTGAGTAAATTTGGAAAAATATTTTAGTGTTGGAATTTTGTGGAAAATGAGAAGAATTAAAATAAATAGGAACAAGCATATGCTATAGGGAGAGGTATTAAATTGAGGATGGGGAAGGGATAAAGGTGAGGTTAAATAAAGATGAAAATAGCGATAGAAGATACAGGAACTCAACTCCACGACTTAAACAATACTCATCTTATACAAATTTGAGTTTACAGAAGTTTTTTTCTGGCCAGAGTAAACGATGGAAAAAAATATGAAAAATTATTTTGCATCTGTAAGGACAAATGGAGGCATTGTGAAAATATTGTAATGTGAACCCAATAAGTTTTTTTTTTTTTTTTTTGGTAATTCATTCCAAGTCCTTGGAAGTTAAAAAGTTCATTATATTACTAAGCTATTTATCTCTCTAAAAGGTCATATTTATATTGGAAATTGCACTAACTTTCGTCATTATCACTATGTTTCTGTTATAAGAATCAACACCTTTGTGATAATTTCCTAAACACCTTTGAACACCTTTGTCATATTTTCCTAAAGCAAATTTCTGGAGGTCACGACCATAAAACAATAAAAACAATTTGCACTTTCCACTTTACTGGGTTTTTCTGTTAGCGCATTTAATTATAAACGGGTAGCAAACTCGATCTTATTGCATTTGCGATAATACCGATAACTGCAATTGTGAGTTTTTTCGTTATTATGATGAAATGCGTTCCCCTTCACTGAAATCTTCAATCATATAAAAAAAAATTTCAGAAACTTCTCTTCATTCGTAATTACGTATTACAAAGATGAAGGGAAACTTAATGAAAGTGCAAGTGGTGGTAGTGCCAGGAAATGAAACAAAGGTGGTTTAGAAATGAAGATGAAAATGATTAAGAAGTATGAAGCAGAACAAAGTTTCTCATCTAATGCAAGTGAATTAGGTCTCGCTGCTTCAACAGTGAATACTATTTTAAAGGACAGTGCGTGTAAAAAGGAACATGTCAATGGATCAACGCGCTTAAGATCAACAATGATCACAGAACAGCGTTCAGGTGCTATATTGAAGATGGAACAGTTGTTAATAATACGGATGGAAAATCAGAATCAGAAGTGAGTGCCCCTGACTCTAATAACCATCGAAGTAAAAGCAACCTGTATTTATGAAGATATTAAGGTTAAGTATGGTGAACCCCAAACCAAGTCCATGGCAAGCAACAGGTGGTTTAATAGGTTCAAGCATTGTGCTGGTTTCCACAATGTTAAAGTATGTGGTAAAGTCGCCAGTGCCGATTCTGCAGCTGCAGAGAAATTTTGTGGTTGTGGAAAAAATTATTGATGAAGGCGGCTATTCAATGCAGCAAATTTTTAATGTTGAAGAGCCTGCTCTGTATTGGAAAAAAATGCCGGATTGAACATACACTGCCAATGAGGAAAAGACAGTGCCAGATTTCAAGTCTTCAAAACATAGGGCCACACTCTTGCTTGGGGCTAATGCAGCAGGAAATTACAATTATAACCACTGGTTGTGTACCATTCTGGAAATCCATGTGCATTTAAGGGCATCGATAAAGCCACCCTACCTATGCTTTTCCAATCGACCCAGAGAGAATGGATAACAATATCTCTCTGAGGATTGGTTTAAATGTTGCTTCATTCCAGAGGTTGTTATTGTTGTGGTTTTTTTTTTTTTTTATGAGCATTAGCAACTAAGGCCATATTGCTCCAGGGATATGCGGTGGTCATTCCCTGACTTTTCCACATCCTCCATATTTGGTGGTTACGGGCTCGAATCCCAGTCTAATCAAGAAGCGTGTGTTACGCACTGCTGCTCCTGCCCACCTAGCTACAGCGGCACCATTCCAGAAGTTGAAAAATATTGAAACCTAGCTACAGAGGCACCATTCCAGAAGTTGAAAAATATTGAAAAAAACAACGTTCCTTTCAAGATTTTGCTTCTATTAGATAATGCTCCTGGACATCCTACGCATCTAGATAATTTCAATTCGAATGTGAGAGTCATATTTATACCGACAAACATGACTTCACTGAAGATGTTGTTATTTGGGTTTTAGGAGCATTAGCAACTAAGGCCATATTGCTCCGGGGATATGTGGTCATTCCCTGACCTTTCTGCATCCTCCATATTTGGTGGTCATTCCCTGACCTTTCTGCATCCTCCATATTTGGTGGTCACGGGCATGAACCCCGGTCTAATCAAGAAGCTTGTGCTAAGCACTGCTGCTCCTGCCCACCTGGCTACGGAGGCACCTACGAAACATGTATTAAGACTACAGATAAGATTGTAAAGGTTGCAGAGCTACTTCAGTTGGAGGTTGATGCCAAAGATGTGGAGGAGTTAATAGAGTAAGAATAGAAGGAATTATAACGGAGAACTTATTGACTTGCAGGCAGCAATACTGAAAGAAGAAAATGCTGACAGAGCTCAAGATGAGCATTCAAGATGCTTCAATACCAGAGAGATGGCAGTGGCATTTTGTGAAATTGCATCGGCAATGGAGAGGTTTGAGAAGATGGATACTGACAGCGAATGATTCTTAAAATAGAGGGTGAATGATATGCCTGCTTGCTACAAATAAAGTAGATTTCTACGATGAAAAGAAAAAAGCCACCGTCCAGTCATCCATTAATATGTTCTTTTGTAAGAGTCAGCAGCTGACCCCTTCGAAATCTCCACAGATTTTTTTTCCTGCGCATAAGATAAAAAATTGAATAAATAATTCTATTTATTGTATGTTCATTGAACATTTCTTTTTTGATTCAATCAATTCAGCTAGCACAGTTGCAAGTGCTGCGCAAGTATGGGATAAATTCTAACTTATGTAGCATTCCATGGTACGCAACCCTTACATACGTCGGGGTGTTCCTGTAGTGGTCTCAGACAATTTTTAAATTCTATACAATGGGATCAACCAATGATGTTACCAACAGCAAATTCTAAATGGGAAGCATTCAAGGAATTAATCTTGGAAGCTACTAGGCTTTTTGTCCCAACTAAGAAATACTGTTCAAGTTTTAGGCCTAAATGGATGGCATATGAACTACTGGTCCACTTGATATCAATGGTTCAATTTTTGGTGAAACTGCTTTGGTAGCTGACAAACTGAATGAGTATTTTGCATCTACATTCACACATGAGGATTCAATCAGGGAGAGGAAGGCAAGAAGTTTACCAAACTCTAGCAGGGAGCTAAATGATTTTATAATAACTAAGAACAGTTATTACAAGGGGTGGAGAAATTGTTGAAATTGAACATAAAAAGGGCACATGGGGTGGATGGGATCTATCTAGTTATATTAAAGGAGGGAGCAAAGGAAGTAATCAAACCCTTAACCATAATTATGAAAGCTTTCGTGGACTCAGGTCAGGTCCCCATGGACTGGAGATGTGCAAATGTCCCCACAATTCACAAGGGGGGGAATCAAAGGGTGACATGAGTAATTACAGACCTTTTAGTTTAACTTCTGTTCCGGAAAAATAATGGAGTCGCTGCAGGATCATCTAGACAAGACTTCAGTTATGCCTCGGACACGGTATGGAATTCTTAATGTGAAGTCTTGTCTGAAAAATCTGATTGGACACTATGATGTGGTCACAAAGGAACTGGATGCAAAAAATAATATTGATATCATATATTTCGATTTTAGAAAAGGTTTTGATACAGTTACACATGGAAGACTGCTGTACAAATTGGAGCAGTATGGCACAAGGGCAAGTCGCTGCAATGGATAAAAGGATGGCTGAGTGGGAGAAGGCAGGAGTGGTAATCATGGACACTGCTCTTCATGGACTAATGTTATTAGCGGACTGCCCCCAGAGTTCGGTGTTGGGCCCAGTGTTTTTTTTCTAAATTTATCAATGATATTGATGAAGGTATATCAGGGTTAATGTCTAATTTGATTTTATGATAACTGAGAACAGTTATTACAAGGGGTGGAGAGGACTCATTTTAGGAAGGATGTAGAGCTGCTGGAATGGGTACAGAGAAGGTAACGAGATTGGTGAGTGGAACAAAAGGTTGCTCTTACCAAGAGAAACTTAAGTTCTGCAGATTGCAGATGATACGAATGTTGGCAAGGTTGTTAATGACAGTATACTGCAGCAGGATCTAGAAAAGTTGAGCAGATGGGCTGAGAGGTGGCAATTGAGTTTAACACTGACAACTGCAAATTACTGCATATGGATAGAAGTAACCCCCAGAAAAAAGTACCAACTGTGTTGTGCTACACACTCAAGGTAGTAGAGAATGAAAAAGGCTTGGGGGTAATTGTGCAGTCAGACATTAAGTTTTCTGAACAGTGCAGACAGGCTGCCAGAGCAAGTCATGGGGTCTTGTCAATGATATACAGGAATTTTGCTAGTAGGGATAAGGAGATGTTATTCCTTTATATAAGGCAATGGTCAGGATACACCTTCAGTACTGTGTACAGGTTTGGAGGACTCATTTTAGGAAGGATGTAGAGCTGCTGGAATGGGTACAGAGAAGGTAACGAGATTGGTGAGTGGAACAAAAGGTTGCTCTTATCAAGAGAAACTTAAGTTCTGCAGATTGCAGTGTCTGGAGAGTAGGAACCTATGGGGTCATCTAACTGAAGTATATAAGGCTTTAAATGGTTTGAGCAAGCTGAATACTGATCGGGTTCTTCTTTCTCAGATTACTCACCTGAAGGGACATAAATTCAAATTGAGGAAAGACAATTGTAGAATAGATGTATGGAAATATGCCTTTAGCCAGCAGGTGGTTGATAGTTGGAATAAACTTCCATCTGTCTTAGTATACAAGGCAGAACTGGACAAGCATTTGGAATGAATGAATGAATGGGTGAAATGGGAAGGTTTTATTTATTTATTTATTTTTTTGGCTCATGCTATAGAAGCTTGCATTCTTGCATCATATGCATCTACTAATGCAAATGCTAATTCGAAAACACTTTCTAAAAATTTATCCACTAAGGGGTCAAGTTACTAAATGTGGATGGACAGACAGACAACAGGCACTTTATGCATGCATGCATGCTAAGATGCCTAAAATAAATGAAAGTCCACAACCATATTCTCGGACTTATGCTTGTTTATTTTCAGTTTCTGGGAATTAGGAATGACCAGAGTAATGTATGGCAAAGGTCTTGTGATTTTGTAAAATATTTGGATTAACAGATCAATGTCACTGAGCATGCAATCTCTACAACTGATTGCAGAAATAGCTGACCCATTCTACTTAATGCCACCAGAGCATTTCCTGCTGACGTTACCAAGCATATTGCTTGGGAACATTAGCAGCAATGAATTTTTCATTTTCCTCTGCTTGTCTGACTTTTTTTTATAAAAAGAACTTGATTATTTTCTGTCCAAATTTTTAGAAATTTGACATAGAAAACACAGTTTTAGACTGGTTTATTCAGAATAACAAACATAGAAAAAAAATCATGGAAAACACGGAGAACCTATTTGATTTCAAGGAAATTTTAAAAATATTAGTTATTTCAGAGAAATGGATGGGGAAATAGTGACAATGACATATGCATAACCCTTCTTATGATCATGCATTTCTCTAAAATTTTTGTATTTAACAAAGGGATGGTCAAATTATGAAAACAATTTGTACTTTTAGTATTCAGTTAATAGTATTCTTTATTTCATATAGTGCAAAGAAATAACAAGCTTTTGCTGTACTGGACAAAAAAAAAAAAAAAAAAACCTAAGTAGATAAGAAAATACAGATAAGAGGGTTATGTTGTTGTTTTTTGGTTTTTAGGAGCATTAGCAACTAAGACCATAATTGCTCTGTGGATATGCGGTGGTCATTCCCTCACCTTTCCGCATCCTCCGTATTTGGTGGTCATGGGCTCGAACCCCGGTCTAATCAAGAAGTGCTGTTCCTGCCCACCTGCTATGGAGGCACCCAGGAAGGTTATAAATAACAATTTAACCCTTTCTTGAGATTAAACAATTATGATAAACAGTGTGGCCAAAAATCAATAGTAGGACCAGATATCTGGGCTTATGAATATTCATCATATAGCCAGTATATTTTTAATGAGGACTAAGCAGGTCAAACTTTGGACCCCCACATCCCCTTAAGGATTTTAAGCTTTCCTTCCGATGTTTCTCTAATAAAATTTTTTTGAGTTATTAATATAACCAACATTAACAGAACACTGTCTTGCTCATTGACTTGAACCTATGCACTATATTTAGCATTACCATTAGTTGAGGCAAATGATGCAAAAAAGCATGCTTATACAGCATCAGCAACCTTTCCCCCCCCATTTCATAGATCCGGGTGCTCTAAATGCTTCAGTTATTCATGATTGCCAATTTCCTGCACAATTACATACACAACATATTTGGACAATGACAAGTCATAACAATGTATCTCTCCCAGCACTACAACTAACATAAAAATTGTACTTTGAACAACCAGATTATATACTTTAATGGATTCTGTGTACAATACGCACCACATACATTAAACCAAGACATCTAAGGATGTCTTGGTTGAAATCTATACAAAATCTCAGATCAAGAGAAAGTACCACAAAGTGCTGTTTTATCAGCCATGCTTTCACAGCTATTCCGAAGTTGCACCTGGTAACACACCAATTTCCTTTTCTGTGCCAATGAACACAACTTCTTCATAATTTCTAAAGACTTTCATCAGATGGTTACTGTATATGATGTTTTCAGTGATGGTCAAGCTGGCTTATGGCATTGAACCAATCCAAACAAATCCAGACATTTATAACAAAGAGCATGAGGGATGAAATCAAAGTCTATAAGTGGTAAATGGATCCAAAGAGTCTCATCTGATATATATCTGGTTTAAAGTAAACACCCACAACATTGAGACACAAGTCTCACTTTAACATAAGTGTATCCTCTTTCACCCATTGTCTGAGTGAAAGGAACAACCTTTAAATGTCTTCTTCAGAACTTTAAATTACAGTAGTTGTAGAGCAGCAGGTTAGAATTACAGGTTGGCTGTTATACTGTTTCCCAGTACCACTATACCTGAGCCTGAATGTCAACATACCACCATCAATAGGGAAGACAAATTAGGTGAAACCTAGAACCTCCCATCTTGCCTATAGGATTTGAGACTCATTTACCTTCAAGTGCTCTCTTACTAAAGTTTTTCAATATTAATGCAGGAAAAAATCACAGAGCACTATTTTGCTCAGTGACCTGCACATTGTATTTCATCAAAGATATTCATCTGATTACCAACCAACTGTGAGCTTCTACAATGTTGCAGACCAACCCAATGATATGTGTTAAGGCACTTGGAAACTTTGCCTTCCTGTTCTGTTGTAACAGCTCATTGTTCTGATGCAGTAGCAGGCACTGATTGTGGCATAATCAGCAGCATTTCTTCAATTGAAAATAAATGTTAGCATCACCATCCTTATGATGAATATGGAGCACTTCTGGAAATATCCAAGCTGTTCACAGAATACAAACTACATTTCCTGTTCATGCCTTGTGTTGAGTATCAGTTTTCAGGAATATGAGGTGTCTATTAAACAACAAGGCTGCACGTGCAGCCACTACACACAAATGCCTCTGTTTTGCATGTGGCATGATGTGTGTGTGCAGCCACTACACACAAATGCCACATGCAAAACCGAGGACAACAGTTCACCTTGAACCTTTTCCTAGTTGTCTGCCAGTCATGTTTATTTGCTTTCCAACACACTGATTCGCTTTACAGTGAGACAAGTTTTAATTATCTTGTGTTTTTGCAGTTTGCCAGAAAAATAACAGACAACAGAATTTAAAAACCAACAGACTTCAAATTTTTAACAATAAAGAAAACACAACTTAGAGTTGTTACATCAAGTTTATGGGGAAAATACTATATCAACAGCACATATATTTCAATGGCATAAAAAGATTTTAAGGAAGAGAAAAGGTTATCCAGTACCCATGAAAATTGATGAAAATGTGGGCTGGGTAAGGATATTGATTACATGAAAATGCAATGTGGACAAAGAAACAATTAGACAAATTTTAACTAAAAATTTAGGCATAAGAAAAGTGTGCACAAGGTTGGACAAAAAATTTTAATGAAGATCAAAAATGGGAAGGGTCCAAAGTTTCTGAAGCTGATTTTTTAAAAAAGTTTTCCAGGCTTTCTGAGTACTGTAATTAATGCAATGAAAATTGGCTGCTCCAGTATGACCCGGAAACTAAGACAATCAATGAAAAAGAAGACAAAACAATCCTAAAGCAAAAAAAAAACAAGAGCAAGAATGTCAAAATCAAAAATTAAAACCATGCTTTTTGTTTTCTTCAATATTAAAGAAATAAATGACTGAATGCTTCCCACCAAATCAGCCTGTAAATCAAACATACTACAGTGAAGTTCTGACAAGGCTGAAAATTTTTCATTCTAGTATGAAAAAATTCAAAGGAAGAGACCTGAACTGTGGAAGGTGGTTGGATGCTCCATCAAGATAATGCTTTTCTGCACAACTATTCTACAATTGTCTTTCCTCAATTTGAATTTATGTCCCCTCAGGTGAATAATCTGAGCGAGAGAAAGAAATCCATTAGCATGCTTGCTCAATCCATTCAAGGCATTATAAGCCTCAATTAGATCACCTCACACGGCCCAGTCTCCAGAAGCTGCAATTTACACAACTTAAGCCTTTCTTGGTAACACCATCCGTTTGTTCCACTCACCAATCTCATTGCCCTTCTCTGTACTCATTCGAGCAGCTCTACATACTTCCTAAAAATGAAGCTGTTGTTATGCTTGGATTTTTCTGGTGCAAAGGCTACTTAGGCCACATTGCACCTATCATAGTAGTTAATACTAATTTTACTGGCTTCTATAGAAGCAGTTAGAAACTGTTATATAAACCTATTCATTTCAGAAAGAAGAAAAATTCTGTAAAGTTTGAATTTTCGCCTATGATATGGCTAAGTTACAATTCCTGTAAATTTGAGAGAGAAGTGAATGAAATTAGATGGAAATTGTTATACCTGGTGCATTCCAGGAGTATGTGTTTTATTGTGAGTGGCCTGTGGCAATGTGAACACTATGGAGGGTCATTACCTGATAACAGGAATAGATGGGTCAAGTGAGTGTGGCCTATTTGGGCCCTGGCCAGGACAACCTCCTCTTGTCTGTTTTTGTGGAAATTGGAGGCCCATAATTGCATTACAGGTTTAATTTCAAGGAGTTTGTTATGAATATGTGTTTGCCACTGTAGTGTCCATCGTTCCCTACATATATTTCGTATATGCATTTTATAATTACTGAACGGGACCAGAAAATTCATTGGGGATGTGCTGGATGGATGCTTGGCAGCATCATCTGAAATTTCATTTCCTGGTATTCCAGTATGGCCTGGGATAGAGCAGAAGACAACCTTTTGCTGCTGATCTTGGAGATGAATCAACTCTGATCTGATGAGCTGTAGTAATGGATGAGTAGATGGGGAAATCTTTTGCATTGCTAATAGGGCACTTTGCGAGCCTGTGTAGATTATGCTCTTTTCGATTGGGAGATAGAAAATGTTTTCCAGAACAAGTTTTATGGCATATAATTCAGTGGTGTAACTACTGCATTCTGTCGGAAGTGATACAGAAATGATAGTGTCATGGATCCACTCTCAGACTTCGATCCATCAGTATATATTTTAGCGAAGTCAGGATAACATTGTAAATGTGCAATGTGGAGCTGCTGGATGTTAATACCCATTAAAGAGTGTTTTTCCTATTGGTGGAAATAATTATCACATGGCATGATGACAGACCATGGAGGAACGTGACCTATAGGTTCCTGGTGGACTTTGAGTTGTATATTCCAGTTTTCTGATAGTTCCATTAACCTAATACCTGCAGGCCCAATTGCTTATGGTTTGTTTCTATAAAAGGTCGTGAGTTGCAGATCATTAAATATGACCAATTAAGATGGGTCGACTGGCTTTGGATCTTGGTTGCGCAATTCAGTAATAACATCTTTCTTCTGATGTTTAGAGGAGCTTCATAGGCTTCTACATAGACTTTGCACTGGAGATATTCTGAATGCAACTAGAGCTATTCATAGAGCTGAATGTTGAATAGGGTTGAGGCGAGATAAAGCACTTTCCCTAGCAGAATTGAAGACAGGTGTGCCATAATCCAGACAAAATCTAATTATGGATCCATATAAGTCAGGAGTGTCCAACTTAATTTGTGATGATCTACTATTTTCCTTCAAAATGTGCCGTGATCTACCATCTCAAAATTTCATTGCACAAATCGAGGAATGACATTTAAAATTCATCGTGATCAACCGAAATTAAATCAGCGATCGACTCATTGGCCACCCCTGATATAAGTGAAGCAAGGTGTAACGATCTGCTCCCCAGATTGTTGCCGATAAGGCTCTGAGCATGTTTATTTATTTTTTTTTGACAATTTGTCTGAAGATGTTCAATGTTCTTTTGATAGTTTAACTTACTGTCAAAAATTTAGCCAAGCAGACGAATACTATTTGCTAATGGAATAGAATGGTTATCTAATTCAGGTTATCTAGATCAGGATCAGGATGCATTTTACATATGGAATGAGCCGCAGCCTGGAAAATAAGATGCAGGATATTTCAGAGACTGCTGGGAATCATTGGGGTACAAGTAAACACATGGGTTGTGTTAGGGTAGCTAAGAAAAAGAACAGGTGCATGTATACTTGTGTGTACACCAATGCTAGGAGTTTAGTAAATAAATTTGATGAATTTGAGGTATTGCTCAAAACATCAAAGGCAGATATTGTGGGGATTTCAGAGACGTGGTGTCACACAGATATAAGGAATGCAGAACTGGAATTTGGGGAGTACAATGTCTACAGAAAGGATAGACAGGATAGGAAGGGAGGAGGGGTTATGCTATTAGTTAAAAAACACATAAAATCCAAGGAAGTGAAGCCAGTCGAAATCGCTGGACAGTGCAGTGTCGAGTCAGTTTGGTGTGACATAAGCATTGGGAGATCAAAATTGAGAGTAGGAGTGTGCTATAGGCCTAATGACTCTGATGAGTATAATAAGAAACTGTTCGGAGAAATAGAGTGGGGCAGTAAATCAGAGTCTTATAATGGGGGATTTTAATTTCCCAGATAGTGACTGGAATTTGGGGGCTGGTCACTCACACAGTAGCAAGGCTTTTGTGGATTTATTGGATGATTGTTTTCTACATCAGCATGTTCGGGAGGCAACTAGAGGGAGTAATACTCTTGATTTGATTATCAGTAGTGATTCTTCATGCATTAAGAATCTGCAGATAAATGAACCACTTGGTGGCAGTGACCACAGTGTGCTGAAGTGGGAGTTACTCAAAGAGGTAACTACCATTAGGGGTAAAGGGAAGGGGTATTGCTTTCGTAAAGGCGACTACAATGGACTGAGACAGTATTTAAATTCTATACAGTGGGATCAACTGATGATATTGCCAACAGCAAATTCAAAATGGGAAGCATTCAAAGAACTTATCTTGGAAGCTACTAGGCTTTACATACCAACTAAGAAATATTGTTCAAGGTTTCGGCCTAAATGGATGTCAGATGAACTGATGAGGCATATGGCAGAGAAGAAAAATGCATGGGATACATACAAATTAACACGTGACACAGACGCCTATGATAGATACAAGTTGATCTGTAACCAAGTTACAAAGGAGGTTAGGCAGGCGAAGGCAGATTACGAGAGATCCTTGGCAAGGGATGCGAAGAAAAACAGCAAAGAGTTCTTTACTTATGTAAACTCTAGAAGGAAGGGGATGAATCAGATTGGTCCACTTGAGATCGATGGGTCAACTGTTGATGACCCTGCTCAGGTAGCTAACAAACTAAATGAATATTTTGCATCAACATTCACACATGAGGAGTTATTCAGCAAGGGGAATGCCAGAGGTGTATTCAACTCTAGCAGTAAGCTAGAGAATCTTGTAATAACTGAGAGCAAAGTGGAGGAGAAATTGTTGAAGATAAACACAAGAAAGGCACCTGGGGTGGATGGGATCTATCCAGTTATATTAAAGGAGGCAGCAAAGGAAGTAAGCAAACCCTTAGCCATAATTATGAGAGCTTCCTTGGACTCAGGGGAGGTACCCATGGACTGGAGATGTGCAAATGTGACCCCAATTCACAAAGGGGGATCAAAGGCTGACACAAGTAATTATAGACCTGTGAGTTTTAACTTCTGTTCCTGGAAAATTAATGGAGGCACTGGTTAAAGAAGCACTGCAGGATCATCTAGACAAGACTTCAGTTATAGCTAGGACACAGCATGGTTTTGTTAAGGGTAAGTCTTGCCTGACCAATTTGATTGGATACTATGATGCAGTCACAAAAGAACTGGATGCAGGGAATAACTTTGATATTATATACTTGGATCTTAGAAAGGCTTTTGATACTGTTGCACATGGAAGACTGCTGCACAAATTGGAGCAGTGTGGCATTGGAGGCAAACTGCTGCTATGGATAAAGGGGTGGTTGAGGGGGAGAAGACAGAGAGTGATAATCAATGGACACTGCTCATCGTGGACTAATGTTATTAGTGGAGTCCCTCAGGGTTCATTATTGGGTCCTTTATTGTTTTCTGTATTTATAAACGATATTGATGATGGTATATCAGGCTTAATGTCCAAGTTTGCAGACGATACGAAGGTTGGCAGGGTTGTCAAGGACACTACTGACACTATGCTGCTGCAACAGGATTTGGAAAGGTTGAGCAGATGGGCTTCGAGGTGGCAAATGAAGTTTAACATTGACAAATGTAAAGTACTACATATGGGAAACAGCAACCCCAGAGCAACGTATCAACTCTGTGGTACTACACTGACAGTGGTAGAGAATGAAAGGGACCTGGGGGTGGTTGTGCAGGCAGATATGAAGTTCTCTGAGCAGTGCAGATGGGCTGCAAGAGTAGCTCATGGTGTATTGTCAATGATATACAGGAATTTTTCTAGCAGGGATAAGGAGGTGATTATTCCCTTGTATAAGGCAATGGTCAAGCCACACCTAGAGTACTGTATACAGGCCTGGAGGCCTCATTTCAAGAAGGATGTAGAGCTGCTGGAACGAGTACAGAGAAGGGCAACTAGATTGGTGAATGGGACAAAGGGGTGCTCTTACGAAGAAAGGCTTAAGTTTTGCGAATTACAGTGTCTGGAAACCAGGAACCAGCGAGGTGATCTGATAGAGGTGTACAAAGCCTTGATTGGTTTGAGCATGCTCAATGCTGATGGGATTCTTCCTCTTGCTCAGAATAATCACCTGAGAGGGCATAAATTCAAATTGAGGAAAGACAGATGTAGGATAGATGTGCGGAAATTTGCCTTTAGCCAGCGGGTGGTTGGTAGGTGGAACAGACTTCCATCCCTTGTCGTGGAAGTTGATAGCCTAAATAAGTTTAAGGCTCAGCTGGACAGGTATTTCGAACGAACAGAGGGGTGAAGTGGAAGTGGTTATTTTTATTTATTTATGTTACTTTTTTTTTTGGCTGATGCTGCATAAGCTTGCTTTCTTGCATCAAATGCCTCTACTAATGCTAATGCTATGGTACAGAAGTGAATGGCAGTAGATTTCTGGCTGGATAGTCTGTAACAGTTTTGTGTCATCCAAATCTGGATCTGATTTATTTGATATCTGTAATTGTCTCTCAATATAATTCATGTTTTGAGAGTGGCAGGAGATTGTAACATCATTGGCATAAAGATATGAGTCCACTGTTTTCAGAATGAATTCAGTTAAGTGATTAATTCTAATTGCAAACAGAGTGGCACTGAGAATGGACCCTTGAGGGATTCCTTCTTCCTGGACAAAGTTTTTAGAGAGAGTTCCCCGATAACGAACTTGAAACGATTCTTTGTTGTAGGAAATTTTGGATGAAATATGGCAAATTTCCTTTCAGGCCAAGAGAATGTAGATCCTTTAAAATGCCAAAATGCCATGTGGTGTCAAAAGCTTTCTCAATATCCAGACAGACCATAACGAGATGCTCCTTTTTGATGAATGCATTTCTGATGTTTGCTTCGGCTTTAATTATAAGGTCCAATGATGATCGATTTTTTCTGAATCCAAATTGATTGTTATTGATTAAATTTTGGGACTCAAGATACCAAGTCAGATGGCGATGAATCATTTTTTCAAGGGTTTTGCTCAGACATCTGGTAAGTGAAATTGGTCTGTAGTTATGAGGAACAGAATAGTCTTTACCAGGTTTTGGGACAGCCAGAACATAGGAATGACGCCAGGAGCATGGGAATGTATGTTCAGTGAAGATTCGATCGAAGAAGATCAGCAGTGATGAGTGTGACTTTGAATCTAAATTTTTGAGCATTATATAAAATATACCATCAGGACAATGGCATTGTTCCTCGTGTTGGTAAGAGCATGCTGCAGTTCAACCATGGTGAATGGTTGATTATATGTTAGTGCACATCTGTCAGTGAAATTCAGTTTGGATTTTTCAGTTACACCTTTAATTTTTTGAAATGATTGGTCATTAGCAGTTGAGGACAACTGAGAAAATACAGATCCTAGTGCATTTGTGATTTCTGCAGGGGGGTAGAGTTCCTGTCCATTCCAGTTAATTGGTGGAGTAGACGTTGGAGGAATTTTGCCATTTAACAATTTTATCTTATTCCAGATCAGTCTGATGTCTGTATTTTTAATAACTCAGGAAGCAATTTTAATCCAAGATTCTTTTTTTGCTTTCCATCTGATATCTAAGTCACTTATAATTAATAAGATTGGAAGCTTATTAATTAATAAGATTGGATCACTTATAATTAATAAGATTGGAAATTTATTAATTAATAAGATTGGAAATTTATTAATTAATAAGATTGGAAGTGGTTAGATGTTTGTGGAATTGATTCCATGCTTTGTTTTTCTCTTTTTTTTGCATTGTTGCACTCTTCGTTCCACCAATAATTTAATTTTCACCCTTTCCTGACTTGGTATTGTGGAATGGCAGCTGTTAGAATTTGGTTTGTTATATGTTCAGTAACATGGTTGATAGAAGAGCACTGTATGATATAGTTGTCGAACGAGACAAGCCACCTGTATTTTATCCAGTCAGCCTTTGGAAATTTCCATTTTACTGGATTATCTCTTGGTAATGAACAGGAAGTTTAAACTTTGCATATTATTGGGAAATGATTGTTGTTGTGAGGGTCGTTAAGAGTTACCCACTCGACACTTGGATAGAGCACTGGAGAGCAAATGGAAAGGTCTATATAACATAGGTAGGAGAGCCAGAAGACAGAAGGGAACTGGTAGCTGCAACACAAGATCTTCGATTTCCTGAGTAGAATATGGACGATTAGGTGGAAGATAAATTGAGACCAATGTAACAGTGATTCCAATTACTATGTGTGGCAACAGCTTCTAAAGAGGTTTACAATGGAATGCATCTGGAGGGAACTCTTGGAGTCCAACAGGATGGCTACTCCTCCATGAGCACTATTAGTGTCAAATCTATCTTGTCTGAAGATAGTGTAAACTTGGGGCGTCAAGTTGGTTTCTTGTAGGCACATGACCACAGGATTGAAGCAGTGTATTAGTTCATTGACATCATCGATGTTGCTGTGAAAACCTCTACAATTCCACTGAATGATGTCTTCCATTATTCGGTTTTGTTCGTGGAAGATGTATCTAACTGCTTTTTATAACCTGATTGTTTATGGTCTAGTTTTGGTTTTTCTTTTCGGGGAAAAGTGGGACATCCTGATTCATTGCTATCATCCATATCATCTTCTGCGTGTATTTCAAGCAGTTCTTGACTGATAGTATCATCTATATCCATGATTGTTAGGCATGATTCTTTCATCTCAACAGGATACGATCTTTGCAAGTTTTCTGGTACCTGACAATGCGGAGGTCTCTGGGATGGAATTGTGAGTGGCGTAGCAGAGGCATATGATGCAAGAAAGCAAGCTTAAGCAGCATCAGCCAAAAAAAAAAAAAAAACACACTTCCACTTCACCCCTCCATTCATTTGAAACCTGTCCAGCTGAGCCTTAAATTTATTTAGGCTATCAACTTCCACGACAAGGGATGGAAGTCTGTTCCACCAACAAATTACCCGCTGGCTAAAGGCAAATTTCCACATATCTATCCTACATCTGTCTTTCCTCAATTTGAATTTATGCCCTCTCAGGTGATTATTCTGAGCAAGAGGAAGAAAGCAAGCTTAAGCAGCATCAGCCAAAAAAAAAAAAAAAAACACACTTCCACTTCACCCCTCCATTCATTTGAAACCTGTCCAGCTGAGCCTTAAATTTATTTAGGCTATCAACTTCCACGACAAGGGATGGAAGTCTGTTCCACCAACAAATTACCCGCTGGCTAAAGGCAAATTTCCACATATCTATCCTACATCTGTCTTTCCTCAATTTGAATTTATGCCCTCTCAGGTGATTATTCTGAGCAAGAGGAAGAATCCCATCAGCATTGAGCATGCTCAAACCATTCAAGGCTTTATACACCTCTATCAGATCACCTCGCTGGTGCCCAGTCTCCAGACACTGTAATTTGCAAAACTTAAGCCTTTCTTCATAAGAGTACCCCATTGTTCCATTCACTAATTTTGTTGCCCTTCTCTATACTCATTCCAGCAGCTCTACATCCTTCCTGAAATGAGGCCTCCAGACCTGTATACAGTACTCAAAGTATGGCCTGACCATTGCCTTATACAAGGGAATAATCACATCCTTATCCCTGCTAGTAAAATTCCTGTATATCATTGACAAGACACCATGAGCTACTCTTGCAGCCAGTCTGCACTATTCAGAGACCTTGATATCTGCCTGCACAATTACCCCCAAGTCCTTTTCATTCTCTATCACTGTCAGTGTAGTACCACAGAGTTGATACATTGCTCTGGGGTTGTAGTACTTTACATATGTTCCCATATGTAGTACCTTACATTTGTCAATGTTAAATTTCATTTGCCACCACTCAGCCCATCTGCTCAACCTTTCCAGATCCTGTTGCAGCAGCATAGTGTCAGTAGTGTCCTTGACAACCCTACCAACTTTGTATCGTCTGCAAACTTGGACATTAAGCTTGATATACCATCATCAATATCATTTATAAATACAGAAAACAATAATGGACCCAACACTGAACCCTGAGGGACTCCACTAATAACATTAGTCCACGATGAGCAGTGTCCATTGATTACCACGCTCTGTCTTCTCTCCCTCAGCAGTCTTCTCTCCCTTATCCATAGCAGCAATTTGCCTCCAATGCCACACTGCTCCAATTTGTGCTGCAGTCTTCCATGAGCAACAGTATCAAAAGCCTTTCTAAGATCCAAGTATATAATATCAAAGTTAATACCTGCATCCAGTTCTTTTGGGACTGCATCATAGTATCCAATCAAATTGGTCAGGCAAGACTTCCCCTTAACAAAACCATGCTGTGTCCGAGATATAACTGAAGTCTTGTCTAGATGATCCTGCAGTGCTTCTTTAGCCAATGCTCCATTAATTTTCCTGGAACAGAGGGGCTCAACATTTGGTGAGTATGGGCTTGGCACACCCAGGGTCCTGAGCTGGATGTCATCATTCTTCTTCTCCTTCTTGATGATTCCCTTCTGCTTCTGACTCTCTCTCTCTCAGGGTAATTCAGATTTTTTTTTTCTGCTGGTGCAGCATAAGCTCCAGGCTTCCTTGCACCATATGGCTAATAATAACTCACAGGTCTATAATTACTTGTGTCAGCCTTTGATCCTCCTTTGTGAACTTGGGTCACATTTACACATCTCCAGTCTGTGGGTACCTCCCCAGAGTCCAAGGAAGCGCTCATAATTATGGCTGAGGGTTTGCTTACTTCCTTTTCTGCCTCCTTTAATATAACTGGATAGATCCCATCCACCCCAGGTGCCTTTCTTGTGTTTACCTTAAACAATTTCTCCTCCACTTTACTCTCAGTTGCCCTTCTTGAGGGAGTGCCAGAGTTGAATACATCTCTGGCACTCCCTCTCTGAATAACTCCTCATGTGTGAATGTCGATGCAAAATATTCATTTAGTTTGTTAGCTACCTGAGCAGGATCATCAACAGTTGCCCCATCGATATCAAGTGGACCAATCTGATTCTTCCCCTTCCTTCTAGAGTTTACATAAGTAAAGAACTCTTTGCTGTTTTTCTTCGCATCCCTTGCCAAAGATTTCTCGTAATCTGCCTTTGCCTACCTAACCTCCTTTGTAACTTGGTTACAGATCAACTTGTATCTATCATAGGCTTCTGTGTCATGTGTTAATTTATATGTATCTCATGCATTTTTGTTCTTTGTCATATGTCTCATTAGTTCATCTGACATCAATTTAGGCCTAAACCTTGAACAGTATTTCTTAGTTGCTATGTAAAGCTGTTGGTAACATCTTCAGTTGGTCCCACTGTATAGAATTTAAATACCGTCTCAGGCCATCGTAGTCGCCTTTACGAAAGCAATTACCCTTCCCTTTGCCCCTGATGGTAGTTACCTCTTTGAGTAAATTCCACTTCAGCACACTGTGATCACTGCCACCTAGTGGTTCCTTTATCTGCAGATTCTTAATGCATGAAGAATCATTACTAATAACCAGATCAAGAGTATTACTCCCTCTAGTTGCTTACCGAACATGCTGATGTAGAAAACAATCATCCAATAAATCCACAAAAGCCTTGCTAGTGTGTGAGTGACCAACCCACAAATTCCAGTCAATATCTGGGAAATTAAAATCCCACATTATAAGACTCTCTGATGTACTGGCCTACTCTATTTCCCTGTACAGTTTCTTATTATACTCATCAGAGTCATTAGGCCTATAGCACACTCCTACTCTCAATTTTGATCTCCCATGCTTATGTCACACCAAACTGACTCGACACTGCACTGTCCAATGATGTCGACTGGCTTCACTTCCTTGGATTTTATGTGTTTCTTAACTAATAGCATAACCCCTCCTCCCTTCCTATCCTTTCTGTAGACATTGTACTCCCCAAATTCCAGTTTTGCATTCCTTATATCTGTGTGACACCATGTCTCTGATATCCCAACAATATCCGCCTTTGATGCTTTGAGCAATACCTCAAATTCATCAAATTTATTTACCAAACTCCTAGCATTGGTGTACACGCAAGTATACATGCACCTGTTTCTATTCTTAGCTACTCTAACACAACCCATGTGTTTACTTGTACCACAGTGACTCCGAGCAGTCTCTGAAATATCCTTGATCTTATTTTTCAGGCTTCTGCTCATTCCAATAGAAGCAGTGCAAGAATCGCTTTCACCTCTGCCAGTGGCTACTGTTAATCTATTAGTCTCGTATCCCCCCAAGCTAGCAGGTTTCGGACCCACCTAACACTGCCTCGATAGCATCAGCAAATATTCTTGCACCCTTTCTATTTAAGTGTATCCTATCCTTGTAGAAGCAGTCCTGTTAACAAGTACAGTCCAGGCTGAAAAAAAATTCTACCCCTTGAGCCTTGCACAATCTTTCCAGGGCCGAATTGATTGACAAGGCTCTCATCATATACTCCCTCCTATCGTGTCTGGGCAGAACTGCAGACTGTTTCAAATTCAACCCTAATTCACGGCTTTTGTTCAACAGTGACCTGTACTTGTTAAGTAATTCTGCCGGTCTCCTACTCTTGATATTAGTGCCAACGTGTACAACTATATCACCTTTTGTGCCTTTAAAAGATGATATCCGCTCTACAACGGCATCAACCTTTGCCCCTGGCAGACATACCCTGGTCCTGTTCCACCTATACTTTTTACAAAGCATGTTCCCCGTTTCCCTGACAATAGTCACCAACAATACTAGTTCCTGTGGGACCAGCACATTCTGCCTTGGGGGTTGCCGCTGTGTTGCGTGCTGAACAAGTGCAAGCTCTGGCATTGATGTGGGCAGCTGAGAGCTTGATGGGCCCCTCAATTTAGTTCCTTCGAGGGCATCCACCCTGTCCTTCAAGCTCTTGTATAGCTTGAAGGACAGCGTTACATCGCGCACACACAAAGACATCCCCCCATGGCAATATCATGTCCTGTACCTGATTGCTCCACAAACATCATGCAAGCAGTGCATTTTAAAAGACTGTGATTCAGAGGGCAACTGTCCCTCTCGGTTCTCGTGTGAGCCACAGCACTCCCATTAGCTTGAGCCTTTTGCTTTGCTGCTCTGAGTCATGATTCCGATTTACTTTCAATAAAATTTCAATTTCAGTACAAAATTATAAGCCTAAACTTGTATCCCAACACAGTTATAACGGTATATATACTTTTCAGTATCAAGTATTAATTATCTACGAGCTCCCTTTATATAACTTCCGTATCAAGTTATGTATTAATTATGTTACGTTTGTAATCTAAGTCGTTATATATATTTAGTTAAAAGTACAATTTAATTGACAACGAAGTTTAACAAGTTTAATAGATTTTACTGATTAATTGGCAATATTATACTATACTATACTAACGCTATCTAGTTCAGAATATAACGTATTGTATGACAAAGGCAGCAAGTTATGAACGGTAAATCTACGGACACTTAAGTATTAATTAACTTCCGAATCTCGCTGTCTCAATTCAGAATAAAGTAATGATCCTGACTAGGTCTATAAGCTACTTATAGAAAATAATTTGATGTAAAAGATATTCAATAAAGCGGTTAAATATGGCTAAAAAACTTCTCGTTCAGCGGAGTTTCAACTCGTAACACGTTTTTTACGTTTGATACCCTTATCGATACTTTTATGCGATTACAAGGCCGAATAAAGTAAAAATACACCAGATTAATCAGAAAATCACAAAATAATGCTATACTACTAAATTTAAATCAAAAGTTTTAGAAAAACAATTTCAAATCAATAAATAAGAAAAATCCACTTAAGGCTTTGAACACGTCTGGCTCCCACTAGCCTCGTCAGCAGACTCGAGTTACCAACTACTCCAATTGCTTTGGTCTACTGAATTTGGTTTTAGATGGATGGTGGACCAAGAGTACTGATCGAGCCCAGTCTGATATTGATATTTTTGGAGAAATGGATACTTTGGTCTGACATGCCACTGATTCGTGCATTTTGTTATACTTAAGTTGATCTGTTTTTCTCTTCTTGATAAGAGACTATTTTCAATTTTATATATTTTTTCCTATCTTCCATAGTTCACAATCTTTTGGAGTAAGCTGAATGCTTGCCACTACAATTAGGACACTATGGTGTTGGAGCCTTGCATTCTGCTTGTGTGTGATTCTTTCAGCCGCATATGGCCTAATGCTGCAATTCAAGTAACCTGCTTAGACAAACCCGGTAGCATTTGGGATATATAGCCTAATGCGGCAATTCTAGTAGCCTGCTTTGACAGAACCCGGTAGAGTTGGAGTACTGAAAGTTAAGATTATTTTTCGCATGGGAGTTAAGTTGCCGTCTTTTCTGATCATGATTCATTTTGCATGAGACACATTTTGATCTTTTAGCTCCTGGACAATTTCTTCCTCAGAAACGTTTAATAGATCCCATTCGGAGATCACTCCCTTGGAAGAATTCAGTGTGTTGTGTGGGGTAACCTGAATCGGTATAGCTTATTACTAATGTAATGTAACCATTTTTGGTAAATCTGCAGCATTTTCTAGGCATCTTTGGATGATGAAAGGGAAGAGCTTGCTCACAGGTTGGGATGCCAGAGAGTGTACTATGAGGAAAGCTGGAGATTCCTGCTTCCTAGAGTCCTTTTTAAGTCTCTCTGAAAGAGAGAAGTCATGGTCGGTGTCATTTTCATGTTGAGAGCTCTTGGGTCCTAAGCGTGGAAATACAGCAGTTTCCATTTCTTCTCCTTTTAGCCCCCGAGGGATGGATTTTCCCCCAGGTTACCAGCTTCACCACGTGGAGGCAGGAGCTGTGCTACCAGTGACCAAGCGGTTATTGAAGTTAGCAGAGTGATTAGTATTTGATATAAAGACTAGGAAAAGAAAGGTGGATTCCCTTTCTGGGTTCTTTCTTCTGACTTTGCAAGCAAAGAACCACTTGATGTGTTCAAAAGAGGAGAAAATCACACAAGAAAAGAAATAAAATTATATTGTTTTCAAAGAGCACTCTATAAATCGCACAGAGAAAAACGCTTGGCACTCGGGGCCCCTAAAATGAGGCCTCCAGACCTCTATACAGTACTTAAGGTGTGGCCTGACCATCACCTTATACAAGGGGACAATTATCCCCTTATCCCTGCTAGCAAAAGCACCCAGAGTCTTAAAAGTGCTTATATGTTTGTGTGCTTGGAAGAAACACATAGAACAGCATGTGCAAGCCTAAGGTAATTATTTCTAAGGGATAACTTGTAAGGTATGAAATATTCCATTACATTTATTTAATAGTTGCAGTCTTGTAATTTAATAGCCACACCTTGTATGCTTAATACTTCTACCATGCTTGAACTCCAAGTTACCTATTTGTTTTGCAGCTGAAATTAGGCATAATTTATATGTTTTTAATAATCTTTTATTACTTCCATGATGCAATTATCTTTCAGGTATCTACTTGTTTCTAGCATTTTTTTTAATAAGATAAGCAAAAATATACTTTTCAATTGCTGAGTAGCCTATTTTGATTATAATACCTATTTTATCTTTTCTTTATGAAAACGTTGAGAGAGGAAAGGAAAAGATACTAAGAGAAAAGGCCCATACAATTGTGAATACAGCCATCATGGAGGCCATACAGGAAGATGTTCAGAAAAAATTTGATGAATATCTTTTTCCTTTTGAATTACAACTTGAACCTAAAATAGCAAAATGTGCACTGGAATGGGAAGCTGCTTGTGATATAGTGAATACAACTCTTGAAGCAGCATGGAAAGAATCAATTAGAAAACCAGAAATTCCAGGATTAGGTATATCAGAAAGAAAACAAGCAAAATACATTGATGACATGGATAAGGAAGAATTAAAAGCTGAAAGGATTAGGAAAAAAAAGAAAACTTATTATCACTGTACACGTGATACCTATTTTGGATCATCTCAATCTTTACTAAACGAGTGCATAGCAGATGCTGTTGATGAAATGCGAATTGATGACATGATCCAATTACATTTAACACAATCTGAAATTGATCTCATAGAAGAAGGACAAAAGAAGTATGCCTATTACACTCAGAATGCAGTCATGAGGGCTACAGCAACTATCCTGAGCCAGTGTATACTGAATGCCATGGAAGAAATTGAACTGGAGGATAGAGGAAAAGGACCTAAAGAGAAACCTATTATAAAATTAAAACTGCTTAAACCTAATGAAATGGACATTTATACAAAAGATAAAGAGAGCACTGTTTCATCATTTACACCAGTTAGCTATAATGTTTATCATGGATTTCATGGTATTCCTGCAAAAAAAGATATTGTTTCATCATTTACACTGGTCAGCTATAACGTTTACCATGGTTTTCATGGCATTCATAAAAAGGAAATAACTACTTCAAAAGTTACTCCCACATTCCATAAAAGCCATGATATTTATGGAATACATAAAAAAAGAGGGCCTTTGCATTATGAGTCTGAATCGTCTGGAAGTATGCTTAGTGATGAGGAAGAAGAAAGCACTGAAGGAACCTGGTGGTTTTTCCCAACCCTTGGTGAGGAAGAAGCCTCCACATCACAGACTTCACCTAATAATGAAGAAAGATTTAATATGGATTCTTCAAGTCCTGGTTGTAATGCATTCATTAATAGTAAATATATTTCAAACTTGATGCATGAACACGACCCTCAAGAAGGACAAACCAAGCATCAAGAATATCCTTGGAAAGTACAGAAACAGTTCAAAAAAGAAGTAATTCAACCCATATCATCTGATGCACTTGATTCAAGTACAAACATGATATCAAAATCACACAGCAATTATCTTGAAAAAATAATGAAAGAATACGAAGAGCAAATAGACTAACAATGTCTGGTGCTAAGTGATGAATTCAAGGATACACATATGTGAAGGATCTCAGCAAGTAGTTTAGTTTATATTTGTTGTTTCTTTAGATGTGAAATTTTATAGCAACAGCAAAGCACCATAAACTTTAATTTTGATATCTTAATATGTTATATTTCCTGCAAGAGAAGAGATAGGCAATTATAACCCTGCATTGTAATGTAAATTTACAAAAATAAAATAAAAAGGAAATAATTTGCTTTGTAAATAATTGTAAAATAAGACCACTTATTTGATTCCAAATTTTGAATGCATTCAATTTATTATTTATTTTTTTTTTTTTTAGGTTACTATCAAAAGCAATATATTTGGTTAAAAAGTGGACAATCAACTAGTTGGCTACTGGCACAAATAGCAATGATTAACATAAAAAAAAAAGAAAAAGAAAAAGAAAAAAAAAAAAGGAGGGGCTTAAGTAATTGTAATACTAACTACTTAAGCCCCTCCTTGTAATACTAACTACTTATTAGACAGTATTACAAGTAATTGTAATATTAACTAATACTACAAGTATGTCAAATGATAATATGAAGTTGTAGACTTATTCTGGTTCAGCAAAAAATATTCCCTCAATCCATAACCTATAACACAGTAATCAAGCTAAATTTCATGAAATTGTCTTTCATTACTCCCTAAGATTTTATTTGTGTCTTGTGGTTCTGTTTCACCTACTAGTGAGAATATAACTCATTCTTTTTACTGATCTCTTCAAGGCATTATAAACCTCAATTAGATCATCTCCAAGATATATAATGCAGGAAAGCAAGCTTTTACAGCATCAACAATAAAAACCCAAACTATTAACATCATTTAAGCATCCTCTCAAAGAACTTGTCTAGTTCTTTCTTAAATTTCTTCAAACTAACCACTTCCACAACATCAGATGGAAGTTTGTGCTTACAATCTAACTACCTGCAGGGTGAAGGCAACTTTCCATCTATCCTGCAATCACCTTCCTCAATTTAACTTTGCATCTATCCTGCAATATCCTTCCTCAAGAAGGATACCATCTGCATTTAGCTTATTCAATCAAAGCCTTAAATGCCTCAATCAGATTTCCTTGCAGGTGCCTGGTTTCCAGATGTTCAAATTTGCAGAACTGAAACCTTTTTGTCTATTGATTACCATTTTCTGTCTTCTCCCACTCAACCATCCCTTTAGCCATAGCAACCTGCTCTTAAAGCTATACTGGTAAAATCTGCACAGTAGTCTTCCATGCACAACAGTGTCAAAAGCTTTCTGAAATCCAAGTACATGATATCAAAATTATGTTGTTGTTATTTGGTTTTTAGGAGCATTAGCAACTAAGCCATGTTACTCCGGGGATATGCAGTGGTCATTCCCTGACCTTTCCGCATCCTCCGTATTTGGTGGTCATGGGCTCGAACCCCGGTCTAATATAAAGCGTGTGCTATGCACCGCTGCTCCTGCCCGCTGGCTACAGAGGCACCTATCAAAATTATATTTTGCACTTTGTCATTACATCATTGTATCCAATCAAACTGGTCAGAAAAGAATTCCCCTTAATAAACCCATGCTACGTCTGAACTATAAATGCAATTTTGTCCAGATGACCTTGCAATGCTTCGTTAACCAGTGCCTCCATTATTTTTACTGGAACAGAAGTTAAACTAACAGGTCTCTAATTACTAGTAGTAGTAGTGGCATGTGATGCAAGAAAGCAAGTGTATGAGCTTATGCAGCATCAGCCAAAAAAAAAAAAAAAAAAAAAATTTCACAGACCATACCCTCTATACGTTTGTCCAGTTCCTCCTTAAACTTATTTAACCTAGCAACTTTCACAACGACAGATGGAAGTTTGTTCCAGCAATTAACCACCCGCTGGCTAAAGGCAAATTTCCACACATCTATTCTATATCTACCTTTCCTTAATTTGAATTTATGTCCCCTTAGGTTCGTAATCTGAACAAGTGGAAGAATCCCTTCAGAATTCAACGTGCCCAACCCATTCAAGGACTTATACACCTCAATCAGATCACCACGCAGGTGCCTAGTCTCCAGCCACTGCAATTTGCAGAACTAAAGCCTCTCTTTGCAAGAGGATCCCTTCATTCCCCTCAACAATCTTGTTGCTCTTCTCTGTACACGCTCAAGCAAATCTACATCCTTCCTAAAATGAGGCCTCCAGACTTGTATGCAGTACTCAAGGCGTGGCCTGACCATTGCCTTATACAAAGGGGCAATCACTTCCTTTTCCATGCTAGCAAAATTCCTATATATCATTGACAAAACCCCATGACCTACCCTGGCAGCCTGTCTGCATTGCTCAGAAAACTTGATATCTGACTGCACAATTACTGCCAGGTCTTTTTCATTTTTTACCTCCTTAAGTGTAGTACCACACAGTTGGTACATCTTCATTTGCCACTTCTCAGCCCACCTGCCCAAATTTTCTAGATCCTGTTGCAGTAGCACACTGCCAACCTTTGTATCATCTGCAAACATCGACACTAAGCCTGATATACCTTCATCAATATCAATGATATATATATACGACCCAACACCGAACCCTGTGGGACTCCACTAATAACATTAGTCCATGAAGAGCAGCACTCATTGATTACCACCCTCTATCTTCTCCCACCCTTTTATCCTTTGTAGCAACTTACCCTTAATACCATTCTGCTCCAATTTGTACAGTAGTCTTCCATGCGCAACAGTATCAAAAGCTTTCCTGAAATCCAAGTATATAATATCAAAATTATTTTTTGCATCCAGTTCATTTGTAACCACATCATAATATCCTATCAAATTTGTCATACAAGACTTTCCTTAAAAAACCCTGCTGTGTCTGAATTATTGCTGCAGTATTTTCTAGATTATCGTGCAATGCATCTTTAACCAGTGACTCCACTATTTTACCCGGAACAGAAGTTAAACTAATTGGTCTGTAATTACTCATGTCACCCTTCGATCCCCCTTTTTGAACTGGGGATACATTTGCACATCTCCAGTCCGCGGAGACCTCCCAAGTCCAAGGTTGCTCTCATAATTATGGCTAAGGGTTTGCTTACTTTATTTGCCGCCTCATTTAATATAACTGGATAGAACCCATCCACCTCAGATGCCTTTCTTAAGTTTAACTTCAACAATTTCACCTCCACTTTGCTCTCAGTTATACAAAATCATTAAGCACACTGCTACAATATGATAACCTTCTGCCATTTTCAAACCTTAATAACTTCTCATATGTAAATGCAAAATACTCATTCAGTTTGTTTGCTATCTGAGCAGGATCATCAACAGTCGAACCATCGATATCAAGTGGACCAATCAGATTCATCCCCTTCCTTTTAGAGTTTATATAAGTAAAGAAATCCTTGCTGTTTTTCTTAGCATCTTTGGCCACAAATTTTTTCTCGTAATCTGCCTTCGCCTGCCTAACCTCCTTTGTGACTTGATTACAGACTAGCTTATATCTGCCATAGGCTTCTGTGTCGCCTAATAATTTATATGCATCCCATGCATTTTTCTTCTCTGTCATGAGTCTCATTAGTTCATTTGATAACCATTTAGGCCTAAACCTTGAACAATATTTTTTTTAATAGGTATGAAACTTTTATTAGCTTCCACAATTAATTCCTTGAATGCTTCCAACTTAGAATTTGCTGTTGGTAACATCATTAGTTGATCCCACTGTACAGAATTTAAAAACTGTCTGAGACCACTGTACTCACCTTTACAGAAGCAAAAACCCTTTCCTTTTCCCCTGTGATCACTGCCACCTAGTGGTTCCTTTATCTGCAAATTCTTAATACACGAATGATCACTGCTGATTAGCATATAAAGAGTTTTACCCTCTCTGGTTGCCTCTTGAACATGCTGCTGCAGAAAACAATCATCCAATAAATCCATAAAATCTTATTAGTGTGTGAGTGACCAACCCACAAGTTGCAGGCAATATCTGGGAAGTTAAAATCCCCCATTATAAGACATTCTGATTTACTAGCCCACTCTATTTCTCTGTACAATTGTTCATTGTACTCATTAGGCCTATAACACACTCCTACTCTTATTTTTGCTTTCGCAGTGCTTATGTCACACCAAACTGACTCAACAGTGCACTGTTCATCTGTATCAACTGGATGCGCTTCTTTTGATTTTTTGTTTTTCTTAACACCTCCTCCCTTCCTATCCTGTCCAACCTTTCTGTACACATTGTACTCCCCAAATTCCTATTTTGCATTCCTAATATCTGTGTGACACCATGTCTCTGATATCCCAACTATATCCACCTTTGATATCTTGACCAACACTTCAAATTCATCAAATTTATTTACTATACTTCTAGCATTGGTATACATGTAAGTATATATGCATGTATTCTTAGTCTTAGTTACCCTAACACATCCCATATACCCCACCTGTTTCACCATGACTGCCATCAGTCCCTGAAACCCCCAGCAACCCTCACTCCAGGCTGCTGCTTATTCTAATAGAATTAGTGCAAGAATCACCTTTAACTCTGTCTGCGGCTACTTTTAACCTTTTAGTCTGCGAATCCGCCAAGCTAGCAGTTTTCTGACCCACCTAACACTGCCTTGAAGCATCAGCAAATATTCTTGCACTCTTTCTATTTAGGTGTATCCCATCCCTGTAGAAGCAGTCTCTCTATTAACAAGCACAGACCACACTGCAAATAATTCTACCCCTTGAGCCTTGCACATTCCCTCTAGGGCTGAATTGACATTGACAAGGCTCTCATCGTATACTCCCTCCTGTGTCATGTCTGGGCAGAATTCCAGACACTTTCAAATTCAATCCTAATTCGCGGCTTTTTTTTTTTTTTGAACAGTGACCTGTACTTGTTAAGTAAATCTGCAGATCTCCTGCTCTTAATGTCATTAGTGTACAACAATATCACCTTTTGTGCCCTTCAACTTTGCCCCTGACAGACATACCCTGGTCCTATTCTATCTGTCCTTTTTACACAATATATTATCCGTCTCCCTGGCAATAGAGTCACCAACAACAACTAACTCCTGTGGGACCAGCGTATTCTGCCTTGGAGATTGCCGCTGTGTTGCCTGATGCCCAGGAGTGAGCTCTGGCGTTGAGTTGGGCAGCTGAGAGCTTGACAGGCCCCTCATATTAATTTCTTCAAGGGCATTAAGAGTAGGAAATCTACCCTACATCTCAAGCTCTCATAGATGCCCATTAGAACACCGAGTTGATGATTAATTTATAGACACTCTGCACATGGCACACACAAAGACATCCTCCTTGGCTAGATCATGTTCTGTTCCAGAGAGTTTGGCAAACATTTCAGAAGTTGCACATTTTTTTAGGCTGTGATGCATTGGAGAATTGCTCCCCTCAGTTCTCCCCCGAGTCACAGCACTCCTGCCACTTTGTGCCCGTTGCTTTGCTGCTCTAGTCTGGGGCACAATATTTTAAATTAATAAGATCAATAAATTTAAATAATTAATTGTCAATACTACGCTATCTAATAGAATCCTAAATGCAGTGATACGTATTACGCTATATAGTTTTACGTTAGAGCTACCTAGCTACCACAATTAAAAATTTGAATTCCCTACCACTCTATACAAAAACAATGGCTGCAAGTTTCAAAAGAAACAACAATTTTATGTATATTAAGTAGTAATCTACAAAAACTCTTATTTAAATTAAAAATAAAAATAACCAGCGTAACTATAAAACTATGTATAAAGTACAGTCTAAAATAACAATTAGGTAAATAAAATGGCAAACGGCAAACACATCTCTTTTTCGGAGACTGTAATTCACAACTGAAGCATGGTATCATGTGCAATACCATGCTTCTAAATATCCCAACAATATCCACCTTTGATGTCTTGACCAACACTTCAAATTCACCAAATTTATTTAATCTACTTTGAACATTTGTGTACATGCCTGTTCTTACCCTTAGTTATCCCAACAAGCTCATGTATTTATTTGTTCCATAATGACTCCAGGCAGTCCTTGATTTCCAGGGTGCTGCTTATTCCAATAGAAGAAGTGCAAGAATCACTTTCAGTCTGTCTGCAGCTACTGTTAATCTATTAGTCTGAGTATCCCCTAAGCTAGAAGTTTTCCGACCCACCTAACACTGCCTCGATAGCATCTTCAAATATTCTCGCACCCTTTCTATTTGTGTATCCCATACATGTAGAAAAAATCTCTCCTGTTAACAAGCATGGACTATGACAAGAAAAATTCTATCTCACGAGCCTTGCACAATCGCTCTAAGGTCGAACTGATTGATAAGGCTCTCATAATATACTCTCTCCTATCATGTCTGGGCAGAATTGCAGACACTATTAACCCTAACTCGCGACCTTTTTCAACACTGACTTGTACTTTATAAATCTGTAGATCTCCTATTTATATAATATCTTTATTGCAATCAGTGAAAATAAGTAAATTTTACATGGATGCCTGATGCAATGCCCATAACAGCAAAAATGCTAGGGGGGGGTTAATATCATTAATGCTAGGGGTTTAATATCATTTATTATCATTAATGCCAATGTGTACAACAATATCACCTTTTGTGCCCTTAAAAGATGATATCTGCTCTACAAAGTTAATCCTTTGCACACGGCAGACACCCTGGTCATATTCCACCTATCCTTTTTGCACAATATATTTCCCTTTTCCCTGACAACAGTCACCGACAATAACTAGTTCCTGTGGGACCAGTGCAACCTGCTTGAAGATTGGCGCTGTGCTGCCTGATGCACAAGAGTGAGCTATGCTGTTGATTTGGGCAGCTGAGAGCTTGATGCTCTCTGCCCATTTCAATTCCTTCGAGGCCACTTACCCTACTTTAACTCTCATAGATGCCCATCAAAATGCTGAGCTGATGCCTAATTTCTTGCCACTCTGCACCTAGCACGCAAAGACACAAAGAAGAAATCCTCCTTAGCTAGATCATGTCCTGTTCCAGAAAATTCCACAAACATTTCACAAGTTGCACATTTTTTTAGGCTGTGATGCATTGTAGCATCTCCCTCTTCAATTCTCCCCTGAGCCACAGCATTCCCACTTTGTGCCTGTTACCTTGCTGCTCTAGTCTGGGGCATAATTTCTGTTTAAATATAGCATCATTGATTAACAATGAAAATTATTAAGATTAATACATTTAACAATAAGCTAACAGTTCCTAAATGCAGCGATATAACGCTATCTAGTTTTATGTTATGCTATACAGTAACGATCATGTTAAATTAGTTACATTCTTAGCTAAACTCAAAAAAGATATATGCCCAACAAGTGATTAGAATCTTCAAGCTATTTATTTATTACAATCAAAACCTTACTATTCCTCTGCACTAATGGTTATGTGCCAAGATATTTGCACCAAAACACTGGTACAATAGCGGTACGAGCAATGAGTTAACTTGCAAAATAAGCTAAAAAAGTGACAAACTATTTAATATATTTGTAAAACACAATTTAATATGTTACTTAATCAAGAAAACGGTAAAAATTTCGAAAAAAAAAAAAACATGTTTGTGAGAGCTTAAAAATTCTGCATCCTGGCAGTTATCACATGTGAATGTATTTAAGTTGTTTCTCCATGATTTTACCTCACCCACGAATAGTATAGTTGTTAACTTTTGGAAACATGCTTATACTCACAAAATTTTTTAACTCTGAGTTTGTGTTTCTTGCAGACAAAATCCTGATAGACATAATAATGCATTAGATCAAATGTTTCGTCAATATAAATATGAAATGACAACACCTCTAAAATTACAATGGAGAATGCTTTCCATTATCTGATTTTAGAAATAAAGCTTAAGGTGATAAACAATCTCCTTCAAATTCCTGAAGTGGATTGTTTATTCTGAACTTTTTTTTTTTTTTTTTTTCTATAGAAAAAAAGAATATCTGGATTCCATTTCACCACTGGCACGTAGTTCTAAAACAATATCACCCAGATCAGTCTGGATGATATTGTTCCAATCAATATCATCCAGACTGACCACCCTCCACCTGACAACCACCACCCTCCACTGCAGTGGATGGTGGTGGTTGCACCTTGGAAGTTCCGTTCACTGGATTTTAATATACCCATGACTTTATCAGTCAGGATTGAGATTGGACTGTTGTTGGTATGATCAGCTGTTTGTATAATGGTGCAATGCAAGGAATTTTAAACAAGTGAATGAGCCGCTTTGTGAAAGATGTGTCCAGAGGAATTTGCACGTTTCAATGGCAACAGACTGAATGCTAAGTAGCGTAGCACAGTGCACTTTGCAACTGTGCAGATAATTTGTTTTCTAGCTGAGTATGTGACTGTTTTCTCAATCAATTCCACTGCAGTGGAGGGTGGTGCAAGATCATATATAAGGTACTGATAACTTTAAGATGGTCATTTCGTCCTATTTAATAAGGATATCTCCAATTTTTAATAGAGATACAATGCAAAAAATTACTGTTAATACTCTTGAGCAAACAGAATGGTCTTTGAATGCATGAAAAAAAGATTACGTTGATCAACAACAGGTGACCAAAAACAGTTAAATAGCTCACTCACTTTAGTTATAATTTTCATAGAAGGAACATTTGCCTTGCTTTTTGAGAAGGCTTTATATAATGTACAGTCTAAACAAAATATATTGCTTTCAAATTATGCCAAAAATTAAAGACTAATTTAATCTTTCTACTTTTATTTCTGATGGATATGAGAATTAATTTTAAACACATAAAATGAAAAATATACATTCTGGTAATAAAGAATTATCAATACTGACTATAAGTGACATTAATACAGAACACGAGACCAATGTTAAGGAAATCCTATTCTATAGGTCTTCTCTTGATCCCTTCGTTGTGACTCAAAGATTTTAGTAGTTTCATCTATCTTACGCTGCAACACAGCTATAACAAATTAATAAAGAATTTATATTTATTAAATAGAATAAAATTAACTAAGAATTGTTGTAATAAAATTAACTAAAAACACCTACTAATGAATTGAAATACACAGTAAAGATAATTCACAAATAACTGTTTCTCCTAAGAATACAATACTTAAAGTACACGAACTATTGTCAGGAAATGATCATGCAATTGTCAATTGGAAGGTGAAGTAAGATGTTGCAGTAGTTAAAGGTAAAGGCATGGGTTTTATCTTGCGGAATTATAATACAGTAAATCCCCGCTATTCGTGGTCGCTGATTTAATATAAAATGAAACAAACAAAAAAAAAAAAAAAAAAAAAAAAAGTGAATTTTAAAGTGCCGTGAACATTTTCCACCATAGTAGTAATAGAGGCATGCGATGCAAGAAAGGAAGCATACGAGCTTAGGTAGCATCAGCCAAAAAAAAAAAAAAAAAATCACACAACCATTCCCTCTAAATGTTTGTCCAGTTCCTCCTTAAATTTATTTAACCTATCAACTTCCACAACGACAGATGGAAGTTTGTTCCAGCAATTAACCACCCGCTGGCTAAAGGCAAATTTCCATACATCTATCTTTCCTCAATTTGAATTTATGCCCACTTAGGGTCGTTATCTGAGCAAGTGGAAGAATCCCATCAGAATTCAGCATGCTCAACACATTCAAGGTCTTATACACCTCAATCAGATAGCAGGGTTGTATTTCTGTCTTGCTTATAGTATGGGCATTCAATGAGAATGTGTTTCACAGTCAAATTTAGAGAACAATGTGGACACTGTGGTGGATCATCTCCTTGTGAGTAAATAAAGGTGAGTCAAATGTGTATGGCCTATTCTTGCTCTTGAAAGGAGTACTTCTTCTCGTCTTGATGAATGGACACTGGAACACCAAATTCTAGGATTCTGTTTAAATTGAAAAAGTTTGTTATTTGTTTGAGAGTGCCAGAGTGCTGTCCATTTTGTTAGGCATGCACAATGAATGATTTGTGGATAGTCTTATGCTGGAACAGGGATATTGGTTAAATCTAAGGTAGTTGGATTTTTTGCAGCTTTATCGTCCAGTTCATTACCAGAAATTGCAGAATGTGCCGGAACCCAGCAGAAAGTGATCAGTTGGTGCCGCTCTTCAATCTACAGTAATAATCTTCTAATTTCATTTAGAAAAGGGTGAACTTTATCTGAGGAGTTAGATAATGCCATAATTGAGCTGAGGGAGTCAGTGTAAATGACAAATTTTAATGAGAAGTCAGAACAGAGATTTTCTAAGGCTAGTTTAATTGCATATAATTCTGCTGAGAAGATGCTGAATTTAGGTGGAAGGGATGCTGAAATAGTGGTATTTAGAGGAACACTGCTGCTGCACCAACTTTGAGTTAGATTTAGAGCCATTTGTATAAATTGGAGAAAAACCAAAATATCTGTGAGTGTGACTTGCATGAAGTTGTTTCACATTTGATGCTTGAAGAACATTTTTTCCCCACTGGCAAAGGTAAGTGTCATGGGTGGGTAGAGGAGTACAAATCCATGGTGGTGGAGTGCATGTTACTACCTCTTGTACAGGATGAATGGAAACATTCCAAACCTGCATCAGCTCAAGAAGGTGAAGACCAGCTGGTTTTACTATACTAGGCTTAATTCTGTAGAGGTTTTCTAATAGTGGATTGAATAGGTATGATTGAATTGGATGCAAGGCAAAACTTTGTATTTTGATAGCATACTTCAGTAGCAGTGTTTTCCTACGTAGAGTTAGAGGGGGCTCATGAGCTTCAACGTAGAGGCTATGTGCTGGTGATGTTCTGAAAGCCCCAAGCGCAATCCTCAAGGCACTGTGCTGAACTGGTTCAGGCCAGCGCAAAGCACTTGCTCTGGCAGAATCAGACAGGAGCACCATAATCGAGATAGGATCGGATTAATGCCCTGTATAACCAAAGTAGCGACTGCACCCCATGTTATGGCGGATAAAGTTCTGAGTATATTTAACTTTTTTTAAACAGGAAGTACGTACATTTTTAATATGGTCTAGGAAATTTAATTTGTTGTCAAGGATTAATTCTAGAAATCTGATGTTAGTAGTGACTGAGATGGAGACATTAGAAATTTGAAGTTCAGGATTCAGATGGAGTTTGCGTTGTCTACAAAAATGGATAGCAACTGCTTTCTGTTGTGAGAGTCGATAGCCATTAAGGTTGGCCCATTGTTGTATTTTATTCAGTGATATCTGAACTGCCTTTCAATAGATCCCATGTTTTGGGAATGGTTTGTTTGTTTGTTTGTTTAGGGATTTTTTTGGCGCATGGGTGTCTGTGGCCATAGTGAGCCATACATAGGTTAGTATTTATGCTATTTCTTTATGGATTAAGAGTCAGGAAACTGATTTTTGACTAGCTAAAGGAGATGGTATACATTGATCGCTTTGAGAAAGGTAAAAATCTTTGAGACATCTGTTTTATTGCCCAAAAGTGAAATAAGCGTTAATGGGGCTTCAGTTGTGGCTGGGGTGAAGAGATTCTGGCTTTCTATTGCAAATTTTGTGCATTCCACAAGGATATGTTTTACTGAAAGCACTGTTTTACAGTGATTACAATGGGGGTAAATCTCCCCTCTTAAAAGATAACCATGAGTAATATTAGTGTGACCTATTCGCAGACGAGCTAGTATTACCTCCTGTTGTCGAATTGCACTGAGGCTTGAAGGCCATTGCTCAAGATTTGGCTTGATACTTCGAAGCTTATTTTCAAGTTGATTTTGCCATGTTGATTGCCACTGGTACATGCATTTTTTCTGTATTACTCGTCTATAATCTTGATGTGGAACTCTCCACTGTACATTGGGTGGTAAATCAGCCGCTTTTGCAGCATTGTCTGCTAATTCATTTCCTGGAATTCCCATATGTCCTGGGACCCAACAGACGTGCATGGTTCTTCCAAGCTCAGATAAGGTATATAAAGAGTTTGTTATTTCTTTTACGACTGGGTGGGTGATGTTTATGGTGTTTTCCATGGCTTGAAGTGCACTTAGAGAATCAGAGAAAATTATACTGTTTTCAATATTGGAGGACTCGATATGCTTCAGTGCAACCTAAATTGCCATTAGTTCGGTAGAAAATATACTGAACTCATGTGGCAGTTGGTAGGCCAATGTTATGTTCGGAAAAACTGCGGCAATTCCAACGTGGCCGTCATTCTTTGACCCATCTGTATGAACTACAACAAAGTTTGGAAACTGCTCCACCACTGCAAGGTACAATTGCATGAAATCTTCTTTATGTAGTGCAGATTTATCTCATTTATGAAGGTATTTATCACATAAAGGTGGAGTAATGCTCCACGGAGCAAGGAGTAGTGGAGGGGTATTTGCGATATTATCAAAACTCAGATTAAGTTCTTCTAGAAGATGTCTTATTCTTATACCTAACGGTCGGTTAGCAGTAAGGCGGTTATGGTATAACCTGCTGTGTTTGGGGGTGAAAAGTAATTCCCAATTTGGGTGTTCAGTCATAGATCTAATTTTATATGCATAGCATAATATAAGTTGTTGCCTTCTGATATAGAGAGAGAGGGGGTTCGTGAGCTTCGGCGTATAGACTATGTATTGGAGACGTGCGATATGCTCCTAGAGCAATGCATATTGCATTATGATGGAGAGGATCAAGCCAGCGAAGGACACTAGGCCTTGCTGAGCTATACACTGGTGCCCCATAGTCAAGTTTTGGTCTTATTAAAGATCTGTATAGCCGTAATAAGGTAAGGCGATCAGCTCCCCACTTTGTTGCTGAGAGAACTTGGATGATATTTAATTTTTGCTGGCAGGATGTTCTTAGTCTTTTAATATGTTCCAGGAAGGTAAGTTTATGATCTAAGGTGATTCCTAAGAATCGTATGCTGGGCTGAACTGCTATTGGTTGTCCATTCAGTTGTAGTTCCGGGTGTGGGTACAATTTACGTTGTCGGCAAAAATGGATGCAAAACATTTTTTGAGAACAAAGCTGAAAACCATTGGTTTGTGCCCATGTACTGATCTTATTTATTGCCCCTTGTAACTGTCTCTCGATCGTATTCATGTTTTTCGCATGGCAAGAAATACTAAGATCATCTACGAACAGTGCCTTATCGATAGTGTTTGGAAGTTGTTCAGCAATGGTGTTTATTGCAATTATAAAGAGTGTAGCACCGAGTACAGAGCCTTGGGGAACTCCTTCTTGAAAAAATAGTTCGGACAGCGAAGTTTTAAATCGAACCTGGAAAGTTTGCTTGTGTAGGAAGTTGCGTATGAAAATCGAGAGATGGCCCCGAAGTCCATGGCGATGTAATTCACGGAGTATTCCATACTTCCACATGGAATCATAGGCTTTGCTGATGTCAAAGCAAACCATTACATGGTTCCGATCTAAGGAATGCATTCTGAATGGAATTCTCTAGTCTTACTAGTATATCTAGTGTTGATTTGTTTTGTCGAATGAATTGTGCAGAATGTAAGAGATTGTAATTTTCAAGGTACCATATCAGTCGACGGTTCACAATCTTTTTGAGAATTTTGCAAAGGCAACTGGTCAAGGCAATGGGTCTATAGTTAGTAGGGTTTGTCGGGTCTTTTCTTGGTTTAAGGAAGGCAAGGACTGTAGCGTGGTGCCATTGTTTAGGGAATGTGTCTTCCCGGTAGAGCCTATCAAACAGATCAAGAAGTGACCGCAGTGATTCAGCACTTAGTTCCTGTATCATTGAATAATGGATATTATCTGGTCCTACAGCGCTACGCCTAGATGTTGACAAGGCTCTATGTAGTTCGTGGATAGTGAATGGTAAGTTATATTGTTCTTCTGCTTTTGAAGAAAAGTTTAACTTTCGTTTTTCTTAATTTGCTTTGAATCTTCTGAAGGCTGGTATGTAACTTTCTGTTGCTGATGTTTTGGCAAAAGTTTCCCCTAGTATATTGGCAATTTGGGTAGGGTCAGCAATGTTCTGCCCTCTCCATTCCATGATAGGCTGAGGTGCCGTTTGATATTTACCACTCATTTTCCTGATTGTTTTTTTAAATTTTATGTGTGGGAGTTGCTTAATTTATGGTTGAAGTGAAGCGAATCCAAGTGGCCTTTTTATAACTGCGTCTAGTACCTCGCTCTTTCTCTAACACGTTTAAACTGAATGAGATTAACTGTGGTTGGATAGGGCCTAAAAGTATTCCAAGCTTTATTTTGGTCTCTTTTTTTCTGCACGGCATTCGTCACTCCACCAGATTTTTGGGTGTTCAGGTAATTTTGAGGAGGATTTTGGTATAGCTTGTGTCCTGCTGCATGTAATATAGTTTTTGTGACATACTAAACTGCTTCCCTGGTTGGGGATTTTTGTATAATTTCAGGGTCCAGTTTAGCAAATTTTTTATACATCTCCCAGTCTGCTTTATCAATTAGCCACTGAGGAATTCTATTAAGATGATAAGAGGGCTTATTCAGTAATTCAATTGTAATGGGAAAATGATCACTATGCAGTGGGGATCATTGTTTGTCATCCACTTTAGAGTAGGATACAAAGTTGCTGAACATATTGACAAGTCTATTGCAGTATATGTTCCGGAAGGAAGGTGAACATAAGTAAATGACCCATCATTTAAAAGGAGAAGGTTGTTATCATCTAAACATTTTTCAATTAGTTTTCCTCTTTGGTCAATATTGTTGTTACTCCATACTGTGATGACCATTTAAGTCTCCCAGAATGAGGAAAAGTGTGGGGAGTTGAGCTATGAGGTTGTTTAGATCATTTTGTTGGATGGAAAAGCTTGGTGGAATATATAAGGAGCAGATTGTAATATGGATGCCAGCAGCTACACGGACCGCTATTGCCTCGAGGGGAGTTCAGTAAGACCTGTTTCACAGGAACATATGGGTTTGTTATAACAGCTACACCACCATGTGCAGTATTTTGATCGGTTTTATCTTTTCTAAAGATATTGTAATAAGACAGTTTTGGTGTGTCTTGAGGTTTGAAATACGTCTCTTGGAGGCAGAGACATATTGGTGTGTATTTAGAGGTAAGGTCATAAATATTGGCATGGAAACCACGACAATTCCACTGAATTATTGTGTTCATTGTTTATCGCTAGTTAGACTTTCCAAGCGTTTTCTTGGTGCTGAGGTTCTCTGTTTTTCACCTTTGTTTTTATCTTTCTTTCGAAAGTAGGGCCTTTCTGTTTCCATGTCTTCTTCTACAAAAATGTGTAGGATGGGGTCATCTGTGGGTATTTTCTTAGTATCCATTTCCTGTTGGTGACCAGAAGCTACTATTTGTTTTTCTTTGCATCCTTCGTCCAGGGAGTGGAGATTTTCAATTGGTATAGAAACTGGCGTATTGACTGCCTGAGTTTGAGTTGCATTGTACAGTGTTTTTACGTAGTTCGAGAAAGATTCTTTTGGGGGTACTGTTAGTTCAATTTGCGATGTGGTTGATTGGAATTTTTTGGTGATTTGAGCATACGTAGATCTATTTGCAAGGGTTGGTGGTGAGATGATTCGCTTTGCTTCTTGATAGGACACATTATGATTGGTTTTATAAATCTGAATAAGTTTCTCAGTTTTCCAGCGGTCGCATGTTCTAGCGTAAGCGGGATGATCTTTTTTGCAGTTTGGGCATATCGGTTGGGGTGCAGTACAGGCTTCGCAATGTGTTCAACTGACCCACACTTTGCACAAGCAGGAGTTCCCCGGCAAGCTGTCTGGGAATGTCCGTACTTCTGATATCGGAAACACCGTAGCGGGTTTGGAATATAAGGTCTGAAGGTTAGTGAACGGAACAAAGGGTTGCTCTTACGAAGAAAGGCTTAAGTTTTGCAAATTACAGTGTCTGGAGACTAGGCACCGGCGAGGTGATCTGATAGAGGTGTACAAAGCCTTGAATGGTTTGAGCATGCTCAATGCTGATGGGATACTGCCTCTTGCTCAGAATAATCACCTGAGAGGGCATAAATTCAAATTGAGGAAAGACAGATGTTGGATAGATGTTCGGAGATTTACCTTTAGCCAGCGGGTAGTTGGTTGGTGGAACAGACTTCCATCCCTTGTTGTGGAAGTTGATAGCCCAAATAAATTTAAGGCTCAGCTGGACAGGTATTTCGAACAAACGGAGGGGTGAAGTGGAAGGGGTTTTTTTTTGTTTTTTTTTTGGCTGATGCGGCATAAGCTTGCTTTCTTGCATCATATGCCTCTACTAATGCTAATGCTAATTACAGACCAGATATCCAGCCTTAATGGATGCTGGGCGATGTGGTGTATTAAAGGTCAAAATGAGATTGCGTGTAGGAGTCAGAACTTCTTTCCTGGTGGAAATTCTCTTGATCTGTATAACACTTTCTTTAAGTTCTTCAAGCATCTCCTCTTCGGACACATCTATTAAATCCCAGTTAATGGTTAAAAGAAAGTGACTATTATGTACAAGTTCTTTTCTAACCCCTATGAAAATATGGCTACAAATAACAAGGGAATTGTGAAAATATCAAAGAAGTTGTGACATTAATGACACTAGTGAGTAAAACTGAGTTATTAGACAAAATTTCCAATGGTGAAAATGTCACATCAGTGGCAAAACGTTATAAAATCAATGAGTGAATGGTATGATCAATCAAGAAATCGGAAGAAAAAATCTGCCGTAGTGTCTGAAAATGCACTAATTGCTTCAGAAATTTGCTCTGTAACTCGTGATGTTAAATTAGAAAAAAATGGAAAGGCTTTAAATTAGTGGATAGAAGACCAAAGTCAAAATAAAATTCTGTTAAGTTCACTCATTCATGAAAAGGCACCTTTATCAACACTTTAGCAAAGGCTGGTTTGAAAGTTTTATATGGCCTTCACAATGTGAAACTTTTAGGCGACTCTGTATCAGTGGATTTCATGGCTGCGGAAAGTTTCTCGACTGAATTAAAAAAAATTAATTACGGACAGAGGATATGTTCCCAAACAGGTGTTCAATGCAGATGAAACTAGGTTGTTTTGGAAGAGAATGCCATGTTTTTGAAAGATTTGTTTGAAATTTCTAATAAATGTTATATTTAATATTAAATTGTTTCTTATTTTCATTTTGATACCTTATGCTTGTATTTCACTATAATATTTGTCTGTGTATGTATTATATGTAGGCACATATAATACATACACAGACAAAATTTTAGACTAGTTTTTCTTATATATTTCATACTTTACTATCGTTTTTCTTATATATTTCATACTTTGTAAGGAACACTTTTATTACTATGGGTACCATTTCTCAGGAATGTAACCCCTATGAATAGTGGGTTTACAGTATTCAGCTTGCCGTAGAGATGGCTGCAGAGTGAGTTGATATGCTGAGTCAACTAAGAAAGTGTCAAAAAGATTTGAATAACACAAAAGTGAATCTGAGTCAACAGTGAATCGTAGAATTCAACCAACATATTGACGCTGTCAACCGAATGGCATCTGATAGCTCAACATAAAGCATGACAATATTTCGGTAATCTGGATTTGCAGCGTTGAACTACGCAATGGCCACATGACACCAGCGCGATGGTCGAATAGTGGGAGGTCTTATAACTGCATAGGTAGGTTATGTACAGGAAAGCCAAATTTTACTAATCTTTTGGTGTCCAATCAATTCCAGCTGGATTGACATCCACTCCTGTTGCATTGACCTTGATTGCATAGTTCGAATTAATATTGATCAAGATGAGTACCATACAATACTGCAAGGATCATTTAAATTTTAGCCAGGGGGTGCACCCATTCAGTAGGTCCTGGGGAGAACACTGATCCATCCTAGAGCACACACCTGACCCTTTTTCTAGAACGAGAAAGGAAGAATTCTACATACTTAAACACTTTATCCATATGGGTTTAACAATAAATTTAACCACAGTATCATCTCCAACAATATATCAGATGTGTTTCTATGATAAATTCCAAGCAGTAAGAAGGTCTTCAAAAATCCAAACCCCATACAAAATTTAAATCTAAGAACATCATATCCTCACATAAGAACAATATAGGTATTTTCTCACAGACTTTGTCTGAATGTGTGACAGCTACTTTACAGATGTACAAAAAATTGATAACTTACTCTTTGGCACTAAACTTAGTATCCTGAAAGCACTTTACAAATTTATTCTCAACTTTGAGTTTACCTCTAAGCACTTACTACACCTAATAACAGACATTTGTAAGTTCAGGCTAAAACCTAGCATCAATATGGCAAACACAGAATATGATTCCCTTATTTTGAGGTACATTACCAATATAGACAGCATCAACATCAATAGTTGCATCAAAAATCTCCTTCCTGCCAACTTCTACACATAAAATCCAGATTCAATTACAGGACAAATAGCCTGTAAATATAAGCATTTATCCACCAATCTGGACAAATACACTCCAGACACCAATAGTTGCATAGGCAATCTAATCTACAACTCTATGTCAATTCACATTTTGGGCATATTATTACTGGCAATCCAGATATTATTCCCAATCGGGAACTCAGAAGCATCACGACACATGGCTTTAAATTCAGACTAGAACTTTACTAAGCACTACAACTTTAATAAGGTCAAAAAACAATTATATCACAACCTACTCAACTTTTGCTTAAAACTATCCTACAAATACATTTTTATTTTTTTATAATAGTAATGTTTTTAGAAGCATTCCAAATCTGGATAAGTACTGTACATACTAATCTTTTCCGTAACTACAAAACTATGCCTTCACACAGTTCTCGCCCTACTTCGCAGTAAATACAGCTTCTCCAACATCAAAATCCACTTAGCTGAGTTACATAAGCATTTTATCATCACTACTATAGACAAAGCTTCAAATAACTTTGCATTTATCTGCAAAGCATTTTACTATCAAACCATAATAGCTGAGCTCAACTCCAGTACTACTTACAAACCAGTCACAAAAAACAGTAGCATTATTACGAAGAAACTTGTTGCTTTCAGCAAAAAATTAAACATCAATTTTAAAAATTACAATTTTCCTTACATTTATTTTATACCAAATTTCAACAAAAATCCCATAGGCTTTAGATTCATCACATCTTGCAAAAACAGTTATTCTCATAAACATGGCAAATCTTAAGCATCCTACCAAACAGCAGAACCATTACAAATAATCGGCCTCTAATAGAAGCTCTAAAAAATCAAGATATTGCTCGCATATCAACATTCAAATTTAACGGTCTGTTTCACCAGCATAGATCTAGCCAGGGCTTTATTTGTAAAAAAAAAAAAAAAAAATAGGTGCCGGTACTCATTTCATTGCTGTCAGGAAAAATTTTAAATTAAAAGGACATGAAAAGTACACAACTCTAAAAAATTATTTCCTGATATTGTAATTTAGTAGTAATGTTTTTGGAATAAGAAAAATTTACATATATTAACACAGTTTATTAAGAATAAATTAAGAATATTAATCAAGTATATAAAAAAATAAGTGAAAAATGTGTAAAAAAATAAGTAATAAGTAAAAATTTGTAAAAAAAAATTCATAATGAGTTTTTATAGAATATTCCAAATTTTTATTCAGTTCTCATCCAACACACCATGCAGACGCTTTTTCATCTGTTTGTGTCCGTTTCTGAATGACGTTTCTTAAGCAGCCACGAATTGACATATTTGCTGGATCGAATTTTGTCACCAGTGGGCCTAGAATTTTAAGAAATAGTAGCGAAAAAATTGTTTTGTCATTAACGAAGCTCTGATTGGGCTGATGACCAGATCCATTTGTGCAAATCCTCCTTTACATTCACTTGATGAAATTGGTATCATACACTTTCATCAAATGCTCTTCAATTTTTCTGAAACCGTCTTTTTGATTAAGTATTCTCGAAGTCCATGAATTGTATCTCTTTCCTTTAACTGAAGCCTAATTGAACAATTAGCATTAGCATTAGTAGAGGCATATGATGCAAGAAAGCAAGCTTATGCCGCATCAGCCAAAAAAAAAAAAAAAAAAAACTTCCACTTCACCCCCACTGTTCGTTCGAAATACCTGTCCAGCTGAGCCTTAAATTTATTTAGGCTATCAACTTCCACAACTAGGGATGGAAGTCTGTTCCACCATCTGGCAATCCAGATATTATTCCCACTGGCTAAAGGCAAATTTCCGGACATCAATCCTACATCTGTCTTTCCTCAATTTGAATTTATGCCCTCTCAGGTGATTATTCTGAGCAAGAGGCAGTATCCCATCAGCATTGAGCATGCTCAAACCATTCAAGGCTTTATACACCTCTATCAGATCAGCTCGCCGGTGCCTAGTCTTCAGACACTGTAATTTGCAAAACTTAGGCCTTTCTTCGTAAGAGCAACCCTTTGCTCCATTCACTAACCTTGTTGCCCTTCTCTGTACTTGTTACAGCAGCTCTACATCCTTCTTGAAATGAGGCCTCTTAAATCTGAACCTTTTGTTTTCTTTTTTTTTTAACTGTCCAAAATGTTGTCATTCGGATTTCAGCTACTGTGACTATTTAAACAGAGATAAGGAAAATTTACGGAACAATGTGGATAATGCACTTCTGCGAAACAACAGATGATTATTTGTCGGGGTAAAAGTAAATCACTCTCTCCAAATTCTCGTACGGGGCACAATTGATTCACAGTGGTGTCCAACCTATGGCACACGCAGAAAGTGAATACAGCATTTTAAATTTTGCTAATTATCAAAAAATTTTTCTCATTAAATGTTTTCTTTAGTAAATGTAATTGTGTATTGTACTTAATAAAATTTTAGAATATTTTAAATTTTAGGTGTATCATTATTTTTATTTATTCACCTTAAGTAGTGATCCTTTCAGGTTGTAAATTTTCTAAAGTGAGCATGTAAAGGCATGTAAGGTATTTTTTGAAAAACAAAAGAAAGTCATTTTTATAATTTTAATAAAATCTTAAAAATAAATTAGTGACACAGATCTGTTACACATAAAAGTATTGGGAATTTGAATTTTTTTTATATAGCCTGAAAATAAAAAATGGTAACATGAAAACAAACTTTCTTTTACATGTAACAGGATATGGAAAATGTAGCACACTAATTTTTCTTGAATCACTCAGTGCGGCCCCTGAAAGAAATCTAACTTTGAATATGACCCCTGTACAGGAAAAGGTTGGACACCACTGCAGTAGAAGGTGGGCCAGAGTCCACTGGGAATACCCCTTGATCTGCTCATTGTTGACCAGCACAACTTCTCCATATGTGGGACAGGTGGCCAAATAGGTTTTACCAGGTGCCCCCTAAGTTGTAGAATGGTAATCCCTTTAGCTCTCTTAATTCTTGCTTAGCAGAAGCACTAATTTTCTAAATTGCTTGAAGACCAAAAGTGCGAAGAGTGCGTAGACAGTTAAGTCTCTACTAAGCAGTTTATTATATGAAAATTTTATCTGCTCAATGGAACTATTCTAAATGTAATTTTCAAGGTTGTTTGTTATTTGGTTTTTAGGAGCAGTAGCAACTAAGGCCATATTGCTCCGGGATATGCGGTGGTCATTCCCTGACCTTTCCGCATCCTCCGTATTTGGTGGTGACGGGCTCGAACCCCGGTGATACTTATATGTCAGATAATGTACAGTCATTTAATTTTCTTCCTCTTCATTGTTGCTAAGCACAATCTCTTCACAGCATCTTGATTTTGTGTAGCTTCTGGATGCTTTGAAGTCACAATTTTTTATGGTCTCAAACAAGCACAAGTTCAATAGCAGAACCTAACCCAGGGATCTCCCAACAAAATACAGTGGACCCCCCACTTAGATATAAAGCATAAATTTATCTTTATTACCTTACCAATTAAAGTTAAATGATACATGAAAATCGGAAGAATATTTTCCAGTTATCAAAATAAAAATAAATTTACACTTACGTACATAGCTTAATTAATACATACTGTAATACGTACATACTAACTAATTGATATTTCTGTTCACTGACTTTTTTTTTTGTTATAAAATTTCACAGTAAAAATGATAAGCAATTAATAACAAAGAACACAGCATGCACAAGTAAGCAACAAACACAATACGCACGTGAGAGAGTTTCTGAAAATTTATTTATGTTTTTTATGATTGAATATTTCATGGAAGGGGGAACACACTTCACATAATAACGTGAAAACCTACAGAATTTCAGCTATCGGTATTATAGCAAATGCAAGAAGATACAGTTTACTTCCCATTTATAATTGATTACACTAACAGAAAAGACCACTAAACTTGAAACTGCAAAATTGTTTTTATTGTTTTATGGTAGTGACATCCATAAAATATCATGAAGGCAATAACGATTAGCGAGTCAACATCGGGGAGTTACAAAAAAAGAATGGAAACGTTGAAAAATTACATCCAACATAACAGCAGGGTTTCCCCAGTACAAAAATACTGTGCTATGCAAGATTTCCCGCATGCATTAGAGCAAAACTATGTTAACTGTGTTATATGTGGGTTACCTGTACATCTTTGACAGCAGTATCCCTATAGTAGGACCTGTTTAGGGTCCTACTATAGGGATGAGAATTGAAACCCTGAACTGCCCGAACACAACCTTTGTCACTCTTCTTTAAATAGGCCTCTGGGGTTGGGTATACTCATACTATGATTTTTAGTGGTTAATACAGAGGTTAATCTTGTAATGAGAGGTTAATGTTTCGAAGTGGTACCAAAGAAAGATCCTAAGCATTTGGATTGATAAGTTACATAAGAATTTGTACCACATTAGGAGAGATAAGAATAGGAGCTTAAACAAGATAAGTGAGAGATTGACCTCTGTACATTTAACATTAGTCATTAGTGTGGTATCGAACAAAGCAAAACGGATTTCTGACAGTTACAGACAAAGACAAATGAATAAGTTCGATAGGCTTAAAGAACAAACCATGTCCAGGAGTAATAGTGATAATAGTACCAATAGTAACTTTATTGTTAATATCAGTAGTAAACAGTTGACTGATGATCAAATAGAAGTGTTAAATCTAGGACCTAAGTTTGCTACGATTCCGCCCAAAGTGCCCATAGCAGAAATAGCTATGGGCATTGAGAGAGCGGCTAGTAAGTTACCTGTGTGCATGGCCAATGAAATCCGTGTGAAAACAGCAGCTATTTTAAGTCAAGCCAAGAAAGTTCCCTCGAATCTTAATATAAAGCAAAGATTAGCACTAGAAAGTCTTAAGCAGGACGATAATGTTGTGGTCCTACCAGCTGATAAAGGTAGAGCAAACGGTGGTTTTGGATAAAGAAGCATATGTAAGCAAAGCATTAGATTTGTTAAATGATCGCACAACCTATATGATTATTCATAAGAATCCCCTGTCGAATCTGGAACGACAAGTTAATAAGATGGTGCAATGTTGGATGAAATCCAATAAGATTTCAAAGGAACGGTATTGGGCATTACATGCCACAGGAAGCCAGATACCGAGATTTTACGGTTTGCCAAAAATACATAAAGTGGGCGTGCCACTCAGACCGATAGTCTCGTTTATTGGCAGCCCCACGTATGCATTATCTGGTTTCCTAGCCAAACTACTGTCACCATTAGTTGGACTCTCTGAACATAGTATCAGAGACAGTAAAGAATTTGTACAATTCATAAGAGGACAACGTATAGAAGAAAACGAGGTTATGATATCCTTTGATGTAACATCGTTGTTTACCTGCATCCCAATTGACCATGGGATACATTGTGCGTACATGGCTTTAGAAAGAGACACCACCTTGAATAATAGGACGCAACTAAACTTAGAGGACATATGTAAAGGAATAGAGTTATGTCTTTCGAGTACTACCATGGTGTTTAATAACACCATGTACAAGCAGGTTAACGGTGCAGCTATGGGCTCTCCCATCAGTGCCATCATAGCTAATTTAGCGATGGAGGAGCTCGAGTCCAGACTATTTAACACTACAGTTCTCCCTATGCGTCCGTGGAAAAGGTATGTTGATGATACGTTTTCAGTTATTCGGGAAGGGAGCGAGGATGATACGTTGAATTTTCTTAATAGCTTCTCCCCGTTCATACAATTCACCTCTGAGGTAGAGGAAGGAGGGGTTTTGCCGTTCCTGGATGTGCTGATTTGTAGAGAAGGCCAGCATTTGAAAACAAAAGTATTTAGAAAATCTATGTGCAGGGGCCAATATTCACACTACAACTCAGCACAGACTAATTATCACAGGAACAGTGTAGTAAGAGCATTAGTGGATAGGGCAAAATCCCATTGCAGTACCTCAGAGGATAGAAACTTGGAGTATGAACGTGTTACGGCGGATCTTTTGAAGTGTGGCTACCCCCGGAGGATCATAGAGAAATACATTAGTGGAGGGCAGAGTAGAAGTGAGTCCTTCACGCCAATAGCCACCGCATACATTCCCTACTATCCGGGTTTATCCGAGCATTTACTCGCGTATTAAGGAATTACCAGACACGTTGTGTGCAGCTCCCAGGCAGGAAGCTGCACACAATCGTGTCACAGGTGAAGGACCCTGTCTTAAATGAAAATATAAGTGGGGTCGTATAAAGTATTAAATGCCCGGAATGTGGGGAGTGTTATGTGGGAGAAACAAAACGGCGTCTCAAAGATCGTCTGGGGAAGCACACAAATGCGATAAGAAATGCAAACTATGGCAAATCCGCCGTAGCTGAACATTTCTGGGAGAAGCAACATCAAATCTCCCCAGATGAAGCGGTCATCACTGATCGGGCGCATAGATTTTGGGACCACAAGTGGCTCGAGAGCTTGAGAATTAGTTCTACTGAGAAAAATATAAATAGAGATAGGGGCACACGTATTCATCCCCTCTTTGAGGCGGTAATCCTTGGAGGGGATGAACGTTTTTGCCTGAAACGCTCCCGAGCCACTTCCGGTTCTGACGGGAACAGTACACGTTCACGTGGGATGCACCGTGAACCTGCTGGTATTTAATGATGCACCGCAGAACAGAAATTACACTGTTGAGAAAGAAGGCAGAAGCCTTTGAAAGCTTCAGTTAGTATTTTAGCGCTTTTAACCAGTATATTTTATTGCATTTTAAATTCGGCATTTGATTATTATCCTGTATATCACAGTTGTTTTATTTTAAAATTACTATCAGTAATATTTGGTTTGTAAATAATTTATTGTAAATATTAAAAATTTTTAAAAATTTGGGTGAAAAAGTCTTTCGTTTTATTCCATGGTTGGTGAAAAAACACAAAAAAAAACACTAAAAATCATAGTATTTGTCACCCTTACTCATCTTTCCTAATACTCTACATATTTTTCCTTCTTGTTTGCAATTAGGTTTTGAAAGCAATATAATGATACTATTTTTCTACTATAACTGCAGTTTTCGCCTTACAAAGTTTAGCATCTGTATCACGCTACTTTGCAAGTTCATTTTCCTACACTATCCTGGGAGACATAATACATTTGTTTAATTTTCGTTCTCACCCAATCACACTTCTACTTTTTATTCATTCTACACTCTATCACATTTGGCTATCTGTATTGCACTCCCTTGTGTGGTACTCTAATTCCCCTTTTCCTGGTGGGGAGGGGAGGGAGACTGGTTCCTATATTCCCCCTTTCTTCTGGTGGGGCTTATCCCCACTGATATTTCTGGGGTCACCTTCCCTATCATTCCCATACTTCTGTCACCCCCCCAGCCTTGTCTTTTTCCCAATTCTAACTTACCCAACCATCGTGCTTGCTCTTAATCTAAATTAAACTTAACTTAGTGGCTAAATTTAACTCTACCCTAACTTTAAACTCCAATTTGATCTTAACTTAATTTCCAGTGCTTAATTTTTTTTTTTTTTTATATAGGCCCTAGCCACTGAAATCTTAAGAAACTAGGTGGCAGGGCCTGCCAGAGCACTATTAAAAATCTACTGGGTTTGGTTTGGGTTTTATTGGCACATCATTCATGACTAAGGCTATAATGCATCAGAACCAGGTCATATAAAAGTGAAGATTTATATTTCAGCGACCTAAAAAATTAGGTTACTATGTCACGATGTATAGAAATAAATACAGTGGAACTTCTCTATTACGAACTTCTATTTAACAAATTTCTCTATATTACGAATTTTTTCGCAAAACATTGCACCTTGAAACAAAATTACATGTAAAATTAACCCCATATAGCGAAGTGTTAGTCTCTCTATAACGAATTTTTATGAAAAATTAGTAAAAGCATTTTTGAAGATTTTCAAGCATTTACTGCTAAACAGCTGCTCAAATATACTGCCTCCTTCCTTCAGAAATTGCACATTGGCATCTGGAATTAAATAATCATCCTTTTAGTGAACACTTAGTGGGTCATTGACTCCCGTAGGAGGGTCTTTGTTTCATTTTTTTAGTTATTAAACCAAATAGGTTTTCTTAAAAGTGGTCATAAACTTTACAATAAATAGGGTAGATTTGTAAATTGACGTTGGCTCAGGGGAAAACGAAATTCGCTGCTGTAAACCTTTAGCATGCTGCGGCGGCAATACACAGAATGCTACCATAGTCATTTTTAGTAACGCCTACTGAGTGACATTTGCTTCTCACATCAACTGTACCACGCGACCTTCCTGTCAGTCATTATATGATATGTCCATTCTCATCTAAATGGACTCCCAATAGATGGTTTTCATGAATTTTTTTTTTTAAATTTCATTCGTCATCAATCACATAGGTTATATGCTCTTGTATTTTTTTTTTTTTTTCTGAAAAGTAACATACAGCATACATTAATCATAAATTTTCTTTCGTGTATATATGAATGAAAGCAAAATAAATGAAATTCACAAAGTTGTATATTTCTTCAAAGTGATTGATAGGAAAGGTCATGTGATACTGTTGAATTGGTAAGCGAATGTCACTGAGTAGGCGGTACTAACAATTCACTATATGGCCAGCGCAGCGAAGTTTGCGGTGTATGTATCGGCAAGAGCTGCAGTAGAATAATTTTTACACTTGCGGAAACAATGTCGAAGAGAAAGTGTTTAAGTATTAATGATAAAGCAAAGATTGTTATGATATTGACCAGGATTTTAAGAAAAAAGATGTGGAGAAATGTGGCATACCTGCAAGCAGTTTATCTACGATTTTAAAAAATCGAGAATCAATTTTAAATGCAATTGAAGGAGGAGCAGACAAGAAGCGAATTAAGTTGTGTATATACAAAGATGTTGATAAAGCTGTTCTAAAATGGGTGAAAATGATACGTGAAAAGAATATACCAATATCGGGCCTAATAATTAAGCAACAAGCTCTGAAATTTGCACAGTCCTTTGGACATACAGAATTTAATGCGAGCACTGGGTGGCTAGATAAATTTAAGAAGTGCCACAGAATTGGGGAAAAGGTTATTTGTGGAGAAAGTGTTAATGTAAGTGAAGAAGATTTTGGAAGGATATGAGCGTAAGGAAGTTTTTAATGCTGACTAAATGGATTTATTCTTTAAATGTTTACCGAATAGAACACTTGCTTTTAAGGATGATAAATGTTTTGGCGGAAAATAAAGCAAAGAAAGAATCACTGTGCTAGTTGGAGCAAATATGACAGGAAGTGAAAAATTAAGAATTTTTGTCCTCGGAATATCAAAAAACCCAAGATGTTTTAGAGGCACAAAATCTTTGGAAGTTGACTACACTTTTAATAAAAAAGCATGGATGACCAGTGATATTTTTGAAGAATGGATGTTAAAACTAGACAGGCATATAACAAAAGAAAAAAGGAAAATCGTGTTGGTAACTGAGAACTGTCCAGCACATCCTGCCAGTATTCCTGCCAAATTAAAAGTGCGAAGTTGTTGTTTTTACCACCAAACGTAACGTCAAAACTCTAGCCAATGGACCAAGGCATTATTAAAAATTTTAAATTTCATTATCGAAAGAGAATAATAATGAAGACTGTCCATGTATTATCAGAAAATAAAAACTTGGTAATTATAATTAACCTTAGAGTTGCATCTCTGAACCGACAAAAGTTTGGACAAATGATGTCACTGAATACACTATTCAAAATTGTTTCTCAAAAGCGGGATTTGCATTGAATACAGAAGTCGAACAACGACTGGACGAACAAGATGAACTGGCCCTTTCACAAGTGAAAAACTTTTGGACATTATTAGAATCGTCTGGAAACATCGAAAATGAAATAACACTGGATAGTTATGTTTATGTAGATCAAGATCTGACTACAGCAGAACATCCCAATGAAGATGAAATACTGCTGAACAGTGTTAGGCGTGACCATGATCACGTAGAAATTAACGATGATACTGAAGACGCATCAGAACAACCTGTAGAAAAGCCAACTCGCGAAGAAATGATTAACACTTAAAATGGTTCGTATGGGTCTACAGTTTTGAGAAAACGATCCTGATAATGTTTTTAATGCTCTGAACAAATGAAAATTACAGATATTTTTAAATTTGTGATACTTACCGGCAAAAATTGTGTAAACGTAATTTAAATAAGTATGTTTTTGAAATAAAATACATTAAAAATAAATGCAGATTCGTTTTCATTTTATAATTAGATAACAATTTCTAATAAAAAAAGATGTTCTCTGTATAATTAAATTTCTCTATAACGAATTTTTTCGCTGGATTTATCAAATTCGTTATAGGGAAGTTCGAATGTACAGTAATACCCCGACTTATGCAAACTAAGAGTTAAGCGGTTCTTGATTTTTTCGTTTGGCAACACTGCCGCCCACTATCTTCAAGGTCGTTTTTCATATGCTATCGATATACGGTGCGATGGCGGAGAGTGAGAGCGAAAGATGAACAAAATTCAACTTTGCTGCCGCATGAGCTGCACACATATACAAGAATTTGCACTCCAACTGTCATATTTATATGTGTGCGTTCGAATTCGTGCTCAACTTTTGTCGGAAATTACATCGTTTTCACGAATAAAAAAACTTTCCAGGCTTTAAGGTTTCCAAATACTGATTGACAATGATGGTCGTAGGAATGCAGCTGGTGACTGCAAGTTAAAACCTCTCTTAATTTATCGCTCCGAAAACACAAGAGTTTTAAAAAATATATCTAAAATTAGCTTAGCAGTGATTTGGAAGTCAAATCATAAAGCTTGGGTGACAGCTTCCATTTTTGAGGACTGGTTTGGTCACCACTTCATACCCGAAGTCGAACGTTATTGCAAGTCTAAACAGATTCCATTTAAATTGATCCTTCTTATTAACAATGCACCCGGTCACCCTCCTGCCACCCTAATTAATTTTGACCGATGTGTGTAAGTTGTGTTTTTGCCTCCAAACACAACCAGCTTGCTTCAACTGATGGACAAGAGAGTCATCAAAATATTCAAGGCCTACTACACGAGGCGTTCATTTCCACGTCTGAATGAAGCTTTTAAGACAAAATTGTGAGATATCTGTTAAAGACTTTTGGAAACAATTCAATGTTTTAGATGCCGTAAGAATCATTGAAGAATCTTGGGATGAAATTCACAAAAAAACATCGAATGGTGTCTGGAAGAAACTTTGTCCATTTTTTTTCCAAAAACGAGACAAAAACAACGCCGGAAACTGATCATGTCGCTCATATGATAGAAGAAGTTGTTAATCTTGCCAGGCAATTAGATTTGGAAGTCAATGGTGATGATGTCAACGAACTGTTGGATTCACATAGTGAGGAGCTGACAATGAATGAGCTCATAGAGATGCGTGAGCAAAACGTCACTGAATTATCCGACACTTCAGACCCAGTTCCACCAGAGAAGCACATGACAATTGCAAGCTTGACAGAAGGTCTCAGCTCAATTGAAAAGGGCTTAAAAATTTTAAAAAACAGACACCAATGAAGAACGCGTTATAGCTACAAAGCAAGGAATAACTTTGATATTATATACTTGGATCTTAGAAAGGCTTTTGATACTGTTGCACATGGAAGACTGCTACACAAATTGGAGCAGTGTGGCATTCGAGGCAAATTGCTGCTATGGATAAAGGGGTGGTTGAGGGGGAGAAGACAGAGAGTGGTAATCAATGGACACTGCTCATCGTGGACTAATGTTATTAGTGGAGTCCCTCAGGGCTCAGTGTTGGGTCCATTATTGTTTTCTGTATTTATAAATGATATTGATGATGGTATATCAAGCTTAATGTCCAAGTTTGCACACGATACAAAGGTTGGCAGGGTTGTCAAGGACACTACTGACACTATGCTGCTGCAACAGGATCTGGAAAGGTTGAGCAGATGGGCTGAGAGGTGGCAAATGAAGTTTAACATTGACAAATGTAAAGTACTACACATGGGAAACAGCAACCCCAGAGCAACGTATCAACTCTGTGGTACTACACTGACAGTGGTAGAGAATGAAAGGGACTTGGGGGTGGTTGTGCAGGCAGATATGAAGTTCTCTGAGCAGTGCAGATGGGCTGCAAGAGTAGCTCATGGAGTATTGTCAATGATATATAGGAATTTTTCCAGCAGGGATAAGGAGGTGATTATTCCATTGTATAAGGCAATGGTCAGGCCACACCTAAAGTACTGTATACAGGTCTGGAGGCCTCATTTCAAGAAGAATGTAGAGCTGCTGGAACGAGTACAGAGAAGGGCAACAAGATTAGTCAATGGAACAAAGGGGTGCTCTTACGAAGAAAGGCTTAAGTTTTGCAAATTACAGTGTCTGGAGACTAGGCACCAGCGAGGTGATCTGATAGAGGTGTATAAAGACTTGAATGGTTTAAGCATGCTCAATGCTGATGGGATTCTTCCTCTAGCTCAGAAAAATCAGCTGAGAGGGCATAAATTCAAATTGAGGAAAGACAGGTGTAGGATAGACGTGCGGAAATTTGCCTTTAGCCAGCGGGTGGTTGGTTGGTGGAACAGACTTCCATCCCTTGTGGTGGAGGTTGATAGCCTAAATAAGTTTAAGGCTCAGCTGGACAGGTATTTTGAACAAACAGAGGGGTGAAGTTGAAGTGGGTTTTTTTTTTTTTTTTGGCTGATGCTGCATAAGCTTGCTTTCTTGCATCAAATGCCTCTACTAATGCTAACCTAAAAGGTAGACATGCCTTCCGTTAATTAGGCTGCTTACCACAGGGACGTGATAGCTTCTGTAGAGGTTCTCCTCTACTCCCCAAGTGAGTGAAGAAAGGGGGAGCATATAGTAAGATCAATGGCAGAGAACATATGGGTAGGCATGTGGAAAAAGATTAGTTCCCACATTTAGAAGGGAAAGGTCATTGTCGCTGAGCATATGCTCTACGACAAGTCCCCTTTCATTAACGTCAGCACTACCCCACAGGGTGTTGTGTCCATTAAAATCACCCAATAGTAAGATAGGATGCACAGTGAGATCATCAAAGTCTTTCTGAGAGATGGCAAATAAATCGAACAGACTGTTAGTAAAAAACCCTACTGTAAGGCAAACTGCTACCGCTTTATGTTGGTGGAAAGCAGAATATGTTGAAATGGGGTTTGGTTGCCCAGAAGAATAGCAACACCCCCATGAGCAGGTCCATTCCCAGTTCTGTCCCTTCGAATGATGGTAGGATTATGAAAGGGTTTTTGTTTGTCTTCAAATAGGTCTCCCTTGCAAGCAAAAGCAAATTGGTTCATGCTTTGGCAGGAGGGCCTTGATTGTCATCATTGTTTTGTCGGAATCCACGATAGTTCCATTGTAGGAATTTAGCCATTATTTTGGCTTGGTGGGTGAATCAGGTGGCTTCCGAGGTGCTGAGGGCTTACTTTTGTCAGTCTTGGATTTCTCTTTTTTGGGGAAGTACGGATATTGTCCCGTGTCCATTTCTTCCTGCGCAAAGAGTACCAAGACTGAATCACGTTGTACCTCCTCCTCCTTGACATCCATGTTTTCTTAGGTACTGGGAGATACCAGAGGTTTCTTATTCTTTTTCCCTTCAGGCTTATTCTCTCCTTTTTTTTTTTTTTTACTGGTGGAGCATTAAGAGGTACTGATATGGGAGCGGAAGCTAATTGATCTTTCTTTGTGGGTGTTTGTGAGTTTAGCAGGTAGTGAACAATAGGAGTGAATGACTCTTTTGGTGGTATAGTAATTTCTGTTTGGGTTCCTATGGAACATCTCCCTGCCACCTTCTGTGTATAGGTGGGTTTGTTAACATTTATAGGTTTCACCATTTTTCTTGCCACCTGATATGTTCAGCTCTGCCTTAAGTCATTGAATTTCTTTTTCTTGTTTCCACCTCTGGCATACTCGTCAGTACGCAGGGTGCTCTCCTTGGCAGTTAATGTATGATGGTTTTTCAGCAGAACATAATGTTGTTTTGCGGGCCTTTGCACTACATCAAGCACATGCAGGGGCATCATGACAAGCCATCTGCGAGTGTCCGTATTTTTGGCACTTAAAGCACCGTAAGGGATTTGGTACGTACAGACGCACTGGACAGTTAATATATCCAGCTTTGATCTCATTAGGAGATGTAGGCAAATTGAATGTTAGGACGATGTTTCTCATAGGTCTCGTCCCACGCAACATGAATATTCGTTTCAAGGTTGTCACTCCTTAGGGTTGCAATTCAGAATAGATTTCCTCTTCCATCACAGCCACAGATCCCATTGGCAATGGGATCTGATGGGATTAATTAAGTGTCTTATGGGGGCTAATTGTGATAGGCATTCCCCTGATAGATGTGGCTCAGAGGAGCTGTTCTGAGTGTCTGTTGCTTCTGGTCTCTACAAGGATGTGTCTCGACCAAAGTCATTTTACTAATTTCGGATCGCCTGCCAACCCTGCTGGATAAAGAAGGGTGACATTTTCCCTAAAGGTTTCTCACTTGTAGAGTGCATAATCAGGAAATGGGGTGTTGGACATGATATGGTTTCAGTTTTTTGTCTTTTTGCTGAAATGTCATCAGCAGGATCAAGATCTAAATTTTCGGATAGGGGCCACGTTGTAGCCACAGAAGAGAGAATTTTATTAGGATTCATATAGTTTTGTAGTGGTTCAGTGCATGGGCTTCCCACCCACCATGAAGCCCAAAGGGACACTCACTACCTGGAATGCAATAAATGCGCTCGGGAGTGGGACGCCAGCCTGAATCCTGTCCTTTGAACCATGAGGGTAGGGGCATGGCATTGACACGGTTGACTCTCGCAGGCAAGCCTACTAGCCAATTGATCCTAGCCGGGTGTTCCAGGATCACCCATCTTGTCGAAGCAGGGGCCAAAGTGGTGTATTGAAGTTGGGCCCCCCCAACCACCAGGATCCCCGTTTCCGAATTTCCATGGGTCGCAGTGCATGGCAAACACGCCGGATTCCATTGATGTTAGCCTGGAACCTAGGCTGTGGGCGTTGGATCTCAATTATGCTAATCTGGAGGACCAGCAGCATCACTGGGAGGTCCCTTCACCACGTACAGGTGTCCACGTTGAGGGGAAAAATCTACTGCTAGCCGTGACTTGCCTTTCAGGGCAAAATGTGGACAATGCTGGGTCCCACTAGGGGCCCAACAGCTAAATGGTCAGAGATACAATGGTACACAACACTACACAATATTCCAATCACCATACACCTTTAAAATCTCTGGCCTTCACAGAGTTCTGTGTCACATGTACAAAGAATACAACGCAGTGATAGATCTTAAACAACCCCTAAGACACTTAATTCATCCTGTCAGATCCCACTGGGCAATGTGATCTGACGGGATGAATTAAGTGTCTTATGGGGGCTAACTGTGATAAGAATTCCCCCGATAGATGTGGCTTGGAGGATTTGTTCTGAATGTCTGTCGCTTCTGGTCTCTACAAGGATGTCTCCTGACTGAAGACATTTTACTGATTTCGGTTGGGAGACCAGTCTGAGATCAATGGGTCAGTAAAAATGGATGGACACTTCTGTCTGACATGCTACTGATTGGTGACTGTTAGTGGCAGAAGCATAAATGCATTTTGGTACACTCAATTTTACATGTTTTCTTGCCTCTTGGTAGGAAACTTTATTTTCAATTTTATATTTTTCCCCCCAACTTCCAGAGGTCACAGTCTTTGGATTATGCCAGATGGTTGCCCTTGCAATTAGGACAATGTGGAGTTGGTGCTTTACGTTTTGTTTGTGTATGAGTTTTACGTCCACATTTTGCTCATGTTGCATCTCCACAGCATGCTGTCTGGGAATGGCCAAATTTCTGGCATTTAAAACATCTTAGGGGGTTTGGGATATATGGCTGAATGCAACAGTTTAAATATCCTGCCTTGACCGAAGCTGGTAGGTTTGGAGAACTGAAAGTTAAAATTATACTCCAGGTAGAGACTAAACTGCCATCTTTTCGGATCATGATCCTTTTTTGCCTGAGTGACTTTTTGATCTTTAAGTTCCTGGACTATTTCATCTTCAGGAACATTCAAAAAATCCCATTCAGTGATCACTCCCTTTGGAGAATTGAGGGTGGTATGTGGTGTGATTTGAACTGGGATTCCACTCAAGGATGTCGGACCTAATAATAGTTCGGTGTTGAGGATTTGTGGTCTCTATTAATGAATCTCCAGATTGGAGGCATCTCAATGATAAAGGGGAAGAGCTTGCTCACAGGTTATGTTGACAGAGAATGTATTATCAGGAATGCTGGTAATTCCTGCCTGCCAGTGTCTTTCTTCATTCTCTTCGAGAGAGCGAGAGAGGAGGGGACATGGTCAGTGTTGTGATTGTCATTTGGTTGAGAGCTTTTTGGCTCTAAACATGGAAAATCATTTGTTTCCATCTCTGCTCCTTTTAGCCCTGAGGGTTGGTTTATCCTCCAGGTTACCAGCCCCATCACATGGAGGAAGGAGTGCAGTGCCACAAGTGACCAAGCAGTTGTTTAAATTAGTAGAGTTGGTTAGTGATAAATATATAAAGACTAAGGATGGATTTCCTTTCTTGGTTCTTACTTTTGACCTCTAAAGCACAGAACCACTTCAAGTAAACAAAACAATAAGCACACAAGAAAAGAAACAAAACTATATCACTTTGGAGAGGGCACTCTATAACTACAGGAAGAAAATCGCTCGTCACTACCACTTGGCACTCGGGGCCAGGAAGATTTTGGATTTAATGGCATAGTTTAACAACAGCATTTGCCCCCAGAGATATAGTAAAAGCTCAGAGGCCTCCACATATAAGCTTTGCATAGGTGATGTTCTGTATACACCTAAGGAAATTCGTAAGACACTGTGATGTATGGAGTCAAGCCATATGATAATACGTGGTCTGCACAAGCTGTACACGGGGGATCCACAGTCTAGTCTTGATCTGATTAAAATTGTGGTATAAGCAAAGCAGTGTGTACCGGTCAGCTCCCTACATCATTGCAGAACAATTTCTAAGAATACAGTGGATCCCCCCCCCTTATGATTGGTTCACTGTGCGATCAAAATCACTTTATGATGGACTGTCCATAATAAAATACCGTTCACTATACGATATGTAGTAAGTTCAAGTCATTGTGATCATGTTTGCAAATTGAATTTTAATTCTATTAAACTGTGGTTCTACTTTGACTATGGTTACAAACACAGCTTATTGCTATCCTTTGGAGTTTACTTGAATAATACTGGGGAGGAGTTGGTCAAGAAATACAAATATACAAAAATATACATATATTTTTAGGTGGCTACAGTGAGATGTAAATTCAACTGTCACCAATAGTATAACATTACTTTAATGTATAAATCATGTTAAGTTAAATTTATTATGTTTACTGTGATAAACAACTAATACATACTTGTATTTTCTTCAATCCACTGCAATGCATCCATGTGGGCATTAAGGATTTTGGAAATTTGCTGAACCTAAATTGTGGGGGTGGTGGAGAGGGAAGAAGACAAAATCATCATAATTAGAAGTAATTTAAAACTTGTATGTGCTGTACTCCCCCCCCCCCCATTTTTAAAGAAATTTAAAGCATGGTCAATTAAAAAGTATTCTATATTTTTACTAAGCATATTATACTTTTTTAAATATAAATTTAACTACATAAATTAATTTATAAATAAATTAATTTTATGTTGACCACTTACTTGTCTAAAACATTTTTTGCCCCTTATCTAGTTAGCCTTTTATATTTCAAGAGGTTTATTATCTCAAATTAGCAAGGGTAGAGTTGAAATAAAAGCCATGCAAAAACAGAAGTACATTAAAGTATAAAACAATTTAATTTATTAAGATTAAGCAAATTCTTTAAGTCAACCTTGCCTTCTCTCTCTTCTGAAATAAAAAAACTTAATATCACATCTAAAAGGTTGAACTACAAGCGCTGTTCAATAAAGAATGATCATAATTTTTTTTAAACAACATATCTTTATTAATTTCAATATTAATGAAAAAAGAGACAGAGGAAGACCAAAGAAAAGATGGGCAGACCTCTCTCTTCGAGATCGGAACAGGCAGATTGCCCAATCCATGAAGGAAGATAAGATCTTTATTAATCATCCATATTTTGATGACCCTTTTCAAAGTAATCCCATTTGATGAAACTCTTAACATTTTGTTTCTGCCATTCTTCAAAATCATAGCGGAAGCTATGTTTTTGAAGAATTCATTTTATTCATTTTTTAACACACATTTGAGAATTGCCTTCGATGTTTTTACAACTTCCATTCTGACAAATGGAAACGTTCTCCTCACACCTCTTTCTGTAACTTTGGAAATAAAAAAATAAATTTGCAGGATTCAAGACAGGGGCTGTAAGGCAGATGAGGAACACATCTGATATCGATGCTGGCCAAGTACTCGATGACAATGCAAGGTCTTACACTGTCATGATGCAGCATCCACACACCTGTATGCAGTTGTGTATGCATCTGCAAGAATGTGATCCTACAAGGTGTACAGTACAGTTCTATAACAATTGTATGGTGTGGCACAATGTGCTGATAAACCATTCCTTGAATGTCAAAAAAAGGAGATGACCATAACCTTTCTGCAGAAGCCAAAACTTTTGCTTTTTTCAGTGTTGGCAAAGATATAAACTTTCAATGTTGCTTACTCTCTGGGTCAAAATGATGAAGCTATGTCTCACCCACTGTTATCATCTAGCAGATCCTCACCATCTTCAGTAACTGTCAGTTGCGGCTCATGACAAACCTCCATTCAAACTTGCTGTTGCTAAGGTTACTGAGTAGTCTTGGAACCCAGTGTGCACAAACATGTTATATGCAAATGGTCATGGAGAATACTGTGTACACTTCCTACTGATATTCTCAACATCTCTGCCAGCTGCATTACTGTTATACAGCAATCTTCTCTCCCACTTACAGAAGGATAGCAGCAGTTGGAGTTTGAGGAGTTTTGTGATTGAACCATGTCCATCTTTAAACATTCTAATCCACCTACAAGCTGTGCTATATGGAAGCACAGATTCACCCTAAGCTATTTTTAACATCTCAAATGCTTCAGCAGTTTTCTCGAGATGGAAAGAACATCTGAGAGTAGCATACTGTTCCTTGCATGTCCCATCCATTCTTATGTAGGCAAAACCGAAAAGGCATAAACTTGACCGATCGGCAAGGTCACACCATGTGCATGAATCAACTGTGCAATTGATATGTGATGCAGCTCGGTCTGTTCTTAAATTCTGCAGCTCAGCTAGAAATAGCACAAAAAATTATGACCATTCTTCATTGAACAGCCCGCATATAACGTTGATTAAAAAGTAGTAAAAGAACATTTAAGAACTCAAGCTTATTAATTTTTTTCATAAATAATATTCTAATTTTAGTATTAGACACATTTTGCAAGTAAAACCACCAAAGCTTTTGGAGCACCAGTCAAAAAATAAATAAATTAAATATATAAATAATAAAAAAATAAATAAAATAGTAGTAGTATTTGCCATATTGTGCAAGGAAGCCACAGGTTTTTGCTGCACTGGCAAAAAAAAAAAAAAAAAACCCAGAACCCAGTAGATAAGAAAACACAATTACATGCTTCCCTCCATCACACAGGTAAGTATCCAGTTGACCTTTGAATTTATTTAAACTTTCAGCCCCAACTACTTGCGAGGGTAACTTGTTCCAATCTAATCTCAAACCCTGTAATTTGAATTTGACCCCTAGTTCTGGAATTCTTTAGAACAGTGAGAATTCCACCTTCATTCATTTTACTAATTCCTCTCAGAGCCTTATAAACCTCAATTAGGTCACCTCTGGGGGGCCCAGTTGCCAAGCTCTGTAGCCCACATATTCAGAGTCTTTCCTCATATGGTTGACCTGCTGGTAGCTCCATTTCAGTTGCCTGTCTTTGGACCTTTTCAAGAAGCTCAATATCCCCTTTTCAGATGAGTACTCCATACTTGAACACAATATTCCAAATGTGGTCTTACAATTGCTTTATACAGTGCTATCCTTGTAGAGATAGACCTCACTATCTCTACAAGAGAGCATTTGATAAATAATCGATAGAATTGGAGGCCTTGAAGTGGTGAAACCCATGTTTAGTCTCTAGAGCAAAGTTTCCGGCATCCCCCTCCCCCCATACTTCTCCTTCAACCCATGCACGGTAATAAGTACTATAGGTTTTGATACGTTTCATGTTTGGGGTTTTCATACAAAAAAAAAAGAAAAAAAAAAAAAGGGCTTTCCTGGCTGCCTGTTTACATTGGTCAGACAACTTTCTATCTGCCAGTATTGTAACTCCCAGATCTCTTTCCCCCACTGTTTTCAATTCAATTCAACCCCCCACCACCAAGTGTATAATTTATTTGGGAGTTGCTATTCTCCTAAGTATAAGACCCTGCATTTTGCAGTATTAAAAGATAGCTACCATTTCTTTGACCATCTGTGAAGTCTGTTCAGTTCATCCTGAAGGAGTGCTGCTTGGTGCCGATCATTAACGACACTGCCAATCTTTATGTCATCTGCAAATTGTGACATCACGCCTTCTATCCCTTGGTCGATATCATTTATGAAATTCAGAAACAACAGTGGTCCAAGAGCCAATCCTTGAGGGTCCTCCATTCTTGATGTAACACCAATCTGAAGAATATCCATTAATCACAACCCTTTGCCCTGCATCCACCCTGTAATACATCTTAGAATCTTACCAGTAATCCCAACCTGTTCAAGTTTATACAGTAACCTCTCATGAGGGACCAAGTCAAATGCTTTGCTAAAATCCAAATAAACTATATCAAAATTATTCCCTAAATCCAGCTCATGAGTAACTGTGTCAAAATAGCCTACTAATTTAGTTAAGCATGATTTACCCTTAACAAAGCCATGTTGTGTCCTTGCAACTTAGGCGCCTCCGTAGCCAGGTGGGAAGGAGCAGCAGTGCGTAGCACACGCTTTCTTGATTAGACTCGGGTTCGAGCCCGTCACCACCAAATACGGAGGATGCGGAAAGGTCAGGGAATGACCACCGCATATCCCGGAGCAATATGGCCTTAGCTGCTAATGCTCCTAAAATAAAAAAAACCAAAAACCAAACCTTGCAACTTATTCCTCGAGAATGCCATATCTATTTAAATGTCCTTGGATTGCACTTTTAATCACTGCCAATAAGATTTTTTCTACCACTGAAGTCAGATTAACTGGTCTGTAGTTAAGTAAATAAAATATCTCTTTGACTCCCTCCTGATGTAGGTACCTAACCAGCTGACCCTGAATCTCTCCAAACTGTCAGCCTTGACCATCCACAGAAGAAGCTTATTCCAGTACTTAAGTCACTTGCTAAAGACAACATCATGTAATCCATTATACACCGCTTACCTGTAATTTGAATTTTTGGACAATAGTTATGGAACCATTTATAACATAAAAAATTTCATTCTCATTCATTTTACTTTCTCTTCTCAAAGCCTGATACACCACAATAAAGTCTCCTGTAAGGTGCAGAATTAACAACTGTGGTGCACATATATTTGAAGTCTTTCCTCAATGGATGCACTCTGTCGATCTCAGAGGGTGGGTTGTCGATCTCTGACCCCGTCAAGAAGCTCATTGTCTTATTTCATGGGCAGTCTCCACAGTGAGCACAGTATCCCATGTGCAATCTTACAATTGCCTTTTACATTGGGATTAGGACCTCTCTAAATCTACAAGCAATTATCCGATAAATCATCAATAGGACACCATGGGCCTTCCTTACCGTCTGTCTATATTGTAATTCCCAAATCCCTTTCTTCCTCTACTTTCTAATTCAATTTCAACAAATGTAAATTATTTTGGAGTTGTTTTTCCCTAAGGAAAGACCCTGTATTTTGCTGCATTAAAACTTAGGTAGTGAAAAATGACCTGGGCATAACTGTGCAGTCAGCAGGCTGCCAGGAAAGCTCATGAGGTTTTGTGAATGACATACAGGAATTTTTCTAGCAGGGATAAGGATGTGATTATCCCACTGTGTAAGGCAATTGTCCGGCCATATCTTGAGTACTGCACACAGATCCAGAGAAGATCAGCAATACTTTTGTGGGGGGGGGACACAAAGGGATCATCTTAGCACTAAAGGCTGCAATTCTACAAATTGCAGCATCGGGAGATTAGGAACCTGTGAGGTGCCTAATCTCCTGATGAAGTGTTTTAAGAGTTTGAATGGATTCAGCAAGTACAATGCTGTTGTGATTTTCCCTCCTGCTTAGACTATGCATGTGATGGGGGGATAAATTAAAATTTAGGAAGGATGGTTGCAGAATACATGTGCAAAAGTTTAACTTTAGCCAGCGACTGGTTGGTTGCTGGAACTTCCTGCAAGTGGATAGCTTGAATAAATTTGAGGAAGAACTAGACAAACTATTTGGAGGGAATAGACTGGTGTTAGGGGAAGAGTTTTATTTTTCTTATTTTGTTGCTTCTGCATATAAGCTTGCTTTTTTTGCATCATTTGCCACTACTAATCTATAATTTTTATATAAAATTTTAACCTGAAGGATCGTTACAATGGATTCACAGCCTGGGATATCAGGACTGAAAAGGAACAGGGATGGACAGCATGTTGAGACTAATGACATTGAATAAGCTCCTTTTAAAATGTCATCTGACACTGAAACAGAATTCAATTCAAATGACGCAGATTATGATCTCATTAAAATGCTGATGTTTTGAAAGCTACAAAATAGAATGATGATACTTTACAGATGAAATCCATTTACTAAAAAGCAGTGCCTACCTGTTCCAGTGCTCCAGAGAAATAATCAAATTCACGAATGATACAAAATAACAATCTAGAAAAAAACTGATTTACACTGAAGTCACATAAAAAGGACCCAAGCATATGTAATGGCAGAAAATGTGTTAAATGCGAATGTCCATCCCCTTCTTGAACATAGTGAAGGCTCCACTTTTTATCCTTATCTGTCTTACTTGTGATGCTAGCTGAATTTTTTTCTTCTTCATACCTCTACTATACCAACTCAGTTCCTTGTTGGTCAGCTCAACCTTATGCAATTTCAGCATTATCACCACATTACTTCTCTTCACTTTGAAGAAGCCAATTCCAACGATAACTCCCGGAGTCTGTAACTGAATTTAAGTCACTGTTAAGTTTCTGAATAACCTGAATGCATTCCTGCCTTGTCTTGCCACACACCATTCATCACAGGTTGAGTAAATTCCTATCTATGTCCCAAAGTGTATCTATCTCCTTGCAAACACCTGAACTGACAGCTGGTCCTTGTAATCTGCCTCTATGTTTCACTTGGTCTGCTGACAGGAATGCCAGGACAGAACATGGGGTTTAGTCTCTGATAGAGTCTCAGTAATTTTGCTAACAGGGATAAGGTGGTGATTATTCCATGTATAAGGCAATATTCAGGCTACATCATCAGTAGTCTAAACCTGCATACAGGTTTGGACACCTCATTTTAGGAAGGATGTAGAACTGCTAGACTGAGTACAGAGAAGGGCTTGATTTGATTTTGATTTTGTAGTGCAAAAACAGCAAGGTTATAGTGAACCAGGAAAAGGTTAAAATATAAAAAGATAACACTGTTAACTTTTAAAAAGGTTGCTTCGTCAAAAAGTGTATATATATATATATATATATACAGACATATCAATAAATAAAATCAGAACAATGATAAAAGCAAATTGTATATTTCATATGAGTATATATATATATATTAATCGATTTTAAAAATTTAAAAACTGCTGACACATTGTCATTGTCATTTAAAATCTGACTGAGTGTATATGGCTCAGTCAGATGGGTAAAAGCGGTAAAACGGGCATTTCTAAAACTGGTACAATCACATAAAATATGTTGAACGGATAAAATGGTGTTGCATTGCTCGCACATAGAAGGGTTATCAGCCCTCAGCAAAAAGGAGTGTGTCACATATGTGGAGCCTAGCAAGAACAACTTCCTCTTTGCAATCCTTGCATAAGCTGGACAGTAAAGGATGGATCACAGGCTTGATCCGACATAGTTTGTTTGTAGTAATCAGGTGATGCCACGAATCTTGCCACTGAGATTGTAAGTTACTACGGATCACTTGCCTGTAGTCTGTATAGGGGACTAACAGATCAAGATTATCCGTCAGGGCTGCCGATTTGGCTGCAGTGTCAGCCAAATCGGCAGCCCTGACGGACAAATTCAAATTGAGGAAGGATGGTTGCAGAATGGATGTGCAGAAGGTTGCCTTCAGCCAGTGGGAGGCTGATTGCTGGAACAAACTTCCATCTGTTGTTGAAGTTAATGGCTTTAATATCAAGAACTAGACAAACTACTGGAAGGAATGATAGGTGAAATGGAAAATATATTTTTTTATTATTATTATTTATTTATTTATTTTTTTTTTTGGGCTGATGCTGTATAAGCTTGCTTTCCTGCATCATTAGCCTGCTAATGTTAGAATAAAAAATTATGTACTAGGTACATAGTCTACAGGCGTTGAAAATGTCTTTGGATCATGATACCATAGTCGTCATAATAAATAAAAATATGCATTTCTCATTTTAGTTAACGGAGACCAATAATTTCTGTAGCTGTAATACAGTCTAATGAATAAATGACTGTTTCAAAAAAAAAAAAAAAATAATAAAAAAAATAAATAAATAAACTTACAACCACAAAATCTTCATTTCCACATAAAACAAATGGATCTGTGGACTTCACAGTGATTTTCAACCAGTCTTTAAATTTGCATGTCCAAGATGCAAATTTAAAGACTGGTTGAATGCACAATCTTGCAGAATGAATTTGTGTAATTCTTATAGAAATTCAGGCTGAAGTTCCTGTTTTATTTGCAGAAATTTATTATTTGGTTGATTTTGCTTCTGACCAATGATTGGCAATAGCCTGTTTCAATATTTCGAAATCAGAATGTAGGAGCAGTAGTTTGTACATGTGGGACTTTTTGCTTCTTGATTAGTACATTCATTTCCATTAATGCTGGCATGTCCTGGCATCAAAAGAAATTCACCTGGCTCTTGTTTGAGCCAAATGAGCTTGAATCTGGTGACTGTGAGATAAGATGGTGTATACTTTTGTTGGAGGGCACATATTACTCAATTAGTATGTATATATGAGGCATTTCAAAAGAGAAGATGTATTTAGCATCCATTGGGGTGTGTACTCACCCCAACTGGGTTCAACAAATAAATTCTATAATTTTTACTCTATCTATAGAGCTGGAACTCACTACAGCTGGAGCCAGAACTGTTTTCTTGAATTTTCCCACTTCAATTTCAGGCAAATGACAAAAATGTGGCATCAAGTGTGCATTTTTTTAGGCCTTTTTCAGTTATTTTTCTAACCCCCACCTTAACTAGCCTAGGGTTTATGAAATATGATACTTAATTCATTTGTTGTTTTAGAGAGAGTGCAAGTCTATTTACAGAGAAGAGTTGTCTATGAGTGAAGCGTGGGAACCCTTCACTCCAGCACTGTGTCAATTCTCCGTACAGCTCTACCGAGAAGACAAAAAACAAAAACAAAAGACAAACACAAGCTACTGTTAGTTGCCATAAGAAGCAATAAAGTGAAATGGTAGTAACAATTGTTTCTGAAAATCGAAAAGATCACATTTCTTTTCTTCAATGTGTATTGCACCTACTAACAGAAAATCAAGGAAATTCATCTACTGGAAATGGGAAAAACTGATAACACTGCAATGCACATTTCATAAAAATAAAAAAGTTTGCTCTATTGTAATTGTTTTTAGGGAACAATATTGGAACAGCAGTTTCCTGGATTTGATCTACTAACGAAATTTCAAGAAAATATTTCTACTGATAGCTGCATATAAACTTCGAAAACTGGTGCACAAAAGAAGGGAAAAATCATCCGCTATGAATAACGGTTTGTTTCTTGAAATGTGTATTATTCACAAAACTGCAATATTTTTGAATAATACAAAGCTAATGAATTACTGCTAATGGGCTGTTCAAAAAGTACTGTTAGAAAATACTTCCTTGGTATGCATTTGATGTATTAGTTTTAGTATAAAAGCAGAATAAATTCACCATCCACGGTCATCTGCTGTTCTGAGCTGCAATAAAAAGATATACCCCACTGAAAAATAGATTTACTCCCCATCTCTTCTTTTGTTTTTACTGTGGGAAGGTTATTTCACACAATCAAGCCAGTGACTGCTAAATGTGATGCTGTAACACAGGAACAAAATCAAACTTTTCAGAACTTCGGCATCCTAGGATGAAGCCAACTTATTAGAACTTTAGCATCTGTTGTGAAACTGACCTATCAGAACTTCAGCATCTGTGATGAAAGTTACAGCTCTGAACCTTTAATTTCTTTAATTTTCTTTATCAGCAAATATTAGCATTAGCAGAGGCATATGATGCAAGAAAGCAAGCTTATGCAGCATCAGCCAAAAGAAAAAAAAAAAAAAAAAAACACCCCCTTCCACTTCACCCCTCCATTTGTTCGAAATACCTGTCCAGCTGAGGCTTAAATTTATTTAGGCTATCAACTTCCACAACAAGGGATGGAAGTCTGTTCCACCAACTAACTACTCGCTGGCTTAAGGCAAATTTCTGCACATCTATCCTACATCTGTTTTTCCTCAATTTGAATTTATGCCCTCTCAGGTGATTATTCTGAGCAAGAGGGAGTATCCCATCAGCATTGAGCATGCTCAACCCATTCAAGGCTTTGTACACCTCTATCAGATCACCTCGCCGGTGCCTAGTCTCCAGACACTGTAATTTGCAAAACTTAAGCCTTTCTTCGTAAGTGCAACCCTTCGTTCTGTTTACTAACCTCGTTGCCCTTCTCTGTACTCGTTCCAGCAGCTCTACATCCTTCTTGAAATGAGGCCTCCAGACCTGTATACAGTACTCTAGGTGCGGCCTGACCATTGCTTTATACAAGGGAATAATCACCTCCCTATCCCTGCTAGAAAAATTCCTGTATATCATTGATAAGACACCATGAGCTACTCTTGCAGCCCATCTGCACTGCTCAGAGAACTTCATATCTGCCTGCACAATTACCCCCAGCTTCTTTTCATTCTCTACTACTGTCACTGTAGTACCACAGAGTTGATACGTTGCTCTGGGGTTGCTGTTTCCCATATGTAGTACTTTACATTTGTCAATGTTAAATTTCATTTGCCAGACCAGTTAGTTTAACTTCTGTTCCGGGTAAAATAATGGAGTCACTGGTTAAAGATGCATTGCAGGATCATCTAGACAAGACTGCAGCAATAATTCAGACACAGCATGGGTTTGTTAAGGGAAAGTCTTGTCTGACAAATTTGATTGGTTATTATGATGTGGTCACAAAGGAACTGGATGCAAAAAATAATTTTGATATCATATACTTGGATTTCAGGAAAGCTTTTGACACTGTTGTGCTGGAAGACTACTGTACAAATTGGAGCAGAATGGTATTAAGGGTAAGTTGCTACAATGGATAAAAGGATGGTTAAGTGGGAGAAGACAGAGAGTGGTAATCAATGGGTGCTGCTCTTCGTGGACTAATGTTATTAGTGGAGTCCCACAGGGTTCGATGTTGGGTCCACTGTTGTTTTGTGTATTTATCAATGATATTGATGAAGGTATATCAGGCTTAATGTCGAAGTTTGCAGATGACACAAAGGTTGGCAGGGTTGTTAATGACAGTAATGGCAGTGTGCTACTGCAACAGGATCTAGATAATTTGGGCAGATGGGCTAAGAAGTGGCAACAGAAGTTCAACCTTGACAAATGCAAAGTACTGCATATGGGGAGAAGTAACCCCCAGAGAAACGTACCAACTGTGTGGTACTACACTTAAGGTGGTAGAAAATGAAAAAGCCCTGGGAGTAATTGTGCAGTCAGATATGAAGTTTTCTGAGCAGTGCAGACAGGTGCTAGGGCGGGTCATAGGGTTTTGTCAATGATATATAGGAATTTTGCTAGCAGGGAAAAGGAGGTGATTGTCCCTCTGTATAAGGCAATGGTCAGGCCACACCTTGAGTACTGCATACAGGTCTGGAGGCCTCATTTTAGGAAGGATGTAGATTTGCTTGAGCGTGTACAGAGAAGAGCAACACGATTGGTGAGAGGAATGAAGGGATTCTCTTACCAAGAGAGGCTTAAGTTCTGCAAATTGCAGTGGCTGGAGACTAGGCACCTGCGCGGTGATCTGATTGAGGTCTATAAGGCCTTGAATGGGTTGAGCACGCTGAATTCTGATGGGATCCTTCCACTTGTTCAGATTACGAACCTACGGGGACATAAGTTCAAATTAAGAAAGGACAGATGTAGAATAGATGTGCGGAAATTTGCCTTTAGCCAGCGGGTGGTTAATTGCTGGAACAAACTTCCATCTGTCGTTGTGGAAGTTGATAGGTTAAATAAATTTAAGGAGGAACTGGACAGGTATTTGGAGGGAATGGTGTGATATTTTTTTTTTTATTTTTTTTGGCTGATGCTGCATAAGCTCCTACACTTGCTTTCTTGCATCATGTGCCACTACTACTACTACTACTACTACTACTACCTCTCAGCACATCTGCTCAACCTTTCCAGATCCTGTTGCAGCAGCATAGGGTCAGTAGCATCCTTAACAACCCTGCCAACCTTCGTATCATCTACAAACTTGGACATTAAGCTTGATATACCGTCATCAATATTATTTATAAATACAGAAAACAATAATGGACCCAACACCGAACCCTGAGGGACTCCTCTAATAACATTAGTCCACGATGAGCAGTGTCCGTTAATTACCACTCTGTCTTCTGCCACTCAACCATCCCTTTATCCATAGGAACAATTTGCCACCAATGCCACACTGCTCCAATTTGTGCAGCAGTCTTGCGTGTGCAACAGTATCAAAAGCCTTTCTAAGATCCAAATATATAATATCAAAGTTATTCCCTGCATCCAATTCTTTTGTGACTACATCATAGTATCCAATCAAATTGGTCAGGCAAGACCTTCCCTTAAGAAAGCCATGCTGTGTCTGAGCTATAACTGAATTCTTGTCTAGATGATCCTGCAGTGCTTCTTTAACCAGTGCTTACATTAATTTTCCTGGAACAGAAGTTAAACTCACAGGTCTATAATTACTTGTGTCAGCCTTTGATCCTCATTTGTGAATTGGGGTTACATTTGCACTTCTCCAGTCTGTGGGTACATCCCCTGAGTCGAAGGAAGCTCTCATAATTATGGCTAACAGATTGCTTACTTCCTTTGCTGCCTCCTTTAATATAACTGGATAGATCCCATCCACCCCAGGTGCCTTTCTTCTATTTATATTCAACAATTTCTCCTCCACTTTACTCTCAATTATTACAATATCATCTAGCTCACTGCCAGTGTTTACTTCATCTATAGCATTCCCCTTCCTGAATAACTCCTCATGTGTGAATGTAGATGCAAAATATTCATTTAGTTTGTTAGCTACCTGAGCAGGATCATGAACAGTTGAACCATCGATATCAAGTGGACCAATCTGATTCATCCACTTCCTTCTAGAGTTTACATAAGTAAAGAACTCCTTGCTGTTTTTCTTTGCATCACTTGCCAAAAATTTTTCGTAATCTGCCTTCGCCTGCCTAATCCCCTTTGTAACTTGGTTACAAATCAACTTATATCTATCATAGGCTTCTGTGTCACATGTTAATTTATATGTATCCCATGCATTTTTCTTCTCTGCCATATGTCTCATTAGTTCATCTGACATCCATTTAGACCTGAACCTTGAACAATATTTCTTAGTTGGTATGTAAAGCCTAGTAGCTTCCAAGATAAGTTCTTTGAATACTTCCCATTTTGAGTTTGCTGTTGGTAACATCATCAGTTTGTCCCACTATATAGATTTTAAATACTGTCTCAGACCATCGTAGTCGCCTTTATGAAAGCAATAACCCTTCCCTTTACCCCTGATGGTAGTTACCTCTAGTAAATCCCACTTCAGCACACCGTGATCACTGCCACCTAGTGGTTCCTGTATCTGCAGATTCTTAATGCACGAAGAATCACTACTGATAATCAACTCAACAGAATTGCTCCCTCTAGTTGTCTCCCGAACATGCTGATTTAGAAAACAAACATCCAATAAATCCACAAAAGTCTTGCTCGTGTGTGAGTGACCAACCCACAAATTCCAGTCAATATCTGGGAAATTAAAATCCCCCATTATAAGACTCTCTGATTTACTGGCCCACTCTATTTCCCTGTACAGTTTCTTATTATACTCATCAGAATCATTAGGCCTATAGCACACTCCTACTCTCAATTTTGATCTCCCAATGCTTATGTCACACCAACCTGACTCAACACTGCACTGTCCAGCGATGTCAACTGGGCTTCAGTTCCTTGGATTTTATGTGTTTCTTAACTAATAGCATAACCCCTCCTCCATTCCTATCCTGTCTATCCTTTCTGTAGACGTTGTACTTCCCCAATTCCAGTTCTGCATTACTTTTATCTGTGTGACACCACATCTCTGATATCCCAACAATATCCGCCTTTGATGCTTTGAGCAATACCCCAAATTCATCAAATTTATTTACCAAACTTCTAGCATTGGTGTACACACAAGTATACATGCACCTGTTCTTTTTCTTAGCTACCCTAACACAACCCAACTTCATTGGCAATTAAATTGTACTTTTAACTATACATAACCACTTAGGTTACGTAATATAAATAATTAGTAAATATAAATAATTAATACATAACTTGATACGGAAGTTATATAAAGGGATTTCGTAGATAACACTCATTACTGAAACAAATATTTCGTAGATAACACTCGTTACTGAAACAAATATTTCATAGATAACACTCATAGATTTCGTAGATAACACTCGTTACTGAAACAAATATTTCGTAGATAACACTCGTTACTGAAACAAATATTTCGTAGATAACACTCGCTACTGAAACAAATATTTCGTAGATAACACTCGCTACTGAAACATAAATATTTCGTAGATAACACTCGTTACTGAAACAAATATTTCGAGGATAACACTCGTAGATTTCGCAGATAACACTCGTTACTGAAACATAAATATAGTGTTATAACTGTGTTGGGATACAAGTTTAGGATTTAATTTTGTACTGAAATTGAAATTTTTATTGAAAGTAAATCGAAATCATGACTCAAACCTGAGCAGCAAAGCAAAAGGTTCAAGCTAATGGGAATGCTGTGGCTCAGAGGAGAACTGAGGGGGGCAGTTGCCCTCTGAATCACAGCCTTTTAAGATGCACTATTTGCTTGATGTTTCCGGAGCAGTCAGGTATGGGACATGATACTGCCATGGGGGATGTCTTTGTATGTGCGCGATGCAAGGAGTGTAAGGAAATCAGGCGTCAACTCAGCATTGTTTTGGGCCTATATGAGAGCTTGAAGGACAGGGTGGATGCCCTCAAAGGATTACAAGTGAGGGGCCCATCAAGCTCTCAGCTGCCCACACCAATGCCAGCGCTTGCACTTGGTCATCGCGCAACACAGCGGCAGCCCCTAAGGCAGAATGCGCTGGTCCCAAAGGAACTATCAGTTGTTGGTAACTCTACTGTCAGGGAAACGGAAAACATGCTTTGTAAAATGGATAGGTGGAACAGGACCAGGGGCAAAGGTTGATGACGTTGTAGAGCGGATATCATCTTTTAAGGGCACAAAAGGTGATATAGTTGTACACGTTGGCAATAATGATATTAAGAGTAGGAGACTGGCGGAATTACAAGTACAGGTCACTGATGAAAAAAAGCCGTGAATTAGGGTTGAATTTGAAAGTGTTTGCAACTCTGCCCAGACACGATAGGAGGGAGTATATGATGAGAGCCCTGTCAATCAATTCGGCCCTGGAAAGATTGTGTAAGGCTCAATGGGTAGAATTTTTTTCAGCCTGGTCTGTACTTGTTAACAGGAGAGACTGCTACTACAGGGATGGGATACACTTAAATAGAAAGGGTGCAAGAATGTTTGCTGTTGCTATCGAGGCAGTGTTAGGAGGGTCGGAAAACTGCTAGATTGGGGGGGATACAAGGACTAATAGATTAACAGTAGCCACTGGCAGAGGAGAAAGTGTTTCTTGCACTGCTTCTATTGGAATGAGCAGCAGCCTGGAAAATAAGATGCAGGATATTTCAGAGACTGCTGGGAATCATTGGGGTACAAGTAAACACATGGGTTGTGTTAGGCTGGTTAAGAAAAAGAACAGGTGCATGTATACTTGCGTGTACACCAATGCTAGGAGTCTAGTAAATAAATTTGATGAATTTGAGGTATTGCTCAAAACATCAAAGGCAGATATTGTTGGGATTTCAGAGATGTGGTGTCACACATATAAGGAATGCAGAACTGGAATTTGGGGAGTACAATGTCTATAGAAAGGATAGACAGGATAGGAAGGGAGGAGGGGTTATGCTATTAGTTAAGAAACACATAAAATTCAAGGAAGTGAAGCCAGTCGACATCGCTGGACAGTGCAGTGTCGAGTTAGTTTGGTGTGACATAAGCATTGGGAGATCAAAATTGAGAGTAGGAGTGTGCTATAGGCCTAATGACTCTGATGAGTATAATAAGAAACTGTACAGAGAAATAGAGTGGGCCAGTAAATCAGAGAGTCTTATTATGTGGGATTTTAATTTCCCAGATATTGACTGGAATTTGGGGGCTGGTCACTCACACACTAGCAAGGCTTTTGTGGATTTATTGGATGATTGTTTTCTACATCAGCATGTTTGGGAGGCAACTAGAGGGAGTAATACTCTTGATTTGATTATCAGTAGTGATTCTTCATGCATTAAGAATCTGCAGATAAATGAACCATTAGGTGGCAGTGATCACAGTGTTCTGAAGTGGGAGTTACTCAAAGAGGTAACTACCATTAGGGGTAAAGGGAAGGGGTATTGCTTTTGTAAAGGCGACTACGGTGGACTGAGACAGTATTTAAATTCTATACAGTGGGATCAACTGATGATGTTACCAACAGCAAATTCAAAATGGGAAGCATTCAAAGAACTTATCTTGGAAGCTACTAGGCTTTACATACCAACTAAGAAATATTGTTCAAGGTTTAGGCCTAAATAGATGTCAGATGAACTAATGAGGCATATGGCAGAGAAGAAAAATGCATGAGATATATACAAATTAACACGTGACACAGAAGCCTATGATAGATACAAGTTGATCTGTAACCAAGTTACAAAGGAGGTTAGGCAGGCGAAGGCAGATTACGAGAAATCCTTGGCAAAGGATGCGAAGAAAAACAGCAAAGAGTTCTTAGCCATCGATATCAAGTGGACCAATCTGAATCAGATTGGTCCACTTTATATCGATGGGTCAACTGTTGATGATCCTGCTCAGGTAGCTAACAAACTAAATGAATATTTTGCATCGACATTCACACATGAGGAGTTATTCAGCGAGGGGAATGCCAGAGGTGTACTCAACTCTGGCAGTAAGCTAGAGAATCTTGTAATAACTGAGAGTAAAGTGGAGGAGAAATTGTTGAAGATAAACACAAGAAAGGCACCTGGGGTGGATGGAATCTATCCAGTTATATTAAAGGAGGCAGCAATGGAAATAAGCAAACCCTTAGCCATAATTATGAGAGCTTCCTTGGACTCAGGGGAGGTAACCATGAACTGGAGATGTGCAAATGTGACGCCAATTCACAAAGGAGGATCAAAGGCTGACACAAGTAATTATAGACCTGTGAGTTTAACTTCTGTTCCCGGAAAATTAATGGAGGCACTGGTTAAAGAAGCACTGCAGGATCATCTAGACAAGACTTCAGTTATAGCTCAGACACAGCATGGTTTTGTTAAGGGGAAGTCTTGCCTGACCAATTTGATTGGATACTATGATGCAATCACAAAAGAACTGGATGCAGGGAATAACTTTGATATTATATATTTGGATCTTAGAAAGGCTTTTGATACTGTTGCACAAATTGGAGCAGTGTGGCATTGGAGGCAAATTGCTGCTATGGATAAAGGGGTGGTGAGGGGGAGAAGACAGAGTGGTAATCAATGGACACTGTTCATCGTGGACTAATGTTATTAGTGGAGTCCCTCAGGGTTCAGTATTGGGTCCTTTATTGTTTTCTGTATTTATAAATGATATTGATGATGGTATATCAAGCTTAATGTCCAAGTTTGCAGACGATACGAAGGTTGGCAGGGTTGTCAAGGACACTACTGACACTATGCTGCTGCAACAGGATCTGGAAAGGTTGAGTAGATGGGCTGAGAGGTGGCAAATGAAGTTTAACATTGACAAATGTAAAGTACTACATATGGGAAACAGCAACCCCAGAGCAACGTATCAACTCTGTGGTACTACACTGACAGTGGTAGAGAATGAAAGGGACCTGGGGGTGGTTGTGTAGCCAGATATGAAGTTCTCTGAGCAGTGCAGACGGGCTGCAAGAGTAGCTCATGGTGTATTGCCAATGATATATAGGAATTTTTCTAGCAGGGATAAGGAAGTGATTATTCCCTTGTATAAGGCAATGGTCAGGCCACACCTAGAGTACTGTATACAGGCCTGGAGACCTCATTTCAAGAAGGATGTAGAGCTGCTGGAACGAGTACAGAGAAGGGCAACAAGATTAGTGAATGGAACAAAGGGGTGCTCTTACGAAGAAAGGCTTAAGTTTTGCGAATTACAGTGTCTGGAGACTAGGCAGCAGCGAGGTGATCTGATAGAGGTGTACAAAGCCTTGAATGGTTTGAGCATGCTCAATGCTGATGGAATTCTTCCTCTTGCTCAGAATAATCACCTGAGAGGGCATAAATTCAAATTGAGGAAAGACAGATGTAGGATAGACGTGCGGAAATTTGCCTTTAGCCAGCGGGTGGTTGGTAGGTGGAACAGACTTCCATCCCTTGTCGTGGAAGTTGATAGCCTAAATAAGTTTAAGGCTCGGCTGGACAGGTATTTCGAACGGACAGAGGGGTGAAGTGGAAGTGGTTATTTTTTATTTATTTATTTTACTTTAATTTTTTTGGCTGATGCTGCATACGCTTGCTTTCTTGCATCAAATGCCTCTACTAATGCTAATGCTAAAACCCATGTGTTTTCTTGTACCCTAATGAGTCCCAGCAGACTGAAATATCCTGCATCATATTTTCCAAGCTGCTGCTCATTCCAATAGAAGCAGTGCAAGAATCACTTTCACCTCTGCCAGTGGCTACTGTTAATCTATTAGTCCTTGTATCCCCCCCAATCTAGCAGTTTTCCTACCCACCTAACACTGCCTCGATAGCATCAGCAAACATTCTTGCACCCTTTCTATTTAAGTGTATCCCATCCCTGTAGAAGCAGTCTCTCCTGTTAACAAGTACAGACCAGGCTGAAAAAAATTCTACCCCGTGAGCCTTGCAGAATCTTTCCAGGGCCAAATTGATCGACAGGGCTCTCATCATATACTCCTTCCTATCGTGTCCGGGCAGAATTGCAGTCACTTTAAATTCAACCCTAATTCACGGCTTTTTTCAAGTGACCTGTACTTGTTAAGTAATTAAGCCAGTCTCCTACTCTGAATATCATTAGTGCAACGTGTTCAACTATATCACCTTTTGTGCCCTTAAAAGATGATATCTGCTTTGACAATCTTCTGGCCTTCTCCTCACCAAAAGAGTATTTTCATCTCTCTCTCTCTCTCTCTCTCTCTCTCTCTCTCTTTCTCTCTAGTCGGACTGAACTCCCTCTCCTAAGGAATTTCCCCCCAAGTGAATGAAAGAAACTGGAAATTTCAGGAAAATGAACTCTGTTTTCCTTCATTCGGTAAACAGCTACTCTGTCAGTGCAAGAGAAGTGACAAGAATTACATTTGCAGCTCAGAATGAAATTCAAGCATCCAAATATATGACACTTTATGGTGAATTTTTCTGGCATATGTGTATGATAATGAAAATAGAATTTTTCCCTTGAAATTTTTTGATGGTATTCGAATGCATATCAAGGAAATATTGAAGTATTCAGTAACAATTACTTACAATATCCCAATCCGTTACTTGTAGCATTATATTTTTTTTCATTTGCACACTAGGTGAGATGCATGCGAAGTTACTTTGACATCAGTTTCAATGTTTATAATGCAGCTATCAATAGAAATATTTTCTTGAAATTTTGTTAGAAGATCAAATATATGGAGGGTTGATTCAGCCTTTTGATAACGATTTTGACAGTCCTTTAAAACTATGAAATTCTGTGCCGGCACCACCAATTGTGATCTATTTGTTTTCTCTGCTCATGGACTATCACACAGCATTGCAATTTCTATTGAAGTAAAGCACACTGCAAAACTGCCAAGTCAATCTTGTTCCATTCCTGCTGGCAAACTTTCCACAAACCTTCAACAGTTATGGGGCGGCGGTTTCCGAGAGCTCTTTTCAAAAGTTAGAATGTGCAAAAAACCACGGGTGCGGCGTCAGGTGATTTAACAGGTATATCTTCAAACGAATACCTGTCATCGCTTCCATTCTCCGCAAAAAAGCACAGGTGGAACGTGACTGTAGCTGAACGCCTTATCCTGGTGCACACAGACCTTTTCAGCACCAGAACTGTACAATGTGGGTATTTCATGTTCAAACAATGGCTGTAGAACTTCAGTCTGGTAATACACTGAGTTGACTTTCACATTTTTAGTGACTCTCCGCAACTAAAATTTGCAGTTATAACAAAAACCGGCTACAACCATAAAACCTCGGCCAAAACTTTCCTTGCACTGATGCATCCATGTTGGAAAGGCCTTATCACCCTGTGGACGGTAATAAATTGCCCGAATTTTGTTTCAATAGGAGAGGTACACCCACACTTCGTCCAATGTTGTTATGAATTTCCACCTTTCAGCTGCCAGGTATTTTTTTTTAGAGTTTTCAAGCATTGACCCGCCACTCTGCAAAGTGCCTTGCTCCTAGCTGGTATACGAGAGCCTTGTGCTTCTTCTCCAGTTGTAAATTTTCGTTGATTATGCGACAAAAATGAAAGGGTTGACTGGGATGTTCCCACATGTGACACTATAGCTTTTTGGATTTTCACCGACAAAGAGCAACTGCACTTTTCGTACTACCTCCCTCATTCGACTTGGAGCAGGTTGCAGTTTCTTTGGTGTTTTCCGCCCATTTGCAGCAATTTCGTGGAATTTTCCTTTGCCATTCAAAACCTTATGGATACCAAATTTCGATACACTAATTTTCCAACTTGCACCTATCAATAATTTTTGCATAACTGTACCCTTCTTTGGAAAGTGCGGTTATGTAACCTTCCAACAATGGGTCGAATTTCCGAGGCATGCCAACATTAAAACAACTTCTACAACTGATACACCTGTTCATAAGGTTTGGGACTGTGCTGCCAGAAAAAAAATTTACATTGCTGCCATACGTCACAAGCAGGATTAATGTCAAAATCGTTATCAAAAGGCTGAATCAACCCTCCGGTAAAACAAATAGAAATAGAATAAATAGAAATAGAAATAGAAAACAAATAGATCACAATTGGTGGTGCCGGTACACCAGGCAACTGCTGTTCCGACAGTCCTCTAAAATTACAATAAAGCGAAATTTTTTTTTTTATCAAATGCGCATTGTAGTGATCAGTTTTACACCAGTTTTTCAGTTTCCATTCTGCCTTTTGATAGATGAATTTCCTTGATTTTCAGTGAGGAGATACACTATATATTAAAGAAAGGAATGTAGTCTTTTTTTTTTTTTTTTTCAAAACAAATTATTGTGATTCTTTTGCACACCAGTTTTCGAAGTTTATAACACAGATATCCAATAGAAATATTTTTTGGAAATTTCGTTAGAAGATAAAATACACATTCAGAAAATGTCCTGCACACTGATATTGTTGGATACAACAATTACATAAAGCAAAATACTATTAGAAAGTAAAAATGCAAAATATTGTTCCCTAAAACAATTACAGTAAAGCAATGGTTTTTTTTAATCAAATGAGCATTGTGTGTCATCAGTTTTATGACAGTTTTCTTTTTTTTTTCCCCACTTCCACTGTGGCTTCCAGTAGATGAATTTCCTCGATTTTTTGTTAGTAGATACAATACATATTGAAGAAAGGAAAGGTGCTCGTCCCTGATACATGGAGCTGGGTCTACTAATTCTGTCTATGCTACCAAGCACAACGATCCCACACCTACCAGTGGATGTGCAAGACTAGTGGGTGCCAGCAATCCCATTATCAGGCTGCCCTAGCCTGAGAGCCCGAAAAAAAAAATAATAAATAAATAAAAAAAAGTACCCCCAATTTGCAGGATATTCCGCACTGGCTTTCTTTGTCAGTGCCAGCAAAAAAATAAATAAAATAAAAATAAAATAAATAAATAATAATAAATAAAACAGAGTTAGCAAATTCTTCCAGTTCCAAATAATAGTTTGCATTACTCAACTAATTAATTTCATCACCCTGTGCTAATTCAGATAACACAAACTTCAATCAATACCTGCACTAAACATAAATTGGACAACTGTACAAAACATGATGTCAAGTTTCCTCAGCTTTTACAAAAACAAAAGGGATCTGATTTTAATCCGAAATAATGTAATTTATAATTTAATTCACCATGCACAGTAAGCAAATATGACAACTGCATACTGAGGAAAAACCATTCATTCTTCTTCTTATTAAATAAAAGCCTGACATAGAAAATACAGTTTAGTTGTGATCCCAGTTATACTTTCATTCCACCTGACCCACCACACATCTAATAACTGCTCCATTATACATTTCTTCTCCTTTTTAATATCGGTACTAACATTATTGTTATATCAAGAAAAATAAAATTAATGTTTTCTTAAAAAGTAACAAAAGGCTCTGAATATCACACACAGGTCCAATGGCATGTGTCTGGCTAATACCTCTAGTGCATGAGATGAAGTTGTCCCACACACCCTTTGTATTGCCAAGAGCATAGTTCTTTGTAAACAGTGTAATTTTGCTTTGAATTTCAATTTGATCACTCAGAAAGAAGCAACACAGGTTACAACAGACAAAAGAATCTCCGTATAATAATACAAATTTAATGTCTTCCGTAATCCGCATTTAACTCTTGATACTTTGAATATAGCAGCACTAAAATTCCTAACTTTATTAATCAAGTGATTAATATGAGGCACAAACGTACGACTAGAATCTAATATCACTCGTAAATGCTTATTTTGATTAACCATCAGTATAGATGCAGGCAGAGGTGAAGGTGATTCTTGCACTACTTTTATTAGAATAAGCAGCGGCCTGGAGCAATGGGTGCTGGGGTTTCAGGGACTGTTGGCAGTCATCGTGAAACAGGTGGGTATATGGGATGTGTTAGGTTAACTAAGAATAAGAATAGGTGCATATATATACTAATGCTGAAATTTTGGTAAATAAATTAGATGAATTTGAAGTGTTGGTCAAGACACTAAAGCCGGATATTGTTGACATGGTGTCACACAGATATTAGGAATGCAGAATTGGAATTTGGGGAGTACAATGTATACAGAAATGATAGGAAGGGAGGAGGGGGTTATGCTGTTAATTAAGAAAAACAAAATCAGAAGTGCATCCAGTTGATAATGGTAATCAATGAGCGCTGCTCTTTGTGGACCAATGTTATTAGTGGAGTCCCACAGGGTTCGGTGTTGGGTCCACTGTTGTTCTGTATATCTATCAGTGATATTGATGAAGGTATATCAGGCTTAGTGTCGAAGTTTGCAGATTATACAAAGGTTGGCAGGGTTGTTAATGACAGTAATGGCAGTGTGCTACTTCAACAGGATCTAGAAAATTTGGGAAGATGAGCTGAGAAGTGGGAACTGAAGTTTAACGTTGACAAATGCAAGTACTGCGTATGGGACAAGTAACCCCAGAGAAATGTAGATAAATAGTGCACTATCGAGTCAGTTTGGTGTGACATAAGCACTGCGAAAGCAAAAATAAGAGTAGGAGTGTGTTATAGGCCTAATGACTCGAATGAGTGCAACGAACAATTGTACAGAGAAGTAGAGTGGGTTAGTAAATCAGAATGTCTTATAATGGGGGATTTTAACTTCCCAGATATTGACTGGAACTTGTGGGTTGGTCAATATTGTAAGACTTTTGTGGATTTATTGGATGATTGTTTTCTAGAGAAACCATGTTCGAGAGGCAACCAGAGAGGGTAATACTCTTGATCTGGTTATCAGCAGTGATCACAGTGTGCTGATGAGGAATTTACTTAAAGATATAAATATCATCAGGGGTAAAGGAAAGGGATGTGTTCCGTAAAGGTGACTACAGTGGTCTCAGACAGTTTTTAAATTCTGTACAGTGGGACCAACTGATGATGTTACCAACAGCAAATTCTAATTGGGAAGCATACAAGGAATTAATCGTGGAAGCTACTAAACGTTTCATACCTATTAAGAAATATTGTTCGAGATTTAGGCCTAAATGGTTGTCAAATGAACTAATGAGACTCTTGGCAGAGAAGAAAATGCATGGGATTCATATAAATTACGAATTTATACAGAAGCCAATACAGGCGACACAGAAGCCTATGGCAGATATAAGCTACAAGCTTGTTGTTGTTATTTGGTTTTTAGGAGCATTAGCAACTAAGGCCATATTGCTCCGGGATATGCGGTGGTCATTCCCTGAATGACCTTTCCGCATCCTCCGTATTTGGTGGTGACGGGCTCGAACCCCGGTCTAATCAAGAAGCGTGTGCTACGCACTGCTGCTCCTTCCCACCTGGCTACGGAGGCGCCAAAGCTACAAGCTAGTCTGTAATCAAGTCACAAAGGAGGTTAGGCAGGCGATGGCAGATTACAAGAAATCTTTGGCAAAGGATGCTAAGAAAAACAGCAAAGATTTCTTTCCTTATATAAACTCTAAAAGAAAGGGGATGAATCAGATTGGTCCACTTGATATCGATGGTTCGACTGTTGACGATCCTGCTCAGATAGCAAACAAACTGAATGAGTATTTTGCATCTACATTCACAAGAGGAGTTATTAAGGATCGAAAATGTCAAACGTTTATCAAATTGTAGCAGGGGGCTTAATGATTTTGTAATAACTGAGAGCAAAGTGGGGGAGAAATTGTTGAAGTTAAACATAAGAAAGGTACCTGGGGTGGATGGGATCAATCCAGATATATTAAAAGAGGCGGCAAAGGAAGTAAGCAAACCCTTGGCCATAATTATGAGAGCATCCTTGGATTCAGGGGAGGTCCCCATGGACTGGAGATGTGCAAATGTATCCTCAATTCACAAAGGGGGATCGAAGGGTGGCACAAGTAATTACAGACCAGTTTAACTTCTGTTCCGGGTAAAATAATGGAGTCATTGGTTAAAGATGCATTGCAGGATCATTTAGACAAGACTGCTGCAATAATTCAAACAGCATGGGTTTGTTAAGGAAAATCTTGGCTGACAAATTTGATTGGATACTATGATGTCGTTACAAAGGAACTGGATGCAAAAAATAATTTTGATATCATATACTTGGATTTCAGGAAAGCTTTTGACACTGCTCCGCATGGAAGACTACAAATTGGAGCAGAATGGTATTAAGGGTAAGTTGCTACAATGGATAAAAGAATGGTTGAGTGGGAGAAGACAGAGAGTGGTAATCAATGAGTGCTGCTCTTCGTGGACTAATGTTATTAGTGGAGTCCCACAGGGTTCAGTGTTGGGTCCACTGTTGTTTTGTATATATATCATTGATATTGATGAAGGTATATCGGGCTTAGTGTCGAAGTTTGCAGATTATACAAAGGTTGGCAGGGTTGTTAATGACAGTGTGCCACTGCAACAGGATCTAGAAAATTTGGGAAGATGGGCTGAGAAGTGGCAACTGAAGTTTAACGTTGACAAGTGCAAAGTACTGCATATGGGTAGAAGTAACCCCGGAGAAATGTACCAACTATGTGGTACTATACTTAGGGTGGTAGAAAATGAAAAAAGACCTGGGAGTAATTGTGCAGTCAGATATGAAGTTTTTTGAGCAATGCAGACAGGCTGCAAGAGTAGGTCGTGTGGTTTTGTCAATGATATACAGGAATTTTGCTAGCAGGTAAAAGGAGGTGATTGTCCCTCTGTATAAGGCAATGGTCAAGCCCCAGCTTCAGTACTGCGTACAAGTCTGGAGGCCTCATTTTAGGAAGGATGCTTGAGCATGTACAGAGAAGAGCAACAAGATTGGTGAGGGGAATATTCTGCTAATTGTAGAATAGATGTGCAAAAATTTCCCCTTATTCAGCGGGTGGTTAATTGCTGGAACAAACTTCCATCTGTCGTTGTGGATAGGTTAAATAAATTTAAGGAAAAACTGGACAAACATTTAGAGGGAATGGTTGTGTGAATACAGGCTGGCCTCGATTAATTAGTCCCGCGAGCACATCGGGCAAAACGGAAACGCATTAATCGAATATAATAATCAATAGGAAAAATTAAAATTGTGCCTTGACCTTCTGGAAAGTCCATAAAGAATTTTAAACATACCTTTTAAATAACTTTTTTAACTGTATACAATGTAAAAGATAATGAAAATAATTATGGAATTAAGTGTGTATTGCATAAAACAGCAGTTCCCAAACTGTGGGCCACGGAATATTCTAAATTTTTGAGGGAAACACAGCGATATTCGACATCTGTCGGACACTGTGTGAACTACTAGCTCGAGGTAGTTCAGTTTCAACATTTCTTATTAAGTTGTTTGGACCTAACTACTAAACGGAACTGTTAGCTTTTTCTTTAGGTCTGGGTGCGCTGTGAAAAAATTACTGGGTCACTAAGGGCGCTGTGAAAAAATTACTGGACACTAAGGGTGCCGTGAAAAAATACTGAGACACTAAGGACGCTGTGAACCAAGAAAGTTTGGTAACCTCTGACATAAAATACACAATGAAGAAATGACTGTTGCGGAAATATTTGAACGGTATTGACTCTCTCTTTTCATCAATCAATTTCCGATAGCCGACAGTAATCTTCTCTGGGCCCTGGCGAAATAAATATCAGAGAACCTCAAACAAAAGGTTTGAGGTTCTCTGCAATACGAAAGATTTCATCTAGTTCTTTTGCTGTTATCTCCTTTGCGGTAACATTTTCATCTGGCTCATTTGAATTTGAATGAAAAAATTTGAATTTTTAAATGCAACTCTGCATTGACTTTATTAGAGGGAGACAAACTAGTAACACGTCTTCTTCCGATGGTTGATGGAACACACTGAGGCAGGCAGCAGGCAAACGTTTGTTTATTGCCCGTCCGAGCTTAATGTGCGATTATAACTATTGCATAAAAAAAAAAAAAAAAAAAAAAAAAAGATTGCGTTAACTGGAAATTTGCATTGTGTAAAGTGGTATATTTTTTTCAAATAGCGGTAACTGAAAAACGAGTTAATCGAACTCGTGTTATGCGAGGCCTGGCTGTGTATATATATATATATTTTTTTTTTTTTTTGGCTGATGCTACATAAGCTGATACACTTGCTTTCTTGCATCGCATGCCACAATTACTATTGCCATTTGCTTACTGGCTATCTTTGCCCTTGGTGGTCTACATGCATGTAATTTACCTTTCATAAGCATCATCACGTTATTGTATCGGACGGGGCTTAAATTCATCGGAAACAGTTAAAGGGTCAATTTTGATGGCATAGTTTAACTACAGCATTCGTCTCAGAGATATAGTGGTGGCCCATGGGCCTCTATATATAAGCTTTGTACAGGTAATGTTCTATATGCACCTAGAGCAATTCATAAGGTATTATGATGTATGGAGCGAAGCCATTAAACAACTCTTGGTTTACATGAGCTGTATGCGGGCGCCCCCATGGTCTAATCTGATTAAGGTATGGTATAAGCATAGTAGTGTGCACCAAGCAGCTGCCAATGTCATTACAGAAAGAACTCTAAAAATTTTCTAGGACAGATTGTGTGGATGTATTTGATATGTTTCAAGAAGTTAAGCTTTGTATCAAGAATCAAGACCAAGGAAAGGTATACTATTTGTTAGAGGTATAGGCTCATTTTCTAGTGTTATTTCTGGATCTGGGTACATTTTTCATTTGGATGTTGTTTTTTGTTGTGATATTATTCCTTTTGATCCACAAATCTATTTTTTAATTGTGCCTTGTATTTGTTTTTCAACCATACTCATGATTTCTGAACGCAATCTGCATAAAGGAACAATAACTATCAATAAGTAAGTCTTTTAAAACAATTTATTTTGATTGAAAACAAAGTAACACTGAGAAATGAAACCTGAGAAACTCCTTTTTGGACATACATTTTTGACAGATCATTTTGATATATCAATTGGAAGGTTGTGTGATTAATCATACTAACTCAGCTACCACTCTGGGTCTGTATCTTGCATGATCCATGTGCAGGGTGGAGCTGAGTCACCAACTCTTCAAAATCTGCATATGCATACTGTTGATTTCAAGGAAGGTAAAGTGACACCAGTGTGAATGTAAACTGGACTGAGAATCCACATTGCAACCTCTTCCAAAGATGTTTGCAAGTGAATACATTTACAGAGGATTCTGGAGTAGATTAAAACAGCCAGTCTACCACTGGAAATCAATGCACCACTGGAAAATCAATCTTGTCAATATATATACCATAGTCGTTCACTGTTTACTTGTTTAAGTAAGACTAAATGCAACTAGGCATAATATTTTTAAGAGTTATAATTATCTATATAATATCGGTGTAAGAAATGTAGTCTATGTAAGACTAGTTGCATTTACTCTTACTTAAACATTATTTTGGCATCTCTCATATTGTGGGATTACCTTCACAACTAAGTTGTCATGTTTGCAATACCAGGGTTTCTGCCCACCCACTGAGAATAAGTAACAATAGTCTTCTCTATAAGTGAAGCATTACTTATTCGATGTGATACATGATAACTCGTGAAGAATGAGCAAAATGAGATATTGTTGAAATTATGCCCTTAACACTACTGTTGTAGTTTTTCCTTTAAGAGTGGTCTATGGTGTTTTTACACCGATATTATATAGTCTTTTTACTTGTAGATACAGGTTTTTTAATTATAGGCAATATTATATTTAACAATGGGAATTATATTTATCAATCAAGTCTCAAGTCATGAATGTAATCAATGTTACTGCGGAAAAATCAACAATTCCACAGTATTACTGTATGCATTATATTAGTTTTGTATTTGCAAGAGATTGCCTGCTTGTGTCATTTAGGCTTTCTCTCTTTTTTTGGAGAAATACCGATGACTGTCCGCATCTTCCTTATCTATATCCATATGATCATAGGCATGTGGTTTGTCTTTTGTTTCCAGATCTTTAACAGAATTTGTGGTTGGCTGAGAAGTAGGGATATGTCTGACAGAACTGTAATGGGTGTGTTGATCGGAAGCTGGCAGTTGAGACAACTCTAATGGTTAAGGTAGCATTGAGCAAAATAAATCAATAATAGAGATGATGGAAGGAACTGAAACATTAGTTTTCCCCTTTGTTGTTGGATAGTTTCTGCATAAGAGTGTGACACTACAATTGGTGATATTTGTTTCTTTGCTTCTAGGGCAGTAATCTTATGCTCAGTTTTGTATTTCTGAATAACATTTTCTCTCTTTCCACATTTCACAATCCTTGGAATAGGTGGTGAATGCCCAGTTTGGACACTGTAAAGACCATGCAGACCATTCAGTATGGGTGTGTTCCTTGAAAACACAGGAAGCACATACTGCTGTCCCGCAACACACTACTGGCAAATGCCCAAATTTCTGAAATTTGAAGCATCTGAAAGGTTTCAGTATGTTGGGCATTTAGGTATCCTGCTTTTACAAAAGCTGGTGGATTTGAAAAGTTCAATTTTCGTATGACATCTCTGGTTGGAACTAATGATCCATCTCTTTTAACAAGAATTCTCTTGGCCTGAATGATGTTTTGATCCAAGAATTCCTGTGCAATTTCTTCATCAGATACATGTAGAATGTCCCATTCTGTTATCACTCCTTTCAAGTAATTTAAGGTGGCAGGGACACTCGTATGAAAGTTCCTCCAAATGTTGTCAATTCAAGCAATTGTTCAGAATGCCTGTGTTGTGATGTTTCACCGAGCAGGTTTTGATTTTAGTTGGCAAACCATTTTTGGTGAGCCAGTGGCATTCTCTAAACATTTATGGATCAAAAAAGGATAGCTTGCTAACTGGCTGGTCACTCAGTGTGTATAATCAGTAATTGAAGCCAGACATTTCAGTCTGTATCCTTTTTTTTTTTTTTTTTTTTTTTTGCACAGGACAGGTTACAATCTTCCTGTTCTCTGGAGTGTGGTGGGGCTGTGGCCCACAACAGATACGGGCACTCCCCAACTTATGCAATACTTGACTTCCGTAAATTTGACTTTACGTACGTTTTTGCCGGCTGGTGTAAACTTTAAAAAATCATGGAAAATTTTGCATCCTGTAGATATAATGGAAGTATTCTAAAAAAAACCTCAGAAGTTGAAATCTTCACTATATAACTAAGCTATTTATCGCTCTAAAGGGCCATTTTTATAATGGAGCGCTAACATTTCATCGTTATTATATGTTCCATTACAAGAATCAATTTTGAAAGGCTTTGTTGATATTTTTCTTAAGAACATTTCTGGAGGTCACGACCATAAAACAAAAACAATTTGCACTTTCCAGTTTATTGGGCTCTTCTGTTAGTGCAATCTATTATAAACGGGTAGTAAACTCAATCTTATTGCATTTGTGATAATCCTGATAACTGGAATTGTGTGGGTTTTTACGTTATTATGGTGAAATGTGTTCCCCTTCAGTGAAACCTTCAAACAAATTTTCAGAATCTTCTCTTCATTCCTATTTACTTACTACAATGAAGGGAAAGTGACCAATGGAAAATGTAAATGGTGGCAGTGCTAGGAAATGTTGTTGTTTAGGGTTTAATGGTGCAAGAGCAACTTCGGCTATATTGCACCTGTTCAAGTTTTGTTATTTCCTGTTATGCTGTTACTGATTTGACATATTACATATGATTGGTTAAGTTTATTAAACTGAGGTATGAAAAGAGTTCACTGACGTTTAATTTTTCTCCCATAATGAGCTCAAGGCTTAATGGCTCATTTAAATTTGATTTGAAAGCTGATTGGTGGGCAATTTGGTATAGTGGACATTCTATGATGATGTGCTTCACTGTTAGTGTGATCAGACACTGAGGGCATTGTGCAGAGACTAGTCTTTCATTAGGGGATAAGAGTGTGTTAAATGTGTGTGGTCAATGCAAAGCTGGGCGAGGATAACCTCTTCGTGTCTGCTTAACTGAAAACTTGATTTCCAGAGTTTTTTCTGCTGCTGTTTGATTTGGTATAATTTATTATTTGTTTGAAATTTCCATTTGGTATAATTTATTATTTGTTTGAAAATATATGGATGCAATATCTGCGTCCATATATTTTCAGAGGCTTTTCGATTGATGTTTTTAAAATCACTGAGTGGAATTTTATGCAAGTGAGAATTTTCGTTTGACGGATGTTTTGCAGCATCATCTGCACGTTCATTGCCGAGTATTCCAGAATGTCCAGGAATCCAAATGAATCTGACTCTGATGATTTTTTTTCCTAAGATGTGATAAGAAGGAAAGAATTTTTCTTACATACGGATGATCTGTCTGTAAAGCATATATTGCACTTAATGAGTCTGTGAAAATAATACTTTTTACGAGAGAAGTTTTGGCAATGTGATCTAGAGCGAGACTTATTGCAAACAATTCAGGACTATAAACACTACACTCTATTGGAAGAGACCATGAAATTATGCTGTTTGGCAATAAAACTGCAGCACCAACGTGTGCATCCGTCTTGGATCCATCAGTGTACAGATGAGAATAGTCAGAGAATTGCGTTACATAAAAGGAATGTAGCTGTTTTATATGTTGATTTGGGATATTGTTGTGCTTCCATTTTATGAGGACCATGTCACAGTCAACTGAACTGATTTCCCACAGTGGAAGGGATGTGGGGGTATCTTGGTAGATTTTATCCATACTTAAGTTAAATTGTGAGAGTATTTCTTTTAGTCTGATGCCTGCAGGCTTGGACGTGTTAGCTTTGTTCACCTATAAAGTTTTCCATTTCGGTTTATACAGATAGTGACATGTTGGATGTCCAGGAAGGCTTTGAACTTTTGCAGCATAGTTCAGAAGAACTTCTCTATGAAGACTGAGTGAGAGTTCATGGATCTCTGTTATAGACTATACACAGGTGAAGTACAAAAGGCTCCAGAAACAACACGTAATGCACTGTGATGAATTGGATCTAACCAATTCAACACACTTTTCCTAGCTGAGGAGTAAATGGGAGAACCATAATCTAATCTAGATCTTATCATTTCACGATAAACATGCAAAAGTTACATGGGATCAGCTCCCCATGTCATGGCTGATACAACTCGTAGAATGTTTAATTTCTTTAAGCACGTTGTACATAGATATTTTGTGTGTTCTAGGAAATTTAATTTGTGATCCATGATTAGTCCTAGTAGTCGGATACTATGTTTGAGTGGGATTTGTTGATTGCTTATTCTTATTTCTGGATCACGATGCATCTCTGATCTTTCGTTTTCTGCAGAAGTGTATTGTCACTGTCTTTTGTACTGAGATTCGATATCCATTATAGATGAACCAGGCCACTATTTTGTTAACAGCACACTGAAGTTGCCTCTCGATTGCCAACATATTCTGTGAGTGATATGATATTGTGAGGTCGTCGGCATATAGGTAGTTTCTACTGTTGCTGGAATAACTTCTGGTATAGGGTTGATTTTGATAGCAAAAAAGGTTGCACTGAGGACTGAGCCTTGAGGGACACCTGTTCTTGATTGTATATAAGAGACAGAATATGATGGTACCGGACTTGAAGTCCTAATTTGTGCAATTCATGAAGGATACCATATTTCCAGGTAGTATCGAACGCCTTTTCAATATCAAGGCATATCATTACGTGTTCGTTACGGAGAAAGGCAATGCGTATGTGTGATTAGGCTTTTGTCATTATGTCTATTGTTGATCTGTTTTTCCGAAAACCGTATTCGCTAGGACTAAGGAGGTTATGGAAGTCAAGAAACCATGTTAACTGATTATTCATAATTTTTTTAAAGTTTTACCTAGACAGCTAGTGAGGGCAATGGGGTGATAATTATATGGGTTTGAATGGTCCTTCCTAGGTTTTGGAAAGGACAGTACAAACAAATGTTGCCAAGAGTCTGGATATGTATCCTCAAGGTATATCCTATTATATAGCAGTAAGAGCATGCATAAAGAATTTTTAGTGAGGTGTTTAATCATTTGATAGTGGATTCCATTCGGACCTGCTGCACTTTGCTTGGATTTGGCTAGGGCTTTATGCAATTCATTTATAGTAAAGGGTTGGTTGTATGAAATCTCATGATCTGCATGGAAATTAATTTTGTATTTTTCGATTTGAGTTTTTTTGTTTGAAAGATTGGAAGAATTGGTCTGCTGACAATTCCTCAAATGTTTCTCCTAGTAGATTTGCGATTTTTTCTGGTTCAGTTATGTCATGACCTTTCCAGCTTATGATCAGTTTAGGGACGGTTGTATATTTGCATGAAATTTGTCTAATTTTATTCCAGATAATTCTGGTGTCTGTATGCCTATTAATTTTGCTTGCAAAAGACATCCAAGACTCTTTCTGAGATTTCCGGCATATATAACATGCTTTTGCTCTGGCTTTCTTATATTTTATGAGATTAGTGGTGGTGAACTTACTGAACTGATTCCAAGCCTTATTTTTTAATTTCTTCTTGGCTTCCAAGTATTCTTCATTTCACCACTGCCTGTAGTGTTTATGGATCTGGTTAGCTGTCTTTGGTATTGCAATATTTGCTACAGAGATTATTTGATTTGTGACATAAGTAACACCACTATTGATATCAGAATGTCTTATAGTTTTTTTATCTAAAGAAGCAGCACGTTGGTATTTTTCCCAGTTTGCTTTGCAAAATTTCCATTTTGTACCTCTTATAGATTGCAGTACGTCATTTGCTAGTAGGTGGCACATAACTGGAGAAAAATCAGAAACAGACAAGTCAAGAAGAGGAAAGAGAGCTGGGAAACAGATGGTGAGATCAATTGCAGAGGTAGTCCCTGTTGGTAAATGGACATGGGTACCTGTGTTTAAGAGTGTTAAGTTCCTGCTGTCTAGAAGTTTTTCGATCATCTGTCCTCTTTTGTCTATACGAAGTGATCCCCAAATGATATGATGCCCATTTAGGTCTCCCATCAAACAGAATGGAAATGGTAATCATTCAATTAAGTCCACAAAATCTTGCAGTGTATACGTATGATTAGGTGAAAAGTAGAGTGAAACTATAGTCCAGTTTCACTGTAATTCCAGTCACAATGCGTACTGCAACTGATTCAAGGGGTGTTTGAGCTGAATACGCTTGAATGGAATATTAGAGTCGACCAAAGTGGCAACTCCTCTATGAGCTGTTGTGGTTTTACAATCTTGCCTATATATATTGTAGTACTTCATTGAAATACTTATTTGGGAGTTAGGTTTGTTTCTTGTAAATAGACACTTGCAGTAGCACAGATGGAAATAAGATCTTTGATATCGTTTAGGTTACTTCGAATGCCACGACAATTCCACTGAAGTGTATGCATTATTTGGGTTTAGAAACTGATTCAGGTGACTTACAATGGGCTGCCTGTTTGAATCAATCTGTTTTGATTTTTTCTTTTTTAGGGAAGCTTGGTCGGCTTCCACTGTCCACGTCATCAGTTGCATAAAGTTCCAGGATTGGTTCATCTTCTTACCCTTTTTCATCGATTTCCATATTGTCAGTATTTTTCTCTTATTTGTCTACAGGTTTCGTGGGATTTGTACTGCTTGTTGGTGTTGGATCTTCAGCATCTGGTGAGATTATAATGTGTATTAATTGCCTGGTCAGATTTTGGTTTTGTTTGTAAAAGTAGGTTATGAGCCCAGTCCGCTATTGAGATGTTAGGTGGGACTGAGGTGTCAGTCTGTGTTTGCAGTTACCTTTGTTTTCTGCACTGTAGTTGCTGCTGTTGCCATTGCTGCTGCGTATGATCTCACTGCTGGAAGTAGTGGTATCTGCTTTTTGGCTTCTTGGTATGCAACCTTATGTTTGGTTTTATATTTCTGAACTTCTCTCTCTTCCATATACTGCTTGTTTGTTTGTTATTTGGTTTTTAGGAGCATTAGCAACTAAGGCCATATTGCTCCGGGATATGCGGTGGTCATTCCCTGACCTTTCCGCATCTTCCGTATTTGGTGGTGACGGGCTCGAACCCCGGTCTAATCAAGAAACGTGTGCTACGCACTGCTGCTCCTTCCCACCTGGCTACGGAGGCGCCTTCCATATACTGCAGTCTTTGGAATAGACAGAGTGGTCTCCTTTGCAATTTGGACAGTGAGGAGACTCTGAATGACATTCTTTATCATTATGATCTTTTGAGCCACATGTGGCACAAACAGCTTTACCTCTGCATACTGTTTGGGAATGGCCACACATTTAACACTTGAAGCATCCTATTGGACTGGGGATGTATGGCTTTACCTGGCAATTCAAGTATCCCGCTTTCACTGATGTTGGGAAGGTAGATGTGTTCAAAGCAAGTATGATAGTGTGGGTTGGTACAAGGTTTCCATCCTTTTTGATAAGAATTCTTTTCGCATGAATGACATTCTGATTTGTAACTCTTGTACAATTTCTTCTTCAGAGCTGTTTAGGAGGTCCCATTCCACGATAACCCCCTACGATGTATTTAAAATGGCATGTGGAGTGACTTTGATGGGAATCCCAACAAAAGTTGTTGTTTTAAGAAATAGCTCATCTGATTTCAAGTGGCGAACCATTTTCGGTGGACCAGCTACATGTTCTAGACACTTTTGTATTACAAAAGGAGAAAGTTTACTAACTGGCTGGTCTGATAAGGAATGTAAAATTAGAAAGAGTGGAGAGATGGTCTGGGTCACATCTTTCTTTTGTCTCTTGGCAGTAGATGGGTTTGGATCATCTTGCTGCCAATCGTGTTCAGTTTGATCCAATGATCCAGGTGAAACCTGGTTTGTAGAGTCCATTTTTGTTCCTCTTTGCCCAGAAAAGATTATTTTTTCCTTTCAGGTTTCCAGCCCTGTCACAGGGAGGCAGGAGGAGCACCTGGAGAGGTTAGTTTGTTAGTGAAAAAATTAATTAATACACTAAGAATAGAAAGGTGATTTTCCTTACTGGGTTCTTACTCAAAATCTGTTAAATACAGAACCAGTTCAAAAGAACTGAGAACAAGAAAGGCACTGCAAATAAAATGGAATGAAATCACTCAGAAAATCACTTTATTTATTGCTCAAGAAAATCACTTGGCACTCAGGGCCAGTGCTAGGGAACCAAACAAAATTGATTTATAAATGAAGATTTAGGACAAAGTTTGTCATCTGCACGGGAATTAGGTCTCGCTACTTCAACAGTAAATGTTATTTTAAAGGACAGTGCACGTATAAAAGAACATGTTAAAGGATCAATGCATTTAAGATCAACAGAGATCACAAAACAGCATTCAGGTGCTATATCGAAGATGGAAAAGTTATTAAAAATATGGATGGAAAATCAGATTCAGAAGCGAGTGCCCCTGAGTCTAATGGCCATTCAAGCAAAAGCAACAAGTATTTATGAAGATATTAAGGATAAGTACGGCCAACCCAAAGTCAAGTTCATGGCAAGCAACAAGTAGTTTAATAGGTTCAAGCATCGTGATGGTTTCCACAATGTTAAAGTACACAATGAAGTTGCCAGTGCCGATTCTGCAGCAGCAGCAAAAAAATTGTGATGTGTTCGAAAAACCCCCTTCTAAATTTCCACAGCCATCAACATCTGCAGCAGTGTACTTATCAGCCGGAGACGTTGATTCTTGCAATGATGCTCGAAAGGTAAAACTTGCTGCTAACGTTATGCCTGTCCCCTCCCTTTTTTTGTAATTTTATAATTTTGAAATTTTTGTAATTTTTCCTACGCACAAGATAAAAAAAAAAAAAAAATTGAATAAATAATTCTATTTACATGTTCATTGAACATTTCTTTTTTGCTTCACTCAAATTCAGCAAGCATAGTTGCAAGTGCTGCATAAGCATTTAGGGAAATTCTGACTTACGTAAAATTCAACTTATGCACAGTTCCATGGAATGCAATCCTTACGTAAGTCAGAGAGTGCCTGTATATTGGTATAGTCCACATTTGCTCCCTTTTGGCCATTGGCAGATTAACCTTTCTGCCAAGATTTCTGCCCATAACATGAGGAAGGGCAGGAGCAGTGCCTGGTGTGACCAGGCAAATATTATTTATTAGACTAAAAATATAAAGAAGGTATCTTTCCTTCTGTTTTTTTTTTTTTTTTTTTTGATTTGGTAGTTGTTGGCGCATCGGCTTCTGTGGCCATATTGCACCTCCCAAGGTTTTTGCAGTACTTTGATCCAAGCCCGAGGCCGGAATCGAACCCGCGACCTTTGGGTTGCCGGGCAGGTACTTTACCCACTCGGCTAGCCCGGTCGGCTCTTTCCTTCTGTGCTCTACTGTTTGGGGAGAGATGGGGTTGGGGAGTGGGTTATTAAATAAAGACTTTTACAAAAAGCAGAAAAGTAAAAGGACTGGTATCACTTTAGAAAAATTTCACTGGAAGGTCAGAGAAATTGAAAAGTCACAGATCACTTAGCACCCAGGACTGTGCATTGATGTCTTCAGTATTTCATGGTAATCTACAATTCCACTGTGAAACTTGAGCCATTATTTAGGCTTGGTGGATTTGTTAGTTGGCTTGCAAAGTTCTGAGGGCTTATTTTTCTCAGTCTTGGTGTGTGTGTGTGTGTTTTGGGGGGGGGGGGGGGGGAAGTTGGATGCTGCCCTGCATCCGTTTCTTCCTCTGTAAACGGTAACAAGACTGATATGTCAGGTACCTCCTCTTTGTAATGCTAAAGCACTAGGAGGTAATGATATTAGTGTAAAAACCTGCACAGAGAAAACTTAGTTTTCTGTGCCAGTTTTTCAGAACTTAGTAAACAGTGGACAATAGGCATAAATGACTCTTTCAGTGGTGCATTTCTTTTCAACCTTTTGGAATGAGTTGCCTTATTACTATTTACTGATTTCACTGTTCTTTTGTCTCCTTGTATGAAATCTTCAGCACTACCTTAAGTCTTGGTATTTCTTTTAGTTCCTTACACTTCCGGCATGACTGTGCATAGTGCTTTCCTTGGCAGTTAATGAAAGTGTAATTTTGAGCTGAACATCATGTTGTTGTTGTTGTGGGAATTTAAATGGCATACAAGCTACTTTGGCTATAACGTGCCTATTCATTTATCATATAAAGAAATCAGATATTCTCGTATGGTCAGAAAAACTTGTAATCAAAAAAGATTAAAAACTCTAGTTTTCTTAAGAAAATTAAAAAATTCGGAAAGATTTGCTTTGTCACCAATCAGATTCTCTAGCGTTAATGGTTTGTGAAGATTAACCAGTGATAGCAGGGTTGAAGTTCTGCTTTGTTTGTGGTAGGAGCAGTCATTGAGAACATGTTTAACAGTTAGATTAAGAGAACAATGTGGACATAGTGGTGGATCATTTCCTGTGAGTAAATAAAGGTGGGTCAGATGGGTATGACCTATTCTTGCCCACGAAAGGACTACTCGTCTTGATGTGCGGACACTGGAGTGCCAAATATTTGGATCCTGTTTAAATTGAAAGAGTTTATTATTAGTTTGAGAGTGCCATAGTTCTGTCCATTTTGATAGGCATGCAACATTTATGATTGGTGCATAGTCTGATTCTGGAGCAGGGGTATTTGTTAAATCTAAAGTGATTGGATTTTTTGCAGCTTTATCGGCCAGTTCATTGCCCAAAATACCAGAATCCAACAGAAGGTGACCAATTGATGGCATTCTTCAATTTGCAATTCAAGTTTAACATTGACAAATGCAAAGTGCTATATATGGTAGCAGAAACCCCAGAGTAGAATACCAATTGTGTGGTACTACACTCAGGGTAGTGGAGACCAAGAAGACCCGGGGGTAATTGTGCAGTTAGATATGAAGTTTTTTGAGCAGTGCAGACAGGCGGCAAGAGTAGTTCATGGAGTCTTATCAATGATATATAGGAATTTTGCTAGCAGGAATAAGTGGGTGTTGTCCACTTGTATAAGGTAATGGTCAGGCCACATCTTGAGTAGTGGCATGTGATGCAAGAAAGCAAGTGTATGAGTTTATGCAGCATCAGCCAAAAAAAAAAAAAAAATCACGCCATTCCCTCCAAATGCCTGTCCAGTTCCTCCTTAAATTAATTTAACCTATCAACTTCCACAACGACAGATGGAAGTTTGTTCCAGCAATTAACCACCCGCTGCCTAAAGGCAAATTTCCGCACATCTATTCTACCTCTGTTTCATCTTAATTTGAATTTATGCCCCCTTAGGTTCGTAATCTGAACAAGTGGAAGGATCCCATCAGAATTCAGCATGCTCAACCCATTCAAGGCCTTATACACCTCAATCAGATCGCCGCACAGGTGCCTAGTCTCCAGCCATTGCAATTTGCAGAACTTAAGCCTCTCTTGGTAAGAGAATCCCTTCATTCCCCTCACCAATCTTGTTGCCCTTCTCAGTACACGCTCAAGCAAATCTACTTCCTTCCGAAAATGAGGCGTCCAGACCTGTACGCAGTACTCAAGGTGTGGCCTGACGATTCCCTTATACAGAGGGACAATCACCTCCTTTTCCCTGCTAGCAAAATCCCTATATATCATTGACAAAACCCCATGACCTGCCCTGGCAGCCTGTATCCATTGCTCAGAAAACTTCATATCTGACTGCACAATTACTCCCATGTCTTTTTCATTTTCTACCACCTTAAGTGTAGTACCACACAGTTGGTACTGTTTCTCTGGGGTTACTTCTACCCATATGCAGTACTTTGCATTTGTCAAGGTTAAACTTCAGTTGCCACTTCTCAGCCCATCTTCCCAAATTTTATAGATCCTGTTGCAGTAGCACACTGCCATTAACAACCCTGCCAAACTTTGTATAATCTGCAAACTTCGACACTAAGCCTGATATACCTTCATCAATATCAATGATATATATACAAAACAACAGTAGACCCAACACCGAACCCTGTGGGGGACTACACTAATAACATTAGTCCACGAAGAGCAGCACCCATTAATTACCACCCTCTGTCTTCTCCCACTCAACCATCCTTTTATCCATTTTAGCAACTTACTCTTAATGCCATTCTGCTCTATTTGTACAATAGTGTTCCATGCGCAACAGTGTCAAAAGCTTTCCTGAAATCCAAATATATGATATCAAAATTATTTTTTACATCCAGTTCCTTTGTAACCACATCATAATATCCTATCAAATTTGTCAGACAAGACTTTCCCTTAACAAACCCATGCTGTGTCTGAATTATTGCTGCAGTCTTGTCTAAATGATCCTGCAATGCATCTTTAACCAATGACTCCATTATTTTACCTGGAACAGAAGTTAAACTAACTGGTCTGTAATTACTCGTGTCACCCTTCGATCCCCCCTTTGTGAATTGGGGATACATTTGCACACCCCCAGTCCGTGGGGACCTCCCCTGAGTCCAAGGATGCTTTCATAATTATGGCTAAGGGTTTGCTTACTTTCTTTGCCGCCTCCTTTAATATATCTGGATAGATCCCATCCACCCCAGGTGCCTTTCTTATGTTTAACTTCAACAATTTCTCCTCACTTTGCTCTCAGTTATTACAAAATCATTAAGCACCCTGCTACAATTTGATAACCTTCTGCCATTTTCAAACCTTAATAAATCCTCATGTGTGAATGTAGATGCAAAATACTCATTCAGTTTGTTTGCTATCTGAGCAGGATCATCAACAGTCGAACCATCGATATCAAGTGGACCAATCAGATCCATCCCCTTCCTTTTAGAGTTTATATAAGTAAAGAAATCCATGCTGTTTTTCTTAGTATCTTTTGCCAAAGATTTCTCGTAATCTGCCTTCGCCTGCCTAACCTGATTACAGACTAGCTTATATCTGCCATAGGCTTCTGAGTCGCTTGATAATTTATATGCATCCCATGCATTTTTCTTCTCTGTCACGAGTCTCATTAGTTCATTTGATAACCATTTAGGCCTAAACCTTGAACAATATTTCTTAATAGATATGAAACTTTTAGTAGTATCCACGATAAATTCCTTGAATGCTTCCCACTTAGAATTTACTGTTGGTAACATCGTCAGTCGATCCCACTGTACAGAATTTAAAAATTGAGACCGCTGTACTCACCTTTATGGAAGCAAAAACCCTTTCCTTTACCCTTGATGGTAATTATATCTTTAAGTAAATCCCACATCAGTACACTGTGATCACTGTATACAATAAGACATGTATACAGTGAGTACTGTATACAGGTCTTATTTTAGGAAAGATGTAGGGCTGGTAGAACGAGTGCTAGAAAGGCTTAAGTTCTGCAAATTGCAGCGTCTGGAGACTAGGCACTTGTGAGGTGATCTGATTGAGGTGTATAAAGCCATGAATGGTTTGAGCAATCTCAATGGTGATGGGATTCTTCCTCTTGTTCAGATTCTGCACTTGAGGAGGCATAAATTCAAATTGGGAAAGACAGTTGTAGAATAGATGTTCAGAAGTTTGACTTTAGCTGGCGGTTGGTTAATTGCTGGAATGAACTTAAATTTTCAGTTGTGGAAGCTGAAAGCTTAAATAAATTCAAGGCTGAGCTGGACAAACGTTTGGAGTGAATGGATGGGTAAAAGCTTGCTTACTTGCATCGTATGCCTCTGCTAATGCACGTACTGCTCTAAGTGGATACCTGGTTACTTTCCCATGTACATGAATAGGCTAAGTTTATTTTGGTTAATCTGTATCTGAATACAATAACACAAAGATAATAAATCTCTTACCGGATCATTTTCATCTTGAATGCTGTTAGTGGTATTCAAATATTCAATTATTTCCTTTATATCTTCAGCCATTCTCTTCAACTGGGCATCAATGTTTTCTCCTAAATGATATCTATTAACGATATTACAATATAAACTATTGAAAATTAAGTTGAACCAAAGTTACAATGGTCATATATAAAATCAAACAATCACAATTTCAGTACAATAACAGGTTAGAAAATAGTAGTGAACTGAATATACACCCTCTTATGCACATTTAATATATATACCAACTCATTCCACAGAAAACTTTTTATTTACATTTTAGGATATATAAACAATGGATGTACAGGCATAACATTTGTATATTCAGTACCCTTATTAAAGAAAATTTCTTATTCACATTTCATATTCTTGGCCAAATATACTGGTAAATAATAAAGGCCACAGTGCTATAATTCAGTGCAATCACTGAAATAATCTTCTGAAAACTGTATGCATTTCCGCAACAATTTCTATCTTAGAACATTTTGGCTCCTCTCCAGTGAGCTTTCAAAGCTTAGGCTCATGTTGGGCTCAGGCAACAATGTCCACGAGCAAACCTCATAAGTTTATTTTGGTATGAATGGCATCAACCCAAGAGGCAAATTTGATATTTAAAACAAGGGATCATTGTGATAGTTGTTTCAAAACTTACTGGTCTTATCAGAAGACAAACAAAAGCTTGGATTTATTTGTCTCACATCAGAGACAAATGCAATATCCACAGGTTAACCTAAATTACGACAATCATTGTAATACGAAGGGCATCACTAAAAAGGTGAATTAGCTATTTTTTAAAATATGAAAACATGACAGCTGTTTAGAAACTATTTTTCATTAGAAGGCAAACAAAAGTAATGTACCTTTAACCCCTAATATACTGGACCACATTTGCGCTGCAAAGAAAAGTGGTTAAGATTTTGAGGCTATTTCAATGGAGGCACAGAAATAATTCCAAAATTTAATACCCTACTGGATTCATTTTCTGTCTTGGGTAGAAAATTTTTCCTTCTATGTTTCCTCCTGCAACTGAGACTAACCTTCAAAGCTTGGACTTTATACTCACACCTAACATTGAACCTTACTTCTTTATTTGATTTTTTAAGGTCCATACCTTTCAGTGTAGAGCAAATATGATTCAGAACTACAGGTTAAAACTATAAAACTTTGATTACATGCTTAAATTGAAGTTTCTGTTTCATATATCACCTGGGCTAGATAACATTAGTCTTAGTTGAACATAAGTTTGCTAATAAAGGTCTACCCATCATTGAATGAGAGAGACCAATAAGCCCAGAATGATGCTGCTGCCTTGTGGTTTAAAATAGCACATTCATGAATTACAATTTAGGTTGATTCATGTATAATGGTCATCTGTGAGTATAAACTCAAACTTTGAAAGCCAAAAGTTATGGAAGGGTTCAAAGTGCCCCCATGATAAAATTGAATTCAGAAAGGAATACAGTAAGTCCCTGACATATGTAAGAGATATGTTCCAGGACTTCTTACGTAAGTCGAGTTTTATGTAACTCAGGAATGACTAATAAAATATTGCTAGTATATCCCAGATATACCAAAATTACAAAAACCACATAAAATCCACAGAAGGATGAAGAAAAATAATTATATATTTCTCAATTATATATATATATATACACACACAGTAAACCCCCACTATTCGTGATCGCCGATTTAATGTAAAATGAAACCTAAAAAAATGTGAATTTTAAAGTGCCGTGAATATTTTTCGCCATAAAAAAAAAACATGGGCATGGTACAAGCGTAAACTTAGGACCTAAATTTAAAACTCCCTCTTGCTCTTCCGTAAGTTGCCTATTACTCAAATTGTAAACAAAATGAGTACTTCTATCGATACGTTGTACTGTACCTTCTCCCAACAACCTATTAAACTTCATAATCTGCCTCTGTCTATAGGTGTCCGCTATCCTAATAACTTTATCCAAAACTAATCTTCTAACGAGAGCCAAATGTCCGGAAGATACACTACTACTAATAACATTCAGGTACATACCTATTTGCCTCCTAGTGTCTCTTAACTCCTCATGTAATTTACGGATCCAAATATTCATGATCTTCCTTTGATAACACAAAGTAACCCACTTTAATCGGTCTTCCTGAAATGGTGTTTTGACTCTAAAGCCATATGGTATAAGTCCATGCGTTTTGCATCGATGTGCAAACCTTAGGTGCTGCTTCTGTCTGGCCTCTTTTATACAATACTTTTGATATTGTCGGATGTGTTGCACTACAAACTACTGGCCATAGCTGCTAACGATATCCTGAAAAAGGCCTCTGAGGTTGGGAAAATTCATATTTTAGCATTAAATCAGCTCACACACCAACCATAAAAATAAGTATTTACTGTAACTAAAATATTTACATATTAAAATAAAATAAATATTTACAAAAACTGCTATTATATTAAATTAAATTATATACATGTAAAAAACATTAAAACTGTGATAAAATCCTTGAGATAAAATACACTAAAATAAACCGGATTAAAAGCGATAAAAATCTCTGGAGCTTTTGGAAGCATTGGCTTCCTTCCTCAGCAGTAACAAAACTTCCTGCAGCACGTCCACATAGTCTGAACTGGAAGCGGAAATAGCTCGGGAACGTGTTAAGCAAAACCGTTCATCCGTACTTAGGATGATAGATTCAAACAGAGGATGCATACGCATACCTCTGTCCCTATTCATAATATTGTGGTCGGATGAACAGATTCGTAGGCTCTCGAGCCATTTACTGTTCCAGAACCCATGCGCTCGATCCATGATAACCGCATCCTCTGGGGAAATTTGATGCTGCTTCTCCCAAAAATGTTTGGCCACAGCAGACTTATTGTAATCAGCGGTTTTTATAGCATTTGCATGCTCCCCCAAACGATCCTTGAGCCGTCGTTTTGTCTCGCCCACATAACATTCCCCACAATCCGGGCATTTTATCCTGTATACTACTCCACTACTCAGGTCCTTTGCTATTGGGTCTTTTACCCGAGACAACACTGTGTGCAACCTCCGCCCGGGAAGCTGCACACAGCGTGTTTTATAACCACGCAAAACTCTAGCGAGATGCTCAGTAACACCCGGATAGTAAGGAATGTATGCGGTAGCCACAGGAACAAACGGTTCCTGACGGTTAGACTCTATTCCTCTACTTTGAGCCTAGGATAGGCCCTAGGCTCAAAACTTCTGTGTTTAAAAAACCTATGTGCAAAGGCCAGTACACCCATTATAGTTCAGCACAAGCTGGGCAGCATAAGAATAGTGTAGTGAAAGCTCTACTAGATAGAGCAGGGTCACACCGCACCACCTCTGAGGACAAAGAATGTGAAATTAGACGAGTCACAGCAGATCTTAGAAAATGCGGATACCCCCAGAGGATCATAGACAGATTTAGTAGAGGAATAGAGTCTAACCGTCAGGAACCGTTTGTTCCTGTGGCTACCGCATACATTCCTTACTATCCGGGCGTTACTGAGCATCTCGCTAGAGTTTTGCGTGGTTATAAAACACGCTGTGTGCAGCTTCCCGGGCGGAGGTTGCACACAGTGTTGTCTCAGGTAAAAGACCCAATAGCAAAGGACCTGAGTATACAGGATAAAATGCCCGGATTGTGGGGAATGTTATGTGGGCGAGACAAAATGACGGCTCAAGGATCATCTGGGGGAGCATGCAAATGCTATAAAAACCGCTGATTACAATAAGTCTGCTGTGGCCGAACATTTTTGGGAGAAGCAGCATCAAATTTCCCCAGAGGATGCGGTTATCGTGGATCGAGCGCATGGGTTCTGGAACCGTAAATGGCTCGAGAGCCTACGAATCTGTTCATCCGACCACAATATTATGAATAGGGACAGAGGTATGCGTATGCATCCTCTGTTTGAAACTATCATCCTAAGTACGGATGAACGGTTTTGCTTAACACGTTCCCGAGCTATTTCCGCTTCCAGTTCAGACCATGCGCCGACTGCACCATGTGTATAGGTACCGTGAGCCTGTTATATATGGACGTGCTGCAGGAAGTTTTGTTACTGCTGAGGAAGGAAGCCAATGCTTCCGAAAGCTCCAGAGATTTTTATCGCTTTTAATCCGGTTTATTTTAGTGTATTTTATCTCAAGGATTTTATCACAGTTTTAATGTTTTTTACATGTATATAATTTAATTTAATATAATAGCAGTTTTTGTAAATATTTATTTTATTTTAATATGTAAATATTTTAGTTACAGTAAATACTTATTCTTATGGTTGGTGTGTGAGCTGATTAATGCTAAAATATGAATTTTCCCAACCTCGGAGGCCTTTTTCAGGATATCATAACACAGAGTAGCACTCCTCTGTGTATCATAAAACAATAAAGACAATTTGCAGTTTACGGTTTATTGGGTTTTTCTGTTAGAGAAATTCATTATAAACAGGTAGTCAACTCGATCTTATTGCATTTGTGATAATACTGATAATTGGAATTCTGTGGCTTTTTACATTATTATGGTGAAATGTGTCTCCCCTTCATCGGGGGAAAAAAAAAAAATATATATATATAAATTAGAATAAGGTTTAAAATAATAAAATAATGTCAGCAGTAAGGGAAGGCAAGAGTGAAAAAACAAAATTAAACCTAGATTCAAATATAACAGGGAGGGAAGAGAAAGGTAACAAGAATAAAAATATATTGCAACGGAAACTCAAAATTAATTTAGAAAATCTAATTATACGAATAATAATTGATTGAAATTTAAAGCCAATTAAATAGAAATTTAGCGGTGCTCCCTCTGATGGGCACCAGGTCCAAATTTATGTGATATTATATATATATATATATATATATATATATATATATATATATATATATACAAAGGGTACTAGGAAAGTTTTGCAATACAGCTTTGTTTATTTAATTTTTTTCAAAGTAATTTCCTCTACGTTCAATACACCTCTCCATCCTCCGAAACCCATCTTTAAACCAGTTCTGCCAAGTTTCACTAGGGAGTAAAGCACACTCGTTGTCCCAAGCCCGTAGAAGGTCCTCATCACTGGAAAACCGCCTCCCTTTTAGCTTCATTTTCACATGCGGGAAGAGTGCAAAGTCGCAGGGAGCAAGGTCTGGACTGCAGGGAGGGTGCTCCAGAAGTTTCAGTCCTGTCGTGGTCAAATATTCGGTGCAGGCTTTGGCGCTGTGAGCTGCAGCATTATCGTGATGGAGGTACCAGGTGTCCATTCTTGACTTTGGCCGCAGGTTCTTCATAGATCCAATGACTTTAGGCAGGCATTGTTCAGTATACCACTTAGCTGTGACTGTCTTCTGCGTGTCCAAAACGACACGTTCCACAATTCCACTCGATTTGAAAAATACAGCTATCATTTTCTTCTTTACAGATCGGGATTTTCTGACAATTACGGGTGTGTCGTCATCATCAAAGACCGAAACTTTGTTTTGAGCTTTGGTCGGCAGATCGTAATAGTACAGCCAAGTCTCGTCACCTGTCACGATGTTGTTCACATACCGAGATTGTCCCTTATCAAACTTTTTTAACATCTCCTGGCACCAAGTCACACGTCGTGTCATCTGCTCTTCAGTCAGTTGATGTAGCACCCAGAGAGAACAAAGTTTCTTCACGTGCAAATGATCTTGCAGAATCGAACGAATTGCAGGTGCATTTAGGCCCAAAGTATCCTCTATCTGTTGGTAGGTCACTCGCCTGTTTTCGTCAAGCATTTTCCTCACAGCAGTAACGTTTCCCTCCGTAACTGACGTTCGTGGCCTTCCCGGCCTCTCAGAATCCTCCAGAGTGAAATTTCCCCTTTGGAATTCTCTATACCACCTGAATATCGTTGTACGATGTGGACAATCATCATCTAGTGCAAGAGTCATTTCTTCTAAGCACTGGTCTATGGTTAAACCACACACGAAATTATACCGCAAAACTGTCCTTATCTCATTTCGTGACCACGATGCCATCGCAAGCACTTTACACTCTCACTACTAATGAATAACTGAGCCCATCGACTTGGCGCGGCAGCTACTATGCACGTATGAAGATGTCTCAACATGCAGCAACAAACAGCTTCCTGTGATTCATTGTTGCCTCATATTGCAAAACTTCCCTAGTACCCTTTGTACACACACACACATTTTTTTTATATTTCTTGTCATATAAAAAAAAAACCCCAAAAATTTTCGTAATCTTCTCTTCATTCCTATTTTTTAAGCTTGTTATTCCGTTGCTTACTTGTGCAATTTGTTTATGCCGTGTTCGTCATTATTGATTTTTTTACTGTTTTAAATTTTGCAACAAAACTCAGACTTACTGTACATTTTTCAAAATATCATTGGTAGAAGAATTAAATGGAGGGACTCATTGAAATCCTTACTGATCAGACCATCACAGAAAAACAGCAATCCACATTATCCAGAACTGGTGATGGAAATAAAAATAACAAAAGAAATAAAAAAAAAAAAAAAAAGGTACACAGCAATATCATAAGTTTAAGTGGTACAGAGTATACATTTATGCTTGTTTTCTAGTAACAGTTGAAGCTAATTTACTGCATGGTCTACAGCACAGCATAATACAGTATGAATGGAGTAATGTTAATGCTATGGTGCATGTTACCAGTCTTCAAATCTACTAACCTCAGCACATCACAAAACTATACATACCATTTAAATAACTCCATAGCCAAAAGTTAAGATCAGGTTAACAAGAAGACTAACATTTCGGAAAAGATTAATATTAATAAGTGCATAAATTGCAAAGTTATATGACATCATACAAAAAACAACTAATATCATTTACCCATCCCCTCTAATAATGTCTTATTAGAGGGTGATTTATAATATGATCATTTGTAAACATCTTGAGTTCCATCATGGACATTCAGAGCATGATGCAAAACTTTGCAGAACATTAGGAGAAATTGATTAATGACCAGCATCAAGCATGCTGCATTAACATGCCTCAGACAGGCTTTAGGGAATAGTCAAACAAGTGGAAACTCTGGTTTAATGCATCAAAATGCAAGATTTTATATATCATCATTCATCGTCATGAACTTGGTCCAGCTTAGGTCTTTAAAGACCTGTTCCGTTGTAGCTCTTGGGAGTGGTTTTGATCTCGCTATCGTTGTCTTGGTCGACCAACATCTCTCTCTCTCTCTCTCTCTCTCTCTCTCTCTCTTGCTTGTAGGTTTGTAGTTAAAGGCTAATTTTGGGATTCGGTCTGGGTTCATTCTTTCTATGTGGTTGATCCATTTTTCCTGATACCGTTTTATGTCATTTACTATGTTATCTACTTTTAATTTCTCGCGGATATCTATATTTCTTTGGTGGTCTAGTCTTGTAAAGCCTAATAATGGTCTTAAAAATTTCATTTGTGCTGCTTCTAGTTTGTGTGCATCTTTCTTATATATGGCCCAAGTCTCACAGCTGTAGAAGAGGGCTTGTTTTGAAGTGAGGTTGTGCAGTCGTAATTTTGTTTCAGTTGTCATTTGTTTTCCGAAGTGGCGTTTAATCGTTCCATTCATTTTATTATATTTTTGTAGTTTAGTGTAGATGTCTTTCCCTTCATTTGATATTAAATTTCCCAAATAGGTGAAGTCAGATATTTGTTCTATTATTTTTATCATCAATAACAATTTTGACTCTTTGTATGTTTTTTCCACATAATCCCATTGATTTTGTTTTTGAGGTGGAGATTTTCATCTCGTACTTTTTACCTATTTTATTCAGTTCATTTGCTGCTATCTGTAGTTCATCTTCTGATTTTGCAATTATTACTTGATCATCAGCATATAATATAGTTTGGATTTTATTCCTGTTGTTCAACTGTATTCCTTTATTAATTGTTTGTTTCCATTCTTTAAGAATTTTATTGATGTAGATATTGAATAAATTTGGTGATAGTCCACATCCTTGTTTCACTCCTTTATTGGTGTTAATTGGATTTGATAGTTGGCCATTAGAATATTTTATACAGACTTTTATATAGGCTTTGGATCGCTTTCCGGAGTTGGGATGGGATATTTTCTTCACGTAGAATCTGCCCAAGTTTTTCCTGGTTTATATTGTCATATGCTTTTTCATAATCAACAAAGAGCAGCAGAAATGTTGGTAGATTATTGGTAAATTTTATATATATCAGAAGTAATTCTAAGGTTCTTGGGAAATAACTCTAAAATAATTAATACACCACTCTGATTCCTGTAGTTAACAGTATCAATTTAAACTTTATTACCAGTGAGTTACGTGGAAATTTAGGCATGTCTGATGGAGTCTATGCAGAAACACAGGAATGACAGCAATGATTAATTGTATTAAAATAGAAGTTAATTAAATATTAAAAATAAATAATTATATTAAAAACTAATTTTATTATATTATAAAGTTAATTATATCAAAAATAAAATTTGACATTTTATAAGCTTTAAACTTTCTGGCTGACTTTGTCAGCGAAAAACATAACCTAAATACACATTAGTTATGATTAAATAAAATGACACACAAATTAGCAAATACATTAACAAATATGTCTGAAATAACACAATGCTGAAAAATTTATGGGAATACAGAGCATGCTGACATTGTTTGATATCTGTTCATTGACTGAACAGATATCAAACAATGGCACATGTACATGAAGAACCTACCAGAAATAAAACGGGTGTTCCTCGAGGTGCAGAAGAAGCTTGTGGAGAAGAATAAATCTTCCTATTAGCATTAGTAAAGACATATGATGCAAGAAAGCAAGCTTATATAGCATTAAGCAAAAAAAAAACCCTTCCTCTTTCACCCATCCATGCACTCCATCCTAGAAAAATTCCTATATATCATTGAGAAAACCCATGAGCTACTCTTGCGGCCTGTCTGCTCAGAAAACTTCACATTTAACTGCACAATTACGCCCAGGTCTTTTCATTCTCCACTACCCTGAGTGTAGTACTGCACAGTTGGTATGCTACTCTGGGGTTCTTGCTATCCATATGCAGCACTTTGCATTTGTCAAAGTTAAATTTCAATACCGCCCCAGCCCATACGCTCAACTTTTCCAAACCCAATTGCAGTAGTGTACCATCCTTATTGTCATTAACAACCCTACCAACCTTTGTATCATCTGCAAACTTGGACATTAAGGCTTATATACCTTCATCAATATCATTGATAAATACAGAAAAAAACAATGGGGCCCAATGTGAATCATGACTCAGACCAGAGCAGCAAAGCAAAAGGCTCAAGCTAATGGAAGTGCTGTGGCTCAGAGCAGAACTGAGGGGGGCAGTTGTCCTCTGACTCACAGCCTTATAAAATGCACTGTTTGCTTGATGTTTGCAGAGCAATCGGGTACGGGACATGATACTGCCAAGGGGGATGTCTTTGTGTGTGCGCGATGCAAGGAGTGTATCGATATCAGGCAACAACTCGGCGTTCTTGTGGGCCTATATGAGAGCTTGAAGGACAGGGTGGATGCCCTCGAAGAAACTAAATTGAGGGGCCCATCAAGCTCTCAGCTGCCCACATCAACGCCAGAGCTTGCACTTGGGCATCGCGTGACACAGAAACAACCCCTAAGGCAGAATGCGCTGGTCCCGAAGGAACTAGTAGTTGTTGGTGACTCTATTGTCAGGGAAACGGGGAACATGCTTTGTAAAAGAGATAGGTGGAACAGGACCAGGGTATGTCTGCCAGGGGCAAAGGTTGATGACGTTGTAGAGCGAATATCATCTTTTAAGGGCACAAAAGGTGATATAGTTGTACACGTTGGTACTAATAATATTAAGAGTAGGAGACCGGCAGAATTACTTAACAAGTACAGGTCACTGTTGAACAAAAGCTGAGAATTAGGGTTGAATTTGAAAGTGTCTGCAATTCTGCCCAGACACGATAGGAGGGAGTATATGATGAGAGCCTTGTCGATCAATTCGGCCCTGGAAAGATTGTGCAAGGCTCAAGGGGTAGAATTTTTTTCAGCCTGGACTGTACTTGTTAACAGGAGAGATTGCTTCTACAGGGATGGGATACACTTAAATAGAAAGGGTGCAAGAATATCTGCTGATGCTATCGAGGCAGTGTTAGGTGGGTCGGAAAACTGCTAGCTTGGGGGGAGACAAAGACCAATAGATTGACAGTAGCCACTGGCAGAGGTGAAAGAGATTCTTGCACTGCTTCTATTAGAATGAGCAGAAGCCTGAAAAACAAGATGCATGGTATTTCAGAGACTGCTGGGAGCCATTGCGGTACAAGTAAACACATGGGTTGTGTTAGGGTAGCTAAGAATAGAAAACAGGTGCAGGTATACTTGCGTGTACACCAATGCTAGGAGTTTAGTAAATAAATTTGATGAATTTGAGGTATTGCTCAAAACATCGAAGGCAGATATTGTTGGGATATCAGAGACGTGGTGTCACACAGATATAAGGGATGCAGAACTGCAATTTGGGGAGTACAACGTCTACAGAAAGGATAGACAGGATAGGAAGGGAGGAGGGGTTATGTTATTAGTTAAGAAACACATAAAAACCAAGGAAGTGAAGCCAGTCGACATCGCTGGACAGTGCAGTGTGGAGTCAGTTTGGTGTGACATAAACATTGGGAGATCAAAATTGAGAGTAAGAGTGTGCTATAGGCCTAATGACTCTGATGAGTATAATAAGGAACTGTACAGGGAAATAGAGTGGGCCAGTAAATCAGAGTGTCTTATAATGGGAGATTTTAATTTCCCAGATATTGACTGGAATTTGGGGGCTGGTTACTCACACACTAGCAGGACTTTTGTGGATTTATTGGATGATTGTTTTCTACATCAGCATGTTCGGGAGGCAACTAGAGGGAGTAATACTCTTGATTTGATTATCAGCAGTGATTCTTCATGCATTAAGAATCTGCAGATAAATGAACCACTAGGTGGCAGTGATCACAGTGTGCTGAAGTGGGATTTACTCAAAGAGGTAACTACCATTAGGGGTAAAGGGAAGGGTTATTGCTTCCGTAAAGGCGACTACGATGGACTGAGACAGTATTTAAATTCTATACAGTGGGACCAACTGATGATGTTACCAACAGCAAATTCAAAATGGGAAGCATTCAAAGAACTTATCTTGGAAGCTACTAGGCTTTACATACCAACTAAGAAATATTGTTCAAGGTTTAGGCCAAAATGGATGTCGGATGAACTAATGAGGCATATGGCAGAGAAGAAAAATGCATGGGATACATACAAATTAACACATGACACAGAAGCCTATGATAGATACAAGTTGATATGCAACCAAGTTACAAAGGAGGTTAGGCAGGCGAAGGCAGATTACGAGAAATCCTTGGCAAGGGATGCAAAGAAAAACAGCAAAGAGTTCTTTACTTATGTAAACTCTAGAAGGAAGGGGGTGAATCAAATTGGTCCACTTGATATTGATGGGTCAAGTGTTGATGATCCTGCTCAGGTAGCTAACAAACTAAATGAATATTTTGCATCGACATTCACACATGAGGAGTTATTCAGCGAGGGGAATGCCAGAGGTGTATTCAACTCTAGCAGTAAGCTACAGAATCTTGAAATAACTGGGAGTAAAGTGGAGGAGAAACTGTTGAAGATAAACACAAGAAAGGCACCCGGGGTGGATGGGATCTATCCAGTTATATTAAAGGAGGCAGCAAAGGAAGTAAGCAAACCCTTAGCCATAATTATGAGAGCTTCCTTGGACTCAGGGGAGGTACCCATAGACTGGAAATGTGCAAATGTGACCCCAATTCACAAAGGAGGATCAAAGGCTGACACAAGTAATTATAGACCTGTGAGCTTAACTTCTGTTCCAGGAAAATTAATGGAGGCACTGGTTAAAGAAGCACTGCAGGATCATTTAGACAAGACTTCAGTTATAGCTCAGACACAGCATGGTTTTGTTAAGGGGAAGTCTTGCCTGACCAACTTGATTGGATACTATGATGCAGTCACAAAAGAACTGGATGCAGGGAATAACTTTGATATTATATACTTGGATCTTAGAAAGGCTTTTGATACTGTTGCACATGGAAGACTGCTACACAAATTGGAGCAGTGTGACATTGGAGGCAAATTGCTGCTATGGATAAAGGGGTGGTTGAGGGGGAGAAGACAGAGAGTGGTAATCAATGGACACTGCTCATCGTGGACTGATGTTATTAGTGGAGTCCCTCAGGGCTCAGTGTTGGGTCCATTATTGTTTTCTGTATTTATAAATGATATTGATGATGGTATATCGGGCTTAATGTCCAAGTTTGCAGACGATACAAAGGTTGGCAGGGTTGTCAAGGACACTACTGACACTATGCTGCTGCAACAGGATCTGGAAAGGTTGAGCAGATGGGCTGAGAGGTGGCAAATGAAGTTTAACATTGATAAATGTAAAGTACTACACATGGGAAACAGCAACCCCAGAGCAACGTATCAACTCTGTGGTACTACACTGACAGTGGTAGAGAATGAAAGGGACTTGGGGGTGGTTGTGCAGGCAGATATGAAGTTCTCTGAGCAGTGCAGACGGGCTGCAAGAGTAGCTCATGGAGTATTGTCAATGATATACAGGAATTTTTCCAGCAGGGATAAGGAGGTGATTATTCCATTGTATAAGGCGATGGTCAGGCCACACCTAGAGTACTGTATACAGGTCTGGAGGCCTCATTTCAAGAAGGATGTAGAGCTGCTGGAACGAGTACAGAGAAGGGCAACAAGATTAGTGAATGGAACAAAGGGGTGCTCTTACGAAGAAAGGCTTAAGTTTTGCAAATTACAGTGTCTGGAGACTAGGCACCAGCGAGGTGATCTGATAGAGGTGTATAAAGCCTTGAATGGTTTAAGCATGCTCAATGCTGATGGGATTCTTCCTCTAGCTCAGAAAAATCACCTGAGAGGGCATAAATTCAAATTGAGGAAAGACAGATGTAGGATAGACGTGCGGAAATTTGCCTTTAGCCAGCGGGTGGTTGGTTGGTGGAACAGACTTCCATCCCTTGTGGTGGAGGTTGATAGCCTAAATAAGTTTAAGGCTCAGCTGGACAGGTATTTTGAACGAACAGAGGGGTGAAGTGGAAGTGGGTTTTTTTTTTTTTTTTTGGCTGATGCTGCATAAGCTTGCTTTCTTGCATCAAATGCCTCTACTAATGCTAATGCTAATGTGGACCCCTGGAGAACACCACTAATAACATTAGTTCACGAAGAGCAGTGTCCATTGATTACCACCCTGTCTTCTTTATCGATAGCAGCAACTTGCCCTTAATGCCATACTGCTCCAACTTGTACATTAGTCTTCCACGTGCAACATATCAAAATCTATTCAAAATCTATTTCTGGCAGATAACTAGATCTACCGAGTGGAAAATTTTGGGGATACACTGGCATTTTGAGTTGCTAAAGATGCCCTGGCTGGTAGTATTGTGTGCTGTTTCTGCTTGAAAGGCCTACAAGCTGCTCAAGCAGAACCAAATGATTCTTCCATCCAAATTTCCTAAGCAGACAAAGGGAATCCCAAAGTAATCGTCTTGCGTCAATGTTAAATAGTTAACAGCAACCAAGAATTAACTCAGTTGCACCTCACAATTACTCTATGCATCATTTTATTTATTCTTAAGCAATCAATAATATACATGAATAATAAATAAGGAATAATTTAATTAGGTAAATTATTTTAATGATGACAATGATTTTAAGAAAAATAATTCAATTGAGGTATCATACTAAACATACGTATGCTCTCTTTCCAAATCAGCATGCTGTTGAATTAAAATTCCAGGAAGTGATTCTAGGCTCTTCTCTAAAGGTAAAATTAATTCTTCAAGCTCTCTCTGTTGTGATAAAATAAAATCCAGTTCATGATCCAACCTCTGCTGATCTAGTTTGACACGTTCTACAGATTCGTTTAATGCAGTGATCTAAAAACAAGTTGAATAAGCAGAATGTCTCTAAATTTTATTTTACACATTTATTATTATTAAGAGCAGGATAAAATCAGTTATCAGAAATTAAATAATAATAATAATAATAATAAAAAGCTATAACATATATTCACATATTTCCCTGCATTCATATCAATATACAAAAAGACTTATTGGGGTCACAGTGTACTGATGTGAGCTTTACTTAAAGAGAAGTACTGTCAAGGGTAAAGAGAAAGGCTACTGCATTTGTCAGAGTGCCTACATTAGCTGCAGACAGTTTTCAAAAATTCTATGCAGTGGGGCCAATTAATGTTAACAACAGTAAATCAAATCAATTTCATGTCACCAACAGCCTGCATTCAAATCACAAAGGAAGTTAAGCAAGCTAAGACAGATTATAAGAAGTCTACAAAGACTTTTTAACTTATATTAACAGTAGAAGGAAGGGAGTGTGGTACACTTGATGTGATTCATAACATGTGCTGATCATGCTCACGTTGCTAATAAACTAAATAGGAATATGGAAATGCTATTTGATAAAAAATGACAGTAATTTCAGATCACAAAATGTATTTCAGATATCGACATGTGGATAAAGTCATTTCTAAAGAGTGTAAGCCCGAGATGTATCAAAGACAGTGCAGGGACAAAAGTTCACATATAGTAAAGACAGAAAACACTGGAGAGATATTATGTACTCAAAAAAGAAAGCTGTTGTTATTTGGTTTTTAGGAGCATTAGCAACTAAGGCCATATTGCTCCGGGATATGTGGTGGTCATTCCCTGACCTTTCCGCATCCTCTGTATTTGGTGGTGACGGGTTCGAACCCCGGTCTAATCAAGAAGCGTGTGCTGCGCACTGCTGCTCCTTCCCACCTGGCTACGGAGGCACCTCGCTCAAAAAAAAAAAAAAAAAGCAAAAAAAGTTAATGAATAGGAAGTATAGATATGCCAAAAAATGTCCAAGAATTTTTTTTTTTTTTTTTTATGAAAACCCCAAACACGAAAGGTATCAAAACCTATAGTACTTAGTACCGTGCATGGGTTGAAGGAGAAGTATGGGGGGGGGGATTCCGGAAACTTTGCTCTAGAGACTAAACATGGGTTTCACCACTTCAAGCCTCCAATAAGCAAAGTGGTGGTATTTCACCGGTTGATGAAAGTCATCTACCGCCTATCTGTATTCCTTTAAGAAATAGGATCGGTGTTAAATGGCATGCTCAGATTTCCATTAATCTTCAAAACCATGCATAAAGATAGCTATACAATTACATTTCCACATAATTACCCAATTTATTTAGACAAATTGGGTAACCATATCACACTGATCTAAAACACTGATGGATCCAATATTTTTCTATTTCAGAAGATTTAGGAGAAGTCCGGTTGGCCAGCCTCTCTAAAATCCACTCCTCATGGATATCTTCTTGATGGTAAGCCCTGTTACGTCACTTAGGTGGCAGCGAATGTGTAGAGTGGTTCCCTTCAAGATGCCTGGTCAGCGTGAAGAGGAAAAGACCAAACCCTCCAGAACATTACAGCACAACAAAACAAATGGCCCTCAGTTGCCAGTGGCTTTCACTCCTCCTCTTACAGCAGAGTGGAAGCAGAGGGTGCTAAGAATCTCTGGGTACGACCAGGCTGCCATGCACGGAAACTGAACTTGGCTTGTTACAACGTAAGGTTGCTCTTCGGTGAAGACAGGATATTAGAGCTGGAAAAGGAATTAGAAAATGTGAATTGGAATATCATCAGTTTGGCTAAAACAAAAAGAAGAAATGGATTACTTTAAGTTTATCAAGTGGAAATCTGCTGTACACCAATCGAAACAGTGAGAGGAGCGAAGGTGGAGTTGGCTTTCTGGTCCATAAAGATATAAATAACAACATTTTGAAATTAAAAAGTACATCACTAAGGGTGTTAAGACTAATAGTCAGGATTTCTAAGAGGTACAAACTAATGGTTATAATGATTTATGCACCAACATCGAGCCACGATGATGAAGAGGTTGAAGACATGTACAACAAAATTAAGTCTTCTAGATGAGCAGAAAACCCACTAACTATCTTTATGAGGGACTTCAGTGCTAAGGTTGGATAGAGACGAAACAGCAGAGAAAGGAGAACTAGAGGAAATTTTGGAATTGGTGAAAGCATTAGCATTAGTTGAGACATATGATGCAAGAAAGCAAGCTTATAACAGCATTAGCAAAAAAACAAAAAACAAAAAAACCTGCCCATTTCACCCATCCGGTCACTCCAAATGTTAGTCTAGTTCAGCCTCAAATTTATTTAAGCTATCAACTTCCACAACAACAGATGGACGTCTGTTCCAGCAATCAACTACCCATTGGCTAAAGGCAAACTTCCGCAAATCTATTTTACAAGTCTTTCCTCAATTTGAATCTATGCCCCCTCAGGTTCTTAGCCTGAGCAAGCGGAAGTATCCTGTCAGCATTGGGTCTACACAAACAATATAAGGCATTATACACCTCAATCAGATCACCTTGCAGTTGCCTAGTCTCAAGATGCTGCAACTTGCAGAACTTAAGCCTTTCTTCATAAAAGCACTCCTTCGTTACTCTCAACAATCTTGTTGCCCTTCTCTGTACTCATTCTAGCAACTCTACATTTCTTCCTAAAATGAGGCCTCCAGACCTGTATACAGTACTCAAAGTGTGGCCTGACCATTACCTTATATAAGGGATAATCACTTCCTTGTCTCTGCTAGCAAAATTCCTATATATCATTGACAAAACTCCATGACCTGCTCTTGGCAGCCAGTCTGCACTGCACAGAGAACTTCACATCTGACTGCACAATTATCCCCAGGTCTTTTTCATTCCCCACCTCCCTGAGTGTAGTACCACAGAGTTGGTACGTTTCTCTTGGGTTACTGCTACCCATATGCAGTACTTTGCATTTTTCAATGTTAAACTTCAGTTGCCACTTCTCAGCCCATCTACACACCCTTTCTAGATCCTGCTGCAGTAGCATACTGTCTTTGGTGTCATTAACAACCCTGCCAACCTTTGTATCATCTGCAAACTTGGACATTAACCTGATATACCTCCATCGATATCATTGATAAATACACAAAACAAAAATTGGCCCAGCACCGAACCCTGAGGTACTCCACTAATAACATTAGTTCATGTAGAGCAGTGTCCATTGATTACCACTCTCTGCAGTTTCCCTTTCAACCACCCCTTTATCCATTGCAGTAACTTGCCGTTAATGTCATACTGCTCCAATTTATACAGCAGTCTTCAATGTTGCAACAGTATCAAAAGCTTTCCTGAAATCCAAGTATATGATATCAAAATTATTTTTAGCATCCAGTTCCTTTGTGACCACATCGTGGTATCCAATCAAATTGGTCAGACATGAAACAGATGCTGTGTCTGAACTACTGCTGCTGTCTTGTCTAGGTGATCCTGTATCACCTCTTTAACCAGTGACTCCATTATTTTCCGTGGGAACAGAAGTTAAACTAACAGGTCTATAATTATTTGTGTCACCCTTTGAACCTCCTTTGTGAATTGGGATACATCTGCACATCTCCAGTCCATAGGGACCTCCCCTGACTCAAAATATGCTCTCATCATTATGGTTAAGGGTATGCTTACTTCCCTTGCTGCCTCTTTCATTATAGCTGGATAGATTCTATTTACCCCAGGTGCCTTTTTTTTTTGTTTAACTTCAACAATTTCTCCAACACTTTGCTCTCAGTTATCACAAAATCACTTATTTCCCTGTTACAGTTCGATAAACCTCTGGCATTCCCCTGTTTGAATAACTCCTAATGCGTGAATGTAGATGCAAAATACTCATTCAGTTTATCAGTTACTTGAGCAGGATCATCAATAGTCGAACCATCAATGTTAAGTGGACCAATCTGATTCATCCCCTTCCTTCCAAAGTTTAAGTAAAGTAAAGACCTCTTTGCTGTTTTTCTTTGCGTCCTTTGCCAAAGATTCCTTGTAATCTGCCTTCGCAAAGAAATGAAAGAGGTGGTAGACTTGTGGAATTTGCAGTCTCAAGGAATGTCAGTAATGAACACTTTTTTCAAGAAAAGGGTGAACAGAAAGTGGACATGGAAGAGACCAAATGGATTAACAACTAATGAAATCGACTTTATCCTCCCTAACAGGAGATATATCATGAATGATGTTACCATCTTGAACAAGGTAAATGTTGGAAGTGATCACAGAATGATAAGATTCACACTTGATGTAGATGTAAGAAAAGAAAGAAAAAAAACTGACTCAAGTAAATAATACGAAGGTCTTTGAGCTAAAAGAAGAGAGAAAGAGCAGTATATACTGGAACTTAAAAACAAGTTTGAGCTTCTTCGGATTATTCAGGACCAAGATATTGACAACTATATACAACTTTCTGAAAGTGATAAAGCCCAAGAAATCTATAGGTAAAAATAAATCCAAAAAAGAAAAAAATTAGTCAAGAAACACTTGTTAGGATCAGAGCCAGATTTAAACTTGATGTGGCCCCAAGCCAGTGGTTTTCAACCTTTTTTTAATATCAGCACCCCTAAGTAATTTATTTTCAGAATCTGGTGCTTTTCCATTCCGACCATGTATTCAAATCAGGAGCAAGCAGATATGCACTTTATGTACGGTTTGGCGGACGGCAATGATCTGGAGGCTTGTCATTTGTACCATGAAAGGTTTCCAGAACGAAGATGTCCAGACAGGAAAACATTTGAAGGTTCCATCACCGCCTTTGTGAACACGGGACCTTTACACCTCATGTTCCTGGTCGGTGGATAGGAAGAGGTGGACCAACTGTCTGGCCTCCACGCTCCACTGGTTTAAACCCACTAGATTTCTTCTTGTGGGGCCATTTAAAGTCTTTGGTGTATTCGACTCCGGTAGCTGATGTGGAAACTCTGCGCAATCAAATTGTGGCAGGTTGAGACAATACGAAACATGCCAGGAATTTGGCATCGTCTTCATGAGTCCATGAGACGTCGATGTGAGGCCTGTATTCTGGCAGAAGGTGGACATTTTGAACAATTACTATAAGGTGATGTGAACAGTTAACTGTCATAGACAGACCTTCAAAACTCGAAAACCAAGCATTTCTGGAACTATGTTGATATAAAATATTTTTATTGTCTACATATGAGGAACTCATTCCTAAAGTTATGCCGTGTATTTTTGAGACACCCTGAGTATATATATATATATATATATATATATATATATATAAAAGCTAAATTAAAATATAATAATTCTATTTTTACTATTATTATTAATACTAAATTAATTAGATAAATATTTATATATTATTATCATTTTTAATATATATTTTTATTAATTTTTCTCTATATATTTAATTTTTGGATTAATTGGATTATATATATAAAAATATAGCTATAAACAAAATTACAATTCATAATACAAATTATATATATATTGTATAATTTTATTCTTTATATAGAGGTACTAAATAAACATCAATCAGAGATAAACACAAAATTAAAAAGATACCGTACACCTTTTTATAATGCAATGAATATATAAATCTAAAAAAAATAAGTTTAAGTAACTTAAACCCAAATTACATGGCACCCCTGGAATGTTGCTGCAGCACCCTGGTTGAAAACCACTGCCCTAAGATATAACATGTATGAGGTTCCTCATTGGTTCACTGTGACAATACTGAAAAAGAATTTAAGGTGGAGTGAGGCCCCTTGTAAATATGAGGCCCTAAACTGTAGCTTGTTTAGCTTATGTGTAAATCCGGCCATGGTCACGATGAATCAAAGACAACAAATGAAGAGCAAGATAAACACTGACAAGGAGAAATTGAGTATACTGAATTATGCAAAGCCATTAGAAAGACTCAGAGAGGACATAAGATTTAACACAAGAAAAGTAGAACAAGGATTAAGGGAAAACGAAGGACTTAAATCAGCAGCCATGAGCAGTAATACAGAAAGACAAATGATACTGAAACTGAAGAATAACAATGGTGTACTTATAAATAGCAGAGAAGGCATAATTCAGATAGCAGAAGACTACTATAGAGAATTATACAAGGAGCAAGGGAATGATGCCAGCAGTGGGGAAGATGGATCAAAAATTAGTAACATATACGACATACCCGATATCCTTCTTGATAAGGTAGAACATGCATGGAAGAAAATGAAGAATCAGAAAGCCCTGGGGGAAGATGAAGTTACTGTGGAGTTGTTAAAATTGGGAGGAAGAGACATGACACAGAAACTGGCAAGACTGTTCATAACATACATTATAAAAGGCATCATGCCTACAGAGTGGAATAATGCAATCATAGTTTTGCTGTATAAGAAAGGAAATAAATCAGAAATTGGAAATTATAGACCAATTAGCTTGTTATCCCACATCTACAAGTTGTTCACAAGGATTAGGAGCATTAGCAACTAAGGCCATATTGCTCTGGGATATGCGGTGGTCATTCCCTGACCTTTCCGCATTTTTGTTAGTAAATCTACTAACAGATTAGAAAGAATGCTTGATGAGAATCAATCGAAAGAGCAAGCTAGCTTTAGGACAGGATTCTCAACTATGGATCACCTGCACATAATATCACAGCTAATGGAGAAAGCAAATGAATATAAAACATCACTATGCCTGGCATTTGACTCCATACAGCATAAGGCAATATTTTGGGCACTGTAAAGACAAGGCAATGTTTCGGGCACTGTAAAGACAAGGCAATGTTTCGGGCACTGTAAAGACAAGGCAATGTTTCGGGCACTGTAAAGACAAGGCATAGATACCACACACATTATGATTTTAAAGAAAATATATGAGAATGCTACCTCCTTTTTTAGACTAGAGAAAGACAGTAGCAAATTTAAAATTCAGAAAGGTGTTCGACAAGGAGACTTTGCACAATGGACTTTGTACATATTAAATGAATTTTGTAATAAGAGAAAATATTTACACAGAAAATCCTATCCTTTCACATGGGAATATTATTTATTTCATACAAACGAGAAATTTGTACAAATGGATTTCATATTAACAAGATTCTACTGTAATAATAAATTTTCACCAAATATTCATCCACTTTCATAGAAAGACATGTAACTACCTTTTCAGCAAACAAATTAATAAGATGACATGGAAAGCCTTTACCCTCAAATGCTCAATCTTGATTAAGCTTTTAATAACCTTGCTACATCAGCTCTCAGGCCTACCACAAAAAATGAATTATTGGTACATGCGCCAGACAATTTTTTTGAAAGAATTCCACATACTTGCAGGTTTTCTTTTATGAAAATTCCAAACACTAGAGGGTATTAGAACTGATAATAGTACTAAGTACCATGCATGGGTGGAAGGCTGAGAACATGAAATAAGATATTTGCTGACATTAGACTTGATGGTTGTTGACTGGTTGTGGCATGTGCTCTGACTGCTTTGGAAGAGAGAGAGAGAGAGAGAGAGAGAGAGAGAGAGAGAGAGAGAGAGAGAGAGAGAGAGAGAGAGAGAGGGGGGGGGGGATTATAGAAGCCAATTCAGAAGAATAATGCTGATGGAAGTATCCATAGAAAAGGCATGCAGCAGAAACAGACATCTAGGAGACAGAGCGGAGAGAATCTATTAGAGATGAGTCAATAATTAACCTAACTGTCCTTTTTTGAATGGAATCTAGAAACCTGAGAGAGGTTTCGAGGGCACCACCCCAGATGTGGGAACAATATTCCACAGTATGGCGAGTTTGCAATGTGTACAGAGTGAACAGCTGTTTGGAAGAAAAGTAATGCTGACTGTGAAAGAGAAAACCAAATTTTTAGATGCAGAGGAAGCAATATTTGTAATGTGCTTATGCCAAGAGAGAATAAAAGTAAGGGTAATTATCAATGGAGATATATGGTCTTGTCTAGAAATCAGAGAATCATTAAAGATAAGCATAGGAGCAGAAGAATTTGTTTTGCGAGATATAAGACAGGACTGAGATTTAGAAGGATTGAAATCAACTTTGCCCTACTGGAGAATTACCAGATCAGCAATTAAGAAATTGGTAGTGGATTTTCGAAAAGTTGAAGCTGTTTTTGTAGGGAAAGGCTTCCCAGACTGAAAGGTAAAATGTAATGTGCTATCATTAGCAAAACTATGGATTGGATTTCAGGTTAATGGAAGAAGGTCATCAATATACAAGAGAGAAAGAAAGGAACTCAACCCTGGGAAACACCAGCATTAGCGGAGAAGTTAGGAAACAGAGAGCTATCTACCATCATGTGCAGTGAGCGGTCAGTGAGAAAACTGAATACCCAATACAAAAAACAGTTGTCAAACCATAAGATGAAATCTTATTTAGAAAACCTTCATGCCAAACATGATCAAAAGCCTATGCAACTGCTTGAGTTTCACCAAACGTTTCCACTGAATTTGTCCATAGAGGGGTAACATAAACCAGAATATCATCAGTGGACAGACTCTGACAGAATCCATACTGGCGATCACTGATCAGATGAAACGTTTCCACATATTTTAAGAGTTACCAGTTAATTGATTTTTCTATTACTTTAGAAAGAGCAGAAGTCATTGCAATGGAACGATAATTGGATGGGAAGGACTTGTCACTGTTTTTAGGAACTGGCTGGCTTGATATGAGGAAATTTCCTGGCAGAAGGGAAAACACCTTTGGAATAAGAAAGTGAAAAAAAGGTGACACAGAGCAGGAGTAAGTTCAGGATCACTGGGGTTTAAGAACAAGTGAAGAAATACCATCAGGACCTTGAGCTTCCATAGCATCAAGGTAGTTCAAAATCATTCTGGCATACTTTTTACGGAAGACAGAATGCATACCACAGGAGGGCATTCAATGGAGTGTCTGGGAATAGTGGGAGATGTTTTACCAAGATCATTAATACATGAGTAGGAAGAAAAATAGGATGCTAGCAGATCAGCTTTAGCTTAAGAGGCAATAAAACTATCCGGTTTTGACAGAGGTGGGAACAGAGATAGGCAAAAGTTGCAGCCAATAGCTTTGAAAATAGATCACAATGCTCGACTACAATTTGGACAAGAAGCAAGTTATTTTTAGTTCAAGTCTGTTCGAAATCTATTTTGGACTGATTAATAACTGCTTTACACTTGTTGCGAGCTTTGGTGTGAGCAAAACACGAACTTAAAGATTTGGATACAAGCCAATTACAATATATAACATTCTCTTGAACAGCCTTATACAAGTAACCCTTGTATAACACAGTAGTTAGGCTCCTATAAAATCTCATTTAGTGTGAAACTGTTATATGGGACTAAGGAGCGGTACAAAAGGGGGGAGGGTTACGTTCGAAGAGCTAACAAAAATACACCATTTTATTAACAAAACTGACAAAAATACACCATTCTAGATTTCGTGTAACTTCTGCTGTCTTTAAAAAATCATTAATCTGCATTTGTTTTCTTTTGCTTGAAAGATCCTTAATTTAATTGTATGGAACTAAGCATTTTTGAAGCTCCCTTTGGAACTTTGGGCTTTTTCAGTCGAAGAATCTGAATTAAAAAAATAAGATTCTAATTGCTCGGTTAACTTTATGCCTTTCCATATACTTTTTAGTGTAAAATTTGTAAGTTCAGAATTTTCATCTGCACTATCATCGTATAAATTGATTTGCCTCCGGTAGCATTTCCACCAAATCTGCTTTGCCAGCCTTTTTCTACTAGTAATTCTTGAACGACTTCAATAATCATATCTTTTTTAGGAGCATTGGCAACTAAGACTATTTTTCTGGAAGAAAAACCGGTGTTTCCGGGAGAAAAAGCCATGTTACCCTCACCTGAGACTAACTAACTCAGCCGCATTGTAAAAAAAGACCCATAAAAATTCTTCCCGTCATCGACGGGATTCAAACTTAGGTCTTTTCCACCCAGTATGGTGATGACAGTGATTCTACCAACTGTGCTACCCACAAGGGCTTCAGTAGTCATATCATCAAAACCTTCCCCTCCTACTAACTTAGCAAGTTATACTATCGCATGGTTTTCTTACTTCTTATACTTCTGTTTTCTATCAGTTCAACCATATTTCCTGAATGATCTGACTCTGGCCATACATTTTTCCAACATGCATTTAATGTTGATAGTTTTACTTCTTTGAGCAATAAAGCTATGATTCCAATACAGTCCACAAGTGAAAAACGTTTCCATACTTCCATCACTTCAATTTGGAATCAATTTTTTTCCAAAATCCATTGTAGCGATTTTCTGATGTAATGAGTTTCAAGGGTTTTTATAATGCCTTGAGCTAATTATAGAAGTTGTACTAGGTGGTAGGAACATTACTTCAATGTTTGGATGGCAAATCTTGGATGGCTTGGCATGTTATCCAATAGTAATAAAACTTCAAAATCTAGATTTTTCCACAAGTTCGGCAAGCACAAGTTCAATGGTACAGAACCTAACATGGGGATTTCCCAATAATTTTTTTTTTTTTTTTTTTTTTTCATAATGATTACTGAGTCAAAAGCGGGGATTCACAAAAAAGAATGGAAATGTTGAAAAATTACATCCAACATAATAGCAGAGTGTTTCACCACACAATCTCAAAAATACCATGTTATGCAAGGTTGCCACAATTCTATAACCATATCGTAGCTAAATGTGTTATATAAATACTGTGTTGTAGAAGTACTGTGTTATACGGTGTTGCCTCTATAGGAAAACCTATATATAGGAAAAATAAGGTGTAGATAAAGGACGAGATTTTAAGTTGCAGTGTGGAATAAAGGATTTAATTCCTACAAGAATAATTTCCCTGATATTATCTGAGAAAACATTAACATCGGAAGATTTGAAATAGTAATCTGACCAAGGCAAGAAGAAAAGAAATCTAGTAGATCATCCCTTGCAAATTTTTAAAATGGGATGATCTGTGTGGCTATTCTCAACACGAGGTTGAGGGTGGCCACGAGAGAAAGGCCCGACTGGAGAAGAGACCATCAACAAATTGTGATCAGCAGCGCCTAAATGAACACTGACCTTGACTGTGTACTTAGAAGGGTTGTTTGTAAGAAAAATATCAAGTGTGTTAGCTTTGTGGTTAGGATGTCTGCAATTCTGGTATATAAATGAACAATGTGTGTAAGGTCATTAATAATTGATAAAGCCTCAGCATCTTGACCAGCTGTGTCTGTGTGACAAGAAAATGAAAGCCAGCTGGAGTTTTTAACATTAAAATTGCCAAAGAAAATTACTAACTGTTCAGAAAGTTGGACTTACGAAAGTAAAGTTTCAGAGAGAGGAAATGGAGTTGGGAGAACAATAGAGACAATGGATGAATTTGACAGAATGTGGTAGAGAGATTTTAAACCAGAGAAGATCAAAAAGAGGAGATTCCAAAATTACTAAGTCCTAACAGGGAATATCAAAACAGATATATGCACAAGTACCACCTTTGAAGCAAAAGGAATCATATGGTGAATAATTTGAACAAATGAGATGAGCAGTGGTTGAATCAACCAATAACTGAGATTCTGTCAAAAAAAGTACATGGGGTTTGGCAAACTGTAAGTGGAAATGGATATCACTGAAATTAGAACTGAGACCATGCATATTAATGAAATGAACTAGAAAGCTTTTGAGAAGTTTAGATCTTTTCGCAGATAAGGTTTTTCAATTATTTTGACAATCCATGGTATATTCACAAGAAAAAAAAAGGTGGTGAAGACATGTCATATGAAGTGTAATGAAATTTTTGGATATCATACACACGATGAGAATATACCAGCTCCTTGATATAACGTGGCCTCAACAAGGCCCCCTGTATACACTACATGGACTCTCTCTCCAGTCACTATCTAACAGAGTAGAGGTAGCAATATTGTACACTAGCTGACCTGGAAGCCTCCTAGAGAGTTAACAAAAGGTTCAGTATGATGGATTATCTAGTGGCCAGCCCAAGAACACCGTTTTAGTTTTTGTACCCTTGAAATATAAGGAAGACTGGATCTCACCATGACGTTCATCATAACCACAAAAGACATCAATACTGCATGGTTGAAGAAATGTATGTGGGGGGAGGGGGTTGCCAGAACTTTGCTCTGAAGACTAACCATGGGTTCCACTTCGAGTCCCCAATAAGCAAAGTGGTGGTATTGCACCAGTTGATGAGAGTTACCTACCACCTTGTATTGCCCGGTAACACAGAATGCGCAGCATTCCTCCTTGTAGTGTGGAAGCCACACCTTGACCTCCCTGCTTACATTGATTCACACCTGGGGGGTCACCTCCAGTTTGCTAAGTGCAGCAAACTGGAGCTAAGTCCAGGGTTACTAACAGTCCCATCATAGTGAAGGTGCAAGCAGAGGATTTAGCTGTCACAGACCAACTGAACTTTGCTGAAATTAGATCCACTTGACTTGAGTGTAACCTGAATATCAGTTCCATCAGTTTTAGATTCCCAGGTAGCAAGCACAGCTTGACATACCTGAGAGAATGTCTGCAATAGCCTCAAGGACCAAGGTTGTTCAGAATATGCCTAATGCTGCACCAAAATGATCACCTTCCAATGTTGCCGCCAAGAGCAAGGTTTTTTTTTTTTTTTTTTTAATTTATTTATTTACATCAGCTGAAAACCATTAAAACCCATTTCTTAGAACCCATTTCTTTTTTCTTTTTTTTAAATTTATTTATTTACATCAGCTGAAAACCATTAAAACCCATTTCTTAGAACAGATTACACTTGTAACACAATGCAAGCATGGTTCTCATTTTTTGTCACTTGAAATGTGGTTTTAGTCACTGAAGATCAACATTTTGGATTCCTTGTGAACACGTACCAATATTTTTGGTTTAATGCAAATCCGCGATACGCATTATTCTTTCATTTCCTTAAGAACAATAATAAACGACTTGTAACTTTACTGCAAAGTGTTTAAACATATACAGTATATATATTTTTTTTTAAAGTTCACTGGATGCAAGTAAAATCACAGACATTTGCATACAAGGCACAATTATTTTGTTTCATGCTGGTAACAATCTGTTTGATTCATATTTCAAATGAACAAACTGACAAGTCTTGTTTTACTTAATGCACTCATACACAATAGGCTATTCGATTGAACAACAATTCAAATGTTTTAGTAGTAATTTAAAGAAATGCCTGAAATTTTAAAATTGCTGCTCTTGATAGAAGGAAGTCCAGAGTCAATTGGCTGGAAACCTTGGAGTGAATGAATCTACAGTGCGTGGATGGAAGAAAGAAGAGCAGAAACTTTGTGATGTGGCAAATCTAGGGAAACAAGCAATGGACTGCAATGAAAACATCTGCAGCAACCTCAAAACGAACAATTGGATAAAGCAGCATTTCAGTGGTTTGTTCAAGAACGATTTGAAGGCACACCTCTATCTGGACCTCATCTGCAAACCCAAGCTAAAAAAAATTCCATAATGATCTTCGTGGAAATGAGCCCACATCATTCACTGCAAGTAATGGATGGAAAACACAAAAAAGTGGCATGGAATAACCAAAATGGCTATATCGGGTGATATATGTTCAGCCTATGATGAAGCTGCATGCTCTTACTCTGCCCAGCTTCAGAAAAGAATTGAAAATGGTGGCTATACTGCAGAACAGGTACATAACTGTGATAATTACAAGATATAAATATTTTTTGATAAATTATAAGTATAAAATAAAAATTTAACTTAGTACTTCATTCCTGTAGAGTCATCTTGGGAGTATGTAGTAATGCCACTGTCTGATCCCCTTATTGATGTTCTTTGACAGTGGTGCAGAGTTAATGGGATGGGCTTGATGGAGGGTTGACAGGTTCTGCAGGTTCTTTGGCCTTAGAAAAGAACTGCAGCAATGACGTCTGGTGATTCTTTCTCTCTTCTAACATATTGTAGTAGAGCTTCAATATGTTAGTAAAAACTGTGTTGGATGGAAGAGCTGCATTCCCAGTCTGGGTCATCATCACAGCCTGTTTGCATAAAGCTGATTGAATTGTGTTTATGGTGAGGGTCCTAATTGGCACAATCTCCTGCTCCTCCTCCTCAGAATTCTGGTTAGCCAGTTGTGCAGCCAGCTCCTCTAAGTTCTCCTTTGAAACAGGCTCACCATGGCTTTGCAGCAACTGACTGACATCTTTAGCATTAGCAAAGGCACATGATGCAAGACAGAAAGCTTATATAGGATCAGCAAAAAAAAAAAAAACACACCCTTCTCATTTTACCAATCCACTCGCTCCAAATGTCTGTCTAGTTCTACCTTGAATCTATTTAAGCTATCAACTTTTACAACGACACAGAAGTTTGTTCCAGCAATCATCAATGTCAACCTTGTCAAGGCCAACATCCTCAGCCACTGTTGAAACTGGCTCAAACTCAGGAAAATAAGACACTATATCAAGCCTCAATTTCCTCCAAACACCATTCATGCATGATTGCGACACTTCTCTCCAGGCTGCAGTAATGTTACTCATGGCCTTAAGGATGTTGTAGGACTTCCAGTAGTCTAGTCCCTCAGTCACTGAGTTAGATGGCTGCCCGGTCTCAACAATCCCTTTGAAGGTCGTACGTAAATAAGTACACCTTGAAGGTCGCAATAATGCCCTGATCCATTGGCTGCAGTGATGTGGTATTGGGTGGCAAATAAACAATCTTCACATTCAGAACGTTGTTAAGGATATCTTCAAAGTTGGCTGGTTGCCTGGATGCCCAGGACTAAAACAACGTTTTTGGACAAGTTGTTTGCTGCACAAAATTGGGCCACCTCTGGACAAAGGTATGAAGTGTACTATTCACTAAAAAGGGTCTGGGAGACCCATGCCTTCTTATCAAAGCACCAGAAAACAGGAAGTGGAGTCTTCAATGTCCTTCATAACAACACAGATTCTCTGAATGGCACACCAACATTGGCTTTAACTTAAAAGTGCCTGGTGCATTACCACCCAGAAGTAATGTAAACCGATCTTTTTCAGCCTTAAAACCAGGGACAGGCCTTCGTTCACAGGCTATATACATCCTACCAGGCATCTTCTTCCAGTACCAAACTGTTTTATTAACATTAAAGATCAAGTCAGGGGTGCAGCAGCCTTCATTCATTAACGTTTGGAATACAAAAGAATATTCCTAAGCACCTGCAGTGTTGGTGCTAGCTTGCTTACCAGTAATTTTTACATTGTGAATTCTGGTCTGGTTTTTGAACCAGGAAAACCAGCCTCTGCTAGCTGAAAACGATTCAGTCCATCCCAATTCCCTATTAATTTTATTGAACAAGCTCTTAGTCTTGTCCATAACCCCTGCCTGTGTTACAGGAATGTTATTTTAAGTTTAAGGTCATAACACACCTCTGAATGCTGCTCACCAGAGTCCATAGAACAAATAATGTCCATTTTCACTTCAATCGTTAGAGATTTGCTACTTTTTTTAAACATGTGCAGGCAGGCACAGATTCACCATTATGCTTAGAAGACATGGTTGCACAAATTATTTAAAATATGAACACAGGAATTATTAAAATTAAGGCACTGCTCACAACACGTGCACACTGGCAGATGAGGAGAAAGCAACTGATGTCAACATTAGTGTTGCCTAGGTACTACCCACTTCCTGTGCTGCATTTACACTTGTTTTCAAATTTATGTTTTTTTTTAAATTATTATTTTAAAAGAGCGTTAATGTGAAAACAGCGTAAAATGAAGTGTGGTAAAGTGGGGCCTATCCGTACATGAAAATAAATCTTGCATATACATCTTTTGAAAATTTATGCTGTATTATTTCAGCATCTTATTAAAGGACAGTGTTGAGTACTTTCACACCAATTAAGTATGATGAAATGATCAGACATTACTGAGAATAAGGCTGTTATCCTGCATTTCTATTTTGCAATGTAGAATAGCCTATATGATGGCCAATTCATTAATGGAAAATTTGACAATTTTTTTTTTTTTTCTTAATTTGCAATGAACAAAATTTGGCAAAGTTTTTTTTAAAATATTCCGATCTTTACATAGTTTTACTAGTTTTGCAAAAAAGCAAATGGTGGAGAAAAACAGTTTTAACAAAATGATGGAGGAAACTCTGTCACCAACTATATTATAATGGTGAGATAGAGAAGACAAATTCAGTAAGAACAATGGATATTCTGTTGTAAATCCAGAGAGTTGGTAGGTATGCTATTTAATCAAGGTTATGATTCTAATTCTACCATTTGCTTGTTGGCCTTTGCATATATCAAACAATAGTCAATGTCACAGACCTTAAAATCTTTACACAGCACATCATCAGGAAAAGATTACATAAAATGTTAATAAAAAAACAAAAGGAGATATAATAGGTGAAAAAAGTAAACCTAAAATGTGTGGCTTACTTTGTTTCACAGTATTATCCCATCTTACCTTGCCTTCCATCTCATTGTCTCAAGAACCGAAAAGGGGTAACAGGGTTTCAGAGCTCAGAATCACAACTCTGTGCTGCTAGCCTTCAAACAGTTTTATACAAGAAGATATCACATACACACAGCCTTCCCAACATGAAACACCATACATACTCAACATACAGAGTTCTAGCTTCCCTCCCTCCAAGACAGAAGCCAGAGTAAGCCAACACAGCTTCAACTGAATCTCTTACAAACTCCTCTGATTTGAAGACTATTTAAATAAGCTTACAATTATTTCTGCTTGTTAGTCATGGTCCATCCTATATATAAGTAATTTGTTTTTATATAAGTAATTTAGCATTCCCTACAAAATTTTTATGCAGGACAAATTAGAAGGCATAAGGAAATCATTCCACCCTGAAACACAATAATGCCAAAGGATATAAAAAAATTTTCTAAAATGTGAAGTAATGGAATCAATTTGATATTATCTAACAAATACTCTACAAAAAAAAAAAAATAGAGTTAAAATTCAGGTGCTAAGCGTAAAACTTGACTGTAAGCAATGGATATTTCCATTTTCCTCATTCAAATTCAATGAAAACAAAAAGAAATACCTACAAAATATCAACAGGAATAAGTGCAGGAGTCAGAAAATAAAAGCAAATCTGGTGCCTTTTGTATTGTATATTAAGGCTGAAAAAAACTTTTTTTTTTTCAAATTAAGATGAAAGAAATTCCTTTCATTTAATTTAAGCATACATGGGAACTATTCATCAATTCTTACTCTTATACCTCTCTTGTTAACTTATATCCATTTATCAATATTACTGCAAGCTAAACATGTCAACTGTTTTTAACTGACTGATCTATACTTACAATAAATACTAATAACAGTACTTCACTGAATGCATAAAACTTGTATAATAATAACTTTTTCATATAATGTCTTGGTGATGCTAACCTTTTCTCCATTAGTTACCAATAATCGATCCCATGCATTAACTTGAGTTGCTTGATTTAAAAAAATTCTTTCTTGTTCTTCCAATTCTAATTTCCATTTATTTATTGTATCTTCAAGTTGACGAAAGTTCATTGTCGTAGAGGGCACTATAGGAGCTGATGTCCTGTTAACAAATATAATAAAATATATGTAAACGAATATTAAATAAATTAATTTCAAATTTCATAAAAGGTTTATTATAAGTAGCTATTCAAAAATTCTATTAACACATTAAATTAAATCTATCCAGAAAATTCTTATCTTCCTCAGTTGTAAATTATCTAAATATATCTTCTCAAGTTCTGTATAAAGTATTAGATTCCTGCATATCTTATGTATTAGTCAATTTTTATTATTTTAATTTAATTTTTTTAAAACGTCACTATAAGAAAAAACAATTACTACAAATTAATTTACCAGGTAATATATATTTCTCTGTACTGTTACGTTAATGCAGGTTCTGCTGCCATCCTTAATAATCTTAATTTTGTAACTGGGCCATTTATGGAACTTTCATCACATTTTTTTTTTTCTTTCCCAACTTAAAATGGGTATTACCATGTAATGACCATCCCAAGGTAAATTAAATAGACGCTCATCATATTTTGTTTTGAAACATGACTGTTTCATTAAAAATACAGTGTGGCAACTGGAAAACAAGACTGATGTTATGAGAGAAGAGCTAGTGCTGCTATTTACTAGACGTAAACATGCAATGAAAGAGTGATTGTTCCTTGCGCACTGCAGTCAATGAAATTGTCAAGATTTCAGAAAGTAGTGTGAGCTGAAATGTAAATCTCTCCTATGTCTGCATGTTGTGGAGAGAGACAATGAAACAAAATGCAAACATAAAGAGGAAGTTTTTTTACAGGCCTATATGAAACAGATTTAAAGGCAACAAACTGGAAAATAGCGGCACAAATAAATGGAATGGTAGTTATTAATAGCCTGGAAACTTAAAAAATATCGATCACAGTGGAAAATTATTCCAGTATTAAATTAAGAAATATTATTTAAATATATATTAGTAATTATTATTAGCAATATGGTGCACAAGGAAGCCTGAGGCTCATGCTGAACCAGCCAAAAAAAAAAAAATTTTTGGTCTATATATATATATGAGAGAGAGAAAGAGAGAGAGAGAGAGAGAGAGAGAGAGAGAGAGAGAGAGAGAGAGAGAGAGAGAGAGAGAGAGAAAGGGAATCACCTAGAAAGAGAAGAATGATGATATCAGCTCGGGACCCCGGGTGTGCCAAGCCCATACTCACCAGATGTAAGCCCCCAGAAGTAGAAGGGAATCACCAAGAAAGAGAAGATGATATCCAGCTCAGGACCCCGGGTGTGCCAAGCCCATACTCACCAGATGTAAGCCCCCAGAAGTAGAAGGGAATCACCAAGAAAGAGAAGATGATATCCAGCTCAGGACCCTGGGTGTGCCAAGCCCATACTCACAAGATGTGAGCCCCAAAAAGAATTTTATTATAAACATCATTAACAAATTTCTTATGAACTGTAGAGTTTTGAAATGCATTCAATGAAATCAAATCTAGTGATATTACAATTTATCTAACTCACATTAACAATTTATCCACTTGTGATGTTCGACGTCTGCAATAAGAATAATTTCATTTCAAATGGTACTCATAATTTTAATACAAATTTGTTTAAAAATTATTTAATATATTTAAATGCATGAATGGATGGATGGATGAGTTTTATAAAAATCTGAATTTGATTTAGGAGTAACTTTAAGTCATTTGTAATCCACCCTAGACTACAATCAGTTTTCTGCAATTCTTGCTTCTGATAAGATAACTTTCACAAGCATTCTAGTCTATATATGAGGAATATATAGTAATCAGCAAGATGAGTCAACATCTTGCATTATTGGGTATTATAACCATAAATTAATTGTCAACTTTATGAGCATTCAAAACTGGAATGCCAGCCAAATATCCCATCCATTTTATCACAAGTGATTCCAACTTTTTATATTCAGAGACCAAACCTAATTCATGAATTTTTTGGAACCAAGCCTCCCTGAATGAAACTGACACCCAAAACGATGCACTCAGCTGTATCTGGTTTTTGCCAAAGAGCACTGACAGCACTGTGAACAGCCACCTCAAAATCAGCAACTATATATTGCAGCTCTAATACCAAACCTAATTACACACTTTTTGATTATTATGCCTAATCTGTTGAGTATAATCTTTTTGTCAGATAAAAATCAGATAAGACAGAATGCTAAAGGAATAGAACACTAGGATACCCTCCAAGTGAAAGTGAGAATAGCAAAAAAGATATTTTATACAATTAACTAAAAGTTCTACATTTAATCAACAATCAACTGTGTTTGATACTGACCACTTCCAAAATCTTAAGAACATAATTCAACTGATAAATGAATCTCACTGGCCAAATATTTTAACTTAATTGCTAATGTAACTGTTGGAGGAATTGCATTCCTGAGTGAAATTTTTTGACCAGTCATTTGCAATATTTCAAAAAAATCTGACAGTGTTGAAAGCAGTTTTTTTTTTTTTTATAGTTCACAAGGTGAATGTCTGGTTCACACTGCACCAGACATTCACTTTCACTGATAAAATACATATTTTATATTAAAATACAGCCATCGATTTGTTTACCAGTACAGTATGTTTCTAAATTAGCTTATATAACGTTTTATGCTTGTGGATTTCTTTGTAGACCAGTCTTAGAGACAACAGTTGATTGTGATTGCTTCAACAAACTTTTGAACAAGAAGACTTTGCTAGTTCAAAAACCTTGACTTAATATGTTGAGTCAAGGTTTTTGAATGTACTGCTGTTTAGATTTCACTATTAAGAGCATAAATTGCACAAAAGAGAGAACATCTGAATGCAGTTCCCTCCCACATGACTGAATATTATCTAACACTTGTCATTGTTATGAAAAATTATTAAAACACTTCCTTGGGAAATTATTATTATTATGGTTTGTTGTGGCAAATGATGCAAGAAAGCAAGCTTATACAGCATCAGCCAAAAAAAAAAAAAAAAAAAAAAAAAGCCACCTATTTCACCTATCTATCCCTTCCAAAAAGTTTCTCTAGTTCTTCCTTGAATTTATTCACACTATCCACTTCTACAACAATGGATGGAAGCTTGTTCCAGCGATCAATCACCAATCAGCTAGTGGCAAACTTCTGCACACCTATTCTGCAACCATCCTTCTGCAATTTGAATTTATGACCCCTTGGGTGCATAGTCTAAACAAGAGGAAGAATTCCATCAACACTAAGATTGACAAACCATAGCCACCTCAATCAGATCAGCTTACCGGTACTTAGTCTCCAGACACTGCAATTTGCAGAACTGAAGCCTTCCTTGGTGAGACCACCCTTTCATTCCCTTCACCAATATCGTTGCCCTTCTCTTTACCCATTCCAGCAGCTCTAGATACTTCCTAAAACAAGGTTTCCAAACCTGTATGCAGTGCTCAATGTGGCCTGGCCATTGCCTCATACAATGGGATAATTACCTCTTTATCCCTCCAAGAAAAATTCCTGTATATCACTGACAAAACCCTTTAGCTATCCTGGCAGCCTGTCTACACTCTCAAAGAACTTCATCCTTGGCTGCACAATTACTCCCAGGTCTTCATTTTCAACTACCCTAAGTGTAGCACCACACAGTTGGTACGTGACACTGGGATTACCGTTACCCATATGAACTATCTTGAATTTGTCAATGTTAAACTTCAACTGCCATTTCACAGCCCATCTGCCTAAATTATTTAGATCTCATTGCAGTACCTTACCCTGAATACTGTCATTAAAAATCCTGCCAACCTTTGTATCATCTACAAACTTAGACATTAAAACTGATATATGTTCATCAATGTCATTAATAAATATAGAACACAAAAATGGGCTCAGCACCAAACCCTGTGGGACTCCACTAATAACATTAGTCCACAAAGAGCAGTGTCCGATTAATACCAACTCAACCATCCCTTCATCCACATCAGTAACTTGCCCTTAATGCCACAATGCTCCAATTTTCACAGTAGTCTTTTATGTGCAACAGTATGAAAAGCTTTGCTGAAATCCAAGTACAGTCATCCCCCAATTTGCGGTGGGGTTACGTTCCAAGAAAACACTGTGCAGTCCAAATCCACGAAATGCAAAACAGTTTATATGACATGAGGGTTCCATACCTGTACACACACACACACACACACACACACACACACACACACACACACACACACACACACACACACACACACACACACACACACACACACACAAAAAAAAGGGTCAAAAATTACAAACATGCCCATAAAAATTAATCTTGCTAATACCTCTAGATTTTTAATCTAAATTCATTGCTTCTTCGTCGCTGTTTTCCTGTGTTAAACTTGCAACAATATCTAGCACTTTTTGAAAAAAATTAGTTAAAATTGTTTGCTTAGAAGCACGCTGTTTTTTCCTCTATAAATTTCTTCATAAGGAACTAAAGCTAACGATAAAGTTCTGCAAAACTTTAAACTCATTTCCAAATTAGGATCCATATCCAGAGCTTCTTGGGTAAGCTGATTTGCAAGTCTTAAAAACTCAGCTAGTCTCTTTGCAGTAAAATTTTTGTGTGCATCTTCTTCGTTTTTATCATTTTTGTTTTCTTCCTCACATTGCAAAAAAATATTGTCCATTGATAATTGTTCTCTCTTTTTAATTGTTCTCTATGAGATTCAAGGACTTCTGTGATATCTGCTGGTTCCAGTTCTTCAAATCTCTCTCCGCTAATCATTTTTCCAATTCTCACAATCTCAACTATATTCGGCATTTCGACAGTGGCTTCTTTAGTGCAGCTTTATGGCCACAGCTTTTTTGACACTGCATTCATTGTTGAGTTCTTAACTTGTGACTCCACATGAATTCAATACTTTTTGCAGCATCAAGAATGTTATAATTTCACCAATAATCTTGAATTGAAAGACTGCCTATTCCATCAGTGGCTTCTACCAACTGTAAAAAAAATATCTTCTTAGGTAATAAAGTTTAATAGAAGCTATAACATCCTTGGCCCATCGGCTGAATTAACAAACTTGTATTTGCTAGAAGAAAGGTAACTTTCACATTTGGCTGCAGATCAGACAAATGTGCAGGATAACTGGGCGCACTGTCAAGAATGAGCAAGATTTTGAATGCTGTGTTCCTCTTTTTGTTTTGATGCAAAAGCAATTTAACAACCAATCCTCTAAGATTTTAGCTGTCATCCAGGCTTTTTTTGCTCAATTTCCAATGAACTGGTAAGGACCTTTTTGATATTCCTTTAAAAGCATCAGGATTTTCTGACATATAAATTAGAAGCGGTTTACACTTAAAATCATCCTCTGCAATGCCACATAACAAAAGTGTTAACCCATCTTTTGCAGCTTTGAAACCTGGGGTGGTTTTCTCTTCTTTTTAAATCAATGCTCGGCTTGGCATACGCTTCCAAAATAAGCCGGTCTCATCAGCATTAAACACTTGACTTGCTAGATAGCTCTCAGTCGTAATAACATCCTTGAAAGTTTTCGGATACAAAGAAGCAGCTTCCATATCTGCACTGGCTGCTTCACCCGTTAATTTTAGATTGTGAAGACTGACATTTTTTAAAATTTTAACACTACCCTTACATTAGATGCATTGTCTGCATTGGATGGACCAGATTCTTCTTCTTGTAAGCAATTAAAAATCTGCAGAGCTTTGGCACGAATAATATCTGAACTAAGAAGCATGCTCTTTTGATTAAAATTTTTTAAACAAAGTAATTTTTCCATTTTCTCTATTAACGGATTTCTCACTTTTGTAGCACTTTTTTCCTTTTAGCCAATGACGTGGAACAGATAACTGAACTTTTAATTCTCTCAGCATTTTCCCTAATTCATCGAATGCTAGATTCATTTATGCTGTATTTCTTGGTCAATGTCACAGCCTTTTCGTAATTTTCTAACTTCATAACGATTTTTAATTTTTCCACTAAATTTAAAACTGTTTTTTTGTTGTAGCTTTCTTCATTTTAAGCACCAATTAAACACACACTTTATATAGACAAAAAATATTAAATCAGCAAAAGCAATGCTTACCGATTAAAACACTTTACGTTGTGCAAACCAGAAAAAGATTCTGTCTGAACAGCTAACGCAGGATAACTGATGAAGGGGGGTTCCCGAATGAGGAAGTTGTTTCAAAAATAACCGAAACACACCACCATTTATTGCTATGTTTGGTTATAAGAATCAATTTTGAATGTCATTTTGATATTTTTCTAAAGCACATTTCTAGAGGTCACGATCATAAAACAATAAAAACAATTTGAACTTTTCGGTTTATTGGGCTTTCCTGTTAGTGTAATCTAATTATAAATGGGTAGTAAACTTGAACTTATTGCATTTGCAATAATGCTGACAGCTGGAATTCTGTGGGATTTTACGTTATTACGGTGAAATGTTTTCTCCTTCAATGAAATCTTCAATCATGTAAAAAACAAATAATAATTCAAAATCTGCTCTTCATTCCTATTTTTGAAGCTTCGTAAACAAAAATTTCGCAGGTAGTGGAACTCACTGCACGATCTGGAATCTAAAATTTTGGTAGTAAATACCTGACCGTGCAAAAAAAACTGCACAAATCTAGGGATGACTGTATATGATATGAAAATGATTTTTTTGCATCCAGTTCCTTTGTTATTGCATAGTGTCCAATCAAATTGGTCGGACAAGATAACCTATTAATGAACCCATGCTGTGACCGAAGTATAACTGCACTCCTGTCTATTTGTTCCTGCATTACTTCTTTAACCAGAGACTCCATTATTTTCCCTGGAACAGAAGTTAAGTTAACGTGTCTGTAATTACTCTTCATCTTTTGTTTGTGTAGATCCCATCTACCTTGGCATCTTTTTTATGTTTAACTTCAGCAATTTCTGGTCCACGTCCTTCTCTGTTATTACAAAATCAATTAGCTTCCTGTTAGATAAACTTCTGCCATCCACTTCCTTAAAGAATTCCTCGTGAATGTAGATGCAAAATACCTGTTCAATTTGCCAGCATCCTGAGCAGAATCATCAATAGTTAAACCATCAATATCAGGTGGACCAATATGATTCACCCCCAGCCTTTAGTATTTTCTTAAGTAAAGAAGGCATTGATTTATTTTCTTTGTCAAATATTTCTCATAATCTCCCACTGGCTTTTCCAATCTCCTTTGTGACTTGATTGCAGACTAATTTATATCTACCACAAGCTTCTGTATCACCTGATAATTTATATGCATCCCCTGCACTTTTCTTCTCTTTAGTTGAACTAATGTCAGATGAACTAATGAGACCATGAGTCTCATTAGTTCATCTGACATCTATTTAGGTTTATGCCTTGAACAGTATTTCTTAGTTGGTGTGTAAAGCCTAGTAGGTTCTATGATTATTTCTCTAAATACTTCACATTTAGAATTGGTTTCTCATAATCTCATGGTCCCAATGTATAGAATTTTAAAAAGCTGTCTTGAGACTACTGTGGTGGTCTCCTTTACAAAAGCAAAAATCATTGCTTCTACCCCTGATGGTAGTTCAGTTCCAAGAACAAGGACCACTGTACATTAATGTTTTCTATTTTTTATAATAACATCTGGTAAGTTTCCACACTGAAACTGAGAAAACTGATCAAAAAAATATCTATTTCTTTACCTTCAACAATGAGATGTAGAAGTTCTGAAGAAATGTAAATGTGTGCAGGCATGTTTTCTTTATTTTTTTTATTTATTTGTTTATTTATTTTTATTTTTTATTTTTTTTGCAAAACTGATTTTTTTTTTTTTTTCAAGTTGGTTCAAAAGTTTCTCTAAATAGCATTACTGGATGATGACTTCATTTTCCAAATATGATTATATTTAAGTTAAATATCTAACTTCACACTTCTGATAACACAATTGGACAATTTATTATCTATAAATTGTTTTTAGCTAGCAGACTTTCAACTGCTGTAAGGAAACACTCTTTGTTCTTAGGAATTCATGACCAAGTTACTGGTTTCCAAAGCAAATCTACAATTTCCCGAATATATTTAGTTCCTTCCTCCAAAACTCTTTGTATCCACTAACACCTAAGTCTTCATATTATTCTTCTGTTTCTTTTCTGCTAAAGCAATAACAATGTAGGCTGAATATACCACAAGGACATTCTCATTCATTGGAGTAGTGGTGGCTGTTTGGGTGAGCATCAGAAAACATGGAACTTTTTATATAGGATTTTGAGTGACGAGTATTGCAAAAATGTAGCCCTCTTGGGAGAATGGTAAACATTATTTTACATTTCTGTTTTAACAGACTTGAAAGTAATGTGGGTAGTAAACGCAAGAAGTGACAATCTTTAAAATGCATTAGTCACTTATTGCATTAAAAACTGTAGCTATAGTCTCTCAAAAGAACTGAAGTTAAATAGCCAAAACAATCTCTTTTCATCAGCTATTCATCCAAATACACCTACTGTGAAGGAGTCAGTTCACCATCTTTTATAATTTGAATCACCCCACCTGTACAATGTTTTGATCTCTTTGTTCCTGAATATTTTCAATTGGATATTCATCAAGTCCCACTCTGAGATGAAGAGTTTAGGGCTGCACTGAGTGGGAAGGGGAGATACCTTAACAGTTACTCTAACAAAACAGGAAAGCTTAACAGCATCCATGAGTGTCTATGATTTATAGTTTGAACCAAAAGGTCTATGGATAATGGCTCACTAAAAATAGTCTTTTGTCTATTTTTAGAGAGCCAGCAGTTATCAAGTTTTCCAAACAATAAAGAAATAGTGTGCTCAACTGATTTTTTAGGAATAGAAGATTAGATTATAAAAGATGGATAAAGTTTTTCATTGCATCAGTCTTAAATCTTAGTTGACTGATTCATTAATTTTGAATTTGTATAGGTGGTAATGTTCACCTATACAAATGTTTGAATTTGTTTAGGTGGAAATGTTTGAAAGTCGGGACTAGCTTTACCATCCTGGTTTCCAGTGCTGCCATGTGGAGGCAGGCCAACAAAGCAACTAAATAGCTACAAGAAGTTAGCAAGGTTAGTATTATTCACACAAAACAAGAGGGAAAGTAGAGGTGAAGATTAGTATCATTCATACAAAAAAAAAAAAAATAATAAAAAATAAAAAAATAAAGACGAACTTCCTTTCTGAGCCTCTGATGCTACTTCAAAGAGTACTCATAATATTACAACAATTTTAAGCAATTGCTATTCTATTATTACAACAATTTTAATAAGAAACAGTAAATGAAAACAAATAAAATGGCATATTTTAAGAACAAAAATACAGTCAGTTCTGCTATAACAGGGTAAGTGTTCCTAAAAATCTCTGCGTTATGGAATTTCACACATTCAAAACAACAGGTCTTATGGGAAAAATTTGGGTGGAGCAGGGAACTCAAAAAAAAAAATTTTTTTTCACTTTGGTAAGTAAAACACAAAAAAAGTTAGAAACCCAATAAATTTGCGAACACAGGTTTAAACATCTTAAATTTCTAATAAATAAATAAATATTACAGTAAATATAGCACTTTACCTTGACAAGACATGAAGTTTGCTTGATTGATTCTGTTTGCTGACATTTTTTTTGGATTGTAAAATTTAAAACAGTAAATAAATTGGTCAACTACTGAGTGCCAGGCACTCAGGATGAAGGTTCCGCAGTCACGAATGGTCATTAGTGTAGTATCTCAAATAGAGAACTGAAAAAGATTTTCTAGTACTCCGGCTTGGCCTAAAACTGAGTAACTAACGAAAACGTCTCTTTGAGTCTTTCCAGTTGTCATGAATGACAAGGGCAGGAGAAGAGAAGATTAAAGTCTTGGGGGAGAAGCAACTGGCAGGTGACGGCCATGCAAGACTCCGCAACACTGGCTCTCTGAGTACCCCTTCCGGGACAACTCCAGCTTTGAAAATTGTTAAAAAACATACTTCTCGTTGCAAAATTTATAAATGACCTATATAGAATTATTAACTAACTATTTAGCAACCTTTCTGTCACTAAAAGGAGAGTTACTTAGTACAAAGAAGCGTGCTATCGAAGAGCAATAAAAAATTGGTTTTTTAATTTTAGCACAAAAAGTTAATGATAGATTTCAGTCGGAATAGTTTTCCCTTGATAAGCATCGAAAAATGCATAGTTAATGTGATTTTTAAATTTTAAGCTCCATTAGCAACGGAAATAGATGGGGGGACAAGAAAGTTACATTTTCCTGTCTGGTGCCGCCATTTTTAATTTTAAAATTATATTTTAAACTTACTTGTTGAGCTCTTTCCAACGGTATATAATAAGCTATAGTTCGTCAACAATATTTTTGCTCTCCCACATTTACCCGCAATTTCTCAAACAAATTTTTGTCAACAACGAACAATATGGCATTATGTTGGCCCACATGATGTACAAACCCATGCAGAATTTCAAGTCAATAGTGTGAGTGGTTCCAGAGATAGAATGATGGGACAGATGGACAGACAGACAATCAAGTGACATTATAAGGGACCTTCGTTAAACTACAGATCCTAAAAAGATAAGCAATCAATAACGACGAATATGAGACACATAAATTGCACAAGTGAGAAGTTTACAAAGCTTGAAAAAAATAGGAATGAAGAGAAGATTCTGAAAATTTATTTGTTTTCTTTATATGATTAAAGATTTTATGGAAGAGGAAACACATTTCACAATAACAACGTAAAAACTCACAAAATTCCAGTTAGTGGTATTATCGCAAACGGATAGTAAACTCTATCTTGAAGTAAGATCAAGTTTAGTAACGAATGGGCCTGGTGTACTGGGGTCCATGGTTGAGAAAAAATAGATACATACAATGATAACCCACTTTAATGTAATATAATAAATATATAATAATAAGTAGCAGGCAGTAGCTTTCAAGACTAACGAGGCCGATGCCACTTGCACCAAATCCGCTATGCCGGCTTCTTTTTCTACCAGTAATTCTTAAACGTCTTCAGTAATCATATCTTTTTATTTTTTTAGAAGCATTGGCAACTAAGGCCATGTTACTCTGTGTATATTGTCTACAAATTGCGTGTCCTGAGGTCGATTTTCTGTTTGGCTGGACGAAAAACCTGAGTTTCCGGGAGAAAAAGCCATGCTACCATTGCCCGAGCCCAACTAACTCAGCCACATTGTGAAAAAGACCCATAAAAATTCACCCCTTCATCGACCAGATTCAAACACTGGTCTTTTCTAGTCGGTGTGGGGAGGAGGCCGATTCTATCAACTGTGCTACCCACAAGGGCTTCAGTAGTCATATCATCAAAACCTTCCCCTCCTATCAACGTAGCAAGTTCTGCTATCGCACCGATTCCGTTTTCTGCCCGTTCGATCATATTTCCTGAATATGACTGACTCTGGCCATACATTTTTCCACACACATTTAACATTGATGGTTTTACTTTTTTTCAGCAATAAAGTTATGATTCTGATACAGTCCACAATTCAGAAATGTTTCCATGCCTCCATTACTTCAATAGATTCGGAATCAATTTTTTCCAAAATCTATTGTAATGATTTTGTGATGTAATGAGTTTTAAAGGGGGATAATGATCTAATGGCCTTGATCTAATGGGTGAATGAAAGAAGTTGTATTAAACCAGTACAATTGAGATGGTAGGCACATAACTTCAACATTTGGATGACTTAAATCTTTTGGATGGCCTGGTGTGCTATCCAATAGTAATAAAACTTTGAAATCTAGATTTTTCCACAAGTTCAACAAGTACAAGTTCAATAGTACAGAAAGTAACATGGGAATTTCCCAACAAAATAAAATACAGGGATTTCTCAATAATTTTTTTTTGACTAGTGAGTCAACAGTGATTCAAAAAGAGTAGAAAGGTTGAAAAATTACATCCAACATAATAGCAGGGTTTCCCCTACACAAAAGCTCAAAAATATCATGTTATGCGAGGTTTACCGAAATTCTCTAACCGTGTTATATAAGTACCGTGTTGTGCGAGGATTTCCACAATTTATCAATCATGTTAGAGCGAAACCGTGTTGTAGAAGTACCAATGTTATACGGAGTTGCCTGTAAATTTTATACAAAATCACACTGAAATATAATTGTGAATGCACTAAAAAAAAGATGTATTATATTTCTTTTCAGACATAAAAACAATTCAGTTATTTAGCTCTTATATCAACACTATAGAGAGCGATAAAAGCTTGTATTTAAGTTTTAATCAAATAATCATCATTATTATGATAAAAAAAATGGTTACTAACACTGATGTAGCTGTTGTCAGCGAAACTGTAGACGTTGATATGGCAGGTATTATTGCTGTTGATGGTGCTAATGATGCAGGTGACGCTATTGATGTGACTGGTAAAACTGATACTGGGGCTAAAGATGAACTGACTGGTAAAGTAGTGATTGGAGAAGGAGCACAAGTTGTCGAAACAGCATTAAATGCAAGACTAGGAAGTCCTACCGAAGATGCAGTTGTTACAAGTGCTTTGGTACTAGAAGAAAATGAGCTGGTAGTCGGCACAACAGTAGTAACTGGTGTTGCTAATCCAAAGGAAAATCCTAACACAAAACATTAATCAGACAGTAATCATTAGAATACCAATGTAAGTTTAGTATGATATTACTTAAAAATAATGAATTACGAACATCATATACAGTAGAACTTTGGTTATCTGAGGGGAAGGGAGCTGAAACTGCCTCAGACAACAGAAACTCAACTTTGCTTTTTGTAGGAACTTCTCAAAAATTTATTACATACATTAATAAATTCTGTACAATAATAAATTAATACAATTAACACAATAAATGCTACTTATATCAGAGCTATTTTTTTAAAATTTAAAATAAAGAAAACAGTGTAGAGAGAAAAAGATGTGAAATTCGACACTACTGAAATACAAACTCTAAAAAAATAAATAAATAAATAAAATAATAATATTTAAAAAAAAAAAAAAAAAATCATCACCAAGAACAGAAAACAGAAGATCCACTAAACTAGACTTCACTCCTCTCTCGTTCAGCTATTTTAAAATGAAATTTCAAGTTCAAGAAAAGTGCAAGGAAGCCATTAGGTTATCTGGAATTGTTGGGGGGGGGGGGGGGGTAGTTCAGAAAATACAAATCATGCACTTTGCTCCTCATGTAGGTAATTATCCAGTTGACCTTTGAATTTCTTCAAACTATCAACTTCAACTACCTACAGAGGCATTTGTTCCTGTAGTCAACAACTCACTGTCTAAAAAAAAAAAACTTCCTACAATCTAGTCTAAACCTCTTCCCCTGTAATTTGAATTTCTGGTCTCTCATTCTAGAATTCTTTATAACAGCAAAAATTCTTCATTCGTTCATTTTACTAACACCCCTCATATCCTTATAAACATCAATCAGGTCCCCCTCTAAGGGGGCCCAGTTGCCAAGCTCTGTAGCCCATGTAATTGAAGTATTTCCTCATACGGTTGCTCATTTGCCGATCTCATCATGCTAGTTATCTATCTTTGGACCCTTTCAAGAAGCTTAATGTCTTTTTTTTTTTTTTTTTTTTAGATGAGGTCTCCATACTTCACAATATTCCAAATGCAGTCTTACAATTTATTTATACATTGGCATTGGGGATTACGACCTTCCTATCTCTACAGAATAATGTTTGATAAATCATTGATATGTCACCATGGGCTTTCCTGGCCACCTGTTTACACTGCTCAGAAAACTTCATATCTAACTACATTATAACTCCCAGATCCCTTTCTTCTCTACTGTTTTTAATTCAACTACAAGTGTATTATTTATTTTGGGGTTGCTATTACACAAGTGTAACACCTTGCATTTTGCTGCATTAAAATATAGCAGCCACTTTTCTGACCATTCTTGAAGCCATTTCAAGAGCACTGCTTGGGATTGGTCATTAATGACTCTCCCAATTTTTATATCACCTGCAAATTTTGACATCACTCCCTTTATCCCTTTGTCAATGTCTAATGAAAATCAGGTACAACATGGACCCAAGTACCAACCCTTAAGAGATCTCCCTTCTGATGAATATCCATTACACCAATCTGAAGAATATCCATTAATCACAACCTCTGCCTTCTGCCCTGCAGCCACCCTGCAATCCATCTTATAGTCTTTCCAGTAACCTCAACATGCTCCAGCTTACAATAAGCTCTCTTGAGAAACTGGGTCAAATGCTTTGCTAAAATCCAAATAAGCTACAGATTAATTATTGCAGCAATGGGAAACAAGGCTGATGCTACGAGATGAGTGCTAGTGCTGCTATCTACTAGAAGTAAACATGAAATGAAAGCGTGATCGGTCCTCAAGCATTGCAGTCAGGGTCAACAGTGCCACCATTTCAGAATAGCCTGAGCTAAGCTGAACTGCTGTCTCTCTCCTGTGTCTGTGTAGTGGAGGGACAGTGAAACAAACAGCAAACATCAAGTTTTGTGTTCGACTGGGCGAAAGTGCCACATACCTAACCTGAACGCACAAATGTGTTCAGTTGCATAAATATTTAGCCCATGGAAGAGAATCACTGGAAGATGACGAACATCCAAACCAAGCAAAAACAGTTAGAATGCCAGAGTTGATTGAAAAAATATGGGAAATCATTACCAATAACTGATGTGCAATGCAACAAATGATTTCAAAAGATCTGTGTGTTAATAAGGAACCCATTCCACAGTTGTTAACAGATGGTCAATGACAGGCATAAGTTGAACACTGCAGAGAACTCACCGAGGCCATTGACAGCAGACGCACTTCCTGAATTCAATCGTTAAGAGAGATAAGATGTGATATTTTCAGTACAACCCACATCAAAACAACACAGTGCAGAATGGAAGTCAACAACTCCCCCAAAGCAAAGTAAGTTTGTCAAGAAATGTCAAAATCAAAACCATGTTCATCACTTTCTACGATAGCAAGGGAAATTGTACACAAAGAGTTTGTGCCCAATGGCCAAAGTGTTACTTCTGCCTGCTATCTGAATATTTTGAAATGTTTGATGAAGAGAATCCATCATGTGTGGCCTCACAGCATGGAGAACAGCAGTTGGTGCCTCTTACACAACAACATACCAAGCAACAAGGCTCTCACTGTTTGGGAGTTTTTGGCTAACAAAAAAGTCTGAGTATTGTTGCATCCACCATATTCACCAGACAGCCTCGTGCAACTTTGTTTTCTTCCTGTAGCTCAAGGCACCACTAAAACAGTGTTATTTTGATGATGTCGACATTTTTCAAAGAGCTGTGACAAAAGTCGAACAGTACTAGTCACAGCCTTTCACCAGTTGCTCCATGATCATTGCATGCAGTGTGTGTGTGGATGCAGGAGGAAGTTACTTTGAATAAATCAAGGTTAGTTTTACTCATATTTACTTTTTTTTATTATTATTATATATATTTTTGATGATGAATTATGTTTTCCAATTGCCACACCGTGTATGTTGAAATTGTTCCCTGCATTAAATCCAGATGATGAGTAACTGTGTCAAAATAGAACACTAGATTAGTTAAACATTTTCCCCTTAATAAAACCATGTTGTGGATCCTTCAGAATGCCATACCTATCTAAATGTCCTCTAAATTATTGCCTCAAGATTTTTCCTACCACTGAAGTCAGACTTACCAGTCTGTAGTTACTGAGTTCGCTTTTAGAACCACCAATATGTATTGTCAATAATTTGGCACTTCTCCAACCCCAAGGAATCTCTCCCAACTCCAATGATGCCCTCACAATTAACCACACTGGATCAATGCATTCTCTAGCCATCTCCCTCAACATTACTAGGTATATGCAATCAACTCAGGAAATCTTACTTGCCTTTGTATGAAAAGTTTTTCTAATAAACAGTCACCAGTAACTTCAAAATCGCTAATTTTATATGGATCAAACAAACTCGTACAGCTCTACATTACAATTTAAAACATTCTATTTTAGTATTTGCTTATTTAAATATGCTAAACACACTAGGCATAACACTGAATTAGGATTCATACAATAGTAATTCAAAAAAATTTTACAATAAATTTTGGTCGATTTTCTTCGAGAAAAAACTTTTGTCAACACCTGCAATACTTTGAAAATTTTTGACACTTGATTGATGTCATAATGCTCATGTTGTTCAAGAATAATTCATGGACATGAACGTACAAAAGTTGGAATAGCCAGTGCAGATTCCCAATTTGAACCATATGGGATGAACTGGTGCACTGGATGAAGGCCAGACCCAACACATCCCAGATTGGTAGCTGGTTGTTGCTATTTTGTAGAAGGAATGGGAGACTACACGAGGGGTGGGGAACCTGTGGCTATTTCTCTCAAATGCGAAATCCACCTTTTATTTCATAGTATAACACCAAACTCAAAATATTTTTAAGGTAGATTTTATCTATTCTCTTTTCTATATATTGTTATTCTTCTTATATAATTTAGTTTACAGTTTAAGTTTACGGAAATTCAACATGAAAAAATACATAGCTATTCTGGACACCCTGATTGAAGAATACAATGAAAGGTTTGCTAATTTTGAGAAACATGATCTTACGTGGAAACCAACTTTTCAACCATACCTGATTGATGTCTCCAGAGCACCTGACTACTTATAGATGGAATTAATTTAGCTCTCGAAAGTTATTCTGAAATCTCTATTTGAAGCGATGAAGGATCCTCTTCAAATATAGAAAAATGCTGTTGAATACCCACATCTATGTCAACATGCTCGGAAAATTCTATCTTGTTTTGGCACAATCTACTGTTGTGAATCAACATTTTCATATATGACACAAATAAAAACAAGCCTGAGATCTCAGATAATGGATATTCACTTGGAGGACCAATTAAAAACTATGCTCAACAATGTTGGAACCAAACATCAGGCTACTATCTGGTATAAAGCAGTTGCAAAAAAGTCATTAAATGGTTTGTTGTCTAAGTTCGCCCATTTTTAGTTTTGTTATAATCATTGTTAAACAAATGTCTTCGCTTTTTTTGTTTAAATTCCTCATACAATAACAGGCTGCAATTAATATTTTAAATATGTCTACAAAAGTATAATTTTTTTGTATATATTAAATTCTCGGCATGCGGCCTAACAGTATCTTGGTTAAAAAAAATATGGTTTTCCAATATTAAAAAGGTTCCCTGCCCCTGGACTACACCCACTTGGTGCAAAGCCCACTTAGGAGGATAAAGTGTATCACAGCAGTCAGCATGTCACCCAACATTCAGTTCAACCCACTGGGATGAAATGGAATTTGGGTAAAGACCAGACAAATACATCCCAAATGGTAGCCTCAACTGGGTGTTGTTGTTCGGTGCAGTCTATTATGCTTTGGTGGAAAGCTCAATTAGAAGGGTAAAGTGTCACAGTAGCGAAATGGGGATCGGCACCCATCAAGCGACGGGATCCTTTTTTTGAGAGTAATGATTGTCGCATCTTCTAGAGAATACAATTATAAAAATTACAAAACTAAATGAACTGGATGAAATTATCACAATTCTTGAGCAAGATCAATGGTGAATACAACACAAATTTTTCCAAAAATTTTACCTGGGATCCAAATTAATTCTACTGATAATCCAGTGCACGGAACTGTGAATGAAAGTGCACAGCGAGGACACCCCACATCTGCACCACTAAGAGTGTGCATAAACAGAATAACAAAAAAGGAAATCAGTTCCAAATGTCACCCTTATTTTTTGACAATGAGTGCTTGGACTTATGCCCATAAGGTGTATCTACACAAATTCCTCCACTCCAACACTACAAATGTCTTTTATGATCATATAGGGCAGATGTGGTTTCAGCTGACAAATTCGAGCAAAAGCAGGACAAAACTTAAATCAGAATGTCTAGTCACATCATACAATTCTCTAATAGTTTATTACTGTGTGTTGTCTGAGCTATGGTAAGGAGGCCAGTAACATTTAGCTTACACAGTCCAGATTGATATCCAGTTTAATAATGCTGCAATTTACAAAATTGCAAGCCTTCCTTGGTAGAATACCCTTTTGTTCCCCTCTCCTCCCTAATAAAGGTGAAGGTTATGGTTTCAATAGATCCATATCCTTTCTAAAATGAGGCTTTCGCCTGTATGCAATACTCAAGATGTAACCTAATAAATAATCACCTCCTTAACCCTGTGAGCTGTCAGAAAACTTTATATCCTAATCCATAATTATTCACCCCTCAGGTTTTTTTTTTTTTTTTTTTGTTCTCTATGACCTTCAATGTGGACCCAGAGTAAATACATTAATCTGGGATTACTGTTATCCATATGCAGTATTTTGCATTTGTTGATGTCAATGTTAAACTTCAATTGCGATTTCTTGGCCCATCTACCAAATTTTTTTTCAGATCTTGTTACAACAGCATACCTACTCTGATTACTGTCATTCCCCTGATCACTGTAACTCAGATGTAAGCAAGGCCTTCAAGATGCTAGAGCCCTTCTGGTTAGCAAGGTGGTTTAACAAAGTCACTTAAGTTTTTTTTTTTTTTTTTTTTCTGGGTCTGGAACAGCATTACAGGAAAAGAGACTGGTCTGCCCGAATCGAGTTTCAGCTTCCATTTGATTATAACTAAATGAAAATTGTTCATGTTAAATATATTATGTAAGCTGGTGGCCAGCTTGACATCACTTTAGAACAGCTGAGAGGGACAGACAGAAAATGCCCAACACAGCAGAAAATATGTTTGTTACAGCTATGACATTACAACTTACTTGCTATTTATGGGCAAGATTAACTGTAGAAGCTAACTGAATGAAAAACATTGTATTATATGCAACTACATATTAAAATACATACAATATAATAATAATATAGTGGACCCCCGCTTTACAATTGGTTCACCGTATGATCAAATCGCTTTACAATGGACTCTCCATAATAAAATACCATTCACTATACAATATATAGTAAGCATCAGTCATTGTGATCACATTTGCAAATTGTAGTAGTAGTAGTGGCATGTGATGCAAGAAAGCAAGTGTATGAGCTTATACAGCATCAACCAAAAAAAATTAAAAAAAAAAAAAAAAAAAAATCACACCATTGCCTCGAAATCCTTGTCCAGTTCCTCCTTATATTTATTCAACCTATCAACTTCCACAACGACAGATGGAAGTTTGTTCCAGCAATTAACCACCCACTGGCTAAAGGCAAATTCCCACACATCTATTCTACCTCTGTCTTTTCTTAATTTGAATTTATGCCCCCTTAGGTTCGTAATCTGAACAAGTGGAAGGATCCCATCAGAATTCAGAGTGCTCAACCCATTCAAAGCCTTATACACCTCAATCAGATTGCCGCGCAGGTGTCTAGTCTCCAGCCACTGCAATTTGCAGAACTTAAGCCTCTCTTGGTAAGAGGATCCCTTCATTCCTCTCACCAATCTTGTTGCCCTTCTCTGTACACAATCAAGCAAATCTACATCCTTCCTAAAATGAGGCCTCCAGACCTGTACTGCGTACAGGTCTGGAGGCCTCAAGGTGCGGTCTGACCATTGCCTTATAGAGAGGGACAATCACCTCCTCCCTGCTAGCAAAATTAATATACAGTAATACCCCGAAGTTACGCGATAGGTGGGTCCGACGAAAATCGCGTAAGTCGAATTCGCGTAAGTCGGGGTACAACTTTGCATATAAATACATATAAATTTTGCTTAATTGGAACCAAGGACTAACAAAAACACTAGTTTAGAAGAAAAATATTAATAAAATTGCAGTTCTTTATACCTATTAATACAAAATATATATTAAAAAAACAAATGACTTACGTTAAAAAGTTATTTCGATGTCGATGGCTTCATAAAATCTAACAAATTCGTCTGACGACACAGCGCGTTTCTTTTTTTCACGCAGAATTTCTTCGTAGCAAGCCACGCAGAATTTCTTCGTAGCAAGCTAATAATTTTTTTATTCCTTGCTTTGTAGCTATAACGCGTTCTTCGTTGGAGTCTATGTTTTCTAAAATTTTTAAGCCCTTTACAATTGAGATCTTTTCAATTTTCAACCTGTCAAGTTTGCAATTGTCATGTGCTTTTCGCCGTTGCTTCATTTAGGCCTGTAGCACGTGCAATATCACATGGTCTTTCATTTTGCTCAAAGCGTTTCACAATTTCATATTTTTTCTCTATCGACAGAGGCGGACTGGCCATAAGCCTTACCGGGGAAACCCCGGTGGGCCAGTGTGATTTTGGCCATAAACCATAGTGTGACGCCACTATAAATTTTCCCGGGTAAGAATTTTTGATCCAGTCCGCCTCTGTTTATCGATAATTGCTTTTCTTTTTCTCTCTGAATCTGCAGTGTCTTCACCAGGACGCTTCCTTTTCACACCTTTTAATTTTACTAATTTTTTGGGAATAAAGCACAATTACAAAACGAGGAGGCACGCTTGATACGCATAAACAAAGTTGCGCGCATGTAGCAACTGAATAAACAACACCATAAAGGCAGAGATACACTATTAACACCTCACATTTCTAGGGGTTACTACCATTGCGTTTCTGCTAGTGAAATCTGTTATAAACTGGTAGTAAACTCGATCTAATTGCATTTGCGATTATACCGATAGCTGGAATTGTGTTGGTTTTTACGTTATTATGGTGAAATGTGTTTCCCCTTCACTGATATAAAAAACATAAAAGCAGCAAAGTTGAATTTTGTTCATCTTTCGCTCTCAATCTCCGCCGTCGCACCGGATATCGATAACATATGAAAAATGACCTTGAAGATAGTGGGCGGCAGCATTGCCAAACGAAAAAATCAAGAACCGCGTAACTTCGAGTTCGCGTAAGTCGGGGTATTACTGTATATCATTGACAAAACCCCATGATCTGCCCTGGCAGCCTGTCTGCATTGCTCAGAAAACTTCATATCTGACTGCACAATTACTCCCAAGTCTTTTTCATTTTCTACCACCTTAAGTGTAGTACCACACAGTTGTTATTTTTCTCTGGGGTTACTTCTACCCATATGCAGCACTTTGCATTTGTCAAGGTTAAACTTCAGTTGCCACTTTTAGCCCATCTGCCCAAATTATCTAGATCCTGTTGCAGTTGCATACTTCCATTACTGTCATTAACAACCCTGCGAACCTTTGTACCATCTGCAAACTTTGACATTAAGCCTGATATACCTTCATCAATATCATTGATAAATATACAAAACAACAGTGGACCCAAAACCGAACCCTGTGGGACTCCACTAATAACATTAGTCCACGAAGATCAGCACCCACTGATTACCACCCTCTGTCTTCTCCCACTTAACCATCCTTTTATCCATTGTAGCAACTTACCCTTAATACCATTCTGTTCCAATTTGTACAATAGTCTTCCATGTGCAACAGTGTCAAAAGCTTTCCTGAAATCCAAATATATATATGATATCAAAATTATTTTTTGCATTCAGTTCCTTTGTAACTACATCATAATATCCTATCAAATTTGTCAGACAAGACTTTCCCTTAACAAACCCATGCTGTGTCTGAATTATTGCTGCAGTCTTGTCTAAATGATCATGCAATGAATCTTTAACAAGTGACTCCATTATTTTACTAGGAACAGAAGTTTAACTAACTGGTCTGTAATTACTTGTGTCACCCTTCGATTCCTCTTTGTGAACTGGGGATACATTTGCACATCTCTAGTGCGTGGGAACCTCCCCTGAGTCCAAAGATGCTCTCATAATTATGGCTAAGGGTTTGCTTACTTTCTTTGCCGCCTCCTTTAATATATCTGGATAGATCCCATCCACCCCAGGTGCTTTTCTTATGTTTAACTTCAACAATTTCTCCTCCACTTTGCTCTCAGTTATTACAAAATCATTAAGTATCCTGCTACAATTTGATAACCTTCTGCCATTTTCAAACCTTAATAATTCCTCATGTGTGAATGTAGATGCAAAATACTCATTCAGTTTGTTTGCTACTGAGCAGGATCATCAACAGTCGAACCAACGATGTCAAGTGGACCAATCAGATTCATCCCCTTCCTTGTAGAGTTTATATAAATAAAGAAATCCTTGCTATTTTTCTTAGCATCCTTTGCCAAGGATTTCTTGTAATCTGCCTTCGCCTGCCTAACCTCCTTTGTGACCTGATAAGTCATTTTTTGTGTTGTGCTTTAATCAATATATTAGTTTGTCAATATGTACAATTTTCATTATAAAAATCACATTTTAGAGAATAAACAGCTTAGTTATATAGCAAAAATTTAAACTTCCGAAGAATGAATTACAAAAAAAAAAAAAAAAAAAACAATGTGTTATTGGGTTTACATTACCATATTTTCAAGACACGATGGTGCGTTTGGAACAGATTACTATTGTAAAGCGAGGGCCCACAGTACTAAAACATTTGAGGCCCCTCCGTAGCCAGGTGGGCAGGAGCAGCAGTGTGTAGCACATGCTTCTTGATTAGACCGGGGTTCGAGCCCGTGACCACCGTGACAAATACAGAGGATGCGGAAAGGTCAGGTAATGACCACCGCATATCCCTGGAGCAATATGGCCTTAGTTGCTAATGCTCCTAAAAACCAAATAACAACAACTAAAACATTTAAGTGTGGTAGACAGAAAATGCTGTCTATACAACAGTGAGCTAAAATGACAGGTAGGAGGTCGTGCAATTGGTTGATGGCAGCTTATAATCACATTGCAAGTTTTTACAACTGATTTTCATGCTGTTAAAACTTCAATTTCAACTTGAAGGTATGCAAAAAAAAAAAAAAAAAATTTATATTTTTTTCCTTAGTAAAATTAATATTGAAAATAAAAGCTCCTGAAGCATATTTGTTAACAACTGTAATGTGCATTGGGCTCTCTCTACCTCTATTTTCACTCTTGCCATAAACTGGTCACTGCTTCGTGCAGGCACACAAGTTTAATCAGTAAGGGTAGTTCACAGTATGCTACGAAGATTAGTGAACAATATCTGAAAGAGAGAAACTACACCCCTTTATCATGAATTATAAGTATTAGACAGCAAGCATACCCAAAAATAATGGACACACTCTCTCTCTCTCTCTCTCTCTCTCTCTCTCTCTCTCTCTCTCTCTCTCTCTCTCTCTCTCTCTCTCTCTCTCTCTCTCTCTCTCTCTCTCTCTCTCTCAAAGGTATGTACAATTATATATAATAAACATCAGACTGAACATCAGATATGATGTGTAGTCCATTTATAAAGAGTCTTAACATCTTTTTAAAAAGTTTTCCCTTTCAAACACACACCTGGAATAATTTTTGTTACAATACACAGTAATTAATAATAGAACAAGAGCAATTATATCTATACTGTCTGTAGAATGCTTCACTGTAAACCCTCTCCAAAAATTTTAATGAATAAGAAAATAAAAACTGTCTTCAACGAATTTTAAACACCTATAGACACATCAGTGTAACTGAAATCAAAGGTCACAGAGCTCCACCCCGACCCCAAAATACATTAAACCACAAATAGATATCCAAGAGCAAAAGAAGACATTTTCACAATTTATAAAACTAGTGAGAAAACAATTACAGAAATGATATAAAATAATTTAAAATTTACTTTCCTTAGGCTGACAGGGCTTAGACTTGTGTCTTGATCATAAGATAGTAAAATGAAGTGCAAGCCAGAATTTAAAGAAGGCAGATTAGTTGAAATCTTGTTGGTTACGCAACATTTAGCATCAGTCCTTGCTTCCCGAGCTTCTGCTTCTGAACTAGCCTTCTAGTCAATGAAGGCCACACCTCTCTATTTAACAAAGATAAAATACTTTAACATTCAACATGATTACACCAAGTTACTAATTGCAGACCCTTGAAAACAAACTGCACCGAAATTCAAACGATGTCCATCTCCCATCTTACCCAGATTCCTGGTCCTTTTTGTGCATGCACCAAGATTTCAACTAATTTCTCTTTGAATTCTGGCATGCACTGCACATTTTACAATCCTGTGATCAAGACACAAGTTGATTAGCCCTATCAAATTAAGGAAATTAAATTTTAAATTATTTTATATCATTTCCGTAATTGTTTTCTGTAAACTTAGACATTAAACTTGATATACCTTCATCAATATCATTGATAATGTAATTCTTCTTCATAATATCATTGATAAATATACAAAACAACAATAGGCCCAATACCGAACCTTGGGGGACTCACCACTAATAACATTAGTCCACGAAGAGCAGTGTGCATTGATTACCACTATCTTTTCCCACTCAACCAACATTTTATCCATTGTAGCAACTGGCTCTTAATGCCATAATGCTCTAATTTGTACAGTAGTCTTTCATGTGCAACAGCAAAAGCTTTTCTGAAATCCAAGTATATTATATATGAAAATTATTTTTTGCATCCAGTTCCTTTGTGACCATGTCATAGTATCCAATCAAATTGGTTGGTTGATATGTTGTTCAATGGCACAAGGGCTCCTAAGGCCATATTGTGCCCGATTCTATTCTGTAGTGCAATTACGAGTTAAAATCTGTTAAATAATCCTGTCTGCTTTAAGAAAACAAAGAACTTGGCTAGATTTGTATTGCCCCCATTCAGATGAGGTAATGTCCAAGGTTCTTGCAGATGTGAAAATTTTGTTTCGATAATTATTATAATGGTTGCAATTTATTAGAATATGCTTCACCATAAGTGTAGACTGACCAAATGTACAAATTGGCAGATCTTCTCCCTTGAGTAGATAAATATGGGTTAGATAGGTATGCCCAATATGCACCCTAGCCAGAATCACCTCCTCTTGCCTATTTGATCGCATGCTTGATAGCCACAATTTAGGTTCCTCTTTAAATTGAAGCAGCTTATCGCCGCCCTGAGCCTGCCAGATTTGCAACCATTGCTCTTCAAACACGTTTTTTATGACTGATTTGTAGTCTGTATATGGCACTCGGTAGTTAGGAGAGCTTGTAGTGATTGGATGTTTAGTGGCTTGATCTGCATATTAATTTCCTTTGATGCCTACACAACCTGGTATCCAACAGAGAGTGACTCAGTGGTTAACAGCTTGTAACATAATTATCTGTGATCTGATTTAAGTCAAGATGGGATGGACTGGCTTGGATGGATTTTTCAATGATGTTATTGCACTCAGAGAATCAGAGTAGATCATAGTTTGCTCATTCCAACTGGATAGATTAATCACATGATCCAGAGCTATTTAAATTGACCACGGTTCATCAGAATAGATGCTGCATTCCTTTTGAAGGGATACAGAACTATAAAAGATAGAAGAAACTGCTGCTGTACCCACTGTCTTACTTGTTTTTGAGCCATCGGTATATATTTCTTGAAAATACCAAGAATTTTTTGCTACATGGGCAGCATGGAGTTTCCTGATGGTGAGATCTTCTGCTTGCTTTTTCCCCCCGCTGTTGGAATGACAAATTACACACCGGTGTATAATCAAGACCACGGAGAGTCAGTGTGCTTGTTTCCTGAAAGATATTACCCATGTCTAGATTCCAGCATTGTGTTAACTGTAGCAACTTTATCCCAAATGGCTTGTTTTCATTAGATTTGTTCTGAGAAAAGGTGGTCCACTGGGGTTCAAATAAGTATGGTAAGACAGGATGAAAGGGAAGGCTCCACATTTTTGCTGCATAGTTGAGGAGCAACATTTTCCACCGAAGATGGAGTCGAGGTTCGTGTGCCTCGATATATAGACTCTGTACAGGGGATGTTTTCATTGCTCTTAGGGCACTGTTGGAGCTCCATAATCCAAGTGAGATCGGATTAATACTCGATTTAGCCGAAGCAGAGTGTATCAGTCAGAACACCACATTGATGAAGATAGTACTCTGAGGCTATTTAATTTTTTCAAGCAAATGGTTCTCAGGTATATGATGTGTTGTAAGAAGTTTAATTTATTGTCCAGGATTAGGCCAAGGGATCTGATACTATTAGAAAGACGTATAGTAAAATTTTTAAGTTGTAATTCAGGCTCAGGGTGGATCTTATGTTTTTTACAGAAATGAATACAGTTGGATTTTTATGCTGATAAGTGGTAGCCATTGTGAGACATCCACGACTCAATTTTGTTAATTGAGATCTGAAGCTCTCTCCCAATAGAATTCATAATTTTTCCTTGGCACGAAATCATGAGGTCATCTGCATAGTGATATAATTCTACTGTGCGTGGAATATCATGGATATTGTTTATAACGGATGATACTTTATTCTTATTAAAAAGAGCGTAGGACTCAAAACAGATCACTGAGGGACCCCTCCTCCTGTATACAAATTCTAGAAAGAGCATTTAGATGAGTTACATGAAAGGTTCTGCCCTGGAGAAAGCTCTGAATTATCATGGGAAGCCTGCCTCGTAGTCCAAAGGTGTGAAGATCCCACAGAATACCGAAATGCCATGTTGTATCAAAGGCTTTTTCTAAATCGAAACTTACCATAACAAGGTGGTCATTTCTGACAAAAGCATTTCTGATGTTTGATTGTGCTTTGGTTATCATATCTAATGCAGATCTATTTTGCAGAAAGCCATACTGATTTTTACGTAAGATGTTATGTGACTATACAAACCAGGTGAGGTGCTTGAGAATCATTTTCTCCAGTGTTTTCCCCAAACAACTTTTTTTTTTTTTTTTTTATGTAAACCCCAAACACGAGACGTATTAGAACCTATAGTACTTAGTACTGTGCTTGGGTTGGAGGTTGAGAAGATGAAAGAAGATATTTGTTGACATTGGACTTGAACTTCTGTAGACTGTAATTTTCGGGAAATACGTATGAAGGAAGGTTGTTCCAGAAAACAGCAGTTGAATGAATAAACAAGGAAGATGAAAATTTGGTTCTGTGGGTTTGAAGTTGGACAGTAAATGGATGTTGGCGGCACGTGTTCAGACTGTTTTGAAAGAGAGAGAGTGGGAATTATAGAAGCCAATTCAGAAGAACAGTGCCCATGGAAGTATCTGTAGAAGAGGCATGCAGCAGAAACAGTACGTCTATGAGAAAGCGAGTGGAGAGACTCTGTTAGAGATGAATCATTAATTAACCAACCTTCCCTCTTCTGAATGGAATCAAGAAGCCTGAGAGAGGTTTTGGGGGCACCACCCCAGACGTGGGAACAATATTCCATGGCAGGGCGGATTTGCTATTTATACAGAGGGAGCAGCTGTTTGGAAGATGTTTGTTATTTGTTAGTTATTTGGTTTTTAGGAGCATTAGCAACTAAGGCCATATTGCTCCGGGGATATGCGGTGGTCATTCCCTGACCTTTCCACATCCTCCGTATTTGGTGGGCACGGGCTCGAACTCCGGTCAAATCAAGAAGCGTGTGCTGTGCCCAGCTGCTCCTGCCCATCTGGCTACGGAGGCGCCCCCTGTTTGGAAGAAGAGTAATGCCGAGAGCAAAAGAGAAAACCAAGTTTTTTAGATGCAGAAGAAGCAATATTTGTAAGGTGCTTGTGCCAAGAGAGATTAGAAGTCGGTAATCCCCAAAAGAGATATATCATTTTGCCTAGAAATCGGAGTGTCACGTCACTAAAGATAAGCATAGGAGCAGAAGAATCCTTTTAGCCAGATAGTAGTAGTAGTAGTGGCATGTGATGCAAAAATAACCTATCAACTTCCACGACAGATGGAAGTTTGTTCCAGCAATTAACTGCCCGACGGCCAAAGGCAAATTTCCGCACTTCTATTCTACATCTGTCTTTTGTCAATTTGAATTTATGGCCCCTTAGGTTCGTAATCTAAACAATTGGAAGGATCCCATCAGAATTCAGCGTGCTCAACCCATTCAAAGCCTTATACACCTCAATCGGATCACCGGGCAGGTGCCTAGTCTCCGGCCACTGTAATTTGCAGAACTTAAGCCTCTCTTGTTAAAAGGATCCCTTCATTCCTCTCACCAATCTTGTTGCCCTTCTCTGTACACGATCAAGCAAATCTACATCCTTCCTAAAATGAGGCTTCCAGACCTGTACGCAGTACTCAAGACGTGGCCTGACCATTGCCTTATACAGAGGGATAATCACCTCCTTTTCCCTGCTAGCAAAATTCCTATATATCATTGAAAAAACCCCATGACCTGCCCTGGCAGCCTGTCTGCATTGCTCAGAAAACTTCATATCTGACTGCACAATTACTCCCAGGTCTTTTTTCATTTTCTACCACCTTAAGTGTAGTACCACACAGTTGGTACATTTCCCTGGGGTTACTTCAACCCATATGCAGTACTTTGCATTTCTCAAGGTTAAACTTCAGTTACCACTTCTTAGCCCATCTACCCAAATTATCTAGATCCTGTTGCAGCAGCACACTGCCATTACTGTCATTAACAACCCTGCCAACCTTTGTATCATCTGCAAATTTCGACACTAAGCCTGATATACCTTCATCAATATAATTGATAAATATAGAAAACAGTGGACCCAAAACCGAACCATGTGGGACTCCACTAATAACATTAGTCCATGAAGAGCAGCACCCATTAATTACCACCCTCTGTCTTCTCCCACTCAACTATCCTTTTATCCATTGTAGCAACTTACCCTTAATACTATTCTGCTCTAATTTGTAAATTAGTTTTCCATGCGCAACAGTGTCAAAAGCTTTCCTGAAATCCAAAAATATCATATATCAAAATTATTTTTTGCATCCAGTTTCTTTGTAACCACCTCATAATATCGTATCAAATTTGTCAGACAAGGCTTTCCCTTAACAAACCCATGCTGTGTCTGAATTATTGCTGCAGTCTTGTCTAGATGATCCTGCAATGCATCTTTAACCAGTGACTCCATTATTTTACCCGGAACAGAAGTTAAACTAACTGGTCTGTAATTACTCGTGTCACCCTTCGATCCCCCTTTGTGAATTGGGGATACATTTGCACATCTCGAATCCATGGTGAACCCCCGAGTCCAAAGATGCTCTCATAATTATGGCTAAGGGTTTGCTTAGTTGCTTTGCCGCCTCCTTTAATATAACTGGATAGATCCCATCCACCCCAAGTGCCTTTCTTATGTTTAACTTCAAAAATTTCTCCTCCACTTTGCTCTCAGTTATTACAAAATCATTAAGCACCCTGCTACAATATGATAACCTTCTGCCATTTTCAAACCTTAATAACTCCTCATGTGTGAATGTTTGTTTGCTATCTGAGCAGGATCATCAACAGCCGAACCATAATACGATCTTGCGTTTTTATGGTATTCCTCTATGATCTCATGTTTTTATAATATGGTGGGCTAATTAAACTGAATCAGGATTTTTCAATTCCAACCGTCTTTTACAAAGAGAAAGTGACACCCATATTTGTCTTAGGGTGAGTAAGAATTTCTGTTACGTTACTTCTGTCAGCTTTTTTAAGAAACAAACATTTCATTATTGGTTGAACATTTACCCAAGCGTATACCATTATTTTGAGAAAAATATATTACTGTATTTAATTTTTACATCCCATATCACGCCATGTCTCCATATTTGTTTACATCAGTCGGTAAAAGATCGCTTCTTAGTTTCACCGTAAACAGTATCGAAGGATAATAGAAGGGTTATTATTTTTTTTCAAAATATGTGGCCAAAACTAGGGTGTGTCTTGTATGCCCGTGCGTCTTATAATCGGAAAAATACGGTAGTTAAGGAAATTGGATAATAATTTCCTGGATTAGAGAGGTCTTTTCCTGGTTTAGGAAAAGACCTCCTATGAAAAGATGGCTAATACAAGTGAATGTCTCCAAGAGCGAGGATAAACACGTTCCTGAAAATTCTCTTAAAAAATATTAAAAGAGTTTGTAAAGCAGTATCATTCAAGTGTTTTAGCATAATATAAAATATACCATTAGGGCCAGTTGCACTACTGGGTGCTCTGTTAAGAACTTCCGTTAATTCGGATATTGAAAAAGGCTGATTATATGGAAGAGACGGACCAGCATTGAAATTTAATTTATAAATTTCTGCTACCCCTTTAATTTGTTGGAGTGGAGCGTCATATGAATTTGCTACTGAAATTTTTGCAAATGCTTCAGCAAAAGCATTTGCTATGTCCTTGGGAGAAGACAGTTCCTGTCCATTACAGATCAATATTGAAGAGGATGACAATGGATATTTGCCATTCAGATGTTGGATTTTCCTCCAGATTAATCTAGTATCAGTGCTTTTGGTGATAGTGGAAGTGAACTATATCCAGGAATCTTTTTTGGCTTTCCTTCTTATTTGTCGTGCTTTAGCATTAAGTTTTTCGTAATTTATAAGGTTAATAGTAGTGGGATGCTTGTGGAAAATATTCCAAGTTTTATTCTTTTCTTTTTTTTTTGCTCTATTACATAGGTAGATCTAACGTAAAATTATAGAAACAGTAATACGCTTCACTATTAGATAGCGTAGTATTGACATTTAATTAATTTAATTTATTGATTTTATTAATTTAAAGTATCATGCCCCAAACTAGAGCAGCAAAGCAACGGGCACAAAGTGGCAGGAGTGCTGTGACTCGGGGGTGAACTGAGGGGGGGCAATTCTCCAACGCATCACAGCCTAAACAAATGTGCAACTTGTGAAATGTTTGCCGAACTATCTGGAACGGAACATGACATTGCCATGGGGGATGTCTTTGTGTGTGCGCAATGTAAAAAGTGTAAGGAAATCAGGCGACAACTCAGCGTTGTTATGGGCCTATATGAGAGTTTGAAGGACAGGGTGATGCCCTCGAAAGATCTAAATTGAGGGGCCCATCAGGCTCTCAGCTGCCCACATCAATGCAAGGGCTTGCACTTGGTCATCGCGCAACACAGCGGCAATCCCCAAGGCAGAATGCGCTGGTCCCTCATGAACTAGTAGTTGTTGGTGACTCTATTGTCAGGGAAACGGGGAACATGCTTTGCAAAAAGGATAGGTAGAACAGGACCAGGGTATGTCTGCCAGGGGCAAAGGTTGATGACGTTGTAGAGCAGATATCATCTTTTAAGGGCACAAAAGGTGATATAGTTGTACACATTGGCACTAATGATATCAAGAGTAGGAGACCGGCAGAATTACTTAACAAGTACAGGTCACTGATGAAAAAAAGCCGTGAATTAGGGTTGAATTTGAAAGTGTCTGCAATTCTGTCCAGACACGATAGGAGGGAGTATACGTTGAGAGCCTTGCCTATCAATTCGGCCCTGAAGAGATTGTGCAAGGCTCAAGTGATAGAATTTTTTTCAGCCTGGACTGTACTTGTTAACAGGAGAGACTGCTTCTACAGGGATGGGATACACTTAAATAGAAAGGGTGCAAGAATATTTGCTGATGCTATCGAGGCAGTGTTAAATGGGTCGGCAAACTGATAACTTGGGGGGAAACAAGGACTAATAGTTTAACAGTAGCCGTAGGCAGAGGCGAAGGTGATTCTTGCACAACTTCTATTAGAATAAGTAGCGACCTGGAGCGTGGGGTGTTGGGGTTTCAGGGACGGGTGGCAGTCATCGTATAACGGGTGGATATATGGGATGTGTTAGGGTAACAAAGAATAGGAGTAGGAGCATGTATGCTTGCATGTATACCAATGCTAGAAGTATAGTAAATAAATTTGATGAATTTGAAGTGTTGGTCAAGACATCAAAGGCGGATATTGTTAGAATATCAGAGACATGGTGTCACACTGATATAAGGAATGCCAAACTGGAATTTGGGGAGTACAATGTGTACAGAAAGGATAGGAAGGGAGGAGGTGTTATGCTGTTAATTAAGAAAAACATAAAATCAAAACTAGTGCATCCAGTTGATATAGATGAACAGTGCACTGTTGAGTCAGTTTGGTGTGACATAAGCACTGCGAAAGCAAAAATAAGAGTAGGAGTGTGTTATAGGCCTAATGACTTGAATGAGTACAACGGACAATTGTACAGAGAAATAGAGTGGGCTAGTATATCGGAATGTCTTATAATGGGGGATTTCAACTTCCCAGATACTGACTGGAACTTGTGGGTTGGGCACTCACACACTAGTCAGACATTTGTGGATTTATTGGATGATTGTTTTCTGCAGCAGCCTGTTCGAGAGGCAACCAGAGAAAGTAATACTCTTGATCTGGTTATCAGCAGTGATCATTCATGTATTAGGAATTTGCAGATAAAAGAACCACTAGGTGGCAGTGATCACAGTGTACTGACTTGGGATTTACTTAAAGATTGAATTACCATCAGGGGTAGAGGAAAGGGTTTTTGCTTCCGTAAAGGCGAGTACAGTGGTCTCGGACAGTTTTTAAATTCTGTACAGTGGGATCAACTGACGATGTTACCAACAGCAAATTCTAAGTGGGAAGCATTCAAGGAATTAATCGTGGATGCTACTAAAAGTTTCATACCTATTAAGAAATATTGTAAAAGGTTTAGGCCTAAATGGTTGTCAAATAAATTATTAAAACTCGTAACAGAGAAGAAAAATGCATGGGATGCATACAAATTAACACGTGGCACAGAAGCCTATGATAGCTACAAGTTGATCTGTAACCAAGTTACAAAGGAGGTTAGGCAGGCGAAGGCAGATTACGAGAAATCCTTGGCAAAAGATGCTAAGAAAAACAGTAAGGATTTCTTTACTTCTATAAACTCTAAAAGGAAGGGGATGAATCTGATTGGTCCACTTGACATCTATGGTTCGACTGTTGATGATCCTGCTCAGATAGCAAACAAACTGAATGAGTATTTTGCATCTACATTCACACGTGAGGAATTATTAAGGTTTGAAAATGACAGAAGCTTATCAAATTGTAGCAGGATACTTAATGATTTTGTAATAACTGAGAGCAAAGTGGAAGAGAAATTGTTGAAGTTAAACATAAGAAAGGCACCTGGGGTGAATGGGATCTATCCAGTTATATTAAAGGAGGCGGCAAAGCAACTAAGCAAACCCTTAGCCATAATTATGAGAGCATCCTTGGACTCAGGGGAGGTTCCCACGGACTGGAGATGTGCAAATGTATCCCCAATTCACAAAGAGGGATCAAAGGGTGACACGGGTAATTACAGACCAGTTAGTTTAACTTCTGTTCGGGGTAAAATAATGGAATTGCTGGTTAAAGATGCATTGCAGGATCACCTAGTCAAGACTGCAGCAATGATTCAGACACAGCATGGGTTTGTTAAGGGAAAGTTTGATAGGATATTATGATGTGGTTACAAAGGAACTGGATGCAAAAAATAATTTTGATATCATATATTTGGATTTCAGGAAAGCTTTTGACACTGTTGCGCATGGAACACTATTGTACAAATTGGAGCAGAATGGTATTAAGGGTAAGTTGCTACAATGGATAAAAGGATGGTTAAGTGCAAGAAGACAGAGGGTTGCAATCAATGGGTGCTGTTCTTCTTGGACTAATGTTATTAGTCGAGTCCCACAGGGTTCGGTGTTGGGTCCACTGTTGTTTTGTATATTTATCAATGATATTGATGAAGGTATATCCGGCTTAATATCGAAGTAGATCAGAGAGTCTTATAATGGGGGATTTTAATTTCACAGATATTGACTGGAATTTGGGGGCTGGCCACTCACACACTAGCAAGGCTTTTGTGGATTTATTGGATGATTGTTTTCTACATCAGCATGTTCAGGAGGCAACTAGAGGGAGTAATACTCTTGATTTGATTATCAGTAGTGATTCTTCATGCATTAAGAATCTGCAGGTAAATGAACCACTAGGTGGCAGTGATCACAGTGTGCTGAAGTGGGATTTACTCAAAGAGGTAACTACCATTAGGGGTAAAGGGAAGGGTTATTGCTTTCGTAAAGGCGACTATGATGGACTGAGACAGTATTTAAATTCGATACAGAGGCGACCAACTGATGATGTTACCAACAGCAAATTCAAAATGGGAAGCATTCAAAGAACTTATCTTGGAAGCTACTAGGCTTTACATACCAACTAAGAAATACAGTGGTACCTTGGATTACGAGTAACTTGGTATGCGAGTGTTTTGCAAGACGAGCAAAAATTTTTAATAAATTTTAACTTGATAAACGAGCGAGGTCTTGCAATACGAGTACAGTCAGTCCTCGTATAACACATGTTTACACTACACGAATTCGATCATACACGATTTATAAATAGGGGAACGATATCTTATATAACACAAACCGAATTCGCTTATGCACGATGCGCCTTTGTGTTTACAAGAAATGGCAGTCGAACGCAGAATAACCCCAACCGAACGCAACCCGATAGGAATGAAGAAAAGATTTTGAAAATGTATTTATGGTTTTTTATATCAGTGAAGGGGAAACACATTTCACCATAATAACGTAAAAACCAACACAATTCCAGCTATCGGTATAATCGCAAATGCAATTAGATCGAGTTTACTACCAGTTTATAACAGATTCCACTCGCAAGAAACTAGAAATTGTTTTTATTGTTTTATGGAGTAACCCCTAGAAATGTGCTTTAGTAAAATGTGAGGTGTTAATAGAGTTGTCTCTGCCTTTACGGTGTTGTTTATTCAGTTGCTACACGCGCAGCTTTGTTTATGTGTATCAAGCGTGCCTCCTCGTTTTGTAATTGTGCTTTGTTCCCTAAAAATGAGTAAAATAATTAAAAGGTGTGAAAAGGAAGCATCCTGGCGAAGACACTGCAGATTCAGAGAAAAAAAAAAGCAATATCGATAAACAGAGGCGGACTGGGTCAAAAATTCTTACCCGGAAAAATTTATAGTGGCCTCATACTACGGTTTATGGCCAAAATCACACCGGCCTCCGGGCTACACGCGTGCAGCTTTGTTTATGTGTATCAAGCGTGCCTCCTCGTTTTGTAATAGTGCGAGCGATGAATCTGATTTCCGTGAAATCCTGAAAAGGAGGCAAAAGCAAGTGTCATTGGAAAGATTCTTTGTTAAAGTCGCACAAAAAGAAAAAATCAACAGATAGCAGTGATTCCGTTAGAGACAGTGAAAGTCGTCCTACCCAATAATTAATAAATTCGATTGCTTTATGTATATTAAATTTAAATATTAAAAATATAAAAAGGTATGTATTTTGTATTAATCATTTTTACAGTATATGAATATTTTTGAGTTTTGGAACAAATCATCTGGGTTTCCATTATTTCTTATGGGGAAATTCGCTTTGATATACGAGTGCTTTGGATTACGAGCACGTTTCCGGAACGAATTATGCTCGCAAACCAAGGTACCACTGTATTGTTCAAGGTTTAGGCCTAAGTGGATGTCAGATGAACTAATGAGACATATGGCAGAGAAGAAAGATGCATGGGATACATATAAATTAACATGTGACACAGAAGCCTGTGATAGATACAAGTTGATCTGTAACCAAGTTACAAAGGAGGTTAGGCAGGCGAAGGCAGATTACAAGAAATATTTGGCAAGGGATGCAAAGAGAAACAGCAAAGAATTCTTTACTTATGTAAACTCTAGAAGGAAGGGGATGAATCAGATTGGTCCACTTGATATCGATGAGTCAACTGTTGATGATCCTGCTCAGGTAGCTAACAAACTAAATGAATATTTTGCATCAACATTCACACATGAGGAGTTATTCAGCGAGGGGAATGCCAGAGGTGTATTCAACTCTGGTAGTAAGCTAGAGAATCTTGTAATAACTGAGAGTAAAGTGGAGGAGACATTGATGAAGATAAATACAAGAAAGGCACCTGGGGTGGATGGGATCTATCCAGTTATATTAAAGGAGGCAGCAAAGGAAGTAAGCAAACCCTTAGCCATAATTATGAGAGCTTCCTTGGACTCAGGGGAAGTACCCATGTACTGGAGATGTGCAAATGTGACCCCAATTGACAAAGGAGGATCAAAGGGCGACATAAGTAATTATAGATCTGTTAGTTTAACTTCTGTTCCCGGAAAATTAATGGAGGCACTGGTTAAAGAAGCACTTCAAGATTATCTAGACAAGACTTCAGTTATAGCTCAGACACAGCATGGTTTTGTTAAGGGGAAGTCTTGCCTGACCAATTTGATTGGATACTATGATGCAGTCACAAAAGAACTGGATGCAGGGAATAACTTTGATATTATATACTTGGATCTTAGAAAGGCTTTTGATACTGTTGCTCATGGAAGACTGCAGCACAAATTGGAGCAGTGTGGTATTGGAGGCAAATTGCTGCTATGGATAAAGGGGTGGTTGAGGGGGAGAAGACAGTGTGGTAATCAATGGACACTGCTCATCGTGGACTAATGTTATTAATGGAGTCCCTCAGGGTTCAGTATTGGGTCCATTATTGTTTTCTGTATTATAAATGATATTGATGATGGTATATCAAGCTTAATGTCCAAGTTTGCAGACGATACGAAGGTTGGCAGGGTTGTCAAGGACACTACTGACACTATGCTGCTGCAACAGGATCTGGAAAGGTTGAGCAGATGGGCTGAGAGGTGGCAAATGAAGTTTAACATTGACAAATGTAAAGTACTACATATGGGAAACAGCAACCCCAGAGCAACGTATCAACTCTGTGGTACTACATAGACAGTGGTAGAGAATGAAAGGGACCTGGGGGTGGTTGTGCAGACAGATATGAAGTTTTCTGAGCAGTGCAGACAGGCTGCAAGAGTAGCTCATGGTGTATTGTCGATGATATATAGGAATTTTTCTAGCAGGGATAAGGAGGTGATTATTCCCTTGTATAAAGCAATGGTCAGGCCACACCTAGAGTACTGTATACAGGTCTGGAGGCCTCATTTCAAGAAGGATGTAGAGATGCTGGAACGAATACAAAGAAGGGCAACAAGATTAGTGAATGGAACAAAGGGGTGCTCTTACGAAGAAAGGCTTAAGTTTTGCAAATTACAGAGTCTGGAGACTAGGCACCAGCGAGGTGATCTGATAGAGGTGTATAAAGCCTTGAATAGTTTGAGCATGCTCAATGCGGATGGGATTCATCCTCTTGCTCAGAATAATCACCTGAAAAGGCATAAATTCAAATTGAGGAAGGACAGATGTAGGATAGACGTGAGGAAATTTGCCTTTAGCCAGCGGGTGGTTGGTTGATGGAACAGACTTCCATCCTTTGTCGTGGAAGTTGATGGTCTGAATAAGTTTAAGGCTCAGCTGGACAGGTATTTCGAATGAACAGAGGGGTGAAGTGGAAGTGGTTATTTTTTATTTATTTATTTTTTTTTTTTGGCTGATTCTGCATAAGCTTGCTTTCTTGCATCAAATGCCTCTACTAATGCTAATGTATACTTGAGTACAGAGCGGGGGGAGCAGATAGATAGATCTATGGCAGAAATATTTCCAGTGGGAAAATGCACATATGTGCACCAGTGTTCAGCAGAGTTAGATTGTGTGTGTGTGTGTGTCTTGTAATGTTTCTAATAGCTGCCCTCTTTTATCCATATGGAGACTTTCCCATAATGCGTGGTATCCATTAAAGTCACCCTTAAAACAAATAGGAGGGGGTATCTGGGCAAGGAGCTCATCAAAGTCTGAGTACACATGTTTGGTGGAAGATAAATAGAAACAAGAGATAAAGTTATTCCAATTTCTATTCTTACAGCAACAACTTCTAAATTAGTTTTTAAGGGGATTTGTCTAGACAGATTAATAACAGATACCAAAACTGCTACTCCATGAGCTGCAGTTGCTGTATTCCTGTTATGCCTGTATGAAATATATTTCTTTATCGAGGTGGTCACTTGTGGAGTTAAGTGTTTTCTGTAAACAAATGCCTGCTATATTGAAATCTTGGATTAGGTCATAAAGTTAATCTGTATTTGTACGTGGTCCTCAACAATTCCGTTGTAAAATACACTTAATTATTTAGTTTTAGTGGTAGGATGATCCAGTTGCTTTTTAGAGGCAGTAGGCTTACTGCGATTTATTTTAATTTTATCTTTTTTAGGAATGGTAGGCCATCCATAAATTTCTTATATAGGTTCTTGTTGAGTTTTATCACCTATATCCATTTCTGCAGTATAAATTTGGCTTTTAGTAGAAGACCCTGGCCATCCTGGTCTCACTTTAGGACTTGATGCCACTAGTAGTGGGGATGAAAATTGGAGTATTACAAGTCTGGTCTCTGTTGTTTTGCTTCAAAGATGGCTGAGGAACTGAAAGATGAGCTCTAGCCCATTCAGCAAGTGATATGTCAGGTGGAACTGAGTCATTGGTTTGTGTAGCAACCAAACAATATTTCTTTGTAACATTTGCATATGTACGTGTAGGAGTATCTTTCAGTATTTATCATCTCACTTCCTGATAAGTCACTTTATTTTCAACTTTAAATTTCTGTATCCCCCCCCCCAAGTTTCCATAACTTGCAATTTTTAGAATATGCAAGATGATCTTCCTTGCAATTAGGGCAAACTGGAGATGTTGCAGTCCAGGCTGTTTGAGTGTGATCCTGGGATCCACATTTTGGGCATATTGTGTTTCCTCGACATGTTGTCTGAGAGTGACCAAACTTCTGACACTTATAACACTGTATTGGATTTGGTATATAGGGGCAGATATGGCAATTTAGATAACCATCTTTTACAGTATTTGGTAAGTTTGGAGTATTGAGCATGAGTATTACCCTACAGGTTGGAATGAAAATGCCATCCCTACGAGTCAGAATTCTCTTAGCCTGTATGATCTTTTAGATTTTGCACAAGCTTCTTTTCTGTTACATTCAATAGATCTCACTCAGATATAACACCTTTGGAACTATTTAGGGTTGTATGGGGAGATATTTTAACAAGAATTCCATCAATTGTTGTCACCTTTAACAATAATTCTGAATGTTTTGACTGTGAAGTTTCCACAAATAAATCCCCTAACTTAACATTTTGACCATTTTAGGTGATCCAGCAGCATTTTCTAAATATCTCTGTATTATAAATGGAGACAGTTTACTCATTGGTTGACTAGTTAATGAAGGAATAATCGGGAAAGGTTGGATATATTCAAGTTTGTGATTGTCTTTTTTTTAAGCACTTAAGTTACACACTACCTTCATCAGAATTATACCAATCTAAGATATTTGAGCTTAAAGGCTGGATAATTTTCATTATCCTTGCCGGCTCCTTTTTTCCCTGGGGGGGGATTGGCTTTTCCACACAGGTTACCGGCCCCGCCACAGGGAGGCCAGAGCAGTGCCACTTGTGGCGAAGCGCAGGAGTTAGTATGGTTAGTACAGAAAAAGATACTTTCCTTTTTCTGGACCGCTTTTTATACTTTTAAAAAGTAGAGCTAATTAACAGAAAGACTTTTAAACCGAAATAAACAAGGAAAAACTCAGCCACTATAGAAAAATCGCTCTATGAATTGCAGTACAAATAGTACAGAAGATTGCTTGGCCTCAAGATGCTTGGCACCCGGGGCCCAATCAAATTGGTCAGACAAGACTTTCCCCTTTACAAATTCATGCTGTGTCTGAATTATTACTGCAGTCTTTTCAAGATGATCAGGCAATGCGTCTTTTACCAGTAATTCCATTATTTTCCCTGGAACAGAAGTCAAACTAACAGGTCTGTAATTATTTATGTCACCCCCCCCCCCCTTTTGAATTGGAGATACATTTACACATCTGCAGTCCATAGGGACTTCCCCTGAGTACAAGGATGCTCTCATAATTAGGGCTAAGGGTTGGCTTATATCCATTGCCACCTCCTTTAATATAACTGGATAGATCACATTCGCCTCAGGTGCCTTTCTTAGGTTTAGCTTCAACAATTGTTCCCCCATTTTGCTCTCAGTTATTACAAAATCATTTAACTCCCTGATAAGAGTTTCATAAAAATCTAGCCGCCTCCTTCTCAAATAACTCCTCTTGTGTGAATGTAGAGGCAAAATACTCATTTAGTTTGGCAGCTATCTGAAAATGATCATTTCCAGTCAAACCACTGATATCAAGTGGACCAATCTGATTCATCCCCTTCCTTTTAGAGTTTACATAAGTAAACAAGTCTTTGCTGTTTTGCCATAGATTTCTCTTAATCAGCCTTCACATGCCTAACCTCCTTTGTGACTTGATTACAGACTAGCTTATATCTACCACAGACTTCTGTGTCACCTGATAATTTATATGCATCCCGTGCAGTTTTCTTCTCTGCCACGAGTCTCATTAGTTCATCTGACATCCATTTGGGCCTAAAACCTAGAACAGTATTTCTTATTTGGAACAAAAAGGCTCGTAGCTTCCAAATTCTAAATAGGAAGCATTCCTTGAATGCTTCCTATTTAGAATTTGCTGTTGATCCCACTGAATTGAATTTTAAAAAATCACAGAGAACACCCTAGTCACCTTTACGAAAGAAAAAAACCCTTCCCTTTACCCCTGATGGTAGTTACATCTTTAAGTAAATCCCACATCAGTAGACTCTGAACACTGTCACTAAGTGGCTCCTTTATCTGTAAATTCCTAATGCATGAATAATCTCTGCTGATAATCAGATCTCCCTCTGGTTGCCTCTCTAACATGCTGCTGCTGTAGAAAACAATCATCCAATAAATCCACAAAAGCCTTGCTGGTGTGGAATTAACCAATCCACAAGTTCCAGTCAATTTCTGGGAAATTAAAATCTCCCATTATAAGACACTCTGATTTACTGGCCCACTCAATTTCTCTGTACAATTGTTCATTGTACTCATCAGAGTCATTAGGCCTATAACAAACTCCTACCTTCATTTTTGCTTTCCCAGTGCTTATGTCACACCACACTGGCTCAACATTGCTCTATCCATCTTTATCAACTGGATGCACTTCCTTAGATTTTGTATATTTCTTAACAGCATAACCAATCCTCCCTTCCTATCCTGTCTATGTATTGTATTCCCCAAATTGAAATTTGGAGAGTACTAAGAATATTTTTCCATAGTAGTAAAAAACTACAGTAGTGTAAATGGCACAGATTTAATCGTACCTCATATTGTGACTACCTTAACAACGAGGTACCATGCATTGCACTACCTCGAATAAGTAAGACTTCACCAATGGAGAAGACTATTGTTACTTCTTCTCGGGGGATACCACCATGCAGACGGCACTGTTTCAAGTTTTGTTGGCCTATCGTCAGTGGGCAGGTAGGTACACCGATGTTGCAATCATGCCAACCCAGTTGTGAAGAATAACTCCACAATATGATTTGATAGTTGGTGTGCATAAGTAATAATACTAAAAAGAATAAACGCACAGGATTTAATAGACTATGGATTGGTAATTCACTATAAGATTATCAGTGATATATCACCGTATTTTTCCGTAGTAGTAGAAAACTACAGAACTAGTGTAAATGGCACAGATTTAATTGTACCTCATATACCAAATGTACCAAACTATAGGGGTGAGGAGGGTTTCCCACTTGTAATTGGTGAAATGAAGCTGAACAGACTCTGTGATATGCAGCCTTGTAGAACAAGCATACCAGTTTCAACATCTGTGGCCACTTTCACTTCTGACACATTTTTGGGTGTAATTTTTGATGATTATAGGCTATGATAACCATTTATTTTATCTTTGATTGTTGCTAGCAAGATTTAGAGGGGTATGACAAAGATGAATGCTTCCATGGAGCTGACTGTAACTTCAGTTCAGGTTCAAAGTTGTGCCCCTATCTCATCAATATATTTTAAATCTCAACCTTCCTGCAGGAAATTGCAAGTAACTGCATTTCAGTTTCTTTACGCTCTTGCTCATTCTGACAGAAATTGTGACACCCATTGGCAGCCACCTTTCATTTTTGTAATTAATACCTCCATTAAAATTCAATGAACAGAAGGTTTTGGTATTCAGATTTGTCAGCGACTTTTTCACAAGTCATGCATCTAATCTTCCTGCAAAATGGTGGTAATAATGACTGCTGATATGTTCTTTGTCTACCAGAGTGGTGCTTGTCTTCAACACTGCTTAAACACAAGCTTAATAAAACATTAGAACCTGCTTTGATCTACTGTTGGCACACCACATACTATCCCGTAACAATTTATAAATATTTGTCAGCATTTCACCATATCAAGTTTACTGGCTTCCATATTTAACATCCAATGCACATATGCTGTTTCAAGCACTAATGTTGAGGTTAAACTTCAAATTATCCTGATAAATGTCAGTTATGCAGTCTTATAGAGTGAGGAACATGTGCACCACATGCATTACTTTTAGGAAGACCTTCATATAAAATAAAACGGAAGATTTATACCATTCCCAATCCAATAAGGTAACCAATTCTACTCTGAATTTAACTAGACTCATTGTCTCTGCCACATTGGGAGGCAAATTATTCCAGTGATCAATAACCTGCTGCCACAGGTAAACTTCATCAGATTCATTCCTTTCATTATTATTCCCTGAGATTTTATAATTGAGGTGTATAAGGCCTTGAATGGTTTGAGCAAGCTCAGCTGATGGGATTCTTACTCTTGCTCAGATTACCCAAGGGGACATAAATTCAAATTGAGGAAAAGACAATTGTAGAACAGATGTGCTTAAATTTGCATTTAGCCAGCAGGTGGCTGATAGCTGGAACAAACTTCCATCTGTTGTAATGGAGGTCAATAACTTAAATAAGTTTAAGGCAGAACTAGACAAGCATTTGGAGTGAATGGATGGGTTAAACAGGTTTTTTTTTTTTTTTTTTTGGCTTATGCTATATAAGCTTGCATTCTTGCATCATCATCATCAGCCATTTTCAATCCACTGCAGGATGAAGACCTCTCCAGCAACTTTCCAGTTCCATCTGTTTTGTGCAGTGGCCATCCATTTACTACCCACAAACTCACGAATTTCATTTGCCATCTCCGTCGTTGTCTTCCAGATTTTCTTCTCGCTCCTCTTGGGTACCATTCTGTTATTCTCTTAGTTAATCTGTCATCATGTCTTAGAGCTGTGTGTCCTGCCCAAGACCATTTTAGTTCTTTATTTTGATAAGAATGTCCTTTACTTGAGTTTGCTGCCTAATCCATGTGTTTCTCTTCTTATCTAAGTCTGATTCCCAATATAATTTGTTCCATTCTTCGCTGTGTAGTTCTCAGCTTCTCTTCCATTCTTTTGGTCAGTGCCCAAGTTTCACTTCAATAAGTCATGGTGGGGAGTATACATTGGTTCATTATTTTATGTTTCAGACAAATTGGGATATTGCTCCTCAGTATGTGACTATATTTCCTGAATGCTATCCATTCAAAATTTATTCTTCTCTTGACTTCCATCCATTTATCATTATTACAGCTAATAACTTGTCCCAGATAAGTATATGACTCCACCTTTTCAATTACTGCTCCTTCAATCATTATTTCCCTTTCCGTGGCATACTTGTTCATCATTACTTTTGTTTTAGCCATATTTATCTTTAGTCCAAAATCCTTACTAACTCTGCATAACTGATTAAGATTTTCCTCTAATTCTTTGGGATCGTGGCTTATGACCACAATGTCATCTGCAAATTGTAAATGGTTTAGGTACTCTCCATTCACATCGACTCCTTTCTGTGACCAGTCTAATCTTCTGAAAGCTTCCTCAAGGGCAGCAGTAAACAGCTTCGGAGATATTGTGTCTCCCTGTCGAACTCCTTTCTCAATTTTAAATTTCCTACTGTCTTTGTCTAGTCTAATAAAGGAGGTAGCGTTCTCATATATTTTCTTTAAATATCATAATATATGGGTTATCTATGCATTGTCTTTCCAGTGCCCAAAATATTGCCTTATGCTGTATGGAGTAAAATTTCTTTTCATAATCCACAAATGCCAGGCATAACGGTGTTTTATATTCATTTGCTTTCTCCATTAGCTGTGATATTACACGAAGGTGATCCATAGTTGAGAATCCTGTCCTAAAGCCAGCTTGCTCTTTCAGTTGGTTTTCATCAAGTATTCCTTCTAATCTGTTAGTAATGACTCTTGTGAACAACTTGTAGATGTGGGATAACAAGCTAATTGGTCTATAATTTCCAATTTCTGATTTATCTCCTTTCTTATGCAGCAAAACTATGATAGCATTATTCCACTGCTTAGGCGTCACACCTTTTCGAATGCACTTTGTGAAGAGCCTTGCCAGTTTTTGTGTTATGTCTCTTCCTCCCAATTTTAACAACTCTACAGTAACTTCATCTTCCCCCGGGGCTTTCTGATTCTTCAACGCATGTTCTACCTTATTAGGAAGGATATCAGGTATGTGATATGTGTTACTAATTTGTGATCCATCTTTCCCACTGCTGGCATGATTCCCTCGCTCTTTGTATAATTCTCTTATAGTAGTCTTCTGCTATTTTAATTATGCCTTCCCTGTTATTTATAAGTATGCCATCACTATTCTTCAGTTTCAGTATCATTTGTCTTTCTGTATTACTGCTCATGGCTGCTGAATTAATTCTTTTGTTTTCCCTTAATGTTTGTTCTACTTTTCTTGGGTTAAATCTTCTTATGTCCTCTCTGAGTCTCTTTCTAATGGGTTTGCATAACTCAGTATACTCAATTTTCTCCTTGTCAGTTTTTATCTTGCTCTTCATTTGTCTTGCATCATATGCCAATGCTAATGCTAATTTGTGATTTCCAGGTTCTTGTCTCATTATGAGGGAAAAAAAGACCTTCATTCAATTTACTCAACCATTTAGGTGTTTAGATTTCTAGTTGTCAACATCTGCAGTACACAACTTCTAAGACATTCTTCATAAGTGCATCGATTTGCTCTCATTACTAATCTGATGACTCTTCTTTGAACCCTCTACACAAGTTCTATGTCTATTTTCAGGTGTCTCCAGACTTGAATACAATAATCCAATTTCAGTCTAACCATAATCTTGTATAGAGGAAAAATGACATCAATTTCCATAAATAGCAAAGGTCCTATGAATCACAGGACACCATATGCCTTCCTAGCTGCCTGAAAATTTCATGTCAGTTTGGATCATTAACAAATAGGTCTTTTTTAACCTTGAATCATTTTTAGGTCCTCTTGCATTAGCTTATAATTTTGCTCCAGTACTTTTGTTTCCCAAATGTATAATATGTATTATATAGATGTTGAATATGTTTCTAAACATAACAGTACACAGTGGGCCTTAATGCCAAAATAACTTATAAAGACTAAGATGGCCTGTGTAGGATTTAAACATATAATTAGTGATAATATATAAATATATAATACAGTAATGATTATATAGCTAATTATTGATATGTAGATACATTGAAAGGGACTTTTTCTAGGGCCTTTCAATATATCCTACCTTCCCTTTCAATATATCCTACCAAAACAGGCAGATTGGAAGGAGTTAACCCTAGAAAAAGTAAAGAAATTCTTGCTGTTTTTCTTGGCATCTTTTGCCAGATTCCTCCTTTGTGACTTGATTACAAACTAGCTTATATCTGCAATAGGCTTCTGTGTCACCTGATAATTTATATGCATCCCATGCATTTTTCTTCTCTGTCACGAGTCTCATTACTTCATTTGATAACCATTTAGGCCTAAACCTTGAACAATATTTCTTAATAGGTATGAAACTTATAGGAGCTTCCGCGATTAATTCCTTGAATGCTTCCCACTTAGAATTTGCTGTTGGTAACATCATCAGTTGATCCCACTGTACAGAATTTAAAAACTGTCTGAGACTACTGTACTCACCTTTACGGAAGCAAAAACCCTTTCCTTTACCCCTGATGGTAATTATATCTTTAAGTAAATCGCACATCAGTACACTGTGATCACTGCCACCTAGTGGTTCCTTTATCTGCAAATTCTTAATACACGAATGATCACTGCTGATAACCAGATCAAGAGTATTACTCTTTATGGTTGCCTCTCGAACATGCTGCAGCAGAAAACAATCATTCAATAAATCTACAAAAGTCTTACTAGTATGCGAGTGACCAACCCAAGTTCCAGTCAATATCTGGGAAGTTAAAATCCTAACTTATAAGACATTCTGATTTACTAGCCCACTATTTCTCTGTACAATTGTTCATTGTACTCATTAGGCCTATAACACACTCCTACTCTTATTTTTGCTTTCGCAGTGCTTAAGTCACACCAAACTGAGTCAACAGTGCACTGTTCATCTATATCAATTTGATGCACTTCTTTTGATTTTATGTTTTTCTTAATTAACAGCATAACACCTCCTCCCTTCCTATCCTGTCTATCCTTTCTGTACACATTGTACTCCCCAAATTCCAGTTCTGCATTCCTTATATCTGTGTGACACGACGTCTCTGATATCCCAACAATAGCCACCTTTGATGTCTTGACCAACACTTCAAATTTATTTACTATACTTCTAGCATTGGTACACATGCAAGTATACATGCACTTATTCTTATTCTTAGTTACCCTAACACATCCCATATACCCACCTGTTTCACGATGACTGGCATCAGTCCCTGAAACCCCCAGCATCCCTCGCTCCAGGCCACTGCTTATTCTAACAGAAGTAGTGCAAGAATCACATTCATTTCTGCCTGCAGTTACTTTTAACCTTTTAGTCTGCGAATCCCCCCCCAAGCTAGCAGTTTTCTGACCCACCTAACACTGCCTGATAGCATCAGCAAATATTTTTGCACCCTTTCTATTTAAGTGTATCCCATCCCTGTAGAAGCAGTCTCTCCTTTTAACAAGCACAGAACACGCTGAAAAAAAATTCTATCCCTTGAGCCTTGCACATTCCCTCCAGGGCCGAATTGATTTACAAGGCTCTCATCGTGTACTCCTTCCTATCGTGTCTGGGCAGAATTGTAGACACTTTCAAATTTAACCCTAACTCACAATTTTTTTGCAACATTGACCTGTACTTGTTAAGTAAATCTGCAGATCTCCTACTCTTAATGTCATTGGTGCCAACATGTACAACTATATCACCTTTTGTGCCCGTAAAAGATGATATCTGCTTTACACCGTCATCAACTTTTGCCCCTGGCAGACATATCCTGGTCCTATTCCATCTATCCTTTCTACACAATATATTCCCCATCTCCCTGACAATAGAGTCACCAACAATAACTCCTGTGGGACCAGCGCATTCTACCTTGGATATTGCCGCTGTGTTGCCCGATGGCCTTCAGGTGTAGGGTAGATGCCCAGGAATGAGCTCTGGCATTGAGTTGTGCAGCTTAGAGCTTGATGTGCCCCTCATATTAATTTCTTCAAGGGCATCTACCCTATACCTCAAGCTCTCATAGATGCCCATTAGTATGCTGAGTTGACGCCTAATCTCTAGACACTCTCTGCACCTGGCACACACACAAAGACATCCTCCTTGGCTAGATCGTGTTCTGTTCCAGAGAGTTTGGCAAACATTTCACAAGTTGCACATTTTTTTAGGCTGTGATGCATTGGATAATCGCCCCCCCCCTCAGTTCTCCCCTGAGTCACAGCACTCCTGCCACTTTGTGCCCATTGCTTTGCTGCTCTAGCCTGGGGCACAATATTTTAAATTAATAAGATCAATAAATTTAATTAACTGTCAATAGTACACTATCTACTAGAATCCTAAATGCAGTGATGTGTATTACGCTATATAATTTAACATTAGAGCTACCTAGTTACCACAATTAAAAATTTGAATTCACTATCACTCTATACAAAAACAATGGCTGCAAGATTCCAATGAAACAACAGTTTTACATATATTAAGTAGTAATCTACAAAAACTCTTATCTAAATTAAAAATAAAAATAACCAGCGTAACTAGAAATATAAGACTACGTATAAAGTACAATATAAAATAACAATTAGGTAAATAAAATGGCAAACACATCGCTTTTTCAGAGTCTGTAATTCACAGCTGTAATTTTTAAAGAGAGTCAGCACCCTCTCAGGTTGGTTACAAAAGGTTGCCCCTAAATATATCCATGATCTGACTACAGTATAACTGCATTCCTGGATAGATGGTCTTTCATTATTTCTTTGATCACCGACTATTAGTTTCCCTCTTTGTGAATTTAGGATACATTTGCATATCTCCAAGTTCACAGGGAACTTCCCCTGAAGTGGATGATGCTCTCACATTTATGGCTAAAAGTTTGGTTACTGCTTTTCCTGCCTCCCTTAACATAATTCATAATTGCATAGCTCATCGACCCTAGTTGCCTTATTTATATTTAGCATCAACCTGTCTTCCATTTCCCCCTTAGTTATCACAAAATCATTTAGCTCCCTGTTAGTATTTGTTACACTTCTGGTAACCCCTTCCCTAAAAAATTCCTCAAGTTTGAACATAAATGCAAAAATATCTATTCATTTTGTCAGCAACCTGAACAGAATCATCAATAGTGAAACTATTGATATCTAGTGCACCCATGTGATTCACTCCTTCCATCTAGTGTTTATATAAGTAAAGACTTTGCAGCTTTTCCCCACATTCGTTTGGTTTTTGGTTTGGTTTTTTTTTTTTTTTTTGTTTTTAGGAGCATTAGCAACTAAGGCCATATTGCTCCGGTCATTCCCTGACCTTTCCGCATCCTCCGTATTTGGTGGTGACGGGCTCGAACCCCGGTCTAATCAAGAAGCGTGTGCTACGCACTGCTGCTCTTGCCCACCTGGCTACGGAGGTGCATTAGCTTGCCTACCCTTTTTTGTGACTTGGTGGGAGTCTAGTTTATATCTGCTGTAGACTTTAACATCACTTGGTAGTTTATATGCATCCCATGTATTATTCTTCTGTTCCACAAATCTGATCAGGTCATCTGACGTCCATTTGGTTCCAAGCCATGAGCAATATCTCTTATTTAGTATAAAAAGCCTGGTAGCTTTTACAACTGCTTCCCCTGAATGCTTCTCATTTAAAATTTGCCGTGGGTAAAATAATCAAATGGTCCTTTCACAGAATTTAAAAATTTTTTGAGACTGTTGTAGTCACCATTATGAAAACAGAAACCCTTCCCTTTGCCCCAAACAGTAGTTACATCTTTAAGTAAATCCCACATCAATATGCTATGTTCAATACCACCCAGTGGTGCTTTTATCTGAAGATTAATCAGATACAGAGTATGGCTTTCTCTCATTGCCTCTCTAACATGCTGCTGCTGTAGAAAACAATCCAGAAATATCTTGCTACTATGCAACTGACCAACCCACAAATTTAATTTAATAACCAGGAAGTTAAAATCAACCATTCTAAGACAATAACCCTATAATGTCCACATACGACAACTTGACCAATACTTGAAATTCATAAAATTTATATACAATGCTCATTTACTAGATCACTCTATTTCCTGTATAATTTTTTGTTATACTCGTCGCAGTCGGTAGTCCTATAACTAACACCTACTCTCATTTTTCCCAGTGAAACACTAAAATGACTCAACATTGCACCGTTGACCCACCTCATTTTGGTTCACTTCAATTTTATGTGCTTTTTAACAAAGAGCATTATTCTCACCCCATTCTGTCCTTCCTGTACATATTATACCCTACCATATTCAAATTCCACATCCCTTGTGTCTGAGTAGCACAATGTTTCCAATAACCCTATAATGTCCACATAAGACAACTTGACTAATACTTGAAAATCATAAAATTTACATACTATGCTCTTGGAATTAGCCTAAAAACAACTATATGTGCACTTAATTTTCTTTTTGTATTCCTAACATAACCATAACCCCCAATAGCCTTGTAATCCTTGATACTGCTTTTTTTCTTAGACTTCTGAATGTCCCAATAAAAGCAGTGTAAGAACCAATTTCACTTCTGCTTGATGCTGCTTTTAATCTATTATTCCATGTATTCCTTCCAGACTAGCAGTTTTTCTGACCCCTTAGCACTGTCTCAATAGAATCAGCAAATATTCTTCCTTCTTACACCCCTCCAATTTATGAGCATTCCATTCCTGTAAAAACAGTTTCTCATGTTAACAAACACAGACCATGCTGGGAAAAATTCTGCCACATAGGCATTGTGCACTCTCTATCCAAGGCTGAATTGACTGACAAGGCTTTCTTCATGTACTATTCTCTCCTATCATGTCTGGCCGAAAAACAAACTTTCAAATTTAATTTTTCCTAATAAATATGCAACATTTTCTCAACAATGCTCTGAACTTGTGAAATAAATCCTTAGATCTCCTAGTCTTAATATCATTCATATATCATTAGTATATCATGTGTTCCAACACAACCTAACTTACAAAGGGTTACAGCTTCTTTTTTTTTTTTAGCTCCCTATAGTTAAAGGCCCATTGTATGGTTGTAGGCCCTTTGAGATAAAATAAAGTGCCTGTTTTACATTTTTTATGTTTCTGGACAAGGAACTCTGTGGAATATAAGATGTATTGCAGGGATATTCAAAATGTTTCCCAAAGAGAATTCGCTAGTGCAGTTGGCTCTGCAATGGCACATCAATTATACTCTAGGATCGATGAAGGGTGAGATGTATATTTTCCCAGACCACTTCAGTGCTAGTTTACTAGGAAACAGATGATGTAAAATAAATCCATAATTCGTTTTTGACTCTAATAGCAATTGTAATGTGCTTTGGGTTTAAAGGCTATTAGATTAATCTAGTAGAATATCATCAGATTTCCCCCCAAGCTTTGTTTTGGGCTTTTTTGCTGACATGCATTCTACCATGGTTTGGGAAATGGTGGAAATTGAATAGATGCTTAGGGAATAGCAGTTGCAGCAATATTTATGTTTTCTGTGAGGAGGCCCTTGATAAGCCCCCCAACTGACTGCAGTGATGTTAAACTCTGCTAGATGTTGAAAGGCATTCCAGTCAGTCTGAGCAATCTTTCACAGTGACAACTCAAAAAGGTTGTTGTTGTATTTTGGTTTTTTTGGACAAGGGCCTTTTGGGCCATACTGTGCCTGTTCATGATTTACTTGTCATGGTCCTTGAGGTTGTCACAGACATTCTCTCAGATATGCCAGACAAGCTGTTCTTGCTACCTGGGAGTCTAAAACGCTGATGGAACTGATATTCGGGTGACACTCAAGTCAAGTGGACCCAATTTCGGCGAAGTCCGGACGGTCTATGACAGCCAAATCCTCTGCTTGCACCTTCACGATGGTGGGACTGTTAGTAATCCTGGGTATAACCTTCATGCACAAGTACATGGTGGGTGACCACCCAGGTGTGAACCAACGTAAGCAGGGGTCGAGGTGTGGCACCCACACCACATGGAGGAACGCCGCCCCTCTATGTTACGAGGCAGTACCAGGTGGTAGATGACTCATCAACCGGTGAAATACCACCACTTTGCTTATTGGAGGCTTGAAGTGGTGGAACCCATGTTTAGTCTCTAGAGCTAAGTTCCGGCCAACCCTTCCCTATCTCTTCCATCATGCAGTATGATTGATGATTTTTGAGGTTATGATGAATGTCGTGGCGAGATCCAATATTCCTTACATTTCGAGAGTACAGCTCTAAAACGGTGTTCGCAGGCCGGCCACTAGATAGTACACCGGACAAAACCTATTGGTAACTCTCTAGGAGGCTTCCGGATCAGCTAGTGTATAATCTTGCTATCTCTACTCTGCCAGATAGTGACTGGAGGGAGTCCGAGTAGTGTGTATGCGGGGAGCATTGTCGAGGCCACGTTACGTCAAGGATCTGGGTATATTCTTGCCACATGTACGTCATATCCCAAAAATTTCATTGCTTCATACAGCATGTCGCACCCATTTTTTCTTACTATTGAATACACCATGAATTGTCAAAATAATAGAGCAAGCTTATCTGCGAAAAGATCTAAACCTCCCAAGGACTTCCTAATTCATTTCACAAATATACGTGGTCTCAATTCCAATCTCAATGATGTCCATTTCCACTTGCAGTCTTCCAAACCCCATGTACTTTTTCTGACTGAATCTCAGTTATCAGTTGATTCAACTACTGCTCATCTCAGATGTCCAAATTATTTGCTGTATGATTCCTTTCGCCTCAAAGGTGGTACTTGTGCATATGTCCGTTCTGATATTCCCCGTCAGAGACTTGGCAATTTGGAATCTCCTCTCTTTGATCTTCTCTGGCTTAAAATCTCTCTACCTCATTGTGTAAAATTCATCTGTTGTCTCTACCGTTCTCCCAACTCCACTAATCACTTGGAGCTCTTTGACTTCCTCTCTTTGCAACTTGACTTTCTCCAGTCCAACTTTCCTAACAGTGAGGTAATTTTCCTTGGTGATTTTAACGTTCACAACTCCAGCTGGCTTCCGTTTTCTAGTCACACCGACCCAGCAGGTCGAGATGCTGAGGCGTTTGCAATTACTAATGACCTAGCACAGATTGTTCATTTACCTACAAGAATACCGGACAATCCTAATCGTACAGCCAATACGCTTGATCCTTTTCTCACAAACAACCCTTCTAAGTACAAAGTTGAAATGAGAGGTCCTTTAGGCACTTCAGATCACAACTTGGTGATTGTCTCTTCTCCAATGGAACCTTTATCTCATGGCTATTCCCAACCTCGTATTGTTTGGCATTACAAGAATGCAAAATGGAATGACCTGCGAGACTTCTTTTCTTCTTTCCCTTGGTCTGATTACTGTTTCAAAACTTCTGATGTCAACGTTTGCTCAGATCGTGTCAGTGAAATTATTCTTGCAGGAATGGAATCCTTTATCCCACACTCCACTTTAAAATCTTGTCCTTTATCTAAACCTTGGTTTTCCAATAAATGTGCTAAGGCTGTTCAAGAGAAGAATGTTGCATATCGTAATTGGCTTGTTTCTAATTCTTCAGTTTCATTTTCTGCCTACACCAAAGCTCGCAACAATTGTAAAGCAGTTATTAATCAGTTCAAACTAGAGTTTGAACAGGCTAAGAGTAGAAAACTTGCTTCTTGCCCTAATGGTAGCCGAGCATTCTGGTCTCTTGCCAAAGCTACTGGCCGCAACTTTTGCCCATCTCTGCTCCCACCTCTGTCCAAACCAGATGGTTCTGTTGTCACTTCAGCCAAGGATAAAGCTGACCTGCTAGCATCCCATTTTTCTTCGAGCTCATGTATTAATGATCTTGGTAAAACACCCCCCACCATTCCTAACACGCTCCATTCAATGCCTCATGTGGTCTTCCGTTAAAAGGATATCAGAAGGATTTTGATGAATCTTGATGCTAAGAAAGCTACAGGTCCTGATGGTATTTCTCCACTTGTTCTCAAAACCTGTGCTCCTGAACTTACTCCTATTCTTTGCCGCCTTTTTTCACTTTCTTATTCCAAAGGTGTTTTTCCTTCTGCTTGGAAATTTGCTCATATCCAGCCAGTTCCTAAAAAGGGTGACAAATCCCTCCCATCCAATTATCGTCCCATTGCAATTACTTCTACTCTTTCTAAAGTAATGGAGAAATCAATTAACCGCCAACTCTTAAACTAACTAGAAACCTTCCGTCTGATCAACGATCGCCAGTATGGATTCCGTCAGTGTCGATCCACTGGTGATATTCTGGCTCATGTTACCCATTTATGGACTAATTCAATGGAAAGATTCGGTGAAACACAAGTAGTTGCTCTTGACATCTCAAAGGCTTTTGATCGTGTTTGGCATAAAGGTCTTGTAAACAAGCTTCCATCTTATGGTTTGCCAACTGTTTTTAGTAATTGGTTATCCAGTTTTCTCTCTGATCGCTCACTGAGGGTGATGGTAGATGGCTCTCTGTCTTCTAACTTCTCCACTAATGCCGGTGTCCCCCAAGGTTCAGTTCTTTCCCCCACTCTTTTCCTCTTGAATATCAATGACCTTCTTCCATTGACTGGAAATCCTATCCATAGTTTTGCCGATGATAGCACATTGCATTCAACTTTCCATTTTGAGAAACCTTGTCCAGATCAATCAGCTTCAAGTTCTCGAAAATCTGCTGCCAATTCCTTAAATGCCGATCTTCAGGTAATTCTCCAGTGGGGCAAAGACAACTTAGTTGATTTCAACCCTTCTAAAACTCAATCTTGTCTAATATCTCGCAAAAAGGATTCTTCTGCTCCTATGCTTATCTTTAGTGACACTCCGATTTCTAGGCAAAATGATATATCTCTTTTGGGGATTACCCTGACTTCTAATCTCCCTTGGCACAAGCACATTACAAATATTGCTTCCTCTGCATCTAAAAAACTTGGTTTTCTCTTTCGCTCTCGGCGTTACTTTTCTTCCAAACAGCTGCTCACTCTGTATAAATCGCAAATCCGCCCTGCCATGGAATATTGTTCCCACATCTGGGGTGGTGCCCCCAAAACCTCTCTCAGGCTTCTTGATTCCATTCAGAAGAGGGCAGTTAGGTTAATTAATGATTCATCTCTAACAGAGTCTCTCCACTCGCTTTCTCATAGACGCACTGTTTCTGCTGCATGCCTTTTCTACAGATACTTCCATGGGCCCTGTTCTTCTGAATTGGCTTCTATAATTCCCACTCTCTCTTTCAAAACAGTCCGAACACGTGCTGCCACCAGCCAACATCCATTTACTGTCCAACTTAAAACTCACAGAACCAACTTTTCATCTTCCTCATTTATTAATTCAACTGCCGTTTTCTGGAACAACCTTCCTTCATACATATTTTCTGAAAATTACAATGTACAGAAGTTCAAGTCCAATATCAAAAAATATCTTCTTTCGTCTTCTCAACCTCCAACCCAAGCACGGTACTAAGTACTATAGGTTCTAATACCTTTTGTGTTTGGGGTTCTCATAAAAAAAAAAAAAAAAAAAAATTTATCACAGTCTATTATACAAATTTGAGTGTTTCAAATAATTAAACAGTTCCTCGAAATTTGCTACATTGCCAAGAATATGTAATAAGGTTACCGTTTCCTGTACGTTGGATAGGGAGCTAAAACTTGATTTTCTGACTGTTGAATGTTGGTGACATTCAATGAGAATGTGTTTTATTGTTAGCTGTGACTGACAAAAGAAACACTGAGGAGGGTTCTCTCCCATAAGAAAAAAAATACCAGTGAGTTGGATGCAAATGGCCGATGTAGAGCCTTGCCAGAATCACTTTTTTTTTGTCGCCTGCTTCTCCTGAAATTAGGTGTAGACAGTTCGGGCCCATTTTTTTTTTATCTGCAGCAGTTTATTATTGATTTGAGTTTTCCAAATGTGAGAACATTGTTTCCTGCATGCTGTTTTAATGATGGATTTGTAGTCTGTAGGGCACTTTTAGTTGACTGGATGATCCAGAGTTGGAATGTTTAGCAGCATAACCTGCACGTTCATTACCTGGGATGCAGACATGACCAGGGACCCAGCAGAATGTAACCTTCTGGTTGGCTGTTTGACAGTAAAATAATTTGGATTAGATCTCTTTAAGAATGGAATTAGAGGTGAAAAAGATAGATTGAATGGCAGTGATTTTACTTAGAGAGTCAGTATATATCAAAGATTGCTCGATATGGTGGTTGTTTGTTATTTTATTGCAAATAATTCTGCAGTATAGATCCTGCATTCAGTAGGAAGTGACACAGCTACTGAATTGTTTTTTATTTGGTTTTTAGGAGCATTAGCAATGAAGGCCATATTGCTCTGGGGATATGCGGTTCCTGACCTTTCCGCATCCTCTGTATTTGGTGGTCACGGGCTCGAACCCCGGTCTAATCAAGAAGCGTGTGCTACGCAATGCTGCTCCTGCCCACCCAGCTACAAAGGCGCCCAGCTACTCAGAAGGTGGAAGAAACTGCTTCAGCACCTACGGCTGCATCTGTTTTGGATCCATCAGCATATATTTGTACTTTCTCTGAATTTTCCAAGGAATGTGCTTTATTTGATGTTTTCCAGGTGGGGATTTTCCCCATTTTAAAAAGAAATTGTTGCAGAGAGGTGAGAATTCAGTCCAGGGAAGTTCAGGCTTATCAAAGTCTTGAAATATATTATGAAAGTTGATGTCCCAACTGAGCATAAGCTCCTGCAGTCAAAGCCATGCAGGGTGATTTTCATTAGGTTTATTGTGATATAGTATGGCATGTTGAGGTTCAAACAGGTACTGCCAGCTAGGGTGGGACAGAATACTTTTAATCTTTGCTGCATAATTACACAATAAGAATTTTCTCCTGAGATGCAAAGGGGGTTCCATTTGTCTCAATATACAGGCTGTGGAGCGGAGATGTTCTGAAGGCTCCCACCGCTATCTTAAGGGCACTGTGCTGTATAGTGTTCAAACATAAATACGAAACTAGCAGAGTCGTAGACAGGTGATCCATAATCTAAGCATGATCATATTAAAGCTCTATAACGATGAAGTAGAGCTTCTGTCAACACCCCAGAACATAGCAGAGACTGCCCTTAGGATGCTCAGTTTTTTAAGACATGTAGTTTGAAAGTAAGCTACATGGAAAGCAAAATTGAGTTTATTATCTAAATATAACCCCAACAGAAGAAAATTGTTAGTGACAAGAATTGGACTGTTTTTTAAAAATATTTCTGGATCCGGGTGGAGTTTGCACTTTTTACAAAAATGAATTGCACTAGATTTCTTTTCTCATAGGGAATAGCCATAATGCAATGCCCATGATTCTATTTTAGCGATGGAAATTTGAAGTTGTCTTTCAATGATGTTCATGGTTTGGGATTTACAAGAAATAATGAGGTCATCAGCAAACATATACGATTCTACTGTATTCGGTACATCCCGTGTCATGTTTGTAATTCTTATTGCAAATAATGTCGGACTAAGAATGGACCCCTGAGATACACCCTCCTCTTGTTCAAATGATTTGGATAAATTGTTCATGTATCTAACCTGAAATGTTCTGTGGCATAGGAAGTTTTGTATAAAGTGGGGTAAATGACTTCTCAAGCCAAAAGAATGAAGATCTTGAAGAACACCATATCACCAGATGGTACGAAGGCTTTCTCAATATCATGACCAGATGTCTCCTTATGAAGGCATTTCGGATGTTTGCTTCTGCTTTTATCATTACATCTAACATGGAACAGTTCTTTTGAATCTCAAACTGATTGCTATTTAGCAAGTTGTTAGTTTCCAGGAATCACATTAGCAGTCTATGAACCATTTTTTCCAGGACTTTGCTTAACAGCTGGTCAGTGAAATCGGCCTGTAGTTATGCAGAAAGGTGCTGCAATCCTTTCCTGGCTTTGGGAAGGCTAGAATAATTGAGTGATGCCAGGAGTTTGGATAAGTATTTTCTAAAAATATTTTAATAATTTTCTTTTTTCTCTGTTGTTTAGTTGGCTTATCATGACATGGTAGATCCCATCTGGACCAGCAGTACTACTGGATGTTTTATTGAGTGCCCCCAAAAGTTCTGTTAATGTGAATGAATGATTGTGCAGATGTGAAACTATAGTAGAGGAATTGATCTTATGCTGCTCTGAATAATTTGTAGCTTGTAATTTGCTGAAAGACTGGGTTGTAGGTGATTGCGGCTGATGTACTAGCAAATGATTTGGCTAAGGCATTTGCAGTTTCTGCCGGAGAGGACAACTCCTTACCTTCCCAGTTTGTTTACCTGGTTCCCATCACATGATGTGATGGGTACTGGTACCAATGCATGGGGTGGTGGTTGGGAGTGCACATACTTGCCATTAATGTTTGTATTTTCTTCCAAATCAATCTGATATCTATGTCCTTGTTTATACTAGAGGAAAAGCTAACCCATGCATCTTTTTTTTGCTTTCTTTCTTATTTGGTAGAACTTGGCTTTCATTCTTTTAAAACTAATTAGGTTGTGGGGAATTTGCAAAACAAATTCCAAGCCCTATTTTTTTCCTGTTTAGCATATGTACAATCCAGATTACACCAGTAATCACTATGTTTGCATTTCCCAGGCAAAGATTTTGGAATTAGAGTTGGTAGCTTGTAATATTTGATTAGTTATATGTTGTATGACATAATCAATAGGCTGGGATTGGATTATTTCATCATCTAAATAAACATTTGAAGCATATTCATCCCTGTGTGACCTATGAAATTTCCAATTGGAGCGACCCGGCAAAGGGGAGTTGACTCGTGTTTGCAGCTTGCAGAAAATTGGTAGATGATCACTATTTAGTAGATTTTCAAGAACAGACCACTCTGTATTGATACTTATGGGGGGAGAGCAGATTGAAAGGTTCTACTGCACTTGTGGATCCTGTAGAAAAATGAATATAGGTAGGCTCACCAGTGTTCAAAAGGTAAGTTGACAAACGTAAAGAAGAGTTTCTATTAGTTTACCTCTTTTGTCGATTGTTGGAGATCCTTACATTGAATGATGAGCCCTGAAGTCCCCAAGCAAACCAGCTACCACCCCCAAGAAAGGAGGTGGTAGCTGGTCTATTATATTTTCTAGATCATCAGAGGAGAATGAGGAATTTGGAGGAATATATATAGATGCTATTGTAATAGTCATGCCAATTTCTGCACACACACTGCCATTACCCCAAAAGGAGTCTGAAGAGCAACATGTTTGGATGAAATATTATTTCTAACAAGAATCGCCATGCCTCCACGGGGTGGCAAGTCGATACTCCTATCTCTTCTGAACATGGTATAATTTTTAATGACAGGACACACTTGTGGATTTAAATAGGTTTCTTGTAGGGATGTACCTGCAAGTTTATAGCGGTTGATGAGATCATGGCAGTTGTCTTTTGCATTACGAAAGCCTCTAGAATTCCACTGAAGGATTCTTTCCATTATGCATTCTTGTTGGTTGATTTTGTTATTGACTACTTTTTGGTTGTAGCTTGTTTATACCTCTATTTTTACTTTGTCTTTCTTAGGAAAGAAAGGACTGTCGTGCCTATCTCATCGGTTGCATGAAGTTCTAAAATTTCGTCATCTTTATCCATTTCAGTTGAAATCCATGGTTGCACTATTCGGGAGTTTCTGTAACTTTTGGTTTCACTGTTGAAGACACATCGGCTAAAATGGAAATCTGAGTATTGCTGGCTTGTTCAGTTTTTTGTTGTAAAGGACACTGTTGGGAGAAGTGAGCTTGGATCATGCCCAACTGACGATAGGGAGAAACTGTAACATCTGTCTGAATACTTACTGACTGGACCTGTTTAGCAGCTGTGGCATATGAACGCTTTGGCTCCATTTTGATTATTTCTCTTCTCGCATCTGAATAGGTGACTTTGTTCTCTACTTTATATTTCTGCATTTTTTTCCCTTGCTTCCATAGTTCGCATATTTTGGAGAAAGCCAGGTGATTACCTTTACAATTTGAACAATGAGGAGTGATAGCATTGCCATCAAATTGGTTGTGCTCCTTTGTTCTGCAATTAGGACATATTGCCTCACCTCTACATGCAGTCTGGGAGTGTCCATATTTTTGGCACGTAGCACCTGATTAGGTTTGGGATATAAGGTCGGACATGGCAATGGAGACAGCCTGCTTTAACAGATGTTGCTAAGATGGGAAAGCTAAAAGTGAGGATTATGCTCCCATTAGCATTAGCAGAGGCATATGATGCAAGAATGCAAGCTTATGCAGCATCAGCAAAAAAAAAAAAAAAAAAAAAAAAACTTCCATTTCACCCCTCTGTTCATTCGATTTATTCCTGTCCAGCTGAGCCTTAAATTTATTTAGGCTATCAACATCCACAACGAGGGATGGAAATCTGTTCCACCAACCAACTACCCGCTGGCTAAAGTCAAATTTCCGCACATCTATCCTACATCTGTCTTTCCTCAATCTGAATTTATGCCTTCTCAGGTGATTATTCTGAGCAAGAGGAAGAATCCCATCCGCATTGAGCATGCTCAAACCATTCAAAGCTTTATACACCTCTATCAGATCACCTTGCTGGTGCCTAGTCTCCAGACTCAGTAATTTGCAAAACTTAAGCCTTTCTTCGTAAGAGCACCCCTTTGTTCCATTCACTAATCTTGTTGCCCTTCTCTGTATTCGTTCCAGCATCTCTACATCCTTCTTGAAATGAGGCCTCCAGACCTGTATACAGTACTCAGGGTGTGGCCTGACCATTGCCTTATACAAGGGAATAATCACCTCCTTATCCCTGCTAGAAAAATTCCTGTATGTCATTGACAAGACACAATGAGCTACTCTTGCAGCCCATCTGCACTGCTCAGAGAACTTCATATCTACCTGCACAATTAACCCCAGGTCCTTTTCATTCTCTACCACTCTCAGTGTACTACCACAGAGTTGATACGTTGCTCTGAGGTTGCTGTTTCCCATATGCAGTACTTCACATTTGTCAATGTTAAACTTCATTTGCCACCTCTCAGCCCATCTCCTCAACATTTCCAGATCCTGTCGCAGCAGCATAGCGTCAGCAGTGTCCTGCTGATATTGATGATGGTATATCAACCATTGTATTGTCTGCAAACTTGGACATTAAGCTTGATATACCATCATCAATATCATTTATAAATACAGAAAACAACAATGGACCCAACACTGAACCCTGAGGAACTCCACTAATAACATTAGTCCATGATGAGCAGTGTCCATTGATTACCACTCTCTGTCTTCTCCCCCTGAACCATCCTTTTATCCATAGCAGCAATTTGCCTCGAATGCCACACTGCTCCAATTTGTGCAGCAGTCTTCCATGTGAAACAGTATCAAAAGCCTTTCTAAGATCCAAATATATAATATCAAAGTTATTCCCTGCATCCAGTTCTTTTGTGACTGCATCATAGTATCCAATCAAATTGGTAAGGCAAGACTTTCCCTTAACAAAACCATGCTGTATCCGAGCTATAACTGAAGTCTTGTCTAGATGATCCTGCAGTGCTTCTTTAACCAGTGCCTCCATTGATTTTCCTGGAACAGAAGTTAAACTAACAGGTCTATAATTACTTGTGTCAGCCTTTGATCCTCCTTTGTGAATTGAGGTCACATTTGCAATCTCCAGTCAATGGGTATATCCCCTGAGTCCAAAGAAGCTCTCATAATTATGGCTAAGGGTTTGCTTACTTCCTTTGCTGCCTCTTTTAATTTAATTGGATAGATCCCATCCACTCCAGGTGGCTTTTTTATGTTTATCCTCATCAATTTCTCCACCACTTTCCTCTCAGTTATTACAAAATCATCTAGCTCACTGCCAGAGTTTACTTCACCTCTGGCATTCCCCTTCCTGAATAACTCCTCATGTATGAATGTAGATGCAAAATACTCGTTTAGTTTGTTAGCCCCCTGAGCAGGATCATCAACAGCTGAACCATCAATATCCAGTGGACCAATCTGATTCATCCCTTTCCTTCTAGAGTTTACACAGGTTTTTTTTTTTTTTTTTGTTTTAGTTAGTTGTTGGTGCATCGGCTTCTGTGGCCATAATGCACCTCCCAAGGTTTTTGCAGTACTCTGATCCAAGCCTAAAGCGGGATTCGAACCAGCGACCTTCGGGTTGCCAGGCAGGCGCTTTACCCACCCGTCTAGCCCGGTCGGTGAAGTTTACATAGGTAAAGAATTCTTTTCTGTTTTGCTTTGCATCCTTTGCCAAGGATTTCTCATAATCTGCCTTTGCCTGCCTAATCTCCTTTGTGACTTGGTTACAGACCAGCTTATATCTATCATAGGCTTTCATGTCACCCATTAATTTATATGTATCCCATGCATTTTTCTTCTCTTCCATGTCTCATTAGTTCATCTGACATCCATTTAGGCCTAAACCTTGAACAATATTTCTTAGTTGGTATGTAAAGCTTCCAAGATAAGTTCTTTGAATGATTCCTATTTTGAATTTGCTGTTGGTAACATCATCAGTTGTCCCACTGTACAGAATTTAAATACTGTCTCATACCATCGTAGTTGCCTTTACGAAAGCAATAACCCTTCCCTTTACCCCTGATGGTAGTTACCTCTTTGAGTAAATCCCACTTCAGCACACTGTGATCACTGCCACCTAGTGGTTCCCTTATCTGCAGATTCTTAATGCAAGAAGAATCACTACTGATAATCAGATCAAGAGTATTACTCCCTCTAGTTGCCTCCTGAACATGCTGATGTAGAAAACAATCATCCAATAATTGCACAAAAGCCTTGCTAGTGTGTGAGTGACCAACCGACAAATTCCAGTTAATATCTGGGAAATTAAAATCGCCCATTATAAGACTCTCTGATTTACTGGCCCACTCTATTTCCCTGTACAGTTTCTTATTATACTCATAAGAGTCATTAGGCCTATAGCACACCCCTACTCTCAATTTTGATCTCCCAATGCTTATGTCACACCAAACTGACTCGACACTGCACTGTCCAGCGATGTCGACTGGCTTCACTTCCTTGGATTTTGTGTGTTTTTTAACTAATAGCATAACCCCCTCCTCCCTTCCTATCCTTTCTGTAGACGTTGTACTCCCCAAATTCCAGTTCTGCATTCCTTATATCTGTGTGACACCACATCTCTGATATCCCAACAATATCCACCTTTGATGCTTTGAGCGATACCTCAAATTCATCAAATTTATTTACCAAACTCCTAGCATTGGGTATACACGCAAGTATACATGCACCTGTTCCTATTCTTAGCTACCCTAACAAACCCATGTGTTTACTTGTACCGCAATAACTCCCAGCAGTCTCTGAAATATCCTGCATTTTGTTTTCCAGGCTGCTGCTCATTCCAATAGAAGCAGTGCAAGCATCACTTTCACCTCTGCCAGTGGCTACTGTTAATCTATTAGTTCTTGTATCCCCCCAAGCTAGCAGTTTTCCGACCCACCTAACACTGCCTCGATAGCAGCAACAAATATTATTGCACCCTTTCTATTTAAGTGTATCCCATCCCTGTAGAAGCAGTCTCTCCTTTTAACAAGTACAGACCAGGCTGAAAAAAATTCTACCCCTTGAGCCTTGCACAATCTTTCCAGGGCCAAATTGATCGACAAGACTCTCATCATTGCTGGAAAGAATAACATCTTTACGAGTCATGATTCTCTTGGCTTGGATGACTCTTTGTTCTCATAGCTCTTTGACTATTTCCATCCTTTGATACAGTTATGTCCCATTCTGCAATTACTCCCTTTGAGGAACTTAGGGTGGCATGGGGAGTGACTTTTATTGGATGTCCTCCGAAAGCAGTCAGATTCAATAACTTTGCAGAATGCTGGGATTTCATGGTCTCTACCAGATGATCCCCAGACTGGAGTCGCCTTTAAGCTTGCTTTCTTGTATTGTATGCCTCTACTAATGCTAAAGAAAGGTGATTTGCCTTTCTGAAACTTAGTTACAGTTTGTAAGATTAAGAATACTATTACTTAATGAAAACCTAAGAAAACTTTTATAAATGAACAAAGCTGCAGCTTTGAGAAAAACGCTCTAGAAATCACTGAGAATCACTTGATCACTATAACACTTGGCACCAATTTAAAAGGTAGACATGGTCTCCCACTAAGAAGGGTGGTTATCACAGGAAAGTGACCACTTACATATGCATTCTCTTCCACATCCCAAGTAAGTGAAAGAAGGAGAAAAAGAAGAGGAACAAATAGAAATTTCAATGGCAGAAATTACACATGTACGGGTAAGCAAATCAAAAAAGGTGTTAGGAACTAACACCTTTTTTGATTTGCTTACACATTTAGAAGGGAGCAGTCACTGTCAGTGAACACATCCTCTATGAAGTCCCCTTCCATTAATATCACCATTACTCCATAGAATAGTATATCAACTGAAATCCACGATAAGTACAAAAGGGAAAGGCAACTACAAAATAAGATTAAGGCTGCCTGAGATTTGTCAGTCCCAGGGGCAAATAGATGGAGAAAACTATTAATAAAAACATATTGTAAGGAGAACTGCTAACGCTTCTAAGTTGTTGGCAGGAGCTATACTTTGAAATGCAGTCTGCTTGCCCACAAGTATAGCAACTCCTCCATGAGTAGGTTCATGCTTTTGCAAGACGGCCTTGCTGTCGTCAGTCTTAAACACTGTTAAAGAAACAGAGCTTGGAAGGAATAAACTATGTTGTATTTCTTAGACACCCAAAAGGACATTATTAAATCACATTTAGCTTTATACCACATAAAAATAAATAAATAAAGAGGAAAAAAAGAGAAAATTGTGTTTGCATTACATATAATGCAGATTATAGATTATACTGAATGTAACATTTCATTTTGCATGTTCTGTATGTCGTCTTACATGGGCTGGTGCATCTAACAGCAAATTTGATTGAAGATATTTTAAGCACAAATTTACAGAACTGTTTTAAAAATCAAAAATTTAAAGACTAAGCTATAGCTTTGCATTTCATTTTTTTTTTTGAAAAAGACAGAGAAAAAATTGTTACAGTGAGATGAACAAGTCAATAAATGGAGTCTTCAACATAAATCTTGTGTTCTGGCAACTATGATTATATACAGAACCATTAAAAAATTAAGACTGGTACGGGATAGATTTTTTTTTTTTTTTTTTTTTAAATTCCTTGTCTCATTTAAAAGTATTTAAAGCACTTATTATTAGAAGCATTTAAAAGCATTTACACAATGCTAAATATTCTTTTACTCCCTCATTAATCACGCATAGTGCCATCAATTAACAACTGGTTGTAAGCAACAGCAATGCTTACATTACACGACCCTTTGTTTAGTTTAGTAACAGTATAATACAGTTCTCTTTTCTATAACACAATATTTAGAGAAGAATGAGAGAAATTTATCTCAATATAATACATAGAACCTACCGAATGACACCCTTCAGAAATTAAAAACGAATATAAAATTAATGCAAAATGATTACAGTAATGAAATCAATTAAAAAACAATTAAAAACAATAAAAAAAAATAAATAAAAAAATCCAAAAACTTTAACGTAAATTTTAAAAAACAATTTTCCTTCCTGAAGCTGATGGGGCTTTTCAACCATAAGTCTTTACAGGAATAGGAATAAAGCAGAGTATGTGAGAGCCGGAATCTTAAATAGACATTATTTGTCTTCGCGACACCAGATTTCCGATTCGCACATTGTTGATTACAGGAACTCTACATTTTCATCCTTAGTCACATTTATATAGTATCATAAAATTCCTTAGACAGGCGATACAATTTGGGATAAAAACTATGACACATTATGTAATAACCTTAAGGATTGTAAACTCAACGATAATTTATTCTCACTGGATGTCACTTCATTATATACGAATGTAACCATTGAATACACATTAGCATTAGTAGAGGCATATAATGCAAGAAGGCAGGCAAGCTTACACAGCATCAGTCAAAAAAAAAAAAAAAAACTTCCCACTTCAACTATCCTTTCGATCAAAATGCTCATCTAGTTCTGCCTTGAATTTATTTAAGATGTCAACTTGTACGACAGATGGAAGTTTGTTCCAGCAATCAACCACCCGCTGACTAAAAGCAAATTTCTACACATTTATTCTACAACTATCTTTCCACAATTTAAATTTATGGGCCCTAAGGAGATTAATCTGGGATAGAGGTAGAATCCCATCAGCACTGAGCTTGCTTAAACCATTCAAGGCCTTATACACCTCAATCAGATCACCTCGCAGGTGCCTTGTCTCCAGAAACTGTAATGTGCAGAACTTAAGCCTTTCTTCGTAAGTGCAACCCTTTGTTCCATTCACTAATCTTGTTGCCCTTCTCTGTACTCATTCCAGCAGCTCTACTGACCTGTATACAGTACTCAAGGTGTGGCCTAACCATTGCCTTCTACAAGAGGATAATCACTTCCTTATCCCTGCTAGGAAAATTCCTGTATATTTCACTGATAAGATACCATGAGCTACTCTTGCAAACTGTCTGCACTCTTCAGAAGACTTCATATCTGACTGCACAATTACCTTCAGGTACTTTTTATTCACTACCATCCTGAGCGTAGTACCACACAGTTGGTACATCACTCTGGAGTTACTGCTACCTATATGCAGTACTTTACATTTGTCAATGTTTCAACTTCAGTTGCCACCAATCAGACCATCTGCTAAACTTTTCTAAATTCTGTTGCAAAAGAGTACTGCCATTAGTGTCAATAATAACCCTGCCAAACTTCTTTTCTTCAAACTTAAGCCCAATATACCTTCAAAAATATCATTAATTAATACAAAAAAAACAGACAACACTGAACCCTAGAAGACTCCACTAATAACATTAGTCCATAAAGAGCAGTGTCCATTGATTACCAGTCTCTGTCTTCTCTCACTCAATCATCTCTTTATCCATAGTAGCAATTTGCCCTTAATGCCATACTGCTCCAATGTGTATAGTAGTCTTTCATGTGCAACAATATCAAAAGCTTTCCTAAGATCCAAGTATATGATATCAAAATTATTTTTTTCATCCAGTTCCTTTGTGACCACATCATAGTATCAAATGAAATTGGTCAGACAAGACTCCCCTTAACAAACCCATGATGTGTCTAATCGATAGTGAAGTCTTGTCTAGATGATCCTGCAGTACTTCTTTAACCAGTGATTCCATTAATTTCCCGGGAACAGATGTTAATTACTTCTGTTACCCTTTGATTCTCCTTTGTGAACTTCAGTTGCCACCAATCAGACCATCTGCTAAACTTTTCTAAATTCTGTTGCAAAAGAGTACTGCCATTAGTGTCATTAATAACCCTGCCAAACTTCTTATCTTCTTCAAACTTAAGCCCGATATACCTTCAACAATACCTTCAACAACAAGCAGTATGTACTGCAACTTAAGAACAAGTTTGAGCTTCTGCAGACTGCTCAGGACCAAGATATCGACGAGGAATATTACAACTTTCTGAAAGTGATAAAGCCCAAGAAACCTATAGGGAAACAGAAATCCAAAGAAGAAAAAATTAGTCAAGAAACACTTGTCATGCTGAACCAAAGACGACAAATGAAGAGCAAGAAAAACACTGACAGGGAGAAAATTGAGTATACTGAGTTATGCAAAGCCATTAGAAAGAGACTCAGAGAGGACATAAGAAAATTTAACACAAGAAAAGTAGAACAAGCATTAAGGGAAAACAAAGGATTTAAATCAGCAGCCATGAGCAGTAATACAGAAAGACAATTGATACTGAAACTGAAGAATAGCGATGGTGTACTTATAAACAGCAGAGAAGGCATAATTCAAATAGCAGAAGACTACTATAGAGAATTATACAAGGAGCGAGGGAATGATACCAGCAGTGGGGAAGATGGATTGCAAAGCAGCAACACATAAGACATACCCGATATTCTTCCTGATGAGGTAGAACCTGCATTGAAGAAAATGAAGAATCGGAAAGCCCCGGGGGAAGATGAAGTTACTGTAGAGTTGTTAAAATTGGGAGGAAGAGACATAACACAAAAACTGGCAAGGCTCTTCACAAAGTGCATTAGACAAGGTGTGATGCCTAAGCAGTGGAATAATGCAATCATAGTTTTGCTGCATAAGAAAGGAGATAAATCAGAAATTGGAAATTATAGAACAATTAGCTTGTTATCCCATATCTACAAGTTGTTCACAAGGGTCATTACTAACAGATTAGAAAGAATACTTGATGAGAATCAACCGAAAGAGCAAGCTGGCTTTAGGACAGGATTCTCAACTATGGATCACCTTCACGTAATATCACAGCTAATGGAGAAAGCAAATGAATATAAAACACCATTATGCCTGGCATTTGTGGATTATGAAAAAGCATTTGACTCCATACAGCATAAGGCAATGTTTCGGGCACTGGAAAGACAAGGCATAGATACTCCATATATTATGATTTTGAAGAAAATATATGAGAGCGCTACATCCTTTATCAGACTAGACAAAGACAGTAGCAAATTTAAAATCGAGAAAGGAGTTCGACAAGGAGACACAATATCTCGGAAGCTGTTTACTGCTGCCCTTGAGGAAGCTTTCAGAAGATTAGATTGGTCGCAGAAAGGAGTCAATGTGAACGGAGAGTACCTAAACCATTTACGATTTGCAGATGACATTGTGGTCAAGTTACAAAGGAGGTTAGGCAGGCGAAGGCAGATTACGAGAGATCCTTGGCAAGGGATGCGAAGAAAAACAGCAAAGAGTTCTTTACTTATGTAAACTCTAGAAGGAAGGGGATGAATCAGATTGGTCCACTTGAGATCGATGGGTCAACTGTTGATGACCCTGCTCGGGTAGCTAACAAACTAAATGAATATTTTGCATCGACATTCACACATGAGGAGTTATTCAGCGAGGGGAATGCCAGAGGTGTATTCAACTCTAGCAGTAAGCTAGAGAATCTTGTAATAACTGAGAGCAAAGTGGAGGAGAAATTGTTGAAGATAAACACAAGAAAGGCACCTGGGGTGGATGGGATCTATCCAGTTATATTAAAGGAGGCAGCAAAGGAGGTAAGCAAACCCTTAGCCATAATTCTGAGAGCTTCCTTGGACTCAGGGGAGGTACCCATTGACTGGAGATGTGCAAATGTGACCCCAATTCACAAAGGGGGATCAAAGGCTGACACAAGTAATTATAGACCTGTGAGTTTAACTTCTGTTCCCGGAAAATTAATGGAGGCATTGGTGAAAGAAGCACTGCAGGATCATCTAGACAAGACTTCAGTTATAGCTAGGACACAGCATGGTTTTGTTAAGGGGAAGTCTTGCCTGACCAATTTGATTGGATACTATGATGCAGTCACAAAAGAACTGGATGCAGGGAATAACTTTGATATTATATACTTGGATCTTAGAAAGGCTTTTGATACTGTTGCACATGGAAGACTGCTGCACAAATTGGAGCAGTGTGGCATTGGAGGCAAGTTGCTGCTATGGATAAAGGGGTGGTTGAGGGGGAGAAGACAGAGAGTGGTAATCAATGGACACTGCTCATCGTGGACTAATGTTATTAGTGGAGTCCCTCAGGGTTCAGTATTGGGGCCTTTATTGTTTTCTGTATTTATAAATGATATTGATGATGGTATATCAGGCTTAATGTCCAAGTTTGCAGACGATACGAAGGTTGGCAGTGTTGTCAAGGACACTACTGACACTATGCTGCTGCAACAGGATTTGGAAAGGTTGAGCAGATGGGCTTCGAGGTGGCAAATGAAGTTTAACATTGACAAATGTAAAGTACTACATATGGGAAACAGCAACCCCAGAGCAACGTATCAACTCTGTGGTACTACACTGACAGTGGTAGAGAATGAAAGGGACCTGGGGGTGGTGGTGCAGGCAGATATGAAGTTCTCTGAGCAGTGCAGACGAGCTGCAAGAGTAGCTCATGGTGTATTGTCAATGATATATAGGAATTTTTCTAGCAGGGATAAGGAGGTGATTATTCCCTTGTATAAGGCAATGGTCAGGCCACACCTAGAGTACTGTATACAGGCCTGGAGGCCTCATTTCAGGAAGGATGTAGAGCTGCTGGAACGAGTACAGAGAAGGGCAACTAGATTGGTGAATGGGACAAAGGGGTTCTCTTACGAAGAAAGGCTTAAGTTTTGCAAATTACAGTGTCTGGAAACTAGGCACCAGCGGGGTGATCTGATAGAGGTGTACAAAGCCTTGAATGGTTTGAGCATGCTCAATGCTGATGGGACTCTTCCTCTAGCTCAGAAAAATCACCTGAGAGGGCATAAATTCAAATTGAGGAAAGACAGATGTAGGATAGATGTGCAGAAATTTGCCTTTAGCCAGCGGGTGGTTGGTGGGTGGAACAGACTTCCATCCCTTGTCGTGGAAGTTGATAGCCTAAATAAGCTTAAGGCTCAGCTGGACAGGTATTTCGAACGAACAGAGGGGTGAAGTGGAAGTGGTTATTTTTATTTATTTATGTTACTTTTTTTTTTTTTTTTGGCTGATGCTGCATAAGCTTGCTTTCTTGCATCAAATGCCTCTACTAATGCTAATGCTAATGGTCATAAGCCACGATCCCAAAGAATTAGAGGAAAATCTTAATCAGTTATGCACAGTTAGTAAGGATTTTGGACTAAAGATGAATATGGCTAAAACAAAAGTAATGATGAACAAGTATGCCACTGAAAGGGAAATAATGATTGAAGGAGCAGTAATTGAAAAGGTGGAGTCATATACTTATCTGGGACAAGTTATTAGCTGTAATAATGATAAATGGCTGGAAGTCAAGAGAAGAATAAATTTTGGATGGATAGCATTCAGGAAATATAGTCACATACTGAAGAGCAATATCCCAGTTTGTCTGAAACGTAAAATAATGAATCAATGTATACTCCCCACCATGACTTATGGAAGTGAAACTTGGGCACTCACCAAAAGAATGGAAGAGAAACTAAGAACTACACAGCGAAGAATGGAACGAATTATATTGGGAATCAGACTGTTAGATAAGAAGAGAAACACATGGATTAGGCAGCAAACTCAAGTAAAGGACATTCTTATCAAAACTAAAGAACTAAAATGGTCTTGGGCAGGACACATAGCTCAAAGACATGATGACAGATGGACTAAGAAAATAACAGAATGGTACCCAAGAGGAGCTAGAAGAAAACCTGGAAGACAAAGGCAGAGATGGATAGATGAAATTCATGAGTTTTTGAGTAGTAAATGGATGGCCAGTGCTCAAAACAGAAGGAACTGGAAAGTTGCTGGAGAGGCCTTCATCCTGCAGTGGATTGAAAATGGCTGATGATGATGACCTTCAACAATATCATTAATAAATACAAAAAAACAACAGACACAACACTGAACCCTAGAAGATTCCACTAATAACATTAGTCCATAAAGAGCAGTGTCCATTGATTACCAGTCTCTGTCTTCTCCCACTCAATCATCTCTTTATCCATAGTAGCAATTTGCCCTTAATGCCATACTGCTCCAAAGTGTACAGTAGTCTTTCATGTGCAACAATATCAAAAGCTTTCCTAAGATCCAAGTATATGATATCAAAATTATTTTTTTCATCCAGTTCCTTTGTGACCACATCATAGTATCCAATGAAATTGGTCAGACAAGACTCCCCTTAACAAACCCACGATGTGTCTAATCGATAGTGAAGTCTTGTCTAGATGATCCTGCAGTACTTCTTTAACCAGTGATTCCATTAATTTCCCGGGAACAGATGTTAATTACTTCTGTTACCCTTTGATTCTCCTTTGTGAATTGGGGTCACATCTGCACATCTCCAGTCTATGGGGACCTCCCCTGAGTCCAAGGAAACTCTCATAATTATGGCTGAGGGTTGGCTTACTTCTTTCGCTGTCTCCTTTAATATAATTGGATAGATCATCTACCCCAGGTGTCTTTCTTATATTTAACTTCAGCAATATTTCCTCCAATTTGCACTTGGTTATTACAAAATCATTTAGCTCACTGCCAGAGTTCAAAAAACCTCTGGCATTCTCTGCCTGAATAACTCCTCACATGTGAATGTTTGATTTGATTTGGTAGTTGTTGGCCCATCGGCTTATGTGGCCATATTGCACCTCCCAAGGTTTTTTGCAGTACTTTGATCCAGCCCGAGGCGGGAATCGAACCCGCGACCTTTGGGTTGCCGGGCAGGTATTTTACCCACTCGGCTAGCCCGATCGGCCATGTGAATGTAAATGCAAAGTACACATTGTTTGTCAGTTACCTGAGCAGGATCATCAACAGTTGAACTTTCAATAACAAGTGGACCAATCTGATTCATCCCCTTCCTTCTAGAGTTTACATAAGTAAAGAACTCTTTGCTGTTTTTCTTTGCATCCTTTGCCATAGATTTCTTGTCATCTGCCTCTGCCTGCCTAACCTCCTTCGTGACTTGATTACAGATCAGCTTATATCTACCATAGGCTTCTGTGTCACCTGATAATTTATATGTTGTTGTTTGTTGGATTTATTGGTGCAAGGGCTACTAAGGCCATAATGCACCTATTTCAATCTTATTTGATACATGATTGTTATATTAAATAAAAGGATTCAGATCAGGTGATATTTGTTTATCAATTTGAGGAAGGTAAAAACATCATTAATATCTTGTCGGTCTCCGAGAATCTGTTGTAAGGTAAGTTTATTAGAAGAATATAGATGTGAAGAGAAAGCTGTTTTTCGTTCTCTCAGATATAATGGGCATTCAATGATCAAGTGGTTTACTGTGAGTTGAGTTTGACAGTTGCTGCATAGTGGAGGATCATCCTGAGTGAGTAAATAACTATGAGTTAGGTGATTATGTCCTATTCGAATTCTAGCAAGTACTACTTCTTTTCTATTGCCTCTTAGGCTTGATAGCCACTTCTTGTGATCGTTTTTAATCTGAAAAAGCTTATTGCTTTTTTTCTCCCTGCCAAATGGATAGCCATTTTTTTCTGACATTGGTATGCATGATGCGTTTTAAATCTGTGTAAGGTATCTGCATGTCTGATTTTATGTGACTGGCGTTCTTGGCTGCAAGATCCGCTTGTTCGTTTCCTCTGATTCCAGAGTGCCCAGGTATCCAACAGAAAATTAATTTTTGCCTGTTTGCAAGAAGCTGCACTAACTTGGTTTGAATTTGTTGTAGAAACGGATGACTGGAAGGAAATTTACACTGAAGAGCAGATACAGCACTTATGGAATCGGTGTAGATAATAGTTTGAGGATATAATGACTGTTTTACATTGTCTAGAGCCATCAGGATAGCATACAGTTCTGCGGTGTAAATACTGTACTCCAAAGGGAGCTGCTGGGATATTGTATTGTTTGGTAGAACTGCAGCTGCTCCAACTTTACTATCTGTCTTGAAACCATCAATGTAAATTTGGGTAAAACTAGAGAACTGAAAAGAGTGAGTTGCATGGATCTGCTGAATACTGAAATTTGGAAGTGCATTCTTTCCCCATTGTTGGAAATGTTGGTCAACATTGGCCAAGGGTATTTGCCATGGTGGCATAGCCGTGCTAATATCTAGAATTATGTCATTCATATTTAGTCCCCTGTACGTAGTTATGCTTTGTAATCTAATGCCACATGGTTTATTCTGCAAAGGTTTATTTTGGTACAAATTATGCCATTTTGGGATGAATAAATACTGTTTTATAGGATGATGTGGGAAACTTCTGATTTTTGCTGCATAACTTAATAACAGAGCTTGCCGACGAAGAAATAGGGGTGGTTCATGTGCTTCCATATAGAGACTCTGAACTGGCGATGTACGAAAAGCTCCCAGTGCAATTCGGAGGGCATTGTGATGTACTAGGCCGAGCCATTTTAATACACTTTCTCTAGCTGAGGCATATGCAGGTGACCCATAGTCTAGTTTGGATCTTATGAGCGACCGGTATAAGTGCAGCAGCATGAACCGATCTGCACCCCATGACATAGCGGAAATTGCCCTAAGGAGATTCAGCTTCTTTAGACAGGTTGTACGAATGTGTTTAATATGCTCTAAGAAACTAAGTTTTCTATCCAGAATTAGTCCAAGAAAGCTAATACTCTGTTGAAAAGAAATTGGATGAGAATCAAGATGTAAATTGGGATCTGGATGTAAATTCCGTTTACGGCAAAAATGAATTGCTGTTGTTTTTTGTTTTGAAAGTCTGTATCCACTATTTTTGGCCCACTGAACAAGCTTGTTAATTGTACCTTGAAGCTGCCTTTCAATGAAACGCATGTTTTGTGAGTGGCTTGAGATTGCCAGATCGTAGGCATACAGATAAGTTTCAACTGTGTCGGGAATACATTTTGTAATGGAATTAATCCTGAGAGAGAAGAGCGTGGCGCTAAGCACAGAACCCTGAGGGACCCCCTCTTCTTGTACAAACGTTTGGGAGAGAGCAGGGTGAAATCGTACCTGAAAGGTCCTATTGCTCAAAAAGTTCTGGATAAATTTTGGAAGATGACCAATTTTGGAAGAATACCGGATTCATAGAGATCGTGAAGAATTCCATACCAGGTTGCCAGGTTGTATCAAAAGCTTTTTCGATGTCAAGACATATCATCACTAGGTGTTCGTTCCTGAGAAATGCATTTCGGATGTTTCCTTCAGCTTTGACCATAAGGTCAAGTGTTGATCTAGTTCTTCGAAATCCATATTGATTTTGACTTAGAATGCATCCAGTCTCTAGGAACCATGTCAATCTGGCATTAATTATTTTTTCTAATGCTTTTCCTATACAACTAGTTAACGCTATCGGTCGGTAATTTGCTGGATCTGAATGGTCCTTTCCTGGTTTTGGGAAAGCTAATACAATAGATTGACGCCAACTGGCAGGGTAGTAGTCTTCGCCAAAGATTCTATTATACAGTTTTAGCAGAGCAGAAAGGGATTCTTCACTCAAGTGATATATCATGGCATAGTACACTCCATCAGGGCCAGCAGCACTATTTTTGGATCTTGCAAGTGCGCTACGTAACTCTGCCATGGTAAGGGGTACATTATATGGATGCTGTCGTGAAGTACTGAAATTGAGATTATATTTTTCTGCTTGTATTTTATGTGCCTGGAAACTTGGCTCAAATGTGGTTACAGCGGAGATTTTTTTCAAAGGTTTCACCTAATGTATTAGAAATATCGAGAGGATTGCAGATTTCTTTGCCTTTTAGATATATTATCGGAGTGGTTATAGGTGGATATTTTCCATTAATTCTTCGAACTTTAGTCCAAACAGTTCTGATATTTGTAGTCCTGTTTATAGCGGAGGCATATTTAGACCATGTCTCTTTTTTGCTTATTCGTTGTATGTGACGAGATTTAGCTCTAGCTTTCTTCAACTGTATGAGATTAGCTGTGGTTGGGTATTTACGAAATAAGTTCCAGTATCTGTTCTTCTCTTTTTTCGCATTGCTACAGGCTTCATTCCACCATATTTTTGGGTGGGAGCGAGTTTTCATGGATGATCTGGGTATACTGGTTTCTGCAGCTGCTATCATTTGCTGAGTTATGTAAGTTACGGCAGAGTCAATGGTGAGAGTCTCAATAGCCTGAATATCTAGATGTGCCAGCTCTTGATATTTCTTCCAGTTAGCTTTGTCAAATTTCCAAACAGTTTTTATCTCAGTTTGAGGAGTTAGCCGATAGTGTGCATATTACTGGAAAGTGGTTACTATTTCGCAGGTTATCAGTGACCTTCCAATCAATAAGAGGAAGGAGGTTTGGCGAGCATATTGAAAGATCAATTGCAGAAGTTGACCTTGAGGAAAGATGCACGTACGTGTGAGTCGCATTGTTTAATAATGTTAAGTTGTGCCTTTCAAGAAATTTTTCAATTAACTGACCTCTCTTATCAAGGTGCGAGGAACCCCATAGGGGTGATGCCCATTCCCCCTTGGGTATCACCCCTATGGGGTGATACCCAAGGGGGAATGGGCACCACCACCTTTCTGTATCTTGGGTATCACCCCTATGGGGTGATACCCAAGATACAGAAATGTGGTGGCAGCTGAGTAACTAAATCATTCAAATCTGCTAGAGAGTATGAATAGTTTGGCGAAAGGTATATGGAAACAACTGTTACTGCTATCTTAACCATAACTCTAGCAGCAATTGCTTCTAAAGTTGTTTGCAGTGGGACTGGTCTGAAAGGAGTTCTGGAGTTTACTAGCAATGTTACACCTCCATGTGCTGTATTAGAGTCGTTCCTATCCTTTCTAAGCATTATATGATGTTTTATGCTCATAGTTATTTTAGGGGTCAGGTTTGTTTCCTGTAGACAAAGAACAGCAGGCTTATATTCGGTAATTAAGTCATAAACATCGTCTGAGTTAGCTCGGAGTCCGCGACAATTCCATTGAATGATTCTATGCATTATCGGGTGTGTCTGCTTGCTTACGGGATGTGGTCTGTTTGCGCCTGTCTAGTCTTTTTTCCCTTTTTGGGAAATTTGGTCTAGTGACGTCCATGTCCTCCTCGTCTGCATGAAGTTCAAGAAGTGGGTCATCTCGGTGTGAATTTCTATCTATGTCCATGGTATCAGTACTGGTTTTTTGATTATTTCTTTCAGAGCTTGTTTGATTAACTGGCTGTTGTACAGAATTTTTATCTGGCGGTATTGTCAATGGTGTGTTTACAGAATGAGTTGATTGCTGTTGGGTAGGCTGTTCTTTTAGTGTAGAGAGGACTGACCTGGCCCAATCAGAAATTGAGATGCTTGGCGGAACTGAACAATCTGTTTGTACTGTTACGGATCGTTGCTTTTTTACAACTGAAGAATAAGATGGCAATTTATTTGAAATTAAACAATGTCTTTTTGCTTCTTGGTATGGCACCTTGTGTTCCACTTTGTACTTTTGTATATTCTTTTCAGTCTGCCACTGGATGCACTCCTTTGAAAATGCTGAATGATTGCCCTTACAGTTTGGGCAGCTTTGTATTTCAGTGGGGCAGTCTGTGTGAACATGCTCTTTTGAACCACAGGAGGCACAGGTGGTTATACCCCTGCAGACTGCTTGTGAGTGTCCAAATTTTTGGCATTTAAAACACCGGACTGGGTTTGGAATATAAGGTCGAATTTTGCACCTTAAATATCCAGCTTTAACAGTTGTTGGTAAAATTGGTGTTTTAAATGTAAGAATGACCGTTCGGGTAGGAGTAAGAACCCCATCTTTCTTAATGACTATCCTTTTGGCATTTATTACATTTTGATCGCCTAATACCTGAACGATTTCCTCCTCAGATACGTTAAGGAGATCCCACTCGGCTATTACCCCTTTAGAGGAGTTTAAGGTGGCATGCGGGGTAACCTTTGTGGGAATTCCACCAAAAGTCGATATTTTTAATAGCCTTTCCGAGTGTTTATTCTCGTTCATCTCCACTAGAAGGTCTCCGGATTTTAATCTTCGAACCATTTTTGGTGGGAGAAGGTCTCCGGATTTTAATCTTCGAACCATTTTTGGTGGGCCCGCCACATTCTCAAGACATTTCTGTATTAAGAATGGGGAGAGCTTACTCAAAGGATTGTCAGTCAAAGAATGCAGTATCAAAAAAAGAGGAGCAGGGGTTTCTGTTCCTTCTTTTTTCTGCCGTTTTGCATTTCCTGCATTTAACTCTTCTCTGTTTGAGAGATCTGGATCATGAGATCCATAAGTGGCATGTCTATTTATGTCCATCTTTGCTCCTTTTTGCCCCGGGAGAGTGTTTTTCTTCTCCCAGGTTTCCAGCCCCACCACGTGGAGGCAGGAGCGGTGCCACCAGTGACCAAGCGGTTTAGAGGTTTAGTTAGGTTAGTACAGATTATACACACACACACACACACACACACACACACAAGGAAAGAAAGGTGTATTTCCTTTCTGGATTCTACTTCAAAGCTTTTAAGTAAAGAATCACTTAAGAAAAATAAGAAGAATAGTGACAATGGAAAATAAATATAACTAATCCGCTGAGAAAGAACGCTATGTATCGCACAAAATATCGCTTGGCACTCGGGGCCAATTTATATATATCCCATGCATTTTTATTCTCTGCCACGTGTCTCATTAGTTCATCCGTAATCCATTTATGCCTAAATCTTGAACAATATTTCTTAGTTGGTGTGAAAAGTCTAGTAGCTTCCAAGATTGTTTGAATGCTTCCCATTTAGAATTTGCTGTTGGTAACATCATCAGTTGGTATCACTCTATAGAATTTAAAACTGGGTCAGACCACCGAAGTCACCTTTACGAAAGCAAAAACCCTTCCCTTTACCCCTGATGGTAGTTACGTCTTTGAATAAATCCCACATAACCCCAACTGTGCTCACTGCCACATAATGGTTCCTTTATCTGCAGATTCTTAATGCATGAAGAAGTACTACTGATAATTAGCTCAAGAGTATTTACTCGCTCTGGTAGTAATAGATATTCAGATTAGATATTCTTTGGGATACGTTAAATAATATTTCTTCAATTTCTCAATGCCTATAAATATTCAACGACAGAATATACTTTAGACTCAGAAATACAGATATTAACCAGCAGATTCTTAAACAGGGGTTACCCTCTTGCTATAATAAACCAAATTAGGCTACAAGCTAAGGATAGGGTAAAAAATTCTACACCAACCAACAATAGGAACATCAAGAAATACTTTATTTCTGTCCCATATGTTGAACATTGGTACAAACAGCTTAAGATTCTTTAAAGAAACCGAATTTAAAACTGTGGCCACACCAATACGGAAATTATATGCTATACTGAACAATCACTCAGTCCTTTCCTCTTTCGCAACACAAACAAATGACTGGTATACAACTTTTCTTGCAGTGATTACAATTTGTCTTATCAGGTCTTGACTCAATGCACACTGGATTTGAGAATAAAGCAGCATGTGTGTCCTCAGCCAGTGCTTCTCATTCAACAGCTTCACAATTGGCCTTTCATGCCATTAAAAAAAAACCGTACATTGTTGTTCAATGAGACCAAAATACTTAGTGCCCAATATGTAAATATATTCGTGGTATTTTACTCGCATGCACAAAGACGAATAATCTCTCTATTTAAGATTACAGCATACACATGCTCTGGATATGTAACTCTTGTGATCAAGGCATATGGTCAAAAAGCCCCATCATCTTCAGGAAGGAAAATCACTTTTTAAAATCATTATGGGATTTAATTTTTTTTAAATTGTTTATGATTGATTTCATTAGTGTAATTTTGTGTTAATTTTATATTCATTTTAATTTCTGGAGAGTGTCATAAGGAAGGTTCTACGTATTATATTAAAGTAAATGTCTCTTATTCTTCTACGAATATTGAAATACAACAGAATATATTGAGCATCGTAGAATTGTTTTATACTAATCTATAACACAATGCATATTGCAGTTTATGCACATGTTAACAAGAAAGCAATTTCTGGGCCCAGTATCCTAAGGACTTTTCTTTATTATTGAAATGCTCCATAAATTTGAGAGGAGAGTTCTGAACCTCACTGTATAGTTAGTGGCTACAATAATGTCACAAAAATTGCATACTTCAAACAAAGTCATTCTTACCAGTTAAGGAAGATGAAGCAGTAGTAGTAGGAGGAGGAGGCACATTCACAGAAGTTGCAGAAACAACTGGAGTTGGTGCACTAGTTACAGTTACTGTAGGAGCAGAAATGGTGGCTGGACTAATGTTTAAAGTAAAACCTTTTGCTTTATCACTCTGACAAACAGGAATAGAAGGCACTCCAAAACTGAATCCTATAAAAACAATTTTATACATACAAAAAACACTCAATTTAATACACAATATTACTATGGCTTCTATTTATTATGCACAGCATTAATTGCCCAAAGACTATTTATTAAAAATACATCTTAAGAAGATGTCAAATTAGTTCAAGATAGAAAGCAAGAAGGGAAGAACAGGAAAAGGTTGGGTTGGGTTGAGTTGGTTTTGGCCTTACTGGCACAAAAGCTAAGGCTATAGTGCCAAGACAAAAAAACATAGGAATAGGAAAAGAAAATGTGTGAAAGGAAGAACAGGGTACTTCTCTGCTCAACAGGGTAGTTGAGCAGAGAATGTACACTGAGTGGACAGAAATTATGAGATACCTACCTAGTAACGAGTAGGCCCACCTTTCGCCCAGATAAGGGAAGTCACAAGGTGAGTCACCGAGTCCACGAAAGTGTTCCATTGGTATTTCCATCCAGTCTTGCTATACCACTGTCCATAATTCCATCCCATTCCTGGGTGGAGGAACCAAAGCTCGAATGGACCTTTCCACAGCAGCTCAAAGATGTGCCACAGGGTTCAAGTACAGTGAAAGGGGAGGCCATTCCATGGTGGTAAAATCTACAGAATGCTCCTTGAACCATGTTCTAGTCACCATGACTCTGTGGGTGCATGATGAATATGAAGGGGTGCGGGTGGTCTGCAAGGATGGACATGTAACCTGGACCATTCAGAGATGCATCTAGACTTACTAGAGGTCCCAAAGCATGCCAGTTGAACACACACACACCCAGACCATTACAGACCGTCCACCTGCCTGAACGGTCTGTAATGGTCAGTTCCTTATTGACATGATGGTTGCATAGCTTCGTGTGGTTTCCGCCAGATACGCACCCTCCCGTCCGCTCAAAATTACTGGAAACAGGACTCGGCGTACCAGGAGACCCATCTCCAATCATCCAGGGTCCAGTGCTGATGTTCTTTTGCCCAGCTGAGGTGCAGAGTCCTGTCATGGTGTTAGCAATAGGACTCTGGTGGGTGCCATAACCTATTGCTGCTAAAGATTGTCTGATGGTCTTGGTGGACATGTTTCTGGAACCACCCTCGTTGAAGTCGGCGGTGACCTGTGCCACCGCTGCTCTCTGGTTGGCTAAAACAATGTGAGATGAACATGTCAATGGCCACGTTCATCCACCATCTTTCTACATCTCATCATGGACAGCACTGTGGGCTGTCCACGATGAAATGTTATTCCGGAAATGGCATGTTCCTGATACACTCTTGATAGAGGATAGTGCAATTTCCGTATCTGCAATAGTGACCTGCAATCTCTGCAATAGTGACCCATGCACTGGGCACCCACTATCATCCCTCTTTCAAAGTCTGTTAACTCGCAACGTTTATCCATACTGACATCGAATTACCATCTAAGTGGATGCAGTGAGGTGGTAGCTGACTTTCATCAACCGGTGAAATACCACCACTTTGCTTATTGGAGGCTTGAAGTGGTGAAACCCATGTTTAGTCTCTAGAGCAAAGTTTCCGGCATCCCCCTCCCCCCCATACTTCTCCTTCAACCCATGCACAGTACTAAGTACTATAGGTTTTGATACCTTTCGTGTTTGGGGTTTTCATAAAAAAAAAAAAAAAAAAAAAGTGTATCTATATACCTGACAAGTGATGGGTTCGTCCACTAGTGAGAGGGTAGAGTGTCGTGTTGCCCACGAATTCTGTCCTTTCAGTGTATATAGTAAGCTGACAAAGGTGATAAGGCACATACAGTATGTTAACATCATCATCATTTCACACACGTGTATGCTATGGTCTCATCCCTTTTTTTTGAAAAACAGGCTAAAAATATAACCTACAATAAATTTGTAAACTAAAAAAAAAAAAAAAAACACAATAATGTTAACTCAAAACTAAATCAGCTGTTGTCAACAGTGTAATTCCATTACCAGGAAATCAGTGTTATGTTTAACAGACTCCTTTTGTTTTGTTTTTTATGATAACCCAAAACATGAAAAGTAAATATCAGAACTTACAGAAGATCATAATTTTCAGGATATACACGTGAAGGATTTTTGTTTTAAAAAAAACAGAAGTTGGATGGATAAAAGAGGAAGAAGGAAATTTGGTTCTGCGACTTTGAAGTCGAACAGTAAGTGGATGTTGACTAGTTGTGGCATGTGTTCAGACTGGTTTGAGAGAGCAGGAATTATGTTTGTTGTTTGGTTTTTAGGAGCATTAGCAACTAAGGCCATATTGCTCCGGGGATATGCGGTGGTCATTCCCCAATCTTTCCGCATCCTCCGTATTTGGTGGGCACAGGCTTGAACCCCGGTCTAATCAAGAAGTGCGTGCTACGCACTGCTGCTCCTGCCCACCTGGCTACAGAGGAAGTAGGAATTATAGAAGCCAATTCATAAGAACAGCTCACATGGAAGTATCTACAGAAAATGCATGCAGTACACACAAGAACATCTAGGATAAAAGGAGTACAGAGACTTTGTAAGAAAAGGGTCATTAATTACCCTAATTGCTCTTTTGAATGGAGTCTAGAAGCCTGAGAGATTATAGGGGCACTGCCCCAGATGTGGGAACAATATTCTACAGTAGGGTGGAACACTTAAGATTTGTAAAAGGTGAATAACATTTAGAAGAAACACAATGCCAAGAGTGAAAGAAAAAACCCACTATTTAGATGGAGAGGAAGCAATATTTGTGATGTGTTTATGCACGAGTGAGATTAGAAGGCTAATCCCTAACAGAGATATTACCTTGTCTAGAAATCTAAGTGTCATCGAAGGACGCACAGGATCAGAATCTTTTTTGTAGAATACAGGACAGGACTAAGTATTACTAGAATTTAAATCAACTAAGTTATCTTTGTCCAATTGTAGAATTACATGGAGATAAGCATTTGAGGAATTGTTAGTAAATATTCAAAAAATTGAAGCTGTTTGTGCAGAGTAAGGTGTCTCGCCTTGGAAGGTAGAATGTAAAGTGCTATCATCAGGAAAAACCATGGATAGGATCACCATCTAGAAAGAAAGTAATTAATACACAAAAAGGAAAAGAGTGGGAGAAAGAACTGATGCCTGGGGAATGCCAGTATTAGTGGAGAAGTTAGAATGCAAAGAGCCATCGACCTGCAGTGAGCAGTCAGAGAAAAAAACTGGATACCTAATTACAAAACGTATATGACAATCCATAATAGTAATGGAGGCATGTGATGCAAGAAAGCAAGAAAAAAGCAAGTGTATGAGCTAAGTAGCATCACACAAAAAAAAAAAAAAAAAAAAAATTCACACACCAGTTTCCTCTAAAAGTTTGTTCAGTTCCTGCTTGAATTTATTTAAATTATCAACTTCCACAAGGACAGATGAAAGTTTGATTCAACAATTAACTACCCACTGGCTAAATGCAAATTTCCTCACATCTTTCAACAAATGCTTTCCTCAATTTGAATTTATGCCCCCTCAGGTTCGTAATCTAGCAAGTGGAAAATTGCATCAGAATTCAGCACGCTAAACCCATTCAAGGCTTTATACACTTCGATAAGATCAGCTCGCAGATGATTAGTCTCCAGCTGCTGCAATTTGCAGAACTTAAGCCTTTCTTGGTAAGAGGACCCTTCATTCCCCTCACCAACCTTGTTGCCCTTCTCTGTACATGCTCAAGCAACTCCACATCCTTCCTAAAATGAGGTCTCCAGACCTGTACACAGTACTCAAGGTGTGGCCTGACCATTGCCTTATACAAGGGGATAACCACGTCCTTATCCCTGGTTGCAAAATTCCTGTATATCACTGACAATACTCCATGACCTGCTCTGGCAGCCTGTCCCCATTGCTCAGAAAACTTCATATCTGACTGCACAATCACACCCATCTCTTTTTCATTTTCTACCAGCCTAAGTGTAGCACCAAACAGATGGTAAGTTCCTCTGGTGTTACTTCTACCCATATGCAGTACTTTACATTCATCAATGTTAAACTTCAGTTGCCACTTCTCAGCCCACCTGTCCAAATTTCTAGATCCTGTTGCAGTAGCACACTGCCATTACTGTCATCAAGAACCCTGCAAACCTTTGTATCATCTGCAAACTTCAACATTAAGCCATCAGGCTTAATATATATATATGGCGCCTCCGTAGCCAGGTGGGAAGGAGCAACAGTGCGTAGCACACGCTTTTCGATTAGACAGGGGTTCGAGCCCGTCACCACTAAATACGGAGGATGCAGAAAGGTCAGGGAATGACCACCGCATATTCCCGGAGCAATATGGCTTTAGTTGCTAATGCTCCTAAAAAACCAACAAACAAACAAACAGCTTAACATATACCTTCATCAATATTATAGATAAATATACAAAACAACAGTGGGCACAACAAGGAACTCTGGTGGACTCCACTAATAAGATTAGTCCACTAAGAGCAGCATCCACTGATTACCACTCCCTGAGTTCTGAAACTCAACCACCCGTTTATCCATTGTAGCAACTTACCCTTAATACCATACTGCACCAATTTGCACAGTAGTCTTCAATGCGCAATGGTATCAAAAGCTTTCCTGAAATCCAAGTACAGTGTATATGATATCAAAATTATTTTTTGCATCCAGTTCCTTTGTAACCACATCATCGCATCCAATCAAATTTTTCAGACAAGACTTTCCCTTAACAAACCCCATGCTGTGTGCGAATTATTACTGCAATCTTGCCTAGATGATCCTACAATGCATTTTTAACCAGTGACTCCATTATTTTCCATAGAAGATTTTAAACGAACTGGTCTGTAATTACTTGTGTCACCCTTAGATCCCCTTTGTGAATTAGGAATACATTTGCACATCTCCAGTCCATGGATTGGAGATGTGCAAATAATTATGCACATAATTATAATTATGGCTAAGGGTTTGCTTACTTCCTTTGCTGCCTTCTTTAATATAACTGGATAGATCCCATCCACCCCAGGTGCCTTTCTTGTTTAACTTCAACAATTTCTCCTCCACTTTGCTATTAGTTATTTACAAAATCATTAAGCACCCTGTTACAGTTTGATTAACTTATGGCATTTTCCTTCCTTAATAACTTCTTATGTGTGAATGTAGATGCAAAATACTCACTCAGATTATCAGCTATCTGAGCAGGATCATCAACAGTCGAACTATCGATATCAAGTGCACCAATCTGATTCATCAGATGATTCATAAGATAAAACCTTATTTAGAAGACCTTTATGAAAACATGACTGAAAGCCTTTGAAATGCAAGAGCAACTGTTCAAGTTTCACCAAAAATTTCCACTGAATCTGTCCACAGGTTCATAAGATGGGTAACATAAGCAAATATATCACCAGTGAATCGAAGGGGATGGAATTCATATTGGCAATTAGAGATCATATTTTTGTAAGGTTTAAGATAATTTAGGAGTTGGTGGTTAATATTTTGTGTTCCTTAGCATTCTGTTATCTCAAATATACAAATGGAATATTTGTATATGTAAATATACAAATATTCCATTGTGTATTTACAATGGAATATTTATTTAAAAATTTATGTGCTGAAGTAATGAAGATGGAAATGCATTTACTTGTGTATAATTACTATAATAAGCTAAAGTACTATTCCAACTTAGTATATCACTATCACAATAAGTGCATGTTAAAATGAAGCACTGGAATCAGCATTTTAGTCAATAACTTTTGGAGAGAGAAGTTCTGTCTCTCTCTCTCATTATTTACTCCTATTGTAACTTGTGAGAGTTCTGCGTGATTGGTGTTACATAATGTTTGTTTGTTTTCAAAACAATTTCCTCTCTGCTAATTCTCCTCCATATGAGATAACACCAGAAATAAGAACAACATACGTAAAAGATTATTACGGCATTGAAGATGAAGCTACCAGTTTCATGGTCGTCTCCTCAGTAAAAACACAATTCCAGTCCAAACTACAGTATTCATGGGAAAGCTTTCCCCTTGAATATTGAGGGTATAGAGAGAGATTGTGTTCTATCAACTTCTAGATGCACATTTTGGCAGCAACAGTGACCAATATAGAGTCATGCTAAAACGGTTGTGTTAACATAAAAATTCCTCTCCAACACTGGTGCCATAACAACTAATGCTAATAATGACACATCCCCCTAACGCTGGGGCCATGATCAGTACATCTTGTTTTACTGAGATTCTCGGATAAATGAAATCGATATTTAAAATGCATGAAGAAGAAATTAGGGGGGGGGGGGGAGATAATGGTTGCTGATATTTTCGGAATTTGACAGAGGGAATCTTGCTTTGCTATTTGAATTTGTTTCTTTTATTACGATTAAGGTTTAGTAATAATGAATTGATTAGCTTTGATAATGCATAGTAATGAGTGGCAACAGCTTTTGAATATGCCCAGTTGTATTTATTTGGCTCAAAAGAAAAATGTGTGAATAATAAAGTGTTCTCAAAATAAAAATAAAAAAAAGTTAGAGAAATGAATTTGAATTATTTAAGAACTTCAGATAGTCAGTTGTTGCTTATTGCTAAGATTAGGATTATCTTTCTTTTGTTAATATAATAAATGACATATGTAGGCATAAGAATACATAAGGTTGGGTTATCACTTGAGTGGTATTATTTATAATAATGTTCTGAATATGTAATTTTTCTGATCTGTATCGGTATTTGACAGTCAAATGTTCGCTTAAATAGTAAGGGTACTAATCGATTCCTTTACAGATTAAGACATTTGCACATGCATAATCAAAAGGGGTGGGGGTATTAATATGCACAAAATGGAGAGATCAAATTTAGAAACAGAACCATTATTTAAACCTGTTTAGATAACGGTCTATCATAAACGGATCGTAAACTCGATCTTATTGAATTTATGATAATACCGACAGCTGGAATTCTGTGGGTTATTATGATGAAATGTGTTTACACTTCCATGAAATCTTCAATCATATAAAAAAATAAATTTTCTCAATCTTCTCTTCATTCCTATTTTTAAAGCTTCGTAACTTGTTACTCTGTTCTCATGCGCATATCGTGTTACTTGCAATTTGTGTGCCATATTCTTTGTTATTGATTGCTTCTCTTTTTACCGCTTTAAATTTTAACCCCCACCAACAAATGTCAGTGAACAGAAATGTCAACTAGTTAGTATGTACATATTATAGTACGTATTAATTACGTCCTTTGTTATTGATTGCTTATCTTTTTACTGTTTTAAATTTTAACCCCCACCCACAAATGTCAGTGAACAGAAATGTCAACTAGTTCGTATGTACATATTACAGTACGTATTAATTATTCTGATTATCGCATACATTCTTCCGATTATCACGTATCATTTAATTTTTTAATTGGTAAGGTAATAAAGAATAAATTTGTGCTTAATATATCTTTACTTTTATAGCCTGTGGATAATATTCCTCCTATTTTTGCTAATTAGAATCACTGTTTAATAAAATTAAAATTCACAAACGTGATCACAATGACTGGCGCTTACTACACATCATATAGTGAACAGTATTTTAGTGAGTCCATCGTAATGTGATTTGATTGTACAGTGAACCAACTGTAAAGCAGGGGTCCACTGAATTTTTAACTATTTATGCAAAACTTTGGATAATTGGGGCAGCCGCTTAATCAGGCCAAAATGCACTAGTCCTGATGAGTCCCAAATAACCGGAATCGACTGTATTATGATGATGAGAAAAATAAGGGGTCAAATTGAGTTAAAAAAGCCAGACTCCCTGGTCACAAATCCAAAGAGTTGGTATCTATGAAACAGTTACATCCATAATTTGAGCAGTTTGATTTAAAAAGGAAAAGTAAAGAAAAATCTAGTAAATAAAAAAAAAATAAAATCTGAAACTTATTATATACAGTCGATTCCGGTTATTTGGGACACATCAGGACTAGTGCATTTTGGCCCGATTAAGTGGCTGCCCCAATTATCCGAAGTTTCACGTAAATAGTTAAAAATACAATGGACGCCCACCCCTTTAAAAGTGGTTCACTGTACAATCAAATCACGTTACGACGAACTCAACATAGTAAAGTACCTTTCACTATACGATGTGCAGTAAGCGCCGGTCATTGTGATCACATTTGTGAATTGAATTTTAATTCTATTAAACAGCGATTCTAATTAGCGAAAACAGGAGGAATATTATCCACAGGCTATAAAAGCAAAGATATATTAAGCAGAAATTTACCCTTTATTACCTTACCAATTAAAAAATATGTGAAAATCGGAAGAATATACATGATAATCGGAATAATTAATACGTACTGTAATATGTACATATGAACTAGTTGACATTTCTGTTTGCTGAAATTTGTGGGTGGGGGTTAAAATTTAAACAGTAAAAAGATAAGCAATCAATAACAAAAAACATGGTGCACACAAATTGCAAGTAACACGATACGCGCAACTGAGAACGGAATAACTAGTTATGAAGCTTTAAAAATAGGAATGAAGAGAAGATTCTGAAAATTATTTTTTTATATGATTGAAGATTCCATGGAAGTGTAAACACATTTCACCATAATAAGTTAATAATGCACAGAATTCCAGCTGTCGGTATTATCGCAAATTCACTAAGATCGAGTTTACTATCAGTTTATGATAGATTTCACTAACAGAAAAGCCCAATATAAACAGGTGACTGCTAATTGTTTTTATTGTTTTATGGTTGTGACCTCCAGAAATCCGACTGAATTACGTGGTACGGTCGGAGACAATCGTAGGGTAATCTCCAGTGCTGCAGTCTCCTGCCCCTATTAAATGGCATGCTGTCCCAATTAAGCGAAGGAAACCCTGGCTATTTTCTCGATTGGGTTCTGTTTTATTAGATTTGCCCCGATTAACCAGTGGCCCAAATAACTGGAATCCACTGTATTTATTATATTTCAATCCTTCTAAAACTCAGTTGTCCAGTCTTATATCTCACAAAAAGGAATTCACTGTTCCCATGCTTATCTTTGAGGACAAACAGATTTGCAGAGATCACATTTCTATTAGGGATTAACAAGGCTTCTAATCTCAATTGGCATAAGTGCATCACAAGCTTTGCATCTAAAAATAAAAAAAATAATAATAATAAAAAAAAAAAAAAACTTTCATTCTTCCTTTTTTTCTCACTTCCACTTGTGTTTTCTGGAACAACCTTCTTCCATGTTTATTTCCTGAAAATTACAATCCACAAATATTCAAGTCTAATGTCAACAAGTACCTTCTACCCACACATACTGCTAAGTATCATGTGTTTGGGTTTTATCTCTAAAAAAAAAAATTACAGTATAGATTTTTATTTTTCTGGCTAATACTACTGTGTGCAATATAAAAGAAAAATATCTTCAACCCTAAAGGAAAGATATTTTTAGGTGCAACACGTACACACACACACCTATTTTCTTCACCATGTCTGTCTCCAAGTAACAGAGGGGCTGCCAGTGGACAGATTTACATCAAATTTTATATCTGGTTCATATAAAAAGATTTGTCAAGCCACTTCAAATTTCATTAAAGTCGGAAACTAAAATCTGGCAAGTTTATCCATACAATTTGTATGGAAAACAGAAATTCAAAGATTAAATATAGTTTTAATGTAGTATTGTTAGCTTTAGGCAGTCAATGCATGCTTCAAGTGTACTGTTATGTAGGGCCCATGAACATGGTGTTGCTTGTGAAGAGACACATATATACTCATTGATCACTGAATTATGACCACCTATCTAATACCACGTTGGGCAATAGTTTGCATGGATAATAGCCACTACTCACAGTGGCAGACTCCACTAAATATCTGAAGTCATCCATAGGGAACTGCAGCCATACTGCCTGCAAGGCTTTCCATAGTGCTGGAATAGATGATGGTTGTGTTCATATGCCTCACTTCCGGCTCCAAAATGCCACAAGTGTTCAAATGGATTGAGATTAGGTGAATTTGGAGGCTAATCAAGATGGGTGATATATTTGCAGTAAATATATTTATTTCCTTGAACCACTCATGCATAGTTTGGGCCCAATGACACTGTGCATTACCTCTCAGAAGATCCCATTTCGGTCTAGTAAAAAAAATGCAACATGGCAGGGGTGCTACGGTTTCCCAAGAGCTGCGAGTAGCCCTCTCCAGTGAAACAGTGGTCCATACACACCAAGGGTCCTGGTTCTTTCCAGCAAAACATGACCCACATTAAGCAACTACTGCCACCAGCCTGGATAGTCCATGGACCCAGGTATTTGGACTCATCCGAATAGCACATTCATTTCCAGTCCTCCAATGTCCAACCAACATGTTGACACCACGGCATATGCTGTCAACGATGAACTGCAGTAAGGAGAGGGTGTGTCTTAGGTCATCTGCTGTGGAATCCCAAATGTTTCCGTGTACAGCACATCATTTGGGATACTGTATGATGTTGCGATGTCAATTGTCACATAGCGACGTGCCATTGAGCCTGTAAAATGCACCACACTCTTCACTTGCCACAAACATCCAACTTGCATAATCCTTTACAATTTCACCAGCAGGAGGTGGTTTAACCCAATCAACACCATTCTTTGTACACCTTAACCACAGTGGGTTATGAGCAACCGAAAGATGTGCCGTTTCCGATATGGAAGCAACCAACACATGCGCTCATCTCACAATCATGCCCTTTTGAAACTCTATGATATCTTTACTAGATCCCATAAATGCTACTTTATCACTTTGACTTGCACAACCAGATGTAAATTCCCACAGCTCTAGCATAGGAAGCTGTTCAGCTTTTTATACTGCAAGCTATGTGACACAGTCCATTATGGATGGGGTGGTCACAAATTCAGTGATCACTGAGTGTATAGAAAGAAAGAGGCTTAAACGTATTTGGAAAAATAATAACAAATTACACAGATGTGCCTAAACTGAACAGCTAAGTTAAGAGAACATAAAATTATTGAACTTTATTAAGTGTTAAGGTTATAATCTTAGTAATTAAGTGATAAAGAGAATTATATTTACTCTTCACTTCAATTAATCACAGAAAAAGAACCAAAAAAAAAAAAGAAAAAAGTTGATGTACTGTGCACATTAAATAACTTAATTTTATTCGCTGTAACTGTTTTGCTATAAGTGCAGTGAATGACCGTATTATTAGGTATACCCATCTAATACTAAGTAGATCTCTCTTTAGGGCTAAGAATAGTCTGGGGGCTGAGAGCTGTTTATAGTATGGATTCAACACGATGTGAAAAGTATGCCACATGGATGTTGGTACAAGTTGACTCAATTGCTTATCACCAGTTGTTGCAGATTGGATAGTTCTGGATCTATACTCCAAAGAGATCATTCTATCTCACCCCACCAGAGCTCATCTGGTGGGGTGAGATAGAATTGATTGAGCACTGATGAGATTGAGCACTGATGAGAGCACTGATGAGATTTGCTGACTGGGTAGGCCATCACAGTATTCTGACATTTCTGGAAACAGTTCTATACAATTTCCTCCTTGTGACATGGTGTATTATTCTGATGGAAGAACCCATTCACAGATGGACACACTGCGGCCATGAAGGATCATTCCCCTGGACAGAATTTCCAGATAACCTGTAGCATCCAGTGGTTGTTCCGAGCTTGAAACAAAAGGAATCAGAATTTGTTAGAACAGGAAACATCTTTCCAATCCTCCACTGTCCAAGCCCACCGTGACCATACCTTCTTGTTTGCTGACAGAAGGGGAATCCAGTTTAGATATCACCTGAAGTTTTCCATTTGTGACAAGCTACAACAAGTTATGTTCTGAAATACTTCTTTGGTAACCAGTAATCGTAATGAGTTGCTATTTCTTGGTTTGTAGCTTTTCTATTAACCCTCAACAAATCTCGTGAGTTGCCATTGGCTTCTCACATCAACAAGTTGTTTCCAATCACATAATTCCTTTTCACATATCTGGTTATTTGATTAACCTCAATGCACAGTCATACATGAAAATGCCAGCAGGGTTGCAGTATCTCATACCAGTACATCTAGTATTGCTCACCACGTCACATTCAAAGTCACTTAAACCTTTTGTGTTCCCTATTCTCGTACTGACTTGCACACACAACATCAATGTATCTGCCAGCTGCTTTATTGAGTGTGGTAGGAAAATGTGAATTTAATAAAGTGATCTACTATATGTATTGGAAAAATAAAATGTTAATCAAAAAACAAATTGCATTAGCAAGGGCAAACGATGCAAGAAAGCAAGCTTATATAGCATCAGCCAAAAAAAAAAACAAAAAAACACACCCTTCTCATTTCACCCATCCACTCACTCCAAATGTTTCTCTAGTTCTGCCTTGAATCTGTTTAAGCTATTTACTTCTACAACGACAGATGGAAGTTTGTTCCAGCAATCAACCACTTGCTGGATAAAGGTAAACTTCCGCATATCTATCCTACAACTGTCTTTCTTCAATTTGAATTTATGCCCACTCAGGCGATTATTCTGAACAAGAGGAAGAATCCCATCAGCATTGAGCATGCTCAACCCATTCAAGGCTTTATACACCTCAATCAGATCACCTCGCAGGTGCCTAGTCTCCAGACACTGTAATTTGCAAAAATTAAGCCTTTCTTCGTAAGAGCAACCCTTTGTTCAATTCACTAATCTTGTTGCCCTTCTCTGTACTCGTTCCAACAGCTCTAAACCCTTCTTAAAATGAGGCCTCCAGACCTGTATACATTGCCTTATACAAAGGGATAATCACCTCCTTATTCCTGCTAGAAAAATTCCTGTATATCATTGACAAGACACCATGAGGTACTCTTGCAGACCATCTACACTGCTCAGAAAACCTCACATCTGCCTGCACAACCATCCCCCAGGTCCCTTTCACTCTCTACCACTGTCAGTGTAGTACCACACTGCTGATACATTACTCTGGGGTTACTGCTTCCCAAATTGCAGTACTTTACTTGGACATTAAGCACGATATACCATCAATATCACTGATGAATACGGAAAACAACAATGGACCCAACACTGAACCCTGGGGGAATCTACTAATAACATTAGTCCACAAAGAGCAGTGTCCATTGATTACCACACTCTGTCTTCTTCCACTCAACCATCCCTTTATCCATAGCAGCAATTTGCCTCCAATGCCACACTGCTCCAATTTGTGCAGCAGTCTTCCATATGCAACAGTATCAAAAGCTTTTCTAAGATCCAAATATATGATATCAAAATTATTCTTTGCATCCAGTTCCTTTGTGACTAAATTCATAGTATCCAATCAAATTGGTTAGACAAGACTTTCCCTTAGCAAACCCATGCTGTGTCTGAGCTACAACTGAAGTCTTGTCTAGATGATCCTGCAATGCTCCCAAAACAAAGGAAAGAAAAAAAGCACAACTAGTACTTTCCTGTTCATCAAAAAGTGTTCGGAAGCCACCCAGAATATAATTTTGCCATTTGTCACTAGTGCGACATTAGGAGCAAGTTACTGCTATGGATAAAAGGACAGTTAATTAGGAGAACACAGAGCGGTTATCTATGGACACCTCTTCTTGGACTAATGTTATTAAGAGCCCCACAGCACTCAGTGCTGGACCCAATGTTATTTTCAATATTTATTAATGATACTGATAAAGGCATATCAGGCTTAATGTCTAAGTTTGCGGTTGATACAAAGGTTGGCACAGTGGTCAATGACAGTTATCAGAATATACTAATGGCTGAGCAGTTGCAACTAAATTTTAACCTAGCAGCAACATGCATGCAGGACCTTCAGGTGCCCCATAAGAAAAAGTTCTGCACATTAATTGTTGAATCACAATTTTTGAAACTTTCTCTACCTTCTTAAATATAGATGTCTTTTGCAAAGAAATACTTTACAAAAGACAAAAATACCATTTTGATGAAAGAACCCGACAGGTACCACATGTTTTGTAACTTTTTGTACTTAGTAGGTAGGCAGGCACAATCGCACAGGGGCCACGAACATTTCAGGTTCATATTTCAATTGCAAGTTGAATGATTGCAATTCTAGTTCATGATTACTTAAAATCAGTTACACACTATTTTGTAAGTTGAACTCGATTGCGCAATTATACACATATATAGAGTGGATCTGTAAATCAAAGTCTTATAAAGGGATGGGACTTTTAACTTTCCAGATACTAACAGGAACCGGTTGATTGCTCACACAGTAGCAAGACTTTTATGGATTTATTGAATAACTGTTAGAGAGTCAACAAGAGGAAGCAATATTAGTGATCTGGTTAACAACATCAATTCTTCATGCATTAACAATCTGCAAATAAAAAACCCACTGAGTGGCAGTGATCACAGTGAACTAATGTAGAATTTAATTACAGACATAACTGTGAATGGTAAATGGAAAGGCTTTTTCTTTCATAAAGATGACTACAATAGTCTCAAGACAGTTTTAAAATTCTATGGACATCATTGCAGTGGACCAAATGAGGACGTTACCAACAGCAAATTCTAAATGGGAAGAATTCAGGGAAGTAATCACAGAAGCTACTAAGCTTTTCATACCAACTGCATAGAATTTAAAAACTGTCTTGAGACCACTGTTCTGTTCAAGGTTAGACCTAAGTGAATGTCAGATGAACTAATGAGAAGTGTAGCAGCGGAGAAATATGCATCCCGTGCATTTTTCTCCTCTACCACATTAAATAAAAATTATCAGGTGATACAGAAGCTTATAGTATATATAAATTAGTCCATAACCTAGTCACAAGAGAGGTTAGGCAAGCTAAGGCAGATTATGAGAAATCACTGGCAAAGAATGCAAAGAACAGCAGCAGCAAAGACTTCTATGTTTATATCAACAGTAAAAGGAAGGGGCTGAATCACATTGGGCCACTTGATATCAATGGTTTAACTGTTGCTGATCCTGCACAGGTTGCTAACGAAATGAATAGGTATTCTGCATCTATATTCACTAAATCCATGAGTTACAGCATGGATTTGTTAAGTGGCAATTTAGTCTGATCAATCTGATTGGATACTATGATGCAGTCATCAAGGAATTGGATGCAAAAAATAATTTTTATATTATATACTTGGATTTCAAGAAGGCTTTTGATACTGTTGTGCATAAAAGACTGCTTTACAAACTGGAGCAATGTGGCATTAAGGGCAAGTTAGTTTTTTGGATAAAAGACAGAGTGGTTATCAATGGACACTGCTGGGTTTGGGTTTTGGTTTTATTGGCGCATTAGCTACTAAGGCTATAATGTGCCAAGACCAGGTCATTTGTAAAAAATTTTAAACTTTCAGTGACCTAATTAGTTAGGTCACTATGTCAAAAGGTATAGCAAATATATAAAAGAAAAATGTAAAAATTTTATATAAGAGTAAAAATATTTATTGATTTTAAAAAGTTAAAAACAGCAAACACATTGTCATTGTCAGATAAAATCTGACTGAGTGTATATGGCTCAGTCAGATGGTTAAAAGCGGTATAACGGATATTGCTAAAATCTGGACATTCAATTAAAATGTGATGAATAGATAAAATGGTGCCACAGTTCTCGCACATAGGACAGTCATCTGCCCTCAGCAGAAAAGAATGTGTAAGATGACTGTGTCCTATTCGGAGGCGAGCTAGAACAACTTCCTCCTTACGATTCCTGCGCAGACTGGACTGGCACGGTTCAATTACAGGCTTTATACCATATAATTTATTCGCAGTCTGTCTATTCCACGAATCCTGCCACTGGGAATGTATCTTTTGATGTATTATTTGCCTGTAGTCTGTATAGGGGACTAACAGGCAACAGTTATTATTGGGAATTGCTGATTTGGCTGCGGCGTCAGCCAAATCATTTCCCCTAATCCCAATGTGGCTGGGAATCCAGCAGAAGCGGATGTCATATTCGCGTTCATGGAGAACGTGAATCTTCTGCTGAATGCTAGACAGAACTGGATGAGGATTATATCTCACGGATATTAAAGCCTGTAACATGCTAAGAGAGTCGGAATATAAAATGAACCGTTGGTATTCGCATTTACTAATATGATCCAAGGCTAACTCTACAGCGTGCAGCTCTGCAGTAAATATGCTGCATTCAGAGGGAATCTGCTCTGATATAGTGCTGTCTGTAAAGACAGCAGCAGATCCCACATATGATTCTGACTTCGAACCGTCTGTGTAGACTGGCACAAAGTCGGAATATTCAGTTCGGTGTGCTGAATGAAGCTGCAGGTAGACACATGATGGAGTGTCCGACTTTCCCCAGTTTCTAAGCGACAAGTCGCATGCCGGGACACGAGCATGCCAGGGTGGAAAGGGTTGCTTTGATGTTTGGGCAACCTTGTCTACCTTGATATTAAGTTCATTGAGTAGCTCTTGGAGACGAATACCAAAAGGACGATTGGCAGTCTTACGGGTATTGTACAAGTTTTCCCATAGTGGCTCAAAAACGAAGGGCCACATAGGATGGTCTGGCAGGGATTTCAGTTTTAAAGCGTACTTTAAAGACAACTGCTTACGTCGAAACGATAACGGTGGTTCGTTTGCTTCGACGTATAAACTCTGGACAGGAGATGTTCGAAATGCTCCAGTAGCGATACGCATAGCCTGATGATGGACAGGATCCAGCCATCGAAGTACACTGTCTCTGGCTGAAGAATATACTTGGGACCCATAATCTAATTTGGATCGCACAAGTGCACGGTAAACCCGTAGAAGGGTGCATCGGTCTGCACCCCAAGATAAGGAGGAGAGCGAGCGGAGCATATAAAAGGGCTCTTGTGCACTTTGTGCGGAGTTGACGAATATGATCCAAAAAGGTCAATTTTTTTATCGAATATGAGTCCCAAGAATTTTGTGTTCGCTGCTACTGGAATGGCATTTTGTCCGAGCCTTAATTCAGGTTCAGGATGAAGATTACGCTTGCGACAAAAGTGTACGCAAACGGTCTTCTCCGGCGAGAACCTGAAGCCATTAGCAAGTGCCCAGGAATTCAGACTATCAATGGCTTTCTGCAGTTGTCTTTCAATAACCCTCATGTTGCATGACTGACAAAAAATGCTAAAGTCATCAACATAGAGGGCACTGTTTACAGTTGGAGGAAGTTGTTCTGTGATGGAATTTATTTTGATGGCGAAAAGCGTGACACTTAACACTGATCCTTGTGGTATTCCCTCCTCTTGGCTGAAGGAACGAGAGAGTGAGGATCCCACACGAACTTGGAAAGATCGATTGGCTAAAAAGTTTTAAATAAAAAAGGGGAGATGCCCTCTAAGTCCTAGTCTATGTAAATCTTTTAAGATGCCAAATCTCCAAGTTGTGTCATACGCTTTCTCCATGTCAAAGAACACTGACACCAAGTGTTCGCGTTTTAGGAAAGCATCCCGGATGGATGTTTCCAGTCTAATAAGATGGTCCAACGTGGACCGGTTCCTTCGGAAGCCGCACTGGATGTTGGAGAGAAGGTCATTTGATTCTAAATACCAGATTAAACGAGAATTAACCATTCTCTCCAGGATTTTGCACAAACAGCTAGTCAGAGCAACAGGACGATAGTTTCTGGTGACTTTTGGATCCTTTCCTGGCTTAGCAAAGGCAAGAACGGTTGACTTGTGCCAGGAATCCGGAAACTGCCCTTCTATAAAGATTCTGTTATACAGAAGGAGCAGACAATCCATAGATTCTGGTGAAAGATGTTTAATCATTTCATAATGGATGCAATCTGGTCCAACAGCACTTGCTTTGGAAAGAGTGAGGGCTCTTTTCAGTTCCTCTATAGTGAACGCCCCGTTGTAGGGATAGAGGCCTTTGGACTTAAAATTAGGTGCTTGTTTTTCCAGTTTATGTTTCAGGACCAGGAACTCTGGGGAGTACGAGGATGTTGCGGAGATGTTAGAGAATGTTTCCCCAAGAGCATTGGCTATTGCAGTTGGATCTGCAATAGCGCATCCATTATAATCTAGGATTGAAGGGTGGGATGTATATTTTCCCTTCATTTTCCGGATTTTATCCCAGACTACCTTAGAGTTGGTAGACTGGTTAATAGATGATGTACAACGGATCCACGATTCCTTTTGACTCCGACGGCGGATATATCGTGCTTTGGCTCGTGCACGTTTAAAGGCTATAAGGTTGGTCATGGCAGGATATCGGCAAAATATCCCCCACGCTTTGTTTTGAGCCTTTTTTGCTGCTGTGCATTGTGAATTCCACCAAGGTTTGGGAAATGGTGGAAACCGGGCAGATGTTTTTGGAACAGCATTTGCAGCTGCTTGGACAATATTTTCTGTGATGTACTTAACTGCATCATTGATAGGCTCTTGACTGACTGTGCTAAGATCAAAATTTGCCTGATGTTGGAAGGCATTCCAGTCAGCCTGATCAATCTTCCACCGTGGTAACCTGAAGGGAGGACATGGTCTCCCACTGTGTAACGAGGTTATCACAGGGAAGTGATCACTTCCGTATGGATTCTCCTCCACTTCCCAAGTGAGTGAAGGAAGTAGAGAAGGGGAGCAGATAAAGAGATCAATGGCAGAAAAAGTACAGGTAGGCACGTGGAAGAAGGTGTTTGTTCCAGTATTTAGAAGGGAAAGGTCATTGAGCATACGCTCTATGACTCGTCCCCTTCCGTTGATGTTAGCACTACCCCACATGGTGTTATGTCCGTTAAAATCCCCAAGAAGTAAGAAGGGGGGGGGGGGGCAGCTGCGTTAGAAGATCATCAAGGTCTGCCTGGGAGATGTCAGTCCCAGGTGGCAAATAAATGGAGCACACAGTTAATAGAAATCCCACTGAAAGGCGAATTGCAACAGCCTCTATGCTGGTTGTAACTAGCAAAGGCTGAACTGGGGTCTGGTTACCCACAAGGATAGCCAGACCCCCATGTACAGAGCCATCCGCAATTCTATCCTTTCGAAAAAATGTGATGTTGTGCATGGTGGGATCATCATTTCCCTTCAGATATGTCTCCTGCAAGCAAAAGCAAACTGGCTCGTGCTTTTGCAGGAGGGCCTTGATGTCATCAATATTTCGCCGGAATCCACGACAATTCCATTGTAGGAATTTAGCCATTATTTTGGCTTGGTGGGTCCATCAGGCGGCTTCCGAGGTGCTGAGGGCTTACTTTTATCAGTCTTGGATTTATCTTTTTTGGGGAAGAATGGACACTGTCCCATGTCCATTTCCTCCTCCTCAAAGAGTTCCAAGACTGAATCTTCGGGTACCTCCTTCTGCTCGACATCCATCTTTTCTTGGGTACTAGGGGGGGGGACTTCCCCTTTCTTATTCTTTTCTTTCATAACTACCTTTGTTACTTGTGGAGCATTAGGAGGTACCAATATAGGAGTGGCAGCTGATTGGTCCTTTTGTGCAGGTTTTTGAGAACTTAAGAGATACCGCACGATGGGAGTGAAAGACTCCTTTGGAGGAATGGTCATGTCCGTCTGAGTTCCGACGGAACATCTCCCTGCTACCTTCTGGGCGTAGGTAGGTTTGTTGATATTCAGGGGTTTGACCGATTTCCTTGCCTCCTGGTATGATATATTTAGCTCTGCCTTCAGCCGTTGAATTTCTTTTTCTTCTTTCCACCTCTGGCATGCTCGTGAGTAGGCCGGGTGTTCGCCTTCACAGTTAATACAGGTCGGTTTTGTGGCTGAACATGCTGTTGTTTCGTGGTCCTTTGCACCGCATCGAGCGCATGCAAGGACTCCACGGCAGGCCATTTGAGAATGTCCATACTTCTGGCATTTAAAACACCGTAAAACACCGTAAAGGGTTCGGAACGTATGGACGCACTGAACAGTTGATGTATCCAGCTCTAATCTCGTCAGCAGGTTTAGGAGAGTTAAAAGTCAGGATAACGCTCCTGGTTTTAACAATTTTTCCATCCCTTCGCGCAGTAATTCTCTTGACGGCAGTAACTCCCTGTGGTTTTAATTCGGAGCAGATTTCCTCCTCGGTTACGTCGAGAAGGTCCCACTCCGAAATGACACCCCTCGATGAATTGAGTGTTCTGTGTGGTGTCACTGTTATAGGGATTCCTCCGATTGATGTTCAGACTGCCTGTCATTTTTTGTTTCAATCAAGAGGTCCCCAGAACGGAGCCTCTTAACTGACTTGGGTAAACCTGCTAACCCATCCAACCCTTTTTGGATAAAAAAGGGTGACATTTTTCCAATCGGTTTTTCATTTGTGGAGTGCATAATTAAGAACCTTGGGACTGGCCCTGATGGTAGTTCGGTTCACTGCCTCTTATTAGCAATAATGCTATCTGCTTCTTTTTCAATTGTTTCAGATAGGGACCCAGGTTGGGGCCCCTGAAGAAGTTAGTTTATCAGGATTCATGGGAGTTTTTAAATGGTTCAGTGCCCGGGCTCCCCACCCACCACGGAGCCCAAAGGGACGCCCACCACCCGGCATGCAATAAATGCGCTCGGGAATGGGATGCCAGGGCTACCCAGACACTATACCCGCACCGCCGCCAGCCTGAATCCTGTCCCTCGGACCATGAGGGTAGGGGCGTGGCATTGACACGGTTGACCCTCGCAGGCGAGCCTACTAGCCGATTGATCCTAGCCGGGCCTTCCAGGACCACCCGTCTTGTCGAAGCTGGGCCCCTCAACCACCAGGATCCCCCTTTCCGAATTTCCACGGGTCGCAGCGCACGGCAAACACGCCGGATTCCATTGATGTAAGCCTGGAACCTGGGCTGTGGGCGTTGGATCCCAGTGATGCTAGTCTGGAAGTCCAGCAGCGTCACTGGGAGGTCCCATCACCACGTACAGGTTCCCACGTCGAGGGGCAATGGACACTGCTCTTCGTTGACTAATGTTATTAGTGGAGTCCCCAGGGTTCATTGCTGGGCCCATTGTTGTTTTCAATATTTATTAACAATATTGATGAAGGCCTTAATGACTAAGTCTGCAATGATATAAAGGTTGTCAGGATGGTTAATGATAGCAATCAGGGTGAGCGACTGAAACAAGATCTAGGAAAATTAGATTGATGGGCAGAGAAATGGCAGCTGAAGTTTAGCACTGACGAATGCAAGGTACTGCATATGAATAGCAGTAATCCCAAGAATAACATATTGTGTTGTATGATACTCAGGGTAATAGAAAACTAGGAAAAAAAAAAAAAAAAAACAGGGGGTAATAGTGCAGTCAAATATGAAGTTTTCTCAGCATTGCAGACAGGCTACCAAGGCAACTCACAGGGAATTTATCAATAATATATATAGGAAATTTATTAGTATATATAACAAAGTGATTATCCCTTTGTACATGGACATCATTAGGCCACATCTCGAAAAATGTATACAGGTCTGGAAGCCTCATTTTAGGAAGGATGTAGATATGCTGGTACAGGTGAGAGAGAAGGGCAACAAGGTTGGTGAAGGGGAAAAAAAGGTCCTCCTACCAAGAAATGCTTCATCTGTGCAAACCACAGCATCTGGAGACTAGGCACTTTCAAGATCTGATTGAGGTGTTTAAGGCCTTGAATGGATTCAATATTTGATGACATTGTGTTCCTCTTGATGAGATTACACATATGGGGGGCATAAATTCAAGTTATGCAGTTTTCCTTCGGCCAGCAGGTGAGCGACCGTTGGAACAAACTTTCATCCGTTGTTATGGAACTGGGTGGTGTGAATAAATTCAAAAAAGTACACAACTTTTTAGAGGCTATGGATGGGTGAAGTGTGCAGTTTTTTTTTTTTTTTAGCTGATGCTTTATAATAAGTTTGCTTTATTGCATCATTTGTCACTACTAATACTCCACTTTTTTTCTTTTTTTTTTTTTGAGCAGAATATTCTAATATGCTACCCTACCAAATTATACTTTTGTTGGAGTCCATTGTCGTCTGTAAGCATATTAAATGAAAATTTATTTATTTGCAATTATTTATTTTATGGAAACAGAGAGAAACCTACCTGTCTTTCATTCCATTAGCTTTCTTAAAAAAAAAAAAAATTGTAGTTTGCATATTTACTTTGACTTGTTGCTTGTTTGAAGTAGACTAATGGTGTACTTTTTTTTTTTTTATAGTATATTTGTATAAAACAGATTATTCACACTATATAAGAAAAGTATTGAGACATTCCTCACCAAATATTGGGTAATGTGCAAGAAGTCTCCAATAGATGCATATCAGCATAGATATGCCAATATAAATCTCATGGGTCTGCCTATGCAGCAGTAGAATCTTGTTTATTTATTTCTATTTTTAAATATATTTAAAAATGGACAATGTGCAGTGTTTCCTTTTCGATAAGGCACAGAAGCTTGTGTGTTTTTTTTTTTTTTTTTTTAATTTACCAGTGAGCATTCAATATAATAAGTTTGAAAAACTCTCATATACCTCAATGTGTCCCATACTTTAATTAGCATAACATCACAAAGATTCTATCCAATGGTAACTGAGCACTGTATGTGCTCAGTTACCATTGGACAGAACCTTTGTGAAGGGGCCCTTCTGTGTGGTTTCCATAAAAATTAGAGTAATTGTGACCTTCTCCAGCAGTATATGACTTGGCCTGGAATACAAATCTTTTTTTTTTTAATCAGCTGATATTTTATTTCTATAACACTTATTATTATAATTATTACTTACCAGTACTGACAGAGGCTGTGCTAGTAGTAACAGGGAGTGTTGTTGTTGCAGCAGTTGAACTTGCTGGAATGCTTGTAGGAACTCCAAAGCCAAATCCTATAAAACACACATTTCACAATTTTACTTATTTCCATGCTCTATTTCATTTTGTGTCATATTTGCTTTATTTAACTTGAACTGCACATGATTAAAATACCTGTAGAGAGGGAATGCCAAACTCTAAATGGCTTACAAGCCACAACTACTTTTGGGGTTTGGTCAGGAGCGGGAGTGCAGTAGCACACGCTCTTTGAGCAGATCGGGGTTCAAGCCCCTGACTGCTGAATACGGTCGATCTGCCAACCCGCACTGGACAGGGTGTGGCAGATTATGGTCCATTTCCCTCAGCATGAATTGTTGAGGAGGCTTCCATCCTGCAGTGGGTTGATAATGGCTGCACTTTACCTTTACCTTTTTATACTGGCATAGCTCCAAAACAAACATTAAATGTCAGTATATTGAACTTTCACAAATTGCTTATTTCCCATGGCAAGACAAGGAACTGCATATAATTTATAGATTTCACCATAAATTTCATAAGACATCTTCTCTCAGTACTGCAATGTATCACTATTTCCATACAGGCATAGTAATATATACTTATCAAAATGAACTTTTAAAAGTTGCACATGCATATGACAACTGTATGTTTGACAACTCTGCAAAAAAGTAACAACTGAGCAAAAAACAGTAAACTGGGAATTCAAAGAATGAAATGTTTAAAGCACATCAAAATATTGCTCAAGATATACTATGTGCTCTTCTACTTTCACTATTATCACTTCAATGCATCAGGAACAGTCAAATTAAATAAACAAACTGCTCTTTGAAAAACAATGGGGCCTCACAAAAAATATTCCACTCACTAATATACAGGGTTTCCAAAAAGTCTCTAAACAATGGAAAACTCAGTGGGGGATCAAAACAAAAAAAAAAAAACCCCAGTTCCAATCAATGAGTCCAAAGTTGCATTCTTCTTTAGTTACTACTACTAAAATATAAACAAGAAATTGTACTTTATTAACAAGATGTACACAGTGATTTACAAACGGTGATCAAAATTCTAATCTAATCTATTTAATCTATCCAGACATATCTGAATGACAAATGCACCCTGAGTCACACAGAGGTCAATAGAATCATTTGCTATGCATTCTGCACACAATGAAATCTTGCCATGTTCTTTGCATTGCAGAAACCACGACTTTAAAGGGGCCTCACAAACAAAAGCTTAAAGGATTAAAGTCTGGAGAGTGGTGGCCAATGCCACTGCGTCTTCTCATCAGATCTAACAGGCACAGTAAAACCACAGTAACTCATCGCCTGTTTAATTTGTCACACTGCTTGTTTTGACATTTTGATTCACGTATTGGTATTGTTATTTCTGCCAAAACAATAAACATGCTGACCCCATATAATAATGGGAAAAGGAGAGGGCAAAAAAAAAAAAAAAAAAATTGGTATTGTTATTTCTGGCACAAGGCTACTAAGGCCATATTGTACCTATCAACAATATGGAGGTCAGACACGGTGATAATAAAACCATGTCAGAGGCGATCATATAGCTGTATCCATTTTACCAAGCAGAAATCTCGAAGAATACTGAATGGGGCTTTTCAGGCATCAGTGTACAGCGTACAATCAAAGAGAATGTGTTTCATTGTAAGAAAATAGTTGCAGTGCGTACACTTTGGAGGATCATCTCCAGTCAGTAGATAGATGGGTGGGTGAGGTGACTGTGGCCGATTCGTCCTTTCTGTTTACACGGAAACTGGAAGCCCATAACTGTGGTTCAGATTTTATTTGAAGGAGCTTGTTATGGTTGAGCTTGCCATAGACCAGGGCTTCTTAAACTTTTTTCATTCACGACCCCATTTATGATTGCGAGTTTCTTGGCAACCCCATATAAATATAAAAGAAAGATAAATTAATATTTTTTGATGATTTATTTATTAGGTAACAATATACATATATTTGTACATATGAAAATATATAGTTTTAGAATTCGTTTTGAAACATACAAAAATCTAAAATTAAAAATTGCACAAAAAATTGTAAAATTGTATTTATTATACTGTAGTTACAAAAATTATATGCCCTATTTTTCACCAAAATTGCATTTTTTGCAATAACATAAATAAAAGGGGATTCTGACCGTCTTAGTTCGCTCGAATATATTCGAACGCAGTCGTTGAGTGGTAAGTATTAAATTAAAATTAAAGTAAAAAATTTAATGAGATGGATGTGCCTGTTTTTTATTGCATAACAAATTAAATCTTGGTGGAATGTTTGACACTGCTGGACGTAAGACCTCTTCAACATTTTTTAGCGCTGAATGATACTGGGATTTAATATGTGTTAAAGCTGAGAAAGTAACTTCACATAAATATGTGGTGTTGAATGGCAGAAGTACATTTAACGCCATATCAGCGATTGTGGGAAATTCAGTTCTAGTTCCGATCCAGAATTCAGTCAAGGACTTTTTTTGAAATTGTAGTTTTAAGTTTGAGTCACTCGAAAGCTCAGCAAATTCCTCTTGAGCGTTAAGTGGCAGGTGATCAATCTCACTTAAGCCAATCCAAAACGGCTTTTGAATCCAAACTATTTTTTGGAAATCAATATTTAATATAAAATATGTACGGAACTGTGTTTCTAGCGCTTTTAAGTGATCTACAATAATTTTTGCAATAAAAGTTTTACAATGAATTTTCTCGATTATAAAATTGTCGACACTGGAAAACATTTCGAACAAATTTTTTTCTACCCTACTTTTCCAAATGTTGATCTTTTTGATAAAACTTTCAATTTTATCATTCGAAGTAAATATATCGCAATTTTTTCCTTGGAGAGACAAGTTGAGATCGTTTAATTTCCCAAAAATACCTGACAAATAACACAGCTTGGATAGCCATAAGCCATTTTGAAAAAAAAGCAGCAAGTTCACATTTTCGTTCAGTTAAAAATATTTCGATCTCGTCCTTTAATAGCAATAATCTTCTTAAACTTTGACCTCTTGACAACCATCTTACTTCTGCATGTAATAATAAAGTTGTGTAGTTGGAATCCGTATCCTTATAGAGATTTGAAAATAAGCGGCTGTTAAGGGCATGGCTCTTAATAAAATTTATAATCTTAACAGCATCCTGAAGCACATCGTTCAATTCTGGTGCTAATTTTTTTGCTGCAAGGGCCTCTCGGTGAATAAGGCAGTGAGTAAAAGTTATATGATCATAATGAGCAGCTTGAAAAAATGATTTAAAACCAAAATTTTTGCCGGTCATCGCTCTTGCACCATCTGTGCATATTCCACAGCAATTTTTCCATTCTAAACCTTCAGTTTTTAAAAATTCGTCAACTTTACAATATATGTCTTTCCCTGTAGTATGGTCTTCCATAGGACGACAAAATAACAATTCTTCCTCCACGCTTTCTTTATAAACGTACCTGACATTACTAACAACTGAGCCAATTTAGTAATATCAGTTGTTTCGTCCAACTGAATTGAAAATTTTGGGCTTTCTTTAATTCTTGTAATAAGTTGCACTAAGTGGTCCTTGTTAATATCAGAAATTCTATTCGAGACAGTGTCGTTCGACAAAGGAATTTTTCGAATATCATCGCCATATTTACTTCCATGTAGTATTTCTACCATTTTAATAGCAGCAGGTAATACAAGATCTTCTCCAATGGTGAACGGCTTTTTATTTTTAGCAATACAGTATGAAACTTCATATGACGCTAGTAAACAGTTTTCACTAACGGTTATAAATTTTTCAAAGGATTTTTTTCCTTTATTTAAAGATTTATACAGTCTTTCAAAATATTCTTTTGGTTTATTGACATACGAAACATGCTTTGATTCAAGATGTCTTTTTAATTTTGATGGTTTCATACTTTCCGGAGCCAATAATTCATTGCAGATCAAACAAAGAGGTTGTTCATTACCCTTACAATTTTGAAATGTAAAGCCAAATTGACGAAAAGACTCATCATATTTTCTTTTTCGCACATAAGATGCCTGTTTTTCAATATTTTGTCCTGCCTGAGAAGAGTTTGTAGCATTATTATCTGCGTCATTGCTATTCTTATTTAAGTTCAGCCATTTATCCATAGCCAAAAATTATTTTGATCCTAAAACACAATAAATATATAAAAATAACATATTGCATGTAATAATTGATTTATTAATTACCGAATAAATAAAAAAAACTAAAATCTCGTTACGGCGGAACACTGACAATTGACTACACTAGAAGAGCGTCAATACTACACTACTTCACATTACAGTCAGTGTTATTGAATCATAGTCTCGCTGCACGTGTGCGCACGCATTCCTCCCTTTGTTTGTGTGCAGGTGTGTGAGTGTGACTCTGCACAAATACACATCTAGATGTTATAAAATCGTGTATTTAAATATTTGACATTAAAATCTCTCGCGACCCCATTTGGGGTCGCGACCCATAGTTTAAGAAGGCCTGCCATAGACGTGTTCACTATTCCTTACATACATATCTTATATAGGATCTGTTGTCGATATATGGAACTTAGCAATCTGACGATGCTATGTTGGATGATTGTTTTGCTGCACAATCCGTTTTTTTCATTCATTGATATCCCAGTGTGGCCTGGGATTCAACAAAAGATGACTACTTGCTGTTGTTCATGAATATGCATCAGCTTTTAAGGGCACAAAAGGTGATATAGTCGTACACGTTGCACTAACGATATTAAGAGTAGGAGACCGGCGGAATTACTTAACAAGTACAGGTCACTGTTGAAAAAAAGCCGTGAATTAGGGTTGAATTTAAAGTGACTGCAATTCTGCCCGGACACGATAGGAGGGAGTATATGATGAGAGCCCTGTCGATCAATTCGGCCCTGGAAAGATTCTGCAAGGCTCAAGGGGTAGAATTTTTTTCAGCCTGGTTTGTACTTGTTAACAGGAGAGACTGCTTCTACAGGGATGGGATACACTTAAATAGAAAGGGTGCAAGAATGTTTGCCGATGCTATCGAGGCAGTGTTAGGTGGGTAGGAAAACTGCTAGATTGGGGGGATACAAGGACTAATAGATTAACAGTAGCCACTGGCAGAGGTGAAAGTGATTCTTGCACTGCTTCTATTGGAATGAGCAGCAGCTTGGAAAATAAGATGCAGGATATTTCAGTCTGCTGGGACTCATTGAGGTACAAGAAAACACATGGGTTGTGTTAGGGTAGCTAAGAAAAAGAACAGGTGCATGTATACTTGTGTGTACACCAATGCTAGGAGTTTGGTAAATAAATTTGATGAATTTGAGGTATTGCTCAAAGCATCAAAGGCGGATATTGTTGGGATATCAGAGATGTGGTGTCACACAGATATAAGTAATGCAGAACTGGAATTTGGGAAGTACAACGTCTACAGAAAGGATAGACAGGATAGGAAGGGAGGAGGGGTTATGCTATTAGTTAAGAAACACACAAAATCCAAGGAAGTGAAGCCAGACGACATCGATGGACAGGGCAGTGTCGAGTCAGTTTGGTGTGACATAAGCATAGGTAAATCAAAATTGAGAGTAGGAGTGTGCTATAGGCCTAATGACTCTGATGAGTATAATAAGATACTGTACAGGGAAATAGAATGGGCCAGTAAATCAGAGAGTCTTATAATGGGGGATTTTAATTTCCCAGATATTGACTGGAATTTGTGGGTTGGTCACTCACACACTAGCAAGGCTTTTGTGGATTTATTGGATGATTGTTTTCTACACCAGCATGTTCGGGAGGCAACTAGAGGGAGTAATACAGTCAGTACTCGTATAACACGTGTTTACATTACAAGAATTCGATCATACACGATTTATAAATAGGGGAACGATATCTTATATAACACGAACCGAATTCGCTTATGCACAATTCGCCTTTGTGTTTACGAGAAATGGCAGTCGAACGCGGAATCACCCCAAACGAATGCAACACGATAGGAATGAAGAGTAGATTCCGAAAATGTATTTGTGTTTTATATTAGTGAAGGGGAAACACATTTCACCATAATAACGTAAAAACCAACACAATTCCAACTATCGCTATAATCGCAAATGCAATTAGATCGAGTTTACTACCAGTTTATAACTGATTCCACTAGCAGAAACGCAACTGGAAATTGTTTTTATTGTTTTATGGTAGTAACCCCTAGAAATGTGCTTTAGTAAAATGTGAGGTGTTAATAGTGGCCTTTACGGTGTTGTTTATTCAGTTGCTGCACGTGCGCAGCTTTGTTTATGTGTATCAAGCGTGCCTCCTCGTTTTGTAATTGTGCTTTATTCCATAAAAATGAATAATATACTTAAAAGGTGTGAAAAGGAAGCGCCTGGTGAAGACACTACAGATTCAGAGAGAAAAAGAAAAGCAATATCGATAAACAGAGGCGGACTGGATCAAAAATTCTTACCCGGAAAAATTTGTAGTGGCCTCATACTAGTGTTTATGGCCAAAATCACACCGGCCACCGGGGTTTCCAGGGTAAAGCTTATGGCCAGTCCGCCACTATCGGTAGCGAAAAAATATGAAACTATGAAACGCTTTGAGCGAAATGAAAGACCATGATATTGCACGTGCTACGGACTTAAATGAGGCAACGCCGAGAATTACAAAGAATGCAGAGAAAATAAAAACAACTTTCATAGCAGTAACAACTCAAAGTGTAATTAAAATTCATTAGATTAAGACACAAAGAATTGGAAGAGATGCAACGGCTGTCAACTGTTTCGATAGAAAATGAAACAAAAAACAAGTTTGCTTACGACAGAAGCAAAAGCATTAGCAATATTTTATTACGTAATAGTCGTAATAAAATACGTAAGTATTTTATTACGATTTGGTAATGTTTTGGTTACAAATGTGTGTTCATTCGTGGGTGGTCGGCACCTAACCCCATTTTTCCCATAGGGCCTGTTGTTCATATTGCACGATTTTGCATTGCACGAGGGCTTCTAGGAACACAACTATCGTTCTATACGAGGACTGACTGTACTCTTGATCTGATTATCAGTAGTGATTCTTCATGCATTAAGAATCTGCAGATAAAGGAACCACTAGGTGGCAGTGATCACAGTGTGCTGAAGTGGGATTTACTTAAGGAGGTAACTACCATCAGAGGTAAAGGGAAGGGTTTTTGCTTTCGTAAAGGCGATTATGATGGTCTGAGACAGTATTTAAATTCTATACAGTGGGACCAACTGATGATGTTACCAACAGCCAATTCAAAATGGGAAGCATTCAAGGAACTAATCTTGGAAGCTACCAGGCTTTACATACCAACCAAGAAATATTGTTCAAGGTTCAGGCACAAATGGTTGTCAGATGAACTAATGAGACATATGGCAGAGAAGAAAAATGCATGGGATACCTACAAATTAATGGGTGACATGGAAGCCTATGATAGATATAAGTTGGTCTGTAACCAAGTCACAAAGGAGATTAGGCAGGCAAAGGCAGATTATGAGAAATCCTTGGCAAAGGATGCAAAGAAAAACAGAAAAGAGTTCTTTACCTATTTAAACTCAAGAAGGAAAGGGATGAATCAGATTGGTCCACTGGATGTTGATGGTTCAACAGCTGAGGATCCTGCTCAGGTGGCTAACAATCTAAACAAGTATTTTGCATCTACATTCACACATGAGGAGTTATTCAGGAAGGGGAATGTCGTAGGTGAAGTAAACATTGCCAGTGAGCTAGATGATTTTCTAATAAATGAGAGGGAAGTGGAGGAGAAACTGTTGAGGATAAACATAAAAAAGGCACCCGGGGTGGATGGGATCTATCCAGTTATATTAAAGGAGGCAGCAAAGGAAGTAAGCAAACCCCTAGCCATAATTATGAGAGCTTCTTTGGACTCAGGGGAGGTACCCTTAGTGTAAATGTAACCCCAATTCACAAAGGAGGATCAAAGGCTGACACAAGTAATTATAGACCTGTTAGTTTAACTTCGGTTCCAGGAAAAATAATGGAGGCACTGGTTAAAGAAGCACGGCAGGATCATCTAGACAAGAATTCAGTTATAGCTCAGACAGCATGGTTTTGTTAAGGGCAGGTCTTGTCTGACCAATTTGATTGGATACTATGATGTAGTCACAAAAGAACTGGATGCAGGGAATAACTTTGATATTATATATTTGGATCTTAGAAAGGCTTTTGATACTGTTGCGTATGGAAGACTGCTGCACAAATTGGAGCAGTGTGGCATTGGGGGCAGATTGCTGCTATGGATAAAGGGTTGGTTGAGGGGGCGAAGACAGAGAGTGGTAATCAATGGACACTGCTCAACGTGGACTAATGTTATTAGTGGAGTTCCTCAGGGTTCAGTGTTGGGTCCATTGTTGTTTTCTGTATTTATAAATGATATTGATGATGGTACATCAAGCTTAATGTCCAAGTTTTCAGACGATACAAAGGTTGGCAGGGTTGTTAAGGACACTACTGATGCTATGCTGCTGTAACAGGATCTGGAAAGGTTGAGCAGATGGGCTGAGAGGTGGCAAATGAAGTTTAACATTGACAAATGTAAAGTACTGCATATGGGAAACAGTAACCCCAGATCAACATATCAACTCTGTGGTACTACGCTGACAGTGGTAGAGAATGAAAAAGACCAGGGGGTAATTGTGCAGGCAGATATGAAGTTCTCTGAGCAGTGCAGACAAGCTGCAAGAGTAGATCATGGTGTCTTGTCAATGATATACAGAAATTTTTCTAGCAGGGATAGGGATGTGATTATTCCCTTGTATAAGGCATTGGTCAGGCCACACCTGAGTTCTGTATACAGGTGTAGAGGCCTCATTTCAAGAAGGATGTAGAGCTGCTGGAACGAGTACAGAGAAGGGCAACAAGATTAGTGAATGGAACAAAGGGTTGCTCTTACGAAGAAAGACTTAAGTTTCGCAAATTACAGTCTGGAGACCAGGCATCGGTGAGGTGATCTGATAGAGGCGTATAAGGCTTTGAGTGGCTTGAGCATGCTCAATGCCGATGGGATTCTTCCTCTTGCTCAGAATAATCAACTGAGAGGGCATAAATTCAAATTGAGGAAGGACGAATGTCGGATAGATGTGCGGAAATTTGGCTTTAGCCAGCGGGCAGTTGGTTTGTGGAATAGACTTCCATCACTTGTTGTTGAAGTTGATAGCCTAAACAAATTTAAGGCTCAGATGGACAGGTATTTTGAACGAATGGAGGGGTGAAATGGGAGTAGTGGTTGTGTTTTTTTTTTTTTTGTTTTTTTTGGCTGATGCTGAATAAGCTTGCTTTCTTGCATCAAATGCCTCTACTAATGCGTTGGTAAGGAGGAATTTTGCCAGGCTAAAAGCGCACTCTGTATATATTACTGAGTCTGTATATATTACACTTTTTTGGATGGACAGATGGAGAATATGTTTTTTCTCCACAATCTTGAGTGCAGTACAGTGGAATGTTATTCTGGGATTACCGCTTCTTACATATATTTCGAGTATCTTGCATTTTCCCACATTAAACCTGAATTGCCACTTCCCGGGCCATCTAATTTTTCTCAGTTTTGTTGCAGCATTATAACCTGATTTACGTTATTAAGCCTCCAGCCAACATTTGTGCCACCTGAAAACTTTGACATTAAACTTTTTATATCTTCATCAATATCATTAATATTGTAAACAAGAAAGGGCTCAGCACTGAACCCTAAGGGATTCCACTAATAACATTAGTCTGCGGGCAAAACTTAACAATAACAACCCCTTTCTGTCTTCTGCCACTCAACCATTCCTTTATCCAAAGTATAACTTGCTCTGAAAGGCACACTGTTCCAATTTGTATAGCAGTATTTCATGTGAAATGGAATCGAAATACTTCTGTTACTATAATTCAGGAGTCAATCAAATTAGGCAGACAAGATCTTCCTTTAATGAATCTGTGCTATGAATACTATTTAAATACAATGTTGTCAGGATGATCTGCATTACTTCTTTGATCACAGATTTTCATTCCTCCTTGGATCACTCCATTAATTCCTCTCGAAAAAAATCAGGTCTTATCAGACCTGTAGCTTACAGGTTTATAATTATTCACTTCTCTGTTTGATCCCCTTTATGAATAGGGTAGATATTTGCACATATACAATCCATGGGTATCTTCCGTGATTCCACGGATACTCTGAGAATTGTGGCTTAACCTCTTTTGCTGATATGAAAATATAATTGAATAGATTCCATCAGCCCAGGTACCTTATTCACTTTTAGCCTCAATTTCTCTTCCACTCTTCTCTAAGTTATCACAAATCATTTAGCTCCTAGTGATAATAGGATCGTCAACAATCAAAGATCAATATGGTTCATTACTTTTCTTCTAGCATGAATATAAAGAATTCTTTAATACTTTTCTTAAAATTGCCTAGCCAAAGACTGCTCATAATTTGCCTTACCCGGCCTAACAAACTTGATTTCATTACAGACTAGTTTGTACTAACATGTTTCTGTCGGTACAAACTAGTCTGCAATCAAATCACAAAGGGTGATTTGTAGAGCTGTTAGTAATTCTGTACATAAAAGGAATTGGCAAAAACATGTCTGAAATGTTTTTTTAAATGTTTTATCAATATTTTATATAACAACTCAAGTAAACTTGTAAATAAATAACATTTGAAGAGCTCATATTCAGTATTCAATTTTTTTTATTTTCTTCTTGGACCATAACAAGAAGTCAGCGAAAATAATGCTGGACTGGACTGCAAAGGGTTAAAAAAAAAAACAGCTTCATGAAAACAATACATGCCCTCCCCACAAGGCAAGCATACCCGCATACCCTCACACTTGGCAACCATTGTTCTAGATAAATATATACCAAAATACAAGTTCAAATATGCTTCTAACTTTTTTTTTTTTTTTTTTTTTTTTACTTCAATAGCATACATTAATTGAAATTTTTTCAATCTGTCTTTACTCACACTTCTTTCTAGACAGCAGTAAATGTGCACGAAATATCAATCCACATTCAAAAGAAGGTAAAAGCCCTCTTTTTCAGCAAGCAAATTAATCAATAAGAACCTAATAATGCCAAGTCTTCAATTTCTTTTTTTAATAACCTTGCTACAATGCTACTGCAGTTTTCAGGATGATCAGAAGATATACAATCTTGTACTCTGTCACTTTTTTTTTTTTTTTTTTTTATGTAAACCCCAAACAAGACAGGTATTAGAACCTATAGTACTTAGTAGTGTGCTTGGGTTGGAGGTTGAGAAGACAAAAGAAGATATTTGTCAACATTGGACTTGAACTTCTGTAGACTGTAATTTTCAGGAAATACGTATGAAGGAAGGTTGTTCCAGAAAACGGCAGTTGAATGAATAAACGAGGAAGATGAAAAGCTGGTTCTGTGAGTTTTAAGTTGGACAGTAAATGGATGTTGGCTGGTGGTGGCACGTGTTCGGACTGTTTTGAAGACAGAGCGGGAATTATAGAAGCCAATTCAGAAGAACAGTGCCCATGGAAGTACCTGTAGAAGAGGCATGCAGCAGAAACAGTACGTCTATGAGAGAGTGAGTGGAAAGACTCTGTTAGAGATGAATCATTAATTAACCTAACTGCCCTCTTCTGAATGGAATCAAGAAGCCTGAGAGGTTTTGGGGGCACCACCCCAGATGTGGGAACAATATTCCATGGCAAAGGTGAGATTTGCGATTTATACAGAGTGAGCAGCTGTTTGGAAGAAAAGTAATGCCGAGAGCGAAAGAGAAAACCAAGTTTTTTAGATGCAGAGGAAGCAATATTTGTAATGTGCTTGAGCCAAAAGAGATTAGAAGTCAGGGTAATCCCCAAAAGAGATATATCTTTTTGCCTAGAAATCGGAGTAACACTAAAGATAAGCATAGGAGCAGAAGAATCCTTTTTGCGAGATATAAGACAAGATTGAGTTTTAGAAGGGCTGAAATCAACTAAGTTGTCTTTGCCCCACTGGAGAATTACCTGAAGATCGGCATTTAAGGAATTGGTAGCAGATTTTCGAGAAACTGAAGCTAATTGAGCAGGACAAGGTTTCTCAAAATGCAAAGTGGAATGCAATGTGCTATCATCGACAAAACTATGGATAGGATTTCCAGTCAATGGAAGAAGGTCATTAATATACAAGAGGAAAAGAGTGAGGGAAAGAACTGAACCTTGGGGGACACCGGCATTAGTGGAGAAGTTAGAAGACAGAGAGCCATCTTCATCACCCTCAGTGAGTGATCAGAGAGAAAACTGGATAACCAATTACTAAAAACAGTTGGCAAAACATAAGATGGAAGCTTGTTTAGAAGACCTTTATGCCAAACACGATCGAAAGTCTTTGAGATGTCAAGAGCAACTACTTGTGTTTCACCGAACCTTTCCATTGAATTAGTCCATAAATGGGTAACATAAGCCAAAATATCACCAGTGGATCGACACAGACGGAATCCATACTGATGATCGTTGATCAGACGGAAGGTTTATAGGTAGTTTAAGAGTTGGCAGTTAACTGATTTCTCCATTACTTTAGAAGGAGTAGAAGTAATTGCAATGGGACGATAATTGGATGGGAGGGATATGTCACCCTTTTTAGGAACTGGCTGGATATGAGCAAATTTCCAAGCAGAAAGAAAAACACCCTTGGAATAAGAAAGTGAAAAAAGGCGGCAAAGAATAGGAGTAAGTTCAGGAGCACGGGTTTTGAGACAAGTGGAGAAATACCATCGGGACCTGGAGCTTTCTTAGTATCGAGATTCGTCAAAATCCTTCTGACATCCTTTTGGCAGAAGACCACAGGAGGCATTGAATGGAACGTGTTGGAAATGGTGGGAGGTGTTTTACCAAGATCATTAATACATGAGTTGGAAGAAAATTGGGATGCTAGCAGGTCAGCTTTATCCTTGGCTGAAGTGACAACAGAACCATCTGGTTTGGACATTGGTGGGAGCAGAGATGGACAAAAGTTGCGGCCAATAGCTTTGGCAAGAGACCAGAATGCTCGGCTACCATTAGGGCACGAAGCACGTTTTCAACTCTTAGCCTGTTCAAACTCTAGTTTGAGAAAAGCCTTTGAGATGTCAAAACTGCTGTAACTGCTTTACAATTGTTGCGAGCTTTGGTGTAGGCAGAAAATGAAACTGGAGAATTAGAAACAAGCCAATTACGATATGCAACATTCTTCTCTTGAACAGCCTTAGCACATTTATTGGAAAACCAAGGTTTAGATAAAGGACGAGATTTTAAAGTGGAGTGTGGGATAAAGGATTCCATTCCTGCAAGAATAATTTCACTGACACGATCTGAGCAAACATTGACATCAGAAGTTTTGAAACAGTAATCCGACCAAGGAAAAGAAGTCTCGCAGGTCATCCCATTTTCCATTCTTGTAATGCTAAACAACATGAGGTTGGGAATAGCCATGAGATAAAGGTTCCATTGGAGAAGAGACAATCACCAAGTTGTGATCTGAAGTGCCTAAAGACCTCTCACTTCGATCGTGTACTTAGAAGGGTTGTTTGTGGGAAAAAGATCAAGCGTATTGGCTGTATGATTAGGATTGTCCGGTATTCTTGTAGGTAAATGAACAATCTGTGCAAGGTCATTAGTAATTGCAAAAGACTCAGCATCTCGACCAGCTGGGTCGGTGTGACTAGAAAACTGAAACCAGCTGGATTTGTGAACATTAAAATCACCAAGGAAAATTTCCTCACTGTTAGGAAAGTTGGACTGGAGAAAATCGAGTTGCAAAGAGAGGAAGTCAAAGAGCTCCAAGTGATTAGTGGAATTGGGAGAACGGTAGAGACAACAGATGAATTTTACACAATGAGGTAGAGAGATTTTAAGCCAGAGAAGATCAAAGAGAGGAGATTCCAAATTGCCAAGTCTCTGACAGGAAATATCAGAATGGACATATGCATAAGCACCACCTTTGAGGCGAAAGGAATCATACAGTGAATAATTTGGGCATCTGAGATGAGCAGTAGTTGAATCAACCAATAACTGTGATTCTGTCAAAAAAGTACACGGGGTTTGGCAGACTACAAGTGGAAATGGACATCGCTGAGATTAGAATTGAGACCACGTATAATTGTGAAATGAATTAGGAAGTGCTTGGGAGGTTTAGATCTTTTCGCAGATAAGCTTTCTCTATTAGTTTGACAATTCATGGTTTATTCAATAGTTAGAAAAAGTGGTGGGACATTCTGTATGAAGTAATGAAATTTTTGGATATGGCATACATATGGTAAGAATATAACCAGATCCTTGACATAATGTGGCCTCGACAATGCTCCCCGCATACACACTACTCGGACTCCCTCCAGTCACTATCTGGCAGAGTAGAGGTAGCAAGATTATACACTAGCTGATCCGGAAGCCTCCTAGAGAGTTATCAATACGTTCGGCCCAGTGTACTAACTAGCAGCCGGCCTGCAAACACCGTTTTAGAGATGTACCCTCGAAATGTAAGGAATATTGGATCTCGCCAGGATGTTCATCATAACCTCAAAAGTCATCAATCATACTGCATGATGGAAGAAATAGGAAAGGATTGACCGGAACTTAGCTCTACAGACTAAACATGGGTTCCACCACTTCAAGCCTCCAATAAGCAAAGTGGTGGTATTGCACCGATTAATGAGAGTCATCTACCACCTAGTAATGACAGCAAATTGACTTTTTTTTCAGAAAGACCACCACAAACAGGATACAGCATGGATTCACTCTGAATAATGCCATCCAAAGCAATAAAAAAATATGGCACATTTTAGTACCTGCTATTAGTAAAATAGCATGCAGTTCTGTTCTTCCACATCCTTATTATTATTTTTTTATTTCACTATTAGGAAACATTTCAGCAAACTTGCATGATTAGCACAGCTCAAAGGAAGATTATGTTCTATGATAAACAAGGCAATGCAAAAAAAAATTTTAATGTAACACAAGTTTTGTGAATGTATAAGTACACTAACAGTACAAATGAAATGAAACAAAAAGCAATTTATTAACAAATGAACAAGACAAAATATTTTAAGTACAAATGAGTGATTAATGTAAGAATTTTACGTCATAACTTGACGTGTAAGAGATACTATTTTTATTCAACTTATCACCATTTACTTTTTATGAAATATATAGAATAACTTATATACCAGATGTTTTTGTAGGCTGTCCAAAAGAAAATCCAGATACTCCTCCAGTTAGTGTTGCCTGATTTGTGGCAGCAGTAGCTGGTATATTAGGGAGACCAAATGTAAGCCCACCAGACACTGATGTCGTAGGAATGGATCCAACAATTTGGCTGGTACCTAATCACATAAAATTTGATTATCCATATATAATGTATAATTTTAAATGCAAATTACTAAATTAAAAGTACATCAAATGCAATTTCCTTAACATAACTAACCAGTTAGTTGTATATTAGTCCTCCAACACAGCTTTGTGGTTTTGCCATATCAGTTATTAGAATTAGTATTAATAATGGGGGATCCTTCTCTTCTACTACTGATAGGACTAGGAGAAGAAAAGAAAATTACATAGGATGATTACAAATTACTAGAGGGCACAGAAACCAATAGAAAACATAAACTAGACTGCAATCAGGTCACTGAAGGGGATTAGGAAAGGTAGAGCAGATTACAAGAAATGTTTGGCTAAAAATGAGAAGAAAAGTGGCAAAAAATTCTTTGTTTCGGTTAATACTAAAAGAAAATGGAAGAACCATATTTGTCCATTCAATATGAATGACATTAACTATTAATGATTCCTTGTCAGGTTGCTAAGAAACAGAAATATTTTGCATCTACATTCACGCACGAATGTTTTTAGAGATGCAGAAGTCTAATACCGACTAGGAGTTAAATGATTTCATAAGAAAAAATGTAAGAGAAACTGAACTAAAAGTCAACAAAGCAAACACCTGGAGCTGATGGAATCGAACCAAATTATATTTAAAAAAAAAAAAAAAAAAAAAAACCAGCTAAAATGCATTTACTGGGACAATCAGACGACTAAACGTACTACGTAACTTGTGTCTAGCACTTTTTTATCATGTGACTTTTATTAGTTTTCAGACCATTCTTTTTGTCTTGTTCTTCCTAGTTTGTTCGTTCCTTTCTTGCAGCTTAACTTGATAGTTTGTTGACGCCTTAAAGTTGAAGATAAGTTCATTTGTTTTCTTTTTACTTAGTTTTTTTAATTTAGTGATTTTGTTTCTTTCTTTTTTATTTATTTATTTTTTTATATGGATGTTGTGAATTGGAGATTTTTTAAAGGAATAATGTATGCGCAGTTGTGGCCTACCTCCCCGTGGTGTAGACAGACACTTGGCATGCTTTCCAGGTGATCGTCTTCCTGGTGACAAAATGGCCAGAAACAACTAAACATATACACTGCACAAACATAACATTACACACATTTCTGTGCTTTTACAGAGTTCTGTATTCAACACAGTGTACTAAAGCAGAGTTGAAACGATGTTCAGGTGCCATCCTACACAAGATATTATAAATATCCACATGTGTACATAATAGGCAAAAAAGGTAATTACAGCTGCTTCTAGCCATCGATTTTCTATAATTTCAGCTTGCTTCACTGTACAGTAGTGGTTTCAAACTTTTTAACGTGAAGACACCCTAAATCCATTATGAAAAATTCCCAGCACCAGGTGCAATGGGCACTGGCACAATATTTTGTAGGGCTGTTGTTGTTGTTATTTGGTTTTTAGGAGCATTAGCAACTAAGGCCATATTGCTCCTGGGATATGCGGTGGTCATTCCCTGACCTTTCCGCATCCTCCATATTTGGTGGTCACAGGCTCGAACCCTGGTCTAATCAAGAAGCGTGTGCTACGCACTGCTGCTCCTGCCCACCTGGCTACGGAGGCACCATTTTGTAAGGCAGTGCTGTTTCAAATACAGTGTACACGATGGACAGCTCAAGCTTGACTGTTCTGTATATGTAGGTGTATGTACATAAACACTGCGATGCGGGGTCAGCAATTATTTCATGGCGACTTCTAATTTACACAGTTGAATGAAATTTAACGACCTTTTGTAGCGATGGCCACGATGTAAGCAAATGCTAAATTTGACGTTGCGGCACCCCTATAAAGAGTAAGTGGCACGGTAGGGTGCCGCAGCACCCACTTTGAGAACCACTGCTGTACAGTATCACTGTTCGTCGAATGCATAAAAAGATTGACTTCAACCCGGAGAAGAGGAAAGAGGTGTGTGGGATGGCTTTTTTTTTTTTTTTTTAAATAGTTGCAGGAGTGTGGCGACAGAGCTCCCAGAAAATGAAAGTCATTTCTGTCAACGTGCATGAGTAATTATCATTGTCTTGTTCATTGTTAATGCAATGAAGATGACCTTAACAATTATCATTGTTAAGGTCATCTTCATTTCAGCCTCCGACATATTATGTCATTTGACATCCTCTAGAAAGATTGATCATGTGGGATGTAGCTTGTTTCTGCCAATCAATGTTGTTGCTGCCATTCCTCCTTGCCTTCGCCAAAGGTAAGTCATATAGTTTCATGTTTAGTCATCTGAGTGCATCAACTGCATTTTTACCAAAAAAACTGCTAAAGAGTGTTAACCCCCCCCCCATAATAATGAGAGAATCCTTAGATTCATAAGCAGATTGAAGGCGAAGTAAGCATATCTGCTATTCATAAGGAGAGTTCAAAGGGTGAAGTAGGTAAAAATAGACCTGTTAGTTTAACCTCTGTGCTAGAGAAAATAGAATAAATAGCTAAAGATGTAATGCAAGATTAACTTGATAGCAATGGAGCCATAACACAATCGTAGCATGAGTTAGTAACCTAACTCATGCTAACTCATAACCTATTCCTAAAACCAGTGTACAATGAACTCCAAGCATACCATGCCAAAAATTGATCATTGTAGCCAGTTATTTTGTTGGTCCATACAGCATTCCACAAAGGTTTGGGAAATGGTGGAAACCAGACAGATGTTTTCAGCATTATAACTAAAGATGAATGGACGTTTCCTGTGATGTACATCACTGCATCACTGATAGTCTCCTGGCTGAATATGGTGATTGGTTGGTTGGTTGTGTTAGGGTTTAATGGTACATGGACTACGTTGGTCATAATGTGCCAGTTCATAGGGTATGATGTGTTTCAGAGTACTTGCTTCGAATCTGTTGCTCCTTTTAGTCTGATTTATAGTTCATTCGGTTAGTCTGCTGTTTGTGTTTACTTCCTTAGAGGAGATGGTATAAATTAATATCTTTAAGGAAGGTGAAAACATCTGTAAGCATCTCTATCATTCAAGAGATCTGCTAGGGAAATGGTGTGATGTGTCCTATAAACATTTTTGAAAGCTTGTTTACGTTCATTTGCATATTTAGGACAGTCTATTAATATATGTTTTACTGTCTGGATACTATCACAAGTCTGGCATCGTGCTGGTTTCTTCTGCATGCAATAAGAAAGAATGCATAAGATGCGTATGCCCGATTCTTAGTCTGGAAAGTACTGTTTCTTCTTTTCTTGTGCTAGAAACCCAGTTTTCAATTTCCTGCTTTATTTGGTACAGTTTATAGATTCCAAGTTTCTTGCCATTGCATCAGGCAAGTACGGCATATCATGGGCTTGTAATCAAAATAAGGGACTGAGATCTCTTCTCCAGTCTGCAGTATGGCTTCTTTTGCTGATCGGTCCACTGCTTCAATTCCAACAATCCCTGTATGTCCTGAGATCCAACAAAAAAGTATCTCCTGTTCATTTACGGAGCAGTAAGTTAGTATTTGTTGTGAGTGCCAGAGGATTGGGTGTTTGGGTAATGCATATTTTGTATAAGTTAAGGATATTTTTTGTGCGTACAATTCTGCCATGTATACACTGCACTCTTTCGGTAGTTGTTGCGTTAATGTAATATCTGGAAAACAGCTGCTGCTCCCACTAAAGTGTTTGTTTTCAAGCCATCTGTGTATAATGGAATATAGAAAATTAAAGTCTGTGCACTGCATGCAACTGTTGAAAGATTGTTGCAGATATTGCATTTTCATTCCATTTCTGAAAGGAGAAATCACATATTGGGATATGCAAATCCCATGGTGGATTCGCACTACACTGTCTATATTAAGATTATGAACTGCTAAAAATTTTTACATTCTGATCCCCAGGGGTCAATTTGCTTGTTGACGATTCTGATAAATATCTCTGCAACGTGGATCAAAGGGCATCTCCTAAGCAGGGTGTCCAAGCATAGATTTCATTTTTAATGCATAATCCAATGCCAACTGTTGTCACTTAAGTGTTAGGAATAGTTCATTGATTTCAGCATAGAGACTATATATGGGAGGGGTACAATAGGCACCAGTGGCTATATGCAGTGCATTATGATGAACTGGATCCAGCCATTTCAGAGCTGTTTTCCGTGCTGAATCGTATACTGGGGCTCCATAGTCCAACTCTGATCTAATTAATGTTTTGTATAGGTTTAATAAGGAATATCTGTCTGCTTCCCATGCTATTGATGAGAGGATTTTAAGTATGTTAAGATGTTTTGTACAGCTTTTTCGTAGTTGCCAGATGTGTTCCATGAATGCGAGTTTCTTATCTAAGATTAGCCCAAGAAATTTTGCTTTCAGCTGCGTTGGTATATTCTGGCATTCTAGTTTTAATTCAGGACCAGAATGGAGATTTCTTTTGCGGCAGAAAGGGAAATGTACACATTATTTTTTGTGTTGACAGTCTGAATCCGTTATCTAGTGCCCACTTACTTATATTGTTGATTGTGCATTGTAACTGCGTCTCAATTGTTCTCATGTTCTGGGACTAACTAGAGATACTAAAGTCATCGACAAAGTGCATGTGACATTGAAAAAAAGGGAGTTGGTTTGTAATTTAATTAATCTTTATGGCAAACAAAGTTGCACTTAAGACTGAGCCTTGTGGGATGCCTTCTTCTTGTTGATAGATTTTGGAGAAAGAAGTTTGCATTTTGACTTGAAAGTTTCTGTTCATAAGGAAATTGTGGATAAACATAGGAAGATTGCCTCTGAGTCTAGATTGGTGCATGTCTTGTAGAATCCCATATCTCCATGTGGTATCATATGCTTTTTTAATGTCAAAAAATATGGTTACCATATGTTGTGATCTTACTAGTAATTTCCTAGAAAACTGGTGAGAGCTATTGGTCGATAGTTGCATGTTGTTGTTGGTATAGGGCCTAACGACACAAGGGCTCCTAAGGCCAAATTGTGTCTGTTCATTGTTTATTTACAGGCAACATATAGCAATAGATGTTAAATTATATGCTCCTGTACAGGTCAATATATTTTAGGTACATCAAAAGTTCTTCTATGTTTGCTTCATTTCCTATGAATTGAGACGTCATGAGAGATGTTCAATGTGGAGAGAGACTGAAAAGTGTTAGAGCAGATGGTTGAATGTAAGGGACAATCAACCAGAAAATGATGGACCATAAGTTGCATCAGACAGGATGAACACTGAGGTGGGTTTTCTCCCAACGGTAGGAAGAGATGTGCATGATGAGTGTGTCCAATTCTGAATCTTGCCAATACCACTTCCTTTCTTCTGTTTTGTTAGAAGCTAGAGAGCACCGCAGCTTTGGATCTTGTTTTATCTGGTAAAAGTTTATTGTTGGTGTTACTTTTCCAGATCTGCAACAAGTTGTCGTAACATGCTTTGCAAATGATGGGCTTATAGTCACTGTAAGGAACCTGAGGATGTTGTGAGAGAGAGAGAGAGAGAGAGAGAGAGAGAGAGAGAGAGAGAGAGAGAGAGAGACGTTGAGGATGTTTAGCGGCATGTCAGCACTTTCATTTCCTGGAATATCAGAATTACCAGGGATCCAGCAAAAACTGATTGATTGATTGGACATGCTGCAGGAGATTAACTGGGAATGAATGTATTTCAAGATAGGATGGGAAGATGAGAAATTCCTCCTTATGGCAGACAGCACTGAGGAAGTCTGTGTAAATTATGACAGGTAAGATGGATAGCTCAATAATTTTGCCAAGTGCTAACTTGATAGCATGTAATTCAGCAGTGAAGATGCTGCAGGCTAATGGTAGTGAGGCTGTAGCAGTAAATGAAGGAAAAACTGCAGCAGCACCTACCGTACTCTGAGTTTTTGATCCGTCAGTATAGATTTTATAGCCACAGGAGTTCAGAGTAGCGGGAACTAAGTGCAACTGCCTGATATTGCAAGGTGGTATGACATTTTCCACCCACTGAAGAAAATGTACATCATAAGAGGCAGAAACATATGTCCAAGGTGGTACAGGAGCAGTTGTGTCCTGAAAAATATCACTTAAATCAATATTCCAATTCTGAACAAGCTCTTTAATCCTGAATGAAGCAGGTCTGTTTTCATTTGGTTTGCTTTCACAGAACAAATCGCACCGAATATTATAAAGATACTCCCAAATGGGGTGCGATGGACGACACTGGATTTTAGCAGTGTATTGGAGCAGTAATGTTTTCCTATGAAGATGTAATGGAGGATCATGCGCTTCGATATAAAGACTTTGGATTGGAGAAGTCCTGAAAGTGCCCAACGCAGTCCTCAGAGCAGTGTGCTGGATGATATTTAGACAATGTTGAAGCAGTGCTTCTGGCAGAGTCACAAACTAGACCAAGGATCCCCAACCTTTTTCATCAGAGGGCCACATAGAAAATTCATAACAAATGGTGGGCCAGAGTCTGTGCAATTTTGACGACTAAAATCACTGTAAACCAAAAACACAATTTTAGCAACTTCACCAGGTCAAACGGGGTGTACAAGATAGAAAAATTAAAACACGGGATATTTATTGTAAATAAAGCCATAGTCACATCAAAAAATCACAATTTTTATTGTTATAATCACATTTGATATTAGAGAAATAGCAAATCAATGAGATGTTTGTAGTTGTTTTGATTTAGCAATAATTGAAATGTTAGATTTAACAGTAGAAGTTCCCAATCTTAAAAAGTCTTGCAAATGTTCATCTGTCATTTTTGATCGATGCTTGGATTTTATATATTTAATTTTTGAATATATTTATTCACACAGGTAAGTGCTAGCAAAAATAGAAATTATTCTTCTTGCTAATTTTTTTTAATTCTGGAAATTCGTTTTCTGCCAAAGTTTTATAAAAGTTAATTAATGTTTCATTTTTCAATAATGTTTTCAGGTTATCGTTACTTTAAAGAGCTATGATTTCTAATTGTAGATCTTTACCTATTTCTGAAACATTTACATCAAATGGATTTTGAAATAATGTAAATAAGTTTCTATTGTTTTCAAAATCAACAGATGCTTCCATCAATAACTCAAGATTTCGGAAAAATTGTGGGTAGAAAAATCACAATTGGGATTATTATTATTATTATTATTTCAGAGACTGCTGGGAATCATTGCAGTACAAGTAAACACATGGGTTGTGTTAGGGTAGCTAAGAATAGAAACAGGTGCATGTATACTTGCGTGTACACCAATGCTAGGAGTTTGGTAAATAAATTTGATGAATTTGAGGTATTGTCAAAGCATCAAAGGCAGATATTGTTGAGATATCAGATATGTGGTGTTAGACAGATATAAGGAATGCAGAACTGGAATTTGGTGAGTACAACGTCTACAGAAAGGATAGACAAGATAGGAAGGGAGGAGGGGTTATGCTATTAGTTAAGAAACACAAAATCCAAGGAACTGAAGCCAGTCGACATCGCTGGACAGTGCAGTGTTGAGTCAGGTTGGTGTGACATAAGCATTGGGACATCAAAATTGAGAGTAGGAGTGTGCTATAGGCCTAATGACTCTGATGAGTATAATAAGAAACTGTACAGGGAAATAGAGTGTGCCAGTACATCAGAGAGTCTTATAATGGGGGATTTTAATTTCCCAGATATTGACTGGAAATTGGGGGATTGGTCACTCACACACTAGCAAGGTTTTGTGGATTTATTGGATGATTGTTTTCTACATCAGCATGTTCGGGAGGCAAAAGGAAGGAGTAATACTCTTGATTTGATTATCAGTAGTGATTCTTCATGCATTAAGAATCTGCAGGTAAATGAACCACTAGGTGGCAGTGATCACAGTGTGCTGAAGTGGGATTTACTCAAAGAGGTAACTACCATCAGGGGTAAAGGGAAGGGTTATTGCTTTCGTAAAGGCGACTACGATTGTCTGAGACAGTATTTAAATTCTATACAGTGGGACCAACTGAAGATGTTACCAATGGCAAATTCAAAATGGAAAGCATTCAAAGAACTTATCTTGGAAGCTACTAGGCTTTACATATCAACTAAGAAATATTGTTCAAGGTTTAGGCCTAAATGGATATCAGATGAACTAATGAGACATATGGCAGAGAAGAAAAATGCATGGGATACATACAAATTAATCTGTAACCAAGTTACAAAGGAGGTTAAGCAGGCAAAGGCAGATTAAGAGAAATCTTTGGCAAGGGATGCAAAGAAAAGCAGCAAAGAGTTCTTTACTTATGTAAATTCTAGAAGGAAGGGGATGAATCAGATTGGTCCACTTGATATCGATGGGTCAACCGTTGATGATCCTGCTCAGGTAGCTAACAAACTAAATGAATATTTTGCATCGACATTCACACATGAGGAGTTATTGAGCAAGGGGAATGCCAGAGGTGTATTCAACTCTGGCAGTAAGCTAGAGAATCTTGTAATAACTGAGAGTAAAGTGGAGGAGAAATTGTTGAAGGTAAACACAAGAAAGGCACCTGGGGTGGATGGGATCTATCCAGTTTTATTAAAGGAATCAGCAAAGGAAGTAAGCAAACCCTTAGCCATAATTATGAGAGCTTCCTTAGACTCATGGGAGGTATCCCCAGACTGGAGATGTGCAAATGTGACTCCAATTCACAAAGGAGGATCAAAGGCTGACACAAGTAATTATATACCTGTGAGTTTAACTTCTGTTCCAGGAAAATTAATGGAGGCACTGGTTAAAGAAGCAGTGCAGGATCATCTAGACAAGACTTCAGTTACAGCTCGGACACAGCATGGTTTTGTTAAGGGTAAGTCTTGCCTGACCAATTTGATTGGATACTATGATGCAGTCACAAAAGAACTGGATGCAGGGAATAACTTTGATATTATATACTTGGATCTTAGAAAAGCTTTTGATACAGTTGCACATGGAAGACTGCTGCACAAATTGGAGCAGTGTGGCACTGGAGGCAAATTGCTGCTATGGATAAAGGGTTGGTTGAGGGGGCGAAGACAGAGAGTGGTAATCAATGGACACTGCTCATCATGGAATAATTTTATTAGTGGAGTCCCTCAGGGTTCAGTGTTGGGTCCATTATTGTTTTCTGTATTTATAAATATTGATGATGGTATATCAAGCTTAATGTCCAAGTTTGCAGACGATACAAAGGTTGGCAGGGTTGTCAAGGACACTACTGACGCTATGCTGCTGCTGCTGCTGCAACAGGATCTGGAAAAGTTGAGCAGATGGGCTGAGAGGTGGCAAATGAAGTTTAACATTGACAAATGTAAAGTACCACATATGGGAAACAGCAACCCCAGAGCAACGTATCAACTCTGTGGTACTACACTGACAGTGGTAGAGAATGAAAAGGACCTAGGGGTAATTGTGTAGGCAGATATGAAGTTCGCTGAGCAGTACAGATGGGCTGCAAGAGTAGCTCATGGTGTCTTGTCAATGATATACAGGAATTTTTCTAGCAGGGATAAGGAGGTGATTATTCCCTTGTATAAGGCAATGGTCAGGCCACACCTTGAGTACTGTATACAGGTCTGGAGGCCTTTCAAGAAGGATTTAGAGCTGCTGGAATGAGTACAGAGAAAGGCAACAAGATTAGTGAATGGAACAAAGGGGTACTCTTACAAAGAAAAGCTTAAGTTTTGCAAATTACAGTGTTTGGAGACTAGGCACCAGTGAGGTGATCTGATAGAGGTGTATAAAGCCTTGAATGGTTTGAGCATGCTCAATGCTGATGGGATTCTTCCTCTTGCTCAGAATAATCACCTAAGGGCATAAATTCAAATTGAGGAAAGACAGATGTAGGATAGACGTGTGGAAATTTTCCTTTAGCCAGCGGGTAGTTGGTTGGTGGAACAGACTTCCATCCCTTGTCGTGGAAGTTGATAGCCTAAATAAATTTAAGGCTCAGCTGGACAGGTATTTCGAACGAACAGAGGGGTGAAGTGGAAGTGGGGGTTTTTTTTTTTTTTTGGCTGATGCTGCATAAGCTTGCTTTCTTGCATCATATGCCTCTACTAATGCTATATAAACTTTCACAACATAAAAAAATGTGAAAAATTATTTTGTTCAATTTGATTTTTAAATAATTCTTATTTTGTCTGAAATGCTTTAATAATTTAGTACATGTCATTTACAAGTTGATCATGACTTTGTAGTGTTTTATTCAATGTATTCAAATGTTCACAAATATCTGTTAAAAATGTAAGTTCCCATAAGCATTTAGAGTCTGTTAGTTCTGGGAGCGGATTTAATTTTTCGTTCATGATTATGTCTATTTCGGTTCTGAGTTGAAAAAATTCTTTTTAACACATTACCGCAACTCAACCATCGTTCCTCCATATGGTACAACAAATCGCCATATTCGCTTTCGATTTGCTCCAAGAAAATTTTAAACTGACGATGGTTCAGGCCATTTTTGCATATAAAATTCACAATACTAATTATAGTTGACGTGACTGAGTTAGAAGACAAAAATGTACTGCACAACGATTGCTAATGAATAACACAATGAAATTTTATAGCTATAACATTGCTCTGCAAGACTTAACATTAACCTTGAACTCTTTGGACCTCAGAAGGCATATCACACCGCCGACGAGAGCAGGTCAAGCTTTAGACCTTGTTTTCCACAACTTTCCTAACTCTAATAACCTGCCGAACTCTTTCGCATTTTCTTCCGATCACTCACCTTATTACCTGTGCCTTCTCATTATCAACGGTATCAGGAACTCAAGTTAGTAATTATAATTCAGACACCCACTCTCAACTGATATTTTCTACAAAATTCTTGAAACCTGAAATAGTCATCAACCATCTTTCCACCATTAATTGAGATAATTTATTTTCATTATCCACTGAAGAGGCAATCCAATCCTTAGCTGAGCAGTTGGGACATATGACCATGATTGGTGCATCTAACCAAGTCAGAATTAGCGAGAAAACCCAGCGATGGTTTCATCCGGACATGAAAACCGCCTTTAGAAGTAAGCAGAGGGCATATAGAAAATGGATAAGATCTTGAAACAGTACAGACCACGAAATCTTTAAAAGGGAGAGAGCTCACTTCCTACGCCTCAAGAGAGGAGCACATCAACAGTATATCTTGTCACAAATTAAGAAGTCCCGGAGAATTTCCTCGAATACAACAATCACTTTATAACATGGAAGGAAAGTTATTTGAGGAGTGGACTCGCATATCTTTTGTTCATCCAGATACGACCAAAGAAACCTCTATCCTGCCTAGTCTAACTGGGAAAACCCTAAATGCTATGGATGATATAATAGTTACTAAGCAACAGCTTACTGACGTGATAAATGGCCTGCCCAACAAGGCTACAACTGGACCTGATGGCTTTCCACTCTTTATAGTCAAGGTGTGCTCTGTGTACATTGTGGATCTCCTTAACATCTTCCCGAAGATTCTAAAGACAGGTGCCATACCTGAACTCGGGAAATTTTATTATGTCAAACAGTCCCTAAAATTGGAAACCCCAAGACTGCTAAAGACTTCCGTCCAATTGCCATAGGATGTACTTTATTAAAAGTTCTTGAAAAACTAATACATCCAGTAATTATCCAGCACTGTTTTTCTCACTGACCACCTTACCTCCACACAGTCCTACACCACAGGTCCACGACTTCAAATCTCCTCGATACTCTCTTCAGAGCACAAAAGGCCCTGAATGACAGAGCTCAACTGGACATTATTTTTTTTTATATTAAATCTGCTTACGATAGCGTGTCAATCCCTTTTATACATCCTAAAACAGTATTTCAAGGCATCAAATCAAATAGTCAGCATTCTGGAGTCTTTACTATACCAGGGAGAGAGCCAATTATAGAAAATGGATCTCACCAAAAAACTATTTATGTAACGAGGGGGGTGCCTCAGGGTGGGGTGATGTTGACCACCCTCTTTGCAATTCTTCTTGAACCATTCCTTGCTGCACATCCAAATTTCTGCTCCTTCGCCAATGATTTAAATTTTTTTATTATTTCAAAAGATCCCAAATAGATTCAAGAAATTAATAATCAAACCTCCAGTCAAATTCAACAATTAATGGATTATTTACAGCTAGCTGGACTCCAATTAAACAACTCAGGTGCTGAGGACCAGATTTCAGATGCATATAAAAGGTATAGGAGTGAGACGCCGATCAATGTATTGACAAAGCAGATTGATGTCGTGGCAGCCTGTGTTGCATTCTGAGCTATCCGCCAGGAACTCGCAGGCTGCCACTACATCAATCTGCTTTGTCAATACATTGATCGGCGTCTCACTCCTATACCTTTATATGCATCTGAAATCTGGTCCTCAGCACCTGCCTCTCTGTGTAACAGATTATTGGCGATGGAATACTGGATTCTGCGGTGGCTGAACCGTTTGGGAGAGAACCCGTTCACCATCTCCAAATCTATTCTTCTAGTCAATCTAGGCATGACCCCCCCCCCCCCCCTGGAAGCTCACTGTTCTTAAAAAAAAAATCTGTGGACATTCTCTAAGCTGCTAACCCGGCAGATTGATACCCCATAGATAAAGGATATTATCTCACTTCCCAAAGCAAGCAATAGAAACCACGAGAGCGGGCAACATCCACTTAGGATGAAGCTCACTAACCTGGACTCCCTGAAAGGAATGTTTCCGTGTAACATGATTCAACCCTTCAACACCTTCTCCATAGCCCCAAATAAGTTTGGGTAACCAGCACAGCATCATGTAGCAACTGAATAAACAATGCAGTAAAGGAGGAAACACGCCATCATCTCAAGTGAGCTCACATTTTACTAGACCACATTTCTGGAGGGCACTACCATAAAACAATAAAAACAACTTGCAGTTTCCAGTTTATTGGTTCCTGCTAATGGAATCTGTTATAAATGGGTAATAAACTATCTAGTTGCATTTGTAATAATACTGATAGCTGGAATTCTGTGGGTTTTTACATTATTATGGTGAGTGTTTCCTCTTCCATGAAATCTTCAATCATATAAAAAACATTTCAGAAACTTCTCTTCATTCCTATTGTGTTGCATTAAGTTGGAGTTATTCTGCTGCATTTGACTGCCATTTCTTGTAAACACAAAGGCGAATCATGCATAAGCGAATTCGGTTCACGTTATACGCGACATCATTTCCCTATTTATAAATCTTGTATGATCGAATTTGTGTAGTGTAAATGTGTTATACGAGGACTGACTGTACTTATCATACACAAGGTCCACATATGGGGAAGGGCACAAAGTCCATATGAATATGCCAAAGCATGATCTCTCAATATTTTTTTTTTTTTTTTTTTTTACTATACATGCATAAACTTCAAGAGGAGTGTTTCCATTTACAATGGGTTTCCTCAACCTACAAGTTAATTTTTGGTAGGAATTTTTTCTCGCCATTAAGTGCAGTTCAAGATGTCTTGGTCTGATAAACCTTGGGCTGTCATAAACTCCCATACTCCATCTATCCATCCATGTCCTCTTAGGTCTTCCTCTTCTCCTTCTTCCAGGAGGTATCCATTCCAGGATAGCCTTTGGATATCTGGTTTCTTGCATCCGTTTTACATGTCCATACCATATTAAACGCTTTTATTTGATAGTGTCAATAATATTCTTTTTCACTTCCATTTTTTCTCTTATGTCTTCATTCCGTTTTCTGTCTCTTCTAGAAGTTCTTGCTGAGCATCTCCAAAAATCCATTTCTGTGGACAGCAATTTGTTTTCCCTTTACCTATTCAACATCCAGATTTCTGCTCCATACAATAGAAGACTTTGTACAATTGTTTGAAATATGAGTTTCTTTGTTTTATTCAGAATATTTCTGCTCCACAGAACAGAATTTAACATGCCAATAGCCTTTCTGCCATCTGCAATTCTCTTATTGATCTCTGCTTGGGATGATCCATCACTTGCATAAATACATGATATGGTGCAGAAAGCCTTAGATAACCTAGCTGATGTTACTAATGAACTGAAGAGGTATTTCGTAGAGGAGGAACTGTGCAAGTGAAGCTGGGATGCATGAAATTAGTGATAATGAAATTTCACAAGATTTATTAGAAAAATCTTTCAAGCCTAAAGGTAAATAAAACTGCTGGAACTGATGTATACACACCCAGTAATTTTGAGGGAGAAACAAGACTGCATTGAACTAACTACATTGAAGGAAACAGAAATCTTTTATCAAATTCCTGATATTTATTAGGTTAATTTAAATTATGAGGATAAAACTTACTTAGACTGTTGCAAATATTTTGGTCTCTTAATGCTTCAGGCTAAACGAGATCTATTAGATTTAAGCATGTTCAAAAGATTTATTGTGGGTCTTATTGATGCTCCAGAACTCCCTAGTCTTTTAACTTTAGCTGCCCAGCTACCCCATTGAGAAATCACAACCTTTTTCATACACACGTTTGTAAAATATTTTGTGAAAATAACCAACTTCACTATTTTACCTTATGATCTGTTCACCTAACATCTTCCTGGTAAAACTTCTTTTTTCTTTTTTTTTTTTTTTTTTGCAAATGCTTTTTTCTTTTTTCCCTTCTTTCATTTTTTCTCCCCTCTTATTTTTCATTGATCCAAATTTGCATGGAAAGGCTTCACTTCTCAATTTTAATTAAGACAAAATAAACAACACATACAGAGATTATTAACAGATTTGTAATACTTCTTACTCAATGACAACTTATTATGACAACTCTTAACTTCTTGGCTGTTAGTGGGTAATTTTTCATAAAAAAAACATTAAGGTTAATTGTAAGTGCATCACAGGACTCGGGAATTCCTTTGGATTGGAGTAGTGCTAATGTGTATGATTACACATAAAGGCAATTCTAAGAGCGAAGTGGTCAAAATCATGCTCTACTACATGATTAGCACGTTAGAGGATGAACAAATGAACTTTCTCAGTCTTTTTTTTTTTTTTTTTTTTTTTTTTTTTAAATCAAGAATACAATACAGGATTGTTTAGATATAAATAGAAATCTGAAGGAAATATGGCATGGTTTTACAACAGGAAAATATTTAAGAAATAATTTCAACATTTTTACTTCAATTTCAGCAAACATTGTAACTCAGTCCTGCATAAGCGGTTGCTGTATAAGTTGGAACATGCTGGAATCACATGAAATATCCTTAGAGTTTTCACAAGATGGCTGCAATGTAGGTGGCATTAGCAGAGGGCCTCCGTAGCCGAGTGGGCAGGAGCGGGAGTGCAGTAGCACACGCTCTTTGAGTAGACCGGGGTTCAAGCCCCTGACTGCTGAATACGGTCGATCTGCCAACCCGCACTGGACCAGCATGGCAGATTATGGTCCATTCCTCTCAGCAGGAATTGTCGAGGAGGCTTCCATCCTGCAGTGGGTTGATAATGGCTGCACTTTACTTTTTTTTTATGATGAGAGAAAGCAAGCTTATACAGCATCAGCCAAAAATAAAAAAAATAAACCTCCCATTTTACTCATCCACTTGCTCTAAAAGTTTATCCAGTTCTTCTTTGACTTCATTTCAGCTATCCACTTCCAAAATGACAGATGGCAGTATAATCCAGCAATCAACTACTGGCTGGCTAAAGCAAAATTTCTGCACATCTATTCTACAACTGTCTTTCCTCAATTTGAAGTCATACCCCCTCAGGTTCATAATTTGAGCAAGAGAAGGAATCCCATCAGCATGGGGCCTGATCAAACTATTCAAGGCCTTATACACCTCAATCAGATTACATCGCTGGTGCCTAGTCTCCAGACACTGCAATTTGCAGAACTGGGTCAGATCACCTTTCTGGGTAAGAGCATCCTTTTATTCCCCTCAACAATCTTGATGCCCTTCTCTGTACTAGTTCTAGCAACTCTACATCCTTCCTAAAATGATGCCTCCACAACTATATGCAGTACTCAAGGTGTGGCTTGAGCACTGTCTTATACAAAGAGATAATCACCTTCATATCCTTTCTAGCAAAATTCCCTGTATATCATTGACAAGACCCCATGACTTATTCTGGCAGCCTGTCTACACTGCAAAGAAAACTTCTTATGTGACTGCACAATTACCCGTAGGTCTTTTTCATTCTCTTCTACACTGTTTGTTTGTTTGTTATTTGGATTTTAGGAGCATTAGCAACTAGGGCCATATTGCTCCAGGGATACGCAGTGGTCATTCCCTGACCTTTCCGCATCCTCCGTATTTGGTGGTGACGGGCTCGAACCCCGGTCTAATCAAGAAGCGTGTGCTATGCACTGCTGCTCCTTCCCACCTGGCTACGGAGGCACCCTTCTACACTGAATGTATACCACAGAGTTAGTTAGTTTCTCTGGGGTTACTGCTACCCATATGCAGTACTTTGCAGCACATCTGCCCAAATTTTCTCAATCCTGTTGTAGGGCATACTGTCATTAACAAGTTTGCCAACCTTTGCATCATCAGCAAACCTGGGCATTAAACCGGATATACCTTAATCAATATCATTGAAAAATATTCAAAACAATGGGCCCAACACCGAACTTACAACAACTAACAACATTACTGGAGGCCCCCTCTACATGCAGTGTCCATTGATTACCACTCAGTCTTCTCCCACTCAACCACTTTTTTATCCATTGTAGCAACTTGCCCTTAATGCCACATTGCTCCAATTTGTATAGTAATCTTCCATGTGCAACAGTATCAAAAGCTTTCCTGAAATCCAAGTATTTGATACCAAAATTATTTTTTGCATCCAGTTTCTTTGTGACCACATCATAATATATCCAATCAAATTGGCCAAACAAGACTTCTCCTTAACAAACCCATGCTGTGTCTGAATTATTACTGCAGTCTTGTGTAGATAATCCTGCATTGCTTCTTTAACCGGTGACTCCATTATTTTCCCCGGAACAGAAGTTAAACTAACAGGTCTGTAATCACTCGTGTCAGCTTTTGATCCCGCTTTGCAAATTGGGGATATATTTGCACATCTCCAGTCCATGGGGATGTCCCTTGAGTCCAAGGATGCTCTCATAATTGCGGTAAAGGGTTTGCTTACTTCCTTTGCTGCCTCCTTTAATATAACTGGATAGATTCTTTCTTTGCTGATAAAGAAATTAATCCCAGGTGCCTTTTTTATGTTTAACTTCAACAATTTCTCCTCCACTGATCTCAGTTAATACAAAATCATTTCACTCTCTGTTAAAGTTTAATAAGCTTCTGTCCTCCACTTCCCTACAGAATTCCTCACATGTAAATGTAGATGCAAAATACTCGTTCAGCTTGTCACCCTTTGAGCTCCCTTTGTGAATTGGGGATACATTTGCACATCTGCAGTCCGTGGGAGATGTATTCCAAAAGAGAGGAGTATTCCAAATGTGGTCTTACAATTACCTTGTATAATGGAAATTATGACCTCTCTATCCCTACAGGATACTGTTCAATAAATCATCAATAGCACACCACAGGCTTTCCTGGCTGCATGTTTACACTACTCAGAAAACATATCTGCCTGTATTGTAACTCTCAAATCCCTTTTTTCTCTACTATTTTTAATTTGACCCAACCTAGTTGTGACTTTTCTGACCATTCTCAAAACATCCTGAAGGAGCACTACTTGGCACTGATCATTAACGACTTGCCCTATGTTTGATATCATGCCCTTTATTCCTTTGTCAATCCTTGGACCTACCCTGAGTCCAAGGATGCAATAATAATTATGGCTAAGGGTTTGCTTACTTCAACAATTCCCCTCAACAATCCTTTGCCACCTACTTTAATATAACTGGATAGGGTTGTGATTAATGATTACTCCTCAGATCGAGATAATATAAGAAGTGGGTTTCAATGATTAGTAATGAGACCACTATTATTTATGATTTTTTTTAATGAAATAAACAAAGGGTTATAGAGCAAACAAGTCAAAATTTTCAGATGATATCACAGTACATTGACATTCAATTTTTGTATTCCTTTAGACCAATAATCACAGAAGCCATAAAAACAGTTTACATCAATGCATATAAACCATTAGGAAAATATATGCTTGAGGATACCAAAACGGTATCCTCCTAATAATGTAAAAAAGCAAGTTTATTCAGCATCATCCAAAAAAAAAAAAAAAACGCTTCCCATTTCACACATCCAGTCACTCCAAATGTTGGTCTAGTTCAGCCTTTAATTTATTTACACTATCAAACTACACAACAACAGATGGAAATCTGTTCTAGCAATCAACCACCTGCTGGTTAAAGGAAAACTTTTGAATATCTATTCTACAACTGTCTTTCCTCCATTTCAGTCTATGACTCCTCAGGTTAGTAATCTGAGTAAGCAGAAGAATCTCATCAGCATTGAGTTGATGGGATTCTTCCATTGGCTCAAATCCCATTGAGCCAGCTCAAGCCATTCAAGGTTTTATACACCTCAATCAGATCAGCTAGCAGGTACCTAATCTCCAGATGCTGCAACTTGCAGACCTTATGCCTTTCTTGGTAAGAGCACCCCTTTGTTCCTCTCACCAATTTCATTGCCCTTTGTACTCATTCTAGCAACTCTACATCCTTCCTGAAATGAGGCCTCCTGTACACTGTACTAATAGTTTGGGCTGACCACTGCCTGATACAAAGGGATAATCACCTTTTCCCTGCCATCAAAATATCTGTATATTATTGACAATACCCCATGACCTGCTCTGTCAGCTTGTCTGCATTGCTCAGAAAATTTCATTTCTGACTGCACAATTATTCCCAGGTCTTTTTCATTTTCTACCACCCTAAGTATAAAACCACACAGTTGGTACATTTCTCTGGGGTTACTTCTACCCATATACAGTACTTTGCATTTGTCAATGATAAACTTCAGTTGCCACTTCTTGGCCCATCTGCCTAACTTTTCTAGATCCTGTTGCAGTAACATACTGTCTTTACTGTCATTAAAAACCCTGCCAACCTTTGCATCATCTGCAAACATCGACATTAAGCCTGATATACCTTCTCTGATATCGTTGATAAATACACAAAATAACTGAGGTGTATAAGGCATTAAATGGTTTCAGCAAGCTCAATGCTAATGATGGGATTCTTCTTGCTCAGATTACTCACCTGAGGGGGCAAGACAACTGTAGAATAGATATGATTCGCCTTTTGCCATCGGGGCAGTTGATAGTTGGAACAAACTTCCATGTGCTGTAGTGGAGGTCAACAACTTAAAAACGTTCAAGGCAGAACTAGCCAAATGTATGGAGTGAATGTATGGGTGAAATGGGAGGTGATGTTTTTTTTTTTGTTTGTTTGTTTGTTTGTTTGATGCTATATAAGCTTGCTTTCTGGCATTATATGCCTCTACTAATCCTAAGAGCAATGGGCCCAGCACCAAACCCTGGAGGACTCCACTAATAGCATTAGTCCATGAACGGCAGTGTCCACTGATCACCACTCTCTATCATCTCCCATTCAACCATCCCTTTATCAATTTTTGCAACTTGTTCTTAATGCCATACCGCTACAATTTGTACAGCAGTTTTCCATGTGCAACAGTATCAAGAGCTTTCCTGAAATTCAAGTATATCATTTCAAAATTATTTTTTGCATCCAGTTCCTTTGTGACCACATCTAACCTAATCTAATCAAACTGGTCAGACAACATCTCCCCTTAACAAACCCATGTTGTGTCTGAAATATTACTGCAATCTTGTCTTGATGATCCTTTAACCAGTGGCTCCATTATTTTCATCAGAACAGAAGTTAAACTAACAGGTCTGTAATTACTCGTGTCACCCTTTGAATCCCCTTTGTGAATTGGGGATACATTTGCACATCTGCAGTGCATGGGGACCTCCTCTGAATCTAAGGATGCATTCATAATTATGGCTAAGGGTTTGCTTACTTCCCTCGCTACCTCCTTCAATATAACTGGATAGATTCCATCCACCCGAGGTGCCTTTTTTTATGTTTAACTTCAACAATTTCTCCTCCACTTTGCTCTCTGTTATTACAAAATCATTTATCTCCTTGTTAGAGTTTAGTAAACTTCTGTCCTCCCTTTCCTTACGGAATTTCTCCTATGTGAATGTAGATGCAAAATACTTATTCAGTTTCTCAACTATATGGGCAGGATCATCAACAGTCAAACCACCAATATCAAATGGACCAATCTGATTCATCCTCTTCCACCTAGAGTTTACATAAGTAAACAAGTCTTTGTTTTTGTTTTTCTTTGCCAAAGATTTCTCGTAATGAGCCTTCACTTACCTAACCTCCTTTGTGACTTGATTACAAACTATCTTATATCTACCACAGGCTTCTGTGTCGCCTGAATTTATATTCATCCCATGCATTTTTCTTCTCTGCCACGAACCTCATCAGTTCATCTGACATCGATTTAGGCCTAGATTTTGAACAGTATTTCTTAGTTGGTATGAAAAGCCTAGTAGCTTCCAAGATTAATTTCTTGAAGGCTTCCAATTTAGAATTGGCTGCTGTTAACATCATTAGTTGATTCCGCTGTACAGAATTTAAAAACTGTCTCAGACCACTGTAGGCACCTTTATGAAAACAAAAACTTGCTTGTAGATATAGAGAGATCATAATCCCATTGTATAAAGCAATTGTTAAGACCACAATGGAAAAAAAAAAAAAAAAAAAAAAAGACATCAAGCTTCTTTAAAAGGTCTAAAGATAGGCAACATGCCTGGTGAGATTAGTAAGGTGAGGACATCCATACGAGAAAAGACTTCACATATGTGAGCTACAGAGCTCAGAAACTAGACACCTTACAAGAAGACTTGACTGAATTGTATAAGGCTCTGAGAGGTGAAAGTAAAATTAATGCAAAATTTCACTGTTACAGATGATTCCTAGAGCCCCTAAATTTAAATTACAGAGGTTCAGAATGGATTGGAGAGAGTTTCCTTTTAGCCAGTGAGTTGTTAATTAACACAATAAGTTGCTTCCATGAATGGAGGAGGCTGGCAGTTTGAAGAAATTCAAAGATAAGCTCAACAGATACCTACATGGGACAGAAAGTTTATTTTATTATTTATTTTTTAATTTTGTTTACTTTAGTTATTTATTTATTTTTATTTTACTAGTGCAGCAAAAGCCTTGGGCTTGCTTGCACCATGTGCAAAGTCTAGTTTTGCAGTAAATAGACAATATATATCCATATAAGAGATGTTACACTAAAGTTCCAGGACTAAATTTATCATAAGGAAATGAAGTACACTATAGAGATACTAAATACAATAACAAAATCTCTAATAACAAGCTGCACCTTGTCTAAGCCATTTTGTGGGCAAGTTTATTATTGTGCCACACTAAAATTTCTAATATAAAGGAGCAATGCATAACAAATAAACTGTGTTATACTAGGGAAGACTACCAAGGAAACCTATGGAAATGTTAAAAACTGCATTGGTGAAGTGCAGTTTTTAACATTTAGGAAAATTCAAGGATAAGCTGGATAGTTCAATGAGTATGTTCTTTATTTTTTTTATATTCCCTGCACTTCTCAAACTTTCATGGCTGCATGGTTTGCTCAGTTTAAAAATTACCTCACTTCATCAGTGACGATCCACGTTTTAGCTGCACAATTCACGGTGGCAGGTAAACAACAAGAAACAAAAAATTCTGACCCAGGATTTGGGAATGGAACAAATCTTGAGTGTGTTCTGCAGAACATATCTCAGGAACTGCTTTTTGACTATTCAGCAAATGAATAGTTAAAAAAAAAAAAAAAATCTCCTGCTCAATTACAGATAAGACTTGGATTTCTGGCTTTTTTTATTCAAAGCTCCACAATAATAAGCACCTTAGTTTGGTAATTGCACTTCTTTGTGTTTAGTACCTTGACTCACCCCCCCCCCTCCAACACAAGTGTTCCTGTTTGTTTGTTTGTTATTTGGTTTTTAGGAGCACTAGCAACTAAGGCCATATTGCTCCGGGGATATGCGGTGGTCATTCTCTGACCTTTCCGCATCTTCCATATTTGGTGGTCACGAGCTCGAATCCCGGTCTAATCAAGAAGTGTGTGCTACGCACTGCTGCTCCTGCCCACCTGGCTACAGAGGCGCCTAAAGTGTTCCTGTTCTTATGCTCCTGAGCAACATATTTAGTTTACACATTAGTAATCTCAGTGAAATCCTGAAATCACTTCCCCCCAAAAAAGTAAAACAGATGTTCTCAAATGTGAAAATGTCCATTATCTTTTCTAAAAATAAGTTTTGTGCAGAGTTCATTCCAGAAGGTCAGACTGTAAATTCCTCAAAAGAATGTAATATAAAATATTGCCATCTAACTCGAAAGCACAGCTTCATTATTCGAGACCTATTTGATTGCTCACCTTTACACTAATGAAAAATTAATTAATATTCCATTTCAGAATATTTAATAATTACAATGGCAAAATTTTTCATGATTCATTCACATGGGTTCAAGTTTTCAGATGGCATAGAATCCAATGTCACTTCAACCAACAAATACATGATATTTAAGTTCCATAGAATCTAATGATTGGGATGACAAGGGTTTTTTTTTTTTTTTTATTTTGGGGTGTGTATGTGTGCACACACACGAGAGCACTAATACTGGAAGTATAAAGTATCAAAGATGTTTGGCAATTTTAAGAAGTCAATATTATTTACTTGTCTATGAGGGCTCAAGTTTATCACTGATTAGAATCTCATTCATCATATACAGTACACTATAGCATGGGGTAGTTTGGGTGGCTAGGTTCTTACAATCAAAATGATTGTCCATTTCCATCAAGAATCAATAATGAGGTTAACTTCTAATTTTTTCTAGTTTGACGACTTTTATATTTTTATTTCAAAGGGTCTGTTCATTAATTTTTTTATATTCCTTGGACTTCTTAATAAACCTTCACAGCTGTTCAGAATGAGTATGTTATCCAAAGAGTTTATCACTACTTTTTTTAAATTTAATTTATCAAACCATTCCTCCAATTTTTGTAACTTTGAGAAGTTAGTTTGGTAGGCTGGTTCTGTTGACAGGTTTCTCTTAACACCCCACCTTTTTTTTCTCCCCAACAAAAGTTTTTTTTTTTTTTTTTTTGTACTTTTAAAGGTCTTCTTAAAAATTCTTCCTCTCCCTTTTTTGGATAAATTTGTTTCTTGAAGACTTGGTTTATTTGTCTTTAAATTCAGATTTAAGGGGGTCTTTTTATTTATTATTTTTTTTTTATACACCTCTATTTCCTTTACACTTTTGAAGGTTCAGTTCAAATAAATTAGTCCTTTGGAAAAGAATTAACGACTAGAAGTAACTTCTTGCTATGGGCTTTTCCTTTCCTTCTATGGACTATATATTGCTGTACAGAGTAGTTTGTCTTTCGTTCAGTAATAACATAAATGTGGGTACATTAATGAAGCATTTTTAAATGATGATGCTTTGCTTATGAGTTAAAATGGCAAATTCCACCAAAAAACTAAGAAATGCAGCTCAAAAGCATCAGTTTGAAATAATGGAGTAAAATTTGTATGATGCTGCATCATTATAATTAACTGTGATAGGTAGCACTCTCCCAAAATAAAAATTTCTTGTGAGGCATAACATTTTGTTGGTTTTGCTTCCATCATAATTAGCTGACATGCCAACCATCATCTAAAATAAGATCCAGGAATTGAAAGTATTTCTCTGAAAACAGAATAACAGATATGCTTGAATGTGTGCAAGACAGGTGGAATCACTGCTCCATTCGGAAGTGTTTACTTTGAGGGGATAAATCTGATCAATCATGGTTAATCAATTCATGGTGGAGTACCAAATGTTCTTCATTTTATAAGAATAAATTTAGTCCCAGACCATTTCAATAAAATCTTGGAAATAAGCACATTAATCACACTGTTAAAATTAAATACCTCCTGCACTGCCTCCAAAAGAAAAATTTCCCATAACAGCAGTACTTGGAGTAGGTGAAACAACAGCAGCAGAATTAGTAGTGACACCAGATGTAACAGCTGCAGAACCAGATCCTCCAAAACTAAATGATTGTGCACCAAAAGTACTCGATGGTGCTGATGCAGGATTTCCACTTAATGTATGGGGAACTGTACTACTACTAGATGCTAAAGACATCGGTGGATTAAACGTAAATCCACTTGAGGAGATAGTTGAAGTTGTCTTTGGAGTAGCAAATGAGAAACCACTACTGAATCCTGGTGTTGTTCCAAAGGAAAATCCAGAAGTACCCGAAGTAGATGTTGTTGAAGGCCCAAAATTAAATCCGGAAGTTGGAACAGTAGTCACAGCAGAAGATAGTGGAGTACCAAATGTAAAGGCTGGAGTTGTTGATGACTGTGAAGTTGCAGTACCAAATGAAAATGCAGGAGGCCCAAATGTTGCAGGAGTACTACTCATAGAAAATGTTGGACCTGAACTTCCAAAGGCAGAAGGCGCAGACGTTGTTTGTGATCCAAATGCAAAACCTAAGGGAATGATAAAACAATTCATTTTATTAAAATCAGTTTTAATATAATGCTCAGATTCTTACTTCAATATTCAATAATCATTAAAGTTATCATATAATATTAGGGACATTAAAATCACCAATAATTTATAATTTTACACTAATACTAATATGGTGTGTTTTTAAAGTCATAATTAGATCCAAACTAATACACCTATGAGAAAAACACAATTTGGCTGATGTGTAGATCTTTTATATATGGCTACAATGTGCTACAAGATAAGTTGGAAGTGCTTGTCATTCTAGGCTAAACATGTTTACTCTAGCTTTCAGTGACAGTGAAGCATATCATGGGGAATGCTGGCAATAAGCTTGGGGATGGCATCCTTCAGTTCTTCAATTGGGTGTTGACTGTTTGCAAAGTTGGAGATATCATTTAAGATATCATTACAGAAAAAAAAAGAAAAAAAAATCAGAAGAGGTAATGTCAAGTAGTCTTGGCTGCAAGTCCCTTAGAGATCTTGTGATCCTTAAACTAGGTGGGGGGGGATGCACACGCAGTTTTGCCATTTTGGCCTATAAACTTCTCGTACATTTCCAAATATTGCCAACTGTTGACTGTTCCTGTAAATAAATTAAGAAAATAATCTGGCTTAATAGACGGTATTCACCTTGATTGATCTGCTTAGTTACATGAAGTTGGGGTGAAAAAGTTTAAATTGAAGTTTAAAATAAATTAAAATAAGTTAATTGAATAAATACGGAATTGTTAAAATTTTGCTCAAGAAAGTAGAAGTGAATGTAGTGCACTTCTTCCTTGAGCAAAATTTTAACAATTCCGTATTTATTCAATTAACTTATTTTAATTTATTCTAAACTTCAATTTAAACTTTATTTTAACATCGATTTTAACACTTGACATCGATGGTTCCACTGTTGATGATCCTGCTCAGATAGCAAACAAACTGAATGAGTATTTTGCATCTACATTCACACGTGAGGAATTATTAAGGTTTGAAAATGGCAGAAGATTATCAAATTTCAATAGGATACTTAATGATTTTGAAATAACTGAGAGCAAAGTGGAAGAGAAACTGTTGAAGTTAAATGTAAGAAAAGCACCTGGGATGGATGGGATCAATCCAGTTATATTAAAGGAGGCGGAAAAGCAACTAAGCAAACCCTTAGTCATAATTATGAGAGCATCCTTGGACTCAGGGGAGATTCCCAAGGACTGGAGATGTGCAAATGTATCCCCAATTCACAAAGGGGGATCAAAGGGTGACACGAGTAATTACAGACCAGTTAGTTTAACTTCTGTTCCAGATAAAATAATGGAGTCGCTGGTTAAAGATGCATTGCAGGATCATCTAGACAAGACTGCAGCAATAATTCGAACACAGCATGGGTTTGTTAAGGGAAAGTCTTGTCTGACAAATTTCATAGGATATTATGATGTGGTTACAAAGGAACTGGATGCAAAAAATAATTTTGATATCATATATTTGGATTTCAGGAAAGCTTTTGACACTGTTGCGCATGGAAGACTATGGTACAAATTGGAGCAGAATGGTATTAAGGGTAAGTTGCTACAATGGATAAAAGGATGGTTAAGTGCGAGAAGACAGAGGGTGGTAATCAATGGGTGCTGCTCTTCTTGGACTAATGTTATTAGTGGAGTCCCACAGGGTTCGATGTTGGGTCCACTGTTGTTTTGTATATTTATCAATGATATTGATGAAGGTATATCCGGCTTAATGTCGAAGTTTGCAGATGATACAAAGGTTGGCAGGGTTGTTAATGACAGTAATGGCAGTGTGCTACTGCAACAGGATCTAGATAATTTGGGCAGATGGGCTAAGAAGTGGCAACTGAAGTTTAACCTTGACAAATGCAAAGTACTGCATATGGGTAGAAGTAACCCCAGAGAAACGTACCAACTGTGTGGTACTACACTTAAGGTGGTAGAAAATGAAAAAGACATGGGAGTAATTGTGCAGTCAGATATGAAGTTTTCTGAGCAATGCAGACAGGCTGCCAGGGCAGGTCATGGGGTTTTGTCAATGATATATAGGAATTTTGCTAGCAGGGAAAAGGAGGTGATTGTCCCTCTGTATAAGGCAATGGTCAGGCCACGCCTTGAGTACTGCGTACAGGTCTGGAGGTCTCATTTTAGGAAGGATGTAGATTTACTTGAGCGTGTACAGAGAAGGGCAACAAGATTAGTGAGTGGAATGAAGGGATCCTCTTATCAAGAGAGGCTTAAGTTCTGCAAATTGCAGTGGCTGGAGACAAGGCACCTGCGCGGTGATCTGATTGAGGTGTATAAGGCCTTGAATGGGTTCAGCACGCTGAATTCGGATGGGATCCTTCCACTTGTTCAGATTACGAACCTAAGGGGGCATAAATTCAAATTAAGAAAGGACAGATGTAGAATAGATGTGCGGAAATTTGCCTTTAGCCAGCGGGCGGTTAATTGCTCGAACAAACTTCCATCTGTCGTTGTGGAAGTTGATAGGTTGAATAAATTTAAAGAGGAACTGGACAGGCATTTGGAGGGAATGGTGTGATTTTTTTTTTTTTTTGTGGCTGATGCTGCATAAGTTCATACATTTGCTTTCTTGCATCACATGCCACTACTACTACTACTTCCACATATCGTACAGTCATGATATTTTTTGTGTAGCATCATACATATCTCTGTACTTAAGTGGTAAAATTTCAGCCGTGTTTTAATTTGTTTTTTGCTTAGAGAGCTGAATGCGTGAAAGTAGCATCATGGACAAAGTTGAAGCCAGAGATGAAATCCAGTATGTTCTTGAAGGGGAAAATCTCCTAAAGAAATCCACAAGGAGATGACTACTGTATATAAGGATGAAGCACCATCCTATGACATTGGGATGCACTGGCATAGACAGTTTAGGTGTGGTCGGAGATCGGTAGAATCTGAGCCCATTCCAGGTAGTCTCCATTCAGCCATTGATGACAGCATGATCAGAAAAGTGGAATCATTAATCACGGAAAGTTGCCGGATATCTGTGTGTGAATTGTCCCAGGAGGTGAAGATTAGTGTGGGCTTTGGTGAAACAGTCCTTCGTGACCAACTCCATTTACGGAAATTGAGTGCAAGATGGATTCCCCAATTATTGACTGGTTTCCAGAAGGCTGATCAAAAACAGAAATCACAAGAGTTGTTAGCCCTGTGCCAAAAAAATGAGGACGACTTTTTCTCTCCTCTAATCATGCAGGATGAAAGTTGGATACACCATTTCAACCCTGAAAGTAAAAACAGTCCATGGAATGGCTTCTTCATGGTTTCCCACCCGCCAAGAACGCAAGGGTCCAAGCATCAGCAGGAAAGGTCTTGCTGACAGTGTTTTGGGATGAGAAAGTCATAATAATGAGTGATTACCTGCCGAAAGGTAGAACAATTACAGGTGCCTATTAGGTCAACTTACTCACAAAATTACGGGAGAAAATCAAAACATGTAGGCGTGGAATGCTGTCCAAATGTGTGAGAATGCTTCAAGACAATGCCCAAGTTCATACTTCTGAAAAATCAAAAACACAAGTGGCTGCTTGTGGATATGAAATATTGCCCCATCCAGCATCACCCGATCTTGCATCATCAGACTTCTTGTTTACTTCGTTCAAATCATTTCTTCGGGGGACCCACTTCCCTGATGACGAGACACTCATTTCTGCAACAGAGTCATGGTTCAAATATCAACCTCACCACTTCTATACACACAGTATCCGTAGCCTCATCCATTAATGGGAAAAATGTGTAAATCTGTATGGTGTGGCTATGTAGAGAAGGACTAACTAAAACCTGTGCCAAGAATCAACAGGCTAGCACGTCTGCTAGGCATAATACATTAAGAGTTTAATACCTATATAATATCGATGTGTAGATACACCATAGACAACTCTTAAGAAACTACAAAGTAGTTGTTGTAGGCATCATTTGCTCTTTCTCATATTGTGCTCTGCCTTCACGACAAGTTGCCATGATATTGCACTACCTCGAATAAGTAACGCTTCACTAATAGAGAAGACTCTTGTTACTTATTCTCATGTGCATTTAGTTATTTTAAATATTGTCATATACACCTTTTGGCACCTCTCATATTGTGTGATTATCTTCACAACTGGGTCGTCATGTCTGCAATACCAGGGTACCTGCCCACCCACTGATGATAGTCCAATAGCCTTGAAACATGTCTGGGTGGTGGTACTCACTGAGAATAAGTAACAATAGTCTTCTCTATTAGTAAAGCGTTACTTATTCGAGGTAGTGCAATATCATGGCAACTCGTCGTGAAGGCAGAGCACAATATGAGAAAGAGCAAATGATGCCTACAACAACTACTTTGTAGTTTTTTAAGAGTTGTCTATGGTGTATTTACACACCAATATTATATAGATATTAAACTCTTAATGTATTATGCCTTGTGCATTTAGTTATTTTAAATAGAAGACTGCTGTACAAATTGGAGAGGTATGGCATTAAGGGTAAGTTGCTACAATGGATAAAGGGATGGTTGAGTGAGAGATGATAGAGTGGTAATCAATGGACACTGCTCTTCGTGGACAAATGTTGTTGGAATTCTCCAGGGTTCGGTGCTGGGCCCATTGTTGTTTTTTTGTGTATTCATCAATGATATTGATGAAGGTATATCAGGATTAATGTCCAAGTTTCCAGATGATACAAAGGTTGGCAGGGTTGTTAATGACAGTAAAGACAGTATGCTACTCCAACTAGATCTAGATAAGTTGGGCAAATGGGCTGAGAAGTGGCAACTAAAGTTTAAAATTGACAAATGCAAAGTACTGCATATGGGTAGCAATAACCCAAGAGAAACGTACCAACTGTATTGTACTACACTCAGGGAAGTGGAAAAGACCTGGGAGTAATTGACTCCATGACCTGCCCTGGCAGCTGACAGGGCAGGTCATTGAGTCTTGTCAATGATATATAGGAATTTTGCTAGCATGCACAGGGAAGTTATTATCCGGTTGTACAAGGCAATGGTCAGGCCATACCTAGAGTACTATGTACAGGTCTGGAGGCTTCATTTTAAGGAAGAATGTAGAGTTGCTAGAACGAGTACAAAGAAGGGAACAAAGGGATGCTCTTACCAAGAAAGGCACCTGCAAGTTGATCTGACTGATGTGTGTAAGGCCTTGAATGGGTTGAGCAAGCCGTGTGCCGTGTTCTTTGTTATTGATTGTTTATCTTTTTACTGTTTTAAATTTTAACCCCCACCCACAAATGTCAGTGAACCAAAATGTCAACTAGTTAGCATGTACATACTACATGTCCGTATTAATCATTCCGATTTTAACGTATCATTTAATTTTTTAATTGGTAGGGTAATAAAGGGTAAATTTGTACTTAATATATCTTTACTTTTATAGCCTGTGGCTGATATTCCTCCTCTTTTTGCTAATTAGAATCGTTGTTTAATAGAATTAAAATTCAATTCACAAACATGATCACAATGACTGGTGCTTACTACACATCATATAGTGAAGGGTACTTAACTATATGATAACAAATCACGTTACGATGGTGAATCCATTGTAACGTGATTTGATTGCACAGTGAACCAATTGTAGGTGGGGGTCCACTGTATTTTTAACTATTTACGTGAAACTTTGAATAATTGGGGCAGGGGCTTAATCGGACCAAAATGCACTAGTCCTGATGTGTCCCGAATAACCGGAATCGACTGTATATATATATTTTTTTATTTATTTTATTTTTTCTGGTCTCTGTCGGGTTGGCTATAAAATGTACGCTAACTTTTCATTAGATTTACCACCACTGTTTTTCAACTTGTTTTCATTGTCATAACCACGTACTACATATATTTCATATCAGAAACAGAGTCCTTACTTCTTGCAATATTTCCTTTGTTTTTGGCTAATGACCCTTCGACGAAATAGTTAAAATCATCGAATCTACAGCATTAAGTATCACTGTAATATATTATTTTTATTTTTCAGGTACCTAATGATTTTTTCCATTGTTACTACTTCCGGTTTCATCAGCCTTCTTCCACCATTTCCCTATCTACTTATCTATATATATACATGTTATAATAATATTAATTTAATTAAGTATGCATAAATGGATGTGAAAGTTACACAACTATAAGGGTAAGGAAAGTAGAAAAAGAGTAGTAGATTAGTGAAAGGTGAAAGAATGTTAATATCCTAGAGGTTACGTACCCAAACCATAAGACTAGCTAATATATGCAGTAACCAACTACTGTTCACCAAACTCTACAACTCCTTTATAATAAGATGGTCAACAATAATATCCCTATCTACTTTATAAAATACTGTTTCAATATAGTTTCCCATGTTATCAGTAATAAATTCAGTTATAATTTACTATATACTGGTCAATTCTAAATGTATATGTATAGTTGTATATTATCTAGTGGAATTTCACTACCTGGTAAGTAATAGCTATACATGATTTCTGATGCAACTATTTTCTTCGGATTGATGATTTTGACTCTTCACTCACTAAGTTTCTACTCTTATGTTTTCACTTTTCTCATATATCCAATGGATTTGTTGTAATAATCATTCATAAACCCCACGGGCTCACATCTGGTGAGTATGGGCTTGGCACACCCAGGGTCCTGAGCTGGATATCACCATTCTTCTGTTTCTTGGTGATTCCCTTCTACCTCTCTCTCTCTCTCTCTCTCTCTCTCTCTCTCTCTCTCTCTCTCTCTCTCTCTCTCTCTCTCTTTGGGTAACTCGGAATTTTTTTTTTTGGCTGGTGCAGCATAAGCATCTGGCTTCCTTGCACTATATGGCTAGTAATAATAATGAAATTACTTATAATTAACTTTCCTTGTTGAATATTGGCTTACTTGTATTTATCTGCCCATATTGAGTCTTGGATGACTTCTAATGATTTGTTTTAGGATATGGTTTATATCATATGTGGAATTTCCTTGTGGGTCTTGGATTTTTCAAGCTTATTTAAACATACTACATCTTTGAATATCCATTTCAGACTTTAGTGACTCGGTCTCTGACATCACTGAAGGCGATGAGACTCAATTAATTAAGACTGAAGAAGATTTTCAGAATTTTCAAAAATTTTCCAAGGAAATATCCTGTAGAGTTAGAGTTTCTTGATAAAGAAACACGGATCTTTATTGGATTGATGTCCTACAGGTATAAGGAATTTCATTTGGTTACTGTTTGTTATAATTGTCAGAGGTACAGGCACACTTCTGAGACACGTAGAAGTAATAGGCCGGTTTGCAGTCATTGTGGGGTGATGGGTCATAATTTTAAATTCTGTAAAAATAAAAACAAACCTCAGTGTTGTTCCAATTGTAGTGTGAAAAAGAGGTCTGCTGCTCATTCAGTTAGAATGTATGCTGCACTTTACAGTAATAGGTGCCTCCGTAGCCAGGTGGGAAGGAGCAGCAGTGCGTAGCACACGCTTCTTGATTAGACCGGGGTTCGAGCCCGTTACCACCAAATACGGAGGATGCGGAAAGGTCAGGGAATGACTACCGCATATCCCTGAGCAATATGGCTTAGTTGCTAATGCTCTTAAAAACCAAATAACAAATAACTTTACAGTAATGAGCAATAGCTCGTACCCATAGAAATAATATGTACAGTGAACTCAAAGTGCTCCAAATTAATGCACAGCATGCAAGATCTATACCACATGAACTAAGATTAGTTTGTGAACGTGAAAGAATTGACACTGATTGTGTTCAGGAACCTTATGTTTATAGAGGTCAGCTAACTGGATATCCCAACTCTATTAGAATTGCCTCAAAGAAGTGTAACAAACTAAGGGTTGCTATACTAATTTGTAGCTCTGATCTGGTTGTGACTAGAATTGATTCCTTATGTACATCGCATGCAGTCTGCGTTGGTATTGAAGCTAGTTGGGGACAATTTTTCATTATATCTATGTACTGTCAGCATGATGCAGACCTTCGCTGCTCTCTTAGCTAATTGGAAGAGGGCTTATTCAGATTGAAATGCAGAAAAGTGATTATCTGTCTGGATTCAAATGCTAGAAGTCTTTCATGGCATTCTAGATTTACAGATGCCAGAGGCAGGTTATTGGAAGAGCTGATATCTTCATCTAAACTTGAGATCATTAATAAGCCTGGTAATGAACTGATGTTTCAGACTAATAATGGCGAGTCTAACATTGATGTAACGTTAGCCAATAGTACAGCCTTCTATTTCATATCTAATTGGCAAGATAACCCAGACTGGATTAACAGTGATTACTTTCATCAACTTAGGCTGTGCTAGAAGTACATTTAATGAGCCTCATTCATTACAACTTTGAAGATTCGTGATTAAACGCACTGACTGGGGTAAATTTGACAGATTTGTTAGGACAATTTTTGGTGAAATGTCATTAGCTGAGTTGGATAGGATTAATGCATTTGATTTAACTATTACAACAGAAGTTATTTGATGTCTTGAGGTAGTCAGTGAAATTAAAGCAAAGTAAACAAGTTCCGGTGCAATGGTAGTCCCCTGATCTTACTGATCTCTGGTGGGAGGTCAACAGGGCACTTAAGAGGTTCCAATGTCAGAAATTGTGAAATAATAAAGAATTTACTGCTAGATTGAAAACTGAGTATCAATTGATCAAAATAAAATATACCTGTTTAATTACTAAAAGAAAACTTGATGTGTGGAAAAACTTAGTGCAAACAGCTGGTAATGAGGATCCATGGGAGTATTGTTTATAAGTTGTGTTTGCAGAAATTACGGCCATCTGGGGATGTGGTAAGTTCTATGCATTATGGAGACTGAAAATGTAGATTGGCTTGGAAGTATTAAAGTTATACTTGATCACCTAGTCAATTGATCTCATCATCATATGGATGAGGTGGGGCATTCTGATAGTACTGATCGGTAAGATTTTGGTTTGTTAGCGTTATTCAAGAGGAACCATTTTCAGTGGAAGATCTTAATTCAGCTGTTAACAAAATTCGTAATAACAGGGGTCCTGGTATGGACCTCATTGAAACGGAAGTTATTAAGCATTTTTTCAAACTGTTTCCTGAGCATCTTCTTGTTTTCAACAAATGCCTGCTTGAAAGAATTTTTCCCTTGCCTTGGAAGGATGCTCTTCTCAAGATCATTTTGGAGTCACCTGAAAGACATAAAACTGAGCCCTCAACTTATCGTCCAATTGCACTTCTTCTGGGTTTTGTCAAGATCTATGAATGCATGCTTTCACAGCAAATATTGCAATAAACTCAGGAAAATTTGGGATTGTCAAATAAACAATATGGCTTTACTCCTGGTCATGGTACAGTGGATGCTTTAAAATCTTTGGTTAAATTGATTAGAGATTCAAGTGTGAAATATGTTCTTGGCATTTTCATAGATTTTGATAATATTTCTTGGGACAGTGTGTTATTGATGCTTCACCTAGCAAAATGCTCCCATCAGCTTTATAGCATCGTAGTGGATGGATTATTTTAAGGGAAGATCTTTTACGGTTAAGTCTAGTTGGAATTCAGTAACTAGATCTGCTATTCGAGTATGTCAGCAAGGATCTGCTTTTGGGCCACTAATGTGGAAATTGGTATTAGAGGACTGGTTACAGAAGGAATATTGTCATATTCATATGATCTGGTAATATTAGTTGAAGGCTCTTCACGGCTACAAATTGAACAACAATCTAACAAAATAATAAAAGATCTGAATGCTTGGTGTGACACCAAGCATTCAGATCTTTTATTACTTCATTAGATCGTTGTTCAATTAACAATATCCAGGTCAAAACCGAAAATATTATTGCTAAAGGGGAATCAATCATTTCATAGAGAACCTCATGTGCTAATTGGTTGTGAAGGTTTAGTCTGTTAAGAATATTAAATATCTTGGAGTCTTCATTGACAGAGATCTTAGATTTGACACCCATATCAATTTTCAATCTGAAAAGGTTGCAAAATTTGTTAACATGATAGCAAGAATTACTAGAAAGGATTAGGGTATAAGGGTAGGGCACTATCTCTATGGCTATGTTTTCCTTCCTATTGTTTCTTATGGTATCTCAGATTGGATAGACTGTTAATTTTAAAAAATATATAAGAAAACTATTCCATTCAGAGGATGAGGCTCCTGACAATGGCTCTAGTTTGCAAAACTGTCTCCACTGATGCGCTACAGATTGTCACAAGGAAAATGCCAATTGACCTCTTTCTGATTTACAGAGTAATGACTTTCAATATTCGGCGTGGAATTCCTCTTATTATTCATGATCTTGAGTTGGATTTGGCTAATGATCCTAAGAATGAAGCCAAGCAAATCTTAGATATCTTAATGACTCTTTGGAATCATAGATGGGCTAACTCAAATAAAGGTGAAATAACTTGTGGGTTCTTTCCCTCTGTTACTGATGTTCCGCCAGAAAAATGGTTTCTACGAATCTTCAAACTATGTTTTTATTAACCGGTCATGACTCATTTTTAGAAAAGCTGAATCAGCTGGGTGTTTTGGAAAGGTTGCAGTGTCAATACATAGCTCTGGAGACATGGAGTCATGTTTTATATTACTCTCTTAAGTACTTGGTTCTTAGAAATAAATTTTTATTTGCTAGTCCTAATCTTGCTCACCTGACTGAGGGTGATGAGGCTCTATTAATTAACCCATTAACAGCCATTGTCCCATTTATGGGACGCAACTTTTAATGAAAATAAAAATAATGGAAATGCAGAAAACTGGATTACAGGCAGTTTATAGTTTGAAACTGATCTATAATCATGGCATTTATTGTCAGATGGCACTGAAATACAAAAAGTTAGGACAGAAAGAATTTACAAGTTTTTCGTTTTCAAGCATGTGTGGCATAAGAATGATAAGTGTATAAAAGTTTCTCTGTTTTTTCAAACACTATAAGGACTCTAGAAATGTTTTCTAGAATATTTGCTTTTTGTGATTCAACTAAAAGGGTAAGCCACCTACACTATTATTTATTGTAAATTTGTTATTTATATTGATGTTCCATTTTTAGGACATTGGCTGAAAATAATCAGCAAGCACGTGGATGTTTTTCGAGTCAAAACGAAATTTTAGTGGTTTACCTTTGTAAAAATATTATATAACAAAGCCATGAGCAATATCTAACTACAAAAGAGATAGAGGAAATGTTTGCGGATCGTGCATTTTGGGAGACAGGGATAACGACGATGTTGATGTTCCAATCATTCCTCCAGATCCTGAAGAGCTAACTGACACAGAGAATTTTGAAGAAAATAATCTTGAAGGAGAAGAAGTGGAAGATGTTGCAGGTACTCTAGAGTTATTTACACCTATAAATGACGAATCTGAATTGAGCAGCGATGACGACGCACTGGCTGTAAAAAAACGTAAGCTATGTAAAGTGACGAACCATCTTCCGCGTAATGAAGATACATCAGGAAGCTTTTCAAGCCTATCAGAATCTCGCAATAAATATAAAAATTCAATTTCTCAAACAGTTGCAAAAACAAGTCACATAAAAGGAAAAACACCAGAGTGGACAAAGAATCAAATACAGTACACGCTTCACACTTGTAAGTTTCGAAATTTCTGAATGAAGGTGGGCAGGGCAGTTGCCGACAATCAATGCACCTGTTCCGTTTTCTTTCGTCATCTTTTTATCAGTTTAAAATTCACTGATCAAAAATTTCACTTTGTCATCCAGTTTATCCCAAAATAAGTTTGAAAATGTCACATCTCTGTTATACGGTAAAACAGCAGTTGAAATTTTTGAAGAGTTTTTCTCTCAAGGCATTATTGATCATATAGTAGAGCAAAGCACATTGTATGCACAACAAAAAAATGACCCAAATTTTTCGCTTAGTGCCGATGAATTGAGAAGTTTTATTGGGGTTCTATTGTTTAGTGGTTATCACAAACTTCAAGAGGACGTATTGGGAACAAGCCCCGATGCTGGTATACCTTTAGTATACAATGCAATGCCAAGAAGACGATTCAAAGAAATAAAAAAGTATCTCCATTCAGTGGACAATTCACGCCTTGATATAAACGACAAAATGTTCAAAGTACAACCATATTTTGATATGCTAAAGCAAAACTTTTTAAAATTTGGCATGATTCACACCCATTTATCAATAGATGAAATGATGATTCAATATTATGGACGACATTCTGCAAAAATGTTTATGTGCGGAAAACCAATCAAATTTGGTTACAAACTGTGGTGTTTGTGTAGTTCAAGCGGTTATTTATATAATTTTGAAACATATTGTGGCAAAAGTGAGAAAATGGAGGGACTGTTGGGAGTTCGAGTTATTACAAACCTAATTTCATCAATATCTGCTGACCAATATGAAAAACATGAACTGTTTTTCGAAAATTTCTTCACCAGCCATGAAATAATGTGCCATCTTAGAGAGCTGAGAACGAAAGCAACCGGAACAGTCCAAGAAAACCGAACACAAAAGTGTCCTTTGATTTCTAGCAAGCAAATGGAAAAAGAGAAGGATCAGGGCTATTTTGATTAGATTTGACCAATCAAATGAAGTACTTGTGCTAAAATGGAATGATAATAAACCAGTTTCACTTGCCACTAATTACAGTTGCATTGAGCCATTAGGACAAACTAGATGTTACTCCCGTAAAGACAAAAAGCAAATTCAAATTCCTATACCAAAGGTCATACAAGAATATAATTCACATATGGGTGGAGTGGACATGTTAGATAAGCAAGTTTCACTTTATAGAATCAGAATTCGTTTAAAAAAATGGTGGTGGTCATTATTCACACAACTCCTAGATATATGCATTGTCAACACTTGGAGATTGTATCAAATTACAAATTCTCAAGAAAATGTATCGCTTCTGGATGTACGCAGGAAAGTAGTGTTGGCCTACCTTTCTAAAACAACTTCTGCTTCAAAAAGGCCGGGTCCACAAAAGTCTAAACTTCTAGGTGGACGAGTGAGCTTGGACATGAGATTTGATGGCAATGGACATTTGGTAGTCCCAATAACGACACAACGAAGATGTGCTTTATGTTGTAAAAAAACAGAGACTTTGTAACAAATGTGATGTACCCCTACATGACACATGTTTTGTTCCCTTTCACACAAAATGACTTTTTTATTATTATATGTTTGATACATAGTTAGTGTAAAACACCATTGTTTGATTTTGAATATATTTTTTTTTTTTTCCTTTGTCTAATTTCCTAAATATTTCTTATTCTCAGCCAACGTCCCAAAAATGGGACGTACTTTTTTTCTGTAACCAGGGAGTTTTTTTGAATAAAATTTTTTTACGTCTTCATTTGAATGCTTTTAGCTGATATTAAGCAAGAAAATGGCGTTTTTCTTTTAAATTCAATTATGGCTGGTAATAGGTTAAGACTGAGGAAGATTTTCAAGCTTTTCAAAAATTTTCCAAGAAATTATTACAGAGAAGATTAGTGCTGCTTGACTTGAAGAAAGAACATTAGAAAGCTTATAGACTATTGACATGAATTCTGTGTAATAGTTAAAGATGCCGAAATATACAGTGTAATTGACCTGGTAGTTATTGATTATCGTGTTCCTTTGTAAACAGGCTAATCTTATTGGACAATTTATGTAGTTACTTGTGACCATATTGTTTTTTGTTTTCATTTCATGTTGACTTCATAAGATCAGTGGCCCCTTGCACCACGTTTCGTCTTATTCATATCATACTCATTGTGCCATGTGCCTGTCCTGTGGTTCCTTGTGCCACAGTTTATATTTCTGTATATCATATGAATCTGTATATTTTCGTTGTATCGTATGAATCTGTATATTATCTGTGTATCGTATGAATCTGTATATTATCTGTGTATCGTATGAATCTGTATATTATCTGTGTATCGTATGAATCCGTATATTATCTGTGTATCGTATGAATCCGTATATTATCTGTGTATCGTATGAATCCGTATATTATATGTGTATCGTATGAATCCGTATATCATATGTGTATCGTATGAATCCGTATATCATATGTGTATCGTATGAATCCGTATATTATATGTGTATCGTATGAATCCGTATATTATATGTGTATCGTATGAATCCGTATATTATATGTGTATCGTATGAATCCGTATATTATATGTGTATCGTATGAATCCGTATATTATATGTGTATCGTATGAATCTGTATATTATATGTGTATCGTATGAATCTGTATATTATATGTGTATCGTATGAATCTGTATATTATATGTGTATCGTATGAATCTGTATATTATATGTGTATCGTATGAATCTGTATATTATATGTGTATCGTATGAATCTGTATATTATATGTGTATCGTATGAATCTGTATATTATATGTGTATCATATGAATACAGTGCTCAGAAATTCTGGATCTGAAGATCTGTAATTACTTGCAACAAAAGTTGTTTTTTTCCATTAAGACCCAGAAACTAAGCCAGTCAATGCAATGGAAGACAAACCAATCTTCCAGAATGCAAAAAAAAAAACAAATATGTCAAAATCAAAAATGAAAACCATGATTCTTGTTTTCTTTGATATTAAAGGAATTATTATGGCTGAACATTTACCACTAAAACTGTCAATCAAACAAACTACATGAAGTTCTGACAAAGCTACACGAAAAAATTAGAAGGAAGAGACAAGAACTGTGGAAGGATGGTTGGGTGCTCTCTGTTCAACAGTTTCTAGTCAAAAAACAAATCTGTGTATGAACACACACCCTACTCATCAGACACTTGTGACTTTTTTCTCTTCCCTAAATTGAAAAGTATACTTTAATGAACTGAAAATGGGTTCCCTTTAGAACCCATTTTCAGTTCATTAAAGATAGTCAAAAAACATTTATCGAAGTGTTAAAAGGGCTTACACAAGATGACTTTCAGAAATGTTTCTATGCTGGGAAGAAACATATGGAACAATGTGTTCAAGCCCAAGCCAATTATTTTAAAAGGGATAACTTGTAAGGTGCAAATATTTCCTTATATTTATTTTACTGCAACAGTTTCGTTATTCAATTACCACATTTCGTACAATAGGAATTTAAGCTTAACTGAACGTGACATTGAGCTGAAAACTTCTGAAATTTTGTCAATTGGTATGACTTATATTTTTAAGAATCAGGCCATTGGCCCTCTACAAAACCCAGAATACTTGCTATTCCTCCTAAAATTACTTATTATATTCAACTAAAATCTTGGTACCTTTCTACTTTTTCTTCTTTTGATGCAGTCTCCTTATTGGAAGTTGGTGATCACCATGCTGTAACACTCTCTCTCTCTCTCTCTCTCTCTCTCTCTCTCTCTCTCTCTTGGGCAAGATGAAAAAGGTCCTCAGCTGATCTGTCGGTCAAGTTGCAGATGTTTTTCAGCCACAAAAGTTTCCTCCTACCCACTCCTCTGTTTTCCCTTCTATTATTACTTGGAGCAAATTATATTTCTCATTTCTAAGAATGTGTCCCAGGTAGACACTTTTCCTTCCCTTCACTAGACTCAACGATTTGTTTTTTCCCTGCTCTTTCCAACACTTCAATGTTGGTGATTCTGTCTAACCAAGATATTTTTAGCATGCATCTGTAGATCCGCATTTCGAAGGTCTCTATTTTGTTCATGCTAGATGTTTACAGAGTCCAAGTTTTAACTCCGTGTAATAGTATGGACCACACATAGCCTCTAATAATTTCAGTCTGATTGACAGATAAAGAGCTTTGTTACACAGCATTGTTCTATATACAGGGTCATCGAAAAAGGCGTCCGTGAGTTCATGATAAAATAACAACGCAAATACTTACATCAATCAATTGATTTATTTGTTAATATCTACAAGAATTCTAGTTTTACTTCATACCTTAGCATGTTTTAATATGAGCGCCGTTCGTTGCTCAGCAAACATCCAAGCGGTAGTCGATCTCTGTCCTTGTGCACTCAGTCATTTCCGATATAACAGTTGCTATTTCAGCTGTGATTCTCTCTCTTAAATGGTGCAGATCATGAATCTTTTCTGCATAGACGATGTTCTTCAGGTAGCCCCATAAGAAAAAGTCTAATGGTATCAGGTCAGGACTTCTTGGTGGCCACGACACAGGTCCACCTCTTCCGATCCAACGATCAGCAAACCTGTCATTTCGGGCATTCTGCACATTACAGCTGAAATGAGGCAGCGCACCATCTCGCTGAAAAATCACAGAAACTCCTTTCTCTCTTTCTGTCTTCAACTTGAGGGAAAACAAAGCTGAAGCATATCCAAATAAATGTTGCCAGTTATTGTCCTTTCAGCAAACATAAATGGACCTAGCAAGGGATCGTGCATTAGTCCACACCATATGTTTATTTTAGGAGTATCATGTTTTGATCATCTCATCCAGTACTTTTTATAGCTCAGGTACTACTGATTTTGAAATGAGGGCCTCACTGTGAAGGAAACAGAGTTAAAAACAATGCCAGGGTTCTTTTGCTCGGCAAAGGTGCCTTTTTTATGTTTAACTTCAACAATATCTCCTCCATTTTACTCTAAATTATTAAAAAATCACTTGGCTCCCTGTTAGAGTTTGATAAACTTTAGGCACTCCCCCCCCATTGAATAATTCCTCATGTGTGAATGTAGATGCAAAATAGTCATTCAGTTTATAGTTACGTAAGCATGATCAACAATAGTCAACCCATCTATGGTAAGTGGTCCGATCTGATGCATCCCCTTCCTTCTAGAGTTTACATAAGTAAAGAACTCTTTGCTGTTTTCCTTTACATACTTTGCAAAGATTTCTCGTATTCTGCCTTCGCTTGCCTAACCTCCTTTGTGACTTAATCACAGACAAGCTTATATCTGCCATAGGCTTCTGTGTCACCTGATACTTTATATGCATCCCATACATTTTTCTTCTCTGCCATGAGCCTCATTAATTCATCTGAGATATAAGGCCTAAACCTTGAACAGTATTTCTTAGTTGGAAAGCCTAGTAGCCTCCAAAATTAAGTCCCTGAAGGCTTCCCATTTAGAATTCAACCTTGGCAACATCATCAGTTGATCCCACTGTACAGAATTTAAAAACTTTCTGAGATCCCTGTAGTCACCTTTAAGAAAGCAAAAGCCCTTCCCTTTAGCCTTGATGGTAGTTACAGCTTTAAGTAATTCCCACATCACCACATTGTGATCACTGTCACCTAGTGGTTCCTTAATCTGCAAATTCTTAATGCATGAATAATGACTGCTAATAATCAGATCAAGAGTATTACTCCCTCTGGTTGCCTCTGGAACATGTTACTGTAGAAAACAGTCATCCAATAAATCCACAAAAGTCTTGCTAGTGTGCGAGTGACCAACTCACAGGTTCCAGTCAATATCTGGAAAGTTAAAATCCTCCATTATAAGACATTCTGATTTACTGGTCCACTGTATTTCTCTGCACAATTGCTCATTATAGTTATCAGATTCATTAGGCCTAAAACATACACACCTCTCATTTTTCCTTTCCCAGTGCTTAGGTCACACCAAACAGACTCAACATTGCATTGTCCACCAACATCAATTCGATGCACTTCCTTAGATTTTGTGTTTCTTAACTAACAGCATAAACCCTCCTCCCTTCCTGTCCTTTCTGTACACATTGTACCCCCCAAATTTCAATTCTGTACTGCTGTGATTCTGTGTGACACCACGTCTCTGATATCCCAACAATATCTGCCTTTGATGCCTTGAATAGCACTTCAAGCTCATTAAATTTATTAACTCTACTCCTAGCTTTGGTGACATGTACCGGTTTCTACTCTTAGTTACCCTAACACAGCCATTGTATTTACTTGGGCTGTGTTAGGGTAACTATGACTCCCAGCAGTCATGGAAATCTCCATTTTCTTGCTTTCCAGGGGTGCTGCTTATTCTAATAGAAGCAGTGCAAGAATCACTTTTGCCTCTGCCTGCGGCCACTGTTAACCTTTTAGTCTGTGTATTGTTTGACAAGGAGACACAATATCTCCGAAGTTGTTTACTGCTGCCTTTGAGGAAGCTTTCAGAAGATTGGCATGGTCGCAGAAAGGAGTCAATGTGAATGGAGAGTTACCTAAACCATTTACGATTTGCAGATAACATTGTGATAAGCCATGATCAAGAAGAATTAGAGGAAAATCTTAAATCAGTAATACAGAGTTAGTAGGGATTTTGGACTAAAGATGAATATTTTTAAAACAAAGGTAACTATGAATAAGTATGCCACAGGAAAGGTATACAATCATTGATGGAACAGAAATTGAAAAGGGTGGATTCATATACAGTCGAACTTGGTTATAACAAGCACAAAAATAACTAAACCACAGCTGTAATGAGAAAAAAGCCATAATGATTTTAATATACATGTAATTCTGTACAATCACTCACTGTTATAACAAGCGTACTACACAGAGATACTGTACTAATTTTGGTAACTATGCAAGCATTCTTAATTGCTCGGGTAGTCAAAAAACCCAATACTTGGAATAGACAAAAACGAAAACGGCAACTTGACTTTTTATGATCACCCACGTCGGATTAGCAGCCAGTTCATGACCTTGTCCTTTTGGGGACTGGGGCTATACAATAGTGTACTGGCATTCTGCTTGTCGCCTTACCCTATTTACAGATAGTCTTGTATTCGCTGAACCATAAATTTATTTCAAGTTTTCTAAGATTGTTGGAAATGGGACTTCTAAGAACTCTGTATGCATTTCAGGACTTCTAATAACCTTGTGTGCAGATCACTTTACTGTCATTTTAAAGTAAAATCAGTTAGAAATGAACCCTTCTTTCAGAAACATGTCTACTAACAAAAGAAAGTCTCTCTTGATTTGCAAAAAAGTCAATTATTCCTGAATTGGAATGTGGTGCAAAAAATTTTGAAGTGTGTAAAAAGTTTTCTTTGTCCTCTTCAACAGTATCAACATTGTGAAAGAATAACCATGTTTACCGGCACTGGAAAAGAACATAACAAAAAAAAAAAAAAAAAAAGTTTAGTAAGTGCGAAGCTACAAACATCAATGTAGTATTGCTTCAATGGTTCACTACACAAAGAAATGCTGGATTTTCAATAGACAGTCTGATCTTGAAGGCTCAAGTGGAAAATGCTCAACAATTTGGATGCGACAATTTTGTATGTAACAACGGTTGGTTGAATTGAAACTATCCTGAACTATCCATCCGAAATTGTTTTCGGATGGATAGTTCAGGAAATATAGCCATATGCTGAGGAGCAATATCCCAGTTTGTCTGAAACGTAAAATAATGAACCAATGTATATTCCCCACCATGACTTATGGAAGTAAAAATTGGGCACTCACCAAAAGAATGGAAGAGAAGCTGAAAACTACACAGAGCAGAATGGAACGAATTATATTAGGAATCAGACTGTCGAAGAGAAACATGGATTGGGCAGCAAACTCAGGTAAAGGATATTCTTATCAAAACTAAAGAAGTGAAATGGAGTTGGGCAGGACACACAGCATGAAGATTTGATGACAAATGGACTAAGAATATAACAGAATGGTACCCAATAGGAGCTAAAATAAAACCAGGAAGACCACAATAGAGATGGACAGTTGAAATTCAAGAGTTCATGGACTTTCTTGCCAGGATAACATGCAGTGAATTGAAAATGGCTGATGATGATGATGACGACGATGGGCATCAAAGCAGGCTATGCTATGCTATGTATAGAGCAGGGGTGGCCAACGAGTCGATTGCGATCTACCAGTTGATCGCAGCTTTAATTTCAGTCGATCACGACGAATTTTAAATATACAGTCATCCCTCGATTTGCACGGTCAGGTATACTACCAAAATTTTATACTGCGCAGCGGGTTTCGCTACCAGTGCGTTATTTTTTTTTTTTTACGAAGCTTCAAAAATAGGAACGAAGAGCAGATTTTGAAAATTTATTTTCGTTTTTTTTGCAAGATTGAAGATTTCATTGAAGAAGAAGAAGAAACACATTTCACCATAATAACGTAAAATTCCACAGAATTCCACCAGTCGGTATTATTACAAATGCAATAAGATTGAATTTACTACCCGTTTATAATTATATTGCACTAACAGAAAAGTCCAATAAACCGGAAAGTGCAAATAGTTTTTATTGTTTTTATGGTTGTGACCTCCAGAAATAGCTTTAGAGAAATATCACAAAGGCATTCAAAATTGATTCTTATAACAATATAACCAAATAGAGCAATAAACGGGGGTGTGTTTGTCCAGTTATTTTGGAAACAACTTCCTCATTCGGGAATCCTCTTCATCAATTATCCTACATTAGCTGTTCAGACAGAATATTTTTCCGGTTAGCACATTTTAAAGTGTTTTAATCGGTAAGCATTGCTTTTGCTAATTTAATAACTGGACAGTATTTATATGTTAATTTAATACACTTTCATTTAAAATGAATACTACGAAAAAGAGTAAAACATATAATTTTCATCAAGAGTGGTAACTAGAATACTTTTTTGTAATAGTGAAAGAAAAATGTTGCTGTTTGATTTGCAATGCTTCCGTGGCTATACCCAAAAAAGGAAATTTAGAAAGGCACTTCTACGCACTCCGTGGTAAATATCAATCGGATTTTCCGCCGAATAGTGACCTTAGAAAAAATAAATTATAAGAACTTAAATCCAGATTATTCGCGCAACAAAATTTCTTCACGACACCTGATTTACAATCTAAAGCAGTAACTGTAGCATCATTTAAAAGTGAGTCGTCTTCTTGCAAAAAAATGCAAACCATTTTCTGATGGTCAATTCATCAAAGAGGCACTTTTAGAAATAACATTCTCTTTTTGAAAATTTTAAGAACAAATCGAAATTAAAAGTGCTCTTCAAGATCTGCAATTATCTCGAAATACTGTGATGCGACGCATCAAAAAAAATGAGTTAAAATGTGAGCGAACAATTGGGTGCTGATATTGCTAATTGTGTGTCCTTTTCTTTACAAATGGATGAATCTACAGATGTCAGTGATACAGCTCAGTTGCTCATTTTTATTTGTATGGTTTGCAATGATTCTGCCACTAGAGAAGAACTGCTCGGTATGGTTTCATTAAAAGAACTAGAGGTCTTGATATATTTAACTCATTCAAACATTTTATTGAAAAAATTAAATTACCACTATTTACGCTCTTATCAGTAACAACAGATGGAGCTAAAACAATGACGGTGGGGGGGGATTTTATCTGTATGACGAATGCCTATATTCTCCTTTCCTTACCCCACCTTCCGCATCTGACTCGTATATCTCACAGAAGAAATTGGGTTCTTGGGAATTTCTATATTAAGTATATTCCTTCTTCGGATTGGGCTGTGTTCAAAATGACTTCACAACTTCATTAAGGCTATATACAAATCTTTATTACACATATATACAAGACAAGAATTTAAGAATAATTATGCACATATTATAACATGATAACACTATATATGTGACACATTGTATGAACTAATTGATTATGTAAATTTATATTCATGTACATCACTTTTTTAGCACAAGGATATTAAAACTTTAATGAATTTCCATTATGATAACTTCTCTAATGTATCATCAATTTTTCTTAGGGATCACACTCAATTTCCACATTCAACTTTCTTATACAATCCTTCCTTCTTATACAGCAATACTAATCACAAAACCTCCTCTGGCTAAATTACCATGATACAATTGAAACCATCCTATTAACTAGCTTTTATCTTAATTATCTGGTTCATACCAGCACTAAACAAAAACACATTCTGACTTGGTCACCATAGTACAACTGGATCATCATATATGACTGTATTTACCTTAATTATCCCTTTTAATTTCCCCATCTATATTAGCTACTTTACTTCTATTCATTCATATGTGATTTGACCATCTCCATATATTCTCTGTTCATTACTATGTTCTAACACCACAACTATACTCATCTACATGTACATATATCTTAGTGTATAATTTCCCATATGATCTTCCCCTATAATTCTCTTATTATTCCCTATAGTCATTCTTATAATTTAAAGAGTGCTTATGTTAACTTGGCACTTACTTCTAATTTCTGGCGGGATGTCTCTGTTAGGGCCTTCTACCCTTTCCTCATTCAGGGCTGCTATCTTCCGTCATCCAGAGCAATACCTTACAGCTTCCAGGGGAATATCGTAAGGCATTCAGGACTGCTACTCAGCTTTTGGGATCTGCTACTCTGCCTGTCAGGACCTCTACCTTCTGTTCCGGGGCTGCTACTTTGCCTTTCAAGACTATTTCAGGGTATTATCGCCTTCCTCAGTGGACTTGGTCATCTATGTGAATCTTCTTCTCTCATTCTCACTGTTTGCCGAATTCCCTTTAACTATCCCTTACACGTTCACCCCTTTTGTTCTCACCCCTTACATTCCCGATAACCTCACTTCGACCTTTTTCGTCAACTATCTCCTCACTATATTTCATTCAACTCTTTCTCATTTTTTTTCTCTGATAAATTCTCTTTTCTGCGTGCTCTCTTTTTGTTCCCTGAACTCTACACTGTCCCCTCAAGCCTGGCATGCCTTCCCCAAGGACTCCAACCAATCTTCCCCTTACTGTCTAAATTTACGTTCCATTTCATTCGCTAACACCTTTCTCCCAGGATGTCTCCCTAGCGTGCAAACTAACCTCTTTTTCGAACATTCTTATTTTGTTCTCACCGGCAGCATGACCCTTTGATGTCCACCGGCAACCTCCAAAACACTCATTTTATTATCGCACCTTTCTTTCTAACAGTATCAGAAACTCAGATATCAGTCAGCCTGACCTCGGTCTTAATTTGAAATGAACACTGGATGAGCACTCCCTTCCTGTTTTGGTCTGACTGTGTTGTAGATCAAAGGAGGTGCTTCGTCTAATCCCATCTCCTGTCCTATTGTTCGTTCTCAAGCAACCATTTTCATGCCTATTCTCAAATGCCACCCCTTTACCTAGTCCTGCTGTCCCTGTTTGCTCTTTTGTATTATGGGAATTTATAGTTTACCCCTTTGCTACCATTCCTAATCTCACGCTTATATTATCCCATCTCTAAATCTACCGTTCTTCTATGTTAATCTTACTTTGAGAAAAAACCCAAATATTTTAATTTTAATTAATTTGTAAGATTCTACATCTCACAACGGGGCATCTTAACGGATTCATCACATTGTGCCAAAAGGATGATGAATTCCCAGATTTTTTTGAGTTACTACTGTATCATCCACCAACAAGTGTTAGCCAGCAAAAGATTAAATACTAAAAGTGTTATGGACAGAGATTGCAAAATCATGAATTCCATCAGAGGACAATCTCTTCAAAGGAAACTTTTCAAAATGCAACTTGATAAAAACGAACCAGATCTGATTTTACATACAGATGTGAGGTGGCTGAGTTGGAGTCTCTACAGAGATTTCCAAATTTGCTGAATGAAATTAAAAAATTCGTTGATCAAACTTTTTTAAAAAAATAAAAATGTGGGTGACATGATTAGTAGTATTTATGCATATAAATATCAATTTTTGGCAATGGCTAAGGATCTCAAAGAAAAATAAATTCGACCATTTCGCAAATATGCAAGATCATTTGCAAAAATATCCTGTTTTTGAATTTAATAGTGAGAAATATGTTTCTGAAATTGAGAATGTTGTGGCAGTTCTGAAACCAGATTCAGTAATTTTAAAACAATTGAAGACATTGTTCAAAATATTTCTTATCCATTTAATGTCGACTTAGATACGAAACAAATTGCAGGAAAAAATTGCTGCGATTTTTCACATGGACAAAATATTACTTGAAAATGAAATGATTATATTGCAAAAAGATATCTTCCTAAAAGCCAGATCATCAGAAAAAGAGAGTTTTAGAATTATGTTTGCTGAGAAAAGTACCCAAATGTAAAAAAAAAATGCAGTGAACTTTTAAATTCCTGTTTTGGTTCCACATATCTATGTGAATCGGCCTTTTCGTATTTGAAACAAACAAAGACAAAGAATCGCTCTACTCTTATGGATTGCATACAGAAGATTCTTTACTGTTGGCCTTATCACAGTATATCCCTGATTTTGAAAGCTTGGCAGATGACATGAAGACACAAACTTCGCTTAAATTAAAATTTTAAATACATATGAATTTAAAATAAGAATTCTGAATTGTATTGAATTTTAAAATTTATAAACAATGCTTTTATAATAATAATAAGATTCTTTATTAACATAAATTTTATACACTAGTGATTCCTTACACAGAAAGCCAGAGGAATCTTACAATTAGTTGTTTATACAAGTGATTTTGATTTATAAAAAAAAATAATAATAATAATAAAAAAATAAATAAAATAATAATAATAACTAAATAATAATTAATAGATCAAAGCAAAGATAATAGTCAAAATGTAAAAATGAATGAAGTAGTAATTACAGCGAAAAAGGAATACAAGTTGAGCAGAAACAAATTACATAAGTTAACTAAGATCGGCACTTTTATGTGTTGATTAACTTTTTAACCTTGTGCAATGAAATTTTTTTGATGGTAGATCACGGCACATTTTGAAGGAAAAAAGTCAATCACATCACAAATAAAGTTGGCCACCCCTGGTATAGAGAAATGGTTGTGTTGGAGAAGACAGAGAATGGTTATCTGCACTCTTCTTGGCTTAATGTAATTAGAGGAGTCACCCAAAGTTCAGTGCTGGGCCCATTGTCATTCTCTATATTTATTAATGATACTGATTAAGGCAAATCAAGCCTAATATCTAAGTCCACAGATGATACGAAAGTTGGCAGAGTGGTTAAGGACAGTAAATGACAGTATGCTACTGCAATAAAATCTATAAAAACTAGGCAGCTGGGCTGAGAAAAGGCAATTGAGGTGTAGGATTGACAAATTGCAAAGTAATAGTATTTGCCATAGAGTACACAGGCTTTTTACTGCACTGGTGAAAAAAACAGAGTAGATAAGAAGATAAATTATTTGCTTCCCTCGTTACACAGGTAACCTGTTGACCTTTGAATTTATTCAAACTGTCTCCTCAACTATCTGCGGGGACAACTTATTTCAGCAATCAACAACTTGCTGGCTAAAAGAAAACTTGCTACAATCTAATCTAAACCTCAACCCCTGTAATTTGGATTTAAGACCCCTAGTTCTGAAATTCTTTTTAACAGTGAGAATGCCACCTTCATTCATTTTACTAATCCCTCTCAGAACCTTATAAACCTCAATCAGGTCACCTCTGAGGTATCTGTTTCCAAGCTCTGTAGCCAACATAATCAGTCTTTCCTCATACGGTCGTCCTGCCAATCTCACCATTTGAGTTGCCTGTCTTTAGACCCTTTCAAGAAGCTCAATACCATTTTTCAGATGAGGTCTCCATATCTGAACACAGTATTCTCAATGTGTTCTTACAATTCCCTTATACAGTGGAATTATAACCTACCTATCTCTACAGGATAATGTTCCCATGGACTTTCCTGGTTGCATGTTTACACTGGTCAGAAAACTTCATACCTGCAAATATTACTACTCCCAGATCCCTTTCTTCCTCCACTGTTTTTAATTCAACCCCACTAAATGTATAATTAATTTGTGGGTTGCTATCCTCCAAGTGTAAGACCTTGCATTCGGCAGCATTAAAATAAAGCTGCCACTTGTCTGATCATCTTTGAAGCCTGTTCAAGTCATCCTGAAGTACTGCTTGACACTGATCATTAACGATTTTGCCAATCTTTACATCTGCAAATTTTGACACCAATGCAAGCCACTGCAAATGGGTAACAGTAATCCTAAATTAACATACCAACTGTGTGGCACTACGCTCAGTGCAGTGAGAAATTAAAACAAATGGAAAGGGGCAGAGGGTAACTTTGCAGTCAGATATGAAATTTTCTAAGAAATGCAGACAGGCTGCCAGGACAGAACATGAGGATATTGTCAACGATATACAGGAATTTTGCTAGCAGGGATAAGAAGGTGATTATCCCATTGTTCCACATCTTGAGTACAGCATACAGTATGGAGGCCTCATTTTAGGAAGGATGTGGAGCTGCAGGAGTAGATACAGAGAAGGGCAACGAGATTGGTGTGGAGAACAAAGGGTTGCTCTTACCAAGAAAGGCTTCAGTTCTGCAAATTGCAGCATCTGGAGAGAAGATCTGCATGAAGATCTGATTGAGGTTGTTTATGGCTATGAATTGATTGAGTAAGCTAAAATGCTGATGACATCATTCTTCTTACTCAGACTATACACATGAGGGAATAAATTCAACTTGAGGAAGGATGGCAGCAGGTAATTGACTGTTATACTGATTATATGAGGCAACCCTCAATAAATACTTTTAATTCCATATTCTCTAAAGGTACCTGAGAAATCAAACATACTGATGCACACGCAGAGAACTAAATTAATAAAAAATAAAAAAAACAAATAAAAAGAAAGGTTAAATACTCTTTAGCAGAATGTGTACCAGCACCACATACAATCAACACACTCCATGAAATTAATACTAGAATGACCAGTTATGTTTGGAGGATGTCCAAGTTCAACTCCTGTGCTTTGAGCAATTCTTAAATGCCTCTTTAATTAGCATTAGTAGAGGCTAATGATGCAAGACAGCAAGCTTATGCAGCATCAGCCAAAAAAAAACACTTCCACTTCACGCCTCCGTTTCTTCGAAATACCTGTCCAGCTGCACATTAAATTTTTTTAGGCTATCAACTTCCAAAAAAAGGGATGGAAGTCTTCCACCAACCAACTACCTGCTGGCTAAAGGCAAATTTCCACACATCTATCCTACATCTGTCTTTCCTCGATTGGAATTTATGCCCCCTCAGGTGATTATTCTGAGCAAGAGGAAGAATCCCATCAGCACTGAGCATGCTCAAACCATTCAAGGCTTTATACACCTCTATCAGATCACATTGCCACTGCCTAGTCTCCAGACACCGTAATTTGCAAATCCTTTCTTCATAAGAGCAACCCTTTGTTCCATTCACTAATCTTGTTGCCCTTCTCTGTATTCGTTCAAGCAGCTCTACATCCTTCTTGAAATGAGGCCTCCAGACCTGTATACAGTACTCAAGGTGTGGCCTGACCATTGCCTTATACAAGGTAATAATCACCTCCTTATCCCTGCTAGAAAAATTCTTGTATATCATTGACAAGACACCATGAGCTACTCTTGCAGCCCGTCTGCACTGCTCAAAGAACTTCATATCTGCTTGCACAATTACCCCCAGGTCCTTTTCATTCTCTAATACTGTCAGTGTAGTACCAGAGTTGATACGTTGCTCTGGGGTTGCAGTTTCCCATATGTAGTACTTTACGTTTATCAATGTTAAACTTCATTTGCCACCTCTCAGCCCATCTGCTCAACCTTTCCAGATCCTGTTGCAGCAGCATAGCGTCAGTAGTGTCCTTAACAACCCTGCCAACCTTTGTATCGTCTGCAAACTTGGACATTAAGCTCGATATACCATCATTAGTATCATTTATAAATACAGAAAACAACAATGGACCCAACACTGAACCCTAAGGGACTCCACTAATAACATTAGTCCACGAAGAGCAGTGTCCATTGATCACCACTCTGTCTTCTCCCACTCAACCGTCCCTTTATCCATAGCAGCAATTTGCCTCGAATGCCACACTGCTGAAATTTGTGCAGCAGTCATCCAGGTTCAACAGTATCAAAAGCCTTTCTAAGATCCAAATATATGATATCAAAGTTATTCCCTGCAACCAGTTCCTTTGTGACTGTATCATAGTATCCAATCAAACTGATCACGCAAGACTTTCCCTTAACAAAACCATGCTGTGTCCGAGCTATAACTGAAGTCTTGTCTAGATGATTCTGCAGTGCTTCTTTAACCAGTGCCTCCATTAATTTTCCTGGAACAGAAGTTAAACTAACAGGTCTATAATTACTTGTGTTGCCATTTGATTTTCCTTTGTGAATTGGGGTCACATTTGCATATCTCCAGTCAATGGGTACCTCCCCGAGTCCAAAGAAGCTATCATAATTATGGCTAAGGGTTTGCTTACTTCCTTTGCTGAGTCCTTTAATATAACTGGATAGATCCCATCCACCCCAGGTGCCTTCCTTATGTTTTAACTTCAACAATTTCTCCTCCACTTTGCTCTTTGTTATTACAAAATCATCAAGCTCGCTGTCAGAGTTTAATTCACCTCTGGCATTCCCCTCCCTGAATAACTCCTCGTGTGAATGTAGATGCAAAATACTCATTTAGTTTGTTAGCCACCTGAGCAGGATCATCAACAGTTGAACCATCAATATCCAGTGGACCAATCTGATTCATCCCTTTCCTTCTAGAATTTACATAGGTAAAGAACTCTGTAGTTTTTCATTGCATCCTTTGCCAAGGATTTCTCATAATCTGCCTTTGCCTGCCCAATCTCCTTTGTGACTTCGTTACAGAACAGTTTATATCTATCATAGGCTTCCATGTCACCCATTAATTTATATGTATCTCATGCATTTTTTCTTCTCTGCCACATGTCTCATTAGTTCATCTGACATCCATTTAGGCCTTAACCTTGAACAATATTTCTTAGTTAGTATGTAAAGTCTAGTAACTTCCAAGATAAATTCTTTGAATGCTTCCCATTTTGAATTTGATGTTGGTAACATCATCAGTTAGTCCCACCGTATAGAATTTAAATACGGTCTCAGACCACCGCAGTCACCTTTACGAAAGCAAAAACCCTTCCCTTTAACCTTGATGGTAGTTACCTCTTTGAGTAAATCCCACTTCAGCACACTGTCATCATTGCCACCTAGTGGTTCCTTTATCTGCAGATTTTTAATGCATGAAGAATCACTACTGATAATCAGCTCAAGAGTATTATATTCCCTCTAGTTGCCTCCCGAACATGCTGATGTAGAAAACAATCATCCAATAAATCCACAAAGGCCTTGCTAGTGTGTGAGTGACCAACCTACAAATTCCAGTAAATATCTGAGAAATTAAAATCCCCCATTATAAGACTCTGATTTACTGTACAGTTCCTTATTATACTCATCAGAGTCATTAGGCCTATAACACACTCCTATTCTCAATTTTGATCTCTCAATGCTTATGTCACACCAAACTGACTTGACACTGCCCTGTCCAGCGTTGTCGAATGGCTTCACTTCCTTGGAGTTTGTGTTTCTTAACTAATAGTTTTTGGAAAATTAAATGCACAGGGAATAATCCTTATGGGTTTTGATAATTAACTATATAGTATTGGTGTAAATACACCATAGTTAACCCATATATTTTAACTACGTATGTAGGGTAGAGGGCATCGTTTTAATTGAATCTCATAATGTGGTTGCCTTCACAACGAGATAGCTGCTATTGCATTACTTCAAATAAATAAAGCTTCTCTAGTAGAGAAGACTACTGTTATTTATTTTCAGCGGTACCACCACCCAGATGATCGTTTCGAAGCTGTTCGGCTTCATCATCAGTGCACGGGCAGGTACCCAGGTAATACAACAAGCCATCACAGTTGCAAAGTTATATCCACATTATGAGAGATACAATTAAAACGCTACATACGTAGTTCAAATATATGGGTTAACTATGGTGTATTTACACCGATACTATATAGTTAACTAATAGTATAACCCCTCCTCCCTTCCTATCTTGTCTATCCTTCCTGTACACATTGTACTCCCCAAATTCCAGTTCTGCATTCCTTATATCTGTATGACACCATGTCTCTGATATCCCAAAAATATCTGCCTTTGATGTTTTGAGCAACACCTCAAATTCATCAAATTTATTTTCCAAACATCTGGCATTGGTGTACATGCAAGTATACATGCAGCTGTTTCTATTCTTAGTTACCCTAACACAACCCATGTGTTTACTTGTACCGCAATGACTCGCAGCAGGCTCTGAAATACCCTGCATCTTGTTTTCCAGGCTGCTGCTCATTCCAATAGAAGCAGTGCAAGAATCAATATCACCTCTGCCAGTGGCTACTGTTAATCTATTAGTCCGTGTATCCCCCCCAAGCTAGCAGTATTCCAACCCACCTAACACTGCCTCGATAGCATCAGCAAGTATTCTTGCACCCTTTCTATTTAAGTGTATCCCATCCCTGTAGTTGCAGTCTGTCCTGTTAACAAGTACAGACCAGGCTGAAAAAAATTCTACCCCTTGGGCCTTACACAATCTTTCCAGGGCCGAATTGATTGACAAAGCTCTCATCATATACTCCCTCCTATCGTGTCTCAGCAGAATTGCAGACACTTTCAAATTCAACACTAATTCATGGCTTTTTTTCAACAGTGACCTGTACTTGTTAAGTAATTCTGCCAGTCTCCTTTTCTTAATATCATTAGTGCTAAAGTGTACAACAATATCACCCTTTGTGCCCTTAAAAGATAATATCTGCTTTACAACATCGTCAACCTTTGCCTCTGGCAGACATACCCTGGTCCTGTTCCACCTATCCTTTTTACCTAGCATGTTAGCATGTTCCCCGTTTCCCTGACAATAGAGTCACCAACAACTGCTAGTTCCTGTGGGACCAGCACATTCTACCTTGGGGGTTGCCGCTGTGTGCATGATGATCAAGCTCTGGCGTTGATGTGGGCATGTGACAGCTTGATGGGCCCCTGAATTCAGATTCTTCGAGGACATCCACCCTGTCCTTCAAGCTCTCATATAGGCCTATAACAACGCTGAGTTGTCGCCTTATTTCCTCACACTCCTTACATCGTGTGCAACAAAGACATCCCCCTTGGCAATATCGTCAATTGGCAATGTAAATAAAGACTTCAAAGAGGAGGGAGTAGTGATTTACTGATTTGAGTTATTTTTGATTTTTCGGCCATCCCAAAACTCAAAGTAGCATGTAAACTCACTTGAACTGACAAAATAAACCTTATGAACTGACAAACCATGACCAAGGTAGTCAGAGCATGGCAAAATTTTCTGAAGAAACAATAATGAGTACTTAATACCACACAGCAATGTTATTTCATTTCTATAATCTTTTTTTTTCTCCCTTCATCTGAGATCTTCACAGCACATGGCATGAAACACTGGTCGAATAATTGATGTGATGGGTAAACATAGTAGATATGTAGGAGTAATTATTGTATGGTAATAGACCACATCATTTCTTACAGGAACATTTCGAGTGGGTTAGGATTTGTTGGAAGCAATTATCTGACCCATTTCCTTCAGGAACATTCAATATCAGCTTTACTGATTGGAGTATAAAAGTACACATTCAAGTTAACACCCCCCCCCCCAGCTACATACTCATGTCTTCAACTGGGCAGTTGATAACTGCAAAAGGGAATACACATCTGCTCATATTTCCTTTTGCACCCTGGTAGCAATGAATTTCACACAATGCAAAAAAAATAGGAGGCGGAATGGACCTGCAGTTCAACCAGTGAAGGGAATATTTTGTTTAATATCTTTGTGTTCCTTGATATAAATGAAGTGTTTGAGAGCTATGAACTACCTAAACAATGCCACTAACCAAATACAGCTCTCAATGGTCCTATTGTTCCCAAGCAGGGATGCCATTTTTCAATAGAGCCATCCCTAACCTGCCAGATAAATACAGATTGGTCTATAGTATATTTAGATGATAACCTCTTTCCTAAATAAACCAGCTCCCCAAATCTTTATTCCATCTGCAGGGTCAGTTCAAACTAGTTACACAACATTTAGCTCTACTGCCAAGAACCTGAGAGATGCTCTGTAGGCATGACAGGACATATCTCCTTTCTCGGGCCTTGCTGGACTAAGGTTGTTTGTTTGTTATTTGGTTTTTAGGATCATTAGCAACTAAGGCCATACTGCTCCAGGAATATGCGGTGGTCATTCCCTTGACCTTTCCACATCCTCTGTATTTGGTGGTGACGGGCTCGAATCAAGAAGCGTGTGCTACACACTGGCGCTCCTTCCCACCTGGCTATGGAGGCGCCTCTGGACTAAGGAAGTCCGTCACTGAAAAGACCCCTTAATTGCTCGGGTAGTCGAAAAACCCAATTCTTTGGAAGAGACAAAAAATGAAAATGGCAACTTAGCTTTTATGACCACCCGCATCAGATTAGCAGCCGGTTTATGACCTTGTCCTTCCGGGGATGGGGCTATACAATACTGCATTGGTGTTCCGCGTGTCACATTACCCTATTTACAGATTGTCACTGAACCACAAGTTTATTTTGGGACTCCTAAAAAATCTGTGTGCATTTCGGGACTTTTAAAACTTCATATGCAGATCACTTTACTGTCATTTTAAAGTAAAATCAGTTAGAAACGAAACCTTCCTTCGGAAGCATTTCTACTAACAAAAGAAAGTCTCTCTCTCGCTTCACGAAAAAGAATCGAAATTATTCACAAGTTAGAACATGGTGCAAAAAATGTTGAAGTGTGTAAAAAGTTTTCTTTGTCCTCTTCAACAGTATTAACATTGTGGAAGAATAATTGTGTTTACAAAGTGGCACTGGAAAAAAACAAAACTAAAAAAAAAAAAAAAAAAATTTAGAAAGTGCAAGGTTACAAAAGTCGATGTAGCACTGCTTCAATGGTTCACTACACAAAGAAGTGCTGGATTTTCAATAGCTGGTCTGAGCTTGAAAGCTCGAGCCAGAAAATTTGCTAAACAATTTGGATGCGATGATTTTGAATGTAACAATGGTTGGCTGGATCAATTTAAAAACCGAATACAAACATATTAATATAAATAATATGTAGGTATATACCATTTATATATTAGGTATATATTATTTATATTTATATTTATTAATATAAATAATATCTCTTAATATTTCTTTTGTTTTTTGAATCTACCTTTTTATAAAGTTATTGAGAAATTAAAAAAATAGGAGGGAGATTTAACTCATCACTGAGTTAAATCTATTTTAACTCATCATATAGTAAGTAATGATTATAACGAGAAAATTTTGTTGGTCCCTTGATGCTCGTTATAACCAAGTTCGACTGTAGTTAATTAAATTTATTAGCTTTAGAAATTCATTTCAATGGCCACAGAAGTTGAATGTAAAAACTAAACATCCATTATATTTTGGACAACAGTTTTCAGAGCAAACTGTATTCAATACAGGTGACTATGTACAGGTTTTTTCTTCTTCTGAAATCAAAACATGTTTGAAATTTGCTGAAAAATGGTCATGTCAAAAGATGTAATGACAAATAATACTTTAATCACTTCAGTATTCACATACAGTACAGAATTCTCTTAATAAATTAACATAAGAAATTTAATTATTATTATTTTTTTCATCTGCTTATTATTACCTGTACTTGGTGTGGTTGAGGTCCCAAATGTAAAACCTCTTGATTGCTGCTGCTGCGGTTGACCAAAAGTAAATCCAGTTGATGGAGTAGTTGTCTGCTGACTACCAAATGTGAAAGACATCTTAAATTACCTGAAATATATTATGTATATACATATTACTTTTAGCTTATAAAAACCAATCTGCAATGGGATCACAACAAGAAATGTTTAGAAATTAATATTAAGGTTGTGACCCAAAAAATTTATAAATCAATTTACAAAAAGGTTTATTTAAATCTATATATTAAAATAAAATGAATAAATGAAAATTCATTACAGTGATACTTTCAATGTGTCATAATCTAAGTAAAGCCAATAATGCACAGCTCACGTACTTCAAGCAGAACTTAAGCCAAGGCAAATATAGTATTTTAATTTGCCTTTGTGTCATAATCCTTAAAATGTGTAACAGAAATTTTTAACGTACAAAATAAAATTTGAGTTCCAAGTTATCACTAAACTGTATCTTGCATTCTGCATGAATGTTGCTACTTGCCTTAGTCATGGCTCCATCTATAACCACTCTTCACTAAGATTATTCTAGGGGTTAACATAACATCTTACATAGAGAAATAAATATATCATAGAAATCTTTAAGACTGCACTACTGACTTACAATCACCATTCAGATGGGCATAAAGGGCAAAAGTGGATGACTTAGAGCTGATATTATCTTTTAAGGCAGAGTTTCTCAAACTGTGTTCTGCGGAACATGTGTTCCATAAAACGTGAAGAAGTGTTCCGCTAAAAAAATCGTAATTAATAATTAAAAATAATAAAATAAATAAATTTTGCATATTTGTAGCGTACACAACTTTTGTATCATTATAATATTTAACATTTTTTTTTCAGTTATTAATATACTAGCATAGACTAATAATCAAATAGACCGCAGAACACTGTTTTTGCAGGCTTTGCATAGAGAAGTATGCATTGAGATAACGACACCTACAAGAAAGTAGCAATGTGGTGATCTAGTATGCCATTCGTATGCGATTTAGTCTGGAGTACGTGGGTTGAAGGAGAGGAAGCAAACTGATATAACTAAACTCACTTCCTTGTATAATTTTTTTTTTGAAAACTATTAGTATTTTGAAATATTATTATTAAAGTATGTGACCATGGATTGGCGGTTGAAAAAAGGAACTTTATAAAATGAGAGGCAAAGTACTTCTAAAAGTGCAACTGTGGTCGATGAAAACAAACACAATATTGTCACACTTTAAAGTGAGAATGAACAATCGCAGCCTTTTGTTCCCCAAAAATCCAAAGTGAAAAACAAGAACCAACTAATAAAAGACCAAAATAAAAGTATAATGACGGTTAATTTAATTTCAGCTTTACATGTGTTGGAAATAAAGATGCTCCTGATGCACAGTGCGTCGTATGTAATAAAATAATAAGAGAAGTTTACCACAATATAGTACGTAGAACAGTTCCGTATGATACTCTCCAGAAATTAAAACGAAAAAAATCAAAAAAACTTACATTAGAGTAACAAATAATTAAAAATCAATTTAACCCAATAAAACTCAATTTAACACAATTAAAAATCAATTTAACGCAATTAAAAATAAGAAAATTAATTAAAAGAATATTTTTTAAAAAAATCGTTTTGCAATTTTTTCGTTAAAATTCTTTTAATTAATTTTCTTATTTTTAATTGCGTTCAATTGATTTTTAATTGTGTTAAATTGAGTTTTAATTATTTGTTACTCTAATGCAAGTTTTTCAATTTTTTCGTTTTAATTTCTGGAGAGAAATATTATCATATGGAAGTGTTCTACGTACTATATTGAGGTAAACTTTTCTTATTATTTTACAAATATTTATATCAACGTAGAACTTATTGAGCATTACAGCTCTGGTTCATACTATGTAATAAAATATTAGCAAACAGGTCTTTGGCTCCTGCTAAACTTGTGTTTCATGAATATGTTGTGAGATGAAAAGTGTTCCGTGACTAAAAAAGTTTGGGAAAAGCTGTTTTAAGGGCACAAAAAGTAATATTGTTGTACATGTTGGCACTAACGACACTATTAAGAGTAAGAGAGATCTAGGGACTTATCTAACAAATACAGGGTAATGCTGGCAAAACGTCGCGAGTTAGGATTGAATTTGATAGTGTCTGCAATTCTGCCCAGACATGTTAGTAAAGAGTATACGTTGAGAGCCTTGTCAATAAATTCTGCCCTCCATGGAGACTTTTTATAAGGGTGGGATACACTTAAATAGAAAGAGTGCAAGAATATTTGCTGATGCTATCGAGGCAGCGATAAGCGGGTCGGAAAACAGCTAGCTTGGAGGGAAAACACAGACTAATAGTTTAACTAGAGCTGCATACAAAGGTGAAGGTGATCCTTGCACTGCTTCTCTTGAAAAATATAGCAGCCTGGAAAGCAAGGTAGTAGTAGCAGGTGATGCAAGAAAGCATGTGTATGAGCTTATGCAGCATCAGCCAAAAAAAAAAAAAAAAATCATCACACCATTCCCTCCAAATGCCTGTCCATTTCAGCCCTGCTGTGGGTCATCAGAGAACACATGAATACATGAGCTTTGTTAGGGTAACTAAGAGTAAGAACACTTATATGTATACTTGCATGTACACTAATTCTGGGAGCACTGTAAAAAAATTTTATGAATTTGAAGTACTTGAATGGTAAGTCATTAAATGTAGACATTGTAGGAATAGTGAAGAGGTGATGTCACTCAGACATAAGTGATGTTAAATTTGAATATGGGGAGTACAATGTATACAGGAAGGGAGAGATGGAGGGGTTGTGCTATTAATTAAGAAGAATATTGAATCTAAGGCAATGCACCCAGCTGACTTGGGTGACGAGTGCAATGCTGAATCAGTTAGGTGTAATATAAGGATTGGGAAAACAAAATTGAAAGTAGGACGCGCACGCGCACAAGACCCTTATGGATTTCTTGGATGATTGCTTTATACAGCAAGATGTTAGAGAGGCAACAAGAGAAAGCAATACTACTGATCTGATTATCAGCATTGATTCCTCATGCATTAACATTCTGCAGGTAAAAGATCCACTGGGTAGCAGTGATCACATTGTACTAATGTGGAATTTAATTAAAGACATAACTAATTTCAAGGTTAAAGAAAAAAGCTTTCACTTTCATAAGGATGACTACAGAGGTCTCAGACAATTTTTAAATTGTGTAGTGGGACCAACCGATGATGTTACCAACAGCAAATTCTAAATGGGAAGTATTCAGGGAAGTAATCAGAGAAGCTACTACGTTTATCATACCAACAAAGAAATACTGTTCAAGGCATAAATCTTAATGGATGTTAGATGAACTATTGAGACACATGGCAGAGAAGAAATGTGCATAGGATGCATATAAACTATCAGGTGATAGAGAAGCATATGGTAAATACAAATTAGTCTACAATCAAGTCACAAAGGAGGTTAAGGCAAGTTAAAGTAGATTACTAGAAGTCTCTATCAAAGATTTCAAAGAAAAACAGCAGACATCTATGCTTACATTAACAGTAGCAGGAAGAGGTTGAATCACACTGGGCCACATATCTATGGGTTAACTGTTGATGACCTTACTTAGGTGGTAGACAAACTGAATATGTATTTTGCATCTATATTCACACATGGAGGATTCTTTAGAGCAGGCAATGCCAGAAGTTTATCAAGAACGAGGAGCAAAATGACTGTGATAACTGAAAGGAATGAGGAGGATACATTTTTGAGGTGGACATAAAAAATGCAGTATGGGTGGATGAAATTTTTTTTTTTTTTTTTTTTTTTTTTATGAAAACCCCAACACGAAAGGTATCAAGACCTATAGTACTTAGTACCGTGCATGGGTTGAAGGAGAAGTATGGGGGGAAGGGGATGCCGGAAACTTTGCTCTAGAGACTAAACATGGGTTTCACCACTTCAAGCCTCCAATAAGCAAAGTGGTGGTATTTCACCGGTTGATGAAAGTCATCTACCACTGGGGAATTTTATCCAATGATATTAAGAGGCAGCAAAGGAGGAAAGCAAACCCTTTGCGGTAATTATGAGAATATTAGTATTAGTAGAGGCATACAATGGAAGGAAGCAAGCTTATGAGGCATCAGCCAAAAACAAAAAAACCTCCAATTTTACCTCTCCATTCATTCCAAATGCCTGTCCAAGCTCAGCCTTAAATTTATTTAGGCTATCAACTTCCACAAAAAGAGATGGGAGTCTGTTTCAGCAACTGACTACCCACTGGCTAAAGGCAAATTTGAATCCATACTGGCTGATCAATGATCGCCAGTACGGATTCCGTCAGTGTTGATCCATTGGTGATATTCTGGCTTCTGTAACCCATTTAACGACAAATTCAATGGAAAGGTTCGGCTTTTGATCAAAAATCTCAAAGGCTTTTGATCCTGTTTGGTATAAAGTTCATCTAAACAATCTTATGGTTTGCAACTGTTTTTTGTAATTATTTATCCAATTTTCTCTCTGATCGCTCACTGAGGGTGATGGTAGATGGCCCTCTGTCTTCTAACGTTTCCACTAATGCTGGTGTCCCCCAAGGTTCAGTTCTTTCTCCCATTCATTTCCTCTTGTATATTAATGACCTTCTTCCATTGACTGAAAATCCTATCCATAGTTTTGCCGACGATAGCACATTGCATTCACTTTCCATTTTAAGAAACTCTGCCCTGCTCAATCAGCTTCAACTTCTCGAATATCCGCTACCAATTCCTTAAATGCTGATCTCCAGGTAATTCTCCAGCTGGCAAAGATAACTTAGTTGTGTTCAATCCTTCTGAAACTCAGTCTTGTCTTATATCTCACAAAAAGGATTCTTCGGCTCCTATGCTTGTTTTTGGTGACACTCTGCTTAATAGGCAAAATCATATATCTCTTTTGGGGATTACCCTGACTTCTAATCTCTTTTGGCACAAGCACATTACAAATATTGTTTCTTCTGCATCTAAAAAACTTGGTTTTTTCTTTCGCTCTCGGCGTTACTTTTCTTCCAAACAGCTGTTCACACTGTACAGATAGCAAATCCGCCCTACCGTGGAATATTGTTCCAACACCTGGGGCAGTGCCCCCAAAACCTCTCAGGCTTCTAGAAGAGAGCAGTTAAGTTAATTAATGACTCCTCTCTTAACAGTCTCTCTACTCTCTGTCTCATAGACGTACTGTTTCTGCTGCATGCCTTTTCTGCAGATACTTCCACAGGCACTGTTCTTCTGAATTGGCTTCTATAATTCCCACTATCTCTTTCAAAACAGTCCGAACACGTGCCGCCACCAGCCAACATCCATTTAATGTCCAACTTCAAACTCACGGAACCAACTTTTCATCTTCCTCGTTTATTCATTCAACTACCGTTTTCTGGAACAACCTTCCTTCATATGTTTTTCCTAAAAAATTATAGTCTAGAGAAGTTCAAGTCTAAAGTCAACAAATATCTTCTTTCGTCTCCTCAACCTCCAACCCAAGCACAGTACTAAGTACTATAGGTGATAATACCTCTCATGTTTTGGATTTTCATAAAAAAAAAAATTAAAAAAAAATTTCCACACATCTATTCTACAACTTTGTTTCCTCAATTTGAATCTATGCCCCTCAGGTTCTTAATCTCAGCAAGAGGAAGAATCCCATCAGCATTCAGCTTGCTCAACCCATTCCAGGCCTTATACACCTCAATCACATCACCTCACATGTGCCTACTCTCCAGACACTGCAATTTGCAGAACTTAAGCCTTTCTTGGTAAGAGCACACCTTTGTTCTCCTCTTGTTGCCTTTCTTTGTACTCATTCTAGCAATTGTACATCCTTCCTAAAATGAGGTCTCCAGACCTGTAGACAGTACTCAAGGTGTGGCCTGACCATAGCCTTGTACAATGGGATAATCACCTCCCTGTCCCTTCTAATAAAATTCCTATACATCATTGACAAGACTCCATGACCTATACCTGGCAGCCCATCTACACTACTCAGAGAACTTCATATCTAACTGCACAATTACCCATAGGTGTTTTTCACTTTCCACTTCCCTGAGTGTAGTACCACACAATTGGTACGTTTCTCTTGGGTTGTTGCTACCCATATGCAGTACTTTGCATTTGTCAATGTTAAAGTTCAGTTGCCACTTCTCAGTCCATTTGTCCAACTTACCTAGATCCAGTTGGAGTAGTATACTGTCTTTACTGTCATTAACAACTCTGCCAACCTTTGTATCATCTGCAAACTTGGATATTAAGCCTGATATTCCTTCATCAATATCATTGATGAATACACAAAACAACGATGGGCCCAGCACAGAATCCTGGGAAACTCCACTAACATTCATCCATGAACAGCAGTGTCCATTGATTACACTCTTTATCCCTTTATCCATCGTAGCAACTTACGCTTAATGCCATACCGCACCAATTTGTACAGCAGTCTTCCATGTGCAACAGTATCAAAAGCTTTCCTGAAATCCAAGTATATGATATCAAAATTTTTTGCATCCAGTTCCTTTGTGGCGACATCATAGTATCCAATCAAATTGGTCAGACAAGACCACCTTTAAACAAACCCATGCTGTGTCTTAACTATTACTTCAGTCTTGTCTAGATCATCCTGCAATGTTTCTTTAACCAGTGATGCCATTATTTTCCCCCAGAACACAAGTTAAACTAAGAGGTCTATAGTTACTTGCTTACCCCTTTTGAATCCCCTTTGCAAACTGGTGATGTACTTGCACACCTCCAGTCCATGGGGACCTCCCCTGAGTCCAAAGAAGCAATCATAATTATAGCTAAGGGTTTGCTTACTTCCTTTACTGCCTTATTTAATATAACTGGATAGATCCCATCCACCCCAGGTGCTTCATTATGTTTAACTTCCACAATTTCTCCTCTGCTTTGCTCTCAGTTATTACAAAATCACTGAGCTCCCTGTTTGAGTTTGATAAACTTCTGGCATTCCCCTCCTTGAATAACTCCTCATGTGTGAATGTAGATGCAAAATACTCATTCAGTATATCAGCTATCTGAGCATGATCCTCAATAATCAACCCATCTATGTTAAGTGGTCCGATCTGATTCATCCCTTTCCTTCTAGAATTCACATAAGTAAAGAACTCTTGGCTGTTTTTCTTTGCATCCTTTGCCAAAGATTTCTCGTAACCTGCCTAACCTTCTTATTGACTTGATTACAGACTATTTTATATGTACCATAGGCTTCTGTGTCGCCTGATAATTATATGCATCTCATACATTTTTCTTCTCTGCCACAAACATCCTTGGATTCAGAGGTTGTCCCTATGTACTGGAGATGTGCAAATGTTTCCCCAATTCATAAAGAGGGATTAAAAGGTGACAGGAGTAATTAAACTAATTAGACCTGTTAGCTTAAAGTCTGTTCCACAAAATACAATGGAATCACTGGTTAAAGGAGTAATACAGGGCCATTTGGACAATTATACTGCAATCATACTGCAATTATACTGCAATCACGATAGCAATTATACTGCAATTGATAGCAATTGATAGCAATTATACTGCAATCACGGCACATATTTGTAAAGGGCAGTTTTATTTAACCAACCAACAATTTCTCTTTCACTTTCCTCTCAGTTATTACAAAATTGTTTAGTTCACTATTAGTTTGATAAACTTCTGGCTTCTCCTTCACTAAAGAATTCCTCATGTGAAAAAGTAGATGCAAAATACTCAGTTTATCAGCAACATCAATAGTCAAACAATCGATATCAAGTGGACAAATTTGATTCATCCCGTTCTTTCTAGTGTTTAGATAAAGAAGTCTTTGCTGTTTTTCTTTGCATCCATTGCCAAAGATTTATTGTATTCTGCCTTCGCTCACCTAACCTCCTTTGTGACTGGTCATCTATGAAGCTGTGACTGATCATATATGAACTTAGAAGCTACATTTTTTGCAACAAGGGTGAATACAGGAAGGGGGATTGTTGCAAAAATGCATAATTGGAAGCTGAGTCAGTTTAAATGTCTCTATAAAATTCAAACCTCTTTATAGCCTTTTAAATCTTCAGAAATTCCCAAGTTGTGTGATCACTGGAGAAGCAAACTATCTGGAATGCATCTCCTAGGGAGATTGGAAATGAGAGTAGCCTTGTGCAGGCAAAATTTTTATGACTCCAGAAAATAGAAGTTTTTTCTATTTTATTAACTTAAATTGGCATATTTACTTAATTTCTAGAGTAGCTTTATATTCCTAGTTACAATATTTAGTTTAAATTTTAACTTAGAGATTTTGTAGGTTATTACTTAGTAACAGTAAAGGTTTTCAATCCATGTGTTTTACAAGTTTTGCAGCTCCAGCAAAAGCAAGATTTTAGCTATATTTTGGTGCTTTGACTAATTGTTATATTAAATTATTTTCTATAAGTAGCTCATAGACCTAGTCAAGATCCTTGGTTTATTCTGATTTGAGACAGCGAGATTTTGGAAGTTAATTAATACTTAAGTGTCCGTAGATTTACTGTTCGTAACTTCCCGCCATTGTTATACAATACGTTATATATCCCGTACTAGATAGCGTTAGCTTAGAATAGTATAGTAATTAATCAGTAAAATTTATCAATCTTGTTAAAACTCTGCCAATTAAATTGTACTTTTTTAACTAAATACATGACTTAGATTTTACAAACCAAACATTATTAATTAATACATGACGATACGGAAGGAACGATACTCGGAGATAATACTTGATACTGAAAAAATATAGATATATAGAGTTATAACTGTATTGGGATATAAGTTTAGGGTTCTAATTTTGTACTGAATTTGAAATTTTATTGAAATTGAATTGAAATCATGACTCAGACTAGAGCAGCAAAGTAAAAGGCTCAAGCTAATGGGAGTGCTATGCCTCAGAGGAGAACTGAGGGGGGCAGTTGCCTTTTGAATCACAGCGTTTTAAAATGCACTGCTTGCTTGATGTTTGTGGAGCAATCAGGTACGGAACATGATATTGCCAAGGGGAATGGTCTTTGTGTGTGCACGAAGTAAGGAGTGTGAGGAAATCAGGCGACAAATCAACGGTGTTATGAACCTACATGAGAGCTTGAAGGACAGGGTGGATGCCCTCGAAGGATCTAAATTGAGGGCCCATCAATCTCTCAGCTGCCACATCAACGTCAGAGCTTGCACTTGATCATCACACAACACAGTGGCAGCCTCCAAGGCATAATGCGCTGGTCTCACAGGAACTAGTAGTTGTTGGTGACAATTGTCAGGGATACGGGGAACATGGTATGTAAAAAGGACAGGTGGAACAGGACCAGGGTACGTCTGCTAGAGGCAAAGGTTGATGACGTTGTAAAGCAGATATCATCTTTTAAGGGCACAAAGAGTGATATTGTTGTACACGTTGGCGCTAATGATATTAAGAGAAGGAGACCGGCAGAATTACTTAACAAGTACAGCTCACTGTTGAAAAAAAAGCCGTGAATTAGGGTTGAATTTGAAAGTGTCTGCAATTCTGCCCAGAGGGAGTATATATGATGAGTCCCTTGTCGATCAATTCGGCCCTGGAAAGATTGTGCAAGGCTCAAGGGGGTAGAATTTTTTTCAGCCTAGTCTGTACTTGTTAACAGGAGGGACTGCTTCTACAGGGATGGGATACACTTAAATAGAAAGGGTGCAAGAATATTTGCTGATGCTATCGAGGCAGTGTTAAGTGGGTCGGAAAACTACTAGCTTGGGGGGGGGGACACAAGGACTAATAGATTAACAGTAACCACTGGCAGAGGTGAAAGTCATTCTTGCACTGCTTCTATTGGAATGAGTAGCAGCCTGGAAAACAAGATGTAAGGTATTTCAGAGACTGCTGGGAGTCATTGCAGTACAAGTAAACACATGGTTTGTGTTCAGATAGTTAAGAATAGGAACAGGTGTATGTATACTTGCATATACACCAATGCCAGGTGTTTGGTAAATAAATTTGATGAATTTGAGGTGTTGCTCAAAACATCAAAGGCAGATATTGTTGGGATATCAGAGACATGTTGTCACACAGATATAAGTAATGCAGAACTGGAATTTGGGGAGTACAACATCTACAGAAAGGATAGACTGGATAGGAAGGGAGGAAGGGTTATGCTATTAGTTAAGAAACATAAAATCCAAGGAAGTGCAGCCAGTCGACATCGCTGGATAGTGCACTATCGAGTCGGTTTGGTGTGACATAAGCATTGGGAGATCAAAATTGAGAGTAGGATCGTGTTATAGGCCTAATGACTCTGATGAGTATAATAAGAAACTGTACAGGGAAATAGTGGGCCAGTAACTGAGTCTTATAATGGGGAATTTTGATTTCGCAGATACTAACTGGAATTTGTGGGTTGGTCACTCACACACTAGCAAGGCTTTTGTGGATTTATTGGATGACTGTTTTCTACATCAGAATGTTCAGGAGGCAACTAGAGGAAGTAATACTCTTGATTTGATTATCAGTAGTGATTCTTCATGCATTAAGAATCTGCAGATAAAGAAACTGCTATGTGGCAGTGATCACAGTGTGCTGAAGTGGGATTTACTCAAAGAGGTAACTACCATCACGTGTAAAGGGAAGGGAAGATAAGCACTGAGAGATCAAAATTGAAAGTAGGAGTGTGCTATAGGCCTAATGACTCTGATAAGTATAATAAGAAACTGTACAGGGAAATAGGGTGGGCCAGTAAATCAGAGTCTTAGTATGGATAGCAAATGCTTAGAAAGCAGTACTCACCTTGAATTAATCTGCGATGGCTTACTTTGGCAGCGTGGTTAATATTTAGGTTGAATTGTTAAATTGAATAAAATTAAAAGGGGGGGTAGGGGTAGGTAAGTGTTGACTGAGTTAAAATAGGCGCAAGGAAACAGAAGCATACACATCCAATCCTTGGTTGTCATTGAAGTAAAAAAGCAAAAGAATAATTGAAAACTAAATAGGTAAATACAGTGAAGCCAATAATCGTTATGGGGACTTTCATTGGTTAAAACATCTTCGGTTGGCAATGTGTGGAGAGTGAACGTGCATGGTATTTAAGAAATAAATTATATTCTCGTGATGCCTTTTTTTGACATGTGGGAACTTTAATCGTGAGAGGTTCCAAATTGGGTTAAGATTGAAGGGGAGTTTGGAATTTAAAGGTTTGAGTGGTGCAGGTACCATTCAATAGCTAGGGCTTCATATTGAAGTATTCTGTAGTGGGATTTTAGTTTAATGATAGAAATGGCAGAGTCAATGAGGGGGATGTGGTTGTGGGTCTGGGCATGAATTGTAAGTTCTGTAACAGATTGGTTAGACATGAGACTATGGAAATGATAGTATGCATGGGCGTTGGATGTTTTTGATGAGCCAAATTTGGTAGTGGTACTTCCGATGTAACATGTATTACAGTTTGGTTGACAATTAATGAGGTATATTATTGAGGTCATGTCTAGGATATTTGTGTGTGTCTTTATAGGCGCTGAAGAAGGATCCTATTTGTTGTAGGTGGAAAAAACAAAGGAGATATCAGTGTCGTTAAGTAGACTACGGAACTGTCCTATGAGTTCATTGTGATAAGGGAGGACTATGCGGATGTTTGTTTTATTGTTGTCTTTGGTTGGATTGTTAAGGTTAATTTTATTTTTAGCGATGGAAATTGTGTTTAAAATAAGTTGGTGGGGGTAACCTCTGGATATAAATTTGTCGGTGAGATATTGGATTTCGTTGTAAAGGTCGGTTGGTGAGGAGCTGTACGTTAGTGCATTGTGAATTTAACGGCACTGATATCTCCCTTGTTTTTTCCACCTACAACAAATTAGGATCCTTCTTCAGCACCTATAAAGACACACAAATATCCTACAAACGACCTCAATAATATAATATACCTCATTAATTGTCAACCAAACTGTAATACGTGTTACATCGGAAGTACCACTACCAAATTTGGCTCATCAAAAACATCCAACACCCATGCATACTATCATTTCCATAGTCTCATGTCTAACCAATCTGTTACAGAACTTACAATTCATGCCCAGACCCACAACCACACCCCACCCTCATTGACTCTGCCATTTCTATCATTAAACTAAAATCCCGCTACAGAATACTTCAATATGAAGCCCTAGCTATTGAATGGTACCGGCACCACTCAAACCTTTAAATTCCAAACTCCCCTTCAATCTTTCCCCAATTTGGAACCTCTCATGATTAAAGTTCCCACATGTCAAAAAATGCATCACGAGAATATAATTTATTTCTTAAATACTATGCACGTTCACTCTCCACACATTGCCAACTGAAGACATTTTAACCAATGAAAGTCCCCGTAACAACTATTAGCTTCACAGTATTCACCTATTTAGTTTTCAATTATTCTTTTGCTTTTTTACTTCAATGACAACCAAGGATTGGATGTGTACGCTTCTGTTTCCTTGTGCCTATTTTAACTCAGTCAACACTTACCTACCCCTACCCCCCCTTTTAATTTTATTCAATTTAACAATTCAACCTAAATATTAACTACGCTGCCTAAGTAAGCCATCACAAATTAATTCAAGGTGAGTACCGCTTTCTAAACATTCGCTATCCTTACTAGCCTATTAACACGGTACTTGAAGATCTCTAAAACTTCGCATCAGAGTCTTACAATGGGGGATTTTAATTTCCCAAATATTGACTGGAATTTGTGGGTTGGTCACTCACATACTAGCAAGGCTTTTGTGGATTTATTGGATGATTGTTTTCTACATCAGCATGTTCAGGAAGCAACTAGAGGGAGTAATACTCTTGATCTGATTATCAATAGTGATTTTTCATGCACACTATGCTGCTGCAACAGGATCTGGAAAGGTTCAGCAGATGAGCTGAGAGGTGGCAAATGAAGTTTAACATTGACAAATGTAAAGTACTACATATGGGAAACAGTAACCCCAGAGCAACGTATCAACTCTGTGGTACTACACTGACAGTGGTAGAGAATGAAAAGGACCTGGGGATAATTGTGCAGGCAGATATGAAGTTCTCTGAGCAGTGCAGACGGTCTGCAAGAGTAGCTCATGGTGTCTTGTCAATGATATACAAAAATGTTTCTAGCAGGGGTAAGGAGGTGATTATCCCCTTGTATAAGGCAAATCAGGCCACACCTTGAGTACTGTATACAGGTCTGGAGGCCTCATTTTAAGAAGGATGTAGAGCTGTTGGAATGAGTACAGAGAAGGGCAACAAGATTAGTGAATGAAACAAAGTGTTGCTCTTATGAAGAAAGGCTTAAATTTTGCAAATTACGGTGTTTGGAGACTAGGCACCTGCAAGGTGATCTGATTGCAAGGTGTGTATAAAGCCTTGAATGGTTTGAGCATGCTCAATGCTGATGGGATTCTTCTTCTTGCTCAGAATAATCACCTGAGAGAGCATAAATTCAAATTGAGGAAAGATAGTTGTACGATAGATCTACGGAAGTTCGCCTTTAGCAAGCGGCTAGTTAGTTGAGGGAACAGGCTTACATCTTTAGTTGTGGAAGTTGATAGCCTAAATAAATTTAAGGCTGAGCTAGTAGGTATTTGGAACGAATGGAGGGGTGAAATCGAAGTGGTTTTTTTTAAATTTTTTATTTATTTATTTCATTTTTTGTCTGAGGCTGCATAAGCTTGCTTTCTTGCATCGTATGCCTCTACTAATGCTAATAGGGCAATGAACTGTATACAAGTCTCTGGAAATCTCGTTTTAGGAAGGATGTAGAGATGCTGGAACAAGTACAGAAAAAGGCAACAAGATTAGCGAATGGAACAAAGATTGCTCTAACGAAGAAAGGCTTAAGTTCTGCAAATTACAATTTCTGGAAACTAGACACCTGCATGGTGATCTGACTAAGGTGTATAAGGCCTTGAACAGACTCAATGCTGATGGGATTCTTCCTCTTGCTGAATCTGAGGGGGGCATAAATTCAAACTGAAGGAGGCCAGTTGTAGAACAGATGTGTGGAAATTTTCCTTCAGCCAGTGGGTAGTTGATGGCTGGAACAAACTTCCTTCTGTTGTTGTTGTTGTGGAAGTTGAGAGCTTAAAAAATTCTAGAACAAAATGGACAAACATTTAGAGCAAATGGATATGTGAAGTGGGATTTTTTTTTTTTTTTTTGACTGATGCTCTATAAGCTTGCTTTCTTGCATCATATGCCTCTGCTAATGCTATTCTGGCAACCTGTAGTATGACATACATCGGGGAATGCATATTCAATAATGTTTACCTTACTTTCCTTTATTTCCTTTTCATTTAATTGAATTTTTAATTTTTCAATACACATACTTCATGTACCAAAAAGATTTGCACATTTTCAGAAATCAAAATTAAACCTCCGAAACTATTATTACTGAGTATAAAGAGAAGCAATAATTTGTGACAAGACTTTCAAACTATCCACCATTTGCTCCTGAGCACTGTTCACAATAGCAAACAATAGAACAAAAAAAAATACTCCAATATTTATCAATGCTGGAATAGCATCACGTTTCTTTATTTCATCCCTAACTTTGGTATGTGGCTGCATTTCTACCACACCCTATATGCTTCAGGGAGCTCCTCAAGCACAAGTCAAGGGTGGTTAAATCAGGTAAACATAGGAAATAAATGATGCTGTTGGCCTATCTACCCACCTGTAAAAAGATTATTATCAAGATAGGTACGGAGATCACAATAACAGAATGTACAGTCTAAAATAATATCCCCAGTGAGACACATTGCTGGCAACTGTTACTCTAAAAAAAATGCAGTTGATCCTACAAAAAAAAAAAAAAAAAAAACCAACAAAAGGCCCTTTGTGGTGAGGAGAAACTGTACAAAAAAAACTGAGTATGAAATTAACAATAATGAAATTTCAAAGGATTAATTATTTATTAGAAAACCTAAGCCTAAAGGCAAATAAGTTGATAGAGAGTAGATGCGTACAGGCAAAGTTTTTACAGCTCCAGCTAATAGAGAAATTTTTCTTAAATTTCTGCCGTTTTATTGACTTAAACTAGCATATTAATTTATTTTCTTTATATTCCTAGTTATGATACTTAGTTTTGAACTTAGAGATTTTGTAGGTTATTACTTAATATCGGTATCCAATCCACATGTTAGACAAGATTTTGCAGCTCCGGCGAATGTCAAGTTTTTAATTATATTTAGCTGTTTTATTGACTTAATTGTTATATTAAATTGGCCAATGCACAAAACAGAAGGAACTGAAAAGTTGCTAGAGAGGCCTTCATCCTGCAGTGGATTGAAAATGGTTGATGATGATGTTATATTAAATTATTTTCTAAAAGTAGCTTATAGACCTAGTCAAGTTACTCGGTTTATTTTGAATTTAGATAGTGATTTTGATGGTTAATTAATACTTAGAGTTCATAGATTTATCATTCGTAAACCTATGGACTCTTGCCGCCATTGTTATTCTATGGACTCTTGCCGCCATTGTTATACGATACTATATCCCAAACACCGACCAGGCTAGCCGGGTAGGTAAAGCGCCTGCCTGGCAACCCAAAGGTCGCGGGTTCGAATCCCGCTTCGGGCTTGGATCAAAGTACTGCAAAAAACCTTGGGAGGTGCACTATGGCCGCAGAAGCCAATGCGCCAATAACTACCAAAAAAAAAAAAAAAAAAAAAAAAAAGAAATCCCGAACTAGATAGCGCAAAGTTTAACTTAAAACTAGATTGTGAAACATGTAGCACTGTATTAGAAATCTGTTAGCTTAGTATAGTATAGCATTATCAATTAATCAGTAAATCTTAATCTTATTAAATTTCATTGTCAATTAAATTAATTAAATAATATAACGACCTAGATTTTACAAACGTAACATTATAAATTAATACATATAACACTTGAAATGAGATACAAAAGTCATATAACGTAACTCGGAGATAATACTCTATACTTTTATCGGTTGATTCAACTACTGCTCATATCAGTTGCCCAAATTATTCGCTGTACGATTCCTTTCACCTCAAAGGTGGTGCTTGTGCATATGTCCGTTCCGATATTCCCTGTCAGAGACTTGGTAATTTGGAATCTCCTCTCTTCGATCTTCTCTGGCTTAAAATCTCTCTACCTCGTGTTAAATTCATCTGTTGTCTCTACTGTTCTCCCAACTCCACTAATCACTTGGATCTTTGACTTCCTCTCTTTGCAACTTGACTTTCTCAAGTCCAACTTTCCTAACAGTGAGGTAGTTTTCCTTGGTTATTTTAATGTTCACAACACCAGCTGGCTTCCATTCTCTAGTCACAAGTTTTTTTTTTTTTTTTCCCAAGATATAATTGTTAGGGTTTCTATTTTTGTTTTTCATCTGTTCTAATACTCTGCGCTTGAAAACATGTATGTGATTAACATTTATCTGTATGCCTTTTTGGTTAATATTGCTGGTTATGCCAATAATGAAGGATTCTTTGTATAGCCATGGTTCCTGTAGCTTTGAAGAGCAAATATTAGTACTGATGAAAAACAAAAATACAAACAGAAATCATAATAATTATAACTCAAAGAAAGAACCCCATCAACATCTAAACCCATATTTTCTCTCTGAATATCCTCATCATCAGGTAAACTATGATTGAGCCCAGGAGACCATAACCTGAGTTTTGATTCAAAAATTTTTGGTTTCAAGTAGTAGTAGTAGTAGTGGCACATGATGCAAGAAAGCAAGTGTAGGAGCTTATGCAGCATCAGCCATGAAAAAAAAAAAAAAAAAAAAATTTTTGCCTGTCCAGTTCCTCCTTAAATTTATTTAACCTATCAACTTCCACAACGACAGATGGAAGTTTGTTCCAGCAATTAACCACCCGCTGGCTAAAGGCAAATTTCCGCACACCTATTCTACATCTGTCCTTTCTTAATTTGAACTTATGTCCCCGTAGGTTCGTAATCTGAACAAGTGGAAGGATCCCATCAGAATTCAGCATGCTCAACCCATTCAAGGCCTTATAGACGTCAATCAGATCACCGCGCAGGTGCCTAGTCTCCAGCCACTGCAATTTGCAGAACTTAGCCTCTCTTGGTAAGAGAATCCCTTCATTCCCCTCACCAATCGTGTTGCTCTTCTCTGTACACGCTCAAGCAAATCTACATCCTTCCTAAAATGAGGCCTCCAGACCTGTACGCAGTACTCAAGGCGTGGCCTGACCATTGCCTTATACAGAGGGACAATCACCTCCTTTTCCCTGCTAGCAAAATTCCTATATATCATTGACAAAACCCCATGACCCGCTCTAGCAGCCTGTCTGCACTGCTCAGAAAACTTCATATCTGACTGCACAATTACTCCCAGGTCTTTTTCATTTTCTACCACCTTAAGTGTAGTACCACACAGTTGGTACGTTTCTCTGGGGTTACTTCTACCCATATGCAGTACTTTGCATTTGTCAAGGTTGAACTTCAGTTGCCACTTCTTAGCCCATCTGCCCAAATTATCTAGATCCTGTTGCAGTAGCACACTGCCAATACTGTCATTAACAACCCTGCCAACCTTTGTGTCATCTACAAACTTCGACATTAAGCCTGATATACCTTCATCAATATCATTGATAAATACACAAAACAGTGGACCCAACACCGAACCCTGTGGGACTCCACTAATAACATTAGTCCACGAAGAGCAGCACCCATTGATTACCACCCTCTGTCTTCTCCCACTTAACCATCCTTTTATCCATTGCAGCAACTTACCCTTAATACCATTCTGCTCCAATTTGTACAGTAGTCTTCCATGCGCAACAGTGTCAAAAGCTTTCCTGAAATCCAAGTATATGATATCAAAATTATTTTTTGCATCCAGTTCCTTTGTGACCACATCATAATAACCAATCAAATTTGTCAGACAAGACTTTCCCTTAACAAACCCATGCTGTGTTTGAATTATTGCTGCAGTCTTGTCTAGATGATCCTGCAATGCATCTTTAACCAGTGACTCCATTATTTTACCCGGAACAGAAGTTAAACTAACTGGTCTGTAATTACTCGTGTCACCCTTCGATCCACCTTTGTGAATTGGGGACACATTTGCACATCTCCAGTCCGTGGGAACCTCCCCTGAGTCCAAGGATGCTCTCATAATTATGGCTAAGGGTTTGCTTAGTTGCTTTGCCGCCTCCTTTAAAATAACTGGATAGATCCCATCCACCCCAGGTGCCTTTCTTATGTTTAACTTCAACAATTTCTCCTCCACTTTGCTCTCAGTTATTACAAAATCATTAAGCACACTGCTACAATTTGATAACCTTCTTCCATTTTCAAACTGTAAATGAATGTAGATGCAAAATACTCATTCAGTTTGTTTGCTATCTGAGCAGGATCATCAACAGTCGAACCATCGATGTCAAGTGGACCAATCATATTCATCTCCTTCCTTTTAGAGTTTATATAAGTAAAGAAATCCTTGCTGTTTTTCTTAGCATCTTTTGCCAAAGATGTCTCGTAATCCGCCTTCGCCTGCCGAACCTCCTTTGTGACCTGATTACAGACTAGCTTATATCTGCCACAGGCTTCTGCATCACCTGATAATTTATATGCATCCCATGCATTTTTCTTCTCTGTCACGAGTCTCATTAGTTCATTTGATAACCATTTAGGCCTAAACCTTGAACGATATTTCTTAATCGGTATATAAAGTCTAGTAGCTTCCACGATTAATTCCTTGAATGCTTCCCACTTAGAATTTACTGTTGGTAACATCGTCAGTTGATCCCACTGTACAGAATTTAGAAACTGTCTGAGACCACTGTACTCCCCTTTACGGAAGCAAAAACCCTTTCCTTTACCCCTGACGGTAGTTACCTCTTTGAGTAAATCCCACATCAGCACACTGTGATCACTGCCACCTAGTGGTTCCTTTATCTGCAAATTCTTAATACACGAATGATCACTGCTGATAACCAGATCAAGAGTGTTACTTTCTCTGGTTGCCTCTCGAACATGCTGCTGCAGAAAACAATCATCCAATAAATCCACAAAAGTCTGACTAGTGTGTGAGTGACCAACCCACAAGTTCCAGTCAATATCTGGGAAGTTAAAATCCCCCATTATAAGACATTCTGATTTACTGGCCCACTCTATTTCTCTGTACAATTGGTCATTGTACTCATTCAAGTCATTAGGCCTATAACACACTCCTACTCTTATTTTTCCTTGCAGCGCAGGAAGTTGCAGATCAAAACATATAAATATAATTAAATGTAAACTCCGCAAACAAACCAATCTTGTTCAAACATGTGAGGCTGATCATGTCATGAAAACAGCATTACAGGAATATAAGTATTCATGTCTATCTATTTATTTAAGTTTAATTTTATTAAATTTAATCTTATTCACTGATTTAAAAATTATTTAAACTGCTAAAATTAATCTTTACCTAATGTTCAATAATAGGTCTGTTGACTAACTAGGGACCTATTACACATATAATTGCTAAAGTTTAGATATCAACAAGCAAAAAATTTATAATCAAATTAACAACTCTACGTAAATGAAGTCCATAATAATTTACCAGTTATGCTTAGTCACTGAAGAAGCAGTAAGAAATATCAGGAGACGTCTGAGAATAATCTAATTCGAGGCAGATCACACACCACGCAGTAATTTTTAAATTTGATATTGTGCAACTTTTCAGTTTAAAATTCCTAAAAATGGCGGGGAAAATGGTACACTTATTGCCATACGACAGAAATAAATTAGAATAAAAACAGTGACAACCTATTACCAAGCATTTCAAAGCACATTCATCAAATATCTAGAAAAAAATTTAGCCATTAGTATTATTATATGTATATATTTTTTTCCCTCGATAATAGTACACAAAACGGACTTACAAAATACAGAAAACCTTGAATTCCAAATACCACAGTAAATTCAACAAATGTATAATCCTCTAATTTAATCCTTCCCACGACGAGTTTGACGACATTATTACAAAATCTCGAAACAGGAAGGTATTCGCTACAGAGCGTAGAATTCTGAACAGAGGAACCAAAGAAAACAGAATTAGAAGGTATAAAGTAATCTGATAAAGCGAAATTATTATTTTTTATTATTATTATCCATATAGTGCAAGGAAGCCTGAGGCTTATGCTGCACCAGCCAACAAAAAAAAAAAAAAAAAATTCCCACGTTGCCCTAAGTCACAAGTAGAAAGGAATCGCCAAGAAAAAGAAGATATCCAGCTCAGGACAATCTTTGGAACTGAAGCAGCAGCAGTCCTAATCTGTGAGATTTACATAGTCAAAACATTAAAATTGAACGCGTAAAGGCAGTGTATGAATACTGATTACATTCGCCAGAAAATGATGCTTTAATCACTTCATACTTAGATAAAAACATTTTAGAAACACCACCTTTTTTTTTCCTTTTCATTAAAATGAGAAAAGAAAGCAACAATATTCTATATCTAAATTTATTTCATATTTTCTAAATTTAATCAGAAATGGTTTCTACACGTGAAAATCTTTTCAATAGTAGATGTTTGTAATGAGGTGTCAGGAGCATCAACAACGGTGTGTGGAGGACAGACATTCTACGAACTGTGCTACGCACTAGGGATGTATTTTCAGGTATTTCAGAAACTAAACTGATTTAGCTTTGAATTAGCAACCCCTTTCCTTTTGTAAAAATAAACGGACTGTGATGCTGTTGAAGACTAAAAGAGGTAAGTCGCAATGCACACTGACAGCCAACTGCTTGGCAATTTGGAACAGCTCCCTGCCCAGGAGCTGTACGCACTTTATCCCATGTAATTTCAGGACCCTGGAAATCTGATGTGATAGGTTTGGATAGTATGGGATAAAGGCGCTCGAGGTGGAGTCATTACCTTGAATGTTCCTGTTGGTCACCACGTGGTCATGTGTCTGCAGATCACACCTCTACTGTTGGGATAGCCACACCTCGCAAGATCTGCCTTAACCTTAGCGAACTCGGTATGCCTCTCATCCACAGAACTAGAGTGGGTCTAGGCACAGGATAACAAGGTCTGTGCAGTGCCAAGAAGATGGCTGCGCGCGTGTGCTGACCGATAGTTGGCAATTTGCCAGCACACATTGGTTTGCGGTAGACAGTTGTCTTCATGTGCGTGCCTTTATGTCGGACAAGGGTGTCTAAGTATGATAGAGTTTTGTCCGGCTCTAGTTCGATTGTGAATTTTATTAAATGCAACAGAGAATTGAGGTGGACTAAGAGTCGGTCGCCCGAATCTCTGGGGATTACTACAAACACATCACCCTCGTAGCGACACCAAAAGGCAATAGAATGTGGTACATTCGTAAATGCAAAACCATCCAATTCTTCCATCGCGATGTTTGCCGTGGAGGAACTAACTGGGGAACCGATGGCTGTGCCGTGCGACTGTTGGTAAATGGAGTCACTAAACATAATTGTGCAATCAGTGAAGAAGAGTCTGAGGGCGGTGGAGATATCATCTGGTATTAGTTTGGTCCTCCTGCCAACGGACTGGTCGCTATCCAAGAGTTTCTTGGCACATGTAGTAATAGTAGTAGTAATAGTGCCATGTGATGCAAGAAAGCAAGTGTATGAGCTTATACAGCATCAGCCAAAAAAAAAAAAAAAAAAAAAATTAAAAAAAACAATCCCCTCTAAATATTTGTCCACTTCCTCCTTAAATTTATTTAACCTATCAACTTCCACAACGACAGATGGAAGTCTGTTAGGGCAATTAACGACCCACTGGCAAAGGGCATATTTCCCGCACATCTATTGATTTCCGTTCTTCTTCAATTGAAATTGAGGAAGGACAAAAGGACAGAAATGTCAATCTATCATTCCTCAATTCTGCACATCTGTCCTTCCTCAATTTCAATTTATATCCCCTTAGGTTCATAATCTGAACAATTGGAAGAATCCCATCAGAATTCAGCGTGCTCAACCCATTCAAGGCCTTATATACCACAATCAGGTCACCTCGCAGGTGCCTAGTCTCCAGCTGCTGCACAAAAGAACTGGATGTAGGGAATAGCTTTGATATTATATACTTGGATCTTAGAAAGGCTTTTGATACTGTTGCACATGGAAGACTGCTATACAAATTGGAGCAGAGTGACATTGGAGGCAAATTGCTGCTATGGATAAAGGGGTGGTTGAGGGGGAGAAGACAGAGAGTGGTAATCAATGGACACTGCTCATCGTGGACTAATGTTATTAGTGGAGTTCCTCAGGGCTGTGTTGGGTACATTATTGTTTTCTGTATTTATAAATGATATTGATGATGGTATATCAAGCTTAATGTACAAGTTTGCAGACGATACAAAGGTTGGCAGGGTTGTCAAGGACACTACTGACACTATGCTGCTGCAACAGGATCTGGAAAGGTTGAGCAGATAGGCTGAGAGGTGGCAAATGAAGTTTAACATTGACAAATGTAAAGTACTACACATGGGAAACAGCAACCCCAGAGCAACGTATCAGCTCTGTGGTACTACACTGACAGTGGTAGAGAATGAAAGGGACTTGGCAGATATGAAGTTCTCTGAGCAGTGCAGACGGGCTGCAAGAGTAGCTTATGGAGTATTGTCAATGATATACAGGAATTTTTCCAGCAGGGATAAGGAGGTGATTATTCCCTTGTATAAGGCAATGGTCAGGCCACACCTAGAGTACTGTATACAGGTCTGGAGGCCTCATTTCAAGAAGGATGTAGAGCTGCTGGAACGAGTACAGAGAAGGGCAACAAGATTAGTGAATGGAACAAAGGGGTGTCTTACGAAGAAAAGCTTAAGTTTTGCAAATTACAGTTTCTAGAGACTAGGCACCAGCGAGGTGATCTGATAGAGGTGTATAAAGCATTGAATGGTTTCAGCATGCTCAATGCTGATGGGATTCTTCCTCTAGCTCAGAATAATCACCTGAGAGGGCATAAATTCAAATTGAGGAAAGACAGATGTAGGATAGACGTGCGGAAATTTGCCTTTAGCCAGCGGGTGGTTGGTTGGTGGAACAGACGTCCATCCGTTGTAGTGGAAGTTGATAGGCTAAATAAGTTTAAGGCTCAGCTGGACAGGTATTTTGAACGAACAGAGGGGTGAAGTGGAAGTGGGTTTTTTTTTTTTTTTTGGCTGGTGCTGCATAAGCTTGCTTTATTGCATCAAATGCCTCTACTAATGCTAATGCTAATGCTAATTTGCAGAACTGAAGCCTCTCATGTTAAGATGATCCCTTCATTCCCCTCACCAATCTTGTTGCCCTTCTCTGTACACGCTCAACCAAATCTACATCCTTCTTAAAATGAGGCCACGGGATCTGCACGCAGTACTCAAGGCGTGACCTGACCATTGCCTTATACGTGACCTGACCATTGCCTTCAGATATGAAGAAAACTTCATATCTGACTGCACAATTTATCCCAGGTCTTTTTCATTTTCTACCACCTTAAACGTTGTACCACACAGTTGGTAAGTTTCTCTGGGGTTACTTCTACCCATATGCAGTACTTTGCATTTGTCAAGATTAAACTTCAGTTGCCACTTCTTAGCCCATCTACCTAAATTATCTACATCCTGTTGCAGTAGCACACTGCCATTACTGTCATTAACAACCCTGCCAACTTTTGTATCATCTGCAAACTTCGACACTAAGCCTGATATACCTTCATCAATATCAATGATATATATATACGAAACAACAATGGACCCAACAACGAACCCTGTGGGACTCCACTAATAACATTAGTCCACGAAGAGCAGCACTCATTGATTACCACCCTCTGTCTTCTCTCACTCAACCATCCTTTTATCCATTGTAGCAACTTACCCTTAATACCATTCTGCTCCAATTTGTACAATAGTCTTCCATGCGCAACAGTGTCAAAAGCTTTCCTGAAATCCAAATATATGATATCAAAATTATTTTTTGCATCCAGTTCCTTTGTAACCACATCATAATATCCTATCAAATTTGTCAGACAAGACTTTCCCTTAACAAACGCATGCTGTGTCTGAATTATTGCTGCAGTCTTGTCTAGATGATCCTGCAATGCATGTTTAACCAGTGACACCATTATTTTACCCAGAACAGAAGTTAAACTAACTAGTCTGTAATTTCTCGTGTCACCCTTCAAACCCCCTTTGTGAATTGGGGACACATTTGCATATCTCTAGACTGATGGCAAGATCGACTGGGATGGAGGTGCAAATGGACACTACACCAAATGATGCCATTATTTGATTTTCTGAGATGGATAGGGTTCGGATCCATTCTATAAATTCATCAATTCTGGAAATGGTGTTGGCCGTCTTGCCTACTAGGGACGAAAGGAGCCCCGAGACAAACTTCGCCGAATCATAACTCAATGAGCTAGAACAGGAGACAACGGATCTCAACGGTATACCTTCTTTGTGGACTATCAGTAGCCCGTAGAATTATGAAATCTGGCAGCCCGAGGAACGGAGGGGACTACTTGTGGATTCTTTTATTTTCTCCTGCTGAAACCAATTGTTGACGAAGATGTTTACTTTCGACTCCCATCGTTTCAAGGCTTTCATGGGAGGAACAGATAAGGACCAGTAGACAGAAGTCTCCTATAGGAGCAGCAGAGCTTTCGTCTCGTAATCTGTGCTGTTCAATATGACTGTTCGACGCCCTTTGTCTGCCCGAAGGATGGATGAATCTTGTTTCAATGCTTAAAGGGCCGAGATTTTTTGCAATTGAGATTGGAAGAAGCAGGGTGAGCATGATGTAAAATTGATGCGGTTGTCAGGCGAATTGTGTTCGCGACTTCTTCAGGGAAACCTGTTAAAGACGCTTCTACACCTAAAGCAATATCAGTGATTGGTGGGCTTCATGGAAGAACAGCAAATTTCATACCCACAGTCAACAGATCTACTTGTTCTGTAGATAACTGCTTGTCGTTCAAGTTCAATACAAATTGTGTGCAATTTGCAGTAACAGTATAATAATAATAATAATAATAATAATAATAATAATAATAATAATAATAATAATAATAATAATGATGATACTGTTACTGCAAATTGCACACGATTTGTATGTCGATGACAAGAGTCAAGGGACTCACGGATTAAAATTGCGAAATTACGTTTTTGTAGTGCACAGAAGGGTTCCGATTCTCTGACAGCTTAGGAGTACAAGATATGGATTACATTCAGTAGTGAGCTATAGTGGCTCGAGAGAGCCAATTGTTATTTTTTTTTTAAATTTGTGAGCCCATTGTTGAGACGATCATTTATTTTTAAAATGAAATCCTGGATGCAATTATTGAGTATCCAGAGCCGATACTAAGATGGGACGAGCGGAGCCCATTCCCAGCATTTTATTGGCGCAATCGATCGGTTATGTATTTTAAAATTGCTTCATTTTTGATTTAATTACAGTCCGATCTCTGTTTAACCAACTTCTTTAAACCGAATTTTTTTTTAATTCCCCTTAGTAATTACATTTACAATACAGTAGTTTCCGTAGAACGAAAATAATTTCCATGTAACGAACACATTAGGAGAGACAACTTTGTATGCATTTTTCCCACATCTGGCCTTTAGGTAATTAGAAAGAGCGAATTAAGGATGAAATGATTACCGTTCCACAACGTTAGTGTTGTTCGCAAAACTTATGCAGCCACATTCCGAGAAGTCGCGCTTGTCAATCTGCTTTCCATAGCCAGTCAGAGAATTAGGAAGATTCCAGAGACGGATAATAGCCTCTGGTCAACCTGTGTTGTTGTTCCCCTTTACTAAGACAAACGGGCGTATGTTTTTCGGAGAAGTGAGTGATCCACGCGTTTCAGTAAATTTCTCTGTCTATGTTTACAGGGTCACAGTAGCTGAACATCTGAGTGATTCCGATATTTTGCACAGTATTCAAAGAACTAATGACAGTAGCAACGTAGGGAGAGGGGGGGGGGAATTCAGGCAACTAAGATATTATATAAACTTTACGAAAATTAAATGTTGGCAGATTTTGAAATTTCGTTCACTGTGTAGAAAATGTTCTAAAATATAATGGCAAAGGGGTAATAATTTAAAAAAAAAAAATTTATCCATTATATCACCAATCTCCAAAATCCAGCGCGAATTAAAGATGATTGCTAAAGAACATGCTGTGGAAACTGCAAAGATCGGTCGTGTGTTTGAGCTACGAAGAGCAGCTTGTAATAGTAGTAGTGGCATGTGATGCAAGAAAGCAAGTATATGTATGAGCTTATGCAGCATCAGCCAAAAAAAAAAAAAAAAAATGCACACCATTCCCTCCAAATGCCTGTCCAGTTCCTTCTTAAATTTATTTAACCTATCAACTTCCAAAACGACAGATGGAAGTCTGTTCCAGAAATTAACCACCCGCCGACTAAAGGCAAATTTCCGAACATTTCTTCTACATCTGTCTTTTCTTAATTTGAATTTATGCCCCCTTACTTTCGTAATCTGAACAAGTGGAAGGATCCCATTAGAATTCAGCGTGCTCAACCCATTCAAGGCCTTATACACCTCAATCAGATCACCGCGCGTGTGCCTAGTCTCCAACCACTGCAATTTGCAGAACTTAAGCCTCTCTTGGTAAGAGGATCCCTTCATTCCCCTCACCAATCTTCTTGCCCTTCGCTGTACACGCTCAAGAAAATCTACATCATTCCTAAAATGAGGCCTCCAGACCTGGGCACAGTGCTCAAGGTGCGGCCTGACCATTGCCTTTTACAGAGGTACAATCACCTCCTTCTCCCTGCTAGCAAAATTCATATATATCATTGACAAAATTCTATGACCTGCCCTGGCAGCCTGTCAGCATTGTTTAGAAAACTTCATATCTGCCTGCACAATTACTCCCAGGTCTTTTTCATTTTCTACCACCTTAAGTGTAGTACCACACAATTGGTACGTTTCTCTGGGGTTACTTCTACCCATATGAAGTACTTTGCATTTGTCAAGGTTAAACTTCAGTTGCCACTTCTTAGCCCATCTGCCCGAATTATCTAGATCCTGTTGCTGTAATACACTGCCATTACTATCAATAACCCTGCCACCTTTGTATCATCTGCAAACTTCAACATTAAGTCAATATCAATGATAAATACCTTCATCAATATCATTGATAAATATACAAAACAACAAAGGACCAACACGGAATCCTGAGGAACTCCACTAATAACATTAGTCCACGAAGAGCAGCACCCATTAATTACCACCCTCTGTCTTCTCCCACTCAACCATCCTTTTATCCATTGTAGCAACTTACCCTTAATACCATTCTGCTCCAATTTGTACAATAGTCTTCCATGTGCAACAGTGTCAAAAGCTTTCCTGAAATCCAAATATATATATGATATCAAAATTATTTTTGCATTCAGTTCCTTTGTAAGCACATCATAATATCCTATCAAATTTGTCAGACAAGACTTTCCCTAAACAGACCCATGCTGTGCCTGAATAATTCTGCAAAGGAACTGGATGCAAAATTGCAGGATCATCTTGTCTAGATGATCCTGCAATCCATCTTTAACCAGTGACTCCATTATTTTATCCGGAACAGAGGTTAAACTAACTGGTGTCTAGTTACTCGTGTCACTCTTCGATCCAGCTTTGAGAATTGGGGATACATTTGCACATCTCCAGTCCGTGGGGACCTCCTCTGAGTCCAAAGATGTTCTCATAATTAATGCTAAAGGTTTGCTCAGTTGCTTTGACGCCTTCTCTAATATAACTGGATAGATCCCATACACCCCAGCTGCTTTTCGTATGTTTAACTTCGACAATTTCTCCTCCACTTTGCTCTCAGTTATTACAAAATCATTAAGCACACTGCTACAATTTGATAACCTTCAGCCATTTTCAAAACTTAATAATTCCTCATATGTGAATGTAGATGCAAAATACTCATTCGGTTTGTTTCCTATCTGAGCAGTATCATCAACACGCGATCCATCGATGCCAAGTGGACCAATCAGATTCATTCCCTTCCTTTTACAGTTTATATAAGTAAAGGAATCCTTGCTGTTTTTCTTAGCATCTTTTCCCAAAGATTCCTCGTAATCTGCTTTCTTCCGCCTAACCTCCTTTGTCAGCTGATTACAGACTAGCTTACATCTGCCATAGGCTTCTGAGTCGCTTGAGAATTTAAATGCATCCCATGCATTTTTCTTCTCTGTCACGAGTCTCATTAGTTCATTTCATAACTATTTAGGCCTAAACCTTGAACAATATTTCTTAGCAGGTATGAAACTTTTAGTAGTTGTTGTTGTTGTTGTTGTAGTTAAGTTTAACGACACATAGGCTGCTGGGGCCATATTGTGTCTTTCTAATGGTGGATATGAAACGATACCTATATTTTATGGTATATTCCTATCTGATTTAAGTAAGTAAATAGTTCCTTTTTATTAGGATCATCTCCCAGGATCTGCATTAAATTTACTGATGACTGTGTATTAGAAATTGACTTAAAGATGCTTAAGCGGATGGTTTGAAAGTGGGGACAGTCCACTAGCAAATGGCGAATGGTCAGTTGAACTTGGCATGATGTGCATTGGGGAGCACTGTCATTATTTAATAGATACAGGTGAGTGAGGTGTGTATGCCCAATCCTTAGCCTTCCTAAAATTGTTTCTTCTCGTCTATTTTTCCGGAAACTGGAGAGCCACAGCTTTGGTTCTGGTTTTATTCTGTATAGTTTGTTTCCTGGATAACCTCTCCAGATCAGTGACCATCTATTGTAACATGCTTTACGAATGATATGTTTGAAATCGGAGTACGGAACTTGACAATTCTGTAAAATATTGGTATCTGGTTGTTTGGCTGCAAGATCTGCTCTTTCATTACCTGCTATACCAGAATGCCCTGGTATCCAGCAGAATGTCACAGTTTGGTTGGTCTCATTGCACACAAGTAATTTGGAATGGATTTGTTTGACAACAGGGTGAGAGGAGGTGCTATTTCTATTTATGGCAGAGACAGCACTGAGGGAGTCAGTGTATATTAAGGCAGAAGAAATCAGAAGTTGAGTAATGTGATCTAGGGCCAAGTTAATAGCATAAAGCTCTGCAGTGAAGATACTGCATTCTACAGGTAATGAGAGAGAAGTAGTGAATGAAGGGAAGATTGCCGCAGCGCCTACTTGGGTCTCAGTTTTTGATCCATCAGTATAGATCTTACAGGCCTGTGAATGAGAAGCAGAATGAGTTTCATGTAATTGTGCGATATTGAAGGGAGACAAGGTTTTCTTTCCCCACTGTTGGAAATAATCATCATAAATTGCACGGATATTTGTCCACGGTGGATCAGGCGGTGTTATGTCCTCATATATATTGCCGATTTCAATATTCCACGTTTGAGTTAGTTCTTTAAGTCTAAGTGCAGCAGGTCTGTTTTCATTTGGTTTGCTATTGAAGAATGACTCCCATTCGGTATTGTACAGACATCTCAAATTCGGATGAGAGGGAAGACTGCGGATTTTTGCGGCATACATCAAAAGCAATGTTTTCCTCCGAAGATGTAAGGGAGGATCGTGGGCTTCAATGTAAAGGCTCTGAACTGGGGAGGTTCTGAAAGCCCCTAGAGAAACTCTCAGAGCACTGTGCTGGATCGTGTTCAATCGCTCTAAAATAGTTTTCCTAGCAGAGTCATACACTGGGGAGCCATAGTCTAAACGGGACCTGATGAGAGCTCGATAGAGATGGATCAGGGTATGCCGATCAGCGCCCCACGACATAGATGACACACACCGGAGGATGTTCAATTTCTTCAAGCAGATGGTCCGAAGGTAGGTCACATGTGCTTGAAAGTTTAGTTTCCTATCTAGCACTAGGCCAAGAAAACGGACAGTGTGAGTAAGAGGTATTGGCATGTTATTAATCTTTAGCTCAGGATCAGGATGAAGTGATCGTAGTTTGCAGAAGTGTGTAGTGGTGGATTTCTGTTCAGCAAGACGATATCCATTGCATAAGGTCCAGGTTTCTATTTTGTATAGAGCATTTTGCAACTGTCTTTCGATAGTATTCATACTTTGTGATTGGCAGGATATAGTGAGGTCATCTGCATACATATAAATATGAATGGTTTTTGGAAGATCTTCCAATATTTTGTTGACTCGAATCGCAAATAGGGTAGCACTCAGTATTGAACCCTGCGGGACACCCTCTTCTTGAATGTGAGTTGCTGACAGCTCGTTTTTATATCGGACTTGAAAAGTGCGTAATTTTAAAAAGTTCTGAATGATTTGAGGAAGATAGCCTCTCAGCCCCAACTGATGCATATCTTTAATAATGCCATAGCGCCAGGTAGTATCGAATGCTTTTTGAATATCTAGGTTGACCATCACTAGGTGCTGTTTCATGACGAAGGCATTTCGTATGTTGCATTCAAGTTTTACAAGTAAATCTAGGGTGGATCTGTTTTTACGGAAGCCATATTGGTGATCAGAGAGAAGATGCTGGGAATCTAGAAACCAGGTGAGCCTCTTATGTACCATCCTTTCAAAGATTTTGCCTAAACAGCTTGTTAATGATATCGGTCTGTAGTTCTGGACCAGAGTGGGATCTTTGCCTGGTTTTGGAATAGCACAAATATAGGAATGCCGCCAGGACAGAGGATAAGTATTTTCTGAAAAGATACGGTTAAAGAATATTAATAATATGCCAAGGTCAGATTCACATAGATGCTGCAACATACTGTAGTGAATACCGTCTGGTCCTGCTGCACTATTTGACAATTTGCTTAAGCATTCCTTCAGCTCGACGAGAGTAAAAGGCTGGTTATAAGGGAGTGAGAGTCTAGTTTGAAAATTTAATTTTTGACGTTCTTCATTAGTTTTAATGCGTTGAAAGGATGTCACATAAGAGGATGAGGCGGAAATGTCATAAAAAGACTCTGATAGCGCATTTGCTATATCATTAGGGGAAGATAGTTCCTGCCCATTGCATTGTATTATTGGTGATTGCAACGGTAGAAATTTCCCATTGAGTGCTCGTATTTTTTTCCAAATAATTCGAGTGTCAGTATTTCTGTTAATGGATGAGGCGAAGTTAGTCCAGGATTCATGTTTTGCTTTTTTTCTAATCTGTCTCGCTTTAGCTCTGAGTATTTTGTAGACAATTAGGTTGGCGGTAGTTGGGAATTTACGAAAGTGGTTCCAAGCTCTGTTTTTATCACGCTTTGCTTTGGAGCATTCTTCATTCCACCACTGATTTTGGTGTACACTCTTGTGCAGGTTAGATTTTGGGATGGAAATTTCTGCTGCAGATAATACGTGGCTGGTAATGTGGTCAGTTACGTTATCAAGATTCTGTTGCTGTACATATTGCTTTTCAAATATGACACAACTGGAATAGGTTTTCCAGTCTGCTTTTTGGAAGTTCCAAGAAGTACGGCCTTTAGGGTATGACGTGACCTGTGTTTGAATTGAACTGATGATAGGGAAATGGTCACTGTGGAATGGATCATTTAGCACTAACCATTCCATGCTTGGAAAAAGAGATGCTGAACAGATGGATAGGTCTATGGCGGATGTAGTACCAGCAGGTAGTTGAACATGAGTTGGAGAACCAGAGTTTAAAAGAGTCAGGTTATGGTTATCCAGGAATGCTTCGATTAGTTTGCCTCTACCATCCATGGTGGAGGATCCCCACAATGGATGGTGACCATTGAAATAAACAGACCGGAGGCGGAAGTTGCGTAATAAGACTGTCCAGTTCAGTCTGGGAGCAAGGATAATTCGGTGATATATAGATGGATGCAAGTGATAACGATATTCCCATTGCTATCCGGACTGCTACAACTTCTAAGGAGGTATTTAGTTGGAGATGTCTTGAGGGAATTGTAGATTTCACAAGTATAGCTACCCCACCACGAGCAGGAGAGTTAGAAACCCTGTCTCGCCTAAACATAGTATAGTTTTTGATTTTGACCGAAGCGTGTGGTGATAAAAATGTTTCTTGTAAGCATGCACCTACTGCATTAGTTTGAGTGAGTAAATCACTGAGGTCGTCTATATTACTGCGTAATCCTCGACAGTTCCATTGTAGGAATTTATTCATTGGTTGGATTTGTTTGAGGAAGATTGATCTGACTGTTTTTTCTGAGAAGGTTTCTGTCTGCTTGGTTTTGGTTTCTCATTTCTGGGAAAGATTGGGCGTCCTGTATCCATGATGCCACTAGCATGTAACTCTAGTACTGTGTCGTCATCTTCTGATTGAACATCAGTTTCCATGTTGATATTTCGTGGCTTCACCTTTTTCTGATTTTCAACGGTAGTTGATTTTGTTTCGGGCAAAGTTGAGATGGCATCAGTTGGGATGCTGATCGGCGTATTGCTGGTTTCGTTGACTGTAGGTTTCTTATTGCATGATAAAACAGTTTTGGCCGAGGTGGCAAAGGAAACTCTCGGTTCTATGGACACATCTGTTTGAGTTGCAGCTGAGAGGCTCGTTCTAGTAACAGATGCGTATGATCGGCTAGGAATGGTTAGTAGCACTTGCTTTCTTGCTTCAGGGTAAGTGACTTTATGTTCAACTTTATATTTCTGGATTTTTTTACCTGTTTTCCAAAGGTCACATGCTTTAGAAAATGCAGGGTGGTTTTGTTTACCGTTTGGACAAATAGGAGTGGAAACTGTACAGTCTTCTTGAGAATGCTCCTTGGAACCACAAAGAGGACACACAGCATCGCCTCGGCATGCTGTTTGAGAATGACCGTACTTCTGACATTTAAAGCAGCGAATGGGGTTTGGGATGTAAGGACGTATCTTACAATTTAGGTAACCTGCTTTAACAGAAGATGGAAGAGTCGGAGTACTGAAAGTTAAAATGATGGACCTGGTTGGTAGTAGGTTGCCATCTTTTTTAGTCATGATTCTCCGTGCATGAGTCACTTTTTGTTCACTAAGCTCCTTTATTATTTCTTGTTCAGAGACATTTAGTAAGTCCCATTCGCTGATGACGCCTTTAGAGGTGTTCAGGGTGTTATGTGGCGTTACTGACACTGGAATGTTGTTAAATGTTGTCAATTTTAACAATTTTTCTGAATGGCTTGGCTTGGAAGCTTCAATTAGAAGGTCTCCAGATTGAAGACGCTTCACCATTTTGGGAGATCCAACAACCGATTCTAAACATTTCTGTATTAGAAATGGCGATAACTTGCCTACAGGTTGTGTGGATAATGAGTGCATTATTAGAAATGCTGGCATATCTGCACTCTGTTTTTCAGTCCGCTGTCTCTTCGGACGATTCAAGTCATGCTCTGAATCAGAGTTGACAGGTCTGGAGCTCGTGGGCTCTAGCGGTGGATATGCATCACAATCCATCGTTGCTCCTTTCAGCCCTGGAAGAGGGAATTCCTTCTCCCAGGTTACCGACCCCGCCACGTGGAGGCAGGAGCGGTGCCAACCAGTGACCAAGCGATCAGCAGAAGAAGAGAGCAGTACGTTGCTAGCGATGGCAGTAACGTTGCAAGCGGGGTTAGCAGTAACGTTGCTAGCGTTGAAGCAGTGACGTTGCTCAGCGAGGGAAGCAGTAACGTTGCGAGCGGTGGAGGGTTTATGAAAGCACTAGTACTCACTCTAGGAAAAACGCTAGAAAACGCACTATAAAGATCGCTTGGCACTCGGGGCCACTTTTAGTAGCATCCACGATTAATTCCTTGAATGCTTCCCACTTCGAATTTACTGTTGGTAACATCGTCAGTTGATCTCACTGTACATAATTTGAAAACTGTCTGAGACCACTGTAGTCACCTTTATGGAAGCAAAAACCCTTTCCTTTACCGCTGATGGTAATTATATCTTTAAGTAAATCCCACATCAGTACACTGTAATCACTGCTACTTAGTAGTTCCTTTATCTGCAAATTCTCAATAGAAGAATGGTCGACCGGGCTAGCCGAGTGGGTAAAGTACCTGCCCGGCAACCCAAAGGTCGCGGGTTCGATTCCCGCCTCGGGCTTGGATCAAAGTACTGCAAAAACCTTGGGAGGTGCAATATGGCCACAGAAGCCGATGCGCCAACAACTACCAAATCAAAAAAAAAAAAAAAAAAATAGAAGAATGATCACTGCTGATAACCAGATCAAGAGTATTATCCTCTCTGGTCGCCCCTCGAACATGCTGTTGATGAAAATAATCATCCAATAAATCCACAAAAGTCTTACTAATGTGTCAGTGACCAACCCACAAGTATTGACCAATCCAGTCAATATCTGGGAAGTTAAAATCCCCCATTGTAGCTTGCGGATGGTAATTGCGGGGTAAGGGAATTATCCAGCTTTTTGCAAAAATTTTGAATCAGAAGTTTCGGGATTGTTAAATCGACTTTTAAATCTGGAATTTCAAAAAAGCACTAATGATCGACATCCTGCAGGAACTCTATTACATTTCAGAAGCTTTCCAGAATCACTATTGTAAAAGCAGATAAATTAATTATTCGAACTATCAACGCTTTCACTAATTTGAAAAATTCTGAAGGAAATTATAAAGCTAAAATTGAGAGAATGATGAAGTGGAAAGAATTTGAAGGAATCAAAATCGAAAGTAAGAACAGTAAAATTACCTTGTGACAAGTAATTAAATGCATCGTTTTATCCTTAATGGATAAGTTATTAATGCAACAGGGTAATGTTAAATTAAATAAAGAAAATAATGATACCATTCAACGAAATTTTAAACATATTCTACTGGAAATCGTGGAATTTGAAAGAACTTTCGTCTCGGTAGCAAGACTGTCAAAACCGAATAAGAAATTTGTTTTCTGATAAAGGAATGGAATCCTCTATCCCACACTCCACTTTAAAATCCCGTGCTTTATCTAAACCTTGGTTTTCCAATAAATGTGCTAAGGCTGTTCGAGAAAAGAATGTTGCATATCGTAATTGGCTTGTTTCTAATTCTTCAGTTTCATTTTCTGCCTACACCAAAGCTCGCAACAATTGCAAAGCAGTTATTAATCAGTCCAAACTAGAGTTTGAACAGGCTAAGAGTTGAAAACTCGCTTCTTGCCCTAATGGAAGCCGAGCATTCTGGTCTCTTGACAAAGCAATTGGCCGCAACTTTTGCCCATCTCTGCTTCCACCTCTGTCCAAACCAGATGGTTCTGTTGTCACTTCAGCCAAGGATAAAGCTGACCTTCTAGCATCCCATTTTTTTTCCAGCTCATGTATTAATAATCTTGGTAAAACACCGCCCACCATTCCCATCACGCTCCATTCAATGCCTCCTGTGGTCTTCCGTCAAAAGGATATCAGAAGGATTTTGAAGAATCTTGATTCTAAGAAAGCTACAGGTCCTGATGGTATTTCTCTACTTGTTCTCAAAACCTATGCTCCTGAACGTACTCCTATCCTTTGCCGCCTTTTTTCACTTTCTTATTCCAGAGGTGTTTTTTCTTCTGCTTGGAAAAATGCTCATATCCAGCCAGTTCATAAAAACGGTGACAAATCCCTCCCATCCAATTATCGTCCCATTGCAGTTACTTCTACTCTTTCTAAAGTAATGGACAAATCAATTAACAGCCAACTCTTAAACTACCTAAAAACCTTCCGTCTGATCAACGATCGCTAGTATGGATTCCGTCAGTGTCGATCCACTGGTGATATTCTGGCTTATGTTACCCATTTATGGACTAATTCAATGGACAGGTTCGGTGAAACACAAGTAGTTGCTCTTGACATCTCAAAGGCTTTTGATCGTGTTTGGCATAAAGGTCTTGTAAACAAGCTTCCATCTTATGGTTCGCCAACTGTTTTTAGTAATTGGTTATCCAGTTTTCTCTCTGATCGCTCACTGAGGGTGATGGTAGATGGCTCTCTCTCTTCTAACTTCTCCACTAATACCGGTATCCCCCAAGGTTCAGTTCTTCCCCCACTCTTTTCCTCTTGTATATTAATGACCTTCTTCCATTGACTGGAAATCCTATCCATAGTTTTGCCGATGATAACACATTGCAATCCACTTTGCATTTTGAGAAACCTTGCCCTGCTCAAACAGCTTCAACTTCTCGAAAATCTGCTACCAATTCCTTAAATGTCGATCTTCAGGTAATTCTCCAGTGGGGCAAAGACAACTTAGTTGATTTCAACCCTTCTAAAACTCAGTCTCGTCTTATATCTCGCAAAAAGGATTCTTCTGCTCCTATGCTTATCTTTAGTGACACTCCGATTTCTAGGTAAAATGATATATCTCTTTTGGGGATTACCCTGACTTCTAATCTCTCTTGGCACAAGCACATTACAAATATTGCTTCCTCTGAATCTAAAAAACTTGGTTTTCTCTTCGCTCTCGGCGTTACTTTTCTTCCAAACAGCTGTTCACTCTATATAAATCGCAAATCCGCCCAGCCATGTAATATTGTTCCCACACCTTTATTATTATTATTATTATTAGCCATATGATACAAGGAAGCCTGAGGCTTATGCTGCACCAGCCAAAAAAAAAAAAAATTCCCGAGTTACCCCCCCTGTGTGTGTGTGTGTGTGTGTGTGTGGGTGTGTGTGTGAGAGAGAGAGAGAGAGAGAGAGAGAGAGAGAGAGAGAGAGAAGAGTGGAAAGGCATCACCAAGAAAGAGAAGAATGATGATATCCAGCTCAGGACCCTGGGTTTGCCAAGCCCATACTCACCAGATGTGAGCCCCCGGGGTGGGGTGGTGCCCCCAAAACCTCTCTCAGGCTTCTTGATTCCATTTAGAAGAGGGCAGTTAGGTTAATTAATGATTCATCTCTAACAGAGTTTCTCCACTCGCTTTCTCATAGATGTACTGTTTGTGCTGCATGCCTCTTCTACAGATACTTCCATGGGCACTGTTCTTCTGAATTGGCTTCCATAATTCCTGCTCTGTCTTCAAAACAGTTCGAACACGTGCCGCCACCAGCCAACACCCATTTACTGTCTAACTTCAAACCCACAGAACCAACTTTTCATCTTCCTCATTTATTCATTCAACTGGCGTTTTCTGGAACAACCTTCCTTCATACGTATGTCCTGAAAATTACAATCTACAGAAGTTCAAGTCCAATGTCAATGTTCAAGTTCAATGTCAATCTTCTTTCGTCTTCTCAACCTCCAACCCAAGCACGGTACTAAGTACTATAGGTTCTAATACCTATCGTGTTTGGGGTTCACATAAAAATAATAATAATAAAAAATAAATAAAAATTAATGATTTTAGAGATTTTGTCGAAGACAGTTTATCCTTAAAATCGAGTGAAATTTCCTTTACAATTAAGAAAGCCAGAAATATCTTTGAAACCATTGCGATTAGCAGTGCTGGCGAGCTTTCAGGGTAATGTATAATATCGTGCGAATGAATGAATGAATAATGTTGACAATTAAACACGTTGCAGATTATGATGATCATACATCTAAATGGAAAACCATTAGTTCAATTTGATTCGGATTGTTATGTCAAATCATTCCTCCGTAATAATAGCTCAGCTATTGAGCAAAGAAGAAGATTGAAAACAAATATTAATAAAGCAGTAAATTGCATATCGCGATTTTTAGAATAAAATTTTCTTGAATATTTGTGCAATATTTTTTTCATGTGATGTGATTTTTGTGTACCTTTTCTAGAACAATTTGTTTTTTATGTAATATTTGTTTTTATATTCTAGAATGTTTTGTGAATATTATTTATTTGTAATATGAGAAATATTTTTGTTATTTTTAATTCTCAATATTAAAATTTTATCATGAAAAAAATGTATCCATTATATTTCTCTAGTTGTAAAAAAAAAGAATAAAAAAGTCGCGCGTCTGCCGAGCACACCGGTAGATGGTTTCACACAATTGAGAAACATCCTTTGCGGATGTGACGTCATTCTATTCAAAAATTCCAAAAAGTTAGAACTCGAGATATCGTACTGGTCACGAAAAATGCGTCACGCGCTCTAATCTAATCATACTGCTAGTGAGTGTTCCGCACAGAGTAGTGATCTGAGCGTGGGAAGCGCCTCTGGCAGATGCCGTGGGTGACGTCACTTTCGTGACCGATCAGATTTACTCCGTAGGTACCCCCTCTCAAAGGATATTTCAAAAATCGGCAAAAGTGTGAGCCCATTATTAAAATATTAAGAGCTCAGCACTGATTACATTTGAGTAAATAAAGTCAGAAACCAGACTTCTGAGTTCAAGCATCACGGCTGATTTACTGGTTGAAGCATTTTGTAAATCTCGATGAAGCCAGCCGATCCGAATAGTGAGGGCCTTGTAGCTGAGGTTCTGCTACATGGCCTTACAAAGCTCCATTTCCTAATAAATGTATGCAATTCCCATTGCATACATTCGTTAGGAAATGGAGGTGTGTAAAGAAAACCTTTCGGAATGACGTTTGGCTTACATCTGTGTTTGTATGTATTTTCACAAAAGAAACATACATTTTGATAGGTTGAAAAGCTGAAATTCTGAATTGACGGCCATAAGCGTAGAAACAACTGCTGATAGAGGGGATGTAAAACATTATTATCACCTTGCTTTTAAATATTTTATCTAAAGTAGATGGGAGAAACCCCTGGAGCCGTAAGACAACGAACACACCATATGTGATATGAAAGTTGAAAATCGACTTGACCGTCAAAAACAACGAGAAACTCCAGGGTGGATCGTCGTGGGGTCCGCTTCAAGTCCATTTGCGGGGCAGGCAGTACTATTGCAGGGAGGCCAAATAGTCTTAATGTGGGGCCTTTAGCGATAACGTACGACGTATAGACGGTACAATGGCGATCCACGAATGAGGGAGCTCGTAGCCATTGAAACGCAGCAATAGTCCTTCTGCGGGGAATCCAATAGCCATCCCAATGTAGCCATAGTCCTTCTATTGCGCAGGACCACTGCTCGTCTTAACGTAGGGCCTGTTAGCGATAATAGCACAATGTATAGATGGTACGATAGCCATAGTCGTTCTGACAGGGGAAGAAGGACTACGGCTTCTCGGATGGCTATTGGGCTCCCTCGTTCGTGGATCGCCATTGTACCACCTATACATTGTACGTTTATCACTAAAGGGCCCCAGCATTAAGACTAGCTGGTCTCCTCGAAAGAGTATACTGTCTGCCACGCGAATGGGCTTGAATGGCCTCCCCCCCATGATGAACCACCATGGAGTTTCCTGTTGTTTTTGACGGTAAAGTAGATTTTCAACTGTCATATCACATATGGTATACAGCGTAAGCAAAAAAAAAAGAAAGACGCTCCCATTTTGCCCCTCTGTTCGTACGAAATACCTGTCCAGCTGAGCCTTAAATTTATTTAGGCTATCAACTTCCACGACAAGGGATGGAAGTCTGTTTCACCAACCAATTACCCGCTGCTTAGAGGCAAATTTCCACGCATCTATCCCTCTCGCATAAGCTTGCTTTCTTGCATCATATGGCTCTACTAATGCTAATGCTAACATGGCTACGCAGAAGCATCAATCACCTGAGGAGATGATTCTGGCTACTCATCCACACCATGGCAAGGTGGGCATCCCAATAATGCTCACTCACGCAGTCTGAATTCGAGATACCCACCTGATGTTGCTAAAAGGTGAGCCAGATTCCTCTGGGAGTCCACCTCAGAAGAGAAAAAAATAGAAAGAAGTTCCCATGGTGTATTAAAAAAAAAAAAAAAAAAAAAGAGAGAGAGAAAAAGAAGAGATTCCTGGAGACTAAACCATGATAAAGAAAAAAAAAAATTTGAGATTTGCTCAGGTACAACAAAATTGCAGTCAACAGGTATTGTGAGGCAGCAATGATCACTGAGATATAAAAAATTGTGACTTGCACAGGCACATTCGCACCAACAAAGGACCACCGACATGTAGAATGTCGCCTGGCCTGATGAATACCATTTCCAATTCTATATAATGATGGGCATATCCGCTTTTGGAAAAAGCAACATGAGTAAATGGCATCTCGATGTGCAATTTGTGTTAGGAAGGCTGCAGGCAATGCTGTTATGGTTTGTAGACTAATTTTGTGGCATTCTCTGGGTCCTCTGATTGCCTTTAATCAATGGCTCAATGGGAATTGTTCCTCGACTTATCCATAGCCACCACCAAGTACACTACTTCATGGCGAGTGTTTGGACAAGTCCAGCATCTCTCAAGAAGAAAACACACCATACCACAAGGCCCAGCATATTGCTAACTGGTATCAGGAACAACAATAAATTCTGTCCTCCCATGACCACCCAACTCACCAGAGCCGTGTCGAGGGTGAGGTGAACGAGGCTCTTGCTTCAGATTAAAAGCTGAAAGGGGCGCCAAAAGAAAGATTAAATAATTGCCAACATTGCCATCATTAACAGTAGGGCGCAATTTTCATTCTTGCCTCAGGTACTAAAATGGCTCGGTATTTTTGGTACCTACTAGAAAAGAACATTCGATGATATGGCAAAATACTGGTTACTCGATATATGCAAAGCATGTGTAGTGCCACTATAAGACACTATTCAACACCTTGGGGTGTCCAAGCCAAGACATGCAAAATATTACAATCAAAAGGTAGCACATGAGGTTATTAGATATACTTCTGCCTAAAAGACTGGAATCATGTTTCATTTTTCTTAATTTTCAAAATTTTTATTAAAATAGTTTAAAACAAACCTGATTACCAACGCTTATTAAAATATTTTGTTATATATAAAAATCAAAAAACTTAAATCAGATCACAATAAAATTTATGAAAAACACATTTTACAGATTATTTTAACATTCATTAGTTGATTAATAGTGTTGATTCCTGTGTCAACAGCTTAGTCTTGTTATATATTAATTGTTATTTCCACTCAAAGCTATTCTTTGAAACATCATTAAAATAATCTGTTAATCTTGACCCTGCCATTAAATAGCCGTTAGAGACAGCAATTATTGATTTCCTAATCCCTTATCTTCGCGTGGGGGGTGCTTGTGTCCCCTCCACAGACCTATTCCTTTCATAGTGGGGTAATTTCTGCCCATCATGTTGCAAATATTTTCCTTTAGTCCTAAGTTAGCAGTTCACTTGTTAAGTTCTAAGTTAAACATTTGTTAGAGTCTTGTATATATGTTTCGTTTAATAAACCATTAAGGGAAAATGCATAAGTGTTATATTGATTGAATGCTTCGTGAGTGCGACCAACTTTGGCAGCCTCAACAAATAGTTTTATGAAAATCTGGACAAAAGCAACAAGTTAGTGTAGTGTTTTGTATTCAGGTAAGTAGGTTTGGTTTGTTTTTTTTTTTTTTTTAATTAGGAGCATTAGCAACTAAGGCCATATTGCTCCGGGGATATGTGGTGGTTATTCCCTAACCTTTCCGCATCCTCCGTATTTGGTGGTCACGGGCTCAAACCCTGGTCTAATCAAGAAGTGTGTGCTAAGCACTGTCCTGCCCACCTGGCTATGGAGGCGCCCAGGTAAGTAGGTACTGTTTTTATATGATGTTACATTTTTGGTGGTACTTAAAATACCATTCCCTGTACAATATGAAAAGATGCAGAAATTATTTTCTAAAAATCAACCGTTTAAATTTTTTTGTAATAAATCTTAAAATTTATTTAATTTGTAAATAAATTTATGTTAAAATATTTCATAAAATTTTAACACATCAGTGCTTGCTTACTTCAATATTTACAAGTATTCTTTTGTTCCAGTGATCCCATAAAAATCATGTCGATGTTGAAAAAAAGAAAAGTTAATGCTGAGTGTCACATTGCAGTAGCCAAGTAATTACTTTTTTGCACTGATTAATGACACTTCCACTTGTCTTATTTGCAATGAAGCCTTGTCGGTGTTCAAGGAATATAATATGAAATGTCACTACACCACAAAACATGCCTCAAATTACGATAAATTTCAAAGAGTTTTGTGGCAGAAAAACTCCAAGAACTAATCTAAACTTTTCAAAATGAACAACAAAAGATTAGAACTTTTACTCACCAAAATTTATCTGCAGTTAGAGCTAGCTTTCGGCCCTCCCAAATCATTGTTGAAGAAGGAAGGACCTTTATGGAGGGACAATTTGTAAAATGAATTTGTTTGATAATTGCCGAAGTATGTCCTGAGAAAATGAAGAATTTTGTTTTATCTTCATCAACTGTGATGAGAAGAATTGAAGATTTAGGAGCTGATGTTTGAAAACAACGCACAGAAAAGTTTGTGAATTCACACATTTTTCAATAGCAATTGATCAGAGTGAAGATACAAGCCATACAGCTCAATTACTAATTTATATCTGAGGTGTAAATAAACATTTTGAACTGAAGAGCTAGTTGCATTAAAAAGCTTGAAAGATACAATAGATGAAAATATATTTTTGAGTGTCAGGAGAAATTCACGGCTTCAAATTGAATTGGGATTTGCTATCAGCGGTTACGATGGATGATGCTAAAAATATGGTCGGTACCTTTTGGTTGAGATCTGAGGAGGCGGGATGTCACTGCAATGATCGAGTTTCACTCCTCCCACTGCTTGCATTCAGTTCATGATGTCATGTGACTATTTCCTTCTCTCCCGCTGAAGCAAGCATCAGTTGTTGCATGACCAAATACGTGTGACCTTCCAAAGGGATCAGTTTCTACAGATGCAAAGACAGCAGAACTGCTGCCACACTGAAGCGAGCGTCAATTGTCTTGTGACCAAATTACTGTACCTCTTTGCAACAATCAACATTGGCGAAGTAGCGTGGAAGCTAATTCCATCCCACCACCGACTGCATGCCATGGCACAGAGTAGTAAGATACAGAGTGGACACTTGCTCAATTACTCCCAGCATCACCGGCTAAAGAATGTGAAACTAATGTGACCATCAAAACCCACAGAGTAGTAATGCACATGCCCACTGCTAATAGTTTTTGTGTTCGGAGTAGTGTTTGTTGTGCATAGCAAGTTAGTTTTATATTGCATTTTTTATTATTATTGTAATTATTTATGTCATTTTCTGCTGACAGCATGCACAGTAAAAAGTGTTAATTGTGTAATAAATCTGGGGTGTGATTGTACCAATTTCAAAAAAAATATTTAAGGTAATTATAATTGATAGGGCCAGAATATTAATGAAATGTTAAAACAATAGACTAATGAATAGTTAATTAATAACTAATTCATAACTTATTGTATTAATTAATATGAACAGTGTATCGATATAAATCAAAGTAGTAGTTTATCAAATAATTAGATGTAATGACATTATTATTATCATTAGTCATATGGTGCAAGGCAGACTGAGGCTTATGCTGCACCAGCCAAAAAAAAATGAGTACCCTGAGAGTGAGAGAGAGAGGGGGGGGGGGATCTCATTTTTATGATTGGTGTTCTACAAGCACAGAAAGTGAAAACCTTATCAAATTTTCTTGGCCAAATACAGTTTTCTCCTTCAAATGATTGTGAGGTGTTCAGTAAGTGTTTTTCAGATAAACCTGACAGAGAATCAACTGTGCTGAGTGATACTTTGCATGAAGTACCTGGGTTAAGTGCAGAGGATGAGCCAACACCAATAAAAAGAACACCCAAAACCCAAAATATTTTAATATTGAGACCCGTTACAACCAGGCTTAAAAAGAAACTTCTGAAATTTCAGCAAAATAAAAAGTTATTGTTCAACAGGGTTAAAGATAGCCTTACTGCAGCACAATATGCATTCCTTTAATTCCATATTAGGTCACCTGCATGCAGTTTGAAGGTGGAGAACCACAGACAAGGCTTTTACTCATAATATTTAACTTCAGGGCCAAAGTACTTATAAGTTATTGAGAAGGATTCTGAATTTACCAAGCATAAAAATCCTGAAGTGTTAAATTTTGACCATTGCTAATAAGCCAGGATTCTGCTGTTTTGCTGAATCCTGGCTTAAGGAAGCAAATAACAGTTATGCAGGAAAACGACAAACTGTGCATACAATGAATAAACAAAGTGCATTATATAATTGTGACAATGATGATGCTGTTCTTCTTGACCTCTCAAACCATACTGATACTATGTTGAATTGGTTCACGAGGATGCTGGTGATCCAGTAAGTCTCACTGACAGAGTGAAAGAGTCAGAATCCACCAGGTAAAATTTTGTAATAAAAACAGTGAGGATATGGATATTTATGTTGAAAATGTATTGGAATATGTTTCACTTTACCTAGCCAGAAATATTTTAAAGAGCAACAAATATTAAGATTTACTATTAGGCCCAAAAGATAGATATTGACAAATTGTTGGTGTATTTTAAAAATTTTTAATGTAAGTATGGATTTAAATGGCCATCAAAGGCATCATTGAATACAATGATAAGTATCAAATATCTTCTTTTCTGAAGTTGATTTGGAATTTCATAGGGAAAATTTTGTAAAAAAAAACCTTTATTAGTGGATTGGGAACTACAAACACAAAGATGATGTGGAAAAAGTGCTTATTCAGTCTTTCTTGCAAATTATGTAAAAACAAAAAAGTGAAAAACATGAATTTAGGTTAACTGTCTAGTCAAGAATCAAAATCCCTTCAAAAAAATTGAAACATGCTAGACACATGTAACTGGGCATGTTAAACATGTGCTGTGAAAGCTAGATGGGAAAATTGTGTCATGATTTGTTCAGAGATCAGTTGTATAAAAGCAATATTAACTGATAAATAACTGATTAACATTCTGAACTACATAAAACATGACAAATCCACAAATATGATACAACTCCATAATTTGAATGGATTTCTACTGTCTGATGAACTACAAATCACTGGAGTGGCTTCTTCTGGCTTTCAGAGACATTCCTAAGTAATCTTCAGAATGTCTCTGAAAGCTAGAAACATTCTGAAGATTATTGTAAATATGAAAAATACCTGTTTATTTTTATAAAAAAAATAAAGGGTTCAGAATTGGCATCATAGTTTTAAAAAAAAGGTTCTGATATTTCTTGAAGATGACAGCTCACACTTTTTTTTAGTACAGTGAAATGTCCACAAAAAAGTCATAAGCATGTTTCAGAGTCTTTATTTGTATCAGTATCTTTTTACAACTCCAGTATCAGAATTATCTGAATTTTCCTGTAAATTATTTGTATTAGCAAAGGAAGCAAAGCTTTTCTCTCAGTAACAGGAATATATGTCATATTATCTTTGCAGTTTATGAAATCAAGAATTGTATTAAAGACTGAGACACAATGCTTTATTATTATTTAATTATTTTTGTTGCTTGTACTGGGCATATAAGTCTTTAGTCTTGCTTTTAATTTTATGACTTAAATCAACATGTCTTTTATTTATATATTACAGGACAGTTATATTACTGTTTCAATTTATAGAAAATTTATAAACATTTCAATTTATATAGTAATTTCAGTACAGTGAGAGAGGTGCATCTGTCTCACTGTACTGAAATCTTTTATTATCACCCACCTAAACCCAGTAGTGTGTATGTAAAATTCTTTATTAATGTTCATTGCAACTGGCACACATGACCATCATCTTAACCTCTTTCTAGGCTACATTTTAGCCAATGTCTGGCCATTATATTATAAAATCCATTCAAAATATTTAAAAATGTTACTTATTAAATTATGATATATATGTAAAATCATAAGTAAATTACCATATCATCTGGAGAAATAAATTTAAAGTATAAGAGGGGGAAAACAGGGGGGGGTACGGGATGAAAACAGAAAGATTTGAACTGAGGAAGAAAACAGCTTCCTTTAACATTACCACACAGCTACCATAACCGCAATTACAAACATGCCAAAATCTTTACTTATGTTATATTTTGCTATTCACAAAACTTAGCTATTTCTGCCGTCTTTCATTGCGTCTTTTCTTGTATTGGAATAATAATTAATTGTGAATATCTCATGATGGAACGTGATGGAATTAATTTTAAGGGCAAAATAGGTTGCATTCCGTACAGACCCTTGTCCTTCTTGCTTCTATTTCTAGTAGAGGCAAACCAAATCCAGGAATTCTTCTTGGCTTGTCTTTGAATGAGACATGCTTTTGCTCTTAGCTTCTTGCTGTAAAAATGTCACAGAAAGCGAGTTTTGATATTGAATTTGGAATGAATAATTCTGGATGAAGTTCCTAATGAATATAGGCAAGTTGCCTCGTAGACCAGAGCATGAAGGTCACTGAGAATTCTATAACACCAGGTAGTATCAAATGCCTTCTCCATATCTATGGATAGGTGCATTGCAAATTGCACACGATCATGAGCTCTAAGATGACCTGTTCTGGTGAAAGCCATGTTGATTATTACTCATTACATGTTGCATTTCAATGATCCAAATAAGTCGATTATGGATAATTTTTTCAAGTTACTTACCGAGGCAACTGGAGAAGGAAATTGGTCTGAAACTGTAAGGACTGTTAGGATCTTTTCCAGGTTTCAAAAAGGCCAGAATGGTGACATGGTGCCAAGAGTTGGGATAACTGTTTTCCAGAAAGATTCAGTTATAAAAGACCAGCATTATCTGAAAATTTTTCTCTTCAAGGTGTTGTAACATGAAATAACATATTCTGTGTGGTCCAGTGGCACTGTTGTGTGTTGTTTTAACGATGTGTAGGAGTTCAGAATATTGAAGACACTGGTTATATGGAAGGAATACAGAGGTTTAAAAGTTGATGGATTTCTGTTCAATTGGGGTCTTAATTTTCTGGAAATCCGACAGTAAGCTGATTCTGCTGAACTTGGGCAAAGATTTTTGCCCAAGGCATTTGCTATATCCTCAGGAGAAGAGAGTTCTTGCCCATTCCACGAAAGAATTGGGGAAGGGATGGCTGGAATCTAGCCGGATATATGACTAATTTTCTTCCATATTAACCCAGAGTTAGTGTTTCTATTTCTAGTAGAGGCAAAACAAATCCAGGAATTCTTCTTGGCTTGTCTTTGAATGAGACATGCTTTTGCTCTTAGCTTCTTGTAGTTAATAAGATTAACTGTGTTTCATCTATGAAATAAATTCAATGCTTTATTTTTAGCTTCTTTGATTTTGTGCATTTTTTATTCCACCAATAGTTATGGTGCCATCAGGATGGAGGATTTGACAACAGAATTGAGCATTCAGTGCAGATAATAGGTCTGATGGACTGTAGCATCAGTTTGGGTGGCCATTGATTGATATTTCTGCACAATACTGGTGTAGGTACGTTTTGTCATTCTGGGAGAAATAAATTTCCTTTCTTCTTGAAAGCTTACTTTATTTTCAATCTTATGTTTTACATTTTTTTCCTCAGTTTTCAATCTGTCATATGTCCTAGAGTATGCAGGATAGTTGCCTCTACAGTTGGGGCAGGTCATTTCTGTTCCCAAACAATCACTTTGATTGTGATCGTAGGACCACAGTTGGGACAAACTGGGATTCTGAATGGCTTTACTTTTTACACTTATAGCATCTCAAGGGATTGGGAATGTAGGGTCAAATGTGGCAAAGAAGATAACATAGATAAAAGCAGGTTGCTTTTATCTATGAGGGTAGGTTTGGGGCACGAAAGGTGAGAATAATGTTCCTTGTAGGTGTGAGTGTATTGTCTTTTTTAATCACAATTCTTTTGACTGCAATAACATTTTGGTCCTGAAGCTCTTGATTTATATCTTACTCCATGACATTCAATAGATTCCAGCTAGATATAACACGTTTAGATATGTTTAGGGTTGCATGGGGAGAAACCTTTACTGGAATTCCAGTGAAATTTGTAAGTTTTATTAGATTCTCCAAATGTCTGCGGTTTATAGTTACTACTAGTAGGTCCCGTGAGTGCAGTCTCTTGACTGTCTTAGGAGATCCTGCAAGACTTTCCAGGTGTTTATGGATAAGGAATGGAGATAGTGTACTGAGAGGCTGATCTGCAAGTAAGTGCATTATTAGAAATGCAGGAAAATCTGTCACTGAGAATTGGTTTTAAACTAATTCCTTGGGTTGCAATGTGTCATGTTCAGTTTCTTTCTCTGGCTGAAAGCTTGTTGGCTCTAAAGGCAGAAATACAGTGTGATCTATATTTGCTCCATTTGGCCCTTGGCAGGTTAACTGTCCTTCTAAGGTTTCTGGCCTTGTCATGGGGTGGCAGGAGCAGTGCCACAAAGCAACCAAGTGTCTGAGTTAGCTAGTTAGTATTTATAGAAAAAGGAAGAGAAAAGTGGCTTTCTTTTCTGGGCCTCAGCCTGTTTCTTGTAGTGCAAAAGAGCTACTCTGTTTATTCAAATCAAGAAAATGGTTCTTCAGACAAAAAATAGAATCATTTTGCTGAAATGCTCTTTAGAGAAAACACTTTCAGAAATGCACCAGAATCGCTTGGCCACAGAACTTTGGCACCCAGGGCCAATGTAACAAGTAAAATATTTAACAATTCAAGCACTTTGTAAAGTAACATTTATATGGATTGCCATTGTTAATACCATCACATTAATTAGTTCCAGATGACTGGAACTAATTATTATTTATGCAATTTCAATGTTAAAATTTATTTTGTATCAGGCATCTAGAATGTAGGGAGTTTCATGAAGTTTGTTATGTTTTTTTTTAGGTGCATTTTAGAAATTCATTCCCACTGTCAAGATTTTATATTTAATAAACTTTGTACGTTGTAACATTCTTTGAACTTATTTCATTCAGAAAATAAAAAAAATTGTGTAAATATTATCAATCTAAATTAAAATATGAATTCATTCTATCGAAAAAAAAAAAAAAAAACACCTCTATCCTGATCTCCTCATTCTACTGGAAAATATATCTTTCACTGAGAATTTGGTTGTGTTTTATACATTCCTTCACCCATTCTTCTGTAACAATATGAAATCTTCTTTGCATTCTTTCTGATGCTATTTGTTTGAAATATTCAAGATGATGGAAGTATCTACAGGGAAGAAAATCAAATATAAATATTCAAATTAACTGCTGCTTTCACAGAAAAAGATGTTTATTATTAAATCCTGAATACCTGTAGAAATAGTCAGAGAGTTTCTTGACCAATAATAACAATAACAAAACCCGTATGCACTGAGCACCAGTGCTGGTTTATTATTATGAGCCATACGGTGCAAGAAAGCCTGAGGCTTATGCTTCACCAGCCAAATAAAATTTCTGAGTCACTCTCAGAGAGAGAAAGAGAGAGAGAGAGAGAGAGAGAGAGAGAGAGAGAGAGGGGAGGGGTCAGAAATAGAAGGGAATCACCAAGAAAGAGAAGAATGATGATATCCAGCAGCTCAGGACCCTGGGTGTGCCAAGCCCATACTCACTAGATATGAGCCCCTGGGTTTATTATTACTATTAATCTCTTTTTTCTCTTAATGAGTTTTTCTCATTCCACAACGGATAGTGGTACTGGGTGCATGGGGTGGTTGTTATGTCCGATTACTATTATTGGTCGAGTAACTCTCTGACTATTCTATAGGTGTTCAGGATCATGACTTTCTGAAGTTCCATGTAAGTGTTCCCTGTGAGGACTAATACTATTAGGTTCTTATGGAGGTACTTTGGCACCATGCCAACGGTTGACATGGTGATCGGGATGGTTTCATATGCCCCATTTTTTTGACTTCCTTTTCATTTCATTTATTATTATTATTAAGAATAAAAATTATTACTACAGTATTATTACAATACCATATTTCTTTTCAACTTATTCTTAATAAAATTTCAGGGTTACAGCCTCAGACTACGGAAAAATTTAGACATATAAGTTGGAGCAAAAGCCTCATGTCTATTCATTACATCTCTTATTGTGAATTTCATTACATCTCTTATTGTGAATACCTTCACAATGAGTTTCCTCTCTGGTTATACTTCGAATAAGTAAGGCCTCCTCAGAAGATAAGACTCCTGTTTTTTTTTTTATGTAAACCCCAAACACGACAGGTATTAGAACCTATAGTACTTAGTACTGTGCTTGAGTTGGGGGTTGAGAAGACGAAAGAAGATATTTGTTGACATTGGACTTGAACTTCTGTAGACTGTAATTTTCAGGAAATACGTATGAAGGAAGGTTGTTCCAGAAAACAGCAGCTGAATGAATAAACGAGGAAGATGAAAAGTTGGTTCTGTGAGTTTTCAGTTGGAAAGTAAATGGATGTTGGTTGGAGGTGGCACGTGTTCGGACTGTTTTGGAAGAGAGAGAGAGAGCGGGAATTATAAAAGCCAATTCAGAAGAACAGTGCCCATGGAAATATCTGTTGAAGAGGCATGCAGCAGAAACAGTACGTCTATGAGACAGTGAGTGGAGAGACTCTGTTAGTGATGAATCATTAATTAACCTAACTGCCCTCTTCTGAACGGAATCAAGAAACCTGAGAGAGGTTTTGGGGGCACCACCCCAGATGTGGGAACAATATTCCATGGCAGGGCGGATTTGCAATTTATACAGAGTGAGCAGCTGTTTGGAAGAAAAGTAACGCCGAGAGCGAAAGAGAAAACCAAGTTTTTTAGATGCAGAGGAAGCAATATATGTAACGTGCATGTGCCAAGAGAGATTAGAAGTCAGGGTAATAGAGATATAACATTTTGCCTAGAAATTGGAGTGTCACCAAAGATAAGCATAGGAGCAGAAGAATCCTTTTTGCGAGATATAAGACAAGACTGAGTTTTAGAAGGGTTGAAATCAACTAAGTTGTCTTTGCCCCACGGAGAATTACCTGAAGATCGGCATTTAAGGAATTGGTAGCAGATTTTCGAGAAATTGATGCTGACTGAGCAGGACACAAGGTTTCTCAAAATGGAAAGTGGAATGCAATGTGCTATCATCGGCAAAACTATGGATAGGATTTCCAGTCAATGGAAGAAGGTCATTAATATACAAGAGGAAAAGAGTGGGGGAAAGAACTGAACCTTGGGGGGACATTGGCATTAGTGGAGAAGTTAGAAGACAGAGAGCCATCTACCATCACCCTCAGTGAGCAATCAGAGAGAAAAAAGATTACTAAAAATTACCAATTACTAAAAACAGTTGGCAAACCATAAGATGGAAGCTTGTTTAGAAGACCTTTATGCCAAACATGATCGAAAGTCTTTGAGATGTCAAGAGAAAGTACTTGTGTTTCCCCGAACCTTTCGATTGAATTAGTCCATTAATGGGTAACAAAAAACCAGAATATCACCAGTGGATCGACACTAATGGAATCCATACTGGCGATTGTTGATCAGATGGCAGGTTTCTAGGTAGCTTAAGAGTTGGCGGTTAATTGATTTCTCCATTACTTTAGAAAGAGTAGAAGTAATTGCAATGGGACGATAATTGGATGGGAGGGATTTGTCACCCTTTTTAGGAACTGGATGGATATGAGCAAATTTCCAAGCAGAAGGAAAAACACCTTTGGAATAAGAAAGTGAAAAAACGCGGCTAAGAATAGGAGTAAGTTCAGGAGCACAAGTTTTGAGAACAAGTGGGGAAATACCATCAGGACTTGGAGCTTTCTTAGCATCAAGTTTCATCAAAATCTTTCTGACATCCTTTTGATGGAAGACCATAGGAGGCATTGAATGGAGCATGCTAGGAATGGTGGGAGGTGTTTTACCAAGATCATTAATACATGAATTGGAAGAAAAATGGGATGCTAGCAGGTCAGCTTTATCCTTGGCTGAAGTGACAACAGAACCATCTGGTTTGGACAGAGGTGGGAGCAGAGATGGGCAAATGTCGTGGCCAATAGCTTTGGCAAGAGACCAGAATGCTCGGCTACCATTAGGGCAAGAAGCAAGTTTTCTACTCTTAGCCTGTTCAAACTCTAGTTTGGACAGATTAATAACTGCTTTACAATTGATGCGAGCTTTGGTGTAGGCAGAAAATGAAACTGGAGAATTATAAACAAGCCAATTACGATATGCAACATTCTTCTCTTGAACAGCCTTAGCACATTTATTGGAAAACCAAGGTTTAGATAAAGGACGAGATTTTAAAGTGGAGTGTGGTATAAAGGATTCCATTCCTGCAAGGATAATTTCACGGACACGATCTGAGCAAACATTGACATCAGAAGTTTTGAAACAGTAATCCGACCAAGGAAAAGAAGAAAAGAATTCTCGCAGGTCATACCATTTTGCATTCTTGTAATGCCAAACAACATGAGGTTGGGAATACCCATGAGATAAAGGTTCCATTGGAGATGAGACAATCACCAAGTTGTGATCTGAAGTGCCTAAAGGACCTCTCACTTTGACTGTCTACTTAGAAGGGTTGTTTGTGAGAAAAAGATCAAGCGTATTGGCTGTATGATTAGGATTGTCCATTATTCTTGTAGGTAAATGAACAATCTGTGCAAGGTCATTAGTAATTGCAAAAGCCTCAGCATATCGACCAGCTGGGTCGGTGTGACTAGAAAACGGAAGCCAGCTGGAGTTGTGAACATTAAAATCACCAAGGAAAATTACCTCACTGTTAGGAAAGTTGGACTGGAGAAAGTCAAGTTGAAAGGAGAGGAAGTCAAAGAGCTCAAAGTGAATAGTGGAATTGGGAGAACGGTAGAGACAACAGATGAATTTTACACAATGAGGTAGAGAGATTTTAAGCCAGAGAAGATCAAAGAGAGGAGATTCCAAACTGCCAAGTCTCTGACAGGGAATATCAGAACGGACATATGCACAAGTACCACCTTTGAGGCGAAAGGAATCATACAGCGAATAATTTGGGCATCTGAGATGAGCAGTAGCTGAATCAACCGATAACTGAGATTCTGTCAGAAAAAGTACATGGGGTTTGGCAGACTGCAAGTGGAAATGGACATCGTTGAGATTAGAATTGAGACCACGTATATTTGTGAAATGAATTAGGAAGTGCTTCCTAATTTAAGCCCCATGGAGGCAGATCAGGAACTCAGTAGGTTATACAGGGTGTCTCAAAAATACACAGCATAACTTCAGGAATGAGTTCCTCATATGTAGACAATAAAAATATTTTATATCAACATAGTTCCAGAAATGCTTGGTTTCAGAGTTTTGAAGGTCTGTCTATGACACTTAACTGTTCACATCACCTTATCGTAATTGTTCAAAATGTCTACCTTCTGCCTGAATACAGGCCTCACATTTTGTCTCATGGACTCGCGAAGATGATGCCAAATTCCTGGCATGTTTCGTATTGTCTCAACCTGCCACATTTCGATTGCGGAGAGTTTCCACATCAGCTACCAGAGTTGCATACACCAATGACTGTAAATGGCCCCACAAGAAGAAATCTAGTGGGTTTAAACCAGTGGAGCGTGGAGGCCAGGCAGTTGGTCTGCCCCTTTATTTCAGGAGTCGTAAATCTTGGTCGTCCTCTGTCGGCAGCACGAGGTGTAAAGGTCCCATGTTCACAAAGGCTGCGATGGATACCTTCAAACTTTTTCCTGTCTGGTCATCTTCGTTCTGGGAACCTTTCGTGGTACAAATAACGGGCCTCCAGAGCATTGCTGTCCACCAAACCGTACATAAAGTGCATATCCGCTTGCGATTTGAGTACATGGTCGGAATGGAAAACCACCAGATTTTGTCAGTACCTTGTGATGAAGAAAATCACCTGCGGGAGATAAGACATTCTGGTTAATAACTTGGGAACCAAGCATTTCCGGAACTATGTTGATGTAAAATATTTTTATTGTCTACATATGAGGAACTCATTCCTGAAGTTATGCCATGTATTTTTGAGACACTCTGTGTGTATATATATATATATTTTTTTTTTTTTTTAAATCTTTTTAAAATCATTTATACATATAATAAGAACAAATATATGTGCATATGCTTGTGGTTCTTTAAACAAGAAAATCGAAGGTGCTAACAGCTACATTTTTATATTTTTATGCCTAATTTTTTTTTAAATTTTCAGCGTAATTAAAAATTTTTTTTTTTTTCTGTTTTTCTTTTTAAGTTAAAAGGTGTGAAAAACAGCATTTTTTAAATATATAATTTTTTTGATTAACTTCATCATTTTTTTTCATGTGAATGTAGTAGTAGTAGTGGCAAATGATGCAAAAAGCAAGCTTATATGGACGTGCTGCAGGAAATTTTGTTACTGCTGAGGAAGGGAGCGCAAGCTTCCGAAAGCTCCAAGAGATTTTTATCATTTTTATCGCTTTTAATCCGGTTTATTTTAGTGTATTTTATCTCAAGGATTTTATCACAGTTTTAATGTTTTTACATGTATATTTAATATAATAGTAGTTTTTGTAAATATTTATTTTATTTTAATATGTAAATAAATATTTTAGTTACAGTAAATACTTATTCTTATGGTTGGTGTGAGCTGATTTAATACTAAAATATGAATTTTCCCAACCTCAGAGGCCTTTTTCAGGATAAGCTTATATTGCATCAGCCAAAAAAACAAACCTATACACTTCTCCTATCTATACCTTACAAGAATTCTTCCTTGTTCTTCCTTGAATTCATTTAAAATACTCACTACCACAACAACAAATTGAAGCCTGTTTCAACAATCAACCAACTGCTGGCTGAAGGCAAACTTTCACATATCTACCCTGCAATCATCCTTCCTCAACTTGAATTTGTGTCCTCCCCATATGTGTAATCTGAGCAAGATGTATTGCTGGAACTACAGCATTTATTTTTGTTTGCTAGCAAACCAGTATTGCCTGTATGTAAGCAAAAATCTAAAAAAATAAATAAAGGAATTAATTAATAACTGAAATGAAATCAACAGGGTAAATTTTAGCTCATTAAATTATGAGATCTGCATTCACTGGTGGGATATCCTTCTTTGGTCTTCTGTTTGGATTACCGGTAGCAGTGTGCCATTAGAATGGAGTTCTGTGTTTCCTGTGGTGAGGGTGGATATTCTTAATCTTCTATTTTTTAATTTTTACTGTTAAGCAAAAGAAAAAAAAAGTAATAAGCAATACTTTCAAATAAAAAAAAAAAGCATTGAAGTTAATCTTAATATCATGTGGTAATTCCCTGTTTTTTCTTTTTTTTAATAATTTAATTTTTTTACTCAAAACTAAAAAAATTGTATACAATAAGTACTGCAATACATTAAGAAACGATGAAATATTGGGAGTACATTCAAAGCAGAATTTAAACAAACAAAAAAAAAAAAAAAAAACCCATATGTGTTTCCTTGAAATTAAAAAGCAACTTTACACCTTTTAGGAGTAGCGTCACCTTCTCTGTTACAACTGGGGTTGCCACCATCAAAGGGTAAATTAATTAATCCAAAATTAAGTAAACAGGTTAATATACCAAACTGCATACATTCAGTTGACTAAATATAATAAAAATCAATGTAAAAAAAATATTTTAAAAAGCTTACTTTGAATGTATAACAACATGTGTAGTATGATTATCCAGTTCAGGTGTCACAGTTGCTCCATACAAAAGAAGATGGAATTTCAAAATATCAAGAGGATTAGGAATGCCTATCATGTCACCATCCTCAGTTTCCTTAAGAACATCTAAATAAACCCTTAATCAGAAAAAAAAAATCAATATAGACAATAATCCTCCTCTTCCTAATCAGAGCTTAAACAAGTTATAACATTTATTCATGTATCAAAAATCTTTCTATTATCTCATTCAGGGCATAACAAATCTGGTCGGCAGGGCCACCATGGCAACTAAGAAATGTAGTCTGGTTAATTTTTATTTTACAGATCAGTTTAGCAGCTATGAGGCTGAACTGCAAGGTTTTGTTTCTAATTGTTAAGGCTTGGATTTTTCCGAGGAGTGATACGATTCGGAGCAACAGTATGATGGGCACTGCACAACAAATATAGCACATCTTAGAACTGATGCTAAGTTGTCGATTCTCTTATGGCATGATGAATAACCCGAACAATCATATCTGGCTTTTGTTAAGATAGTGAAAAGAACTAAAATTACTTGGAAAGAGTTTTGCAATAGTTTAGTTGCATGGCAACTAAGAAATGTAGTCTGGTGACTTTTTTTTACAGATCAGTCTAGCAGCTATGAGGCTGAACTGCAAGGTTTTGTTTCTAATTGTTAAGGCTTGGATTTTACTGAGGAGTGATATGACTTGGAGCAACAGTATGATGGGCACTGCACAACAAATATAGTACATCTTAGAGCTGATGCTAAGTTGTTAATGCTCTTATGGTATGATGAATAACCCGAACAATCATATCTGGCTTTTGTTAAGATAGTGAAAAGAACTAAAATTACTTGGAAAGAGTTTTGTAATTAGTTTAGTTGCAGCTTTTTTTCTGCCACAGAAATTTACTGTTTAAAAGATTTAAATTTGAAATGATAATAAAGTATTAGATGAATACAGCATTTTGAAAACTAGAATATTTGCACTGTGAATATTTGCAAAAAGGAAAATTGATATATCTTTGAGGGTGAGCTGTATGAAGTTGTTTGATATTTGATGCTTGTAAAATGTTCTTTCTCCATTGGCAGAGTAAGTGTCACAAGTTACAAGAGGAGAAGAAGCCCATGGTGGTTGACTGCAAGTTGTTACCTGTTGTACAGAACGGATGGAAATATTCCAAAATTGCATCAGTTCAAGAAGCCGAGGACTAGCTGGTTTTACTATGTTAGGTTTATTTCTAAAGAGGTTTTCTAATGGTGGATTGAACAGGTATGACTGAATGGGACGTGAGGCACGATTTTGTATCTTGACAGCATACTTCAATAACAGTATTTTCCTACGTAAAGATAGTGGGCTCATGGGCATCAATGTAGAGACTATGTGCTGGTGATGTTCTGAATGCACCAAGTGCAAGCCTCAGAGCACTGTGTTGAATTGAATCAAGCTAGTGCAATGCATTCATTCTCGCTGAATTATAGATGGGAGCTCCACAATCATGACGGGATCTGATTAATGCCCTGTATAACCGAAGCAGAGAGGTACGATCTGCACGCCATGTTTGGAGGGATAATGCTCTGACTATGTTTAACTTTTTTAGACAGGAAGTACGTACATTTTTAATATGGTCTATAAAATTTAACTTGTTGTCCTTGATTAATCCTAGAAATCTGATGTTATTAGTGACTGGGATGGAGACATTAGAAATTTGAAGTTCAGATGAAGTTTTCGTTCCAAATGAAGTTTTCGTTGTCTACAAAAATGGATAGCAACTGTTTTCTGTTGTGAGAATCAATAGCCATTGAGGCTGGCCCATTTTTGTATTTTATTAAGTGATATCTGAAGCTGTCTTGCAATAGATCTCATGTTTTGGGAATGGCAGGAGACGGAAAGATCATCTGCATAAAGGTAAATCTCAACTGTATTTGAGAATCTATTCTAAGAGCAAAAAGAGTGGCACTCAGTACTGATCCCTGTGGAACACCTTCTTCCTGAATGAAATTTGCGGAGAGGAAATGTGGGTATTGAACTTGAAATGACCTAGTATGTAGGAAGGTTGCCCCGTAGACCAAGAGAGTAAAGATCACTTAGGATGCCATGCCACCTGGTGGTGTCAAAAGCCTTTTCTATATCTATTGAAACCATTACTAGATGTTCACGTTTAACAAAGGCATTTCGAATGGCAAATTCACCTTGACCATTAGATTCAGGCATGACCTATTTTGACGAAAGCCATATTGATTATGGCTCATTAGAGGTTCTGACTCAATGATCCAGACAGGTCTTTTGTGAACAATGTGAACAATTTTGCTGAGGCAGCTTGATAGAGATATCTGTCTATGGCTATGGGGGGTTGGTTGGATCTTTTCAGGCTTTAGGATTGCCAAAACAGTAGAGTGATACCAAGAAGCTGGAAAAACATTTTCTAAAAATATACAATTGTAAAAAACCAGGAGAAGGCGCAAAGCTTTGTTATCAAGATGTTGTAACATGACATAATAAAACCAATCTGGCCCAGGAGCACCACTGTGGGCTGTTCTAATGGCGCATTCAAAAGTTCAGGATATTGATGGTTTTTTATATGGGAGAAGAAAAGCAGTTTGAAAGTTAATGAGATGCTTTTCTGTAGTGTTTTTAATTTGTTGGAATGATGTAGTATAGGCTGATGCTGCTGAGATTTCAGCAAAAGTACTGCCCAAAGCATTAGTTATATCTAAGGGTCTTGATAGATCTTGCCCATTCCAGGAAAAGATTGGAGAAAGTATGGTAGGAAACTTTCCAGACAACTGTCTAATTTTTTTTCCATACTATTTTGGAATCAGTGTTTCTGTTAAAGCTTGATGCAAAACAGATCCAGGATTCTTTTTTGGCTTGCCTTTGTGTGAAACATGCTTTTGCCCTTATCTTTTTATAGTTAATGAGGCTGGCTATGTTTGCATTAGCATTAGTAGAGGCATATGATGCAAGAAAGCAAGCTCATGCAGCATCAGCCAAAAAAAAAAAAAAAAAAAAAAAAACACACTACCACTTCACCCCTCCATTCGTTCGAAATTTATTTATTTAGATAAATAAATTTCAAAGTTGATAGCTTAAATTTATTTAGGCTATCAACCTCCACCACAAGGGATGGAAGTCTGTTCCACCAACCAACTACCCGTTGGCTAAAGGCAAATTTCCGCACGTCTATCCTACATCTGTCTTTCCTCAATTTGAATTTATGCCCTCTCAGGCGATTTTTTCTGAGCTAGAGGAAGAATCCCATCAGCATTGAGCATGCTTAAACCATTCAAGGCTTTATACACCTCTATCAGATCACATCGCTGGTGCCTAGTCTCCAGACACTGTAATTTGCAAAACTTAAGCCTTTCTTCGTAAGAGCAACCCTTTGTTCCATTCACTAATCTTGTTGCCCTTCTCTGTACTCGTTCCAGCAGCTCTACATCCTTCTTGAAATGAGGCCTCCAGACCTGTATACAGTACTCTAGGTGTGGCCTGACCATTGCCTTATACAATGGAATAATCACCTCCTTATCCCTGCTGGAAAAATTCCTGTATATCATTGACAATACTCCATGAGCTACTCTTGCAGCCCGTCTGCACTGCTCAGAGAACTTCATATCTGCCTGCACAACCACCCCCAAGTCCCTTTCATTCTCTACCACTGTCAGTGTAGTACCACAGAGTTGATACGTTGCTCTGGGGTTGCTGTTTCCCATGTGTAGTACTTTACATTTGTCAATGTTAAACTTCATTTGCCACCTCTCAGCCCATCTGCTCAACCTTTCCAGATCCTGTTGCAGCAGCATAGTGTCAGTAGTGTCCTTGACAACCCTGCCAACCTTTGTATCGTCTGCAAACTTGAACATTAAGCTTGATATATACCATCATCAATATCATTTATAAATACAGAAAACAATAATGGACCCAACACTGAGCCCTGAGGGACTCCACTAATAACATTAGTCCACGATGAGCAGTGTCCATTGATTACCACTCTCTGTCTTCTCCCCCTCAACCACCCCTTTATCCATAGCAGCAATTTGCCTCCAATGTCACACTGCTCCAATTTGAGTAGCAATCTTCCATGTGCAACAGTATCAAAAGCCTTTCTAAGATCCAAGTATATAATATCAAAGTTATTCCCTGCATCCAGTTCTTTTGTGACTGCATCATAGTATCCAATCAAGTTGGTCAGGCAAGACTTCCCCTTAACAAAACCATGCTGTGTCTGAGCTATAACTGAAGTCTTGTCTAAATGATCCTGCAGTGCTTCTTTAACTAGTGCCTCCATTAATTTTCCTGGAACAGAAGTTAAACTCACAGGTCTATAATTGCTTGTGTCAGCTTTTGATCCACCTTTGTGAATTGGGGTCACATTTGCACATCTCCAGTCTATGGGTACCTCCCCTGAGTCCAAGGAAGCTCTCATAATTATGGCTAAGGGTTTGCTTACTTCCTTTGCTGCCTCCTTTAATATAACTGGATAGATCCCATCCACCCCAGGTGCCTTTCTTGTGTTTATCTTCAACAATTTCTCCTCCACTTTACTGTCAGTTATTACAAGATTCTCTAGCTTACTGCTAGAGTTGAATACACCTCTGGCTTTCCCCTCGCTAAATAACTCCTCATGTGTGAATGTCGATGCAAAATATTCATTTAGTTTGTTAGCTACCTGAGCAGGATCATCAACAGTTGACCCATCAATATCAAGTGGACCAATCTGATTCATCCCCTTCCTTCTAGAGTTTACATAAGTAAAGAACCCTTTGCTGTTTTTCTTTGCATCCCTTGCCAAAGATTTCTCGTAATCTGCCTTCGCCTGCCTAACCTCCTTTGTAACTTGGTTACAGATCAACTTGTATCTATCATAGGCTTCTGTGTCATGTGTTAATTTGTATGTATCCCATGCATGTTTCTTCTCTGCCATATGCCTCATCAGTTCATCTGACATCCATTTAGGACTAACCCTTGAACAATATTTCTTATTTGGTATGTAAAGTCTAGTAGCTTCCAAGGTAAGTTCTTTGAATGCTTCCCATTTTGCATTTACTGTTGGTAACATCATCAGTTGGTCCCACTGTATAGAATTTAAATACTGTCTCAGTCCATCGTAGTCGCCTTTACGAAAGCAATAACCCTTCCCTTTACCCCTAATGGTAGTTACCTCTTTGAGTAAATCCAACTTCAGCACACTGTGATCACTGCCACCTAGTGGTTCATTTATCTGCAGATTCTTAATGCATGAAGAATCACTACTGATAATCAGATCAAGAGTATTACTCCCTCTAGTTGCCTCCCGAACATGCTGATGTAGAAAACAATCATCCAATAAATCCACAAAAGCCTTGCTAGTGTGTGAGTGACCAGCCCACAAATTCCAGTCAATATCTGGAAAATTAAAATCTCCCATTATAAGACTCTCTGATTTACTGGCCCACTCTATTTCCCTGTACAGTTTCTTATTATACTCATCAGAGTCATTAGGCCTATAGCACACTCCTACTCTCAATTTTGATCTCCCAATGCTTATGTCACACCAAACTGACTCGATACTGCACTGTCCAGCGATGTCCACTGGCTTCACTTCCTTGTATTTTATGTATTTCTTAACTAATAGCATAACCCCTCCTCCCTTCCTATCCAGTCTATCTTTTCTGTAGACGTTGTACTCCCCAAATTCCAGTTCTGCATTCCTTATATCTGTGTGACACCAAGTCTCTGATATCCCAACAATATCTGCCTTTGATGTTTTGAGCAATACCTCAAATTCATCAAATTTATTTACTAAACTCCTAGCATTGGTGTACACGCAAGTATACATGCACCTATTTCTATTCTTAGCTACCCTAACACAACCCATGTGTTTACTTGTACCGCAATGACTCCCAGCAGTCTCTGAAATATCCTGAATCTTGTTTTTCAGGCTTCTGCTCATTCCAACAGAAGCAGTGCAAGAAACTCTTTCACCTCTGCCAGTGGCTACTGTTAATCTATTTGTCTTTGTATCCCCCCAAGCTAGCAGTTTTCCGACCCACCTAACACTGCCTCGATAGCATCAGCAAATATTCTTCTACCCTTTCTATTTAAGTTATCCCATCCCTGTAGAAGCAATCCCTCCTGTTAACAAGTACAGTCCAGGCTGAAAAAAATTCTACCCTTTGAGCCTTGCACAGTCTTTCCAGGGCCGAATTGATCGACAAGGCTCTCATCATATACTCCCTCCTATCGTGTCTGGGCAGAATTGCACACACTTTCAATTTCAACCCTATTTCACGGCTTTTTTTCAACAGTGACCTGTACTTGTTAAGCAATTCTGCCGGTCTCCTACTCTTGATATCGTTAGTGCCCACGTGTACAACTATATCACCTTTTGTGCCCTTAAAAGATGATATCTGCTCTACAACATCATCAACCTTTGCCCCTGGCAGACATACCCTGGTCCTGTTCCACCTATCCTTCTTACAAAGCATGTTTCCCATTTCCCTGACAATAGAGTCACCAACAACTACTAGTTCCTTTGGGACCAGCGCATTCTGCCTTGGAGGTTGCTGCTGTGTTTCACAATGACCAAGTGCAAGCTCTGGCGTTGATGTGGGCAGATGAGAGCTTGATGGGCCCCTCAATTTAGTTCCTTCGAGGGCATCCACCCTGTCCTTCAAGCTCTCATATAGGCCCATAAGAACGCTGAGTTGTTGCCTGATTTCGATACACTCCTTGCATCCTGCACACACAAAGACATCCCCCATGGCAATATCATGTCCCGTACCTGAATGCTCCACAAACATCATGCAAGCTGTGCATTTTAGAAGGCTGTGACTCAGAATGCAACTGCCCCCCTCAGTTCTCCTCTGAGTCACAGCACTTCCATTAGCTTGAGGCTTTTGTTTTGCTGCTCTGGTCTGAGTCATGATTACTTTTAATTTAAATAAAATTTAAATTTCAGTTTATAACCCTAACTTATCTCCCAACACAGCTATAACGGGATATATATTTTTAGCGTCAATCAATCAGTCAAGTATTAATTATCTCCGAGTTCCCTTTATATAACTTCCGTATCAGTTACGTATTAATTAATTATGTTATGTTTGTAATCTAAGTCGGTATATGTATTTAGTTAAAAGTGCAATTTAAATGCCAACGAAGTTGAACAAGTTTAATAGTTTTTACCGATCGCTGAAAATATTATAACGTATACTATACTAACGCTATCTAGGTTCGATATATAACGATCGTATGACAAAGACAAAGGCGGAAGTTACGAACGGTAATCTATGCATCCCTTTCTTTCTTTCGGTAATTCTTTGCATCCCTTGCGAAGGATTTCTCGTAATCTGGCTTCGCCTGCCTAACCTCCTTTGTAACTTGGTTGCATATCAACTTGTATCTATCATAGGCTTCTGTGTCATGTGTTAATTTGTAAGTATCCCATGCATTTTTCTTCTCTGCCATATGTCTCATTAGTTCATCTGACATCCATTTTGGCCTATACCTTGAACAATATTTCTTAGTTGGTATGTAAAGCCTAGTAGCTTCCAAGATAAGTTCTTTGAATGCTTCCCATTTTGAATTTGCTGTTGGTAACATCATCAGTTGGTCCCACTGTATAGAGTTTAAATACTGTCTCAGTCCATCGTAGTTGCCTTTACGGAAGCAATAACCCTTCCCTTTACCCCTAATGGTAGTTACCTCTTTGAGTAAATCCCACTTCAGCACACTGTGATCACTGCCACCTAGTGGTTCATTTATCTGCAGATTCTTAATGCATGAAGAATCACTGCTGATAATCAAATCAAGAGTATTACTTCCTCTAGTTGCCTCCCGAACATGCTGATGTAGAAAACAATCATCCAATAAATCCACAAAAGCCCTGCTAGTGTGTGAGTAACCAGCCCCCAAATTCCAGTCAATATCTGGGAAATTAAAATCTCCCATTATAAGACTCTCTGATTTACTGGCCCACTCTATTTCCCTGTACAGTTCCTTATTATACTCATCAGAGTCATTAGGCCTATAGCACACTCCTACTCTCAATTTTGATCTCCCAATGCTTATGTCACACCAAACTGACTCAACACTGCACTGTCCAGCGATGTCGACTGGCTTCACTTCCTTGGTTTTTATGTGTTTCTTAACTAATAGCATAACCCCTCCCCTCTTCCTATCCTGTCTGTCCTTTCTGTAGACGTTGTACTCCCCAAATTCCAGTTCTGCATCCCTTATATCTGTGTGACACCACGTCTCTGATATCCCAACAATATCTGCCTTTGATGTTTTGAGCAATACCTCAAATTCATCAAATTTATTTACTAAACTCCTAGCATTGGTGTACACGCAAGTATACCTGCACCTGTTTCTATTCTTAGCTACCCTAACACAACCCATGTGTTTACTTGTACCGCAATGGCTCCCAGCAGTCTCTGAAATACCATGCATCTTGTTTTTCAGGCTTCTGCTCATTCTAATAGAAGCAGTGCAAGAATCTCTTTCACCTCTGCCAGTGGCTACTGTCAATCTATTGGTCTTTGTCTCCCCCCCCAAGCTAGCAGTTTTCCGGCCCACCTAACACTGCCTCGATAGCATCAGCAAATATTCTTGCACCCTTTCTATTTAAGTGTATCCCATCCCTGTAGAAGCAATCTCTCCTGTTAACAAGTACAGTCCAGGCTGAAAAAAATTCTACCCCTTGAGCCTTGCACAATCTTTCCAGGGCCGAATTGATCGACAAGGCTCTCATCATATACTCCCTCCTATCGTGTCTGGGCAGAATTGCAGACATTTTCAAATTCAACCCTAATTCTCGGCTTTTGTTCTACAGTGACCTGTACTTGTTAAGTAATTCTGCCAGTCTCCTACTCTTAATATTATTAGTGCCAACGTGTACAACTATATCACCTTTTGTGCCCTTAAAAGATGATATTCGCTCTACAACGTCATCAACCTTTGCCCCTGGCAGACATACCCTGGTCCTGTTCCACCTATCTTTTTTACAAAGCATGTTCCCCGTTTCCCTGACAATAGAGTCACCAACAACTACTAGTTCCTTCGGGACCAGCGCATTCTGCCTTGGGGGTTGCCTGTGTCACGCGATGCCCAAGTGCAAGCTCTGGCGTTGATGTGGGCAGCTGAGAGCTTGATGGGCCCCTCAATTTAGTTTCTTCGAGGGCATCCACCCTGTCCTTCAAGCTCTCATATAGGCCCACCAGAACGCCGAGTTGTTGCCTGATATCGATACACTCCTTGCATCACGCGCGCACACACAAAGACATCCCCCTTGGCAGTATCATGTCCCGTACCCGATTGCTCTGCAAACATCAAGCAAACAGTGCATTTTATAAGGCTGTGAGTCAGAGGACAACTGCTCCCCCTCAGTTCTGCTCTGAGCCACAGCACTTCCATTAGCTTGAGCCTTTTGCTTTGCTGCTCTGGTCTGAGTCATGATTCTATTAATTTATTAATTAATTATAATTAATTATGTTATGTTATTAATTATGTTAGATATAATTAATTATATTACGTTTGTAATCTAAGTCGTTATATGTATTTATTTAAACGTACAATTTAACTGCTAACGAAGTTCAACTAACGCTATCTAGTACGGTATACTGTATAACTATCGTATCACAAAGGCGGGAAAATTACGAACGGTAGCGGAGTTGAAACACGTGGAAATCCTTACCAATACTTTTATGCAATTACAAGGCCGAGTAAAGAATAAATACACCAAATTAATCAAAAAATCACAAAATAATGTTATACTAGTAAATTTAAATCAAAAGTTTTAGAAAAACAATAATTTCAAATCAATAAATAAGAAAAATCCACTTAGCGGCTTTGAACACGACCGTCTCTAGTAGCCTCGTCAGCAGAGTTGGGTAGCTGAGAGCTTGATGGGTCCCTTGCTTTAATACCTTCAAGGGCATCTTCCCAACTCTTCAAACTCTGATAAGCGCCGATCAGAACACTGAACAGAATATACGATCTAGCCAAGGAGATCCATCTTGGCTTGATAATGTTCTGTTCCAGAAACACTTCACAAGTTGCATATAATTTCCCCCTTCAGTTCTCTCCTTAGTCACAGCACTCCTATTACTTTGTGCCCATTGCTTTCTGCTCTAATGTGGAGCATGATATTGAATACTATTGATTAACAATGGAAATTAATAAGATTAATAAATTTAATTAATTAATTATCAATACAGTATCTAATAGATTCCTAAATGCAGTAATACATATTACTCTATCTAGTTTTACATTAGTGCTACCTATTTAACACAATTAAAAATGTGAATTCCCTATCACTCACTCTATACTATAACAATGGCGGCAAGATTCAAATGAAACAATGGTTTTATAAACATTAAGTAGTAACATACAAAATCTCTATCTAAATTAAAAATAAAAATAACGACCATAACTTGAACCATAAAGCTACTTATAATGTACAATATAATGTGACAGTTAAGTTAATAAAATGGCAAAACATTTATGGTTTTTTGGAGATGGAGATTCACAGGTGGAACTTGTAATGACACTCAATGCCCTCAAATTAAAGGAATAACAATTGACACAGTTACTGAAAGAGATTTTTAGAAGATCAAAGACTACGAGAATAACTGAAATAAACTACAATGTGGATATTACCAAAAACAGCTAAGGCCAACCATGATCATATTTGATGTGCACAAGAATACTTAGACAGAAGATTTGCTGGATGATATAAAATTAAATTGAAGGATTATGGATTTTCAGAACTTTGATTATCAACATCATCAAAATTCAGAGGATTATAGAAACCATGAGGCCACTAAGAAAAGCCTTCATGGATCAAGGTAACAAATGGTATCTAAATTATACAGTACACAACATTAAAGATTTTGTCATTAACTTATGCTGCCTTGGCTATGGCCATTCTGCCAAGGTTTGTAAGCAGGAAAATGAGACCTATGGTCACTGTGCTGTTATTTCCCACAGATCTGCAGCGACCCACAGGCCCTAATAAAAGTCAGCCTGCTGCTTTCCCAAATTGTACATGAAAAAAATATATATATGTACCAGGTACATAATGAGTTGCTGCTGCCCTACTCTGAGACTGATAGTGTCACTAGAAATGTCACAGCAGCAGCCGTTAAAAACATCTTTACTGCAGGAACTCATCATGAAACTGGTACAGTAAAATAAATAAAAAAAAGTATTGCTGCATTATTTTTATTGAAAAAAATAATTTCAGTACAGTGAATGGAATTTTTCATTCTACTAGTGTACAATAAAATAATAAGTATAAAATATATTATAATAACACTAAAATTATTGGTCTATGGTAACTGAAATAAGATATATAATTTTGACACTCAAATGATTTTAATTCCCAAGTAGATACACCATTGATTGTTGTTCCATTGTGTGCAGTATTTACCAAGGTATTTGACTTAATATCTAAACTGAAGACATCTTTCATAAATTTACAAAACTTCTTTCCTGCCTCAGAATTTAATCCTAGATTGAAATCACCAGCGAGAACTATAGGTATACGATCAAGTGGCACTTCCAATAATTTTGCACCTTCAATGGAATACAGCATCAAATTCTTGTTTATGAATTTTTGAATTATATCTAATGACATCCCTGGAGTGATGTATATGGCAACCATGAAAATAGATCCACTATTGAATTTGCACAAAGATCCACAAATGTCTCCAATTTCATCTAATACCACTGTCACATTAATTGCCCAGACAAGATAGGAGGGAGTATATGATGAGAGCCTTGTCGATCAATTCGGCCCTGGAAAGACTGTGCAAGGCTCAAGGGGTAGAATTTTTTTCAGCCTGGACTGTACTTGTTAACAGGAGAGATTGCTTCTATAGGGATGGGATACACTTAAATAGAAAGGGTGGTGCAAGAATATTTGCTGATGCTATCGAGGCAGTATTAGGTGGGTCGGAAAACTGCTAGCTTGGGGAGATACAAAGACGAATAGATTAACAGTAGCCACTGGCAGAGGTGAAAGAGATTCTTGCACTGCTTCTATTGGAATCAGCAGAAGCCTGAAAAACAAGATTCAGGATATTTCAGAGACTGCTGGGAGTCATTGCGGTACAAGTAAACACATGGGTTGTGTTAGGGTAGCTAACACTAGAAATAGGTGCATGTATACTTGCGTGTACACCAATGCTAGGAGTTTAGTAAATAAATTTGATGAATTTGAGGTATTGCTCAAAATATCAAAGGCAGATATTGTTGGGATATCAGAGACTTGGTGTCACACAGATATAAGGAATGCAGAACTGGAATTCGGGGAGTACAACGTCTACAGAAAGGATAGACTGGATAAGAAGGGAGGAGGGGTTATGCTATTAGTTAAGAAATACATAAAATCCAAGGAAGTGAAGCCAGTAGACATCGCAGGACAGTGCAGTGTCGAGTCAGTTTGGTGTGACATAAGCATTGGGAGATCAAAATTGAGAGTAGGAGTGTGCTATAGGCCTAATGACTCTGATGAGTATAATAAGAAACTGTACAGGGATATAGAGTGGGCCAGTAAATCAGAGAGTCTTATAATGGGAGATTTTAATTTCCCAGATATTGACTGGAGTTTGGGGGCTGGTCACTCACACACTAGCAAGGCTTTTGTGGATTTATTGGATGATTGTTTTCTACATCAGCATGTTCGGGAGGCAACTAGAGGGAGTAATACCCTTGATTTGATTATCAGCAGTGACTCTTCATGCATTAAGAATCTGCAGATAAAGGAACCACTAGGTGGCAGTGATCACAGTGTGCTGAAGTGGAATTTACTCAAAGAGGTAACTACCATTAGGGGTAAAGGGAAGGGTTATTGCTTTCGTAAAGACGACTACGATGGACTGAGACAGTATTTAAATTCTATACAGTGGGACCAACTGATGATGTTACCAACAGCAAATTCAAAATGGGAAGCATTAAAAGAACTTATCTTGGAAGCTACTAGGCTTTACATACCAACTAAGAAATATTGTTCAAGGTTTAGGCCAAAATGGATGTCAGATGAACTGATGAGGCAAATGGCAGAGAAGAAACATGCATGGGATACATACAAATTAACACATGACACAGAAGCGTATGATAGATACAAGTTGATCTGTAACCAAGTTACAAAGGAGGTTAGGCAGGCGAAGGCAGAGTACGAGAAATCTTTGGCAAGGGATGCAAAGAAAAACAGCAAAGAGTTCTTTACTTATGTAAACTCTAGAAGGAAGGGGATGAATCAGATTGGTCCACTCGATATCGATGGGTCAACTGTTGATGATCCTGCTCAGGTAGCTAACAAACTAAATGAATATTTTGCATCGACATTCACACATGAGGAGTTATTCAGCGAGGGGAATGCCAGAGGTGTATTCAACTCTGGTAGTAAGCTAGAGAATCTTGTAATAACTGAGAGTAAAGTGGAGGAGACATTGATGAAGATAAATACAAGAAAGGCACCTGGGGTGGATGGGATCTATCCAGTTACATTAAAAGAGGCAGCAAAGGAAGTAAGCAAACCCTTAGCCATAATTATGAGAGCTTCCTTGGACTCAGGGGAGGTACCTGCAGACTGGAGATGTGCAAATGTGATCCCAATTCACAAAGGACGATCAAAGGCTGACACAAGCAATTATAGACCTGTGAGTTTAACTTCTGTTCGAGGAAAATTAATGGAGGCACTAGTTAAAGAGGCACTGCAGGATCATTTAGACAAGACTTCAGTTATAGCTCGGACACAGCATGGTTTTGTTAAGGGGAAGTCTTGCCTGACCAATTTGATTGGATACTATGATGCGGTCACAAAGGAACTGGATGCAGGGAATAACTTTGATATTATATACTTGGATCTTAGAAAGGCTTTTGATACTGTTGCACATGGAAGACTGCTGCACAAATTGGAGCAGTGTGACATTGGAGGCAAATTGCTGTTGTGGATAAAGGGGTGGCTGAGGGGGAGAAGACACAGAGTGGTTATCAATGGACACTACTCATCGTGGACTAATTTTATTAGCGGAGTCCCTCAGGGCTAAGTTTGGGTCCATTATTGTTTTCTGTATTCATAAATGATATTGATGATGGTATATCAAGCTTAATGTCGAAGTTTGAAGACGATACCAAGGTAGGCAGGGTTGTCAAGGACACTACTGACACTATGCTGCTGCAACAGGATCTGGAAAGGTTGAGCAGATGGGCTGAGAGGTGGCAAATGAAGTTTAACATTGACAAATGTAAAGTACTACACATGGGAAACAGCTTAGGTCAGTGTAGTATCAACTCTGTGGTACTACACTGACAGTGGTAGAGAATGAAAGGGACCTGGGGGTGGTTGTGCAGGCAGATATGAAGTTCTCTGAGCAGTGCAGACGGGCTGCAAGAGTAGCTCATGGTGTATTGTCAATGATATATAGGAATTTTTCTAGAAGGGATAAGGAGGTGATTATTCCCTTGTATAAGGCAATGGTCAGGCCACACCTAGAGTACTGTATACAGGTCTGGAGGCCTCATTTCAAGAAGGATGTAGAGCTGCTGGAACGAGTACAGAGAAGGGCAACAAGATTAGTGAATGGAACAAAGGGGTGCTCTTACGAAGAAAGGCTTAAGTTTTGCAAATTACAGTGTCTGGAGACTAGGCACCAGCGAGGTGATCTGATAGAGGTGTATAAAGCATTGAATGGTTTGAGCATGCTCAATGCTGATGGGATTCTTCCTCTCGCTCAGAATAATCACCTGAGAGGGCATAAATTCAAATTGAGGAAAGACAGATGTAAGATAGACGTGCGGAAATTTGCCTTTAGCCAGCGAGTGGTTTGTTATTAGAACAGACTTCCATCCCTTGTTGTGGAAGTTGATAGCCTAAATAAGTTTAAGGCTCAGCTGGACAGGTATTTTGAACGAACACAGGGGTGAAGTGGAAGAGGTTTTTTTTTTTTTTTTTTTTGGCTGATGCTGCATAAGCTTGCTTTCTTGCATCAAATGCCTCTACTAATGCTAATGCTATTACGTTGTGCAAAGGTATGTGGTGTACTGATGTCGAACCTTCATGTTGATATCCCCAGCACCCTGGGGATATCAAGAACTGCTGGGAAACACCAGCAGTTCTTGTTATACCTTTGCACAACGTAATGCTATTACGTTGTGCAAAGGTATGTGGTGTACTGATGTCGAACCTTCATGTTGATATATTGCAACACCACCATGAACATCCAACCTTTTAAATTAAGTCACACATTGGAATGGTTTAAGTAATACACCGATGAGCCAAAACATTATGACCAGAGAGTCATAGTGCAAATAGAAGCAACTTTAGTTGAACTACAGCGTGTGCCTGGGTCGGAATTCAGCATAAAAAACACCTGATACTGAGCTCTGTTAATCAGTGTTACTCTTGTTCTTCAGATGGAAAAGGCAGCAGACTTAAGCGAGTTTGACAAAGGCCAAATTGTAATGGCCAGATGACTGGGTCAGAGCACACCCGAAACAGCACGGCTGGCGGGATGCTCACGGTCAGCCGTAGTTAGTAACTACCAAAAATTGTCCGAGGAGGGGGAACCCATGAACTTCCGGCGAGGTATTGGATGACCACGGCTCAATGAAGCTTGATGTGAGCTAAGGCTCTCCCGGATGATATGTGGCAACAGAAGGGCGACTGTGGTGCAACTCGCTGGTAACTGGAAAACTGGTGACGGGGTAATGTGTCACAAGACACAGTACATTGAACCCTGCTGATAATGGGGCTGCATAGCAGCAGGCCGCTCCAAGTGCCCATGGTAACCATAATCACTGGCGACAATGGGCATGCTAGCATAGAAACTGGACCTTGAGTGATTGGAAAATGGTTGTCTGGTCCAATGAATCACGTTTCCTGTTGCGCTATGTGGATAGCCCGGTACATGTACATTGTTTACCTGGGGAATTGATGGTGCCTGGATGCACCGTGGGATGAAAACAAGCCGGTGGTGGCAGTGTCGTGCTTTGGACGATGTTCTGCAGGGATACCCTGGGTCCAGTCATCCATGTGCCAGGCACTCTGACATCTACCACCTACCTAAACATCATTGCTGACCAGGTACACGCTTTCATACCAACGGTCTTCCCTTCTGGTGATGCCGTCTTTCAGCAGGATAATGCACCATGCCACACCCCCCAGATTGTTCTTGTTCCAGACTGGTTCGGAGAACATAAGGAAGACTTCCAGGCATTGCACTGGCCTCCAAATTCCCCAAATATCAATCCCATCGAGCATCTGTGGTTCGTGTTGGAACAGCAACTCCAATCTGCGGCGTCTCAACCACAGACCTTACAGGAGTTAAAGAATCTGCTGGTACCAAATACCACAAGACACATTTAGAAATCTTGTAGCATCCATGCCTCGCCAGGTATGAGCTGTTCTGGCTGCATGTGGAGGACCAGCATCATATTAAGTAGGTTGTCATATTGTTTTGCTCACTGGTGTATATGTTCATTATTATCCAACCACGTTTCACTTAATATCAATATTTTGGATTGCTGTAAGATTGTGTATTTTGATATCTCGAACATGGGCCTGTAAACTTTGTATGTTCATTGACGATATACATTGAGTGATAACTGAATTATGACCACCCCTATGAAAACTGAATGTGACCCGTTGACCACATGAGGTACGAGAGTGTGCAATTAGTTGACCTACATAGCATAAATAAAGTGTCAGTGGTTCAGTAGGTAGTAAAATTCTAAGCATGATGGGTAAAAGGAAGGATTTATCAAAATTTGATAAAGGACAGGTTGGGGGTGTTCGACGAGCTGGTGCCTCGATTTCCCAAACGGCTGAACTGGTGGGTGTTTGAGAGCTGCCATAGTTAAAGTGTATCAGGACTGGCATCAAAATGGTCAAACGACCTGATGGCTCATACAGGTGAACAGGAGCAGAACTGACAAGTTGAGAACTGGGCCAACCTGGAACAATATCTGGCATGACCATGCATCGCACGCTTGCATGTATGGGCTATACCAGCAGATGATCCCTACGGCATCCTCTCCTAACCAAAGTTAATCAACATAAAAGACTCGCCTGATGCGAAGAGAGCACGCAAGTTGGATGTTAGAAGACTGGAAGAAGGTGTGCTGGTCGTATACAGATTTGGCATCAACAACATGAGGCTCTTCATCCATCATGCATGGTATCAAAAGTGCAGGCCGGTGGAGGCAGTTGTATGGTGTGGGGCATGTTTCACTGGCAGGAACTTGGATCCCTGGTGCATGTGGAACAACATATCAGTGGTCTCCGCTATCGTCAACTGTCTGCTGACTGTGTACACCCCGCTAGGTTATACTTACTCGCGAACGGTGATGGTGTCTTCCAAGATGACAATGGTGCCGAGCCATCGGGCACTTGTGGGACACTATGGAAAGGCATATCGGGTGTCTGGATACACCAATCACTTGATACCTGCATTGCTGACTGCATTACAAACAGCTTGGTTGGCCATACCTCCCGAAAACTTCCGATATCTTCTTGAAACAATGCCACGTCGAATAGCTGCTGTACTGAGGGCCAGGGCCGGTTTTGGCCTGTTAGCTGCCTGCATGTTAGAGATATTTGGCTTTACCTATGAATGCGGATCACAAGTAGATTCATAACCTAACCCAACCCATGGGAGCTTACTAGTATGTTTTTATGACAGTTCTATATAGTTGATAGGGGTAAAAAAATCCATAAAAATATTTGATATATTTATTTTAATTTTATTCAAATCAAAAATGTACCCGTAAAGTTAGAACTGCACTCTTCTTGCTTTCTTATTTGCCAATTCATCAATAACATCTGATAATTCTAAACTTACACACAATTCCTTTTCTATAGCTAACAGTCCTAGATCATTAAACCTTTCTTGAGTCATTGTTGTTCTTAAATATATTTTTTATAAGTTTGAGTTTCAAAAAACTCCTTTCACCTGATACTATACTAACTGGAAATGTCATATAAATTCTCAAAGCTATAAACAGATTAGGAAATGATGACATCAAGTTATTTTTTGTAATATATGTCAAGTTTTTTAATGGGTCTGCAATTGCACTGCTCAAAGGAGGAGCTGATAACATATAGTTATCAGCTCCTTGAAGAGCTGAAGACCATCAATATCTTAACACTTGTGCTTCCTTTATTAATTTGAAGGGAAACATCTAAATCAAAACAAAATTTTTTAATTTCCTCTTCAATCATTTCTCTAAATTCACAAAGAAATTTAAATACATTATTACATTCATTTAGATTTTCAAACCGTTCCTGAATGGAATTTAAGGCTGTATCAACAATTGTTAGATAAAATTGTATTCTAAACAATTCTTTTGGATTTATGATTTGTTCATTGGGACTTTCATAATAAAAATGGTAAACTTTAGTTCTACTCCTTAAAACTGGAAATTCTGCCACTACATTTACTTCTGCAGGTAAAACTTTTGCATCCCTAATATATTTATTAAATGCCTCATCAGATTTGGCTGCACTTAAAAATTTAACAAGCTCATTCAAAACATTAAGAGATTCATTTACGTTGGATTGAGGGCACTGCAACATTTTACTTACAACATCAATTTTTGGCAGAATATCGTTCCATATAACGACTGAGCAAATGAACTTGAAAGATGCAACCTGAACTAACAAACATTGAGCCATATGTTTTGTTTTCATGTCTCTGGAATTATCATCTATTATGTCATTTAAACTTTTCAAGACTTCACTTAATTGCAATCTGAGAGGTTTAACTGCTTTTATTCTACTCTCCCATCTTGCATCACTTACAGATTTCAGTGTTAATCTAGTGATATTATAATTTAGTATATCCCATATGTAAGGGGATGCAGAAAAAAGGTCAGTAGAATTCTTAATGACATTAATGACAGTATGCTGCTGGAACAGGATCCAGAAAAGTTGAGCAGATGGGCTGAGAGGTGGCAACTGAAGTTTAACCTTAACAAATGTAAAATACTGCATATGGGAAGCAGTAACCCCAGAGTAACGTATGAACTGTGTGGCACTACACTGACAGTGATAGGAATGAAAAGGACCTGGGGGTAATTGTTCAGATATGAAGTTTCAGAGCAGTGCAGATGGTCTGCACGGGTAGCTCGTGCTGTCCTGTCAAAGATATACAGGAAGTTTTCTAGTAGGGATAAGCAGGTGATTATCCCCTTGTATAATGCAATGGTTAGGCAGCACATTGAGTATTGTATAGGTCTGGAAGCATTGTTTTAGGAAGGATGTAGAGCTGTTGGAACGAGAGAAGGGCAACAAGATTAGTGGATGGAACAAATGAAATTTTTTAACTAAATACATATAACAACTAAGATTTTACAAACGTTAAAATTTTTACATTGCGCACACACACAAAGACTAAGTTTTGCAAATTACAGTGTCTGGAGACTAGGCACCTGCGAGGTGATCTGATTGAGTTGTATAAGGATTTGAATGGTTTCAGCATGTTCAATGCCAATTCTTGCTCAGAATAATCGCTTGGGAGGGCATAAATTCAAATTGAAGAAAGACAGTTGTAAGAAAGATGTGCGGAAGTTTGCTTTAACCAGCAGGTGGTTGATTACTGGAACAAACGTCCATCTGTCGTAGAAGTTGACAGTTTAAAGAGATTCAAGGCAGAACTAGAGAAACATTTGGAGCAAGTGGATGGGTGAAATGAGAAGGGTTTTCTTTTCTTTTCGCTGATGCTGTATAAGCTTGCTTTCTTGCATCATATGCCTTTACTAATGCTAATATGCACAATGCAGGCCAATGTGTACAACAATATCACCTTTTGTGCCCTTAAAAGATATCTGCTCTACAACATCATCAACTTTCGCCCCTGACAGACATATTAGCATTATATTATTAGCATTAGTAGAGGCATTTGATGCAAGAAAGCAAGCTTATGCAGCATCAGCCAAAAAAAATATAAATAAATAAAAAATAACCACTTCCACTTCACCCCTCTGTTCGTTTGAAATACCTGTTCAGCTGAGCCTTAAATTTATTTAGGCTATCAACTTCCACAACAAGGGACGGAAGTCTGTTCCACCAACCAACCACCCGCTGGCTAAAGGCAAATTTCCGCATGTCTATCCTACATCTCTCTTTCCTCAATTTGAATTTATGCACTCTCAGGTGATTATTCTGAGAAAGAGGAAGAATCCCATCAGCATTGAGCATGCTCAAACCATTCAAGGCTTTATACACCTCTATCAGATCACCTCGCTGGTGCCTAGTCTCCAGACACTGTAATTTTCAAAACTTAAGCCTTTCTTCGTAAGAGCACCCCCCCTTTGTTCCATTCACTAATCTTGTTGCCCTTCTCTGTACTCGTTCCAGCAGCTCTACATCCTTCTTGAAATGAGGCCTCCAGGCCTGTATACAGTACTCTAGGTGTGGCCTGACCATTGCCTTATACAAGGGAATAATCACCTGCTTATTCCTGCTAGAAAAATTCCTATATATCATTGACAATACACCATGAGCTACTCTTGCAGCCCATCTGCACTGTTCAGAGAACTTCATATCTGCCTGCACAACCACTCCTAGGTCCCTTTCATTCTCTACCACTCTCACTGTAGTACCACAGAGTTGATATGTTGCTCTGGGGTTGCTCTTGGGTCTGACATACCCTGGTCCTGTTCCACCTATCCTTTTTGCACAATATAGTCCCTGTTTCCCTGAAATAGATTGACTGACAAATAGTTCCTGTGGGACCAGTGCATTCTGTTATGAGGTTTGCCGCTGTATTGCTTGATGTTCAAGTGCAAGCTCTGGCATTGATGTGTGTAGCTGAGAGTTTGACTCCTCAATTTAAATCTTTTGAGGGCTACTATTCTTGTTCTTCAAACTCTCATAAAGGCCCATAACAACACTAAGTTGGCACCTGATTTCCTCACACGTCTTACATCAAGCACACACAAAGGGATTCTCCTTGGTAATAATCATGTCCTGTTCTTGAGAGCTCCACAAACATCAAACAAGCAGTAGATTTCAAAAGTCTGTTATTCAGAGGACACCCCCCTCAGTTCTTCCCTGAGACACAGCACTCTCCCACTACCTTGAGCCTTTAGCTTTGATGCTCTGGTCCGAGGTATGATTTTGATTCAAGTTCGATATAATTAAAAATATAACACTAAATTTATATCCCAATGCATCGATAACACTATATACAGGGTGATTCACTACCAGTGCGACAAACTTGCAGGAGGTGTAGGGGGCACAAAGATGAATCGGAATCACATAGCATTGCAGGGTCCGAAATGCCTTCGTCATGCGGTAGAGGACGTTGAACAGGAGGTCGCGTGAACAGCGATTCCCCTGGAAGTCAGCATTTGCGAGCCAGTTCCGGAGGCAGTAGGATGGATGAGTATTCAAACATTGAACTGGCCGACATGCACCTCGCGTATGGAGCTGCGGACTGAAACGGGCACACCGCTCTGCGCTTGTACCAGGAACGTTTCCCGCACAGGTGTGCTCCTCATCATACGATTTTCGCACGTGTGCACAGAAGGTTACGTGAGACTGGTTGTTTCACGAGAGGTACCATGAATCGAGAACGAACGACGAGGACGCCAGACAATGAGGAGAACGTCCTATGTCTTGCAGAAGGCAATCTGAGTACAAGTACTCGAGCGATAGGCCAACGAGTGGGTATTTCCCAATCCACTGTATGGAGGATACTGTCAACAAACCTAATGAGTTCATACCATCTGCAACGTGTCCAATCATTGGAGCCTGCGGATTATCCACTCCGGAGGACTTTTGCTACTTGGTTTCTTCAACAAATGGTTCGCAAATGCTGACTTCCAGCGGAATTGCTGTTCATGCGACCTCCCGTTCAACGTCCTCTACTGCATGACGAAGTCATTTCGGACCCTGCAATGCTATGTGATTCCGATTTGTCTTTGTGCCCCCTACACCTCCTGCAAGTTTGTCGCACTGGTAGTAAATCACCCTGTATACAGGTGACCCTCGTATAACATGGTAGTTAGGTTCAAATAAAATTTCGTGTAGTGTCAAACTGTGTTATATGGGAATAAGAACCAGTATAAAAAGGGAGGTTATGTTCCAAGAGCTAACAAAAATATAGCATTCTAGATTTCGTGTACTTCTGCTTGAGATGCACAGAGGGCCATCTACCATCACCCTCAGTGAGTGGTCAGAGAGAAAACTGGATAACCAATTACAGTAAACCCCCCACTATTCGCGGGGGTTATATTCATGAGAAATGCTGTGAATACTGAGTTATGGCTCTCATTGTAATAAAAGGGTTCCGTTCCAAAGCATAAAATATATAAGAAAACTAGTCTAAAATTTTGTCTATGAATGTATTATATGTACCTACATAATACGACTATGTACATAGACAGTACATAGTGAAAACCAAGCATAAGGCATTGAAATGAAAATAAGAAACAATTTAATATTAAATGTAATATTTATTATAAATTTCAAACAAATCTTTCAAACCAGCCTTTGCTAGCTAAAAAACTTACCCCGCCAGTGCTATCACCAGTTTCGCTGAAGTGTTGATAAAGGTTTTTTGGCCTTTTCACAAATGATGAGTGAACTAAACGGAATTTTATTATGAGTTCGGTCTTCTATCCACAGATTTAAAGCCTTTTCCATTTTTTCTAATTTAACATCGAGACTTATATCGCAAATTTTTGAAGCAATTAGCACGTTTTCATGCACACTACACCAGATCTTTTTCTTCTGATTTCTTGATTGTTGGTACCGTTGATTCATTGATTTTATAATGTTTTGCCAATGATGAGACACTTTCCACATTAGAAATTTTGTCTAATAACTTGATTTTACTCGCTAATGTCATCACCTTCGATCTTTTCACAATCCCTTGTTATTCATAGCCAAATTTTTGTAGGAGTTAGAAAAGAACATGTCCACAATAAAGTCACTTTCTTTTAACCGTTAACACACTTGCAGAAGTCTGTTTACACTAATCCACTGCTAAACGGTAGATTTTTGTAAGCATATCAATTAAAAGCAAACGACGAAACCTTCCATGACAAGTGCATAACATATACTAAACAAGGATTAAGTGTAAAGTGTTTTAGTTGTCAGACGGCACTGGGGGGTCACCCCATTTAGAATTTGGAAAGGCCAAAAGAGGTCTACAAGAAAGCAGTTGAATTTTTTGATGTTGATTAGAAATTGGCAGCATTGTTAGGGGCATACTCAGTCAGTTTAGTTAGAGTAGGGAGACACTAGAGACTGGGGGGAGGAACAGGTAGAAGGATGGGGACGATAGAGTAGGCATCCCCAAAGATGTCAGTGGGGATGAGCCCCACCAGGCGAAGTATGGGGGAGGGACAGAATCGTCTTCCCCCTCCCACCCTGGGGATTGGGTTTTAAAGGGAACCGAGTTAGAGTACCCAGTTCAGATCACCAAATGGAGTGTTGCCAGCAAGGTTGTAGTATGTCTTTGTCGGTGATGGTTGTCAGGTTCGCGTCTTGTCGAATCCACTAGGAAGGTCAAACTACCCATCCCGCTCTGGGGGTGGGATGTTAGCTGGCAGTGGGGAATCCAGTGGGGGAAGACTGTGTTTCTCCTACCTCCCCTCGCCTGGTCACTGGCGAGGGGAGGTAGGAGAAACACACATTTACTTCATTCATAATCTGCATTCTCACTCTACTTGCATTCTATTTTTATACTTTTTTTTCCCTTATAGTTTATATACAGTGAAACTTCTCCTAACGGACACCTCTCGTTAATGGACATCTCTCTACAACGGACATTTTCAAATTCCCCAACTCACCTCTATTGGTTTTAAGTGTTTGCAGCTTCTGTCTAGCGGACATTCTCTGTAACGGATGCAGACAGGCAATCTGCACTGTTTCGTTTAGATTAGCACTTAATTTGATCTCCCCATAACGGACAGCGGGCGAGCTTACGGCCCTTTTTCTAGGAACATTTCCTCCACGTATTGCCTCAATCGTGTGTTTATTTTCTATTTCTGATTCTCTGAATTTTATCAAGGTTCTAAACCCTTTTTCAAGAATTTTAAGGCACGTGTAAAACTTCTGATGAATTCGGTGTGTGCAGGGGCGGGAATATGGTCGGCCTTTCGTCTTTTCAGTTTTGTTCAGTGTCGTGTGAAGTGCACAATGTCTTCTCGTAAACATTTAACTTTAAAAGATAAAGTTGAACTCATTAATGCGTATAATCGGCAAAAAAATAGTGTTCGCAATCTCGCTGCAAAATTCAAAATCGGGAAGATGCAGGTAAGCGACATCCTAAAGAAAAAAAATGAACTGCTCAAACAATTTTGGCAACACGGAAATGATCAGGTTCAAAAATCATTCCCGAAAGCTGTTGGACTTCAAATTGACAATGTTACGTATGAGTGGTTTTGTCGCGAACGTGCTAAAAAAATATTAGGGAAAAGGCTTTGGAGGTTGTGAAATCTATGGGAGTAAATGAGTTCAAAGCTTCTGTGGGATGGCTAGACAAAAAAGTTAAAAACTCGGCATACAATTTCTTGGAAAACCGTAAGTAGTGAAGGTGGATCTGTTGATACTTGGGTTGTAACAGAGTGGACCGTCCAATTGGAAGATTTATGTCGTGATTTTGAAGCTAAAGATATTTACAAATGTGAAGAGACAGGGTTGTTTTTTAAAGCTCTTCCTGAAAAAACAATGAGTCGAAAAAACGAAAAGTGCCAGGGCGGAAAAATTTCTAAGGAACGCTTGACTATACTATTGTGTACAAATATGCTGGGAGACTTTGAACAACCTCTTGTTATAGGAAAACCACAAAATCCTCGTTGTTTCAATGGCATAAAGTTGAATCTTTTGAATGTTGACTGGAAGTCTAATAAAAAAGCGTGGATGACACGAGATATCATGAGCGAATGGATGTCACTTTAACCAAAACATGATTCGTCAAAACAGAAAAATTATTCTTTTCATGGATAATGCTGCATCTCACCCACACATTGAATTGTCTAACATTCAAATCGTTTTTCTGCCACCAAACACATCTGCAGAGTGTCAGCCCGTGGATCAAGGGATAATAAAAAATTTTAAACTTCACTACAGAAAACGAGTTTTAAGACATGAATGATGTAACATGTGCGAGTGACCTTGCAAAGAAAATCAGCATCCTAGATGCGATTCAATGGATTTCCTCTTCAGTAAACGCAATTAGAAAACAAACTGTCGTGAACTGTTTTGTAAAGTCTGGCTTCTCAAACGCAGAAATTGAAGTTGTGAACAGCAATGTGGAGTACCAAGAACTTCAACATCTATTGATAATGTATGATACGTCCGCTACAAGTGACCCTGGCTACAAAGATATAGACTCGAGCCTCACTACAGAAGATTGTGCTCTAGATATTAACGACATTATCATCGATATTTTTCAAGAAGTTCCTCATGAGGATGAAGAAATGGAAGGAGGTCATTCTGTCGAAGAACATATTAATGACGAACCACCGATGAAAATAGAAGCGCTCATACAAATCAATCATTTAAAAATGTTTTTCGCCGCTGAAGACGATACTGAAGGACTTTCGATGGTTTCTTCACTCCAAACAAATGTTGAAAACAAAATTATCAGCCGGAAGAAGGTGCAGAAGAAAATAAGTGATTACTGTATGTATTTTTCTTAAGATAAAGTCATAATATGCATAGCACAATTGTATGTATATTATTTACAAAAATATTGTGCAAAATCTGTATATAATTTAATTTAATTTTACATTAAACGTTTAACGATTTTTCTTTCTTTCTTTTTTTTTTTTACCTCCCTCAGACTTAGCGGACACTTCTCTCTAATGGACACATTTTCGTTCCCCATGGCTGTCCGTTAAAGGGAAGTTTCACTGTATATATATATATATATATATATATATATATTTTTTTTTTTTTTTTCCCTTTTCACTCATTCATTCATCTCTTTCTCACACACCAGGTGGGAATGCAATGGTGTAATGTAATTACTGACTAATGGTTACTAATTAGTGAAATACTAAAAATACTAATGCTTAATAATTAAGCTAAATAAAAAAAGGATATAAAAGATTAAAACTAGGGTTAGTGTGTACTTAACTGTAAACATTTATGGTTTGTGTTCTTTTTCTACACACTTACTTCTGGCTTTCATTTCATTTGTTCGACTCTTGCTTTCTGCACTGCACCCTCTAGGCACCTCAACTTACTGTTATTCTTCAGTTGTGGTGCAGGGCTAGTTGCAAGTTTTTTGCAGGCCAGGGGAGAATGCAGTGATAGTGTTTGTGTTGCTAGTAGATGTCTGTTAGTATATATGAACTGGTGTGAGTTATTAACTCATTCCCATTCACCATAATACTCATTCACTCGTTCCCTCCTGCTGGGTCACCCTTTCTTTCACCAAAACTGATATTTATTCCCTTTTTCCATAATTCCAAATTCACTCTTTCACTCAGTGACCAGCCTATTCATTCTGCCTTTCATTCTACATTGCATCCCCTGGCTGCCTGTACATCTCCCTCCCCCACATGGTTACTTATTTGGTTTGGACTGAATAAGGATTAGCGGGAAACATCTGAGCTCGTGATTTCATCACCCCCCCATTCACTGAGCGCTGTTTTGACTGGGCAAGATGATTTTAGCCACACCCATGTTTTTATGGCGAAAAACATTCATGGAGCTTTAAAATTCGCATTTTTTTAGGTTTCATTTTATATTAAATCGGGGATTGTGAATACGCGAAACCGCAAACAGCTGGGTTTACTGTACAAAAAACAGTTGACAAATCATAAGATGGAAGCTTGTTTAGAAGACCTTTATGCCAAACACAATCAAAAGCCTTTGAGATGTCAAGAGCAACTGCTTGTGCTTTGCCAAACTTTTCCACTGAATTTGTCCCTAAATGGGTAACATAAGCCAGAATATTATTATTATTATTAGCCATATGGTGCAAGGAAGCCTGAGGCTTATGCTGCACCAGGCAAAAAAAATTTCTGAATTACCCAGAGAGAGGGAGGGAGAAAGAAGTAGATGGGAATCACCAAGAAAGAGAAGAATGATGATATCCAGCTCAGGACCCTGGGTATGCCAAGCCCATACTCACAAGATGTGAGCCCCTGGGGCTAAATATCACCAGTGAATAGACTGACAGAATACATACTGGCGATCACTGATCAGTAGGAAGGTTTCTAGATAGTTTAAGAGTTGGTTTCTAATTGATTTCTCCATTACTTTAGAAAGAGTAGAAGTAATTGCAATGGGACGATAATTGGATGTGAGGGATTTGTCACCCTTTTTAGGAACTGGCTGGATATGAGCAAATTTCCAAGCAGAAGGAAAAACTCCTTTGGAATAAGAAAGTGAAAAAAGGCGGCAAAAGAACAGGAGTAAGTTCAGGAGCACAGGGTTTGAGAACAAGTGGAGAAATACCATCAGGACCTGGAGCTTTCTTAGCATCAAAATCCTTCTCACGTGCTTTTGACAGAAGACCAGAGGAGGCATTGAAGGGAGCATGTTGCTCTGTGTGTTTAAATTGCTTGTGTTCTGAGGTCAATTTTCTATTTTTCTGGACAAAAAATCTGAGTTTCCAGGAGAAAAAACAAGCTACCTTCGCCTGAGACTGACTAACTCAGTCACGTGAAAAAGACCCATAAAAATTCCTCCCATCATTGACGGGATTTGAACTTAGGTCTTTTCCACCCACTGTGGGGATAACGGCGATTCTACCAACTGTTTAAGCTTGCTTTCTTCAACTAGGGCTTCAGTAGTCATATCATCAAAACTATCCCTTCTATCAACTTAGCAAGTTCTACTATAGCACGGATTCTGTTTTCTGTCAGTTCAACCATATTTCCTGAATATGGCCGTACATTTTTTCAACGCGCATTTAATATCGACAGTTTTACTTTTTGAACAATAAAGCTGTGATTCTGATAGTCCACAGTTGAAAAATGTTTCCATGCCTACATCACTTCAATTCGGAATCAATTTTTTCCAAAATCCATTGTAACGATTTTCTGATGTAATGAGTTTCAAAGGTATATATAATGCCTTGATCTAATTAAAGAAGTTATACTAGGTGGTAGGAACATTATTTCAATGTTTGGATGGCCTGGCATGTTATCCAATAGCAACAAAACTTTGAAATCTAGATTGTTCCACAAGTTCAACAAGCACAATTTCAATAGCACAGAACCGAACACGGGAATATCCCAATAATTTTTTTTGCATAACAATTAGTGAGCCAAAAGCAGGGATTCACAAAAAAAAAAAAAAAAAAACATCAACATAATAGCAGAGTTCTTCCCCACACAAAGACTCAAAAATACCGTGTTATGCAATGTTGCCACAATTCTCTAACTGTGTTATGTAAGTACTGTGTTGTGCAAGAATTGCTGCACTTTATCAATAGTGTTAGAGCGAAACCGCTTTGTAGAAGTATCATGTTATACGAAGGTTGCCTGTATATATATTTCAGTATCGAGTTCTATCTCCTATCAAGTTTAAGTTATGTACATTAAGTTAAAACATACGTTTGTAAAATCTAAGTAGTTATAATATATAATAAATGGAACTATCTATTCCACGTGGATCGAACTGTCACACTAGCTATCTATGCCAAATCACCAATTCTAAATTACTGATCTACGTTACAATTTATGTGACAAGTTAAATTATTAAAACACATAAGTAGTGCTATAATTTATAGTTTATAATTCTCTGCTGATACTGATTACACTGCTACAAGTTACACAGAAACTTTCAGTATCTGCTATATTGATACGAAAACAATGGCAGCAGATTTGAATTCTACTGCCGATTCAATGCCGGCTGAAATCAACTGTCCATGTACTTAGATTACATAAAAGATTTTTTGTACATACTGTACAACAAATCAGTGTGACATTAGGGACAAGTTACTACTATGGACTATTGTCATTAATAGTCCATAGCACTGCTCTTCTTGGACTACTGTTATTAGTGGAGTTCACCAGGAAATTCCACTAATAACAACAGTCCAAGAATGACAGTAATCATATTCAACACGATCTAGAAAAATTAGACAAATAAGCTGAGAAGTGGCAATTGCAGTTTAATATTCAGAAATGTAAGGTACACAAATGCAAGATTAGTGCTAATCATATATAATATATACTTCAGAATAGTGTACCAACTGTGTAATACCACAGTAAAGGTAGTTGTGCAGTCAGACATGATGTTCTCTGAGGAGTGCAAATGGGCCAGAATAGCTTATAGGGTTCTGTCAACTATATACAGAAAATATGCCAGCAGGGATAACATGTGATTATCTCTCTATATAAAGCAATGGTTATGCCATGTCTTGAGTACTACTTACAAGTCTGGACACTTCATTTTAGAAGGGATGTGGAACTGTGGGACAGGTGCAGAGAAGAACAACAATATTACTGAGAGAAACACAAGGGATGCTCTTACCAAGAAAGTCTTCAGTCTGGAGACCTGCAAGGAGATTTGACTGAGGTTATGTTGTTGTCTGGTTTTTAGGAGCATTAGCAACTACGGCCATATTGCTCTGGGGATATGCGGTGGTCATTCCCTGACCTTTCCGCATCCTCCGTATTTGGTGTTCACGGGCTAGAACCCCGGTCTAATCAAGAAGCGTGTGCTACGCACTGCTGCTCCTGCCCACCTGGCTACGGAGGCACCTACTGAGGTTATGTACACACACACACACACATACACATGTGTACACACACACACACACACACACACACACACACACACACACACACACACACACACACACACACACACACACACACACCTTAATCATTTGGTTAATTTCTATATACCCTGTATACAGATAGAAATAAACTAAAATTTTATGGGTGGGGGGAATTGATATTTCTTTGGCCCAATTCCAATGAAATTTGGCTAAACAAATCTTTTTTTGGCCATAATATAAGAATTTCATGAAAATCCATCCATTAGGAGTAGATGAGTATAGTTATTCTACAGGGATATACAGGATAAAAACACAAGGCATTTTGTCCATTTTCAAACACACCTGAAAACATTTTTGTATGTATGTAATGTACATTTTTAACTTTCGATGAAAATTATGTTCTTAGAAAATTGCTTCTATATTGTTATTGAGATATATATAACACCAGTGCTGGGCTTGTGTTAAATAAAAAAATAAATATAGAAATAATTACCTGCATAAACGGAAGAGTCCTAATGGAGAATTATTTGGGAAGTAATTAAATTCCATTTCTGCAATTTTTTCAGCAGTAACATATTGTGATTCCAAATCCTACAGAATGTTGGGGGAAAAAAATGTACAACATAACATTAATATTTAACTCCAAATTTTCAATTATGTTACAGATACTACTAAAAGCAGTGTATACTTATAAATACTTCAAGACACCATAACATTATAGTTTCTGAAGTATTAATGAAAAAAAAAAATTTCCATTAATACAAAAAAATACATCAAAGTCAAATTTTATTGTAACCATCAGCCCCGGATAAGCAAGCCTAGCGAAAGTCACAGCAAAACCTTTGTTTAGAGATAATGATCGGTCACTGGTGGCGGATCTGTGATTTGTAAAGAATGAACAGCTGTTTACGAGAAAAGTAGCACTGAGAGTGAAAGAGAAAACCAACTTAGTTGATTTCAATCCTTTTTGCAAGATATAAGACAAGACTGAGTTCCAGAAGGATTGAAATCAACTAAGTTGTCTTTACCCCACTGGAGATTGGCATTTAAGGAATTGGTAGTGGATATTCAAGAAGTTGAAGCTGATTGAGCAGGGCAAGGTCTCTCAAAATAGAAAGTGGAATGCAATGTGCTATCATCGACAAAACTATGGATAGGATTTCTAGCCAATGGAAGAAGGTCATTAATATACAAGAGGAAAAGAGTGGGGGGAAAGACCTAAACCTTGCGGAACACCAGCATTAGTGGAAAAATTAGAAGACAGAGAGCCATCTACCATCACCCTCAGTGAGTGATCAGAGAGAAAACTGGATAACCAATTACAAAAAATAGTTGGCAAACCATAAGAATGAACCTTCTTTAGGAGACCTTTATGCCAAACACGATCGAAAGCATTTCAGATGTCAAGAGCAACTGCTCATGTTTCCCCAAACTTTTCCATTGAATTTACCCATAAATTGGTAACATATATCACCAGAGGATCGACACTGACAAATCCATACTGGCGATCATTGATCAGACAGAAGGTTTCCAGGTAGTTTTAAAGTTGGCAGTTAATTGATTTCTCTATTACTTTAGAAAGAGTAGAAGTAATTGCAATGGGACGATAATTGGATGGGAGGGATTTGTCACCCTTTTTAGGAACAGGCTAGATATGAGCAAATTTCCAAGCAGCAGGAAAAACACCTTTGGAATAAGAAAGTGAAAAAAGGAGGCAAAGAACAGGAGTAAATTCAGGGGCACAGGTTGTGAGAACCAGTGGAGAAATACCATCAGGACCTGGAGCTTTCTTAGCATTAAGATTTGTCAAAATCCTTCTGACATCCTTTTGACGGAAGACCACAGGAGGAATTGAATGGAGCGTGTTGGGAATAGTGGTAGGTGTTTTATCAAGATCATTAATACAGGAGTTGGTAAAAAAATGGGATGCTAGCATGTCAGCTTTATCTTAGGCTGAAGTGACAATAGAACCAACTGGTTTTGACAGAGGTGGGAGCAGAGATAGGCAAAAGTTGCAGCCAATAGCTTTGGCAAGAGACCAGAATGCTCGGCTACCATTAGGGCAAGAAACTAGATTTCTACTCATAGCCTGTTCAAAACCTAGTTTGGATGATTAATAACTGCTTTACAATTGTTGCGAGCTTTGGTGTAGGCAGAAAATGAAACTGAAGAATTGGAAACAAGCCAAATACAATATGCAACGTCCTTCGCTTGAACAGCCTTAGCGCATTTATTGGAAAATCAAGGTTTAGATAAAAGACGAGATTTTAAAGTGGAGTGTGGGTTCAAGGATTCCATTCCTGCAAGAATAATTTCACTGACACAATCTCAGCAAACGGTGACGTCAGAAGTTTTGAAAACAGTAATCCGACCAAAGAAAAGAAGAAAGGAAACCTCACAGGTCATCCCATTTTGCATTCTTGTAATGCCAAGATGTCAATTAATCATTTTCAACTACATATTTGTGTGAACTGGGCATTCCGACCTTGTCTGAAATATAAACATGCAAGATGGAGAAATTCATCTCCATTGATGAAGAAATGAGACTTTCATTGTTAATGATTCCACCAGGTATCAGCCATTTGTGCTCAGCAAAGCAGGAACAAATATCTCATTGAAGGTATGCATAGTCATTCGGTTTTATACTAATAGAATTTTTTTCTGGCTTTGCTTTGCTTTTGTACAGTGATTTAGGGTTCATAAAATGTTAATGTATGCATGAACCAATTTCTGTTGGCACAATGATAATAACTGATTCTATCGTTACCCCTTTTTTTTTTTTTTTTATGTAAACCCCAAACACGAGAGGTATTAGAACCTATAGTACTTACTACTGTGCTTGGATTGGAGGTTGAGAAGACAAAAGAAGATATTTGTTGACATTGGACTTGAACTTCTGTAGACTGTAATTTTCAGGAAATGCGTATGACGAAAGGTTGTTCCAGAAAACGGCAGTTGAATGAATAAACGAGGAAGATGAAAAGTTGGTTCTGTGGGTTTGAAGTTGGACAGTAAATGGATGTTGGTTTTTTTTTTTTTTTTTTTGATTTGGTAGTTGTTGGCGCATCGGCTTCTGTGGCCATATTGCACCTCCCAAGGTTTTTGCAGAACTTTGATCCAAGCCCGAGGCGGGAATCGAACCCGCGACCTTTGGGTTGCTGGGCAGGTACTTTACCCACTCGGCTAGCCCGGTCGGCTGTGGATGTTGGCTGGTGGTACACGTGTCAGACTGTTTTGAGAGAGAGAGCGGGAATTACAGAAGCCAATCCAGAAGAACCGTGCCCATGAAAGTATCTGTAGAAAAGGCATGCTGCAGAAACAGTACGTCAATGAGACAGCGAGTGGAGAGCCTCTGTTAGAGAGGAGTCATTAATTAAAGTAACTGCCCTCTTCTGAATGGAATCTAGAAGCCTGAGAGAGGTTTGGAGGCACCGCCCCAGATGTGGGAACAATATTCCATTGTAGGGTGGTTATTGTTATTTGGTTTTTAGGAGCATTAGCAACTAAGGCCATGTTGCTCCGGGATATGCGGTGGTCATTCCCTGACCTTTCCGCATCCTCCGTATTTGGTGGTGACGGGCTCGAACCCCGGTCTAATCAAGAAGCGTGTGCTACGCACTGCTGCTCCTTCCCACCTGGCTACGGAGGCGCCTATGGTAGGGTGGATTTGTGATTTGTACAGAGTGAACAGCTGTTTGAAAGAAAAGTAACGCTGTGAGCGAAAGAGAAAACCAAGTTTTTTAAATGCTGAGGTAGCAATATATGTAACGTGCATGTGCCAAGAGAGATTAGAAGCCAGGGTAATAGAGATATATCATTTTGCCTAGAAATTGGAGTGTCACTAAAGATAAGCATAGGAGCAGAAGAATCCTTTTTTGGAGATATAAGACAAGACTGAGTTTTAGAAGGGTTGAAATCAACTAAGTTGCCTTTGCCCCACTGGAGAATTACCTGAAGATCGGCATTTAAGGAATTGGTAGCAGAGTTTCGAGAAATTGATGCTGACTGAGCAGGACAAGGTTTCTCAAAATGGAAAGTGGAATGCAATGTGCTATCATCGGCAAAACTATGGATAGGATTTCCAGTCAATGGAAGAAGGTCATTAATATACAAGAGGAAAAGAGTGGGGGAAAGAACTGAACCTTGGGGGACATTGGCATTAGTGGAGAAGTTAGAAGACAGAGAGCCATCTACCATCACCCTCGGTGAGCAATCAGCGAGAAAACTTGATAACCAATTACAAAAAACCGTTGGCAAACCATAAGATGGAAGCTTGTTTAGAAGATCTTTAGGCCAAACACGATCGAAAGCCTTTGAGATGTCAAGAGCAACTACTTGTGTTTCACCGAACCTTTCCATTGAATTAGACCATAAACGGGTAACATAAGCCAGAATATCACCTGTGGATCAACATTGATGGAAGTGATACCGGCGATCGTTGATCAGACGGAAGGTTCTAGGTAGTTTAAGAGTTTGCGGTTAATTGATTTCTCTATTACTTTAGAAAGAGTAGAAATAATTGCAATGGGATGATAATTGATGGGAGGGATTTGTCACCATTTTTAGGAACTGGCTAGATATGAGCAAATTTGCAAGCAGAAGGAAAAACACCTTTGGAATAAGAAAGTGAAAAAAGGTGGCAAAGATTGTCTGGGATTTCAAAGTTAAGATTGTCTGGGAATGGTGGGAGGTGTTTTACCAAGATCATTAATACATGAGTTGGAAGAAAAATGGGATGATAGCAGGTCAGCTTTATCCTTGGATGAAGTGACAACAGAGCCATCTGGTTTGGACAGAGGTGGGAGCAGAGATGGGAAAAAATGACGGCTAATAGCTTTGGCAAGAGACCAAAATGCTCAGCAACCATTAGTGCAAGAAGCAAGTTTTCTACTCTTAGCCTGTTCAAAATAGTAGAAAGAGTAGAAATAATTGCAATGGGACGAGTGCAATTATTTCTACTCTTTGGACTGATTAATAACTGCTTTACAATTTTTGTGAGCCTTGGCAGAAAATGAAACTGAAGAATTAGAAACAAGTCAATTACGATATGCAACATTCTTCTCCCGAACGGCCTTAGCACATTTATTGGAAAACCAAGGTTTAGATAAAGGAAGAAATTTTAAAGTGGAGTGTGGGATAAAGGATTCCATTCCTGCAAGAATAATTTCACTGACACAATCTGAGCAAACGTTGACATCGGAAGTTTAGAAACAATAATCCAACCAAGGAAAAGAAATCTTGGAGGTCATCCCATTTTGCATTCTTGTAATGCGAAACAACACGAGGCTGGGAATAGCCATGAGATAAAGGCTTCATTGGAGAAGAGACAATCACCAAGTTGTGGTCTGAGGTGCCTAAAGGACCACTCACTTCGACCATGTACTGAGAAGGGTTGTTTGGGAGAAAAAGATCAAGCATATTGGCTGTAAGGTTAGGATTGTCCGGTATTCTTGTAGGTAAATGAACAATCTGTGCAAAGTCATTAGTAATTTCAAAAGCCTCAGCATCTTAACCAGCTGGGTCGGTGTGACTAGAAAATGGAAGCCAGCTGGAGTTGTGAACATTAAAATCACTAAGGAAAATTACTTCACTGTTAGGAAAGTTGGACTGGAGAAAAGTCAAGTTGAAAGGAGAGGAAGTCAAAGAGCTCCAAGTGATTAGTGGAGTTGGGAGAATGGTAGAGACAACAGATGAATTTAACACAATGAGGTAAAGAGATTTTAAGCCAGAGAAGATTGAAAAGAGGAGATTCCAAATTACCAAGTCTCTGACAGGGAATATTGGAACAGACATATGCACAAGTACCACATTTGAGGCGAAAGGAATTATACAGCGAATAATTTGGGCAACTGAGATGAGCAGTAGTTGAATCAACTGATAACTGAGATTCTGTCAGAAAAAGTACATGGGGTTTGGCAGACTGCAAGTGTAAATGGACATCGTTGAGATTAGAATTGATTGATTTGATTTGGTAGTTGTTGGCGCATCGGCTTCTGTGGCCATATTGCACCTCCCAAGGTTTTTGCAGTACTTTGATCCAAGCCCGAGGCGGGAATCGAACCCGTGACCTTTGGGTTGCCGGGCAGGTACTTTACCCACTCGGCTAGAGAGATTAGAATTGAGACCACGTATATTTGTGAAATGAATTAGGAAGACTTATAGCATATTCATATTAACATTGCCGTAAACTATGCCTTTTGGGGAATTAACATTTTGATGTGCCGTGTTGTGTCATGTAAAACGTAAGGTGTGCTGTGAACAGAAAAAGGTTGCAGAACACTGACCTATGTCAAGGGTAACCAATTAGCGGACTGCGAAAAATTAATTGCAGACTGTGAGGTAAATGAACCAAAATCATTAAGTTAGATATGAAGTTAGATCTCTATTTAACAAACTTCTTTATAGCGAATTTTTTCTATTTAGCAAATCTTTTTTTTTTTTTCAGTTCCCTTGGTAATCATGTTTAAAATAGTCTCTATAGAATGAAGAAAATTTCCATCTAATGAATACATTACAAGAGTTAACTGGAGTAAGCACTGTTCGCACTGATGGCCTTAGGCAATTAGAAAGCATGGATTAAGAGTTAAAGGGATTACCCTTCCACAATTTAATTGTGCCAGTAAAACCTATGCAACCACCTGTCCCACATACTGAGAAGTCGCACTGGTCAACTCTTTTGTGGCTATAGCCAGCGAGCAGATTAAATCCATATTCTGAACACAAATAATAGGAAAGTAGTCGTCTGTCGTTTTGCAGACGTGAGTCATCTAAACCTTTCATTAAATTTCGCTTATCTCTGTTTACACGATCACAGTAACTGAATATCCAAGTGACTCTGACATTTTGGACAGTATTCCAAGAACTAGTGATGCCTTGGTGGAGGGAAATGGGGGAAACAAAGATAATTAAAACTTCCAAACATCAAATGTTGGCAGCTTTTGAAACTCTGCATTGAGATATTCAGTGTGAAGAAAATTTTTGAATTGCTGTCAGTTGAACAATCATTTCATAAGAAACTCAACATATTTTCCCAATTTAAGGCGCCTCCGCAGCCAGGTGGGCAGGAGCGGCAGTGCATAGCACATGTTCCTTGATTAGACCGGGGTTCGAGCCCATGACCACCAAACACAGAGGATGCAGAAAGGTCAGGGAATGACCACCGCATTTCTTCGGGGCAATATGGCCTTAGTTGCTAATGCTCCTAAAATCCAAGTAACAACAACAACCAAATTTAAATGACGAAGCACTGCACTTTCCATATATGAAAGAAGTATTGATGGAAGAACTTAATATACAATTAGATAAAAGCGAATACAACATGAAAGTAATAAAGCTGCACAGCAATTACAAATGACCGCTTTTCCAGAACACTTTGCTTTGAAAGATAAAATGGATTACTTGAGTGATTTGCAACAGTTTTTATATATATGTTACCAGCAAAGTGTGAAAAGCAGGCATTCCATACAATGCGTTATGTTTTTAGGCAAAGTATGAAATGTCTGTTTTATTTTACTATTTTACATACTTTCCCTAGGCATTGTATAGAATACCTAGGCATTATATAGAATGACAAATACTATTTTGGCAAAGTATGAAAAAGGCTTTTATTGAAAAGATACATGTGAAAATGTAAGATATAGGATTTTTCTACAGAAAGAGAAAAAGACCAGTGCTGAACTACTTGTTGCTACAAGGTAGACTGGAATGGCATTTTTAATTGCACTTAAATGCCTTTTTCATAAAAAAGCACTTCAAATTTCGGCATTTGGTGTTGCAAGTACACCTCACGAACCCTTGGCTGCGCAGAAGTGGCTGACCGGAGGGCTATTTCGTGGTCAGGAACGTCTCCAACTCTCAGTAAGTCCTTGGAATATAAAGTGAATTGTGATCTGGCATAGAGTTGGCTTAAAATTCCTTCAGCAGTTCCAAGTCGGTAAAGACCATTGTCTGTCACACTCATAACAACCGCCAACAGATTGTGCGAGTCACCCCGTCCTTTGTTGACGTCTGGGATAGGAACTCACACAGTGGCCCCCAAAGGTGCAGGAGGAAATTTTTTGTCATAATCCATTTTCAATTTTTTGGACTGTATTTTCAGATTCAATTTAGATCGAATTTTACCTTCGACAGCATTCTCAATATTGAAGCAAAGAGTACACAAAATATTAACATCATAAGCTTCTATTTTCTCACTTCCATCGTCTTTACTCTCATGTCCACAGGCGGCATGAATGTTTCGGTGACAGTTTCTGCACATATGGGCACCACTGGTTTCCTTCAGACAGATGCAGCAGGTAGCTAAACTGGAAGCCTCTTCGGTAGATATGTATTCATCACCACCACTTTCGTTTCTTCCATCACTGACTACAGTCTCATCCGTGTTTTGTGCAATAGACTCTTTCTCTTGGATAGGGTGATATGTTTCTTCTTGTATTGTTTGAACGTTTTCCATCATTTTTTCCAGTTGCTCGGTATGTATGTCTTGTAAAACATCTTGGGGTAAGGAAGATGTTGTGAGACCTACTTTAGCTTTGCAGCCAAAGAGAGCTTTATATGGTATTCTCTTAATCCCAGAATGAAATGCCCTGTTCTTCATAAGTTGCACGAAACGTAGTCCCTCACTCCATCGGTCAGGTTTTTCATTTTGCATCCACGTACACACAGGATATTTTCAATGTCCTGATTAGCTCTTTCGACACTTCCTTCGCTTTGTGAGTGGCAAGGCTTGCCATGGACGATCTTCAAAGTCGGCCAGTACTCCTTTAGGCTTCTCCTCACATTATTAGCAAATTCTCTGCCACTGTCCGATTGTAGAATCGATGGTGCTCCCAGCAATGTAAATATGTCCACGAGGTTATATGCCACTTCTTCCGCTGTCTTTGATGTCAGAGCCTTGAGAACCACAAACTTAGTGAGATGATCTTTGTATACTATTATAAACTTGTGTTCCCTGTCAGGATGTGACGGAAAATTGATGAGATCGACCTGAGAACGGGAATTGAACTCAGAAAAAATCATAGGCTTCACTACAACACCCTTTTGAACACCTTTTTGTATTTTCTGGCACGGCTCACAAAGGTGAATGTAAAGTATAAAATACTCCCGGCAGTGACATTTAATGTTGCAAGGCGAGTCACGTGGCTTTCGACGCTCGCCTCAAACAGAGAACCAGAGCACTTCCGCCATTTGCATTGCTGGCTTTGTTTGGCGGTAAGAAAAACGATTTCAATTTGGCCCTGCTACACAAAAAATGGCTGAGCAAGCTACATTGTCCGGGCAGGAATCACTGCATGTTGAAATGCAACGACGATTCTACGAAGAACTATCTAAAGTTCAAGCCAATGCTGCTAAAAACTGCATTTTTTAACCAAAACTACCTACCAAAAGTTATTGAACGATGTGAAAAATGCTAATACGGCCATTAAGAAAAAACCACATGCGCTTTGGCTGCTGAATCGCTATGATGTGATGGTTGTAGAAAACAAAAGTAAGTTGATTTATCCTATTAAAGAAGGTGTCAGTGAAATCCACTTTTACGTTACAGATTCTGAGTTATTTAATGTACTTCCTCTATGGCCAAATGAAGCTCATTTGGCCATAGAGGATGTGACAGAATGTTGAAAGAAATCTCACACAAGTACAAGAACATTACTCGTCATGACACTGAACTGTACATTCACCTTTGTGAGCCATGCCAGAAAAAACAAAAAGGTGTTAAAAAGGGTATTGTAGAGAAGCCTATGATTTTTTCTGAGTTCAATTCCCGTTCTCAGGTCGATCTCATCAATTTTCAGTCACATTCTGACAGGGAATATAAGTTTATAATAGTATACAAAGATCATCTCACTAAGTTTGTGGTTCTCAAGGCTCTGACACCAAAGACAGCGGAAGAAGTGGCATATAACCTCGTGGACATATTTACGTTGCTTGGAGCACTATTGATTCTACAATCCAACATTGGCAGAGAATTTGCTAATAATGTGGTGAGAAGCCTAAAGGAGTACTAGCCAACTTTGAAGATCGTCCATGGCAAGCCTTGCCACTCACAAAGCCAAGGAAGTGTCGAAAGAGCTAATCAGGACATCGAAAATATCCTGTGTACGTGGATGCAAGATGAAAAAAACTGAACGATGGAGTGAGGGACTATGTTTTGTGAAACTTATGAAGAACAGGGCATTTCATTCTGGGATTAAGAGAACACCATATGACGCTCTTTGGCTGCAAAGCTAAAGTGGGTTTCACAATATCTTCCTTACCCCAAGAGGTTTTATAAGACATACAGACTGAGGACCAACAGGACCAATTGGAAAAAATTATGGAAAACATTCAAACAATACAAGAAACAGATCACCCTATCCAAGAGAGTCTATTGCACAAAACACGGATGAGACTGTAGTCAACGATGGAAGAAACGAAAGTGGTGATGAATACATATCTACCGAAGAGGCTTCCAGTTTAGCTACCTGCTGCATCTGTCTGAAGGAAACCAATGGTGCCCATATGTGCAGAAACTCTCACCGAAAAATTCATGCCGCCTGCGGACATGAGAGTAAAGACGATGGAAGTGAGAAAATAGGTTGTGATGTTAATATTTTGTGTACTCTTTGCTCCAATATTGAGAATGCTGTCGAAGGGGAAATTCGATCTAAATTGAATCTGAAAATACAGTACAAAAAAATTAAAATGGATTATGACAAAAAATTTCCTCTTGCACCTTTGGGGGACACTGTGCGAGTTCCTATCCCAGACATCGACCAGGGACGGGGGTGACTTGCACAATCTGCTGGCAGTTGTTATGAGAGTGACAGACGATGGTTTTTACCGACTTGGAACTGCTGAAGGAATTTTAAACCAACTCTATGGCAGATCACAATTCACTTTATGTCCCAAGGACTTACTGACAGTTGGAGATGTTCTTGACCACAAAATAGCTCTCCGGTCGAATGCTTTGGCTCAGTCCATGGGTAGCGGCCAAGTGTTCGTGAGGTATATTTCTTGAGGACATTAGCAGAGGCATATGATGCAAGAAAGCAAGCTTATGCAGCATCAGCCAAAAAAAAAAAAAAAAAAAACCCGCTCCCATTTCACCTCTCCATTCGTTCCAAATACCTGTCCAGCTCAGCCTTAAATTTCTGTAGGTTATCAACTTCCACAACAAAGGATGGAAGTCTGTTCCACCAGCCAACTACCCACTGGCTAAAGGCAAACTTCCACACATCTATCCTACATCTGGCTTTCCTCAATTTGAATTTATGCCCTCTCAGGTGATTATTCTGAGAAAGAGGAAGAATCCCATCAGCATTGAGCACGCTCAAACCATTCAAGGCTTTATACACCTCAATTGGATCACCTCGCAGGTGCCTAGTCTATAGACATTGTAATTTGCAAAATTCAAGCCTTTCTTTGTAAGAGCAGCCCTTTGTTCACTAATTTTGTTGCCCTTCTCTGTACTTATTCCAAAAGCTCTACATCCTTCTTAAAATTAGGCCTCCAGACCTGTATACAGTACTCGAGGTGTAGCCTGACCATTGCCTAATACAAGGGGATAATTACCTCCTTATTCCTGTATATCATTGACAAGACACTAAGAGCTACTTTTGCAGACAGAAAACTTCATATCAGCCTGCACAATTACCCCCAGGTTATTTTCGTTCTCTACCACTGTCAGTGTCATACCACAGAGTTGATACTTCACTCTGGGGTTACTGCTTCCCGTATGTAGTACTTTACATTTGTCAATGTTAAACTTGATTTGCTACCTCTCAGCCCATCTGCTCAACTTTTCTAGATCTTGTTGCAGCAGCATACTGTCATTAGTGTCCTTACCAACCCTGCCAACTTTCGTATCATCTGCAAACTTGGACATTAAGCTTGATATACTCTCATCAATATCATTTATAAATACAGAAAACAACAATGGACCCAACACTGAACCATGAGGGACTCCACTAATAACATTTGTCCACGATGAGCAGTGTCCATTGATTACCACTCTCTGTCTTCTCCCACTCAACCATCCCTTTATCCATAGCAGCAATTTGCCTCCAATTCCACACTGCCCTAATTTTTTCAGCAGTCTTCCATGTGCAACAGTATCAAAAGCCTTTCTAAGATCCAAATACATCATATCAAAATTATTCCCTGCATCCAGTTCCTTTCTGATCGCATCATAGTATCTGATCAAATTGGTCAGGCAAGACTTTCCCTTAACAAAACCATGCTGTGTCCAAGCTATAACTGAAGTCTTGTCTAGATGATCTTGCAGTGCTTCTTTAACCACTGCCTCCATTAATTTTCCTGGAGTTAGTTTAACTTCTGGAACAGAAGTTAAACTAACAGGTCTATAATTACTTGTTTGGCCCTTTGATCCTCCTTTGTGAATTGGGATCACATTTGCACATCTCCAGTCAACGGGTAACTCCCCTGAGTCCAAAGAAGCACTCATAATTATTGCTAAGGGTTTGCTTACTTTCTTTGGTGCCTTCTTTAAATTAACTGGATAGATCCCGTCCACCCTGGGTGCCTTTTTTTATGTTTATCTTCAACAATTTCTCCTCCACTTTCCTCTCAGTTATTACAAAATCATCTTGCTCACTGCCAGAGTTTAACTCACCTCTGGTATTCCCCTCCCTGAATAATTCCTCATGGGTGAATGTAGATTCAAAATACTCATTCAGTTTGTTAGCCCCCTGAGCAGGATCATCAACAGTTGAACCATCAATATCCAGTGGACCAATCTGATTCATCCCTTTCGTTCTAGAGTTTACATAGATAAACAACTCTGTTGTTTTTCTTTGCATCCCAAGGATTTCTCATAATTTGCCTTTGCCTGCCTAATCTCTTTTGTGACTTGGTTACAGACCAGCTTATATCTATCATAAGCTTCCATGTCACCCATTAATTTATATGTATCCCATGCACTTTTCTTCTCTGCCATATGTCTCATTAGTTCCTCTGACATACATTTAGGCCTAAACCTTGAACAATATTTCTTAGTTGGTATGTAAAGCCTAGTAGCTTCCAAGATAAATTCTTTGAATGCTCCCCATTTTGAATTTGCTGTTGGTAACATCATCAGTCGGTCCCACCATATAGAATTTAAATACTGTCTAAGACCACCGCAGCCGCCTTTACAAAAGCAAAAATCCTTCCCTTTACCCCTGATGATAGTCACCTCTTTGAGTATATCACACTGTGATCACTGCCACCTAGTGGTTTCTTTATCTGCAGATTCTTAATGCATGTAGAATCACTACTGACAATCAGATCAAGAGTATTACTCCCTCTATTTGCCTCCGGAACATGCTGATGTAGAAAACAATCATCCAATAAATCCACAAAAGCCTTGATAGTGTGTGAGTGACCAATCCACAAATTCCAGTCAATATCTGAGAAATTAAAATCCCCCATTATAAGACTCTTTCTGATTTACTGGCCCACTCTATTTCCCTGTACAGTTTCTCATTATACTCATCAGAGTCATTAGGCCTATAACACACTCCTACTCTCAATTTTGATATCCCAATGCTTATGTCACACCAAACTGACTTGACACTGCACTGCACTGTCCAGCGATGTCGACTGGTTTCACTTCCTTGGATTTTATGTGTTCCTTAACTAATAGCATAACCCCCTCCTCCCTTCCTGTACACATTGTACTCCCTAAATTCCAGTTCTGCATTCCTTATATCTGTGTGACACCACGTCTCTGATATCCCAACAATATTTGCCTTTGATGTTTTGACCAAACCTCAAATTCATTAAACATTCTTGACCACGCCAGACATTCCTGACCACGAAATAGCTCTCCAGTCAGCCGCTTCCGCTGAATCCACGGGTAGCGGCCAAGGGTTCGTGAAGTGTTTTTGTATGATAAAGGCAGTTAAGTGCAATCCAAAATGCCATTCCAGTGTACCTTGTAGCAACAAGTAGTTCAGCACTTGTCTTTTTCTCTTTCTGTAGAAAAATCCGATATCTTACATTTTCACAAAGATCTTTTCAAAAAAAGCCTTTTTTCATAATTTGCCGAAATAGTATTTGTCATTCTATATAATGCCTAGGTATTCTATTCAATGCCTAGGAAAAGTATGTAAAATATTAAAAAAAAACAGACATTTCATACTTTGTCTAAAAATGTAACGCACTATATAGAATGCCTGCTTTTCACACTTTGCTGGTAACATATATATGTAGATCAATGTTTTCAAAAATGAACCATATTATAAACAAGTTTCGATCTTCGCTAAGGAATGATCATCGGCGAAATTTCCTTCTGATATCAAGTACAAGGTTTGCTCCAGATTGTACAAAAATATCATTTTTCTCATTAATATGTATGTGTATGTATATAAATTACAAAAATTGTTTTAGGAAAAAAATATTTTTCTCATTAAAAATATAATTCTCATTAGTATTAATATACATAAATTTTAACATTGCATCTACAGTAAGATGATTTATTAATTTTAATTTCAAGCATGCGGAGCACAATAAGATAATTTTTCCTAATACAGACCCTGATGAAAACTAATTGGTGATCCCTGGTCTATGTGCTTCTTACCCAAGAGCACCCCCCCCCCTCGCTTCTATCCTTTCTGTAAACGCTATACTCTCCATATCCAAATCCTGCATCCCCTATACCTGAGTGGTACGATGTTTCTGATATCTTTAAAATATCCACATTCAGGGTGGCCAACCATCTTGACATGGCCGGGATTTTCCCGATTTAGAACTTCCAAGTCCTGCTTCTCGATAATTCCATCATTTGTCCCGATAAGAGAAGAAAATCTGTTAATTTATTGATTTTACGCATTTTTAATTAATTCTTATTTGAATATAATGGATGTATTAAAAATGAATTCTAATATCAAGGAAAATATGAGAAATGAGAAATCTTTTTTTCCCACCAACATTTAATGAAATTCGAGAATTAGCAGAAACATTCAACATCAAAATTGTTAACTTAGATTTGCTTTTTTAAAAATTTTGTCCAAAGGCATTTTGTTTGTCACTGAGAAATGTAGAAAAGAAAATGCGTGTTAATAAAAATGGGTGCAATTTTTCTCAAAATTTCTGAAGACAAATAATTTGTCTTAAACTGTAAGCTCCATATTAAACATTCCACATTCAAATACTTCATCGGAAAGAGTTTTCAACTTAATGAAACCTACTTGGAAGAAAAAAAGAAACCGACTTTTATTTGGAAATTTAGAAGCCCAACTTATGGTGAAAGAAAACTATGACGCACTATTCAGAATTTAAAAATTTTTTCAAATCTTCAGAAGAAGAAATTTTAAAACCAGCGAAATCTAAAGAAAAAATTTATAAAGTAAAATTCGTAAAATAATAAGAGAAGTTTACCTCAATATAGTACGTAGAACACTTCCGTATGATACTCTCCAGAAATTAAAATGAAAAAATCGGAAAACTTAAATTAGAGTAACAAATAGTCTAAAAAATAATTAAAACTCAATTTAACACAATTAAAAATCAATTTAATGCAATTAAAATTAAGAAAATTAATTAAAAGAATTTAACGAAAAAAATTGCAAAATGATTTTGCTTCCTGATGCTAACAACGCTTTTTGACGGTATGTCATGATCACAGGAATGAAAATTACCAAATAGGGGTGAGTATGAAATTTAAATAGAGTTTATTTGTCTTTGAACATGCGTGTAAAAGCCCATGAATCGGAGATGAGATATGGCCGACGAACATTAACAGAATTTTCGTGTAATTTAATTTCTACAGTTTCTGCAATTAACAGTTGCATATAATTACGCTGTGGTGAAAAGAGGTGAAAGATTTGTGGAATTTGCAGAATCTCAAGGACTGTCAGTAATGAACACTTTTTTCAAGAAAAGGGTGAACAGAAAGTGGACATGGAAGAGTCCAAATGGATTAACTACTAACGAAATCGACTTCATCCTCACTAACAGAAGATATATTGTGAATGATGTTACCATCCTGAATAAGGTAAATGTTGGAAGTGATCACAGAATGGTAAGATGTACACTTGATATAGATGTAGGAAAGGAAACGAAAAAACTGATACGAGTAAATAATACAAAGGTCTTTGAGATAACAGAAGAGGAGAAAAAGTAGTATGTACTGGAACTTAAGAACAAGTTCGAGCTTCTGAAGACTGCTGAGGACCAAGATATCGACGAGGAATATTACTACTTTTTGAAAGTGATAAAGCCCAAGAAACCTATAGGGAAAAAGAAATCCAAAGAAAAAAAAATTAGTCAAGAAACACTTGTCATGATGAACCGAAGACAACAAATGAAAAGCAAGAAAAACACTGACAGGTAGAAAATTGAGTATACTGAGTTATGCAAAGCCATTAGAAAGAGACTCAGAGAGGACATAAGAAGATTTAACACAAGAAAAGTAGAACAAGCATTAAGGAAAAACAAAGGATTTAAATCAGCAGCCATGAGCAGTAATACAGAAAGACATATGATACTGAAACTGAAGAATAGCAATGGTGTACTTATAAACAGCAGAGAAGGCATAATTCAAATAGCAGAAGACTACTATAGAGAATTATACAAGGAGCTGGGGAATGATGCCAGCAGTGGGAAAGATGGATTGAAAAGTAGCAACACATACGACATACCTGATATTCTTCCTGATGAGGTAGAACATGCATTGAAGAAAATGAAGAATCAGAAAGCCCCAGGGGAAGATAAAGTTGCTGTAGCGGTGTTAAAATTGGGAGGAAGAGACATAATACAAAAACTGGCAAGGCTCTTCAAAAAGTGCATTAGAAAAGGTGGGACGCCTAAGACCAATTAGCGTGTTATCCCACATCTACAAGTTGTTCACAAGGGTCATTACTAACAGATTAGAAAGAATATGTGATGAGAATCAACCGAAAGAGCAAGCTGGCTTTAGGACAGGGTTCTCAACTATGGTTCATCTTCACGTAATATCACAGCTAATGGAGAAAGATAATGAATATAAAACACCATTATGCCTGGTATTTGTGGATTATGAAAAGCCATTTGACTCCATACAGCATAAGGCAATGTTTCGGGCACTGGAAAGACAAGGCATTGATACCCCATATATTATGATTTTGAAGAAAATATATGAGAGTGCTACTGCCTTTATTAGACTAGACAAAGACAGTAGGAAATTTAAAATTGAGAAAGGAGTTTGACAAGGAGACACAATATCTCCGAAGCTGTTTACTGCTGCCCTTGAGGAAGCTTTCAGAAGATTAGACTGGTCGCAGAAAGGAGTCAATGTGAACGGAGAGTACCTAAACCATGTACGATTTGCAGATGACATTGTGGTCATAAACCATGAACCATGATCCCAAAGAATTAGAGGAAAATCTAAATCAGTTATGCACAGCTAGTAAGGATTTTGGACTAAAGATGAATATGGCTAAAACAAAAGTAATGATGAACAAGTATGCCACCAGAAAGGGAAATAATGATTGAAGGAGCAGTAATTGAAAAGGTGGAGTCATATACTTATCTGGGACAAGTTATTAGCTGTAATAATGATAAATGGCTGGAAGTCAAGAGAAGAATAAATTTTGGATGGATAGCATTCAGGAAATATAGTCACATACTGAAGAGCAATATCCCAGTTTGTCTGAAACGTAAAATAATGAACCAGCGTATACTCCCCACCATGACTTATGGAAGTGAAACTTGGGCACTCACCAAAAGAATGGAAGAGAAGCTGAGAACTACACAGCGAAGAATGGAACGAATCATATTGCGAATCAGACTGTTAGATAAGAAGAGAAACACATGGATTAGGCAACAAACTCAAGTAAAGGACATTCTTATCAAAACTAAAGAACTAAAATGGTCTTGGGCAGGACACATAGCTCGAAGACATGATGACAGATGGACTAAGAAAATAACAGAATGGTATCCAAGAGGAGCTAGAAAAAAACCTGGAAGACAAAGGCGGAGATGGATAGATGAAATTCATGAGCTTGTGGGTAGTAAATGGATGGCCAGTGCTCAAAACAGAAGGAACTGGAAAGTTGCTGGAGAGGCCTTCATCCTGCAGTGGATTAAAAATGGCTGATGATGATGATGATGATGATTATGTTGGACACTAAGTATTTTAGCCTCATTAAATAAAAAACATAGTATGTTTTTCATTAACGGCATGAAAGGCTATTTCTGATGCTGCTGAACGAGAGGCCCGAACTGAGGCCGCATGTTGATTAACACGAATATTCAAAGGAAAACGCGTTGAACCCTGATAAGATGAGTCACAATCACCGCAAGAAATGTATACCAGATCATTAATTTGTGTTGTGAACAAGGAAAGGACTGAGCGATTGTTCAGTATAGTGTGAAATTTCCATATTGGCCTAGCCACAATTTTAAATTCGGTATCTTTAAAGAATCTGTTAAGCTGTTTGTGCCACTGTTCAACATATGGGACAGAAATAAAGTATTTTTTGATATTACTATTCTTTGTTGGTGTAGTATTTTGTATCCTATCTTTAGCTTGTACCCTAATTCGGTTTATTGTAGCAAGGGAATAACCCCTGTTTAGAAATCTGCTGGTTAATATTTGTATTTCTAAGCTCAAAGCAGATTCCGTCGTTGAATATTTGTCGGTATTTAGAAATTTATTAAAGATAATCGATCTTTTGTAGGTGAACGGGTGATAGCTGTTATAAAGTAGAAGCATACCGGTGTTTGTAGGTTTTCGATAGATGTTAAATTGGATTTTATTCGTGTCCCGAGTAAGCGTGAAATTTGGAAAATTTAATGACTTTGTATCCGTATCCTCCCTTTCCAATGTAAATTTGAGTCTAGAATGAATATTATTAAACGAATGTAAAATGTCTTGGATAGTTCTACTATTAGTAACAACTAGAACATCGTCTAAATACCTCCCATATTATGGGGGTATTTAGACGATGGATCTAAATACCCCCATAATATGGGAGGTATTTAGATACGGGGTCGAAAAGGTGTCAAATGTATATGCTCAATCATTGAGAGATAGATCTCTGACATGGGCGCCTCCGTAGCCAGGTGGGAAGGAGCAGCAGTGCGTAGCACAAGCTTCTTGATTAGACCGGGGTTCGAGCCCGTCACCACCAAATACGGAAGATGTGGAAAGGTCACGGAATGACCACCGCATATCCCCGGAGCAATATGGCCTTAGTTGCTAATGCTCCTAAAAACCAAAAAATAACAATAGATCTCTGACATTAAGCCGCTTAGGCTCAAACCCATTGGCAATCCAAAAATTTGTTTGTACACCTTGTCTCGAAAGGTGATATAGTTGGCCTCAACTAACAGTTTAATTAAGTGAAAAATTTCCTTAATAGGAAACTTTGTATAATTAATCAGTATTGAGTTATTATTTAACATATCCCAAATCATATCTAATGTGTATTCAACGTTTACATTCATATATAATGAGGTAACATTGAAATTTCGGGCATAAAACAACTAGCACTTACCACATCGCGTAATATCGTTAATCTTGCCTTAAAATCTCAATATACTAATAAACAAAAATACCTTTCCCAGGTTAGGAAGCTTCGCGATAAATTAAAAAATTATCTACATCCTAACGATTGATCTGTATTGAAGACCTCCATAGATTTGCAACGGGAAGCACAGGCCTCAGATATAAAAAAACAGACACGTTAACAAATTACAAACATTATCAGGAAGGTGAAGATATGTTCATGTGAATTCTAACACATTGTTGCGGGCTTGTGGCCAAGTGCATACAACTTGGGTGATGACTCCCCCCCCCCCTGTACACAAACAATGTGCTACCACAGAATACGTCAGCTAGTTCGTGAACACCCCCTCGCCCAGCATTCAATGAACCGACATATCAACAGGTTACAAATCTTTCCTCTTATACACTATCACAGGACCAGATTTCACTTTTATCCAAAAGATTAAATTATAATTTACCACCTCGAAAACAACCTAGCAAACAGTGCGTAATTGATATTGAATTTGGACTTCGTAATGTTCCATAAAAAGGTTCATTTATTCAACAAGTTAAGCAAGTGGTGAATAACATAAAAGAAACACGACTTTTTAAATTGAATACACGACAGTTCAGCTTTATGTGAACTTTGGGAAAATAGAGAGATTTATACAGAGGGCAGATAAAGGAAATACAGTGAAAATAATCAGTTAGAATCAGTTGTTTCAGATACCTCCACTTATCTTGAAGTAGACCCGGCACTATTTACCAATCTAGTCAATCAATACAATAACACGTTAACCATGTATTGAAAAAAACACCTACATTACTATGGCTCAGTTAAAGGAATTGAAGGCCAGAACATACAATATTCCTGCACTTTTTGGTTAGGTAAAATTACACAAGACTGGATTTCCTATTCGGCTTATTGTTTTCTACAGAAACAAGGCATTTTCATCCTTAGCCACACCTGTATATAGCATTACAAAACCCTTTAGATGAGCGATACAATTTGGAATTAACAACGATACATTATTTAATAACCTTAAGGATTGTAGAGTTGGCGATAATGACAATTTATTCTCACTAGATGTTGCCTCATTATATACGAATGTAAATGTTGAATACACATTAGATATGATTTGAGATATGTTAAATAATAACTCGATACCGATTAATTATATGAAGCTTCCTACTAAGTAAATTTTTCATTTAATTAAACTGTTAGTTGAGGCCAACTACAAATTTTGTATATCACCTTTAAAGACAAAGTGTATAAACAAATCTTTGGTTTGCCAATGGGTATTTTTTTTTTTGGTAGTTGTTGGCACATTGGCTTCTGTGGCCATAATGCACCTCCCAAGGTTTTTGCAGTACTTTGATCCAAGCCCGAGGCGGGATTCGAACCCGCGACCTTTGGGTTGCCAAGCAGGCACTTTACCCACCTGGCTAGCCCGGCCGGCTTGCCAATGGGATTGGGCCTGAGCGGTTTAATATCAGAGATCTATCTCTCAATGATTGAGCATATACATTTTACGCTTTTTCGACCCAGTATCACATACTATGGGAGGTATTTAGACGATGTTCTAGTTATTACTGATAGTAGTACTGTCCAAGACATTTTACATTTGTTTAATAATATTCATTCTAGACTCAAATTTACATTGGAAAGGGAGGATATGGATACAAAGTCATTAAATTTTCAAAATTTCATGCTTACTAGGGACTCGAATAAAATCTAATTTAACATCTATCAAAAACCTACAAACACCAGTATGCTCCTACATTATAAAAGCTATCACCTGTTCACCTACAAAAGATCGATTATCTTTAATCAATTTCTAAATGCCTACAAATATTCAATGACAGAATCTGCTTTGGGCTCAGAAATACAAATATTAACCAGCAGATTTCTAAACAGGGGTTATCCCCTTGCTACAACAAAAATGAATAAGGGTACAAGCTAGGGATAGGATATAAAATACTACTTCAACCAACAATCGTAATATTAAAAAATACTTTATTTCTGTCCCCTATGTTGAACAGAGGCACAAACAGCTTAAGAGATTCTTTAAAGATACCGAATATAAAATTGTGGCCAGGCCAATACGGAAATTACACACTATACTGAACAAACGTTCAGTCCTTTCCTTGTTTGCAACACAAATTAATGACCTGGTATACAACATTTCTTGCGGTGATTGTGACTCTTCTTATCAGGGTTCGATGCGTTTTCCTTTGAATATTTGTGTTAATCAACATGCAGCCTCAGTTCGGGATTCTCGTTCAGCAGCGTCAGAATTAGTCTTTCACGCTGTTAACGAAAAACATACTTTTTTTATTTAACGAGTCCAAAATACTTAGTGTCCAACGTAATTATATGCGACTATTAATTGAAGAAACCGTAGAAATTAAATTACACGAAAATTCTGTTAATGTTCGTCGGCCATATCTCATTTCCAATTCACGGGCTTTTACGTAAAAACGCATGCGCGGACAAATAATCCCTATTTAAGTTTCATACTCACCCCTATTTGGCAATATTCATTCCTGTGATCACGAGATATGATCGAAAAGCGTTGTTAGCTTCAGGAAGGAAAATCGTTTTGGCAATTTTTTTCGTTAAATTCTTTTAATTAATTTTCTTATTTTTAATTGTGTTAAATTTATTTTTAATTGCGTTAAATTGATTTTTAATTGTGTTAAATTGAGTTTTATTGTGTTAAATTGAGTTTTATTGTGTTAATTGAGTTTTAATTATTTTTTAAACTATTTGTTACTATAATGCAAGTTTTTCGATTTTTTCATTTTAATTTCTGGTGAGGATCATAGTACCTCAATATAGTTCTGCATACTATATTGAGGTAAACTTCTCTTATTATTTTACAAATATTGATATCAACGTAGAACGTAAGGAATATCACAGCTCTGGTTCATACTATATAAAATAAAATTGGTCTTCCTCGCTATTTTTAAAATAACTGTTATAAATAATATTATAGTTTATAATACATATTACAATTACAAAGACAAATACATATTAACAAGAATCATTTAAAAAATAAATATGATTGATTGATAAAAAATGTATTTTAATTGTAATTTTATATTTTTCTTTTACTTTTTGAAGAAAAAAATGCTATACTACACATTTCGTTTCAAGTTGTCGAGCTTACCATTTTTCAAAATATGGCTACCTATTTTGAGCAGCACACTTCATCAGGGCTCTTCTGTTTAGTGGATTGGATTACTGTTGATTATTGCTTTTAAATATTTAATTTATTTAGTATATTGTTGGATTATTTTGTTATAGGTTTTCCTGTAACAGTTTGATTTTAATAATATTATAGATATCATTTTTTAAAGTTAATTTTCATTGATATTTAGCTAATTTTATAATGGTAATTAAGGGATCTGCCTTAAACACGTCACAGGGTATCGTAACACACGGAAATAGCCAATGGTGATTTACGTGTGAGTCATGATTTAATCTGTTGTGGAACCTGTGGAATGTTTTCCAAGGTTGACCTGGTGACTAATCATAGTTCACCTGGGGATTCTTTTCTTTGTGATCGATGTAAGGAGTGCACCGATCTTGAATTTTAATTTGGTGCACTGATGGAACAATTTGAGTCACTGAAAAAACAAGTGTTGCCCTCAAGAATAATGGATCTGGGAGCTCGTCAGGGACTCCAGCAGTCTACCAAATGTTGCACTCCCGATTTGGGCCTCAAAACAGAAAAAACAAGTGCAAACTACTCTGGTTCAAAAGGACTTTGTTTTATTAGGAGACTCTATTGTCAGGAAAACAGGGAATATTTTTTGTAATAAGAATAGGTGGAGTAGAAGCAGGGTATGTCTGCCGGGAGCAACGATTAATGATGTCACGAACAGATTGTCAGATTTTAAGGGGGGGGGGAATGAAGAGAATATTATTATTCATTTGGGGACTAATGACATTAAACGTACACAATCTGACGATTTGTTGGAAAAATACAGGATCATGCTGAGGAAACACCGCGAGCTAGGCCGCAACGTCTATGTGTCTACAATTCTGCCCAGACACGATAGGATTATATGTTAAAAGCCTTGTGTATTAACTCAAGACTTGAAACAATCAAATGAAGGACTCTGCAAGGCTTTTGGGAGGAAATTCTATCAGCTTGGCCCACACTTGTAGGTAGAAGGAATTTGTTTTGTAGAGACGGGATACACTTAAACAAAGGTGGTGCAAAAGTTATTGCCAGTATTATTGAGAATACCTCTAAAGGTTCAGGGAAACTGCTAGTTAGGGGGGGGGATGTGGGTAATACTGACATGTGTTTATCACATACCTCAAGAGTTCTCATCTGTTTCCCCAACTGGACATATTATCTAGATGTTCTGAGGGCAGAAACATTTCAAGTGAGTGGGTAGCTAACAGCTACCCACTCACTTTTCTGCGCATTACTTGAGCAGAAAAAGGTGGAATGGAAAGGTTACAGAGCAATAAAAAGTACCGAAGCCTATAACAGTTACAAGATGATCTGTAATGGAGCCACAGAAAAGGTTTGTTTGTTTGGATTTTTTGGCGCATTAGCAACTAAGGCTACAATGTGCCAAGGCCAGGTAGCAGAAAAGGTTCGACAGGCAAAGGCAGTTTATGAGAAATCACTAGCAAACAGAGCAAAGAGGGGGGGGGGGGATAAAGAATTCTTCACATATATAAATGCCAAGAAGAGCAGGACAAACCAGATTGGACCTTTACTAAGGGAAAGGGGATAGTATTAAATACACCAGCTGCCATTGCAGATGAACTCAACTGTTATTTTGTATCGATATTTACAGAGGAAAAACCTTCTGTGGCAATGGGAAATTGTGGGAGCGAAGTTGAAAAATATGTAATTAATGATATTGAAATTTCGCAAGATTAATGAAAAAACTTTCGAGCCTACAGGCCAGTAAGACTCCTGGAGTTGATGGAATATATACCCTATAATCTTAAGCGAGACGGCAAGTGCGTGCACTGAACTATTGAGGCTAATTATGCGAGCATTACTAAACTCTGGAGAGATTCCGTTGAATTGGAAAAGTGCCAATGTATCTCCCATACCTAAGGGTGGTTCTAAGAGTGAAGTGGGAAATTATCGACCTGTCAGTCTAACTTCAGTGGTAGGGAAAATCATGGAGGCAATGATCAAGGGTGGAATTCAGGATCATTTGGATAGAATTGAAATTCTCAAGGATACTCAGCATGGTTTTGTAAAGGGAAAATCATGTTTAACAAATCTGGTTCACTATTTTGAATGGGTCACTCATGAAATGGATTTAGGGAATAATTTTGACATTGTTTATTTAGATTTCAGCAAAGCTTTTGACTCAGTCCCACAGAGGGGTTGCTTTATAAGCTGGAACAGGTTGGAATCACTGGGAAAATCCTTAGATGGATATCAGAATGGCTTCAGGGCAGGAGGCAGAGGGTTGTGATAAATGACTATTCCTCAGATTGGGTTGATGTAAGAAGTGGAGTTCTCCAAGGATCAGTATTAGGACCTCTGTTATTTTTAATTTTCATAAGCAACATTGATGAAGGGATAGAGGATGTGATGTCTAAATTTGCAGATGATGTTAAAATTGGTAGAGTAGTTAATGATCACTGTCAAGCTGAGCTTCTTCAGAGAGACCTAGATAGACTTCAGGAATGGTTAGAAAAATGACAGTTATGATTTAATCCAACAAAGTGTAAGGTATTACACCTGGGAAACAGTAATTCGAAAATAACTTATTCACTTGGTGGAGTTCAACTAAATCCAGTACTAGAGGAAAGGGACTTGGGTGTTACGATACGGTCAGACATGAAATTCTCTGAGCATTGTAAACAGGTTGCAAGGAAGGTGTCCTATCAATGAACTATCGAACTTTTGCAAGTAGAGATAGGGACGTGATAATCCCATTAGAGGTAGTCGTCAACTTATGACCATGTTAGGTTCCGAATGACCAGTCGTAAAGTGATCTGGACGTAAGTCGGACCAGTTTAGGTAAATCAGACACTGTGTACAACACAATTGGTTTATTATTTACAAAAATAAAAAATATTATGAAAATGATATCAAATACTGTATAAAACCTAAAAAATATTTTATCATAAAGAACTAAACAAAACATATGTAGAAAATAGATAAGAAATATTTTACTGACCACTCCTGCTTGGCTGCGGGTCATTAATGCCGCCACTTGATGTAGTGGGAGTTGTTTTTCTCATAAATATGTTGATTTTTGTCTGAATTGTTTGTTTCCTTTATGCTCGTAAATTTCACGGTATGGCCAAAAAGCATCTTGTACCATTCGTTCAATCCCTGCAAATCATTCGATGTTTGGGTCCATTTCCTCAAAATGTGTAAGAAGTTTATTTAGTAGAGAAAAATCTTCAGATAACCCTCTAGTGAATTTTCTTTCTGGTTCTTCCTCATCTTCATTTTTCTCTTCTTCAGCCATTCTTTCTTCTTCCAAAGCGATAAGTTCTCCAGATTCTTGCTCTAGCAGCTCCTCAACATCTTCCACTTCAATCTCTAAAGAAAGTCCATTTGCCAGTGTTACAATATTTTCTGTAACCATTTCAAGTTCATGTTCACTATCAAATTCATCAATAGTATTAACAAAACGCTGGACGCAGTTTTTCCAGATTCCATTCATGCATTTCTTTGTCACAGCCTCCCATGCAGCCGCAATATTTCTGATGCATTTATAAATATCATACTGTTTCCGAAACTCTCGTAAAGATAGTTCTGGGTTGGCATCTGTTGCGGCTATAGCTTGGGCGAAAGTGGTTCAAAGATAGTGCGCCTTAAATATGGCAATCGCCCCCTGGTCCATAGGCTGAATGAGTGGAGTTGTATTTGGCAGCAAATAAACAACTTTTACATCTGGATGGAGGTGGTCTAGGTGAGGTGGATGGCCTAGGTGGTGGTCTAGGTGAGGTGCATTATCTAAGATTAATACAATTTTGAAAGGAATTTCTTTCTCAAAGCAATATTCACGAACTTGAGGTACAAAACAATTTAGAAACCAGCCTTCAAACAATGTTTGAGTCATCCAGGCTTTTCAGTTTGAACGGAAGTATACAGGCAGAGTGTGCTTGTTTACATTCTTGAATGCACGGGGATTTTCAGAATGATAAATTAAAAAAGGCTTCAGTTTAAAACCTGCGATGTTCCCGCCAAGGAGCAAAGTCAGCCTATCTTTAAGTGCCTTAGAACCAGGCATGCTTTTGGCTTCTTGGTGAATGCAAGTGTGTTCTGGCATCCTTTTCCACAACAATCCAGTCTCATCCACGTTGAAAAGCTGCTCTGGTTGATACCCTCCTTCCGTAATTATTTCATCCAGATCGTAATTATTTCACCACATCCGCACTTGCTGATTCTCCAGTGACTCGAACCCTATGAAGGTTGAATCTTCTTTTGAATCTTTTGAACCATCCTGTACTTGCTATAAATGTTTGAGTGTAATCTTTTCCAGCACATTTCTTCAGCGTCTGAATGAGACTTCTAGCCTTGAACTGCACTGTAAGAAGGTTTAAGGGTATTTGCTTCTGTATATGATCTTCCATCCAAAGAAACAATAATTTTTCCATTTCATGGATAGGCCCTGTACGTTGTTTCGTTATCACTGTTGCTCACATGGATGCCAAACCTTTAACAACTTCATGAATCCTTTTTTTTTGTCTTTCAAAATCTTCAACACTGTAGAATGAGATAACTTAAAATCACGTGCGATCGTGTTCATCTTCTTTACTTCTTCATGCTGCTTGATCACTTTTAATTTTTTGTCTAAATCAATGGCCTTTCTTTCTTGACAGGTCTAGGAGTAGACAAAGGCACTTTCCTCTTGGTTGACATGTTTAGGGGTTTTTAAAAAAATGCTAATTGTAACACAAATATAATTGAACCAAAAATAGTGAACGTAATATGTATGCAAACAGAGATCGAGACGCATGAACCACGACATACATACATCAGTAAGAAGTTTTGTTGTTGTTGTTATTTGGTTTTTAGGAGCATTAGCAACTAAGGCCATATTGCTCCTGGATATGCGGTGGTCATTCCCTGACCTTTCCACATCCTCCCTATTTGGTGGTGACGGGCTCGAACCCCGGTCTAATCAAGAAGCGTGTGCTATGCACTGCTGCTCCTTCCCACCTGGCTATGGAGGCGCCAAGTAGTTTTGTTCGACTGTGATGGCACAGCTGACTAAACAGAATAAGACTAGCTTATTCGCACCAAACACACGTTACTGGGCAGTGGGCTGACGCTACACACACACAACCGTTCCCATTAGGCTTCGGGGGCTACAGGGACAACACGGATAGGGCATGTGAGTGTAGTAGAAAAATCTGAGAGCACTGCATTATGAGAGGGGGATGACGTGCGTATAGCATTCTTCCTAGCAACAATCTTGTATGTATGCTCAGTTAAGACTGAAACACGGTGCGAGATGCAGTCGTAAGTCGATAGACTTACGACTGCATCTATGGAAACTGCGCCTAAAGAAAGACATCGAGCTTCTTGAAAGGGTCCAAAGACGCCGTTTTGCCGATCTCGCCTGGTGAGATCAGCAAAATGGTGTCCTTACGAAGAAAGACTTTGAATATGTGGGTTGCAGAGTTTGGAAACTAGACACCTTCGAGGAGATATGATTGAGGTGTTTAAGGCTCTGAGAGGCATCAGCAAAATGAATGAGGACGAAATTTTCAAGATTATAAATGACACTAGAACTAGGGGACATAAATTCAAGTTACGGGGGAGATGTTTAGATTGAGGTTTTATTTTAGCCAGCAAGTTATAAATTACTGGAATAAGTTGCCTACATGGGTGGTAGAGGCTGACAGTTTGGGAAAATTCAAAGGTCATCTGGATAGTACCTTCGGGTGAGAGAAACGCACAGGATGATAGGTTTAATTTAATTTTATTTTATTTTATTAATTATTAGTTTTTTTTTTATCATTGTTTTATTCGGGGTTTTTTTTTTTTTTTGGCTGGTGCAGCATAAGCCATAGGCTTTCTTGCACCATGTGGCCATTACTAATACTAATACTATCCACGTTTCACAACATACTATTAGCATTAGAAGAAGCATACGATGCAAGAAAGCAAGCTTATACAGCATCAGCCAAAAAAAAAAAAAAAAACCCCTTCCCATTTCCTCAATCCATTCACTCCAAGAGTTTATCTAGTTCTGCCTTGAATTTATTTAAGCTGTCTACTTCCAAAATGACAGAATGAAGTTTGTTCCAGCATTCAACCACCCGCTGGTTAAAGGCAAATTTCCACACATCTATTCTACTACTATCTTTGCTCAATTTGAATTTATGCCCTATCAGAATCATAATTTGAGTAAGAGGAAGAACCCTATCAGCACTGACCTTGCTTATACCATTCAAGGCCTTGTACAGTGTTTTCAGATCAATCAGATCATCTCGCAGGTGCCTAGTCTCCCGATGCTGTAAATTGTAGAACTTAATCCTTTCTGTGTAGCAGCACCCTTTGTTCCACTAATCAATTTCATTGCCCTTCTCTGTACTCATTCCAGCAGCACTACGCTCTTCCTAAGATTACGCCCCCAGGCCTGTGTATTGCCATTTTTACAAGGGAATAATCACCTCCTTATCACAGCTATCAAAATTCCTGCCTATCATTGACAAGACCCCATGTGCTACTCTTGTAGCCTGTCTGCACTGTTTCAGAAAACTTCATAGCTGACTGCAGAATTATCCCCAGGTCTTTTTCATTCTCCACTATCCTGAGTGTAGGCTATATGATACCGCACAGTTCGTACATTACTCTGGGATTACTGCTACCCATATGCAGTATCTTGCATTTGTCAATGTTAAATTTCAGTTGCCACCACCCATCCCATCTACTCAACTTTTCAAGATCACGTTGCAGTAGCATACTGATATTACTGTCATTAACAACCCTGCCAACATTTGTATCTTCTGCAAACTTCGACGTTAAGCCTGATATACCTTCATCCAGTTCATTGATAAATATAGAACACAAGGATAGACCAAACAACAAAATCTGGGGAATCCACTAATAACATTAGTCCACGAACAGCAGTGTTCATTGATTACCACTCTGTGTCTTCTCTCACTCAATTATCCCTTTATCTATTGCAGTAACTTGTCCTTAATGCCATTCTGCTCTAATTTGTACAGTAGTCTTATATGTGCAACAGTATCAAAAGCTTTCCTAAAATTCAAGTAAATGATATCGAAATTATTTTTTGCATCCAGTTCCTTTGTAACAACCTCATAGTATCTGATCAAATTGGTCAGACAAGACCTCCCCATCAAGAAACCCATGTTGTGTCTGAACTATAACTGCAGTCTTGCCTAGATGAGCCTGCATTGCTTCTTTAACCAGTGACTATTAATTTCTATAGAATAGAGCTAAACTAACAGATCTGTAATCACTGGTTTCACCTTATGATCCCCCTTTTTGAATTGGGGATACATTTGCACTTCTCCAGTCCATGGGGACTGCCCCTGAGTCAAAAGATGTTGTCATAAGAGTTTGCTTACTTCCTTTACCACCACCTTTAATACAACTGGATAGATCCCATGTGTCATGGGATCTATCCAGTGTCTTTCTTATGTTTAATTTCAAAAATTTCTCCTCCACTTCGCTCTCAGTTATGACAAAATCATGTAGCTCCCTGTTAGAGTTTGATAAGCTTCTGGACTGCACTTCCTCAGAATTCCTTATGGATGCAAAATACTCATTCAGTTTGTCAACAACCTAAGCAGAATCATCAACAGTCGAACCATTGATATCACATGGACCTACGTGATTCATCCCCTTCCTTCTAGAGTTTACATAAGTAAAGAAGTTTTTGTTGTTTTTCTTTGCATCCTTTGTCAAAGATTTCTTGTAATCTGCCTTTGCCTGCCTAACTTAATTTGTGACTTCAGTGCAGACTAGCTTATATCTATAATAGGCTTCTTTGTCACCTGATAATTTATATGCATCCCATGCATTTTTCTTCTCTGCCACAAGTCTCATTAGTTCATTTGACATCCATTTAGGCCTAAACCTTGAACAGTATTTCTAAGTTGGTATGAAAAACCTAGTAGCTTTCAAGATTAATTCCTTGAATTCTTCTGATTTAGAATTTACTGTTGGTAACATAATCAATTGGTCGCGCTGTACAGAATGTAAAACTGTCTGAGACCTCCGTAGTCACCTTTACGAAAGCAAAACCCTTCCCTTTACCCCTACTGGTAGTTACATCTTTAAATCCCACATCAGCACACTGTGGTCACTGCCACCTAGTGGTTCCTTTATCTGCGGAATCTTAATGCATGAAAATGACTGCTAATAATCAGATGAAGAGTATTACTCCCTCTGGTTGCCTCTCATTCTGCTGTAAAAAACAATCATTCAATAAATCCCCAAGTGTCTTGCTAGTGTGTGAGTGACTAACCCACAAGTTCCAGTAAATATCTGGGAAGTTAAAATCCATTATAAGATAATATGATTTACTGGCCCGATCTATTTCTCTGTACTCATCAGGATCATAAAACTATTACACACTCCTACTCTCAACTTTGCTTTCCCAGTGCTTGTGTCATACCAAACTGACTGACCACTGCACTGTCCACCCATGCAAACTGGATGCAACTCCTTAGATTTTATGTGTTTCTTAACTAACAACATGAACTGCCCTCCTTTTCTGTACACATTGTACTCCCAAATTACAATTCTGCATTCATTATCTATGTGTGACAACTGTCTCTGATATCCCAACAATGTCTGCCTTTGATGTTTTGATCAGCACCTCAAATTCATCAAATTTATTTACTAATGTCTTGGCATTGGTGTACATGCAAGTACATGCACCCGTTCTTACTCTTAGTTACCCTAACACAGCCCATATATTTACTTGTTCCATGATTACCCCCAGATGTGCTTGAAATTCTCAGCTCCTGGCTTTCCAGGCTGCTGCTCATTCCAGTAGAAGCAGTGTAAGAATCACTTTCACCTCTGCCTGCAGCTATTGTTAATCTATTAGTGTGTGAATCCCAGCAAGCAAGTTTTCCAACCCACCTAACACTGTCTCAATGGCATCAGCAAATATTCTTGCTCCCTTTCCATTTAAGTGTATCCCATCCCTGTAGAAACTGCCTCTCCTGTTAACAAGCACCGATGACACTGAGAAAAATTCTACCCCATGAGCCTTGCATAATATTTTCAGTGCCGAATTGATTGACAAAGCTCTCATCATATGCTCCCTCCTATTGTGTCTGGGCTGAATTGAAGATGCTTTTAAATTTAACCCTAACTCATGACTTTTTTTTTCAAAATTTACCTGTACTTGTTAAGTAAGTCCACAGATCTCCTAACTGTTTGTTTGTTTGTTATTTGGTTTTTAGGAGCTTTAGCAACTAAGGCCATATTGCTCCAGGGATATACCCTGACAGATATACCCTGGTCCTATTCCACCTATCCTTTTCGCGCAATATATTTTCCATATCCCTGATAATAGTCACTGACAATAACTAGCTTCTGTGGGGCCAACGGATTCTGCCTTGAAGATTGCTGTTGTGTTGCCTGATGCACGAGAGTGAACTATAGCTTTGAGTTGGGCAGCTGACAGCTTGATGGATCCCCTATTTTAATTTCTTTGATTTAATTCCTTTAATTTCTAATCTTCAAACTCTATGAGAGTTTAAAGGGTAGTGTAGATGTAGCTTTTCATTAGAATCCTGAGTTGACACCTAATTTCTTGACACTCCGCACCTAGCACACGCACGCGCGCACACACACACACACACACACACACACACACACACACACACACACACACACACACACACACAAACAAACAAACAAACAAACAAACAAAGACATCCTTGTTGGCTAGATTATAGATTATGTTCTGTTACAGAAAGTCCACAAACATTGCACAAGTTTTTTAGGCTGTGATGCATTGGTGAATCACCCCCTTCGGTTCTCCCTTGAGCCACAGCATTCACTTTGTGCCCATTGCTTTGCTGCTCTAGTCTGGGGTATGATTTCTGTTTAAATACAATTTAATTAATTAACAAAGAAAATTAATATGATTAATAAATTTAATTGATTAATTGACAATACTACACTAAGCTAATGCAATGATACAGATTATGCTATTTAATTTTACATTATAGCTTACACTATCAAATTAAGCTATACTGAAACGATCACAATGTTAAATTGGTTATATCCTTAGCTAAATACAAAAGATATATGCCCAAAAGCGATTAAAACCTTCAAACTACTATTTATCAAAATTAAAACCATACTATTCTTCTGCACTAATGGTTACGTGCTATGATATTCGCACAAAAATACCATTATAATAATGGTATGGTTAGCAAGTCATACATTACAAAATCACTAGCTAATACTTCAAATTCCTCAAATTTATTTACTCTACTCTAGCATTAGTGTATATATGGAAGTATATGTTCAACTATTTTTACTCTTAGTAACCTTAACACATCTCAAATAATCTTAATAAAGTAAGTGAAAATTTATTTGAAGACCCACATAACTAATTGCCATACAAAATTTTCTTTATTAAATCCAAATGTATAATCCTATCAAAAGAGCAAAAACATTCACACCGATTTAGAACTGGCTGATACTGTCAATGTTAATTTGAATATTAATAACCATATATATTTGTCTTTTTTCATCAATTTGAAAACGGTCTATTACCTTACTGACATATCTCTTTTATATGGTAAAGAGGAGAAACCCTGGAGACTGCAATTAATCAAATATCTCTTTTATTGAAAAAACATGCCTAACACAGGAATCAGAGGAAAGCAATAATGCTTATTAAAATTCATTATAAAAATCTAGAAAGAAGAAAATTTATTGTGGAGATCAAGTGTACAAGGAGTAAAAAAAAAAAAAAAAAAAAGTGTGGCATGTTCGATGGCACTCACTCTGGTCCTATGTTATTACATTTTTGTGAATTATCAAATGTTAAGATTTATTATTATTAGCCACATGGTACAAGGAAGCCTGAGGCTTATGCTGTACCAGACCAAAAAAAAAACTTTGAGTTACCCAGAGAGAGAGAGAGAGAGAGAGAGAGAGAGAGAGAGAGAGAGAGAGAGAGAGAGAGAATCAGAAATAGAAGGGAATCACCAAGAAAGGTGATATTCAGCTTAGGACCCTGGGTATGCCAAACCTATACTCACCAGATGTGAGCCCCTGGGGAATTATGCGGTATTATCAAATAAATGCTGCATAATAAATTGCATAAAACAATGCTGCCTCTAATAGGTTGCATAATCATCTTGACATCCCCAACATAATCTGTGAGTCATTATTTATACGTAGAGTATTAAAAAGATCTTGGTCATAAGTTGTATTTTCACTCTATGTTACTACTCTCTTGCAGATGATAGAATTCTTACTTGTGTGTTACAAGTAAGAATTTAATTCAAATGACCACTAATTTATAGATAGATTTTAATTAATATATAGAACTGGACACATGATAACAAACTTGTAATCAGTGAAAGCAAAACAAACCATTATTAATGAAACCTTCTTATCAGATTACTGAATGCACATCCACAATAAGATTTAATAGCCAAAGTTGCTTACACTTGTTAATATATAACTCCTGCTCTTGGAAACAAATATAACGAGTATCTCAGCATAAATAACTGGGCTTGTGGATAGACCATTCTTTTGACTGGGCTAAACATATTAATTTCACAGAATGCAAATTGAGATACTTGCTGTACTTATTTTATGACATTCAAAATAAGCAGAATCTGACTACAACAATATCCATCTTTTTTGCTTTAACAGACTCAGTTCTAAACTATGCTGTTAATATCTGAACCAGAGCTAGCATTAACCCCAGGAACTCTCATCTAGTGAGTAGTATGGACTTGGCACACCCAGGATCCTGAGCTGGATATCATAATCCATCTCTTTCTTGGTGATTCCCTTCTACTTCTGACTCTTGTTTTGTTTCTCTCTCTCTCTCTCTCTCAGGGTAATTCAGAAATTTTTTTTTTTTGGCTGGTGCAGCATAAGCCTCTAGGCTTCCTTGCACCATATAGATAATAATAATAATAATAATATTAATAACTTTCTGAATGGAATATTTAAGCTACTTATAGGTAACCACATCAGGAATGATCATAATTAGAGAAATCAGGTTTGTCTCAAGTTTAAACTTATGTACCCCTCTGAAAAAAGTGAAATTAAATTTAATCCTTAATAATGAAGATAGTAGACATTCTACAGTTATTACAACTATTAATACAACGGCTAAGTGTACACACTGTATTACAGTTACAAAGAGTATAAAAGAGGCAGTACTTGTTTCTACACTAACGTGCTCTCTTATATTACAAATAACTCCTGTGTTATATCATCTCACACCCAGGAACAAATATGGATTCAGGAATACCTACACTTAAGTAAACTGATTTTTCAAATTAAAAATGCTTATTCTTTTGGCAAGTAATATTTTAAAAACAAAACCCATAATTCAAAATGGACTTAATGATATTTTTTGCTTGATATCCCTTCTAAACAACAGAAAAGGATATCCCATTCCTTTTTCTGTTGTTTATTATATTAGCTGGAATCAAGATGCTCATTCCTTTCTCCCCTTCCCTTTTGGAGAGGGAAGATGGTGGAGTTATTTTGTATAAGGTATTTATGTCGATTCCTTATATTAATTAAAACTTGCTGATAAGAAGCTAACTATTTCTTAACAGATTCTTCAATTTTATTTTTGGAAATAAATACTGTATTATTATCATTATTATTATTATTGTTGTTGTTGTTGCTAGAGAGTCTAGGAACTCTAGAAAGTCAGGATTGTGACTTTCTAGAGTTCCTTGTAGGTGTTATCTGGGAGACATACTGCTGCTAGGCTGTTATGTAGGGTCTTTGGCACCACACTGGTGGTTGACACGATGATCAGGATGGTTGTTACTTGCTGCATATGCCACATCTCTTTGATCTCCTGTCTTAGGTTCATGTATTTCCTAATTTTTTTCCTCATTGGTTTTCTGTAGGCTACCAGTGTTGGGCACCGCTATGTCAATCAGATAGGTAGCCTTTTCCTTCTTGTCAACAAGGGTAATGTCTGATCTATTGTGCAGGATTTTCACGTCCATTCTTATGGCATGGTCCCAGTACAACTTGTGGCTAGGGGTCTCTAGTAAGGCCTGAGGTTTGTATTTATTCATTCTCCTTCTTCTTATTATTAAATATCAGCTATTGCTCTTTTAATACATGATACTGGTTTGAGAGTAGTGCAAGTTCTAGTTTTGGGGAACTAAGTAAATGGGTAAAGACATTTCTATTTTTCAATTTCCTGCAACTGACTGGCTGGAAATGGCCATAGTAAAAGAACACCACTGTTTTATTTTCTTTAGTTCACTCTTCCACCAAGGTCTATATAGTTGAAACTTATTTATTATTATTTTTTTTTTTTGCCAAAATTAATTAACAGAATATGTTTACCTTATCTGTCATGCTTTCAAAGAGCATTTTACAGCATTCTTCATTTATATCAGATGTATAACTATCCCCATATGCATCATAATCTCTCTGAAGTTTGGAATTTGTAGCATTTGAAGAATACCACATATCGGTAGGAGCCCTGAAAAAAAAACCAATTCAATAAATCTTAAAAATTATAAAATCCATAAATACTAATAACATTTTTGTAACATTAATTGGAAAATGAAAAGCATTTTTATACTACACAAAAGAACAATCAAGCTCTTTTATTGATATTCAAGAAAATAATCCACAGGTCAATTGATCAGGGTGTCACAAAGCAGAAGTAATGAGAAGCTCTCCCAGAGCTAAGTGGCAGTACTAGTTTCTACACTAATGTGTGCAGTACAACAAACAAAAAGGGATTATGGATTGCTCTGCTGCTATGTAACATTGCTACTACGACAAATGGTGTACTGATTATCTTGGTAAAGTTTCTTTTGCAACAAATGAAAATATAATAAACAGCAAAACATAAAACCAAACTTAGTTAGAGAAAATAAGAGTCAAAAATAAAAAATTCTAGAAAACTAAAGTCAAAATTTGGTCTGGTATGAAACAAACTTTCATACTGGCAACTATTACATTTCTGGGAAGCTTCCTCAAGTAACATTTCCTGATGTCAATAAACTCAAGCCAAAATATGACTGAGTTATTCAAAATCATATCTGTTGGATACTGTCATTCACACTGTCACGTGAAATTTAAAAAGTAAAAGATGAGGTGTAGAATGTGATAATCAGAAAATATTCCCACAGTAGCTGCTTCAGTTGGCAAGGGAAGATATTCTGCAGTGAGCAATATATTGTACTGCTCACTTCAAATATCTTCATAAAAATCATTGCAGAATATCTTCCCATACCTTCCGAAACTTCCAAAACAATTTCAGTCATCACATTCTAGTAGTGTTTCGTTATTAATCAGCTGTATGCTATGATATGAACTGTCCAGTCATGATCATGAGCTGAATTCATGAAATGTTCAGTCATATCATGAGCTGAATTCATGAAATGTCCAGTCGTATCATGGCATACATGTGATTCACACTAGGGAAGAAATTCCTCCAGGCAGTTAAAGTAAAATTTCACAATCATATACATACAATTTACAACAGCTGAAGCAATAATACTAAATTATTTATTTTTTTAAACATGAAGTTTGTAAAAAAGTGCTGGATTATTGAACTTGGGATTTAAGAGATAGTACTACATTTACAAAATCAATAAATACAATAAGGAATATCAGAAATATGGTATCACGATAGGGTGTATAGAATATGGGTATAAAACAGGAGTGTAGAAAAATATAAAAAATTAATATTTAATAAGTATTACAATCCATTAGTCAAGTATTAGTTTATTTCAAGCAGTACTTCTAGTGTGATTACAGTAATGTCAGGAGTCTTGTCAATAAAATGGCTGAATTTAAACTCATGGTTAGGACAAATAATGCTGAGAGAAATGTGGTGCCATGAAGAAATTGGGGATAATGAGTTCCACTATGGTAGGTACAGGGCCGTGCCGTGCTATGATACAGAGAGGCGGCCGCATCAGGTGGCACCATAAGGGGGCGGCATAAGCAGCGAAATCAAAATACAATTTGAACCATTAAGGGGCGGCATTTCGAAGACTTGCATCATACTGAGAAAATCTACCGCACGGCCCTGGGTAGGTATAATGTACTTAGGGAAGATAGAAGGGGTAGTAGTGTCATGTTTCAATTGGAATGGGAAAGCAAGCACGAACGTCATATGTGGGTGACGTAAATGTGCCCCAGATTAATTGGAGTAGGGGGGGAAACTAACCATGGGGAAATTTTTTTTTAAAATAAACTAGATGAGATGATTATTATTTGTATCGGCTATGTTATAGATAACACTAGGAGATAATATATTCTTGACCTCATCACTACTTATGAATTAGGTACATAACAGATCTTAAAATACAGGAAGCATTGGCAGGTAGTGATCATGCAATTATCAGTTGGAAGACGAAAAAAGGTGTTGTGGTAGTTAAAGGTAAAGGGACAGGTTTTAATTTCAGAAAAGGGGACTTTGCCAGTTTAAGGTGCTTTATGGCATGAATTAATTGGGGAAATTGTAGAGGGAGAATACACTTGATTTCTGGAATACCTTTAAAGCAAAAATCATAGAAGCCATGAATGCAACATACAATTAAGACAATATTGCAGGAGGAGGATGCTGAAATCCTCCTCCTGCAATAGGAGGAGGATTTCAGCAATATGACTGCCCAGCTCTGAAAGAATGCAGAGCTGGACAGTCAAATAGAACAGAAAGAGATTGCATACGATAGTAATAGAGCAATAAAAAGTACTGAAGCCAACAACAACTTCAACAAGTACAGGTCAATATTGATAAAAAGTCGCAAGTTAGGGCTGAATGTGAAAGTGTCTGCAAATCTGCCCAGACACGATAGGAGGGAGTATAATGATGAGAGCCTTGTCAATGAATTCGGCCATGCAAGGCTCAAGGGGAAGAATCTTTTTCAACTTGGTCTGTGCTTGCTGAGAAGAGGGACTGCTTCTACAAGGATGGGATACACTTAAATAGAGATTGTGGAAGAATATTTGCTGATGCTATCGAGGCAATGTTAGGTGGTTGGGAAAACTGCTAGCTTGGGGGGATACATGGACTAAAAGATTAACAGTGGCCACAGGCAGAGGCAAAAGTGATTCTTGTACTGCTTCTATTAGAATGGGCAGCAGACTGGAAAGCAAGGTAATGGAGATTTCCAGGAATCCTGGGAGTCATAGTGGAACAAGTAAATACGTGAGCTGTGTTAGGGTGGCTAGGAGCAGGAACAGATGCATGTATACTTGCATGTACACCAATGCTAGGAGTATAGTTAATAAAATTGATGAGCTTGAAGTGCTAGTGAAGACATCAAAGGCAGATACTGTTGAGATATCAGAGACGTGGTGTCACACAGATATAGGCAGTGCAGAGTTGGAATTTGGGGAGTACAATGTGTATAGGAAGGATAGACAGGATAGGAAGGGAGGAAAGGTTATACTGTTAATTAAGAAACACATAAAATCTAAGGAAGTGCATCCAATTGATGTTGGTGAAGAATGTTGAGTCTTTTTGGTGGGAAATAAGCACTGGGAAAGGAAAAATGAGAGTAAAAAAAAAAAAAAAAGAAGTAAAGTGCAGCCATTATCAACCCACTGCAGGGTGGAAGCCTCCTCAACAATTCATGCTGAGGGAAATGGACCATAATCTGCCACGCTGGTCCAGTGCTGGTTGGCAGATCGACCGTATTCAGCAGTCAGGGGCTTGAACCCCGGTCTACTGAAAGAGCGTGTGCTACTGCACTCCCGCTCCTGCCCACTCGGCTACGGAGGCCGTATGAGAGTAGGTGAGTGTTATAGGCCTGATGAATCTGATGAGTATAATGAGCAATTGTGCAGAGAAATAGAGTGGGCCAGTAAATCGGAATGTCTTATAATGGGAGATTTTAACTTTCCAGATACTGACTGGAACTTGTGGGTTGGTCACCAGCACACTAGCAACACTTTTGTAGATTTATTGGATGACTGTTTTCTACAGCAACATGTTTGAAAGGCAACCAGAGGGAGTAATAGTCTTGATCTGATTATCAGCAGTGATTCTTCATGCATTAAGAATCTGCAGATAAAGGAACCACTGGGCTACAGTGATCACAATGTATTGATGTGGGAATTAGTTAAAGATGTAACTACCATCAAGGTTAAGGCTAAAGGGAAGGGCTTTTGCTTTCGTAAAGGTGACTACAGAGGTCTCAGACAGTTTTTAAATTCTGTAGAGTGCAATGATGTTACCAACAGTGAATTCTAAATGGGAAGCCTTCAGGGACTTAATTTTGGAGGCTACTAGGCTTTTGATTCCAACTAAGAAATACTGTTCAACGTTTAGGCCTAAATGGATGTCAGATGAATTAATGAGGCTAATGGCAGAGAAGAAGAATGTATGAAATGCATATAAAGTATCAGGCAATACAGAAGCATATGGCAGGTTCTGAATAATCAAGTCACAAAGGAGGTTAGGCAGGCAAAGGCAAATTATGAGATATCTTTGGCAAAGGATGCAAAGAAAAGCAGCAAGGAGTTCTTTACTTATGTAAACTCTAGAAGGAAAGGGATGAATCAGACTGGTTGACTTAACATAGCTGGGTTGAATATTGATGATCATGCTCAAGTAGCTGATAAACTGAATGAGTATTTTGCATCTACATTCACACATGAGGAGTAATTCAATGAGGGGAGTGTCAGAAGTTTATCAAACGCTGACAGGGAGCTAAGTGATTTTGTAATAACTGAGAGCAAAGTGGAGGAGAAATTGTTGAAGTTAAACATAAGGAAGGCACCTGGGGTGGACGGGATCTATCCAGTTATATTAAAGGCGGCAGCAAAGGAAGTAAGCAAATCTTTAGCCATAATTATGAGAGCTTCCTTGGACTCAGGGGAGGTCCCCATGGACTGGAGGTGTGCAAATGTATCACCAATTCAAAGGAGGTTCAAAAGGTGACACAAGTAACTATAGACCTGTTAGTTTAACTTGTGTTCCAGGGAGAAAAATGGAATCACTGATTAAACAAGCATTGCAGGATCACCTAGACAAGACTGCAGTAATAGTTAAGACACAGCACGGGTTTGTCAAAGGGAGGTCTTGTCTGACCAATTTGATTGCTTACTATGATGTGGTCACAAAGGAACTGAATGCCAAAAGTAATTTTGATATCATATACTTGGATTTCAGGAAAGCTATTGATACCGTTGCACATCGAAGACTGCTGTACAAATTGGAGAGGTATGGCAACAATGGATAAAGGGATGGTTGAGTGGGAGACAACAGATAGTGGTAATCAATGGACACTGCTCTTCATGGACAAATGTTATTAGTGGAGTTCCCCAGGGTTCAGTGTTGGGCCCATTGTTGTTTTGTATATTTATCAATGATATTGATGAAGGTATATCAGGTTTAATGTCCAAGTTTGCAGATGATACAAAGGTTGACAGGGTTGTTAATGATATTAAAGACAGTATACTACTCCAACTGGATCTAGATAAGTTGGGAAAATGGGCCGAGAAGTGGCAACTGGAGTTTAACATTGACAAATGCAAAGTACTGCATATTGGGAGCAATAACTGAAGAGAAACGTACCAACTGGGTGGTACTACACTCGGGGAAGTGGAAAGTGAAAAAGACCTGGGAGTAATTGTGCAGCCAAATATGATTTGATTTGATTTGATTTGAATTTTATTGGCGCATTAGGCCAAATATGAAGTTCACTGAGCAGTGCAGACGGGCTGCCAGGGTAGGTCATTGAGAGTCTTGTCTATGATATATAGGAATTTTGCTAGCAGGGACAGGGAGGTGATAATCCTGTTATACAAGGCAATGGTCAGGCCACACCTAGAGTACTGTGTACAGGTCTGAAGGCCTCATTTTAGGAAGGATGTAGAGTTGCTAGAACGAGTACAAAGAAGGGCAAGAAGATTGTTGAAGGGAACAAATAGGTGGTCTTACCAAGAAAGGCTTAAGTTCTGCAAATTGCAGCACCTGGATTGTAGGCTCCTGTGAGGTGATCTGAGGTGTATAAGGACTTGAATGTGTTGAGCAAGCTGAATGCTGATGGGATTCTTCATCTTGCTCAGACTAAGAACCTGAGGGGGCACAGTTTCAAACTGAGGAAAGAGTTGTAGAATAGATGTGCGGAAAATTTGCCTTTTGCCAGCAGGTAGTTGATTGGTGGAACAGGATTCCATCTTTTGTTGTGGAAGCTAATAGCCTAAATAAATTTAAGGCTGAGCTGGACAGGCATTTGGAATGAATGGAGGGATGAAATGGGAGGTTTTTTTTTTTTTTTGGTTGATGCTGCATAAGCTTGCTTTCTTGCATCGTATGCCTCTACTAATGCTAATTCTAACTGCAAGATGATTTATAATAATACCACAGATAAAGTTAGAGAGGACAAGGCTGAGTGTAAGAAAGCATTGGCTAAGAGAGCAAAGAACAGGGATAAGGAATTTTTCATGTTTGTGAATAAAAAGAAGAAAAAAGATAATCAGATTGGAGGGCTAACAATAAGTCTTAGACAGTGGTTTTTTTGGGACGGTACGGTGTACTGGTACCTTTACTAACATTTGTAAATGTTAAAAAAGGTACTGCATCCAAATGCCACACATTTATAAATGTGTTATAAATGCCACACATTTATAAAATTAGTTTCCGTTGAGTGAAGAAAATTTTCATATAGTGAACAGATTAAGAGAGAATTAACTCGGTAGGCACTATTCGCATTTCTGGCCTTCAGGCAATTGGTGCTGCTGCGCGAATTAAGAGAGCTAAAGGGGTTACCATTCTACAACTTAGTGGTACCTGGTAAAGCCTATCTGACCACCTGTCCCATATACACAGGAGTCGCGCTAGTCAAGAGTGAGCAGATCAAGGTGTATTCCCAATGGGCTCTGGCCCACCTTCTACTGCAGTGTGTCCAACCTTTTCCCGTACAGGGACCATATTGAAAAAATTCAAAGTTACATTTACTGAACAAAACATTTAATGATAGTTAACAAAATTTAAAATGCTGTTTTAGTTCATTTTCCTCATGGACTGTAGGTTGGACACTGCTGTGAATCAACTGTAAGCACCCTGTTCAAGAATTAGGAGAGGGTGATTTTCTTTTACCCCGACAAATAATCATCTGTCATTTCGCGGAAGTGCGTTATCCACATTTTCCCACAAATTTTCCCTATCTCTGTTTACATGGTCGCAGTACCTGAATATCCAAATGACACCGACATTTTCGACAGTTCAAAAAAAAAATCAAATTTAAAAACTAGTGACAATACTGATGACGAGAGACGGAAAATGAGGACAATGAAGGTATTAATCTTTCTAAACATGATTTGTAGGCATTTGGTGAAAGTGAAGTTAAAAAACTGTAAATTAGGTTTCAGTTAAATGGAAGAGATGCAATTCGTGGATTTTGAAGATACCTAATTGATAAGGTTTCGGAAGAATTTGATGAATGTTCTGAGTACGATACCAATTTCATTGAGTGAATGTGAATGAGGATTTCCACAAATGAATCTGATCGCCAGCACTTCGTTGATGACAAAACAGTTTCTTCACTACTGTTTCTTAAAATTGTAGGCCCACTGCTGACCCACTTCAATCTAGAAAAATATGTTGATTCATGGCTGCTTTGGAAACGTCATTCAGCATCCGACACACAATAAGGAAGGAAAGAAGTTGGCATATTTTTTTCAGTATTAATAAATAATATTTCAAAAAATATATATTTTTTAATAAACACCTTCCCACTCTATTCCATTTCTTAAAAAACTCTCTCCTCTCACCCCCCTCCATCCATCCTCCTCCCAGCTTGAGCTGAGGTGCGCAGCCTTTCGGATTCTGTCTCTCTTTTTTTTTTTTTTTAATTAGATCAAAAATGGCTCTTCACTCAAAAAAGGTGCCGACCCCTGACATAGAGTGTCGGATGAGAACTTAATAAAAATTTGGAATATTCTACAAAAACTATTTTAAAATTATTTTTTACTTACGTTATTATTTTTTACTTATTTTTTTATATACTTGAATAATAAATGTATGCTTAATAAACTGTGTTAATATACTTAATTTGTTGTTCTTATTCTAAAAACATTACTACTAAAGTAACAATATGAGGATATATTTTTAGAGTACAAAGTACTCTAAAAATATTTTTTAGAGTAGATTAAAAGGAATTTCATATCCTTTTAATTTTTAATTTTTCCTGATAGCAAAGAATGAGTACTGGCACCCATTTTTTTTACAAAAAAAGCACTGGTTTTAGACAACCCAGGTGATTTTTTATTATTATTAGCTATATGGTGCAAGGAAGCCTGAGGCTTAGGCTGCACCAGCCAAAAAAAATTTTCTGAATTACCCTGAGAGAGAGAGACAGAGAGAGAGAGAGAGAGAGAGAGAGAGAGAGAGAGAGAGAGAGAGAGAGAGGGAGAAGGAAATCACCAAGAAAGAGAAGAATGATGATATTCAGCTCAGGACCCTGGGTGTACCAAGCCCATACTCACCAGATGTGAGCCCCTGGGGTAGATATTGAGGATGAATTGAACAGGTATTTTTCATCTGTCTCTACTGAAAAAAGACCCTTCGTGCTGAGAAGAGCTATGCAAGTGAGGCTGAGGCATACGAAATTAGTGATTTCAAAATTACAGATTTTTGACTGTCTATTAGAAAATCTTTTGAGTATGAAGGCAAGTAAGGCTCCTGGAGTTGATGGCATGTACCCAGTGATTTTGAAGGAGGCTGTCAGGGAGTGTACTGAACCATTTAAGTTAATTATGAGAGCATCTTTGGACTTGGGAGAGATTTCTCGGTATTGGAGAAGTGCCAACACATCATCAATACATATAGGTGATTCTAAGAGCAAAGTTGGTTAGTCTGATATCAGTGGTAGGGAACATCTTAGAAGCAATCATTAAGAGTGAAATCCAGGGATGTTTAGATAGATAAGGCATTCTGAATAACAAACAACATGGTTGTCTTAAGGGAAAATCATGTTTAACTACCTTAGTAAGTATTTTGATACAGTTGAATGAGCTGGACGTAAATAAAAACAATTTCAACATAGCTTATTTAGATTTTAGCAAAGCATTTAACTCAGTCCCTCACGAGAGGTTACTGTAGAAGCTGGAACATGTTGGAATTACTGGAAAAATTCTAAGATGGATTGCTGGGTGGCTGTAGGGCAGAAGGCAGAGAGTTGTCATTAATGGATAGTCTTCCAATTGGTGTAAAGTCAGAAGTGAGGTCACCCAAGGATCGGTTCTTGCACCACTGTTGTCTCTGAATTTCATAAACGACACTGATGATTATTGGTTAGGAGATTATAAGTGCAAGGATTCAGAATTTTAAGCTCGTGGGGACGATAAGTTTTTTTGGAAATTTTTACTGTCTTTTTGATTAATTAACATATTGTGTTTTATAAATAGTTTAAATAGTTTTAGTCATGTTCCTTAGCTTATTTTTAAATTTAGCTAGTGATTTTGTAAGTTACATCTTTTCATAAGGCTATTATATCAGTGTTTTGGTACAAGCATATAACGAGTAGTGCTGTGGAGAAGTAGGGTTTTAATTGTGGTAAGTAGCTCGAGGGTTATAATCATTTGTTGGGCATATATATTTTTGTGTTTAGCTAAGGAATTTTACATTTTAGTAAGGAAATAATTAATTTAACACTGTGATTGTAATGATACAAATTTATACAGCATCAGAAGAATCAAAAAAAAAAAAAAAAAAACTTCCCATTTCACCTATCCATTAACTCAAAACATTTGTCCAGTTCTTCCATGAATTTATTAATGATATAAACTTCCACAACAGCACATGCAAGTCTGTTCCAGCGATCAACCACTCCCTAGTTAAAGGCAAATTTCTGCATATTAATTCTGCAAATATCCTTCCTCAATTTGAATTTATGTCCCTCGATGTACTCAAGACATGACCTGACCACTGTCTTTATAAAAAGGGATAATTGCCTCCTTATCTCTGCTAGCAAAGTTCCTGCATATTGACAAGATCCCATGGGCTGCTATGGCAGCCTGTCTGCATTTCTCAGAGAATTTCACATCTGACTGACAATTACCTCCAAGGTCTTTTTCATTTTCCATTACCCTGAGTTATCACAGACGGTACATTATTCTGGGGTTACTGCTGCCTATATGCAGTACTTTACGTTTGTCAATGTTAAACTTCAGCTGTCATTTCTCAGCCCATCTGCCTAACTTTTCTATATCCTGTTGTAGTAGCATAGCATCATTCCTGTTCAACCACCATGCCAACTTTCCTATCATCTGCAAACTTGGACATTAAGCTTGACATGCCTTCATCAATAACATTGATAAATACAAGAAACAACAATGGGCCCAACATCGAACCCTTGGAGGAATCCACTAATAACATTAGCCCAAAAAAGAGCAGTGTAAATTGATTACCGCACTCAGTCTTCTCCAGCTCAACCATCCCATTATCTATAGCAGCAACTGTTCCAATTTGCAAAGCAGTCTTTTATATGAAACAGTATAAAAAGTTTACCTGAAATTCAAGTATATGATAGCAAAATTATTTTTTGCATCCAGTTCCTTTGGGGCCACATCATAGTATCCAATCAAATTGGGCAGACAATTTCCCCTTAACAAACCAATGCTGTGTCTGAGGTATAACTGCTGTCTTCTCTAGATGATCCTGCATTGCTTCTTTAACCAGTGCCTCCATTAATTTCCCTGGAACAGAAGTTAAACTAACAGGTCTGTAATTATTTGTGTCACAATTTGATCCCCAATTCACAAAGGGGAACCTCCCTTGAATCCAAGTGTGCCCTCATTATTATGACAAAAAGTTTGCCTACTTCTTTTGCCACCTCCTTTAATAAAATTGGACAGATTCCATCCACCCCAGGTGCCTTTCTTATGTTTAAAGTCAACAATTTTCTCTCCACTTTGCTCTCAGTTATTACAAAATCATTTGTAATAACTGTTAGAGTTTGATAAACATCTGGCCATCTCCTCCTTGAATAACTCCTCATGTGTGAATGTAGACGCAAAATACTCGTTCAGTTTGTGAGCTACTTGAGCAGGATCATAAACAGCTGGACCATTGATACAAGTGGACCAATCCAATTCATCCCGTTCCTTCCAGAGTTCACATAAGTAAAGAAGTCAACTAGGGAACGAGAGTAGCTTCATGTGGGCGAAGTTTTACTTAAATTTTTGCTGTTTTATTGACTTAACTGGCTTTTAATTTATTTTCTAGAAGTAGCTTTATATTCCTAATTATGATACTTAGTTTATTTTGAATTTAGATAGAGATTTTGTAAGTTATTACTTAGTATTGGTAAAACTTGTACTGTTCACAACTTTCCGCCATTGTTGTAATATATTAGAACGTTACAGAATGTGAATAGCGTAACATATATCTTGAAATTGATAGTGTAAGGTATAACGTAAAACCAGATAGTGCAATACGTAGTACTGTATTGGGGGGGGGAAGTATATGATGAGAGCAATGTGAATCAATTCCACCCTGGAGAGATTGTGCAAAGCTCAAGGGGTACACTTTTAGGTGGGTTGGAAAACTGATAGCTTGGGGGGGTTGGGTTTACAGAGTAATAGATTAACAGTAGCTGCAGGCAGAGGTGGAAATGATTCTTGCACTGCTTCTATTGAAATCAACAGCAGCCCGGAAAGCAAGTTGCTGGGGATTTCAGGAACTGATGAGAGCCATGAAACACATAAATACATGGGATGTGTTAGAGTAACTAGTAGTAAGAACAGGTGCATGTATACTTGCATATACACAATGCTAGGAGTACAGTAAATAAATTTGATCAATTTGAAGTGCTGGTCAAAATATCAAATGCGGATATTGTTAGGATATCAGAGATGGTTTTCACACAGATATAAGGAATGCAGAATTGGAATTTGGGAAATACAATGTGTTCAATTAAGGAGGAAGGGTTATGCTGTTAGTTAAGAAACAAAATTTAGAGAAGTGCATCCAGTTGATATTGGTGGATTGTGCAATTTGAGTCAGTTTGGTGTAACATAAGGAATGGGAAGGCAAAAATGAGGATAGCAGTTTTTTTAGGCCTAATGACTCTCATGAGTACAATGAACAATTATACAGAGAAATTAGCATTAGCATTAGTAGAGGCATTTGATGCAAGAAAGCAAGCTTATGCAGCATCAGCCAAAAAAAAAAAAAAAAAACCCACTTCCACTTCACCCCTCTGTTCGTTCAAAATACCTGTCCAGCTGAGCCTTAAACTTATTTAGGCTATCAACCTCCACTACAAGGGATGGAAGTCTGTTCCACCAACCAACCACCCGCTGGCTAAAGGCAAATTTCTGCACGTCTATCCTACATCTGTCTTTCCTCAATTTGAATTTATGCCCTCTCAGGTGATTATTCTGAGCTAGAGGAAGAATCCCATCAGCATTGAGCATGCTCAAACCATTCAAGGCTTTATACACCTCTATCAGATCACCTCGCTGGTGCCAAGTCTCCAGCACTGTAATTTGCAAACCTTAAGCCTTTCTTCGTAAGAGCACCCCTTTGTTCCATTCACTAATCTTGTTGCCCTTCTCTGTACTCGTTCCAGCAGCTCTACATCCTTCTTGAAATGAGGCCTCCAGACCTGTATACAGTACTCTAGGTGTGGCCTGACCATTGCCTTATACAAGGGAATAATCACCTCCTTATCCCTGCTGGAAAAATTCCTGTGTATCATTGACAATACTCCATGAGCTACTCTTGCAGCCCATCTGCACTGCTCAGAGAACTTCATATCTGCCTGCACAACCACCCCCAAGTCCCTTTCATTCTCTACCACTGTCAGTGTAGTACCACAGAGTTGATACGTTGCTCTGGGGTTGCTGTTTCCCATGTGTAGTACTTTACATTTGTCAATGTTAAACTTCATTTGCCACCTCTCAGCCCATCTGCTCAACCTTTCCAGATCCTGTTGCAGCAGCATAGTGTCAGTAGTGCCCTTGACAACCCTGCCAACCTTTGTATCGTCTGCAAACTTGGACATTAAGCTTGATATACCATCATCAATATCATTTATAAATACAGAAAACAATAATGGACCCAACACTGAGCCTCGAGAAATGGAGTGGGCCAGTAAATTAGTGTGTCTTATAATGGAGAATTTTAACTTCCCAGATATTGACTGGAACTTGACGATTGGTCACTTCCATACTAGCAAGGCTTTTGGGGATTTATTGGATGATTGTTTTCTACAGCAGCATGTTAGAGAGGAAACCAGAAGGAGTAACGCTCTTGGTCTGATTATCAGCAGTGATTGTCCTTACATTTAGAATTTACAGATAAAGGAAACACTAGGTGGCAATGACCACAATGTATTGCTGTGGGATTTACTTAAATATGTAACTACCATCAGAGGTAAGGGGATGGGTGTTTCCTTTCATAAAGGTTTTAGAGTGGTCTCAGAGATTTTTCAAATTCTATACAGTGGGACCAACTGATGATGTTACCAACAGCAATTTCAAAATGGGAAGCATTCAAAGAACTTATCTTGGAAGCTACTAGGCTTTACATACCAACTAAGAAATATTGTTCAAGGTTTAGGCCTAAATGGATGTCAGATGAACCAATGAGACTTGTGGCAGAGAAGAAAATTCAAGGGATGCACATAAATTATCAGGTGACACGGAAGCCTATGGCAGATATAATCTAGTCTGTGTCAAGTGACAAAGGAGATTAGGCAAGCGAAGACAGATTATGAGAAATCTTTGGCAAAGGATGCAAAGAAAAACAGCAAAGACTTCTTTACTTGTATAAATTCTAAAAGGAAGGGGGTGCGAGGCCCATAGCTGATGCCGTCTCCGTCGGTTGCGATCTCCTTGGAGTCGGGTTGTTTGGGAGTGCAGCCCTAAGTGGGTGGTAAACTCCACCTAAGGCTAAATACGGCCGTGAGACCGATAGCAAACAAGTACCATGAGGGAAAGTTGCAAAGAACTTTGAAGAGAGAGTTCAAGAGTACGTGAAACCGCTCAGAGGCAAACGGGTGGGCCCTCGAAAGCCGAACAGAGTGGTCCACTTTATATTAATGGTTTGAGTATAGATGATCATTCTCAGATAGCTGCCAAACTAAATGAGTATTTTGCATCTACAGTCACACATGAGGAGTTATTCGAGGAGGAGAGGGCCAGATGTTTATCAATCTCTAACAGGGAGTTAAATGATTTTGTAATAACTGAGAGAAAAGTGGAAGAAAACCTGTTGAAGTAAAACATAACAAAGGCACCTGAGTTGGATTGGATCCATACAATGGGAAAAGGCTGTGGGAAAGGAAGTAAGCAAACCCTTAAATGTAATTATGAGAGCAAACGTGGACTCAGAGGAAGGACTAGAGACCCCAGAGACTGAAGATGTGCAAATGTATCTCCAATTCACAAAGGGAGATCAAAGGGTGACAGGAGTAAAAACAGACCTGTTAGTTTGACTTTGGTTCCAGGGAAAATAATGGAGTCACTGGTTAAAGAGGCATTTCAGGATTATCTAGACATGACTGCAGTATTAATCAGACCCAGCATGGGTTTGTTAAGGGGAAGTCTTGTGGAATACTATGACATGATCACAAAGGAACTGGATAGGAAAAATAATTTTGATTTCATACACTTCTATTTCAGGAAAGCTTTTCATACTGTTGAAAATGTAAGGCTACTGTACAAATTAGAGCAGTATGACATTAGAGCAGTATGGCATGTTGCTACACTGGATAAAAGGTTTTTATTTGGTTTTTTGGAGCATTAGCAACTAAGGCCATATTGCTCTGGGGATATGCTGTGGTCATTCCCTGACCTTTCCGCATCCTCCGTATTTGGTGGTCATGGGCTCGAAACCCGGTCTAATCAAGAAGCGTGTGCTATGCACTGCTGCTCTTGCCCACCTGGCTATGGAGGCGCCACTGGATAAAAGGATGATTGAGTGGGAGAAGACAGAGTGGTAATCAATGGACATTTTTCTTCGTGGACTAATGTTATTAGTGGAATCCCCCAGGTTCGGTGTTGGACCCATTGTTGTTTTGTATATTTATCAATGATATTGATGAAGGGAGATCAAGCTTAATGTCAAAATTTGCAGATGATACAAAGGTTGGCAGGGTTGTTAATAACAGTATTCTTCTGTAACAGGACCTTGAGAAGTTGAGCAGATGGGCTGAGAAGTAGCAACTGAAGTTTAACATTTTCAAATGCAAATTACTGCATATGGGTATCAGTAACCCCAGAGAAATGTACCAACTGGTTGGTGTTATACTCAGGGTAGTGGAGATTGAAAGAGACCTGGGGGTAATTGTGCAGAAAGATATGAAGTTTTCTGTGCAGAGTAGACAGGCTGCCAGAGTAGGTCATGAGGTCTAGTCAATGATACACAGGAATTTTGTGAGCAAGCATAAGGAGGTGATTATCCACTTGTACAAGACAATGGGCAGGCCACACCTTCAGTACTGCGTACAGGTCTGGAAGCCACATTTTAAGAAAGATGTAGAGTTGCTAGAACCAGAGTGCAGAGAATTGCAACAAGACTGGTGAGGGGAACAAAGAGGTGCTCTCATGAAGTAAGAGCTTAAGTTCTGCAAATTGTAGCATCTGTAGAGTAGGCACCTGCAAGGCAATCTGATTGAGGTGTATTAGGCCTGAATGGATTGAGCAGGCTCAATGCTGATGAGATTCTTCCTCTTGCTCAGATTACAAACATGAGGGGGCATAACTGAAATTGAGAAAAGACAGCTGTCGAATAGATGTGCAGAAATTTGCCTTTAGCCAGCAGGTAGTTGATTGGTGGAACAAACTTCCATCTGTCATTGTAAAAGTTGAAAGCTTAAATAAATTCAAGGCAGAACTAGACAAACATTTGGAACGAATGGATGGGTGAAATGGGAAGGGTTTTTTTTTTTTTTTTTTTGGCTCATGCTGCATAAGTTTGCTTTCTTGCATCATATGCCTCTACTAATGCTAAGTCTTTGCTGATTTTCTTTGCATCCTTTGCCAAAGATTTATCGTAAGCTGCCTTCTCTTGCCTAACCTTCTTTGTGACTTGAATACAGACTAGCTTATATCAACCATAGGCTTCTGTGTTGCCTGATAATTTATATGTATCCCCATGCATTTTTTTCCCCTCTTTCATGTGTCTCATTAGTTAATCTGATATGCATTTAGGCCTAAACCTTGAATAGTATTCCTTAGTTATTATAAAAAGCCTAGTAGCTTTCAAGATTAATTCCTTAAATGCTTTCCATTTAGAATTTGCTGTTGATAACATAAGTAGTTGATCCCACTGTATGGAATTTAAGGAGTGTCTGAGACCACAGTAGTAATCACCTTTATGAAAGCAAATACCCCCCTTCCCTTTCCCCAGATAGTAAAGGGAAGGTTATCCCACAGTAATAATATCTACCCTGTGCTCACTGTTTTTTTTTTTTTTTTTTTTAAGGCAAAGCCAGGGTTCATCCTGCCACATTCTATTTCTCCCTACTGACCCAGTTCGCCCCCCTGTGGCAAAGGATGGCAACTACGGGTCCAGTGTTGTCCCACAGGCAACTAGGCTAAGTGACCGAAAGAACAACACACCAAAACTAATCTTACAGAAACACTCACTCACTAACCCACAATATCTGCCCTTTAAAGAGTCATGTATTCATCACAGTTACTATGTGGAATTGGGGGGGAAACCCGTTCCACTTGATATGAAACACTATGTTCTTTCTGTACACATTGTACTCTCCAAATTCAAATTCTGCATTCCTTATAGCTCTGTGACATAATATCCCTGATATACCAACAATATCTGCCTTTGATGTCTTGACCAGCCCTCCAAATCATTGAATTTATTTACTATACTCACAGCATTAGTACACATGCAAGTATACATGCAACTGTTCTCACTCTTAGTTACTCTAGCACAGCCCATGTCTTTACTTGTTCCATGATGATTCCCACAGTTTTTGAAATCTACAGCACCTTGCTTTCCAGGCTGCTGCTGATTCTAATAGAAGCAATGCAAGAATCACTTTCACCTTTGCCTATAGCAATTGTTCATCTAGTGGTCTGCGTAACCCCCCCCCCCCAAACTAGTAGTTTTCTGACTCATCTAACACTGCCTCAATAGCTTCAGCAAATATTCTTGCACTCTTTCTATTTAAGTGTATCACTTGCTACTGTAATATAATGTGTCACTGCATTTAGGAATCTATTGGTGTAGTATTGTGAATTAATCAATTAAATTTATCAATTTTCATTCTTAATCAATTAAGTTGTATTTAAGCGGAAATCATGTTCCAGACTAGGAGCAGCAAAGCTATGGGCACAAAGTAGAGGGAGTGCCGAGTCTCATGGAAGAATCGAAAGGGGCAATTCTGCAATGTACCAGGGCCTAACAAAATGTGCAATTTGTGAAATGTTTGCAGAACTTTCTGGAACAGGACATGATCCATCCAAGGGGAATGTCTTTGTGTTATAGGTGCAAGGAGTGTGAAGAAATCATCTGAGAAATCTTTCTGAGAGGCGTTTAAAAGTTCAGAGTAGGGTAGATGCGCTTGAAGGAATTAAAATGAGATGCCCAACTCAATGCCAGAGCTTACACTTGTGCATCAAACAACACAGTGGCAATCTCCAAGGCAGAATGCACGGTTCCAACAGGGGGAGTTTATTGTCGGTGACTGTGTCAGGGAAACATGTACAATAAGGTGGAATAGGGTCAGGGCATGTCGACCAGGAGCAAAGTACATGACACTGCATAGCAGATACCATCTTTTAAGGGCACAAAAGGTGAGATTGTTGTACATGTTGACACTAATGATATTAAGAGAAGGAGATCTGAAGACTTACTTAAAAAGTACAGTGTGATTTTGGCAAAACGTCGCGAGTTAGGAATGAATTTGAAAATGTCTGCAATTTTGAGCAGATACAATAGGAGGAAGTATATGTTGAGAGCTTTGTCAATCAATTCAGCTTTGGGGACATTGTGCAAAGCTCATGGAGTAAAATTTTTCTCAGCATGTCTGTGCTTGTTAACAGGAGACTGTTTTTCCAGGGATGGGATATACTTGAATACAAGCACAAGCAGTGCAAGAATATTTGCTAATGGTATCAAGGCAGCGATAGGTGGGTCGGAAAACTGCTAGCTTGGGGGGGTTCACGGAATAATAGTTTAACTAGAGGCACACGCAGAAACAAAAGAGATTCTTGCACTGTTACTACTGGTATTATGCAGCAGCCTGGAAAGGAAGGTGTCTGGGATTTCCAGCTTTGCTGAGGGAAATCATGGAACAAATAAATACATGCTCTGGGTTAGGATAACTAAGATCAAGAACAGATGAATGTACACTAATGCTAGGAATATTACAAATAAATCTGATGAATTTGAAGTACTGATTAAATCATAAAACAGAAACATTGTAGGAATAGCAGAAATGTGGTCACAAGTGTTGCTGAATTTAAATATGGGGAGTACAATGTATACAGGTCAGGAGAGGTAGAGGGGGTTATGCTCTTAGTAAAGAAGCATATAAAATTTAAGGTAGTGCACCCTGCCTTAGATTTAGGAGGAAGCAATACTCTTGATCTGCTTATCAGCAGTGAGTCTACATGTATTTAGAATCTGCAGGTAAAAGATCAATTGGATGTCAGTGATCACAGTCAACTAATGTTAAATTTAATTAAAGACATAACTACTGTCAATGATAAAGGGAAAGGCTCTTGCTTTCATAAGGGTGACTACAGTGATCTCAGTTATTTGGTTTTTTTTTTTTTTTTTTTTTTTTAGGAGCATTAGCCACTAAGACCATATTGCTCTGGGGATATGCGGTGGTCATTCCCTGACCTTTCTGCAACCTCCGTATTTGGTGGTCACAAGCTTGAACCCCGGTCTAATCAAGAAGCTTGTGCTACGCACTGCTACTCGTGCCCACCTGAGTGATCTCAGACTTTTTTTAAATCCTGTAGTGTAGACCAACTGATATGTCACCAATGGCAAATTCTAAATGGGATAATATGTCACCAACAGCAAATTCGGGGAAGTAATCAAAGAGGCTACTAGTCTATTCATACCAATGGGATAATTCTAAATGGAATATGTCACCAACAGCAAATTCAAGGAAGTAATCAAAGAGGCTACTAGTCTATTCATACCAACGAAGAAATACTGTCCACGGTTTAGACCTAAATGGATGGCAGATGAACTTTTGAAACATCTTAATTTTACTAACTAAAGTATATCTTCCATAGAAAGATATACTTTAGTTAGTAATCAAGTTTTTTTTTTTTTTTTTAATGTAAACCCCAAACACGAGAGGTATTAGAACCTACAGTACTTAGTATCATGCTTGGATTGGAGGTTGAGAAGATGAAAGAAGATATTTGTTGACACTGGACTTGAACTACTGAAGACGGTAATTTTCAGGAAATACGTACGAAGGAAGGTTGTTCCAGAAAACGGCAGTTGAATGAATAAACGAGGAAGATGAAAAGTTGGTTCTGTGAGTTTGAAGTTGGACAGTAAATGGATGTTGGCTAGTGGCGGCACGTGTTAGGACTGTTTTGAAAGAGAGAGCGGGAATTATAGAAGCCAATTCAGAAGAACGGTGCCCATGGAAGTATCTGTAGAAGAGGCATGCAGCAGAAACATTACGTCTATGAGACAGCGAGTGGAGAGACTTTGTTAAAGATGAATCATTAATTAACCTAACTGCCCTCTTCTGAATGGAATCAAGAAGCCTGAGAAAGGTTTTGGGGGCACCACCCCAGATGTGGGAACAATATTCCATGGTAGGGCGGATTGACACTGATGGAATCCATACTGGCGATCGCTGATCAGACGGAAGGTTTCGAGGTAGTTTAAGAGTTGCCGGTTAATTAATTTCTCCATTACTTTAGAAAGAGTAGAAGTAATTGCAATGGAACGATAATTGGATGGGAGGGATTTGTCACCCTTTTTAGGAACTGGCTGGATATGAGCAAATTTCCAAGCAGCAGGAAAAACACCTTTGGAATAAGAAATTAAAAAAAGGCGGCAAAGAATAGGAGTAAGTTCAGGAGCACAGGTTTTGAGAACAAGTGGAGAAATATCATCGGGACCTTGAGCTTTCTTAGCATTAAGATTCATCAAAATCCTTCTGACATCCTTTTGACGTAAGACCACAGGAGGCATTGAATGGAGTGTGTTGGGAATGGTGGGAGGTGTTTTACCAAGATCATTAATACATGAGCTCGAAGAAAAATGGGATGCTAGCAGGTCAGCTTTATCCTTGGCTGAAGTGACAACAGAACCATCTGGTTTGGACAGAGGTGGGAGCAAAGATGGGCAAAAGTTGCGGCCAATAGCTTTGGCAAGAGACCAGAATGCTCGGCTACCATTAGGGCAAGAAGAAAGTTTTCTACTCTTAGCCTGTTCAAACTCTAGTTTGGACTGATTAATAACTGCTTTACAATTGTTGCGAGCTTTGGTGTATGCAGAAAATGAAACTGAAGAATTAGAAACAAGCCAATTACGATATGCAACATTCTTCTCTTGAACAGCCTTAGCACATTTATTGGAAAACCAAGGTTTAGATAAAGGACGAGATTTTAAAGTGGAGTGTGGGATAAAGGATTCCATTCATGCAAGAATAATTTCACTCACACAATCTGAGCAAACGTTGGCATCAGAAGTCTCGCAGGTCATCCCATTTTGCATTCTTGTAACGCCAAACAACACGCAGTTGGGAATAGCCATGAGATAAAGGTTCCATTGAAGAAGTGACAATCACCAAGTTGTGATCTGAAGTGCCTAAAGGATCTCTCACTTCGACCGTGTACTTAGAAGGGTTGTTTGTGAGAAAAAGATCAAGCGTATTGGCTGTATGATTAGGACTGCCTGGTATTCTTGTAGGTAAATGAACAATCTGTGCAAGGTCATTAGTAATTGCAAAAGCCTCAGCATCTCGACCAGCTGAGTCAGTGTGACTAGAAAACAGAAGCCAGCTGGAGTTGTAAACATTAAAATCACCAAGGAAAATTACCTCACTGTTTGGAAAGTTGGACTGGAGAAAGTCAAGTTGCAAAGAGAGGAAGTCAAAGAGCTCCAAGTGATTAGTGGAGTTGGGAGAACGGTAGAGACAACAGATGAATTTGACACAATGAGGTAGAGAGAGATTTTAAGCCAGTTACCTCAGTTACAAATGAGGTTAGGCAAGTTAAGGCAGATTATGAGAAGGCTCCAGCAAAGAATGTAAAGAAAAACAGCAAAGACTTCTATGCTTATATTAAGAGTAGAAGGAACAATTTGAAACACATTGGGCGACAATGTCTATGGGTTAACTGTTAATGATCCTGCTCAAGTTGTGAACAAATTGAATAGGAATTTTGCATCCACTCACACACACATCCGGAATTCTTTAGGAAGAGGGTGTCAGAAGTTCATCAAACTCTAACAAGGAGCGACTTTCTGATAACTGAAAGGAAAGTAGAGAAGAAATTGTTGGAGACGGACATAAAAGACACTGGGATGGTTGAAATCTATCCTATTATATTAGATTAGAGGCAGCAAAGGAGGTAAGCAAACCCTTAGCCACAATTATGAGAGTATTCTAGGATTCAGGGGAGGTTCCTATGGATTAGACAATTGCAAATTTATCCCCAATTCATAAAGGGCAATTAAACGGCATTTGTGAGTAATTAAAGACCTGTGAGATTAACATCTGTTCCAGGGAAAATAATGGATTTACGGATTAAAGGTGTAATGCAGGACAGGACAATCTGGACAGGCATGCAATTATACTGCAATCGCAGCATGGATTTGTTATGGGGCAGTCTTATCTAACAAATGTGATAGATAACTATGATGCAGTGACCAAAGAAGTGAATGCAAAAAATTATTTTTCTATCATATACTTAGATTTCAGAAAAGCTTTTGATACTGTTGCACATAAAAGACTGCTGTACAAACTGGAGCAATGTAGCATTAAGGGCAAGTTACTGCTATGGATAAAGGGATGGGTAAGTGGAAGAAGATGGAGAGTAGTTATCAATGGGCACTGATCTTCGTGGACTAATATTATTAGTGGAATACCCCAAGGTTGAGTACTAGGTCCATGGTTAATTTTGTTTTCAAAATTAATCAATGATACTGATTAAAGCATATCAATCTTAATGTCTAATTTTACAGAGGATACAAAGGTTGGCAACGTGGTTAATGTCAGTCATCAGGATGAGCTACTGCAATAAGATCTAGGAAAATTAGTTTGATGGGCTGAGAAATGTCAGTTGAAGTTTTAATATTGACAATACAAGGTACTGCGTATGGGTAGCAGTAATCCCAGAGTAACATCAACTGTGTGGTACTACAGGGCAATGGAGAATGAAAAAGACCAGGGGGTAATTGTGCAGTCAGACATGAAATTCTGTGAGCAGTGCAGTCATGCTGGCAAGACAGCTCACAGGGTTTTGTGAATGATATACCGAAACTTTGCTAGCAAAATTTCGGTATTAGGAGGTGATTACCCCTTTGTATAAGGCCATTGTTAGGCTGCATTTAGAGTATGGTATATAGAGGTCTGGAGGCCTCACTTAGGAAGGATGTAGTTCTACTGGAACGGGTGCAGAGAAGGGCAACCAGACTGGTGAAGGGAACAAAAAGGGTGCTCTTAACTAGAAAGAGCTTCAGTTCTGCAAATTTCAGTGTCTTCAGACTAGGCACCTATGGGGAGATCTGATTGAGGTATTTAAAGCCTTGAATGGATTGAGTTAGCTGAATATTAATGTTATTTTTCCACTTGCTGAGAATATAAACGAGGGGGCATATATTCAAGTTGAGTAAGGATCATTGTAGGATAAATGTGTGGAGGTTTGAATTCAGCGAGTGGGTAGATAATTGTTGGAACAGGCTTCCATCTGTTAGCATTAGTAGAGGCATATGATGCAAGAAAGCAAGCTTATATAGCATCAGTCAAAAAGAAGAAGAAAAAAAAACAACTTCCCATTTCACCCATTCATTCATTCCAAATGTTTGTCTAGTTCTGCCTTGAACTTATTGAAGTTGTTGACCTCCACTACACAACTGATGGAAGTTTGTTCCAACTATCAACCACCCACTGGCTAAAGGTGAATTTCAGCACATCTATATCTATTCTACAATTGTCTTTTCTCAATTTGAATTTATGTCCCCCAGGTGAGTAATCTGAGCAAGAGGAAGAATCCCATCAGCATCTGTTGTTGTCGAAGTGGATGGGTTGAATAAATTCAAGGAAGAACTAGACAAATTCTTGGAGGGTACGACTGGTGAACTGTGTAGGGTTTTTTTTTTTTTTTTTGGCTGATGCTATATAAGCTTGCTTTCTCAAATCATTTCCCATTGCTACTACTACAATTGAGGTAAAAGGCTTGAAGTCAAAATTTGCAGATGACGTAAAGATTGGTAGAGTAGTTCAAGATCAGTATAAAGCCGTGCTCCTTCAGGATGGTCAAAAAAGTGGCAGCTATGTTTTAATGCACCAAAATACAAGGTCTTATTACAATCGGGGAATAGCAACCCCAAATAAATTATGTACTTGGGGAGGTTGAATTAATAAACAGTTGAGAAAGAAAGAGATCTGGGATTTATAATACTGGCAGATATGGAGTTTTCTGAACAGTATAAACAGTCAGCCAGGAAAGCCAATGGTATCGATGATTTATCGAACATTATCCTGTAGAGATATAGCAGTCCTAGTATAAGGCAATGGTAAGACCACATTTGGAATACTGTGTTCAAGTATGTAGACCTCATCAGAAATAAGACATCAAGCTTCTTTAAAAGGTTCAAAGATGGACAACTTGCACAGTGAGATTGGCAAAAGGCAATCATAAAGGAAAGACTATGTGGGCTACAGGGCTTACAACCTGACACCATAGAGATGAATAATTTAGGTTTATAAAGCTCTAAGAGGGTTAGTAAAATGAATAAAAGCAGAATTGTTACTGTTATAGAGAATTCCAGAAATTTGTGGTATAAATTCAAATTAGAGAGGAAGGGGTTTAAACTAGATTGTACGATTTTTCTATTAACTATTTTGTTTTTTTTTTGTTATTTTGGTTTTTAGGAGCATTAGCAACTAAGGCCATATTGCTCCGGGGTTATGCGGTGGTCATTCCCTGACCTTTCCACATCCTCCATATTTGGTGGTCACGGGCTCGAACCCTGGTCTAATCAAGAAGTGTGTGCTACGCACTGCTGCTCCTGCCCACCTGGCTACGGAGGTGCCATTTCTATTAGCCAATGAGTTGTTAATTGATGGAACATGTTGCCTTGGGAGATAGTTGAGGCTGACAGTTTGGAAGTAAATTAAGTCAACTGGATAGTTACCTAACGAAACAGGCCTACGCGCTCTGGATTCATTGAGGAATTTATTGTAGCTTAAACACAGAGCGTACAGATAAAGCAGAAATATATGAGCTTTCGGCTATATGGTAGCCTTCGTCAGAATTAAAATACATGAATGGCAGTTGGAATGAAGATGTGCACTGCCAGGTGCGTGAGACGCGAGGTTTAATTGTTTGTTGACGTCTGTGGCTGTGACGCATGATGACGTGGCCAGCGCTTGTCCAATGACAGAACTACTGACTCTGTGATCGGGTTGAGTTGGTAACCACTGTTCCTGTTTAAGGATTTATCCGAAGATTTTATATTTAATGATTCCAACCAGGTACGCTTTAGGTAATGGTGGGATCTGTCTACCACCACGACATCGCGGTGTGGGTCGATGTCGTGGTGGGTTGTCCATAGCGTACCTGGTTGGAATCATTAAATATAAAATCTTCGGATAAATCCTTAAACAGGAACAGTGGTTACCAACTCAACCCGATCACAGAGTCAGTAGTTCTGTCATTGGACAAGCGCTGGCCACGTCATCATGCGTCACAGCCACAGACGTCAACAAACAATTAAACCTCGCGTCTCACGCACCTGGCAGTGCACATCTTCATTCCAACTGCCATTCATGTATTTTAATTCTGACGAAGGCTACCATATAGCCGAAAGCTCATATATTTCTGCTTTATCTGTACGCTCTGTGTTTAAGCTACAATAAATTCCTCAATGGATAGTTACCTACATAAGGAGGGAAGCAAATAATTTGTATTTTCTTATTTACTTTTTTTTTTCCCCCAGCAAAAGCCTTTGGCTTTCTTACACTATAGGCTGCAACTTTTGCCCATCTCTGGCCCCACCTGTCAAAACCAGATGATTCTATTGCCACTTCAGCCAAAGATAAAGCTTACCTGCTAGCATCCCACTTTTATTCTAACTCGTGTATTGATAATCTTGGTAAACCACTTCCTACCATTCCCCATACACTCCATTTGATGCCTCCTGTGGTCTTCCGTCAAAGGATGTCAGAAGGATTTTGAACAATCTTGATGCTGAGAAAGCTCCATGTCCTGATGGTATTTCTCCACTTGTTCTCAAAACCTGTCCTCCTGAACTTATTCCCATTCTGTATTTCCTTTTTTCACTTTCTTAATCCAAAGGTATTTTCCCCTTCTGCTTGGAAATTTGCTCATATCCAGCCAGTTCCTGAAAAAGGGTGAGAAATCCCTCCTTTTTAAAGCAATGGAGAAATCAATTAACTGCCAACTCTTAAAACTATCTAGAAAACTTCCATCTGACCAATGACTGCCAGCATGGATTCCGTGAGTGTCGATCAACTGATGATATTCTGGTTTATGTTACCAATCTTTGGACAAATTCAATGGAAAAGTTTGGCAAAACTCAGGCAGTTGCTCTTGACATTTCAAAGGCTTTTGATCGTATTTGCGATAAAGATTTTCTAAATAAGCTTACATCTTGTGGTTTGCCAACTGTTTTTTGTAATTGGGTATTCAGTTTTCTCTCTGGCCGCTCACTGCAGGTAATGGTTCCCTGTCTTCTAATTTCTCCACTAACGTTGGTGTTCCCCAAGGTTTGGGTCTTACTCTCACTCTTTTCCACTTGTATATTAACGAGCTTCTTCCATTGATCAGAAATCCTATTGAAGGTTTTGCTGATGATTGCACATTGCATTCCACTTTCAAGTTTGAGAAACTTCTCTAATATCCACTAGCAATTCCTTAAATGCTGCCCTGTGGGCAAAGATAACTTAGTAGATTTCAATCCTTCTAAAACCCAGTCCTGTCTTATATCTCGCAAAATGTATTCTTCTGCTACTATGCTTTTCTTCGATGACACTCCGATTTCTAGGCAGGATGATATATCTTTATTGGGGATTACCTTGACTTTTAATCTATCTTGGCATAAGAACATTACATATACTGCTTTCTCTGCATCTAAAAACTGGGTTTTCTCTTTCGCTTTCGGCATTATTTTCCTTCCAAACAGCTGTTCACTCTTTAAAAATCGCAAATCCCCCCTACCATGGAATATTTTTCTCACTTTTGGGGCAGTGCCCCAAAAACCTCTCTCAGGCTTCTAGATTCCATTCAAAAGAGGGAAGCTAGGTTAATTAATGACTCATTTCTAACAGTCTCTCCTCTCCGTCTTATAGATGTTCTATTTCTGCTGCATGCCTTTTCTATAGATACTTCCATGAGTACTGTTCTTCTGAATTGGCTTCTGTAATTCCTGCTCTCTCTTCAAAGCAGTCTGAATAAGTGCCACAACCAGTCAACATCCCTTTACTGTCCAACTTCAAACTCACAGAACCAACTTTTCTCTTTCCTCATTTATTCCTTCAACTTCCATTTTCTGGAACAATCTTCCTCCATACGTATTCCTGAAAATTGCAATCTACAGAAGTTCAAGTCTAATGTGAAGAAACATCGTCTTTCATGTGGTCAGCCTTCAAGCCATGCACAGTACTAAATGTGAGATACCTTTCAGGTGCTGTACAATTATTTTTGTTATGATCAGGGGATTGCAACCCCTACTGAGTTAAAGACAACCAGGATTACAGTTGGTTTAGGTATTGACTTGAAAATGGAACTGGATCAACTACTATGATAACTGAGAAAAATAATAAATAGGAAAAATTCTGGAAATTCAAAGAATTCATGTTCAAGTCCAGAAATAAAATTAATGAAAAAGAGCTGATTAATTTAGTTACTGATGGAGCTGATATTAAGGGCACAGATGTGACTTCTGATTGGACTAGCAATAACAATGATTGTTTCTCTCATGCACAAAAATACTATGATTAGTATGCAGGTGTGCTATTTAGAAGCTGACTTGTGAGAACTGATCCCTAGGGTACACAATTTCTGATGTTACACCAGTATGAACAATAACCATCAATCTCAACCCTCTGCTCCTGTAGCCACCCTGAGATCCATCTTATAATCTTGCCAGCAATCCCAACATGTTCCAACTCATACAGTAATGAGCTGGAACATGTTGGGATTACTGGCAAGAGGGTATGATCAAATGCCGCTAAAATCGGAATAAATTATGTTGAAATATTTATCTACATCCAGCTCATGAGTATCTGTGTAAAAATAGATAACCAGTTTAGTTAAACATGATTTTCCCTTAAGAAAACCATGCTGCATGACTTTCAGAATGCTATTTCTATATAAACATCCCTGGATTGCTCTCATAATCATTGCCTCCAAGATTTTTTTCTACCACTGCAGTCAAATTAACTGGTCGGTAGTTACATACTTCACTCTTAGAACTGTTTAATTCAAAATCTCTTGAGTCCAATGATGTATCATAATTAATCTCAGTGGTTCAATGCACTCTCTGGCCACTCCCTCAAAATTACTGTGTACATGCCATCAACTCCAGGAGCCTTACTTTCCTTCAGCCTTGAAAGTTTTTCTAATAAGCAGTCACTGGCAATTTTGAAAAAAAAAACTAATTTCATGTGTCTCAGCCTCACAAAGAGTCATTCATTAGTAATGATTGATGTGAAGTACTTATTCATTGACAACATCAGCTGGGTTATCTAAGACTTTCTTGCACCCAGTACACAAGATTCCAATCTGATTTGTTTTTCTCTTTGTATTCACATATGTGGAAACTTCCTGTTCTCATTCTTTGCCCTCTTCACTAGTGCCTACTCATTCCTAGCATTGGCTGCCCTAATCTTAGGTGTGGTTAGGACAGCCATGCCTTACTATTACAGATTAAATTGTTGCTGTTGTTGGTGTCAGTACTTTCATCATTCTGTAACTTTTTCATCTTCTTCTGCTCTATTAGATTGGCCAGGTCTGGTATTCATTCCTCCTCTTGGCACCTTCCTAGTGTTATATTTTCTTAATGGTATATATGCATTCATGGCTTCTGTGATAATTGCTATATAGGTATTTCATAATTCTAATGCATTCGCCCTCCCTCTCCAATCCGCCCAATCCACAGATGCCATGTAATGTCTTAAACTGTCAATTCTTAGAAAATCCATGTCTTTACCTTTAACTACAGGAACATCTTTTTTCATCCTCCAACTAAGGACTGTGTGATAACAACATGCCAATGGTACCTGTACTGATTAATGAGTAATGATGAGGTCTAGAATATTCTTATTCATAGTATTTTTCCTAACATGCTGGTACAAATAATAATTACCTAGTTTATTTAAAAATTGTTCTCCACTGTGAGTTTCCCTCCCACTTATTCCAATCAGTTACGGGCAAATTGAAATTGTACATAAGACATTCACACTTGTTACACATTCCATCTGCATGTAGAAACTCTTGTCATACTCTTCTCGATCTTCTGGTCTGTAGATTATTTCCACTCTTATTATACCTTTACTTTCAACTAACTCATACACCACACAGATTGAGAAGACTATGTCAGCATTAGCTGTCCTTACTAGGAGTTCAAATTTACCTATTTTATTGACAACACAAGATGTAGGACGAAGTATTTTTCTACAGTTCCCACACTGACACACCCCTTTAAGTTATTTAGGTGTTTCCCTAGCTTTATCTTCCCACTCAATTGAAAAGCTGCCACCTGCAGAATGTCTTGCCAACATTGGCTGTTGTGGCAACAAACAGGAATTCTTGAGCTGTTTGCAAGCATTACTTTGACCCACATCATCAGAAAAGCGCATGTCTATATTACCCTCCTACCTCCCTAACTAGCAGTCTACCTGAACCCTTAGAGGTATCCTCAATGATACTGGCAAAAATTCCTGCACCACCTTTGTTCGAATGAATAGTCTCTACAAAATAGATCCCTTCTACCCACATGTACAGGCCATGCTGATAAAAACTCCCCCCCCCCAAAGTACTGCAAAATCTCTCTCAAGTTCTGAGTTAATCCACATGGAGTTCAGTAAGTTAGGCAAATGTGTATGTGTTTGCAGCATGGTCCTACATTTCAACCATGCTGAAAAATATAGGCACAGGTAATGATATTTTTCAGCATGGTCCCATATTAATCCAACAAATCATCAGGCTGTGTTTGTTTAATATCATTAGGTACTCACATAAATAATAATACTCTCTCTCTCTTTTTACCCCTTTTAAAATATGACAATTCTCTTAGTAACATCCTCAATTGTTGCTTCCAGCAAATACACCATGGTGTTTGTCAACTTATCTTTATTACATAAAATATTACCCATTTTCCTGACAGTAGTCTCCTGATAAAAACTAAATCTTTGAACCACAGCAGTATGCACACATGACCATTCTGTTCTGGGACCCGAATCAGAGGTGCATCACTTGGCATGTCATGAGATATTTGAGTCCCTTGAAAAGCCTAAGTTACATTTGTTTCTATGGCAATTACTTGTTTCTTCAGTGGCTAAAATTCTTCTAGTAATGCAGCAATTTTAATTTGAGGTCAATACATTCCATTGGGTGCCAAGAAAAGAATCATCAGTTGAGCTTGGATTGTAAACTAGACTGACCTCAGAATACATGCCAGAGGCTATACAAACAACAAACTCATGGCTAACACTGAAAATGTCCAGCAGTATTTTCCATCTGAGTCATGGTATTCTTGGATGAAGTATTGGAAGTAGATCTTATAATAATCATTAATAAAGTAAAACTTGAACTTAAGAAAAGTTAAAAAATTTAAATTTACAATATATTACAGAATTTAAATTAACAAAGTACAAGGGTCATTTGAAAAGTTTGTGGCCTGAGTATGAAAGGGTAGTGGTACACAGTTAAAAATTTCTATACTTAATGTATAACTCTTTGAATATTAACCCACCAAGTTTCATGCAGTTTCAACAACACCTTTATTTAATTACAGGTCCTTTTTTCATCTGAAAGCAGATTGAAAAAGTTGTGTAAATGAAGAAATGTAGACAAACTCAATTACCATGCAGTTGTCCAATATTTGGAAAAAAGGGGAATAATGCCAAATGCAAGCATTGTAACCATCAAGTTACAATTACATGAGAATATGGGGGATGTTGGGGGATGATGTTGGGGGATGATGCCCCGTTCCTATTCCATGGTTAAGTAGTAGGCACAAGAATTTAAATGAGGGAGGGAGAGCCTGGAAGATGACCCACGCTGTGGAAGACCTGCAACGTCCAGCATTCCCGAAGATATTGACAGCATGAATGATCTGGTGATGAGTGATTGACAAGTGACAGTTTAGTGCACTGCCAGAATCTTGGGAATCTCAAATGAATGTGTGTGTTCTACATAATAACATTTTAAAGACTAAATGCACAAGGCATAATACAATACATAATAATACATATGTTATGGGTATACAATACATAAAATACATATGTTATGGGTTGAAATTAACTATATAATATAGGTATAAATACACCATAGTTTACCCATAAGTTTAACCACATAAGTAGTGTAAAGGCATTGTTTGATTTTATCTCATATCATGGCTACCTTCACAAAGATACCAGGTATTGCACTACTTAGAATAAACAACGCTTCTCTAATAGAGGAGACTACTGTTATTTATTCTCAGTGGGCACACCACCCATTTCAGAGCTTTTTGGCTCATACATTGGTGGGCAGGCAGGTACCCTGGTAATGCAAACATGCCATCACGGTGTGAAGTTAATTCTGCAAAATGAGAGATGCCGAATGGTGTAGGTAATAATAATATTTTAAAGACTAAATGCACAAGGCATAATGTTATGGGTTGAAATTAACTATATAATATTGGTGCAAATACACCATAGTTTACCCATAAGTTTAACAACATAAGTAGTGTAAAGGCATTGTTTGATTTTATCTCATATTGTGGCAATACCTGTTATCTCATTGTGAAGGTAGCCACAATATGAGATAAAAACAAATGATGCCTTTATGATGCCAAATGATGGGTAAACTATGATGTATTTACACCAATATTATTTAGTTAATTTCAACCCATAACATATTATGCCTTGTGCATTTAGTCTTTAAAATATTATTATTACCAACACCATTCAGCATCTCTCATATTGCGGAATTACGCTTTGTGCATTCAGTCTCTCATATTGCAGAATCAACTTCGCAACCGTGATGGCATGTTTGCATTACCAGGGTACCTGCCCACCCACCAATGAGTGAGCCAACAAGCTCTGAAATGGTACTGTCTGGATGGTGGTGCCCACTGAGAATAAATAACAGTAGTCTCCTCTATTAGAGAAGCTTTGTTTATTCGAAGTAGTGCAATACCTGGTATCTCATTGTGAAGGTAGCCACAATATGAGATAATCAAACGATGCCTTTACACTGCTTATGTAGTTAAACTTATGGATAAATTATGGTGTATTTACACCAATATTATATAACTACATAATAACAACTATGAAAAAGGTGTTGGCACAATGGATTCTAAAGTTGTTGACAGCAGATCAAAAATGCACAAGAATTGTCAAGTCAAATGAACATTTTGCATTGTTTTCAAGTGGATACAGCAAATTTCCTTAAAAGGTTTATGACCATGGATGAGATGTGGGTATATCATGTCAGCCAGAGACAAAGGAGTAATCCAAATAGTGTAAACACAGCTCTTCTCACCCTCAAAAAGAAAGCCAAGTTGATAACTTTTGCTGGCAAAATTATACTGGTTTTGAAATGCTGATGAAGTGCTGCAAGTGGATTACCAGAAAGGCCAGAGATCCACATTTGTGAGAAAACATCAAACATAAATGTTGAGAGAAAACTCAGCAAAAGACGTATGGTTCCACCAGTTTAAAAGAAGCATGTGCTCACAATTCTGTCACTGCCATAGATGCTTTGCATGAGTGCAGCTTTGATATCTTGGACCATCTCCCATTTTCACCAGATCTAGCACCACTGGACTTTCACAATTTCCTAATTCGAAAAAATACCTGGCTGGCATCTATTTTCCACTAACAGTGACATCACTGCTATAGTGGATGCATTCTTGGAAGCCCAAGAGAAAAGTTTCTTCACAACTGGAATCAATGCCCCAAAGTAGCATGTTACCAGACTCCTCAAATAAACCCTTCATACTCAGGCAACAAAGTTTACAAATACTCTTCATATTACAGAAAGTAAGCTGTTATAAAAATTTTATCCATTCTTGAAGTTAAAAGTAAGCTAAGGAAAGTTACAGGAAAGAATATCATTTAGCAAAAATATTTTAGAAAATTAAGAATTAAATTTACAAGATTACTCAAATAAGATTTAAAAATTACAGAAATTAAATTTGATCAAATTTTAAACAAAAAAATTTGTGTAGTAGACATCCGATCTCAATCCCTTTCAGTTAGTATGTTGCAGCCAATATAAAGCATGTCTGCCATCTTCAACTGCCTACAGTTCTCTCATTTCTATCTAATCAGGATGTCTGACTAGAGACATCCTGATTAAAGAATATTTGATTAAAAAGAATATAATTAATTTTATTAAGGAAGCCACTTATTAAGAAATCCTAATTATTGTTAGCATTTTATGCATTTTAATATGATTTTTTTTTTTTTTTTTTTTTTTTGGTAGTTGTTGGCGCATAGGCATCTGTGGCCATAATGCACCTCCCAAGGTTTTTGCAGTACTTTGATCCAAGCCCGAGGCGGGAATCGAACCCGCGACCTGTGGGTTGCCAGGCAAGCACTTTGCCCACCCGGCTAGCCCGGTCGGCTTTTAATATGATCAATCAAACTAAATATTCATGTCCCAAAGTTACAAAGCATGTAAATGAGCACAAAATCTTATTAATCTTGTATAGTCAGTGTACAGTAAATTCTATTTTGATGAAATGCATGAAGCATTTTACTTATAATAATAATAAAGCACTTAGAACAGTAAAAACATTTCATCAAAGCAATTACTAAAAGCATGTTTCTACTACAAATTCTTATTACACGAGGAATAGATCTCTTCTAATGAATATTAATGCTTTGAAATATGCTAAGTTTTTATTAAAAGTGTATAGTTTTCTTTATTCTATTTAAAATCCATATAAACATTAAAGGTTCCAGATTTGTGTTGCTAATGGAATCTCAAATCAGCCGAAAAGAGAGATAAATAACAAATCAATACCTTTTCTTCATAGAGATAAAGTTAAAAGAACCACAAAAAAAATTATCCTTTAAGATTAGTTAAAATTACATGACTGCATTTATGATGTGTAAGGAGAATTAAAACAGCAAATGTGATAAAAACACACCTGACAGGTTAATATTAGATGTATGGACACACACGCATGTGGCCCTGGATGCCGGTGCGCCTCCGTAGCCAGGTGGGAAGGAGCAGCAGTGCGTAGCACACGCTTCTTGATTAGACCGGGGTTCGAGCCCGTCACCACCAAATATGAAGGATGCGGAAAGGTCACAAAATGACCACCGCATATCCCGGAGCAATATGGCCTTAGTTGCTAATGCTCCTAAAAATCAAAAAATAAAAAAAATAACCCTGGATGCCAAGTGTTACAGTGATTTCTAGAGCTTTTTTCTCGAAGCTAAAGTTTTGTTCATTTAAAAAAGTTTTCTTACGTTTTCATTAAATAATAGTAAACTTAGTCTTAAGAACTGTAACTAAGTTTCAGAAAGGCAAACCATCTTTCTTTTTTCCATTTAACTAATATACTAACTTTTACACTGCTTGGTCACTCTAGTGGCACTGCTCTTGCCTCCCTGTGGTGGGGCCGGTAACCTGGGAGAAGAAATCCTCTCTCCCAGGGCTGAAAGGAGCAAAGATGGATAACAATATGTTTCCCCCTTTAGAGCCATTCAGCTCAAAACTAGAGACAAATCACAGCAAAGCACTTTATTACCAAAATCGGTAAGGAGACTCCAGTCTGGGGATCTACTGGTAGAGACCATGAAATCCTAGCATTCTGCAAAGTTATTAAACCTGACTACTTTTGGCAGACAACCAATAAAAGTCTCTATCCATGCCACTCTAAATTCTTCAAAGGGAGTAACTGCACAATGGGACTTATTAACTGTATCAGAGGAAGAAATAGTCAAAGAGCTACAAGAACAAAGAGTCATCCAAGCCAGGAGAATCATGACTCCTAAAGATGGTATTCTTGTTCCAACAAGGAGCATAATTCTCAGTTTTGGCTCTCCCATCCCAACATCTGTCAAAGCAGGCTATCTGAATTGCTGTGTCCGACCTTACATCCCAAACCCATCAGGTGTTACAAGTGCCAAAAATATGGACACTCCCAGACTGTATGTAGAGGTGAGGCAATATGTCCTAATTGCGGTTCAAAGGAATTGGTAGATGATCAATCCGATTGCAATGCTACCACTCTTCTTCGTCCAAATTGTAAAAGTAATCACACAGCTTTCTCCAAAATATGCAAACTATGGAAGCAGGGGGAAAAAATACAGAAATATAAAGTAGAGAACAAAGTTACCTATTCAGATGCGAGAAGAGGAATAATCAAAATGGAGCCAAAGCGTACATATGCCACAGCTGCTAAACAGGTCCAGTCACTAAGTATTCAAACAGTTGTTACAGTTCCTGCTAATATATCTATCGCCAATTGGGGACTATCCATGCTCACTTCTTCCAAACAGTGTCCTTCACAACAAAAAACTGAACAAGCCAGCAGTGCTCCAATTTCCATTCCAGCCGATACGCCGTCAACAGCGGAACCAAAAGTTACAGAAACCCCAATAATGCAACCACGAATTTCAACTGAAATGGATATTGATCAACAGAATGATTCGGATGACAGAATTTTAGAACTTCATGCAACCGATGAGATGGACACGACACATCCTTTCTTTCCCAAGAAAGACAAAGTAAAAATAGAGAGGTATAAACAAGCTACAACCAAAAAACAGTCAGAAACAAAAACTACCAACAAGAGTGCAAAATGGAAAAAATCCTTCAGTGGAATTGTAGAGGCTATCACATAATGCAAAAGATGACTTGCACGATCTTGCAGACTGCTATGAACCAGCAGGTATATCTCTACAAGAAACCTATTTAAATTCACAAGCATGTCCTATCATTAAAAATTATCCTATGTTCAGAAGAGATAGGAGTACTGACTCGCCGGCCAGTGGAGGTGTGGCAGTTATAGTTAGAAATAACATACCATCCAAACATGTCGCGCTCCAGACTCCTTTTGAGGTAGTGGCAATGGGCAAAGAAATTGGCATGACTATTACAATAGCATCTATATATATTCCTCCAAATTCCTCGTTCTCAGATGATCTAGAAAATCTTACTACCTCCTTTCTACTTGCTCAGAAACTTCAATGCTCATCATTCGCTGTGGGGATCTCCAACGATCGATAAAAGAAGTAAACTAATATAAACTCTTCTTGATGTTTGTTATTGAACACTGGTGAGCCTACCTATATTCATTTTTATACAGGATCCATAAGTGCAATAGACCGGTCAATTCCCCTTTTCTGGGTCGCTCCAACTGGAAATTTTGTAGGGCACACAGGAATGAATACACTTCAGATGTTCAGTTAGATGATGAAATAATCCAATAATCCTAGGCCATAAATTATGCCACATAACATATAACTAATCAAATATTACAAGCTGCCAACTCTACTATACAAAAATCTTTGCATGGGAAATGCAAACACAGTAATTACTGGTGGAATCCAGATTGTACATACCCTAAACAGAAAACAAAATAGGGCTTGGAATTTGTTTTGCAAATTCCCCACTACCAGTACCTTAATTAGTTTTAAAAGAATGAAAGCCAAGTTCCTCCAAATAAGAAGGAAAGCAAAAAAAAATGCATGGATTAGCTTTTCCTCTAGTATAAACAAGGACACAGATATCAGATTGATCTAGAAGAAAATACAAACACTCAATGGCAAATATGTGCAGTCCCCAGATTCAATATTAAATGAGGAAGGGAAGGAGTTGTCCTCTCTGGCAGAAATTGCAAATGCCTTAGCTAAATCATTTGCCAGCACATTGGCAGTATCCACCTACAACCCAATCTTTCAGCAAATTAAAAAATCTTCATAGCAGCATAAGATCAATTTCTATACTAGAGTTTCACACCCATACAACTAGCCATTCACATTAATACAACTTTTAGGGACATTCAATAAAACATCCAGTAGTTCTGCTGGTCCAGATAAGATCTACTGTGTCATGATAAGCCAACTAAACAACAGAGTAAAAAGAACATTGTTAAAATATTACTATCGAATATTTTTAGAAAATACTTATCCAAACTCTTGGCATCACTCAATTATACTAGCCTTCCCAAAGCCAGGAAAGGATCGCATCTTTCTGCATAACTACAGGCCGATTTCACTGACCAGCTGTTTAAGCAAAGTCCTGGAAAAAATGGTTCACAGGTGGCTAACATGGTTCCTGGAAACTAATAACTTGCTAAATAGCAATCAGTACGGGTTTCGAAAGAACTGTTCCATGTTAGATGTAATAAAAGCAGAAGAAAACATCTGAAATGCCTTCATAAGGGGACATCTGGTCATGATCAATCTCGACATTGAGAAAGCTTTTGATACTATCTGGCGATATGGTGTACTCCAAAGTCTTCATTCTTTCGACTTGAGCGGTCAATTACCCCAATTACACAAAACTTCCTATGCCCCAGAAAATTCAGGTTAGATACATGAGCAATTTACCCAAATCATTTGAACAAGAGGAGGGTGTACCGCAGGGGTCCATTCTGACTTTATTTGCAATAAGAATTGCACATGACATGTGTAATTCTTATTGCACATGTCACTTCATACATGACACAGGATGTACTGAACATAGTAGAACAGTACATGTTTGCTGATGACCTCATTATTTCTTTTCAATCCCAAACCATGAACACCATTGAAAGACTACTTCAAATTTCTATTGCTAAAATAGAATCATGGGCAGTGGGGAATGGTTATTCCCCATCAGAAAAGAAATTTAGTGCAATTCATATTTGTAAAAAATGCAAACTACACCCGGATCCAGAAATATTTAAAAAAAACAGCCTGATTGCTGTCATTAATTTTCATCCGTTGGGATTATATTTAGATAATAAACTCAATTTTGCTTCCCATATAGCTAACCTTCAGACTACATGTCTTAAAAAACTGAACATCCTAAGAGCAGTCTCTGCTATGTCCTGGGGTGATGACAGAAGCTCTCTCCATCGCTATAGGGCTTTAATAAGATCATGCTTGGATTATGGATCACCTGTCTATGACTCTGCTAGGAAAAGTTCACTATTACGTCTGAACACCATATAGTATAATGCCCTTAGGAGAGCTGTGGGAGCCTTCAAAACATTCCCGTCCACAGCCTGTATATTGAGGTATCCTTCCTGGCAAACATTAACTTTCAGCAGCTACATAAAGCACATTCCTTGGAAAATTCAGAGAAAGTACCAATATATACTGATGGATCCAAAACAGTTGCAGCCGTAGGTGCTGCAGCGGTCTCTTCCCCTTTCTCAGTAGCTGTGTCACTTCCTACTGAATGCAGTATCTATACTGCAGAATTATTTGCAATAAGACTAGCTCTAGATAACATAAACAACCACCATATCAAGCAATCTTTGATATATACCACTCTCTAAGTACAATCACTGCCATTCAATCTATCTTTGCCGCTTCTAATCCCATTCTTAAAGAGATCCAATCCAAATTATTTTACTGTCAAACAGCCAACCAGAAGGTTACATTCTGCTGGGTCCCTGGTTATGTCTGCATCCCAGGTAATGAATGTGCAGATGATGCTGCTAAACATCCCAACTCTGGATCCTCTGGTCAACTGAAAGTGCCTTACACTGACTACAAATCTATTATTAAAACAACATGTACGACACAGTGGTCTCACCTCTGGAAAACTCATAAACAAATAATAAACTGTTGCAGATAAAAAAGAGCCACACCTGATGGCTTCCAGTTTCAGGAGAAGCAGGCAAGAAGATGTGATTCTGGCAAGACTCCACATCAGTCATTCCCATCGAACTCACCTGTATTTGCTTCTGGGAGAAAATCCTCTTCAGTGTTTCTATTTCCAGTGGCAGCTAACAATAAATCATATTTTAATTGAATGTCCACAGCTTGCGTCTATCCGAAAATCCAGCTTTGGCTCACTATCCAACTTGCAGGAACCCTTAAACTTATATATTCTTGGTAATGAAGCAAATTTCGAGGAACTGTTTAAGTATTTGTAATACTATCTAATCACGATAAGTAAATCATGAACAGGCACAATATGGCCCAAGAGACCGTTGTGGCAAAATATCTCAAATACAATGACACAACACTAATTACTATTAGCAAGGAAAGCAGACAAATAATGCTGCATTTAAAAAAGTTCTCTTACGAAGCAGGGCTTTATAAAGTGCACTTATCTGCATGGGCCTATATGAAGGCTTGAAGAACAAGCATGATGCCTTAAAAAGAATTAAAATGAGGGATCTATCAAGTGCTCAGCTGCTACTCAATGCAAGAGCCTTCCACACCCATGCAAAAGACAACAGAATGACATTCTCAATGACAGAAAACAAAGGTCCTACAGGAAGTAGCTATTGTTGGTGACTACTGTCAGGAAACAGGAAATATCCTGCATAAAACAAATAGGTGCAACAAGAGTAGAGCATGTCTGCCAAAGAAAAAAGTTAATCATTTGGTAGAGCAGCTATAAACTTTTAAAGTGACAAAAGGAGTGATTAAGTTGATGGAGATGGTATTGAGGTAGCAAAGATACATACCAATGAGTGGTATACATTTTTCTTCATCCAATACAAAACCAGACTTGTTAATTGGAGCAATGATGTTATGAAAAAGTTGTTACTATTAAATTTGAATCTACAATTCTCCCTGGAAAAGAGAAGAGGGAGTATATGATGAGAGTTTTGGAAATCAGTTCAGCCCTGGAGAGACTGGGCAAGGCTCATGAGGTAGAATTTTTCTTAGCCTGGTCTAGGCTTGTCAGGATAGGTTGTTTTACAGGGATGGGATATACTTAAACTGAAGTGTGCAAGAATATTTGTGATTCTATCAAGGCAGCGTTGGGTGGGTCAGAAAGCTTCTAGCGTGGGGGGGGATTACACAGGCTAATAAATTAAGAGCAGCCACAGGCAGTAAGTGATTTGTAAAGATCATGTGTCAGTGATTCCTGAAAAAGCATGCATTATGGATTACAAGGCCTGCAGGGGAGGCCCTCATGAGATAAACAAATGGGCTGCATTAGGATTACTAAGAGCAAAAAACAGGCACACATATACTTGCTTGTATACTAATACTAGGAGTATAGTAAACAAACATGATGAATGTGAAGTACTGGTTAAGTCATCAACATGGTGCCACTCAGACCTAAGGAATGTGGAATTTGAATATAGTGAGTGAAATAAATACAGGAGGGATAGACAGGATAGGAGGGGAGGAAGTCATTTTCTTGTGCATAGAATATAAGGCAGTGTATGCAGTTGATGTGGTGGCCAGTGCAATGCTGAATAAATTTGGTATTCCATAAGAACTGGGAAAACAAAAATCAGAGTAGGATTATGTTATAGGCCAATTGACTGTGATGAGTATAATGAACAATTATAAAGACAAACAGAGTGGGTCAACTAAACAGAATGTCTTATAATGGGAGATTTTAACTTTCCAGTTATTGAATGAAAATTAGACAGTTATTCACTTACACAATTTTTGAATTTATGTGATGTCTGCTACACCAGCCTATCAGAGAGGCAAGAAGAGAAAGATACACTTTTGATATGATTATCAGTAATGACTCTTCATGCATTAAGAATATCCATGTATCCATAATCACAATGTATTAACATGAAATTTGCTTAAGATATAATTATTGTCAAGCATAAGAGGAAGAGATTTTACTTTCATAAACATGATTACACAAAGGAGCAGTGTGGGATTAGGAGCAAGTAACTGCTTTGAATAAAGATATGATTGAGTGGCAGAAGATAGAGTGGTTATTATGAGCACTGCTCTTCCTGGGTAAATGTTATTAGTGGAATCACTTAAGGATCAGTGCTGGGCTCCATATTATTATTGATATTTATTAATGATAATGATGGAGACTTACTGTCTAAGTTTGCAGGTGATACAAAAGTTGACATGGTGGTTAATGATGGTGGTTAATGAGAGGAATCAGAATACACTACTGCAACAAGATCTACAAAAATTAGGCAAATGTGCTGAAAAGTAGTATTAAGAGTTTAACACGGAAAAATGAAAGGTACTGCAAATGCGTAGCAGCAATCCCATTGTATAAGAAAATGGCTAGGCTGCATCTTGAATACTGAATACAGGTCTCAAAGATATGGATTAAGAAGGATATGGATCTGTTGGAATGGATGCAAAGGAGAGCAAATGAGATTAGTAATGAGAACAAAAGGATACTTACCAAGAAGGATTTCAGTTCTACATACTACAGTGTCTGGAAGCTACCACTTGACTAAGGCACTTAAGGCTTTAACTGGATTAAGTAAAGTAAATTCTAATGTCTTCTCACCCAGACTCACACAACACACATAGGGAACATATATTTAAATTGAAAAAGGATGCCAAACAGATGTGTAAAAATAGCTGAATAAATTTAACGAAGAAGTGAAAAATATTGAAGGAAACGGATATATAATGTGGATTGTTTTTCCCTAATGCTCTATAAGTCTGCTTTCATGTATCATTTGCAGCAACTAATATTAATCTAAGTTGAGGTAATGCAATTAAACATGAAACATTCAACAAGGATACTGACATGCAGGCAAAGATTTTATGGCTGCAGCAAATGTTAAGTTTTTGATAAATTTTTACTGTATTATTGACTTGTCATATTAATTTACTTTCTAGAAGTAGCTTTAGAGTCCTAGTCACACTCAGTTTATTTAGTTAGATATTTTGTAGGTTACTAATTAGTATCCATAGAATCTTGTACCTTTCAAAAATAACCATCATTGTTGAAGTATAGACCGATACAGAATAGCGTAACGAATATCTTGAACTTGATAGAGTACGATATGACACAAAACTAAATGGTGTAATACATAGCACTGTATTAGCAAACTATTAGCTTAGTACAGTATTATCAATTAAATTATTAATCTTATTAATTTTCATTGTTAATTAAATTGTATTTAAAAGAAAACATGCCCGAGACTAGAGCAGCAAAGAAACGAGCACAAAGTATCAGGAGTGCTATGGCTCGGGAGACAACCAAAGAGGTTGATTGTCCAATATATGTAAAAAAAAAAAGTGTAAAATAAAAGTACAAAATGTGAAATGTTTAATGTGAAATCATTTTCTGGAACACGAAATGACCTAGCCAAGGAGGATAGGTGCTAGGTGCAGAGAGAGTGAAAAAATTAGGTGCCAACTCAGCATTCTAATGGGCATTTATGAGACTTTAAGGTGTAGGGTTGATGCCCTAGGAGGAATTAAAATGGGGGGGATCCATCAAGCGCTCAGCTTCCCAAATCAATGCCAGAGCTCACTCTTGTGCATCATGCAGCAGAGCGCCAATCTTCAGGGTATGCACTTGGTTCCACAGCAGCTAGTTATTATCAGTGACTCTATTGACAGGGAGATGGGAAATATATTGTGCAAAAAGGTTAGGTGGAAGAGGACCAGAATGTCTACCAGAGGCAAAAGTTGATGACGATGTAGAGCCAATATCATTTTTTATGGGCACAAAAGGTGATATTAATGTACAGGTTGCCATTAATGACATTAAGTGTAGATCTGCGGACTTACTTACCATGTACAGGTCAATGTTGAAAAAAAGTCGCGAGTTAGGAGTGAATTTGAAAGTGTCTGCAATTCTGCCCAGACATGGTAGGAGGAAGGATATGATGAGAGCCTTGTGCAATCAATTCAGCTTTGCACAGTTTGTGCAAGGCTCAGGGGATTGAATTTTTCCCAGCATGGTCTGTGCTTGTTAACAGGAGGGACTGCTTCTACAGGGATGGGATACACTTAAATAGAAACGATGCAAGAATATTTGATGATGCTATTGAGACAGTGTTAGGTGGGACGGAAAAATGCCAGCTTGGGGAGATTCACAGGCTAATAGATTAATAGTAGCCAAAGGCTAAGGTGAAAGTGATTCTTTCACTGCTTCTATTGGAATGAGCAGCAGCCTGGAAAGCAAGGTGCTAGGGATTTCAGGGACTGCTGGGAGTCATTGCAGAACAAGTAAATACATAGGGGGTGTGTGTGTGTGTTAGGATAACTAACAGTAAGAACACAGTAAGAAATTTTCCCACAGAAACTAACTATTGTCGGTGACTCTATTGTCAGGGAGACGGGGAATACAATATGCAAAAAGGATAGGTGGAAAAGAACCGGGGTATATGCCAGGGGCAAAAGTTGATGACGTTGTAGAGCAGATATCATCTTTTAAGGGCAAAAAAGGTGATATTGTTGTACATGTTGGCACTAAGAGTAAGAGATCTGCAGATTTACTTAACAAGTACAGGTCAATGCTGAAAAAAAGTCATGAGTCAGGGTTAAATTTGAAAGTGTCTGCAATTTTGCCCAGACACGATAGGAGTGAGTATATGATGAGAGGCTTGTCAATCAATTCGGCCCTGGAGAGACTGTGTAAGGCTCACAGGGTAGAATTTCTTTCAGAATGGTCTGTGCTTACTAACAGGAGAGACTGCTTCTACAGGGATGGAATACACTTAAATAGAAAGGGTGCAAGAATATTTGCTGATGTTATCAAGGCAGTGTTAGGTGGCTCGGAAAACTGCTAGTTCTGGGGGGGGATTCACAGACTAAAAGATTAACAGTAGCCACAGGCAGAAGAGAAAGTGATTCTTGCACTGCTTCTATTGTAATGAGCAGCAGCCTAGAGAGAGCAGGTTGCTGGGGAATGCAAGAGCAGATATGAATCATCATGGAACAAGTAAATATATGGGCTGTGTTAGGGTAACTAGTGTAAGAACAAGTGCATGTACACTAATGCTAGAAGTATAATAAATAAAATCGATGAATTTGAAGTGCTGATCAAGACATCGAAGGCAGATATTTTTTGACACGGGTGGACAGTGGAATGTTGAGTCTGTTTGGTGTGACACAAACACTGGGGAAATGGAAAATTAGAGTAGGAGTATGTTATAGGCCTAATGATGCTGATGTGTACAATGAACAGTTGTTCAGAGAAATAGAATGGGCCAGTAAATCAGAATGTCTTATAATGCGGCATTTTAACTTTCCAAATAATGACTGGAACTTGTGGTTTGGTCATTTGCACGCTAGCAAGACTTTTGTGGATTTATTGGAGGATTATTTTCTGCAGCAATATATTCAAGGGTATTACTCCTTGATCTGATTATCAGCAGTGATGACGCATGCATTAGGAATTTGCAGTAAAAGGAACCGCTAGGTGACAGTGATCACAGTGAAGTGGGATTTACTTAAAGATGTAACTACGATCAAGGGAAAACTTTTTATTTTCGTAAAGGTGACTACACAGGTCTCAGACAGTTTTTAAATTCTATAGAGTGGGATCAACTGATGATGTTACCAATGGTGAATTCTAAATGAGAAGTCTTCAGGGACTTAATCCTGAAGGCTACTAAGGATTAATTGGAGGCTACTAGGCTTTTCATACCAACTAAGAAATACCGTTCAAGGTTCAGGCCTAAATGGATGTCAGATGAATTAATAAGGCCTGTAGCAGAGAGGAAAAATGCACTGGATGCATATAAATTATCAGGCAACACAGAAGCCTACGACAGATATAAGCTAGTCTGCAATAAAGTCACAAAGGAGATTAAGCAGGTGAAGGCAGATTACAAGAAATCTTTGGCAAAGGATACAAAGAAAAACAGCAAAGAGTTCTTTACTTATGTAAACTCTAGAAGGGGATGAATCAGATTGGTTCACTTAACATAGATGGTTCGACTATTGATAATCCTGCTCAAAGAAGCTGATAAAGTGAATGTTTCTTTTGCATCTATATTCACACATGAGGAGTTATTCAAGGAGGGGAATGTCAGAAGTTTATCAAATTCTAAAAGTGAACTAAGCAATTTTGCGATAACTGAGATCAAAGTGGAGGAGAAATTGTTGAAGTTAAACCTAAGAAAGGCAACTGGGGCAGATGGAGTCTATCCAGTTATAATGAAGGAGGCAGCAAAGGAAGTAAGCAAACCCTTAGCCATAATTATGAGAGCATCCTTAGAGTCAGGGGAGGTCCCAATGGACTGGAGATGTGTAAATGTATCCCCAATTCACAAAGGAGGTTCAAAGGATGACACAAGTAATTACAGACCTGTTTATTTAATTTCTGTTTAGGGAAAATAATGGAGTCACTGGTTAAAGAGGTGATACAGGATCAGCTAGATATGACAGCAGCAATAGTTCAGACAGATCACAAATTTAAACAAGTACACCAACCGTTTAACTATAATAGTTTAATACTGAAAATTATAAAATGTACCAGACGATACAGTACTGTAAAATAATATTTACAAAAACTGACTTACAAAATAAAATGTATGATGAAATTTTAAAATGCAATAAAATATAATAAAGGTTAAAAGCGATAAAACAATGATTGTAGCTTTCGGGGGCATCTGCCTCCTTTCTCAACAACAATGATGTTTAGGCAACACATCCATAAATATCAGATTCACGGCACACATGGCTGACCAGGCGCATGCTCAGTTCCACGTGAACCAGAACCAGAAGTTGCTCGGGAGAGTGAAAACGCAAAGCACTCGTCTTTTGCAAGGACCACAGCCTCCAGAAGGGGGTGGAGCCGAACACCTCTGTCCCTATTCATACTATTGTTTTCGGATGAGCCAATCCTCAAACTCTCCAGTCACTTACAGTCCCAGAACCCATGCGCCCGGTCAAGGATGACGGCATTCACTGGGGAGACCTGGTGTTGTTTTTCCCAATAATGCTCAGCAAGGGCGGACTTATTAAACTCTGCAGTCTGTATGGCTCGCATGTGCTCCCCCAGATGGTCTTTTAGTCGCCGTCCTGTCTCTCCCACATAACATTCCCCACAATCCAGGCATTTGATCTCATATATGACCCCACTACTGGAATCCCCAGTAATGGGGTCTTTGACCTGTGACACCACCTGTGTGCAACCTCCGGCCCGGAAGCTGTACACAGTGTGCCTGAAAGTCACGAAGCATCCTTGCAATATGATGGTAGTAGGAATAGTAGGAAATATAAACTGTGGTGACTGGAACGGACGGTGTTTCATCATTAGGCTCCACGTCACTATTATATTTATCAATGACCCTCTGGGGGTAACCGCATTTTATAAGATCCACCCTAACTTGCCCAATTTCTCTCTCTCCTCAGAGGTACTACAATGGGTTCTAACCCTACCCAAAAGTGCCCTGGCAACACTATTTTTATGCTGCACAGTCTGTGCTGACCTATAATGGGTGTACCGGCTCCTACACATTGGTTTTCTAAAAACTGTAGTATTAAGCCTGGAGCCTTCTCACGCCATTACGATGGTCTTTGATGACTTCTTGGCTCTGGACCTGGAAAATGTGGCAGTCAGGCCTTTGCTGATGATCTCATTTTAATGGTGGAAGTGGACTACAGAACGGGACTTGAAACACAGGCAAACCAAGCACTACAAACCCTACAGAATTGGGCGAAAACACATATGTTAATGATTTCACCAACCAAGACAAACTCAGTATTACTAAAAGGCTCTCTAAATATCAGACGACCACCGCAAATAAAGATAGCGGGATCCACCATTAAACTAAACTAGCAAAGAAAATAAAGTATCTAGGTATATCCTGGATGGAAACCTGTCCTTTACACCTCACCTCACCTACCTGAGAAAGAAACTAAGGAACTATGCTGCACTTGTAGCAAGAGTATCTCGCAGGGACTGGGGACTCAAAAGGAAGACCCTGTCCCTGTATTATAAAACAATATTCATCCCAGCGATCACCTACGGATCACCAATCTGGTTCAGGAAGGCCGGAACCGCAGTCAACAGAAGACTGCTGGACACTATCCAAAGAAACATACTTCTAACTATAACTAGGGCCTGCAAAACGGTGGGCACCCACGCTCTGCAGGTCCTGGCAGGAGCTCTTCCGCTGGACCTCGAGGTGACTAGATGTGGACTCATGTATTTACTGTCCAATGATATGAATGCCTCCATTTATGACTTTACTTTGGATCCAACCAACAGCTGGACGACAGAGAAACATCGAATAGTGGCTCACATGTTGAAGATTTGGCAGCACAGATGGGAGATGTCGCCAAAGGGTCAAGTTACAAAAAGCTTCATACCGATAGTCGCAAAAATGTACCCAAAAGCCCCCTCGTGGTTCTATCCTGGGCTAAATACAACCTTCCTCCTGACGGGCCATGGCCCATTTAAAGCAAAACTGAACACACTCGGAATAATAGAAGAGTCCACATGCATCTGTGGAGAACCTGAAACCTGGCAGCATATTATGCACGACTGTGAATGCTATGAAAAACACAGAAGTAGACTTATAACTGAGATTCAATACTTGCCGAAAAATCAAGAGTACCATCTACTGGATTCAGAAGATGAATACAAAGCCCTCAGCCGATTTGCACTTGATGTCTTCAATAGACAACGAACAGAAATAGCCATCCACAATGAATAGATGACCACAAATAATAAATAAAGGCAAACTGATAAAACATCAACACAGAGGAAAGGATTGCAAAATACTAAGGACAAACAATATGCAGCAGAATAAATGAAACAGCATCAACCTAGGAACCAATGGGAGAGGCACCAGCCAGGATGTCGTCGCTCCCAGGATGAGCCCAGATACCTAGAAAAGGACTAGGCCCCTACCAATGAGTCATCATCGGACTGTACTTGCTGGAGGGCACTGCAAATTGCTGCTATGGCGAACTGGGTGGAGCTCCCTTGCCCAGCCCAGTTTCTCTCCCCATCCCTGGTGGGGGTGAGAGGATGGTCTTTCTACCCCCCTCTTTTCCCTCTGGTAGGGCATGCCCCACCAGAAGGAAACTGGAGTTGCCTTCCCTATTGACCCCATATTTCTGTCTTTTCCCCCAGCCTTCCATCTCTCCCCCACTTCTCTACCTATATCGCCAGCGAAAAGCAAATGCCCCACACAACGAAAAATATTAAATGCCAAACTCGACACACCTGCAACCTCTTTCGGCCTAACTAGATTCAAGCGTTCATTTCCCCCCCCCCTTTTTTTATATAGGTCCTAACCACTGAAATCTCAGGAAATTAGGTGGCAGGATCTGCCAGAGTACTTATCTAAAAATACTGGTGTACCTGGTCTGCCTCCACAGGGCCAAGTGTGGGCAACGTTGGGCCTCAGACTAACGTTGGTCCAGCGGCTAAACGGCCAGATGAACAACAGAAAAACACTACACATGTACAATATCCATACACTTTTAAATCTCTAGCCTTTCCAGCGAACTGGTACACCCACAATGAAAGCAACGCGTAGATGGGGGAAACTCCTGGTGCCGTTAGACACTAAATACACTTTACACTTTACTTTGTACACCATTATGTCCAGGAATGGGAGGGAACCATTCACTTCTACCTCTGAGGTACACTGTACAAAAGGAGAGAAACCATTGAGAAAACTAACTACATCCTCTTCTCTCCCCTTTTGTACCAAAGTGAATGTGTCATCCACGTATCTCTTCCACTTGCGCATAGGGAACTCCAAACTTGTAAAAACCCTATTCTCTAACTCTTCCATTGCTTGGTTTGCGACAATAGCGCTGATAGGAGAACCCATAGCTGTGCCGTGAACCTGCTTGTACATACTCCTTTATATACCAAAGTGGTACTCGAAAGACAATTTATACTACGATGTGGTCACAAAGGAACTGGATACAATAATACTGGAACTGTTAAAATAATTTTGATATCATATACTTGCATTTCAGGAAAGCCTTTGATACTGTTGCACATGGAAGACTGCCGTACAAATTGGAGTGGTGTGGCATTAAGGTCAAGTTACTGGAATGGATAAAGGGATGGTTGAGTGAGGGATTGCAGTGAGTGGTAATAAATGGACACTGTTCTATGTGGACTAATGTTATTACCGGTGTCCCCCAGAGTTCGGTGCTGGGCCCATTATTGTTTTGTGTATTTATCAAGGATATCAATGAAGGTATATCAGGCTTAATGTCCAAGAGTGCAGATGATACAAAGGCTGGCAGGGTTGTTAATGAACTAAAGACAGTATGCTACTGCAACAGGATCTAGAAAAATTAAGACAGATGGAAGTCTGTTCCTACCTGCTGGCTAAAGGCAAGCTTACGCATATCTATTCTGCAACTGTCTTTCCTAAGTTTGAATCTATGCCCCATCAAGTTCACAAACTGAGGAAGCAGAACAATCCCAACAGCATTGAGTCCGCTCACACCATTCAAAGCCTTATACAGCTCAATCAAATCACCTCTTGAGTGCATAGTCTCAAGATGATGTAACTTGCAGAACTCAAGCCTTTCATGGTAAGAGTATCCCCTTTGTTCCTCTCACCAATGTTGTTGCCCTTCTTTGTACTTGTTCTAGCAACTGTACATCCTACCTAATATGAAGCCTTCAGACCGGACAAAATACTCAAGGTGTGGCATGACCACACCTTGAGTATTTTGTCCTTCTTGTCTGTCTTGTCTATCAATCACCTTCTTGTCTCTACAAGCAAAATTCCTATATATCATTGACAGTACTCAATAACCTGCTCGGGCAGCCCATCTGCACTACTCAGACAACTTCATATCTGACTGCACAATTACCCCAAGGTCTTTTTCATTCTCCACTTCCGTGAGTGTTGCCCCACGCAGTTGGTACATTTCTCTTGAGTTACTGCTACCAATATGCAATACTTTGCATTTGTCAATATTAAACTTCAGTTGCCACTTCTTAGCCCATCTGCCTAACTGTTCTAGATCCTTACATTAGCATACTGTCTTTAGTGTCATTAACAACCCTGCCAACCTTTGTATCATAGGCAAACTTGGACATTATAGAGAGAGAAGTAGAAGGGAATCACCAAGATAAGAGAGAGAAGAATGATGATATCCAGCTCAGGGCTCTAGGTGTGCCAAGTCCATGCTCACCACATGTGAGTATGGACCCTAGGTGTGCCAAGCCCAGGGTCCTGAGCTGGATATCATCATTCTTCTCTTTCTTGGTGATTCCCTTCTACCTTTCTCTCTCTCTCTCTCTCTCTCAGGGATAAGCCTCAGGCTTCCTTGCACCATATGGCTCATAATAATAATAAATAATAAAAATAATAAATTAAGCCTGATTTTTTACCTTCATCGATATATCGCTGATAAATACACAAAACAACAATGGGTCCAGCTCCAAACCCTGGGGCACTCCGCTAATAACATTAATCCACAAAAAACAGTTTCCATTGATTACCCCTCTCTGTCATCTCCCACTCAACCATCCCTTTATCCTTTGTTGTAACTTGCCCTTAATGCCATATCACTCCAATTTGTACAGCAGTCTTCCATGTGCAATGGTATCAAAAACTTTCTTGAAATCCAAGTATATGATATCAAAATTATTGTTTGCATCTAATTTCTCTGTGACCACAAAGTAGTATCCAATGAAATTGGTCAGACAAGTAAAAAGTAAAAAAACAGTAAAGTGCAGCCATTATCAACCCACTGCAGGATGGAAGCCTCCTCAACAATTCATGCTGAGGGAAATGGACCATAATCTGCCACGCTGGTCCAGTGCGGGTTGGCAGATCGACCGTATTCAGGGGCTTGAACCCTGGTCTACTTAAAGAGCGTGTGCTACTGCACTCCCACTCCTGACTACTCGGCTATGGAGGCCGTAGATACTCCATACAAGTAGTTAACATGATACGAACGAGTGTGATGGTAGACGTTGTGACGTCATATAAGCTGTCTTATTGGCTGTTGTGCTTGTCCCACTCCTATCTGTGATTGGCTGTTGAATTGAGTGTGGCTGGTTCTGTGGTTGGCTGTTGAGTTGAGTTGAGTTGAGTGTGGAAAAAAAATATTTAGTTGTTATTTTTCTCACTAGATGGCTTTGCATGTTTTTCTTTTTATATTTTGTATTTCTTTTGTTTTGCTGATTCGCAAACCCTGATCTTGTGTATATATGTTTGCCACTGGGCTACCCTTTAAATTGAGTGAATGTGTGTAAATGTGGTTATTATATGTATCAGTGTGAGTGTGACGTCAAGCGACATGTGTTCTGCAATGAATTGTGGGGAGTTCTGCTTCGCAGAACCCGGTGCCAAGATGATTGAGTTGTTATTTCTTCTGATGGATGGTACCTGTAAGAAAAGTTTTTTTCTTTTTTATTTCCAGTGTTGATGCTATTGGAAATATACAGGGTGTCTCAAAAATATTGGTACAAACGTTTAGGGGAGGTAGGTAACAGCTAAAGGAATGTGAATCGCACAGGAACCCATAACCGGAAACGTCACTGTAAGTCGGTACACGGCGCTGTTCATCAGTTCGCGAGAGGGAAAATTTATGGTTTACTCATTCAAGCAGTAGTCGCTGCATGAAGAGCATGCATCGATATACGAACTGTGAGCTGGCAGACATGCACCTAGTGTATGGATTAGCAGAGGTCAATGGATGAGCCGCTCAACGAATTTATGGAGAATGCTTCCCAGACATGCACCGGACCACCGTTTGTTTGCACGTGTTGATCAAAATTTGTGCAATTATGGGCCATTTAGAGGTAAAAGGAGTAGTGCGGGAAGACCATGTTCGACGCGAACTCCCACCAGGGAAGAAAGTGTGTTGAATGCCGCCTAGAATAATCCTACTACCAGCACACGTGCCGTTGCCTCTGCCTTAGGAGTGTCTCGTTGTAGTGTACAGCATGTCTGGCACGACGATTCCTTACATCCCTTTCATCTCCAAAGGGTTCAGTTACTGCTCCCCCAAGGTCATCCTGCACGTGAGGCTTTTGCGCAGTGGTTTCTCCAAGAAAGTGTTCGAGACTTGAATTTTCCAGCCTATGTTTTGTTAACGGATGAGGCTTATTTCACTCGGGAAGGCTTATTCAATCAGCACAATGCTAATGTGTGGGCTCACGACCCTGTCAGACAAGACCTCCCTTTAACAAACCATGCTGTTTCTGAACTATTATTGTAGTCTTGTCTAGATGATCCTGCAATGTTTCTTTAACCAGTGATTCCATTATTTTCCCCCAGAACAGAAGTTAAACTAACAGGTCTATAATTATTTTTGTCACTTCTGAACCCCCTCACTTTGTGAATTGGGGAAACATCTGCACATCTCCAGTCCATGAGGGCCTCTCCTGAATCTAAGGATGCTCTTATAATTATGGCTAAGGGTTTGCTTACTTCACTTGCTGCCTCCATCAATATAACCGATTGATTCCATCTGCCCCAGGTGTCTTTTTTATGTTTAACTTCAACAATTTCTCCTCCACTTTGCTCGCCATTATTACAAAATAATTTAGCTCCCTGTTAGAGTTTAGTAAACGTCTGACCTCCCCTTCCGTACAGAATTCCTCATATGTAAATGTAGATGCAAAATACTCATTCAATTTGTAGCTATCTGAGCAGGATCATCAACAGTTCAACCACCACCACTACCACCAAAGTGGACCAATCTAATTCATACCCTTCCTTCTAGAGTTTTAAAGAAAAATAACTTTTTGTTGTTTTTCTTTGCATCCTTTGCCAAGTATTTCTTGTAATCAGCCTTCGCTTGCCTATCCTCCTTTGTGACTTGATTACAGGCTAGCTTATATCTGCCATAGGCTCATGTGTCACCTGTTGATTTATATGCATCCCACGAATTATTCTTCTCTGCCATGAGACTCACTAGTTCATCTGACATCCAACTGGGCCTAAATTCTGAACAGTATTTCTCAGTTGATATGAAAAGCCTAGTAGCTTCCATGATTAATTTCCTGAAGGCGTCCCCTTTAGAATTCACTGTTTTTAATCATCAGTTGAGCCCACTGTACAATTCAAAAACTGCTTGAGACCACTGTACAAAAACAAAAATCCTTCCCTTTACCCTTGATGATAGTTACATCTTTAAGTAAATCCCACATCAGTACAATGTGATCACTGTCACCTAGTGGTTCCTCTATCTGCAAATTCCTTATGCATGAGTCATCATGGCTAGTAATCAGATCAAGAGTATTACCCCCTATGGTTGCCCCTTGAACATGCTGATGTAGAAAACAATCCTTCAATAAATCCACAAAAATCTTGCTAGCGTGCGAGTGACCCACAAGTTCCAGTCAATATCTGGAAAGTTAAAATGCCCCTTTACAAGACATTTTGATTTATTGGCCCAATCTAATTTCTGCACAATTAGGCCTATAACAGACTCCTAATCTCATTTTACTTTTCCCAGTGTTTACATTACACCAAACTGACACAATATTGCACTCTCTACCCATGTCAACTGGATGCACTTCTTAGATTTTGTGTTTCTTAACAGCATTGCCCTTCCCACCCTGTCTACCTTTTTCCTCCCTTCCAACCCTGTCTATCTTTTCTATACACACTGTACTCTCCAAATTCAATTCTGCACTGGTTTTATCTTTGTGTCATCACATCTCTGATATCCCAACAATATGTGTCTTTGATGTCATGATCAGCACATCAAATTTATTTAATATACTTCTAGCACTGGTGTATATGCAAGTATACATGCATTTGTTCTTACTCTTAGTTACCCTAACACAGCCCATGTATTTACTTGTTCCATGATGACTCCCAGAACCTCTTGAAATTCCCAGCAACTTGCTCTCTAGGCTGCTGCTCATTACAATAGAAGCAGTGCAAGAATTGCTTTTACCTCTGCCTGCAGCTACTGTTAATCTTTTAGTCTGTGAATCCTTCCCAAGCTAGCAGTTTTTAGACCCACCTAACACTTTCGATATCATCAGCAAATATTCTTGCACCCTTTCTATTTAAGTGTATCCTATCCCTGGAGAAGCAGTCTCTCCTGTTAGCAAGCATAGATCACGCTGAAAAAAAATTGTACCCCATTAGCCTTGCACAATCTCTCCAGGGTTAAATTGATTGATAAAGCTCTCATCATATACTCCTTCCTATCGTGTCTGTGCAGAATTGCAGACACTTTCAAATTCAACCCTACCTCGCGACTTTTTTATTTTTTTATTTTCAACATTGATTTGTTAAATAAATCTGCAGATCTCTTACTCCTAAGGTCATTAGTGCCAAGGTGTACAACAATATCACCTTTTCTGCCATTAAAAGATGATATGTGCTCTACAACATCATCAACTTTTGCCCCTGGCAGACATACCCTGGTTCTGTTCCACCTATCTTTTTTGCATAATATATTCCCTGTCTCCCTGACAATAGAGTCACTGACAGTAACTAGCTCCTGTGGGACAAGAGCATTCTGCGTTGGAGATTGCCGCTGTGTATCCTGATGCGCAGGAGTGATCTCTGGGGTTGAGTTGGGCAGCTGAGATTTTGATGGCCCTCATATTTATTTCTTCAAGGACATCTACCCTACACCTCAAACTCTCATAAATGCCCATCAGAATTAGCACCTAATTTCTGAGTTAGCACCTAATTTCTCACAGTCTCTGCACCTAGCATACAAAAAGACATTCTCTTTAGCTAGATCATGCCTTGTTCGAGAAACATCCGCAAACATTTCACATTTCCCACATTGTTTTAGACTGTGATGCATTGCAGAATCTCTTGTGGTTCTCCTCTGAGCCGTAGCACTCCCACTACTTTGTGCCCATTGCTTTGCTGCTCTAGTCTGGGTCATGATTCCATTTAATTACAATTTAATTAATAATGAAATTTAATACGATTAATAAACTTTATTGGTTAATTTATAATACTATACTAAGCTAACAGTGCTAATACAGTGCTATTATTACACTATCTAGTTTTACGTTATACTTCACACTATCAAGTTCTGGATATATGTTGCACTGTTCCGTATCGATCTAATATACTATAAGAATGGTGGCCAGTTACGAATGGTGGTTCTACGGAGACTAAGTATTAACTTAAAATCACTATCTAAATTCAAAATACCTAATTAACATGACTAGGTCTATAGCTGCTTCTAGAAAATAAATTAATATGACAAGTCAATAAAACGGCTATATATTATCAAAAACGTAGCGTTTGCCAGAGCTGCAAAATCTTATCCAATACATGGATAACTTCCTCATGTGGCTATTCAACAACTTAATTAATTAATTAATTAATTAATGAAATTGCAGTCAGGTAATTACATATGATAGATACATGGCTCATATCATTGCAGCCGCCGCCGCTGCCACCACCACCACCACCACCACCACAAGTTTTGGCACACTTCTCACTACAGTTTCCAATTTGGATCATTATTAGAAGAGTAATCTCAGAATGAAGTAATTATGAGATGACTTTCTTGCACAATCACAGGAACCAGGATTGAGAAAGATTGAATCCATACTGTGTGTGTGTGTGTGTGTGTGTGTGTGTGTGTGTGTGTGTGTGTGTGTGTGTGTGTGTGTGTGAGATATCTGCAAATTTTTTGGTATGTTTTAAGCAGCATATAGCTCTTGTTTGAAATTAAGACTTAGCAATGCTTAATACATTATACGAGGGGGCAGTCAATAAATACTTTCCCACTCCTAGAAATATTTGAATTAGGGACTTGAAACTTGGTTGACAATTTCCTCCTTCTACATGTAACTACCTTCTAGATCTACACATTGTTCCCAACCTTGAATAAGGTCTTCTGAGCCTTCTCAATAGAACTCCTCGCTTTAAGCAGAAAACTTAGTTTCCACTTTGTTAATTACTCCTCTTATCAGTCTGAAATCTCCAGTCTCATAATGGTTTCTTAATTTTAGGAGATTTTTTTTTTTTTTTTTTTTTGGTTTTTAGGAGCATTAGCAGCTTAGGCCATATTGCTCCGGGATATGCGGTGGCCATTTCCTGACCTTTCTGCATCATCCGTATTTGGTGGTGACGGGCTCGAACCCCGGTCTAATCAAGAAGCGTGTGCTACGCACTGCTGCTCCTTCCCACCTGGCTATGGAGGCGCCAATTTTAGGAGAGAGGAAGAAGTCTTAAGGTGAGAGGTTTGAAGAATAAGGTGGGTTCTGTAGATTTCAAAACCACAATTGATTGTAAAGACCACAGTGAGAGCAGCATTATTAGTAGGAGCAATATTGGCCAGAAGGAGAAGCTTTTGATTAGTTTCCCACATCTCTTCAACAATAGCTTCTCTTAATTTTCCCAGGAGATTAAGAGTACTCCCCACGATACTGACTACCTTTTGGGAGGTATTTTGAGGTGATACCTTTAAACCCAAAAACTGACAACATGACCTTGTTGGCAGGCAATTGAACCTTGGTTTTTTGGGGATTGGTGATGAACATTTCCATTGTTTGCTCATCTGTTTTTCTGGATCACAGTGATGTATTCGGCATTCAGCCATCATCATAATTCAGTCAAAAAAAAAAAAGCTTGTCAACATTTTTCTCTATGACTGTGTGAAATGCTCTTTCTTGTGGAGCTTTTGAAGAGGTGTTAGCAATCTTGCCATGCAATATCGTGCAAAGAGAAACTTTGCTAATGTTCACATCATTTGCTATTAAATTTAGTCACATATCTGTCTTCAAAGACTAGCTGTTCCACTTAAATCACAATGGCAAGGTCTGTGGCTGGGTCGAGTCTTCTTTTCTTAGATCATCATGCACACAGTTTTTCCCACACCTGAATTGTCTTTTACAATTTTTCAGTATCATATATATATATATATGGAGTTGCATATATATATGCAGTTGTATATGGAGAGGCAATTATGGAGAAGCTGTATTGAAGAGGATTTGTTCTGCTTATTTGCCTTACCAATGAAGAAATTTTACAATGGCTCTGACCATTATAAAAATTAACCCTCAAACTTTATTCAGCATACCACCTTTCACTGTATTCATGGCTCTAGTTCAGTAACCAATGTATCTAGAAAAGCAAATAAATATACATTAACTTATGAGAATTAGTAGTAGACACACACAATATCAAATCTCTTAACTCAAATATTTTTAGTAAATACTTATTGTCCACTTCTTATATTTATTGTGAAACATCTTTTGAACATCATTTTCTTTTTTTTCTTTTTTTTTTAAGAAAAGTAGGGAATTTATGAAAAGCATAAGAAACTATAGTAAAAAACTGATTATAATGGCATTATATCAATTGTATTCAATGCAATGCATCTAAATTTTAAGCATTTTTAACATTAATCATGAGGAAATATTATAGTTAACCAATATAAACTTTATTTTAAATAGTGTATATTACCAAGAAATAAATTTCTTCTCATTTGCACAGTGAAGAAGCCAACCATCTTTGATCACATTATACATCTTTGTGCTTATGATATTTTTCACCCTCAGAGTAATTTTGCTTGCTATCACACAAAATGTATTGGGACCTACAAAACATTATAAAATTCTGAAGCTCTCATATCATAATTGCATCAATTAAAAATTTAGTACATTTTTCCTACATTACACATTTATTCTTAAAAATTGTAAGGACTCAATTTTAAAATACTTAAAACTAAAATGTACTTATGTGTTATACATATAAATTATGGGAAGATAAATATCCAACAATTAAAGTTAGTCTTCTTATTCTCCTTGGGGGGGGGGGGGGGTAGAAATGGAGTTAAAGCAGGTGCAATAGCTACATCCATACCCTGGACTGAAAATGGCCCTATATCCCAATAGCAGACTCCATCTCAATCCAATTAAGGAGAACTCCCCATAGCTGTCCCTTTCCTCTACATTTATTCTTGTACCCTGGGGTCCCTGAATGCTGGGACTGGCCTGATTACAATGTCAAAACCAGGATTCTATGTGTATAACAGGATCTACTGAACATGAAACAGGAAAGAAAAAAAAAAAAAAAGAAGCAGCTTTATATCAAGTTAAGTATGATGATGTATTATAAATGCAAGCTTTAAAGAGATAAAGTAAAAATTTTAAATTAGTTATATTAACATTAATAAAATTATATTAAAATTAATTATTAATAATAAATATTATACGAAAGCCTTTAATTTGGTTGAAAAATCATCCAAATCAAATTATTTAGCATTAGCATTAGCATTAGTAGAGGCATTTGATGCAAGAAAGCAAGCTTATGCAGCATCAGCCAAAAAAAAAAAAAAAAAAACCACTTCCACTTCACCCCTCTGTTCGTTCAAAATACCTGTCCAGCTGAGCCTTAAACTTATTTAGGCTATCAACCTCCACCACAAGGGATGGAAGTCTGTTCCACAAACCAACCACCCGCTGGCTAAAGGCAAATTTCCGCACGTCTATCCTACATCTGTCTTTCCTCAATTTGAATTTATGCCCTCTCAGGTGATTTTTCTGAGCTAGAGAAAGAATCGCATCAGCATTGAGCATGCTTAAACCATTCAAGGCTTTATACACCTCTATCAGATCACCTCGCTGGTGCCTAGTCTCCAGACACTGTAATTTGCAAAACTTAAGCCTTTCTTCGTAAGAGGCACCCCTTTGTTCCATTCACTAATCTTGTTGCCCTTCTCTGTACTCGTCCCAGCAGCTCTACATCCTTCTTGAAATGAGGCCTCCAGACCTGTATACAGTACTCTAGGTGTGGCCTGACCATTGCCTTATACAATGGAATAATCACCTCCTTATCCCTGCTGGAAAAATTCCTGCATATCATTGACAATACTCCACGAGCTACTCTTGCAGCCCGTCTGCACTGCTCAGAGAACTTCATATCTGCCTGCACAACCACCCCCAAGTCCCTTTCATTCTCTACCACTGTTAGTGTAGTACCACAGAGTTGATACGTTGCTCTGGGGTTGCTGTTTCCCATGTGCAGTATTTTACATTTGTCAAACTACAGGTGGTAGATGACTTTCATCAACCGGTGAAATACCACCACTTTGCTTATTGGGGACTTGAAGTGGTGAAACCCATGTTTAGTCTCTAGAGCAAAGTTTCCGGCATCCCCCTCTCCCCATACTTCTCCTTCAACCCATGCACGGTTTTGATACCTTTCGTGTTTGGGGTTCTCATAAAAAAAAAAAAAAAAAAAAACTAAGAGTGCAATTAATTACATTTTATCAAACTAAGAGTGCAAACAACCATTTCTAGATTGGTTTGCCATTTAAATGGTACATTGGCAATATGGCCATATTACACCAGTTCAGATGATAAAAACAGTAAAATCTCTATAATAGAACTATCCTGGGAAAATTTTTTACATGCTTATCTTAAACAGATTTATACATACAATCAGATGAAAAGGTAGTGGTTATTTATCTATAAAAAGGGGGGGGGGAGAGGAAAAAATAATTTAGCTCTGAAAACAGCACATTTTTTATGTCTGGAAAGATTAGAGTTTCAGATTTGTACAAGGTAACAGAAAGTTGCAGGAAATTAAATAAAAACCCAGAACAACAGTGTTAAACAAAGAGGCATTTTAAAATGCATAATTGATCATGCCATGTCACAGATGGCATATTGCAGCTAATAATTAAACTGAGTTCCATTACTTTCAGTAAAAAAGAAGGAACAGTTATAGTGGACTCAATGAACAGCAACAGTGGGCAGTGGAGTATTGGGAAAAAAAATTGCCCAGTCTAATTATCATTCAAGTTGCTACTGTTTCAGACTAATTGGTGGACCAGAATATGGCAAAAACAACATGGTTCCATGAACCCCTAATGATGATGATGATGATGATGTAAAGGTGTGGGTAGAGTTTTATGGCACACATTGGGCCCCTCGATGCCAGTGAAGCAACGTTTGAATTCCACAGGTTATCTGGAAATTGTTTCTGAGCAGGCTCATTCCTCCATGGCAATACACCATGTCATAATGGCCAAACTATACAGAATTTTAATGGTTCCAGGAATATGAGAATGGAATGAGCCCACTGCAGTGGCTTCATCACCCACCAATCACAAACCAATTGAGTACCTGTGGGATGAGGTGAAATTAGTGCCATGGAGTAGATATCCACAACCATCCAAGGTGTCAACTGTGGGAAGCAAGTGAGTCAACATGGACCAGCATCCCTGTGACACACTTTTGAAAAATTGTTCAGTTGGTGCACTAATGAATTCAGACTGTTCTGAGGGTTACTTGTCATTAGGTGGCATACTCTTATTAAAGATGCCACAGTGTATACATACATACACATGCCATAAGTTTTCTTTCTTTAGTAATATCTGAATATCTGAAATATAATTTCTCTTTTTTTGTCTATTACTGTAAAAGCCTAAAATTTGGACCTTTTACTGCTCTTGTTTGGTAAATCCTAGGATAAAAAGTTGGTAAAGTTTGAAATATCAAGCACAAAATTTCACTTTTCCTATTTCTAATACAAGGGTATGGGGAAGGGATATATCTCCTATTACCTGAAGCTGAGCAAATTTGGTATATTACAAACATTCACTATATTTGTAATATACTGAATTTTTTTAAACCAAAATAATTTTACAGGGATAAGAGATATATCCACCTCCCCATGCTCTTGCTTAAAAATCAGTAAAGTGAATAAAGCAGAAAATTATCCTTGCTTCCCTTTACTGTCACCAATGGACTGATATATATATATATATATATATATATATATATATATATATATATATATATATATATGTCTCTTACACCCTTGTTTAAAATTTTGGAAAAATAATAATCATACAGTATGCAAAGGGAAGCAACGATAATTTCCAGTCACATTCACTCTGTCAATATTTAAACGAGAGCATGGGGAGGGGAAAGGGATATATCTGACTCCCTGTGAAGTTGCCTGTGCAAAACATTCACTATATTCACAGCACCTAATATACAGTACAGTACTACAGCTGGGTAATGAAAAAGCAATCAAAATGTGATACATTAGACTCACTCTTATCCAGTCTCGCTTTAACTGGCCTCCGTTTTAACTGGCCATATTTTGTCGAGATTTTTCTGCGAATCGGATTTCTGATGTCATAGGCCCAGCAGGAAAAGAAAATTAAAAGATTTTAGGAACGAGTACAGTGCACTCTAACGATCCTATAACCTTTTTCACTTCAGTTAGTTCTTTGCTATCTGTGCCATTTGGATCACAGTCACTCCATGTGTACATATGTTCGTCGTTAAATTTTGTTTTTTAAATTATGTTAACTTGAAATGATATGGTCCAACAAGCGTAAACGGAATGTGTTAACTATTGAAACAAAACTAAAAGCGTTGGAACGTATTGATAATAGAGAACCTGTAAAACGGATATGTAATGAACTGGATGTCAGAAAAAGTACAGTGAATGATTGGTGGAGAAACTGGAAATCCCTTCAAGACTTCAGTATGCAAATAGAATCAGAAAAAGTGCTCTCAGACAGGTGCACTATGAAGAAGACAAAAAATGAAGTCATTGACGATGCATTATGGATATGGTTCATGCAAGAACGACAAAGAGGAACACCTCTTAGAGGGCCGGTTTTGAAGGAAAATGCAGTACAATTGCACAATAAAGTTGACAGCGGAGAAGAATTCTTAGCCAATGGGGGATGGCATTCACGATGGAAAAAGGGCCATGGAATTCATTATCTAGGGGATTGCGGCGAGAAATTGGTAGCAGATCAAAATCTTGCAAGACAATTTTCCCAAAAATTTTAGACGTTATACAGAAGGAAAATCTTACTCTCGAACACGTCTACAATTTGGATGAAACAGGCATAAATTTTAAGCTTCTTCCAATGAAAACGCTAGCTGCACCACAAGAAACATTCACTACTGTTTTCAAAATGAATAAACAGAGAATCACTGTGGCTCTTTGTACTTCCAAATGCTGCTGGGAGTCACAAACTGCCCCTTATCATTGTAGGAAAGTCAGCCAAACCAAGAGCATTTAAAAATGTAAATTTCAATACTCTACCAGAGCCCAGAGGTCAGCTTGGATGGATTCTTTTCTATTTGAAGAATGGTTCTCAACTGAATTTGTTTTAAAAAGTCAAGGCACATTTGACATGTTTGAAATTACCGCTCAAGGCTGTTCTTATCCTTGACAATGCTCCAACACATCCCATCGACCTATCTTCTCTTAACATCAAGGTGGTGTTTTTGTGACCTGGCATTACATCTTTGGTGCAACCTATGGATCAAGGTGTGATAGTTAGTCTGAAAAGGTGTTATGGAAGAAAACGTCTTTCTGAAAATTTTTGAGAAGACCATCAATAAAAAAACAGAACTCACTTAGACCCTTAACAAAATCAACATCAAGGATATGATTTACATGTTGGCATCTGCTTTTGAGGAAATGCCATCATCAACATTTGTGAGGTCATGGAGAAAACCATGGCCTGATGTCGAAAATTAACTGCAAACTGCGATCTGGACAAAGAGCCGTGCACTGAGGATCTGACATACCACAACAACGTTGCTCTGATTAACAATTTGAAACAATTATCAGAGTACAAAAACCTGGAAGAAAGGGACATTGATAAATGGCTTTTAGGAGATAACATTCTAGAGAATGAAATGTTAACAGATGATGAAATTATTGTACCAGTTAGTCAAGGAGAAATGGTGGAAGATGAAGAAACAGAGAACCCAGAAGCTATGAGTTGATATAAAAATGACAAAAGAATAAGTCATTCGGAATGAAAGAAAGCGCCTGAAACTGTGATAAGATAAATCCAACAGCAAGACAATTCATCTGCCATTGATATAATTCTTATGAAAAAGTGGCGTGATTTTGCTTAAAAAAACAAATTTAAATCAAAAAGACAAATGAAGATTATCGATTTTTTATCAAGTAAATGTACAATAAACATTTACATACAACATACTGTATACAGTATTTATTTTTTTAATTTACAACCTATAAATGGTATTTTGCATGTGTTTTCGGATTAGCATTAGCAAAGGCACATGAAGCAAGAATGCAAGCTTATATAGTATCAGCCAAAAAAAACTCCTTATTTCACCCAGACACTCGCTCCAGATGTTTGTCAAGTTCTGCCTTGAATCTATTTATGCTATCAACTTCTATGTATAAATATAGTGCAAGCACATCAGAAATACATAGCTATATCTGAATAAATCAGAATATTAGTAAAACGGCATCGTTTTAAGTTATATCTCATATTGTGAATAACTTCACAACGAGTTGCCATGATATTGCATTACTTCGAATAAGTAACGCTTCACCTAAGGAGAAGACTAATGTTACTTATTCTCAGATGGATATCACCACCCAGACGGCACCGTTTCAGGGCTATTTGTATATGTGTGTGGGATAATAACGCGACTATCCACTTGTCCCTATTAGACTTAGAAAAGCAAAAGGGTAGAGGGAAAGTAATAGTAGGAGTGGAAGAGGAAAAGAAATGGTGTAGAAGAATGAAAGGGACAGTACCGCCTTCAACTCACACCACTCAAAAACTCAAACTCCTCGAATAGGCAACGCTTCCCCAGTGGAGTGGAGAACGCTGTTGTTATCTATTCTTGGAAACTCCGGACATCATCAGGCTCCCTCCTGGTACCGTTTCAGGGCTATTTGGCCCTTCTTCGGTGGGTGGATAGGTGCCCAAGTGATGCAGTGATAGCAAAACAGTTATGAAGTATAACTCCACAATATGAGAGATGCCTGATGGTGTATCATGTATTTAGACTCTAAAGTGTTTAGGGCATAAGCCTCAAGCTATGAGAGAGTCTAGACTATGAATAAATATAGTGCAAGCGCATCAGAAATATATAGCTATATCTGAATAAATCAGAATATTAGTAAAACGACATTGTTTTAAGTTATATCTCATATTGTGAATACCATCACAATGAGTTGCCATGATATTGCACTACTTCGAATAACGAATGCTTCACCTAAGGAGAAGACTAATGTTACTTATTCTCAGATGGATACCACCACCCAGATGGAACCGTTTCAGGGCTATTTGGCCCGAAGTAGTGCAATATCATGGAAACTCGTGAAGGTATTTACAATATGAGATATAACTTGTTAAAACGATGCCGTTTTACTAATATTCAGATACTGTCCCTTTCATACACCATTTCTTTTCTTCTTCCACTCCTACTATTACATTCCATCTACCTTTTTGCTTTTCTAAGTCTAATAGGGACAACTGGATAGTCGCGTTATTATCCCACACAAATACAAAATAGCCCTGAAACGGTGCTGTCTGGGTGGTGGTATCCACCTGAGAATAAGTAACATTAGTCTTCTCCTTAGGTGAAGCGTTACTTATTTGAAGTAGTGCAATATCATGGCAACTCGTTGTGAAGGTATTCACAATATGAGATATAAATTAAAACGATGCCATTTTACTAATATTCTGATTTATTCAGATATAGCTATGTATTTCTGATGTGCTTGCACTATATTTATACATAGTCTAGACTTTTCCATAGCTTGAGGCTTATGCCCTAAACGCTTTAGAGCTATTAACTTCTACGACAGATGGAAGTTTGTTCCAGCAATCAACTACCTGCTGGCTAAAGGCAAACTTGCGCACATCTATCCTACAACAGTCTTATCTCAATTTGATTTTATGCCCTCTCCATTATTCTGAGCAAGAGGAAGAATCGCATTGAGCATGTTCCAAACATTCAAGGCTTTATACATCTCAATCAGATTACCTCGCAGATGCCTAGTCTCCAGACACTGTAATTTGAAAAACTTAAGCCTTTCTTCGTAAGAGCAACCCTTTCTTCCATTCACTAATCTTGCTGCCCTTCTCTGTACTCGTTTCAACAACTCTACATCCTTCTTAAAATGAGGCCTCCAGATCTGCATACAGTACTCAAGGTGTGGCCTGACCATTGCCTTATACAAGGGGATAATCACTCCTTATCCCTGCTAGAAAATTTCCTGTATATCATTGACAAGACACCATGAGCTACTCTTGCAGACTGTCTGCACTGCTCAGAAAACTTCATATCTGCCTGCACAATTACCCCCAGGTCCTTTTCATTCTCTACCACGGTCAGTGTGGTACCACAGAGTTGATACGTTTCTCTGGATTACTGCTTCCCATATGTAGTACTTTACATTTGTCAATGTTAAACTTCATTTGGCACCTCACAGACCATCTGCTCAACTTTTCTAGATCCGGTTGCAGCAGTGTACTGTCATTGGTGTCATTAACAACCCTGCCAATGTGTTGATATCGTCTGCAAACTTGGACATTAAACCTGATATACCATCATCAATATCATTTATAAATACACAAAACAACAATGGACCCAACACTGAACCCCGACGGACTCCACTAATAACATTAGTCCACGAAGAGCAGTGTCCATTGATTACCACTCTCTGTCTTCTTTCACTCAACCATCCCTTTATCCATAGAAGCAATTTGCCTCCAATGCCACAATGCTCCAATTTGTGCAGCAGTCTTCCATGTGCAACAGTATAAACGGCCTTTCAAAGATCGAAATATATGATATCCAAGTTATTCTTTGCATCCAGTTCCTTTGTGGCTACATCATAGTATCCAATCAAACTTGTCAGACAAGGCTTCCCCTTAACAAACCCATGCTGTGTCCGAGCTATAAGTGAAGTCATGTCTAGATGATCCTGCAATGCTTCTTTAACTAGTGCCTCCATTAATTTCCCTGGAACAGAAGTTAAACTAACAGGTCTGTAATTACCTGCATCACCCTTTGATCCTCCTTTGTAGATTGGGGTCACATTTGCACATCTCCAGTCCATAGGTACCACCCCTGAGTCCAGGGAAGCTCTCATAATTATGGCTAAGGGTTTGCTTACTTCCTTTGCCGCCTCCTTTAATATAACTGGATAGATTTCATCCACCCCAGGTGCCTTCCTTATGTTTATCTTCAACAATTTCTCCTCCACTTTATTTTCAGTTATTACAAGATTATCTAGCTTACTGCCAGAGTTGAAAACACCTCTGGCATTCCCCTCTCTGAATAACTCCTCATGTGTGAATGTCAATGCAAAATATTCATTTAGTTTGTTAGCTCCCTGAGGAGAATCATCAACAGTTGAACCATCGATATCAAGTGGATCAATCTGATTCACACGCTTCATTCTTGAGTTTACATAAGTAAAGAACTCTTTGCTGTTTTTCTTTGCATCCTTTGCCAAAGATTTTTCGTAATCTGCTTTCGCCTGCCTAACCTCCTTTGTAACTTGGTTACAGACCAACTTATATCTATCATAGGCTTCTGAGTCACATGTTAATTTATATGTATCCCATGCATTTTGCTTCTCTGTCACATGTCTAATTAGTTCATCTGACATCAATTTAGGCCTAAATCTTGAACAATATTTCTTTGTTCATATGAGAAGCCCAGTAGCTTCCAAGATTAATTCTTTGAATGCTTCCCATTTTGAATTTGCTGTTGGTAACAACATCAGTTAGTTCCACCATATAGAATTTAAATACTGTCTCAGACCACTCTAGTCACCTTTATGAAAGCAAAAACCCTTCCCTTAACCCTTGATGATAGTTACCTCTTTGAATAAATTCCACTTCAGCACACTGTGATCACTGCCACCTGGTAGTTCTTATCTGCTGATTCTTGATGCATGAAGAATCACTACTGATAATCAGATCAAGAGTATTACTCCCTCTAGTTGCCTCCCGAACATGCTGCTGTAGAAAACAATCATTCAATAAATCCACAAAAGCCTTGCTAGTGTGTGAGTGACCAAACCCACAAATTCCAGTGAATATCCGGGAAATTAAAATCCCCCATTATAAGACACTCTAATTTACTGGCCCACTCTATTTCTCTGCACAATTGTTCATTATACTCATCAGATTCATTAGGCCTATAACACACACCTACTCTCATTTTTCCTTTCCCAGTGCTTATGTCACACCAAACTGACTCAACATTGCATTGTCCACCCACATCAATTGGATGCACTTCCTTAGATTTTATGTGTTTCTTAATTAACAGCATAATCCCTCCTCCCTTCTTGTCCTGTCCTGTCTATCCTTTCTATACACATTGTACTCCCCAAATTCCAGTTCTGCACTGCTTATATCTGTGTGAACAGAAAGTGGACATGGAAGAGTCCAAATGGATTAATTAACTACTAATGAAATTGACTTCATCCTCACTAACAGAAGATATATTGTGAATGATGTTACCATCCTGAATAAGGTAAATGTTGGAAGTGATCACGGAATGGTAAGATGTACACTTGATATAGATGTAGGAAAGGAAAAAATTGACTCAAGTAAATAATACAAAGGTCTTCGAAATAACAGAAAAGGAAAAAAAGCAGTATGTACTGGAACTTAAGAACAAGTCTGAGCTTCTGCAGACTGCTCAGGACCAAGATATCGACGAGGAATATTACAACTTTCTGAAAGTGATAAAGCCCAAGAAACCTATAGGGAAAAAGAAATCCAAAGAAGAAAAAATTAGTCAAGGAACACTTGTCATGATGAACCGAAGACGACAAATGAAGAGCAAGAAAAACACTGACAGGGAGAAAATTGAGTATACTGAGTTATGCAAAGCCATTAGAAAGAGACTCAGAGAGGACATAAGAAGATTTAACACAAGAAAAGTAGAACAAGCATTAAGGGAAAACAAAGGATTTAAATCAGCAGCCATGAGCATTAATACAGAAAGACATATGATACTGAAACTGAAGAATAGCAATGGTGTACTTATAAACAGCAGAGAAGGCATAATTCAAATAGCAGAAGACTACTATAGAGAATTATACAAGGAGCAGAGGAATGCTGCCAGCAGTGGGGAAGATGAATTGCAAAGTAGCAACACATATGACATACCCGATATTCTTCCTGATGTGGTAGAACATGCATTGAAGAAAATGAAGAATCAGAAAGCCCCGGGGGAAGATAAAGTTGCTGTAGCATTGTTAAAATTGGGAGGAAGAGACATAATACAAAAACTGGCAAGGCTCTTCAAAAAGTGCATTAGAAAAGGTGGGACGCCTAAGCAGTGGAATAATGCAATCATAGTTTTGCTGCATAAGAAAGGAGATAAATCAGAAATTGGAAATTATAGACCAATTAGCGTGTTATCCCACATCTACAAGTTGTTCACAAGGGTCATTACTAACAGATTAGAAAGAATATGTGATGAGAATCAACCGAAAGGGCAAGCTGGCTTTAGGACAGGGTTCTCAACTATGGTTCATCTTCACGTAATATCACAGCTAATGGAGAAAGATAATGAATATAAAACACCATTATGCCTGGTATTTGTGGATTATGAAAAGCCATTTGACTCCATACAGCATAAGGCAATGTTTCAGGCACTGGAAAGACAAGGCATAGATACCCCATATATTATGATTTTGAAGAAAATATATGAGAGTGCTACCTTCTTTATTAGACTAGACAAAGACAGTAGGAAATTTAAAATCGAGAAAGGAGTTTGACAAGGAGACACAATATCTCCGAAGCCGTTTACTGCTGCCCTTGTGGAAGCTTTCAGAAGATTAGACTGGTTGTAGAAAGGAGTCAATGTGAATGGACAGTACCTAAACCGTTTACAATTTGCAGATGACACCCACGATCCCAAAGAATTGGAGGAAAATCTTAATCAGTTATACACAGTTAGTAAGGATTCTGGGTTAAAGATGAATACGGCTAAAACAAAAGTAATGATGAACAAGTATGCCAACGAAAGGGAAATAATGATTGAAGGAGCAGTAATTGAAAAGGTGGAGTCATATACTTATCTGGGACAAGTTATTAGTTGTAATAATGATAAATGGTTGGAAGTCAAGAGAAGAATAAATTTTGAATGGATAGCATTCAGGAAATATAGTCACATACTGAAGAGCAATATCCTAGTTTGTCTGAAACGTGAAATAATGAACCAATGTATACTCCCCACCATGACTTATGGAAGTGAAACTTGGGCACTCACCAAAAGAATGGAAGAGAAGCTAAGAACTACACAGCGAAGAAAGGAACGAATTATATTGGGAAGACTGTTAGATAAGAAGAGAAACACATGGATTAGGCAGCAAACTCAAGTAAAGGATATTCTTATCAAAACTAAGAACTAAAATGGTCTTGGGCAGGACACGTAGCTCGAAGGCATGATGACAGATGGACTAAGAAAATAACAGAATGGTATCCAAGAGGAGCTAGAAGAAAATCTGGAAGACAAAGACGGAGATGGATAGAAATTCATGAGTTTGTGGGTAGTAAATGGATGGCCAGTGCTCAAAACAGAAGGAACTGGAAAGTTGCTGGAGAGGCCTTCATCCTGCAGTGGATTGAAAATGGCTGATGATGATGTCTGTGTGACACCATGTCTCTGATATCCCAACAATATTTGCCTTTGATGTCTTGACTAGCACTTCAAACTCATCGAATTTATTAACTATACTCCCAGCATTGGTGTACATGCAAGTATACATGTACACCAATTCCCACTGTCTTGCTTTCCAGGCTGCTGCTCAATTGCATTTCAATAGAAGTACTGCAAGAATCACTTTTACCAGCGGCTACTGTTAATCTATTAGTCAGTGTATCCTCCCAACTAGCAGTTTTCCGACCCACCTAACTCTGTCTCGATAGCATTAGCAAATATTCTTGCACCCTTTCTATTTAAGTGTATCGCACCTCTGTAGAAGCAATCTCTTCTGTTAACAAGCACAGACCACGCTGAGAAAAATTCTACCCCTTGAGCCTTTCACAATCTCTCCAGGGCCGAATTGATCGGCAAGGCTCTCATCATATACTCCCTCCTATCGTGTATGGGCAGAATTGCAGACATTTTCAAATTCAACCCTAACTCATGGCTTTTTTTCAGCATTGTCGTGTACTTGTTAAGTAATTCTGCTGGTCTCCTACTCTTAATATCATTAGTGCCAACCTGTACAACAACAACATCACCCTTTGTGCCCTTAAAGGATGATATCTATCCTAAAATGCCATCAAACTTTTCCCCTGGTAGACATACCCTGGTCCTGTTCAATCTATCCTTTTTGCACAATATGTTCCTCGTTTCCCTGACAAAGAGTCACCTACCACAACTAGTTCATTTGGGACAGCGCATTCTGCCTTGGGGATTGCTGCTGTGTTGCATGATGTTCAATTGCAAGCTCTGGCATTGATGTGGGCAGCTGAGAGCTTGATGGGCCCATCAATTGAAATCCTTTGATGGCATCCACCCTGTCCTTCAAGCTCTCATATAAGCCCATAACAATGCCGAGTTGGTGCCTGAATTCCTTGCACTCCTTATATTGCGCGTGCACACACAAAGACATTTCCCTAGGAAATATCATGTCCCATTCCTGATTGCTCCACAAACATCAAACAAGCAGTGCATTTCAAAAGACTATGAATCAGAGGACAAACGCTCCCCTCAGTTCTCCCCTGAGCCACAGCACTTCTACTAGTTTCAGGCTGACCGGGCTAGCTGGGTGGGTAAAGTGCCTGCTTAGCAACCCAAAGGTCGTGGGTTCAAATCCCGCCTCGGGCGTGGATCAGAGTAGTGCAAATCCTTGGGAGGTGCATTATGGCCACAGAAGCCGATGTGCTAACAAAAAAAAAAAAAAAAAACCCACTAGTTTGAGCCTTTTGCTTTGCTGCTCTGGTCTTAGTCATGATTTTTATTCAAGTTCAATAAAATTCCAATACAAAATACAACCCTAAACCTCTATCCCAATGCAGTTAACACTATATATCTGTATTTCTGTATCGAATATTATCTCCGAGTTACGTTATATGACTTTCTTATCCCCTGTCAACTTATATGTATTAATTTATGATGTTACGTTTGTAATAACTAGGTCGCTCTATTTATTTAGTTAAAAAAGTACAATTAAATGACAATGAAATTTAATAAGATTAATAAATTTTACTGATTAATTGATACTACTATATTCGCTATCTAATTTTTCGTTAAACCTTACGCTAGCACATGTTGTATCTTATAACAATGGCGGCAAGTTACGAACGGTTAATCTATGGACAAGCGGTATTATTTACTTTCCAAATTGCGCTATCTAAATTCAAAATAAACCACAGAGCTTGACTAGATCTATAAGCTACCTATGGAAAATTATTTAATCTAACAATTAAGTCAATAAAACGGCTAAGTATAATTAAAAACCTTTTGTTCACGGGAGCTGCAAAACATGTCCACACGTGGATTTGATACCCTTACCGATACTAAGTAATAACCTACAAAATCTCTATCTAAATTCAATTTAAACTAAAGTATTGTTACTAGGAATATAAAGAAACTCTAAAAAATAAATTAATATGCCAATTTAAGTCAATAAAAAAAACCAGCCATTTGTTTATCCGGCCTGAGATCTGGTTCCATAGGGGCTGGTTAACTGGGAGTCTACTGTAATTAAATTAGCTTTTATTAGTGTGAAATGTTATTTACCTGTATTCACCATATCAGGGTAGTAAGAGCTGAAATAAAGTGAAATATTTTGATATGTCAGGCTTTTGCCAATGCCAAGTGGTATCCTACAATTTACTGTATCAGAGCATTAAATACAAAATAAAGTGCACATTTTGTGATTTTAATGAAGTGCTAAATCTTAGGATTTACCAGTTTCAGCCTTTTACAGCTGCACATATACAGATTTTTGTAGAGAGAAGGAGAAATTGGAAAGCTGTGAAATCAGAAATGAGTCTATAACCTTTCAAGAATCAAGAGAACACAAGGTGAAAAATTTTTTGATCTAACTTTTGCTTCCCGAATAATGCCTGAGCATCAAATAGATACTTTCATTTATATATACAGATTTCTGTAGGAGATGGGAGAACTGTGGGACTGATCTTAAAATTTAGGCTAACTTCTGAGGTACTTAAAGCATATAAGACAAAAATTTGGTGCAGATCTGTATTTTCCTTATCAAATAATGGTTGAACATATGAAAAATATTTTTACATGCACGCAAAAAACACACAGGCAGATAACTTGGGATTGCTTGAAAAGTCATTCTATATGAACAAAATATAATTTTTCATGAAAATTCATCTGCCAGGAGTCAAACAATTACATGCCAATTAATAAAAACAAGAAAAGAGGCTCTTTAATCATTTGAGAACATCTAAAATATATGTCAATTTGGAAATCAGCAAAGCAAAATTAAGTGTAATATTATTCTCTCAACAGAGGAACAAATTCTTGTTGAATAGTGTAATTAGTAAAGATTATTGATTCTCCATTATTTTAGGAAATCAATATATTTAATTTGTATAATTCTATTACTAAATATAAATTATTGGCAACAGGCAGATGCAATGCAAAGATTTTTCACATGAAGTCATTGAGAAGTGCGTAGGTGAAGTTGTTATAAAGATTACTAATGATCTACCAACATGCAATACCTGTGGAATAGTGAAAATTCATCAAGAGACTATGAGTGATATTGTTTATAATGTTGGAGGAAGAAATATATATTTCCTCCTCTAACAATTTAATAGAATTTTAATATTTAAATTGTCACTATGATTTCTTATTTTTTTTTTATTGAAGCATGCTATTTTCAGAATATACCTGGATTTTGAACAACAGTTCCTCCATGTTCCACAATTAGTTTTTCCAGTTCTTGCTTTGAAATTGAAGAAGATCCACTAACAACACACATTTCCTTATTGATAAATAAGTCTGAAACCTGAAAAAATTCGTAAAAGAAAATTAAATGTAGTATAACCAAGAATGGATAAATAATCCAATAACACCGCTATGATATATGAATGTCCAATTTTTCAGATTCAATAGCTGATGTGTGAATTGCTTCTCATCCTCACCATATCTATCCATCAGTCTCCGTGTAACATAAAATTTTACCGAATGAATTTTCACAAAATATTATATATGGAATATATATTTTATATTTATAGTTGAATAATCCCAACTTTTAGAAAGATAGGATTATATAAGCTATTTCAAATTTCTTAAAAATCAAACTGCAGAAATATACCATTTTTTTCGCCATAAATATCTTTAGTTATTTAAACATACCAATTATAACACACTTCACACATTTAGGCATTACTTGATAAAGCAAATTCAGATACACTGAAACCATGATTTCAGCATATGTTCTGTTGGATATTGTAAAGGTTTAAGGATCAACTGTGATGTGATTTTGTAGTCCCAATACAGATTTTAAGCATGTGTTACAAAGAAGCATAACATATGCTTAAAAGTTTGTTTTTTTTTTCCATGGTCTTTAAGATGATCTAGCCAAGGAGAATATCTTTGTGAGTGTGTGCTAGGTGCAAAGACTGTGAAGAAATTAGGTTGGTTGGTTGGTTTTGTTTTTATTGGCGCATTAGCTACTAAGGCTATAATGCGCCAAGACCAGGTCCTGAAGTTAGGTGCCAAATCAGTATTCTGATGGGCGTCTATGAGAGTAGAAGGGTAGATGTTCTCGAAGAAATTAATATGAGGGGCCCAACAAGCTCTCAGCTGCCCAACTCAATGCCAGAGCTCACTCCTGTGCATCAGGCAACACAGTGGCAATCTCCAATGCAGAATGCGATGGTCCCACAGGATCTAGTCATCGTTGGTAACTCTATTGTCAAGGAGACAGGGAATATATTACGCAATGAGGATAGGTGAACAGGATCAGAGTATGTCTGCCAAGGGCAAAAGTTAATGACATTGTAGAGCAGATATCATCTTTTAAGGGCACAAAAGGTGATATTGTTATACAGTAAGAGATCTGCAGATTTACTTAAAAAGTATAGGTCAAGGTTGGAAAAAAGTCGCGAGTTAGGGTTAAATTTGAAAGTGTCTACTGATATTATTGGCAGATATTGTTCCAGACACGATAGGAGGGAGTACATGATGAGAGCCTTGTCAACAATTCAGCCCTGGAGAGAGATTGTGCAATGCTCGTGGTGTAGAATTTTTTTTCAGCATAGTCAGTGCTTGCTAACAGGAGAGACTGCTTCTAGAGGGATAGGATGCAGGGTGCAAGAATATTTGCTGATGCTATCAAGGCAATGATAGGTGGACCGGAAAACTGCTCACTTGGGGGGGGGATTCAAAGACTAAAAGATTAACAGTAGCTACAGGCAGGGTCAAAAGTGATTCTTGCACTGTTTTTATTGTAATGAGCAGCAGCCTAGAGAGAGAGCAGGTTGCTGGGGATTTGAAGAGCTGATGGAGTCATCATGGAACAAGTAAATACATGGGCTATGTCAGGGTAACTAAGAATAAGAACAGGTGCATGTATAGTTGCAAGTACATCAATGCTAGAAGTATAGTAAATAAATTTGATGAATTTGAAGTGCTGATCAAAACATCAAAGGCAGATATTGTAGGGATATTAGAGACTTGGTATCACACAGATATAAGCAGTGCAGAATTGGAATTTCAGAAGTACAATGTGTGCAGAAAGGATAGACAGGGTAGGAAGGGGGGAGTTATGCTGTTAGTTAAGAACCACATAAAATCTAAGGAAGTGCATCCAGTTGATATGGGTGGACAGTGCAATGCTGAGTCAGTTTGCATCAGCAAACTGACTCAGGCGTGACATCAGCACTGGGAAAGGAAAAATGAGAGTAGGAGTGTGTTATAGGCCTAATGACTCTGATGAGTACAACAAACATTTGTGCAGAGAAATAGAGTGGGCCAGTAAATAAGATTGTGTTGTAATGGGGGATTTTAACTTAGCAAAATTTTTTGGATTTATTGGAGGATTGTTTTCTACAGCAACATGTTCAAGGGACAACCAGAGGGAATAATACTCTTCATCTGATTATCAGTATTGATTATTCATGCATTAAGAATTTGCACATAAAGGAACCACTAGGTGACAGTGATCACAGTGTATTAATGTGAGATTTACCTAAAGATGTAACTACCATCAAAAGTAAAGGGAAGGGTTTGTTGTTATCGTAAAGGTGACAACAGTGGTCTCAGATAGGTTTTGGATTCCATACAGTCGGATCAACTGATGATGGTAAAAACAGTGAATTCTAAAAAAAAAGCGTTCAAGGAATTAATCTTGGAAGCGACTAGGCTTTTTATTCCAACTAAGAAATACTGTTCAAGATTTAGACCTAAACGGATGTCAGATGAAATAATGAGGCTTGTGGCAGAGAAGAAAAATTTGTGGGATGCATATAATTTATCAGGTGACACAGAAGCCTATGGCAGATATAAGCTAGTCTGTAATCAAGTCACAAAGGAGGTTAGGCAAGCGAACGCTGATTATGAGAAACCTTGCCAAACGATGCAAAAGAAAAACAACGAAGACTTCTTTACTTATGAAAAATCTAGAAGGAAGTGGATGAATCAGATTGGTCCACTTGATGCTGGTGGTTTGACTGTTCATGATCCTGCTGAGATAGCTGATAAACTGAATGAGTATTTTGCATCTACATTCACACATGAAGAATTCTGTTAGGAAGGGGAGGAAGAAAGTTACCAAACTCTTAACAGGGAGCTAAATGATTTTTTAACAACAGAGAGCAAAGTGGAGGAGATATTGTTGAATTTAAACATAAAAAAGGCACCTGGAGCAGATGGAATCTATCCAGTTAAATTGAAGGGGACAGCAAGGGAAGTTAGCAAACCCTTAGCCATAATTATGAGAGCATCCTTAGATTCAGGGAGGTTCCCATGGACTGGAAAGTGTATGCCCAATTCACAAAGGGGGGGGGGTTCAAAGGGTGACACAAATAATTGTAGACCTGCTAGTTTAGCTTCTGTTCCAGGGAAAATAATGGAGTCACTGATTAAAGAAGCATTGCAGGATCATCTAGAGAAAACTGCAGTAAAAGTTCATACACAGCTTAGGTTTGTTAAGTGGAGGTCATGTCTGACCAACTTGATCAGATACAACAATGTGATCTGAAAGAAAGTGGATGCAAAAAATAATTTTGATATCATATACTTGTATTTCAGGAAATTTTTTTAATACTGCTGCATATAGAAGATTGCTTTACAAATTGGAACAGTATGGCACTAAGGGCAAGTTGCTGCAATGGATAAAGGGATGGTTGAGTGGGAGATGGCAGAGGGTAGTAATAAATGGACACTGCTCTACTTGGACTAATGTTACTAGTGGAGTCTTCCAGGGTTCGCTGCTGGGCTCATTGTTGTTTTATGTATTTATCAGTGATATCGACGAAGGTATATCAAGCTTAATGTCCAAGGTTGCAGATGATACAAAGGTTGGCAGTGTTGTTAATGACACTAAAGACAGTATGCTACTGCAACAGTATCTTTCTAGAAATGTTAGGCAGATCAGCTGAGAGATGGCAACTGAAGTTTAACATTGACAAATATAAAGTACTGAATATGGGTAGCAGTAACCCAAGAGAAATGTACCAACTGTGTGGTGCTACACTCAGGGAGGTGGAGAATGAAAAAGACCTGGGGGTAATTGTGCAGACAGATATGAAGAAGTTCTCTGAGCAGTGCAGATGGGCTGGCAGAGCAGGTCATGGAGTTTTGTCAATGATATATAGGAATTTTGCTAGCAGGGATGTAATTATCCCTTTGTACAAGGCAATGGTCAGGCCATACCTTGAGTACTGCATACAGGTGTGGAGGCCTGATTTTAGGAAGCATATAGAGCTGCTAGAAAGAGTACACAGAAGGGCAACAAGATTGGTGAGGAACAAAAGGTGCTGTTACAAAGAAAGGCTTAAGTTCACAAGTTGCAGAATCTGTAGACTAGGTACCTGCGAGATGATCTGATTGAAGTGTATAAGGTGTTGAATGGTTTGAGCAGGCTCAATGCTGATGGCATACTTCTGATTGCTCAGATTAAGAACTTGAGGGGGCATAAATTCAAACTGAGGAAAGACAGTTGTAGAATAGATGTGCGGAAATTTGTCTTTAGCCAGTGGGTAATTGATTGCTGGAACAGACCTCCATCAGTTGTTGTGGAAGTTGATAGCTTAAATAAATTTAAAGCTGAACTAAAGAAATATTTGGTGTGATCGGATGGGTGAAATGGGAAGGGTTTTTTTTTTTTTTTTTTTTTTTTTTTGGCTGTTGCTATATAAGCTTATTTTCTTGCATCATATGCTTCAACTAATGCTAAAGAGATCATGTAAAAAAAAGGTAAAAAATATGTTTCTTTTTGTGCTTTCAATAATTCAGTAAATTTGGTAACTGTGTGAACTGCTCTTCTAAATTACAGCTAACCACATGCTAATTACCAGTTTAACATCACTCTAGAAGAGCTTAGAGGAAAGAAAGAGACACAAATACTCAAATACAGCTAGAAAAGCACTGTTTTAAGCATATGTTAAGCTTCGTTAAATTTATGCTTAAACTCTTTCTTATATAAACAGCAACTTACTGACATACACAAACAATAGATTTTAACTGTACACAGCCAAGGTTTTTGTAACCAATTTGACCAATCAATACAACTTGTCAGTTGCAAGACAAGTTATAAACACAGCAAAAACATTGCAATCTTTGTTATTAGCATTAGTAGAGGCATATGATGCAAGAAAGCAAGCTTATGCAGCATCAGCCAAAAAAAAAAAAAAAATCCACTCCCCTTAAATTTATTCAGGCTATCAACTTCCACAACAAAGGATGGAAGTCTGTTTCACCAAACAACTACCCGCTGGCTAAAGGCAAATTTCCGCACACCTATCCTACATCTGCCTTTCCTCAATTTGAATTTATGCCCTCTCAGGTGATTATTGTGAGCAAGAGGAAGAACCCCATCAGCACTGAGCATGCTCAAACCATTCAAGGCTTTATACACTTCAATCAGATCACCTCGCAGGTGCCTAGTCTCCAGACACTGTAATTTGCAAAATTTAAGCCTTTCTTCGTAAGAGCAACCCTCTGTTCCATTCACTAATCTTATTGCCCTTCTCTGTACTCGTTCCAACAGCTCTACATCCTTCTTAAAATGAGGCCTCCAGACCTGTATACAGTATTCAAGGTGTGGCCTGACCATTGCCTTATATAAAGGGATAATCACCTCCTTATCCCTGCTAGAAAAATTCCTGTACACCATTGACAAGACACTATGAGCTACTCTTGCATACCATCTGCACTGCTCAGAAAACTTGATATCTGCCTGCACAATTACCACTCTCTGTCTTCTCCCACTCAACCATCCCTTTATCCATAGCAGCAGTTTGCTTCCAATGCCACATTGCTACAATTTGTGTAGCAGTCTTTCATGTGCAACAGTATCAAAAGCCTTTCTAAGATCCAAATATATGATATCAAAATTATTCTTTGCATCCAGTTCCTTTGACTACATCATAGCATCCGATCAAATTGGTGTCAGACAAGACTTCCCCTTAACAAACCCATGCTATGTCCGAGCTATAACTGATGTCTCGAACATTTTAAATAATAATCATTTTACAAAATATGTAATGGTATTGTCATATAAAGTATTATCAATGGATTTTGGAAGTATGTGGTAACTATTTTAATTGGAAAAGTTTTTCTTAATAACATGTAATAAAGTGCATCATATACCATATAATGTACACTAATATAATTTTTCAGTTCTGAGCTATTCCTTCAATCTTTAGTTAACAGAATTGGAATACAATTTCCAAATGCGATCACATTAAGCAGTGCCTACTGTTGTGTTGACAAAAGAAACATATGTTGAGTGAGTGAATGGCAGCATTGTGTTGTTCCAAGTGGTATAATTTTGATCTACAGAACTTTCTGCCGCAGTATAGGCTCCAGATCAGTGATGATGAAACAATGGCCACATAAAAAAATATACAGCTACCTATAAACAGTTTATACTACAAAAAAAAAGTATTTTTTTTTTTCTTTGAGGAAAAATTTTGTTTATGGTCATTCAGCAGCATCTATTGTCTTGTGTATGTCATTTGAGAAAGACTAAGGATTATTGAACCCATAGTAGTGGTAAATGATGGGAGAGGGAAGGAAGCAAGCCTGTAAAAGCATCATCAAAGAAAAAAAAAAAAAAAAAAAAACCTCATCTGTGCATCCCTCTAATTTGTCTAATCCTACCTTGAATTTATTCAAACTACCCATTTCCACAAAGCTACGTGGAAGTGTGTTCCAACAATCAGTTACTCTCTCTCTCTCTCTCTCTCTCTCTCTCTCTCTCTCTCTCTCTCTCTCTCTCTCTCTCTGCCCGAAAGCAAGTTTTCTCATATCCCTCCCACCTGCAATTATTCTTTTTCAATCTAATTTATGCCCTCTTATGTTGTCCAAGAAAGGGTAAAGTGCCATCAGCATACAGGCTAAGCAGTCAAGTCTCTTTGCAGATGCCTAGTTTCCAGGAACTGCAATTTGCAGAATTGAAGTCTTTCCCCATAAGAGTTGTGTTGCTAACTTATCTTTTTGTGTTGCTAACTTATCTTTTTAAAGACAAATCAGAAACACTATTCTCTGAACCCATTGCAAGAGAACTACATCTCTTGCAATGGGTGCCTAAAATGAGACTTTCAGACCTCTATACAGTATACAAGATGTGACCTAACCATTAGAATATAATGGGATAGTCACTTTCTTGTTCCTGCTGGCAATTCAAGTCTTAAATCCTTCAATCAAGTTTCCTTGCAGGTGTCTAATTTCCAGACAAAAGTTCTGTAATTTACAGTACACAAATTTTTCTTGGTAAAAGTACCCTTTTATGCTCCTGACTAATCTTATTCTTCTCTGTGCACATTCCAATAGATCAACTTCCTTCCTAAAATGACACTTTCAAACCTGCACGCATTACTTAAGATGAAACCTAATCATTGACTTATTCAATGGGAAAATCACTTCTATGTTCTTGCTGACAAAATTGCTGTATATCATTAAAAGAAACCTCACAGGCTGCCCAAGAAGCCTGTCTGCACTGCACTACTCATGTATTTTTATATTTCAAAAATGCCATAAGAAAGGGTAAAATTACAGTCAACAATTTAGTACATATTACGTATACCATATATCTTAAACATACTGCTTACTATATACAGAAAACACTGCTTACTTTTACACACTCTTACACACAAATTTTACACTTTTTTAAAAAATTACTCTGTGCATAAGTATATATTTTTATTGCAATTAGAGTACGTAATAACTGATTCCAAAATTGTATAAAATGGCAAAAAGTTCAAATTCTATTATCTTATTCACCTCAGGTAACTAAAGCCCCACTAACACTGTTTAAAAAATAAAAAATAAATAAAGGGGGTCGTAGTGAAAAAAGTTACACCATTTCTAATGAAAATCACTTATGCTAATTGAAAGGTAAAAAATTGTCACGGGAATACTAAAATTCACATTTATTACTCAAGAAGATGCTTTAACTTTTAAGTTATTATATTTTGCATACTTTATAAACTGGCTCACCTGCTAGATGATTAATAATCACATATAGCATAAAAGTATGCCCAAAAAATTAAATTAAAAATTAAAATAAACATACACATATACACAGAAGGAAAAGAAGAGAAAAAAAAAAAACAGACAGTTTTAAAGATCAAATTCAAGTTGGGTCAGACATATATGTCAACTTTATATATATATTTTTTTGAAATATTTGCATTTCTTTATATCGAAAGAGTCACATAAGATAATGAATTCAAAGAACAAGATCAATTCAAATTACAGGACAAGAAGATGATGATACGAACTCAACAAACTGTAGTTAAATCCACCAGTAGAACTTAGTTTAGTGTAACCATGGTGATGAGTTTTCAGCAGACAGCACGATCAACAACAAGTTCCTGATTGGTGGAGAGGGGAGAGAAACAACCACAGTAAATTGGCCAATGGCAAAGATGGTAGCATACAAGATGATGTAGTGCGAATTAAAATCCCACCTATGCATAATCATTTAAAGCTGGACAATGGTTTATATGGGAAATACTGGAAGGTACAGTGCTAATTAAAATTCCATCTATGTATAATTGCCACATATGACAATATGTGGCAATTATACATAGATTAATTGCCACATATTAAAATCCCACCTACACTGGAGTTCAAAGAAAGTGCATCATCCCTTAAAATTGTAATTGTTGTCCGAATAAGTATATGGAAATATTTCTTACAGACTGCATCAGATAAGATTGACATGCATAGGTGATGACGTAATATTGCATCAACTGTTACTCTCAGCTATATAAGCATGCTCTGCAAGAGTTGCAGTCATTCCTTGCTTGGGTCAGGATGGCAAGTTACGTGCAGTTAACGCCATGAAGAAAGAGTTCTATTATTGCTTTATGTGAGGAAGGATGTTCTTCCCATCATACTGCTTATAGAGTGTCTTGTAATCAGTCGACAGTGAGTAGATTTCTTTCCAAACTCAAGAATGCTGGTTCTGATGATAGGAAAAGAGGAATCGGATGCAAATGAGTCTCAATACCAAAACAGGACAGCATTTTGAAGCACTTACGCCTTAAAAACCGTAAAGGTTCTTCATCTTAGCTGAAAAGAGAATAGGAAGAGCATACAGGAGTGGTAGCAAGTGCAGTAACAGTCAGAAGATGCCTCTTCAAAAATGGTCTTGTAGCCCGTTGTCCTAAGAAGAAGCCTCCCCTCACACAAATAATGAAAAAGGCCCGATTAATTTGGTGTAAGGAGCATGTCAAATGAACCCCCGAGCAGTGGAAGTCAGTTATTTTCTCGGATGAGAAGAAATTCAACATGCATGGCTCTGATGGGAGACAAACGATTTGCTGTAGACACGGTGAAGAATACCATCCAGACTGTATGGTGTCTACAGTGAAATTCCCTACCAGCCAAATTTTATGGGGGTGCATTTTGTATTGCAGAGTAGGTCACCTGCAGTTTATAAAAGGTTCCATAAATGCCAATGGGTACCTGGCTATACTGGAAGGCAAATTGCTACCAACCATTAGAGACCATTTCAACCTTCCAACTGCATCTTTCAGGATGACTCTGCTCCTTGTCATCAGGCGAAAAGTGTAAGTAAGCACTTCTGTAGCTATTTTAGTTTCATTTCTGCATTAGAGGTTCAACAGTAATGTGTTTACATTTGTTACAGGTGAAAAAATGGTTGGAAGAATGGTCCATTACAACTAGCGGCTGGCCAGGAAACAAGTCTGGACCTGAATCCTATAGAGAACTGTTGGCATCGAGTGGAATAAGCAGTTGCCAGAAAGAAACCAAAGACCCTTCGTGAACTTCAGGAAGCCATAATTCATGTTTGGAACCACAAACTATCAGTTGATTATCTTCAGAAATTGATCTTGTCAATGCCGCGACGGTGTGCTACCATCAGGACCAGAGTCAGTTAAACTAAATATTAGTTTGCACCTGGTGAACTTTTCATTTTGTTTTCCATTTAAAATGATAAACCAAAGCAAATTGAGGGCTTCTGATAACATTTCAGCCATAATTGTTGTGTTTACCAAAACTGTTGTATAAAGTTGCAAATGCTCATTTTGGAATATTTTGAGAGCACCTGTCAAATATTACTTAGCTTTGCCTTAACTATTAATAAATATCTTTTGTTTATATTTCTATTTGTGATGCTAGTCATTAATGTAACATACGATTGCAAAAAAGGGTTATAAATGTGAAATTCCTAGGTGATGCACTTTCTCTGAACACCAGTGTATGTATAATTGCCAAATTGTCCAATTAATATAACTATTAATTAGACATTTCATAGCAAGAACTCTTTCGATTGATGGCCATATACCAAGAGATTTTGCTGTTTGGGAAATGTGACAACCAGGATTTCAAAGACAAATATGTCAGGTTCCCAGAATAAAAAAAGTTACTGAATCACCTCAACTTTTTACTGATATTTTTTTTTTTTAAAGGAAACCCCAAGCACAATACACCTCAACTTTTCACTGATATTTTTTTTTTTTAAAGGAAACCCCAAGCACAATATTAGTTCTAAGCACATTTTAGACTCCAAGGCAGAAAGCCTAGGTTGGTATACCTGAGACAATGTCTGTAACAGCCTCAAGTATCCCCAAGAATAGAGAATGCATGACAAACTGGTGTGAACAAATTCAGACAAATGCAAAATAGGACCTTGGTAATGCTAAAGTACAGGTACATGAGCATTACCAAGTGCAAGAAACACCTGTTCATTATACATTCTACTTACAGCAAACATGGGGAAGTAAGTCCATTTGAGATTTCCTCCTGTATGCATATACAGGGGACACATGAGATTTCCTCCTGTGTGCCCTGCTTAATTACCTTTGGTTAAGTCAGTTTACTCCTGATTTAGAAATAATCTTGTAATAACAACAATCATATCTCACTGACTTGCTCATTGTTATCTCACTTTCTATGAAATCAATAGTAGGAGTTTAGTCATAATCATTGCTACTTTGCAAGTTGGTTATTTTCTGTTTTTAGTTTGGTATCAGTACCAATTACACAACTGTTCTATGGCTATAATGTGGCAACCTTATGATTATAATACAGGAGTATATTTTGCGTATAAAGCTAATATCATTTAGGTCTTTCATATATCTTGCATTATAATATTTGTTGGTAGTAAAAGACATCCATAATATTATTTTGATAATATTTTTGAGCATGAAAGCTGTGTGCCATTCATTTTCAAACTTGGGGCAACTGATCATGAAATGCTGAGCAGTTTGTGGTATAAAGAGGTAACACAAAGAGGTAACTACCATCAGGGGTAAAGGGAAGGGTATTTCCTTTCGTAAGGGAGACTACGGTGGTCTGAGACATTATTTAAATTCTATACAGTGGGACCAACTGATGATGTTACCAACAGCAAATTCAAAATGGGAAGCATTCAAAGAATTAATCTTGGAAGCTACTGGGCTTTTCATACGAACAAAGAAATATTGTTCAAGATTTAGGCCTAAATTGATGTCAGATGAACTAATTAGACATGTGACAGAGAAGCAAAATGCATGGGATACATATAAATTAACATGTGACACAGAAGCCTATGATAGATATAAGCTGGTCTGTAACCAAGTTACAAAGGAGGTTAGGCAGGCGAAAGCAGATTACGAAAAATCTTTGGCAAAGGATGCAAAGAAAAACAGCAAAGAGTTCTTTACTTATGTAAACTCTAGAATGAAGGGGATGAATCAGATTGATCCACTTGATATCGATGGTTCAACTGTTGATGATTCTGCTCAGGGAGCTAACAAACTAAATGAATATTTTGCATTGACATTCACACATGAGGAGTTAATCAGAGAGGGGAATGCCAGAGGTGTATTCAACTCTGGCAGTAAGCTAGATAATCTTGTAATAACTGAAAATAAAGTGGAGGAGAAATTGTTGAAGATAAACATAAGGAAGGCACCTGGGGTGGATGAAATCTATCCAGTTATATTAAAGGAGGCGGCAAAGGAAGTAAGCAAACCCTTAGCCATAATTATGAGAGCTTCCCTGGACTCAGGGGAGGTACCTATGGACTGGAGATGTGCAAATGTGACCCCAATCCACAAAGGAGGATCAAAGGGTGATGCAGGTAATTACAGACCTGTTAGTTTAATTTCTGTTCAAGGGAAATTAATGGAGGCACTGGTTAAAGAAGCACTGCAGAATCATCTAGATATGACTTCAGTTATAGCTCGGACACAGCATGGGTTTGTTAAGGGGAAGTCTTGCCTGACCAATTTGATTGGATACTATGATGCAGTCACAAAAGAACTGGATGCAGGGAATAACTTTGATATTATATACTTGGATCTTAGAAAGGCTTTTGATACTGTTGCACATGAAAGACTGCTGCACAAATTGGAGCAGTTGACATTGGAGGCAAATTGCTTCTATGGATAAAGGGGTGGTTGAGGTGGGAGAAGACAGAGAGTGGTTATCAATGGACACTGCTCTTCGTGGACTACTGTTATTAGTGGAGTCCCTCGGGATTCAGTGCTGGGTCCATTATTGTTTTCTGTATTTATAAATAATATTGATGATGGTTTATCAAGCTTAATGTCCAAGTTTGCAGACGATACAAAGGTTGGCAGGGTTGTTAATGACACTACTGACGCTATGCTGCTGCAACAGGATCTGGAAAGGTTGAGCAGATGGGTGAGAGGTGGCAAATGAAGTTTAACATTGACAAATGTAAAGTACTACATATCGGAAACAGCAACCCCAGAGCAACGTATCAACTCTGTAGTACTACACTGACAGTGGTAGAGAATGAAAAGGATCTGGGGGTTGTGCAGGCAGATATGAAGTTCTCTGAGTAGCACAGACGGGCTGCAAGAGTAGCTCATGGTGTCTTGTCAATGATATACAGGAATTTTTCTAGCAGGGATAAGGAGGTGATTATTCCCTTGTATAAGGCAATGGTCAGGCCACACTTTGAGTACTGTATACAGGTCTGGAGGCCCCATTTCAAGAAGGATGTAGAGCTGCTGGAACGAGTACAGAGAAGGGCAACAAGATTAGTGAATGGAAGAAAGGGTTGCTCTTATGAAGAAAGGCTTAAGTTTTGCAAATTACAGTGTCTGGAGACTAGGCACCGGCGAGGTGATCTGATAGAGGTGTATAAAGCCTTGAATGGTTTGAGCATGCTCAATGCTGATGGGATTCTGCCTCTTGCTCAGAATAATCAACTGAGAGGGCATAAATTCAAATTAAGGAAAGACAGATATAGGATAGATGTGCAGAAATTTGCCTTTAGCCAACGGGTAGTTGGCTAAAGAACAGACTTCCATCCCTTGTTGTGGAAGTCGATAGCCTAAATAAATTTAAGGCTCAGCTGGACAGGTATTTCGAATGAATGGAGGGGTGAAGTGGAAGTGTGTTTTTTTTTTTTTTTTTTTGGCTGATGCCGCATAAGCTTGCTTTCTTGCATCATATGCTTCTACTAATGCTAATGCTAATAAGAGAGACTGCACTGTGGAGGGTCTTCAGCTCTAAGAAGATTATGAATGTGTAACAAAAGTTGCCTGATCTGTAATTGAGCAAGAATGATCTATGAATGAGTCATTGATCTTAAGCTGGGAATCCACTTTTTGAGTGTTTTATCAAGTGCCATAGTTCAATGTTAACTTATTTGTGTCATTGTTCTTGACACTGTCTGTTTCTCACTGTGATATATATGATCAATTTATAGTCAGTTTATGGAATTCCATAAGCTGCTGCAATTTTTTTTTGTTACTTTAACTGCTTATTCATTTTCAGTTATTCCAAAGTGGAATAACTGGAAATGAGCCATGGGAACCAATAAAATATGAAAACTAAATTATCAAAATTTAGTTTTGATAATTTAACTAACTGGTTTAGTATCTGCTGTATAACTAAGTAAATTTGTGAAAGCTATACTGTTTTACCTCAATGTTTCTCAGATCTGGTTAAGGCTATTTTGATATGAAGTTTATCCATAATTAGCATTATTATTAGTAGAGGCATATGATGCAAGAAAGAAAGCTTATATAGTCAAAAAAAAAAAAAAAAAAAAAACCTTTCCCATTTTACCTATCCATCCTCTCCAAATGTTTCTCTAGTTCTGACTTAAACTTATTTAAGTTGTTGGCCTCCACTAACAAAAGATGGAAGTTTGTTCCAACTATCAATCACCTGCTGATTAAAGGCAAATTTCCACACATCTATTCTACAATTATCTTTTCTCAATTTGAATTTATGCCCCTCAGGTGAGTAATCTAAGGAAGAGGAAGAATCCCATCAGCACTGAGCTTGCTCAAACCATTCAAGGCCTTATACACCTCAATTAGAATCACTTCGCAGGTGCCATGACAGGAGAATAAAGCAGCACCTGTCGCAGGTGCCATGACAGGAGAGTAAAGTAGAAGCTGCAATTTGCGGCACTTAAGCCTTTTTTGGTAACAGCAACTCTTTGTTCCACTCACCAATCTTGTTACCCATCTCTGTACTCATTCCAGCAGCTCTACATATTTTTTAAAATGATGCCACCAGACTTGTATACAATACTGAAGGTGTGGCCTGTGCTTTATACAAGGGGACAATCACCCCATTATCCCTACTAGCAAAATACTTGTATATCATTGACAAGCCACTATGAGCTACTCTTGCAGCCTGTCTGTACTGCTCAGAAAACTTCGTATCTGACTGCATAATTACATCGAGGTTCTTTTCATTCTCCAATACCCTGAGTGTAGTACCATCCAGTTGGTAATGCATTCATTTAGGAGTTGTTGGGTCAAACTGGTATTTTGGTATTAGACTGCTATTCCAAATTTAGTCCATTTTTGAGCCATTAGTGTAAATCTGAGTAAAGTGTGTGGGTATTGGATTTCACATGCTGAAAGCAACTGCTGGAAGTTTACTTTGAATCAAAGTTTCAGTTTATTAGCAGTTCTGATTATGGCCAAATGACCTTTGAGTACTCGCTAGATATTTTAATAACTCAGTAAACACAGAAACTTCAACTGGATAGTCAAAAATGGATCGCGCAATAGCTTTTAATGCTATTGCATGTGGAAGACTACCATACAAATTGGATCAGCGTGGTATTAAGGGCAAGTTATGGATAAAGGGGTGGTTAAGTGGGAGACGACAGAAAGTGGTAATCAATGGACACTTTGCTTCACAGTCTAACGGGCCCCTGAACCATGGGGTGGAGTTCCCCATGGTTCAGGGTTGGGCACGCTGTTGTTTTGTTGTTGGTATTGGGTTTAACGACACAAAGACTGATGTGGCCTGTTGTTTTGTATATTTATTATTAATATTGATGAAGGTATATCAGGCTTAATTTTCAATTATGCAGAAGATACAAAGGTAGGCAGGGTTGTTAAGCACAGTAATGGTAGTGTGCTATTGCAAGAGGATCTAGAAAAGTTGGGCAGATGGGCTGAGAAGTGGCAATTGAAGTTTAATATTGGCAAATGCAAAATACTGCATATGGGTAGAAGAAACTCTAGAGAGACATACCAACTGTGTGATACTACACTTAGGGTGGCAGAAAATGAAAAAACGTGGGAGTAATTGTGCAGTCAGATATGAAGTTTTCTGAGCAATGCAGACAGGCTACCAGAGCGGGTCATTGGGTATTGTCAATGGTATACAGGAATTTTGATAGTAAGGAAAAGATGCGATTATCCCTTTGTATACGGCAATGATCAAGCCAACCATTGAGTACTGCGTAAAGGTCTTTAGGCCTCATTTTATGAAGGATGTAGAGTTGTTTGAATATATATACAGAGAATGGCAACATGATTGGTGAGGGGAATAAAGGGGTTTTCTTACCAAGAAAGGCTTAAGTTCTTCAAATTGCAGCACCTGGAGACTAGGCACCTGTGAGATGATCTGATTGAGATGTATAAGACCGTGAATGGGATGAGCACGCTGAATTCTGATAGTATTCTTCCGCTTACTCAAATTACTAACCTGAGGGGCCAGAAATTCAGATTGAGGAAAGCCAGATGTGTGGAAATTTGCCTTGAGCCAGCTGGTAGATGGTTGATGGAAGAAACTTCCATGTGTCATGGAAGTTGATAGCTTAAATAAATTTAAGGACGAACTTGACAAACGTTTAGAGGGAATGGATGTGTGAATTTTTTTTTTTTTTTGGCCGATGCTACATAAGCTCATACGCTTGCTTCCTTACATCACATGCCTCTACTACTACTACAAACTGACGCTCCATGATGAAGTTGAGATATTACTAGTGCTATATATAACTAGAATACTTCTTTCTGCTTCCCACTTTTTTTTACTGCTTACAGGATTTTCAGAAGGCTTAACTTCTTTAGGCAAGTAATGTTGCTTAAGTTGTTGGTTGCAATATCAGGTCACCTGAGAGAGGTGATCCTCGGAAATAATATTTCAATTTTAACCATTAATCAATGATTAAAAATCTGAAATTTTTTCTACCTTCATAAATATAGTCAAACCTTTACTGCAACAGTTTCTAAAGTGATTTTATGGTTTTCATAAAAAACTGCATGCATGAACCTGTAAGATGGCTTGCTACCACCTTTGCAACTATTTCTCTTTGGTAGCAGTACTAATTATGACCAATTGACATCTGAGTACTTGATATATATTTTTATAACTCAGTAAACATAATAGCTCCAACTGGATAGTCAAAAATGGATTTTTATGTTGTCTAGGTCTTGTTATCTTCATCTAGGTAGTATTAGTAGTAGTAGTAGTGGCATGTGATGCAAGAAAGCAAGTGTATGAGCTTATGCAGCATCAGCCAAAAAAAAAAAAAAAAAATCACACCATTGCCTCCAAATGCCTGTCCAGTTCCTCCTTAAATTTATTCAACCTATCAACTTCCACAACGACAGATGGAAGTTTGTTCCAGCAATTAACCACCCGCTGGCTAAAGGCAAATTTCCGCACATCTATTCTACATCTGTCTTTTCTTAATTTGAATTTATGCCTCCTTAGGTTCGTAATCTGAACAAGTGGAAGGATCCCATCAGAATTCAGCATGCTCAACCCATTCAAGGCCTTATATACCTCAATCAGATCACCATGCAGGTGCCTAGTCTCCAGCCACTGCAATTTGCAGAACTTAAGCCTCTCTTGGTAAGAGGATCCCTTCATTCCCCTCACCAATCTTGTTGCCCTTCTCTGTACACGCTCAAGTAAATCTACATCCTTCTTAAAATGAGGCCTCCAGACCTGTACGCAGTACTCAAGGCGTAGCCTGACCATTGCCTTATACAGAGGGATAATCACTTCCTTTTCCCTGCTAGCAAAATTCCTATATATCATTGACAAAACCCCATGACCTGACCTGGCAGCCTGTCTGTATTGCTCAGAAAACGTCATATCTGACTGCACAATTACTCCCAGGTCTTTTTCATTTTCTAGAACCTTAAGTTTAGTACCACACAGTTGGTACATTTCTCTGGGGTTACTTCTACCCATATGCAGTACTTTGCATTTGTCAAGGTTGCCACTTCTTAGCCCATCTGCCCAAATTATCTAGATCCTGTTGCAGTAGCACACTGCCATTACTGTCATTAACAACCCTGCCAACCTTTGTATCATCTGCAAACTTCGACATTAAGCCTGATATACCTTCATCAATATCATTGATAAATATACAAAACAACAGTGGACCTAACACCGAACCCTGTGGGACTCCACTAATAACATTAGTCCAAGAAGAGCAGCACCCATTGATTACCACCCTCTGTCTTCTCCCACTTAACCATCCTTTTATCCATTGTAGCAACTTACCCTTAATACCATTCTGCTCCAATTTGTACAATAGTCTTCCATGCGCAACAGTGTCAAAAGCTTTCCTGAAATCCAAATATATGATATCAAAATTATTTTTTGATATCATAGCATTCCAGCAGCTCTACCTCCTTCCTAAAACAAGGTCTGAAGACTTCGTTTTAGGAAGGAGGTAGAGCTGCTGGAATGAGTAAAGAGAAGGATGAGATTGTTGACGGGTGCTCTTACCAAGTGAGGCTTCAATTCTGCAAACTGCAGTCTGAAGACTAGGCACCTACAAGGCACCTACATTGAGGTGTTTAAGGCTTTGGATGTATTGAGCAAGCTCAATGCTGATGGGATTCTTCCTCATGCTCTGACCATGAGGAGGTACAAATTCAAATTGAGCAAGTATGGTTGCAGAATAGTGTGTAAAAGTTTGCCTTCAGCCAGGGTGTGGTTAATTACTGGAACAAACTTCCATCTGTTATTGCGGAAATTAAAAGCTTAAATAAATTTAAGGAAAAACTAGACAAACTATTGTAGGAAATGAATACTTGAAATGGGAAGTGTTTTTTTTTTTTCTTTGACTGTATAAGTATGCTTTCTTACTTCATTTGCCACTACTAATGCTAATGTTAATCTTATTAATCTTATTTGGCTTCTTGAATGAAGAGCAGGGAGAAGGCACTAATGTTGTTTTTGTTGATAGTTTCAGTTTACTTGTTTTTCTTCTCCCACTAGTTCAATAAACATCTGTAAACTCACCTTAGTTGTTTTAGAAAGATTTATTATTTTTCACACAGTAAAAACAACACAAAACTGATATTCTCCAAAGACAGTCCTACACTGTGGGAAGAAAAATACATCACAAGTTCTGTGCATTGAAAAGCATACCAAATTTGAAATAAATTTTGTTATAAACATGGAAATAGAAGTAAATAATAGTATCAAAAATACATAATATATATATATTTTTAGTAATAATGCTATACATAATAATAATTAGTATAAATGCAAGTTTGAAATTTCACACACTTAACAAGCCTTTAAAAATGGAAAATAGAAGAAAATAACAGACTTATTTCTAAGTTGTTTTTTTTTTTTTTTTGCTTTTTTTATTTGCAGTTTTCAGAATTAATAAATATTTTTTGAAAATAAAAGGTGGAACACACACACACACACACACACACACACACACACACACACACACACACACACACACACACACACACACACACACACACAGTATGTTTTAAATTTTTAAATTTTTTTTTATTAAAATTTAAAAAGTACATATAAGACTGCAATCCACTAGAAAAAAGAAAGTTGGGACCCTTTCAGGTGACTTGTGATTTTTTTACATTTTGTGGTGCTACCACTTCGAGATTAATGTGCTCAATTGTTAATTTCATGCCTAAGACAAGTCCTAAGAATTTCACACTTCATGCAAATGGAATTATAATTATCTTTCCTAATTTTTCCAAGGGATCAGGGTGGTGATTTCATTTATTGAAAAAATGTATGCATACAGTTTTCCATACCAAGATCCAGAAGCCATTTATTTGTGTCCACTTGATTTTGTTTATTGCTGATTTTTTTTTTTTTTTTGGTAGTTGTTGGCGCATAGGCTTCTGTGGCCATAATGCACCTCCCAAGGTTTTTGCAGTACTTTGATCCAAGCCCGAGGCGGGAATCAAACCCGCAACCTTTGGGTTGCTAGGTAGGCAATTTACCCACCCGGCTAGCCCGGTCGGCTTATTGCTGATTGCAGCAAATGCTCAGTTATCATGTTTTGAGACTTGCAGGGAATACAGAAATCATCTACATATAGAGCTGTGTTTATGTTATTAGGTATGTGATCAGTTATACCATTTAATTTAATGGCAAACAGAGTGGCACTTGGTACAACCCCTGTGTGACTCCTCCCTTCTAGCATTCAAAGCATTCAGCTAGCATAGCTAAATGATTTGCTGGTATATTTATTTTATTGTGGTATATATTTAAGTGTGGTGGTTATCTACTTTAAAGACAATGTTTTGCAATGTTAAAATGTTTTGTAGGCTTTAAGAAACAATATAACTTACTGTGTACTTACACTTCAGTACACCTTAATAAAAGTGTCTCACATTTTAATTAAGTTACACTGCTGTTAAAATTATTAAATTTTTTTACTGCATACTTAAGACCAAAAGTATGAAAGTTTTTGTGTTTTTCTTAATCACCAATCAATAGATATGTTCAGCCAAAGCTTAAAGAGAAAAATGGAACTATTTAAGAAAGATTTTAATTACTTTCAAGTACTGATTTTTCTAACCTAATGGACTAATGTTATTATGGGAGACCCCCAGGGTTCGGTGTTTTGTGTATTTATATATGATATCAATGAAGGTATATCAGGCTTACAGTCCAAGTTTGCAGATGATACAAAGGTTGGAGGGGTTGATAGTGACAGTAAAGCCAGTATGCTAGTGCAACAGGATCTATAAATGTTAGGCATATGGGCTGAGAAGTGGCAACTGAAGTTTAACATTGACAAATGCAAAGTACTGCATTTGTCAATGTTACAGCAACCAATTACCCGCTGGTTGCTGTCCCAGCAACCAACTAGCTGAAACATTTGGAGTGACTGGATGGGTGATGTGGGAAGGATTTTTTTTTTTTTGGTTGATGCTGTATAAACTTGCTTTCGTGCATCATATGCCTCAACTAATGCTAAAGATTTAGTGAGAAATCACTGCTATGCATTGTATTTTAGCCTGAAACTGTGCATCTGTTGTCTTGAGGAAGTTTATTATGTGATTTTTTCTTTTAAAAAATAATGTTTTGCTTGCATAAATACAGGAGCATGATTTCAAAAAAAAGAAAATCTTAAACTCAAATTACAACATTCAAGATCTATCTAAATTATAAATTCTAATAATTTATTCTAGTATCCTGTAATTCCAAGGATAATACCTGAAAGTAATATTTGACTTGATATAAAATTAAATCAAGGGTTGACCTTGGGCTGTTATTTTATTTTATTTAATGAGGCCAACATCATAAGATAGAAATTGTTTTTGTGCATAGGTTGCAGTAACATGGCACTCTTTTCTTGCAACAGACAAAACAAGCCAGACTGGAGCTTACAAGAATGTTATTGCAATTTGTAGGATCACATGGATCCTACTAAATGGCTCCCTTCCGTTTTTAATATAGATACTCTGACCAGATATGGTTGTGCCTAGAAAGTTTGGATAGTATAAATGAAATGAAATAATAGTAAAATTGATTTGCACCTAATACTGTAATTGAAATAATTTCATATTCATTTATTTACTGGGTTAATTTATATATTTGTGTTTGTGCCTGCAGTGATTCTGGAAAAAAGGCAAATGTTAGAAATGTGAAAACAATTACTGTTGCCCACTTGTGGTACAATGCTAGGTACACTGAAATATTTGCTCCAATTTGAATCACAAGCAGAGGCAATCTTGTAGTGAATACAGATGTGATGAGATGAGATATAGATGCACCACAATTCAATCAATTTAAAGCAGTCCAGCATGAAGTGTCACCACAAAGACCTGCGAAAAATTCAAAACACGGCCAACAACTGGCAAACCGAGGGCTGGCATCCTTTGGAGTACTGGGAAATTCATTTCAATTTTCTACAGTGGGGTTTGACAATATTTTTATTACTGTTATCTGCTATGCAGTGTTGTGTACCAGGCAATATTTAAAGGAGGAACCATGTAAACTATCAGAGCAAATTAATCTTCAGCATGAAAATTCACACTAAAAGTATAATAGCAACAATACTAACACCCACAGAATAGGGAACAATGGCCACCTACCTTTCAGACTGGAGCTGGCACCCCACTGATTGGTACTTGTTCTGACGAAAAACTCATCTGGGTGGCCAGAAGTTCAAAAAATGAACTCAAGGATGGTATTCTGATGTAAATGTGTGGCTGCATGATCACTCTACATATTTTTACTCTGCCAAAATCAGAATTGTACCATGATCATGGAATGAATGTGTCAATATATACAGTGCTAAATGTGAGAATGGTCAATATGTTTCTTTTAACAAAAATTAAGTCGTTATCATATGAACTATCCATTAAATATTTCTAACTGTGAAATATTTGATCTCAATCAATATATATTTACTTATTGAAAGACTTTTCATTTTCATTAAAGTGATAAAAATTAAATGAATACCTGTTTCACATCTGAGATATCTGCAGGCCTAAATTGAGGAGCCACTGAGAGAGACTCAACCTGATAAGTCCCTTTTCTTTTCTTGAGTGATGGCTCTTCTTCACTGTTATCTTTCATATTATTTAATGCCAGCTTCCCTTCAGCTTGCTAAAATGAAAACCAGACACATTTTTATCTATATTAATATTGACATTAATTGTACACACATTCACAGTTTAATCACACCACAAAATGTGTGATTTCCATCTGCATATAATTTTCAACTAGAAATAAACATAGATCTGATGTAGGTTAAAAAATGCTCCCTTCCATTTTTAATTAATTCAGGAAAGGTCTGAGGAAAGAGGGAAATCTAATCGGGAGGAGACAGCCACATTTTCTAAGCTATGCTTGTGAGCATATCAGTTGGGATCCTAACCCAATGTCCACTTAACTTTTAGTGAAGTAACCTCTTAGTAGAACCCAGCTATATGCCTACTGAATAAACATGGATGAACTACCAATAAGAATTAAGCTGACCAGAGTGGTTAATTTGTGGGCTGAAAACTTCTCACTATGTAAGGACAAAGCAACTGATTCTTATACTGGTGGGAATGTTGCCAGGCTAACAAGGTTCCTGCTGTGCTTGTAAAAGACTAAGGACACCCCATTAAGTTGAATAGCATTGATGTTAGAAGCTTAAACAGAAAAGAAATGGAATAAGAGAATCGGCAGTTATGTTATCAGAATCTGTTTTCTGGTATTTAACATTATAACTGCCAGCTAGCAAAAATAACTGAAACTACTATTGCCAGTTATTTTGACTGCCGTGCATAAAATACTTTTCAGTTGTATTTTCAATATTTTAATATAAGTATTAATATAAATATTTCTTCATATTTCTGATAGCAAAATTTGAAGACAAAACTTTTTTTTGTATAGCAGGAAATAAACTGAAGTTTAAAAATTAATTTACAGAATTTAAACAAATGACATTTTTTCAATAGTTCCTGTACACATTACACACACACACACACACACACACACACACACACACACACACACACACACACACACACACACACACACACACACACACACACACACACACACACACACACACACACTTCTGTAGTAGCCTTTTGAGAGGTTTGACATGGCAGGTATTGTTACTGGTTTGAGCTGCTGCTTTCTGTGTACCTATATACTCTTTATTGAGTTCTTTAGAAAGATTTAATATAAAATCTCTTCTCTTCATAACTTTCCCTGTCACTTCTTTATTAATAATCCAAGCATTGATTAGTGCAAGATCTAATATATTATAAAAAATGTGAACTGGCAATCTACACGAACCTGGTTTTGTTGAATATTTTTTAGCCATTTGGTCTAAAACAACAACCCTGTACTTTGTTTCGTTGTAATATAATACTGTGTCAGGCTTCTTTGTATCACTATGTATTGTAAAATTTTTATGAAGTGTATTCAAGATTATGACATATTTATTTGCATTGGCCCAATAACTTATCACAGCCTAAAAAAATGTGCAACTTGTGAAATGTTTGCCGAACTCTCTGGAACAGAACATGATCTAGCCAAGGAGGATATCTTTGTGTGTATGTGCCAGGTGCAGAGAGTGTCTACAAATTAGGCATCAACTCAGCGTCACACTGGGCATCTACGAGAGCTTGAGGTGTAGGGTAGATGCCCTTGAAGATATTAATATGAGAGGCCTGTCAAGCTTTCAGCTACCCAACTCAACGCCAGAGCTCACTCCTGGGCATCAGGCAACACAGAATTCTTTCCATTCACTAATCTCCAAGGCAGAATGTGTGTCCCAAAGGAATTAGTTATTGTTGGCGACTCTATTGTCAGGGAGATGGGGAATATATTGTGTAAAAAGGATAGATGGAATAGGACTAGGGAATGTCTGCCAGGGGCAAAAGTTAGCATTAGTAGAGGCATATGATGCAAGAAAGCAAGCTTATGCAGCATCAGCCAAATCACCCCTCTTCCATTCGTTCGAAATACCTGTCCAGCTGAGCCTTAAACTTATTTAGGCTATCAACTTCCACAACAAGGGATGGAAGTCTATTCCACCAACCAACTACCCGCTGGCTAAAGGCAAATTTTCGCACATCCATCCTACATCTGTCTTTCCTCAATTTGAATTTATGCCCTCTCAGGTGATTATTCTGAGCAAGAGGCAGAATCCCATCAGCATTGAGCATGCTCAAACCATTCAAGGCTTTATACACCTCTATCAGATCACCTCGACGGTGCCTAGTCTCCAGACACTGTAATTTGCAAAACTTAAGCCTTTCTTCGTAAGAGCAACCCTTTCTTCCATTCACTAATCCTGTTGCCCTTCTCTGTACTCGTTCCAGCACCTCTACATCCTTCTTGAAATGAGGCCTCCAGACCTGTACACAGTACTCAAGGTGTGGCCTGACCACTGCCTTATACAAGGGGATAATCACCTCCTTATCGCTGCTAGAAAAATTCCTGTATATCATTGACAAGACACCATGAGCTGCTCTTGCAGCCTGTCTGCACTGCTCAGAGAACTTCATATCTGCCTACACAACCCCCAGATCCTTTTCATTCTCTACCACTGTCAATGTAGTACCACAGAGTTGATACGTTGCTCTGGGGTTGCTGTTTCCCATATGTAGTACTTTACATTTGTCAATGTTAAACTTCATTTGCCACCTCTCAGCCCATCTCCTCAACTTTTCTAGATCCTGTTGCAGCAGCAGCATAGCATCAGTAGTGTCCTTAACAACCCTGCCAACCTTTGTATCGTCTGCAAACTTGGACATTAAGCTTGATATACCATCATCATCAATATCATTTATAAATACAGAAAACAATAATGGACCCAACACTGAACCCTGAGGGACTCCACTAAAAACATTAGTCCACGATGAGCGGTGTCCATTGATTACCACTCTCCGTCTTCTCCCCCCTCAACCATCCATTTATTCATAGCAGCAATTTGCCTCCAGTGCCACACTGCTCCAATTTGTGCAGCAGTCTTCCATGTGCAACAGTATCAAAAACCTTTCTAAGATCCAAGTATATAATATCAAAGTTATTCCCTGCATCCAGTTGTTTTGTGAGTGCATCAAAGTATCCAATCAAATTGGTCAGGCAAGACTTTCCCTTAACAAAACCATGCTGTGTCCGAGCTATAACTGAAGTCTTGTCTAGATGATCCTGCAGTGCTTCTTTAATCAGTGCCTCCATTAATTTTCCTGGAACAGAAGTTAAACTCACAGGTCTATAATTACTTGTGTCAGCCTTTGATCCTCCTTTGTGAATCGGGGTCACATTAGCACATCTTCAGTCTATGGGTACCTCCCCTGAGTCCATGGAAGCGCTCATAATTATGGCTAAAGGATATGGCTAAGTTGATGACATTGTAAAGCATATATCATCTTTTAAGGGCAAAAAAGTTGATATTGTTGTACATGTTGGCACCAATGACATTTAGAGTAGATCTGAAGATTTACTTAACAAGCACAGGTCAATGTTGCAAAAAAAGTCGTGAGTTAGGGTTAAATTTGAAAGTGTCTGTAATTCTGCCCAGACACGATAGGAGGTTGTACATAATGAGAGCCTTGTCAAACAATTCAGCCCTGGAGGGAATGTGCAAGGCTCAAGGGGTAGAATTTTTTTCAGCGTGGTCTGTGTTTGTTAACAGGAGAAACTGCTTCTACAGGGATGGGATACACTTAAATAGAAAGGGTGCAAGAATATTTGCTGATGCTATCGAGGGAGTGTTAGGTGGGTCAGAAAACTGCTAGCTTGGGGGATTCACAGACTAAAAGGTTAAAAGTAGCCGCAGGCAGAGGTGACGGTGGTTCTCGCACAACTTCTATTAGAATAAGTAGCGACCCGGAGCAAGGGGTGCTGGGGATTTCAGGGACTGTTGCCAGTCATCGTGAAACAGGTGGGTATATGGGATGTGTCAGGGTAACTAAGAACTTGCACTTCATGATGGTGGGACTGTTAGTAATCCTGGGTATAATCTCCATGCACAAGTACATGGTGGGTGACCACCCAGGTGTGAACCAACGTAAGCAGGGGTTGAGGTGTGTCATCCACACCACATGGAGGAATGCCGCCCATCTATGTTACCAGGCAGTACTAGGTGGTAGATGACTCTCATCAACTGGTGCAATACCACCACTTTGCTTATTGGAAGCTTGAAGTGGTGGAACCCATGTTTAGTCTCTAGAGCTAAGTTCCGGTCAACCGTTCCAGATCTCTTCCATCATGCAGTATGATTGATGACTTTTGAGGTTATGATGAACATCGTGGTGAGATCCAATATTCCTTACATTTCGAGGGTACAGCTCTAAAACGGTATTCGCAGGTCGGCCACTAGTTAGTACACAGGACCGAACCTATTGGTAACTCTCTAGGAGGCTTCCGGATCAGCTAGTGTATAATCTTGCTACCTCTACTCTGCTAGATAGTTACTGGAGGAAGTCCGAGTAGTGTGTATGCAGAAGGCATTGTCCAGGCCACGGTATGTCAAGGATCTGGGTATATTCTTACCATGTGTACGCCATATCCAAAAATTTCATTACTTCATACAGCATGTCCCACCCACTTTTTCTTACTATTGAATACACCACGAATTGTCAAACTAATAGAGCAAGCTTATCTATGAAAAGATCTAAACCTCCCAAGCACTTCCTAATTTATTTCACAAATATACATGGTCTCAATTCTAATCTTAACAATGTCTAGTTCCATGTGCAATCTGCCAAACCCCATGTACTTTTTCTGACAGAATCTCAATTATTGGTTGATTTAACTACTGCTCATCTCAGATGCCCAAATCATTCGCTGTATGATTCCTTTCGCCTCAAAGCTGATACTTGTGCATATGTCCGTTCTGATATTCCCTGTAAGAGACTTGGCAATTTGGAATCTACTCTCTTTGATCTTCTCTGGCTTAAAATCTCTCTACCTCATTGTATAAAATTCAACTGTTGTCTCTACTGTTCTCCCAACTTCTTGACTTCCTCTCTTTGCAACTTGACTTTCTCCAGTCCAACTTTCCTAACAGTGAGGTAATTTTCCTTGCTGATTTTAATGTTCACAACTCCAGCTGGCTTCTGTTTTCTAGTCACACCGACCCAGCTGGTCAAGATGCTGGGTAGTAATTTCCAATTACTAATGACCGTGCACAGATTATTCATTTACCTACAAGAATACCGGACAATCCTAATCATACAGCCAACACGCTTGATCTTTTTCTCACAAACAACCCTTCTAAGTACACTGTCGAAAGTGAGATGTCCTTTAGGCACTTCAGATCACAACTTGGTGATTGTCTCTTCTCCAATGGAGCCTTTATCTCATGGGTATTCCCAACCTCGTGTTGTTTGGCATTACAAGAATGCAAAATGGGATGACCTGCGAGATTGCTTTTCTTCTTTTCCTTGGTTGGATTACTGTTTCAAAACTTCTGATGTCAAGGTTTGCTCAGATCGTGTCAGTGAAATTAGTCTTGCAGGAATGGAATCCTTTATCCCACACTCCACTTTAAAATGTCGTCATTTATCTAAACCTTGGTTTTCCAATAAATGTGCTAGGGCTGTTCAAGAGAAGAATGTTGCATATCGTAATTGGCTTGTTTCTAATTCTTCAGTTTCATTTTCTGCCTACACCAAAGCTCGCAACAATTGCAAAGCCATTATGAATCAGTCCAAACTAGAGTTTGAACAGGCTAAGAGTAGAAAACTTGCTTCTTGCCCTAATGGTAGTCGAGCATTCTGGTCCCTTGCCAAAGCTATTGGCCGCAACTTTTGCCCATCTCTGCTCCCACCTCTGTTCAAACCAGATGGTTCTGTTGTCACTTCAGCCAAGGATAAAGCTAACCTGCTGTCATCCCATTTTTCTTCCAACTCATATATTAATGATCTTGGTAAAACACATCCCACTATTTCCAACACGCTCTATACAATGCTTCCTGTGATCTTTCCTCAAAAGAATGTCAGAAGGATTTTGATGGATCTTGATGCTAAGAAAGCTCCAGATCCCGATGGTATTTCTCCACTTGCTCTCAAAACCTGTGCTCCTGAACTTACTCCTATTCTTTGCCGCCTTTTTTCACTTTATTATTCCAAAGGTGTTTTTCCTTCTGCTTGGAAATTTGCTCATATCCAGCCAGTTCCTAAAAAAGGGTGACAAATCCCTCCCAACCAATTATCGTCCCATTGCAATTACTTCTACTCTTTCTAAAGTAATGGAGAAATCAATTAACCGCCAACTCTTAAATTACCTAGAAACCTTCCCTCTGATCAACGATCGCCAGTATGGATTCCGTCAGTGTCGATCCACTGGTGATGTTCTGGCCTATGTTACCCATTTATGGACTAATTCAATGGAAAGGTTTGGTGAAACACAAGTAGTTGCTCTTGACATCTCAAAGGCTTTTGATCGTGTTTGGCATAAAGGTCTTCTAAATAAGCTTCCATCTTATAGTTTTCCAACTGCTTTTAGTAATTGGTTATCCAGTTTTCTCTCTGATCGCTCACTGGGGGTGATGGTAGATGGCTCTCTGTCTTCTAACTTCTCCACTAATGCTGGTGTCGCCCAAGGTTCAGTTCTTTCCCCCACTCTTTTCCTCTTGTATATTAATAACCTTCTTCCATTGACTGGAAATCCTATCCATAGCTTTGCCGATGATAGCAAATTACATCCCACTTTCCATTTTGAGAAACCTTGCCCTGTTCAATCAGCTTCAACTTCTCAAAAATCTACTACCAATTCCTTAAATGCTGATCTTCAGGTAATTCTCCAGTGGGGCAAAGACAACTTAGTTGATTTCTACCCTTCTAAAACTCAGTCTTGTCTTATATCTCGCCAAAAGGATTCTTCTGCTCCTATGCTTATCTTTGGTGACACTCCAATTTCTAGGCAAAATGATATATCTTTTTTGGGGATTATACTGACTTCTAATCTCCCTTGGCACAAGCACATTACAAATATTGCTTCCACTGCATCTAAAAAACTTGGTTTCCTCTTTGGCTCTCGGCTTTACTTTTCTTCCAAACAGCTGTTCACTCTGTACAAATCACAAATTCACCCTACCATGGAATATTGTTCTGACATCTGGGGTGGTTCCACCAAAATCTCTCTCAGGCTTCTTGATTCCATTCAGAACAGGGTAGTTAGGTTAATTAATGATTCATCTCTAAAAGAGTCTCTCCACTCGCTGTCTCATAGACGTACTGTTTCTGCTGCATGCCTCTTCTACAGATATTTCCATGGGCACTGTTCTTCTGAATTGGCTTCTATAATTCTTGCTCTCTCTTTCAAAACAGTCCGAACACGTGCAGCCACCAGACAACGTCCATTTACTGTCCAACTTCAAACTCACAGAACCAACTTTTCATCTTCCTCGTTTATTCATTCAACTGCCATTTTCTGGAACAACCTTCCTTCGTATGTATTTCCTGAAAATTACAGTCTACAGAAGTTCAAGTCCAATATTAACAAATATCTTCTTTCATCTTCTCAACCTCCAACCCAAGCAGGTAGTAAGTACTATAGGTTCTAATACCTCTCGTGTTTGGGGTTTACATAAAAAAAAAATAAAATAATTGATTGTCAATCCTATTTTCAAGATGGTAATTGCTTTCCTTTATTGATCTACTTGCACAACAACGATGTATGAAACATTATGGCCCAATGCATTATAGTTGTAGTCCCCTAAAAGTGTGCTGTGATGTTCCATTTTACTTTGAATTCTTTATTGATGTTTTGAATCCACGATGCACTTATTCCAGGTTTATATACATAATAATTGCTCATTATTCACTAAAAATCACAAAAAATCCATAACTTTATTGTCGAAACATCAACGCTAATAAAAGTATTTTTTAAATTGTATTTTGTGAATATAACCTTTATTATGTACATTACATCATTAGGATCATTTATATTTTTCACATTCTTTCAGTATTTTCCTTTCTTACACTTTCAGTTTCCTCTCCCCACTTTCTCTAGATTAGCATCCTGCACAATGAACATGTCAGCTTAATTTTGATACACAAGCAATTTTCCATATATATATATATATACACACTGATGAGCCAAAATATCATGACCAGCCAGTCATTATGCAAATCGAAGCAACTGCAGGTGAACTACGGCATATATGCAGGTCAGGACACGGTACAAAAAACACCTAATACTGAGCTCCATTAATCAGTGTTACTCTTGGAAAAGAGTAACACTGATTAACAATGGGAAAGGCAGTGGACTTAAGCGAGTTTGACAAAGGCCAAATTCTAATGGCCAGATGACTGGGACAGAGCATATCCAAAACGGCACAGATGGTGGGGTGTTCATGGGCAGCCGTGGTTAGCATATACCGAAGGGGATCCGAGGAGGGGGAACCCACAAACCGCCGGCGAGGTGTTAGACAACCACAGTTCATCAATACTCAAGGTGAGTGAAGGCTGTCCCGGATGGTATGTGGCAACAGAAGGGCGACTGTGGGGCAACTCGCCGGTAATTGGAATGCTGGTGGGTGACGGGAGTAATGTGTCACAATACACAGTACATCGAGCACTGCCGAAAATGGGGCTGCATATCCACAGGCCACTCCAAGTGCCCAAGCTAACCATGGTTCACCGGTGACAGTGCCTACAATGGGCACTGCGCCTACGTGAGCATCAAAACTGGACCTTGAGTGATTGGAAGAAGGTCGTCTGGTCTGATGAATCACGTTTCATGTTGCACCACGTGGACGGCCAGGTACGTGTGTGTCGTTTACCTGAGGAAGTGATCCAGGCAACTTTTTCAATGCCTGGATGCACCATGGGACAAAAATAAGGCGGTGGCAGATATGTCATGATTTGGGCGATGTTCTGCTGGGATACCCTGGGTCCAGTCATCCATGTGCTGGTCACTCTGACGTCTACCACTTACCTAAACATCATTGTTGACTTTCATGGCAACGCTCTTCCCTTCTGGTGATGCCATCTTTCAGTAGAATAATGTACCATGTCACACCACCTGGATTGTTCAAGACTGGTTCGCAGAACATGAGGAAGACTTCCAGGTATTGCCCTGGCCTCCAAATTCCCCAGACATCAATCCCATAGAGCATCTTTGGTTTATGTTGAAACAGCAACTCCAATTTGTGTCGTCTCAACCATGGACCTTACAAGATGGTTACATGTTGGTACCAGATACTACAAGACACATTTAGAAATCTTGTAGCATCCATGCCTCGCTGGGTACAAGCTGTTTTGGCTGCATGTGGAGGACCAACATCATATTAGGTAGGTGGTCATAATGTTTTGGCTCATCGGTATATATATTTCAATATTTACATATAAATATTGAAATATAATCAAGTTTATTTTTATTTAGTGAAAATACCTACTCTTTTTATATCTTCAAGTTCACTAATGGCCATGCACAGATGCCATGATTTATCGTATCTTACTTTTTCAACTCTAGGAAAACGTAATGTGCATCCTGTTCTGAAACGATTGCTATGAACTATTTCAGCAGCACGTACCTGGAATTACAAACAACAGTTTGAAATTATTTATACGCTGATCAGTATAATGCACTTTGACAACATGTTAGTTATTTGAAATTTAGGGAATTTCAGATTCTTTTTTTGTCTGCCTGTTTTTATATTATAGCAAATCAGTAACTCAGCATAAGACAATATGAAAATATTTCCCCAATTCACAAGGGGGGGAGGACAATGGGTGAAATGAGTAATTAGAGACCTGTAAGCTTGACTTGTGTTTCAGGAAAAAAAAATAAAATAATGGAGTCACTGTTTAAAGAAGTAACAGAACCAACTACATAGGAATACAGTTATACTGCAGTCATAGCATGGATTTGTTAAGGGGATCTTGTCTGGCCAATCTAACTGGATACTATGATGCAGTAACAAAGAAACTGGATATGAAATGTAATTTTATACTTAGATTTCCAAAAAGCTTTTGATATTGTAGCACATAAAAGACTATGAAAACTGGAGCAGTGTTTCATTGAGAGCAAATTACTGCTATAGATAGAGAGACAGTTGAGTGGGAGAAGACAGAGAGTTATCAACAATGGGAACTTTTTCAATGACAAATACAAGATACTGCATAATTTATTCCCTGCCTTAATCCCAGAATAAGATACCAACTAATTATGTGTGAAACAACATTGAGGGTATTGGAGAATGAAAAAGACCCAGGAGTAATTTTGGGCAGGGACTTAATTTTGGAGGCTACTAGGCTTTTCATTCCAACTAAGAAATACTGTTCAAAGTTTAGGCCTAAGTGGATGTCACATGAATTAATGAGGCTAGTAGCAGAGAAGAAAAATGTAAATGTAAAGTATTAGGGGACACAGACGCCTACGGTAGATATATGCTAGTCCGTAATCAAGTTACAAAGGAGGTTAGGCAGGTGAAGACAGATTACGAAAAATCTTTGGCAAAGGATGCAAAGAAAAACAGCAAAGAGTTCTTTACTTATGTAAACTCTAGAAGGAAAGGGCTGAATCATATTGGACCACTTAACATAGATGGGTTGACTATTGATGATCATGCTCATGTAGTTGATAAATTAAATGAGTATTTTGCATCTACATTCACACATGAGGAGTTATTCAATGAGGGGAGTGCCAGAAGTTTATCAAACTCTAAGAGGGAGCTAAGTGATTTTGTAATAACCGAGAGCAAAGTGGAGGGGAAATTGTTGAAGTTAAACATAAAAAAAGCACCTGTGGTGGATGAGATCTATCCAGTTATATTAAAGGAGGCAGCAAAGGAAGTAAGCAAACCCTTATTCATAATTATGAGAGCTTCCTTAGACTCAGGGGAGGTCCCCATGGACTGAAGGTGTGCAAATGTATCACCAATTCACAAAGGGGGTTCAAAAGGTGACACAAGTAACTATAGACCTATTGGTTTAACTTGTGTTCTGGGGAAAATAATGGAATCACTGGTTAAAGAAGTACTGCAGGATCATCAAGACAATACTGAAGTAATAGTTAAAACACAGCATGGGTGTGTTAAAGGGAGATCGTGTCTGACCAATTTGATTGAATATTATGATATGGTCACAAAGGAACTGAATTCCAAAAATAATTTTGATATCATATACTTGGATTTTAGGAAAGCTTTTGATCCTGTTGTAATGGAAGACTGTTGTACAAATTGGAGAGATATGGCATTAAGGGTAAGTTGCTACAATGGATAAAGGGATGGTTGAGTGGGAGAAGACAGAGCATGGTAATCAATGGACACTGCTCTTTGGGGACAAATGTTATCAGCAGAGTTCCCCCAGGGTTTGGTGTTGGGCCCATTGTTGTTTTGTATATTTATCAATGATATTGATGAAGGTATATCAGGCTTAATGTCCAAGTCTGCAGATGATACAAAGATTGCCAGGGTTGTTAACAACAATAAAGAGAGTATGCTACTCCAACTGGATCTAGATAAGTTGGGCAAATGGGCTGAGAAGTGGCAACTGAAGTTTAACATTGACAAATGTAAAGTACTGCATATGCATAGCAATAACCCAAGAGAAACATACCAACTTTGTGGTACTACACTCGGGGAATTGGAAAGTGAAAAAGACCTGTGGATAACCATGCCCAGGTGTTTTTCGCTGCCAGGTGGGCTGCCAGGGCAGGTTATGGAGTCTTCTCAATGGTATATAGGAATTTTGCTAGCAGGGACAGGAGGAGAATATCCCATTATACATGTAGAGTTATACGTTATACATTAGCATTAGCATTAGTAGAGGCATTTGATGCAAGAAAGCAAGCTTATGCAGCATCAGCCAAAAAAAAAAAAAAAAAACCCACTTCCACTTCACCCCTCTGTTCGTTCAAAATACCTGTCCAGCTGAGCCTTAAACTTATTTAGGCTATCAACCTCCACCAAAAGGGATGGAAGTCTGTTCCACCAACCAACCACCCGCTGGCTAAAGGCAAATTTCCGCACGTATATCCTACATCTATCTTTCCTCAATTTGAATTTATGCCCTCTCAGGTGATTTTTCTGAGCTAGAGGAAGAATCCCATCAGCATTGAGCATGCTTAAACCATTCAAGGCTTTATACACCTCTATCAGATCACCTCGCTGGTGCCTAGTCTCCAGACACTGTAATTTGCAAAACTTAAGCCTTTCTTCGTAAGAGGCACCCCTTTGTTCCATTCACTAATCTTGTTGCCCTTCTCTGTACTCGTTCCAGCAGCTCTACATCCTTCTTGAAATGAGGCCTCCAGACCTGTATACAGTACTCTAGGTGTGGCCTGACCATTGCCTTATACAATGGAATAATCACCTCCTTATCCCTGCTGGAAAAATTCCTGTATATCATTGACAATACTCCATGAGCTACTCTCGCAGCCCGTCTGCACTGCTCAGAGAACTTCATATCTGCCTGCACAACCACCCTCAAGTCCCTTTCATTCTCTACCACTGTCAGTGTAGTACCACAGAGTTGATACGTTGCTCTGGGGTTGCTGTTTCCCATGTGTAGTACTTTACATTTGTCAATGTTAAACTTCATTTGCCACCTCTCAGCCCATCTGCTCAACCTTTCCAGATCCTGTTGCAGCAGCATAGTGTCAGTAGTGTCCTTGACAACCCTGCCAACCTTTGTATCGTCTGCAAACTTGGACATTAAGCTTGATATACCATCATCAATATCATTTATAAATACAGAAAACAATAAGGGACCCAACACTGAGCCCTGAGGGACTCCATTAATAACATTAGTCCACGATGAGCAGTGTCCATTGATTACCACTCTCTGTCTTCTCCCCCTCAACCACCCCTTTATCCATAGCAGCAATTTGCCTCCAATGTCACACTGCTCCAATTTGTGTAGCAGTCTTCCATGTGCAACAGTATCAAAAGCCTTTCTAAGATCCAAGTATATAATATCAAAGTTATTCCCTGCATCCAGTTCTTTTGTGACTGCATCATAGTATCCAATCAAGTTGGTCAGGCAAGACTTCCCCTTAACAAAACCATGCTGTGTCTGAGCTATAACTGAAGTCTTGTCTAAATGATCCTGCAGTGCTTCTTTAACCAGTGCCTCCATTAATTTTCCTGGAACAGAAGTTAAGCTCACAGGTCTATAATTACTTGTGTCAGTCTTTGATCCTCCTTTGTGAATTGCGGTCACATTTGCACATTTCCAGTCTATGGGTACCTCCCCTGAGTCCAAGGAAGCTCTCATAATTATGGCTAAGGGTTTGCTTACTTCCTTTGCTGCCTCCTTTAATATAACTGGATAGATCCCATCCACCCCGGGTGCCTTTCTTGTGTTTATCTTCAACAGTTTCAACAGTTTCTCCTCCACTTTACTCCCAGTTATTTCAAGATTCTGTAGCTTACTGCTAGAGTTGAATACACCTCTGGCATTCCCCTTGCTGAATAACTCCTCATGTGTGAATGTCGATGCAAAATATTCATTTAGTTTGTTAGCTACCTGAGCAGGATCATCAACAGTTGACCCATCAATATCAAGTGGACCAATCTGATTCATCCCCTTCCTTCTAGAGTTTACATAAGTAAAGAACTCTTTGCTGTTTTTCTTTGCATCCCTTGCCAAGGATTTCTCGTAATCTGCCTTCGCCTGCCTAACCTCCTTTGTAACTTGGTTGCATATCAACTTGTATCTATCATAGGCTTCTGTGTCATGTGTTAATTTGTAAGTATCCCATGCATTTTTCTTCTCTGCCATATGCCTCATTAGTTCATCTGACATCCATTTTGGCCTAAACCCTGAACAATATTTCTTAGTTGGTATGTAAAGCCTAGTAGCTTCCAAGATAAGTTCTTTGAATGCTTCCCATTTTGAATTTGCTGTTGGTAACATCATCAGTTGGTCCCACTGTATAGAATTTAAATACTGTCTCAGTCTATCGTAGTCGCCTTTACGGAAGCAATAACCCTTCCCTTTACCCCTAATGGTAGTTACCTCTTTGAGTAAATCCCACTTCAGCACACTGTGATCACTGCCACCTAGTGGTTCATTTATTTGCAGATTCTTAATGCATGAAGAATCACTGCTGATAATCAAATCAAGAGTATTACTCCCTCTAGTTGCCTCCCGAACATGCTAATGTAGAGAACAATCATCCAATAAATCCACAAAAGCCCTGCTAGTGCGTGAGTAACCAGCCCCCAAATTCCAGTCAATATCTGGGAAATTAAAATCTCCCATTATAAGACTCTCTGATTTACTGGCCCACTCTATTTCCCTGTACAGTTCCTTATTATACTCATCAGAATCATTAGGCCTATAGCACACTCCTACTCTCAATTTTGATCTCCCAATGCTTATGTCACACCAAACTGACTCAACACTGCACTGTCCAGCGATGTCGACTGGCTTCACTTACTTGGTTTTTAATAGCATAACCCCTCCCCCCCTTCCTATCCTGTCTATCCTTTCTGTAGACGTTGTACTCCCCAAATTGCAGTTCTGCATCCCTTATATCTGTGTGACACCACGTCTCTGATATCCCAACAATATCTGCCTTTGATGTTTTGAGCAATACCTCAAATTCATCAAATTTATTTACTAAACTCCTAGCATTGGTGTACACACAAGTATACCTGCACCTGTTTCTATTCTTAGCTACCCTAACACAACCCATGTGTTTACTTGTACCGCAATGGCTCCCAGCAGTCTCTGAAATACTATGCATCTTGTTTTTCAGGCTTCTGCTCATTCTAATAGAAGCAGTGCAAGAATCTCTTTCACCTCTGCCAGTGGCTACTGTCAATCTATTGGTCTTTGTCTCCCCCCAAGCTAGCAGTTTTCCGACCCACCTAACACTGCCTCGATAGCATCAGCAAATATTCTTGCACCCTTTCTATTTAAGTGTATCCCATCCCTGTAGAAGCAATCTCTCCTGTTAACAAGTACAGTCCAGGCTGAAAAAAATGCTACCCCTTGAGCCTTGCACAATCTTTCCAGGGCCGAATTGATCGACAAGGCTCTCATCATATACTCCCTCCTATCGTGTCTGGGCAGAATTGCAGACACTTTCAAATTCAACCCTAATTCTCGGCTTTTGTTCAGCAGTGACCTGTACTTGTTAAGTAATTCTGCCGGTCTCCTACTCTTAATATTATTAGTGCCAACGTGTACAACTATATCACCTTTTGTGTCCTTAAAAGATGATATTCGCTCTACAACGTCATCAACCTTTGCCCCTGGCAGACATACCCTGGTCCTGTTCCACCTATCATTTTTACAAAGCATGTTCCCCGTTTCCCTGACAATAGAGTCACCAACAACTACTAGTTCCTTCGGTACAGGAAGGATGTAGAGTTGCTAGAATGAGTAAAAAGAAGGGTAACAAGATTGGTGAGGGGAAATGGGGTGCTCTTACCAAGAAATGCTTAAGTTCTGCAAATTGTAGCACCTGGAGAGTAGGCACCTGTGAGGTGATCTGATGGATGTGTATAAGGGAATATCAGAGGGGACATATGCACAAGTACCATCTTTGAAGCAAAAGAAATTGCAGGGTGAATAATTAGGCCAATTGAGTTCAACATTGGTTGAATCAACCGATAATTGAGATTCTCTCAGAAAAAGTACACGGGGTTTGGAATACTGTAAGTGGGTAGGAATTTTACCAAATTCATATTTATAAATTTAATAGTTATATAAATTTATATATAAATAATTTTATATAAATTTATAATTTATATTTAACATAATTTAATTTAATTTATATTTATGCAAAAGAAAGCTACAGCTGACATAAAGAGAAAGGAAGTAGGAATAAGTATAGTAATTGAGGTACTATTACTACACTTCCTACTTCCTTTCTCCTTATGTCAGCAGTAGCTTTCTTTTGCATAAATATAAATCAAATAAAATTACCACAACTGAAATTGAAAATTATGGTTGGCCCTCTATTTTCTATATATTCATTTCAAAGTTATCTGTCAGGCTAGCTGTTATCTTGCCTGTTTGCTGCTAAATTTAAATTATAACCAAGTTAGCCTTTATGTTTACGTTTAATAATTGGACTTAGTTAAACAGGCAGATAGCAATCAAAAACAGATAGCTCTGTTAATTATTGGTGGGATATATTGAAAGGGGTTAGCCCTCGAAAAAGTTCCTTTCAATGTATATATATATCAATAATTAGCTATATAATCATTATTGAATTATATATGTACAGTGGAACTTCTCTATTACGAACTTCTATTTAACGAATTTCTCTATAATATGAATTTTTTCGCAAAACATTGCACCTTGAAACGAAATTACATGTAAAATTAACCCCATACAGCAAAGTGTTAGTCTCTCTGTAACGAATTTTTAAAAAAATTAGTAAAAGCATTTTTGAAGATTTTCAAGCATTTACTGCTAAAAAGCCGCTCAAATATACTGCCTCCTTCCTTCCGAAATTGCGCATTAGCATCTGGAATTAAATAATCATCCTTTTAGTGAACCCATGTAGCCATTGACGCCCGTAGGAGGGTCTTTGTTTCATTTTTGTTACAGTTATTAAACCAAATGTGTTTTCTTAAAAGTGGTCGTAAACTTTATAATAAATAGGGTAGATTTGTAAATTGATGTTGGCTCAGGGGAAAACAAAATTGGCTGCAGTAAACCTTTAGCATGCTGTGGCGACAATACATAGAATGCTACCATAGTTGGTTTTTAGTAATGCCTACTGAGTGACATTTGCTTCTCACCTCAACTGTACCACGTGACCTTCCTGTCAATCATTATATGATAGGTTCGTTCTCATCTAACTGGACTGGCAGTAGATGGTTTTCATGATTTTTTTTTTTTTTTTATTTCGTTCATCATCAATCACATAGGCTGTATTCTCTTGTATTTTTTTTAAAGTAACATATAGCATACATTAATCATAAATTTTCTTTCGTGTATATATGAATGAAAGCAGAATAAAAGAAATTCACAAAGTCGTATATTTCTTCAAAGTAATTGATAGGAAAGGTCACGTGATACTGTTGAATTGGCAAGTGAACATCATTGAGTAGGTGGTACTAACAATTCACTATATGGCCAGCGCAGCGAAGTTTGCGGTGTATGTATCGGCAAGTGCTGCAGTAATTGCGGAAAGAATGTCGAAGAGAAAGTGTTTAAGTATTAATGATAAAGCAAAGGTTGTTATGATATTGACCAGGGTTTTAAGAAAAAAGATGTTCCGGAGAAATATGGCATACCTGCAAGCAGTTTATCTATGATTTCAAAAAAATCGATAATCAATTTTAAATGCAATTGAAGGAGGAAGAGAAGCGAATTAAGTTGTGTATATACGAAGATGTTGATAAAGCTGTTCTAAAATGGGTGCAAATGATATGTGAAAAGAATATCCCAATATCGGGCCTAATAATTAAGCAACAAGCTCTGAAATTTGCACAGTCCCTTGGACATACAGAATTTAATGCGAGCACTGGGTAGCTAGATAAATTTAAGAAGCGCCACAGAATTCTGGAAAAAGTTATTTGTGGAGCGTTAATGTAAGTGAAGCGTTAATGTAAGTGAAGCGTTAATGTAAGTGAAGAAGATTGCAACATTTGGAGGAACAATACCTTAAAGAAGATTTTGGAAGAATATGAGCGTAAGGATGTTTTTAATGCTGACAAAATGGGTTTATTCTTTAAATGTTTACCGAATACAACACTTGCTTTTAAGGATGATAAATGTTTGGCAGAAAACAAAGCAAAGAAAGAATCACTATGCTAGTTGGAGCAAATATGACAGGAAGTGAAAAATTAAGACTTTTAGTCGTTGGAATATCAAAAAACCCAAGATGTTTTAGAGGCACAAAATCTTTGGAAGTTGACTACACCTTTAATAAAAAAGCATGGATGACAAGTGATATTTCTGAAGAATGGATATTAAAACTAGACAAGCGTATAACAAAAGAAAAAAGGAAAATCATTTTGGCAACTGACAATTGTCCTGCACATCCTGCCAGTATTTCTGCCAAACTTAAAAGTGCGAAGTTGTTTTTATCATCAAATGTAACATCAAAACTCCAGCCAATGGACCAAGGCATTATTAAAAATTTTAAATTTCATTATCGAAAGAGAATAATAATGAAGATTGTCAATGCGTTATCAGAAAATAGAAACTTGGAGGTTACAATTAACCTCAGAGATTGCATCTCTGAACTGGCAAATTTGGACAAACGATGTCACCGAATACGCTATTCAAAATTGTTTTTCGAAAGCGGGATTTGCATTGAATACAGAAGTCGAACAACAACTGGACGAACAAGATGAACTGCCCCATTCATAACTGAAAAACTTTTGGACATTATTAGAATCGTCTGGAAACATCGAAAATGAAATAACACTGGATAGTTATGTTTATGTAGATCAAGATATGACTGCGGCAGAACATCCAAATGAAGACAAAATACTGCTGAACAGTGTTAGACGCGACCATGATCACGAAGAAATCAAAGATGACGCTGAAGACGCATCAGAACAACCCGTAAAAAAGGCAACTCGCAAATAAATGATTAACGCCTTTAAAACGGTTCTTATGGGTCTACAGTTTTGTGAAAATGTTCCTGATAATGTTTTTAATGGTCTGAGCAAATGTGAGGTTTTCTTTGAGAATCAGACATTTTTTAATTGTACTGTGCAAATGAAAATTACAGATTTTTTTAAATTTGTGATACTTACTGGCGAAAATTGTGTAAACGTAATTTAAATAAGTATGTTTTTGAAATAAAATACATCAAAAATAAATGTAGATTCGTTTTCATTTTCTAATTAGATAACAATTTCAAATAAAAAAGATATTCTCTGTATAACGAAATTTCTCTATAATGAATTTTTTCGCTGGATTTATCGAATTCGTTATAGGGAAGTTCGACTGTATATATTATTACTAATTATATGTTTATTTCCAGGGTATGGTATTGTAGACCTACACAGGCTATCTTAGTCTTTATAAGTTATTTTGGCCTTATGGCCCACTGTATACTGTTATGTGTATATACATATTCAGCATCTATATAGTACATATTACTTTTACTATAATAACTATATATATATATTTCCTTTACATAATTTACTATGCAGCATGCTCTAAAATCTGTGAATATGAACAATGTCCAGCGACCAAGGTCAATGCGAGCTTTGTTTAGTTGCCGTTCCCAGGTCCTCCCTCCACATGGGAATTGACGTAGTTTGTTGATTGGAAACAGATGACATCCCCCAGAGACTAGCTTGCACTTTTGAAAAGGAGCAGCCTAAGTCAGATAGTGGCATTAACAGTAAACTCGAAAACTAAATGTGAAAGGGGCTCTAAAATATTTTCCTTAATCCTATTTCCCTACGCACTTCTTTCGGCTCATGTTTAGTCAGAAATAAAGTCACCATCATCTTTAACGCCCTTCGGTAACCTTCAAAGAGGATTTTCCCCCACAGTAAACTGTTTTATATCTGGGCTCTTCCACACTGCTTCCCCCATAGTGCTGCATCCAGTTCTTGGATTCTGCTGGATGTATTTTTATGACTTTGCTTGTCTCGAAGAGCAAATTTTTGGACCTACATATAGTTATATGGATTGAGAACTTTCAGTCAACCTATTTTGCCCCAACATCACTATAGCGCTATTTGCTACTTTAACCAAAGGCTGAAGAGGATATTGTTAACCAGAAGGTTATGCTTCATTCATATAAACAGACTTGCCAGTTAACAGGCGAAGAAGACTCAGAAGGGGACTCCCCTTCTGTCCCCATGACTAGGAACAGACTTCAGACAATTAGACAGTCTACACTCACACAAAACGACCAGGAGGCCATTGCAATTGATCTCTCCCGACGAGGATGACTGCGAGAAGAATGGAGAGCAAGGCCTCCCGTCCATGTCCAGAAAGAAAGGATCTTCAAGGAAAGAGGATTAAAGAAGCCAGAAATCTCTGCTCCTCCCCCTAAGCAGAGGGAGGGTAATGATGCAGGTGAGGAACCACCTAGCTTATTAAGCAAGAAAATTCCAAACCTAAGAATTATCCAGACTCTACGGCATAAAATGGAGAGCTGTCTTTACAGTGATAATAGTGGAGTTTCCAGTGCTACATGTTTGCGTATTAAACACTGCTGGGGCTCATTTGAAAATATGTTGTATGAAGTAATAATTGAAAACAAACAACTTAAATCAATGAATGAGCAGTTCCTACAAACAAATGCGATGCTCACAATGACTATGACCAACCCGGATTTCAAGGCCTTGAACAACATTGCCTCTACCACACAGGCCCAAGCCCATATTGAAGGGGCACCTCAGACTTTGTCATATACAGCTGCCATCAGAATGCCCAAGATTCCTCCCCCAGAACAGAAGCATATGCTCATTATCAAGGCAGCACAGGGTTGTGATATCGTGGACAGCAATGGTGTAAAAGACACAGTCCTGAAAACCTTAAAAACCAAGATGGATAACATAAAAATCAAAAGTATCTAAAAGATCTGCAACAGGGGTATAATCCTGGAAGCAGCCTCCAAATCAAATCTGGAGCAATTACAAACATGTGGAAAAGCTGAAAACTTGAGCCTCACCTTTGAAACCCCGAAAATTAGAGGGCCGAGCATTATCATCTTTGACATTGATGTCTCAATCCAGAAGGAAGAGTTCTTGGAAGAGGTTTTCAATAGAAATCTATTTAGACACACAGACAGGGAGGAGGCAGCCAATTAAATGAAAATTCAGTTCTCAACGACAGGTCATGGGACAAGCTCAACTGGATTTTCCAGGTATCTCCCAGGATTAGAAAATTTCTGCATAATCAAGAAAGGATTTTCTGGGGCTGGTCATCACACTGTTTCCGGGACTTTGTACCGGAAACAGTGTGATGGTCAGCTATGAAATGTTAAAACTGTGTTTCATAACGGTGTGATGACCAGTTATGAAATGTTAAAATTACCTAGGATACTGCCATACCTCCAAGAAGTGTCTCAAAAAAGCAGCCAATCTGTGGGCATTGTGCAGATGCAGGACACCTTTACAAGGACTGTCAAAATAAATCATCCCTACCAACCTGTGCCAACTGCAAGGCTATTAATAAACCCTCTCCTTCTCCAGGAACCCTACTGCGTTTGTGGTAGGATCTCTGGATATCCATTTACATACCAGAAGATACAGATTACAAACCAGCATGCCTTGCAGCCATCATAATCCGCAATCCGGACCTAGTTGTGACCAGACTCGATTCCTTATGCACCTCCCACCTAGCTGTTGCCACTGTGGAAGGCTGCATCTCAGTCCTTACATCCTACTTTCAGTTCAGCACTGACATCCACCTGCATATTGCCATCCTGGAATGGGCTCTTGACCTGCTTGAAGATTCACATGTTATCATTGCAGCCGACTCCAATGAACACTCTACTAGTTGGTACAATGCTATGGTTGCTAGAGGTGATTTCCTTGATGAATTTATTGCTGCCCACAAATTGGAGATCGTTAATCTACCGGGTCAACCTACCACCTACTCTTCAGGAACTGGGGAATCCAACTTGGACATTACCCTTATAATGCCTTCCCTCACCAATTGTCTCCAACAATGGCAAGTGCACTAATATGCGACCACCAGTGATCACCGCCTCATCACATACTGTATTACTGATCAAGTTACCTCTCGCCAAATCTACATGCATGCATGCTACTTCCAGGTTCTCTACAAGATCAGCTAAATGGGAAATTTTTGATGTCATCCAGGAAGCCACCTGCAGTCCCCTCTACCCTCTGGTATCACTCCACGAAAAGTACCCAGAAAACAGATTTTGTTCAATCATTGCTCCTGAAAGCCTCACAAGCATTGATGAAGAAATGTTCTAAAAGTCCAAGGTCTGTCCCCTGGATCTTACCAACCTACGGAATGATCTCAAGCATGCACATAGAGCATACCAGCGTAAACGCAGGACTGAGCCTCCCCACATTGCTGATAAATACAAAGAAAGAAAGATTCAGAACCCTTCGCAGAGAATATTGCAATAGGGTTTACCAGACCAAACAAGACTCATGGTGCACACTGGGGTCTGGTGTATAAACTTGTCAGTAACAAAATTGGGTCTACATACATCATCAATTCCGAACACAATAATGGCTCTCCTGAGACAACAAATTGGCTGGACACAATGAACAAAATTCTGGATGATTTAATTTACCAAGATGATACTGTCCTAAACACAGATTTCCATAATCAAGTCACTACCTACAACCAAAAATTCCAACCTACCATTACTGAAGATCCTTTTACTGAAGAGGAAGTGGCCAGGGCCATCAACAAGATCAAGAATGGCAAGGCGCCTAGCCTGGACCTTATTGAGGAAGAGTCTGTCAAACGTCTTTGGACTGTCACTCCTGCTATCCTCATTCAGCTTTTCAACACCTGCCTGAAAGATAGCACATTTCCATTATGCTGAAAGCTTGCAAACTTGAGACTTCTACCAAAGGATCCCACTGGCAGGACATCATCCTATCGTCCTATAGCACTTTTACCAATACTGAGTAAAGTGTTTGAGAAATTCCTGCTATTTTGCCTCCAGCCTGCAACGAAGTCTTGCAGTTCCCCTCCAGTTCGGGTTCAGGCTGCGTTGTTCCACAATTGATTCTCTAACCATGATTCTGAAACTTGCAAAAGATTCTGAGGCCACCTACGTCTTTGTGATTTTTATAGATTTTAAGGGTGTCTTTGACACTGTTAGATGGCCGGCCATCCTACAGAGGATCAGGGTCACTGACTGCTCTCAGAATCTGTTCAACTGCCTTGAGAGCTACTTCTCTAACAGACGTCTTATCATCAAAACACAGTTCCATTCCATCATCCAGCAATTTACTCGAGGCTGCCCTCAAGGCAACTTACCATAGGCTATCCTTGGTCCAGCTGTGTGGAATATGATCCTGGATGACTCCTGATGATATATCCCAACATCACAGAAACTTCTTATGCTGATGAACTTGTCATCGTTGTTGAAGGACCAACAAGACGAGAGCTACAATAGAAACTAGGGCCAGTGCAGTACTCTCTGCCCTTTCTGAGTGGGCTGAGAACAACAAACTTTCAGTCTCTACTGAAATGAGCAAACCCTTCTACTGAAAGGAAAGTTGCATGTGAGAAGGCCTCTCACCATCACTTGTAAAGGGCAATCATTCAAAAACCAAGGCACTAACAAATATCTGGTTATTATACTGGATGACTGAGGAACTTTCATTCCCAATCAAAGATAAAATTAAAGCCTATATTATACCATGCTGGCACGCTTCACCGCAGAGACTGGGGCCTCAAAGGCCGGGTTTTACATCTTCTTTACACCACAGCATTTATCCCCATTGTCACATATAGTGTCCCAGTGTGGTATAACAGGATGACAATAGTAAGAATGCAACATCTGTTCCTTCAGGTCCAATGGCTTATGATGCTGCAAATGACTTGTCCATGTCAGACCATTTCAATTGCTGCACTACAAGTTCTTACTGGATGCCTACCTCTAGATCTCCATGTCATATACTTCGGCCTCTCTCATGCCATCAAGAAGAATAACGAGGTTGAAATACTCACCATTAAAACAAATACGGACACTAACATCAAACACGAGATGACATGTCTGTGGACTGAACTGGTTTCCTAGGGCAGACACTAGCATTGGTATTAGTTTGGGCACCGATGCAAGAAAGCAAGCTTATACAGCATTAGACAAAAAAAAAAAAAAAAAAAAAAACACTCCCAGTTCGCCCATCCGATCACTCCAAATGTTTGTGCAATTCAGCCTTAAATTTATTTAAGCTATCAACTTACACAATGACAGATGGAAGTCTGTTCCAGCAATCAACTACCCGCTAGCTAAAGGCAAACTTCTATGCATCTATTCTACAACTGTCTTTCCTTAATTTGAATCTATGCCCCCTCTGGCTCTTAGTCTGAGCAAGTGGAACTATCCTGTCAGCATTGAGCCTGCTCAAACTATACACCTCAATCAGATCACCCTGCAAGTGTCTACTCTCCAGATGCTGCAACTTGCAGGAAAGGGTGCACTTTCTTCGTAAGCGCACCCCTTTGTTCCTCTCACAAATCTTGTAGCCCTTCTCTGTAGTCATTCTAGCAACTCTACATACTTCCTAAAATTAGGCCTCCAGACCTGTAAACAGTATTCAAGGTGTGGCCTGACCATTGCCTTATACAATGGGATAATCACCTATTTTATATCATTGAAAAAACTCCATGACCTGCTCTGGCAGCCCGTCTACACTGCTCAGAGAACATCACATCTGACTGCACAATTACCTCCAGGTCTTTTTTCTTCTCCACCTCCCTGAGTGTCGTAACATACAGTTGGTATGTTTCCCTTGGATTACTGCTACCCATATGCAGTACTTTGCATTTGTCAAAGTTAAAATTTCAGTTACCACTTCTTAGCCCATTTGCCTAACCTTTCTAGATCCTGTTGCTGTAGCATACTGTCTTTATTGTCATTAACAACCCTGCCAACCTTTGTATCATCTGCAAACTTGGACATTAAGCCTGATATACCTTCATCGATATTAGCATTAGCATTAGCAAGGGCTCAGGATGCAAGAAAGCAAGCTTATATAGCATCAGCCAAAAAAAAAAAACACAAACCTCCTTCTCATTTCACTCATCCACCCACTACAAATGTTTGCCTAGTTTGTCTCATATCATTGATAAATACACAAAACAGCAATGGGTTGAGCACCGAACCCTGGAGAACTCCACTAATAACATTAGTCCACGTAGAGCAGCGTCCATTTACTACCAATCTCTCCCACTTAACCATTCCTTTATCCATTGAAACAACTTGCCTTTAATGTCACACCGCTCCAATATGTACAGCAGTCTTCCATCTGCAAACAGTATCAAAAACTTTCCTGAAATCCAAGTATATGATATCAAACTTATTTTTTCCATCCAGTTCCTTTGTGACCACATCATAGTATCCAATCAAATTGGTCAAGACTTCCCCTTAACAAAACCTTGCAGTGTCTGAACTGTTACCCCAGTCTTGTCTAGGTGATCTTGTATCATCACTTTAACCAGTGACTCCATTATTTTCCCTGTATCCAAGGATGCTCTCATAATTATGGCTAAGGCTTTGCTTACTTCCTTGCTGCATCCTTCAGTATAACTGGATAGATTCCATCTACCCCAAGTGCCTTTTTATGTTTAATTTCAACAATTTCTCCTCCACTTTGCTGTCAGTTATTACAAAATCACTTATCTCCCTGTTAGAGTTTGATAAACTGGCATTCCCCTCCTTGAATAACTACTCATGTGTGAATGTAGATGCAAAATACTCATTCAGTTTATCAGCTACTTGAGCAGGATCATCAATGGTCGAACCATCTATGTTAAGTGGACCAATCTGATTCATCCCCTTCCTTCTAGAGTATACATAAATAAAGAACTCTTTGTGTTCTTTGCCAAAGATTTCTTGTAATTTGCTTGTTCCTATGTAACCTCCTATGTGACTTGATTACAGACTAGATTATATCTGCCGTAGGGTTCTGTGTCACCTGATAATTTATATGAATTCCACGTATTTTTCTTCTCTGCCATGAGCCTCATTAATTCATCTGACCTCCAATGTCAGATGAATTAATTCATTTAGACCCGATGGAATAGCTCATCAAAAGGTGAAATTGCTAAACTCTTTATTCCAGAAGTCACCTTCCTCAACAAACAATGTTGCAACCGGTTCAATCCTAATGTCTATGCACCCTTCCTTTTGACTACCCATGGATCATTTAAAAGGTGTATTCTCAACTTTGGTCTGGCAGACGATGCTTTTTGCATTTGTGGAGAGCCAGAGGACTGGAACGACATAATGCTCTCCTGTGCAATCTATCTTGACCTCCGCAACCAACTTCTTCTGGCCCTCAATGCACCAATAATCCATCCAGAGGTAAGGATTTTGGAATCAAAAGAAGCCTAGAAAGCATTCTCAACATATGCCACCGCAGTCCTCAACAGACGCCACTATCATTCACAACCTCCAACTGGCACACCTATCCCTACTGCAGCTCCTTCTGTCAACTAGCCTCCCCACTTCCAGTCACACCAGAAATTAAATAACTTGTCAGCCATAGGAATATACCAATCCCAGAATGATTCTGTGCTCCACAGGATGTACCATTGCAATTACATCACCAAGTCTCTATTATGTGGCCACTCAAGAGCCGTCTCCAGCTTTGCCCTGTTCATCCACATTAACTTCACCTTCTCCTGCAATGCTACAAAGTTTCCTCCAGAGATTCTTGCCAACGGTGACACTTCTCTCTGTAGGGGATAAACCAAGGAGATTCCTGCCTTCACCTCTTTTCCTTGAAGTGCCTTTGCTGATGCCACCTCTCCATCTGCATGGGATTAGATGCTCTCAGGCCCTTTTGCTGGCCTGGGACACTCCCCAGGCGGCATTTTAAGCATGCTCGAGGAGTCCTCATCGAAGGGGTTCTGCTGAAGCTGGTCGATTGACAGGCATGGGATCACCTGGCTGTTTGTCCTTCTGCTGGGGGTAGCCTTCAGTTCTGCCTACCCCTGCTTCCTTCCTTCCACCTTTCTTATCTTTCCTATCCAGCTCATTCTGTTTCTCTAACTGGGCCTCTCTCTCTCCTCTCTCGCTTTGCAAGTGGGGAGAGAGCCTGTCAGGCATTCCTTTTGCCTTCCTGGCCCGGCTCCTCATGCCAGTGGACAGATACTGAAAGGCTCCTTTCCATGGTGATCAAGTTTCCGAGTAACTAAGAGGCCAGTCAAACAACACACTACTCACACATAACCCACACTCACTGGCCTTGCAATGTTGGGCACACATCACAGAGTATTCAACGTGGATTTGTGGGTTCACTGTGTTTTTTACTGGTGTGAGTAGGTGATGAATGGCATCCTCCGTAGAGTTGTCCCCCTTTAAATCCATACTGCTTGTTTCAATGGTATCTTGCTTCAGTGTAGGTTGAGATTCTGTTATAAATTAATCTTTAATATACTTTCCCCAGTTGACAGTAGAGCTATAGTCTATATGATCTGGGGTTGGTTGGTTGGTTTTTCAGGGTTCTTCAATATGAACCTGAGCATAGCTATTTTCCAAATTTTGGGGCATTATCTCTCTCTCTCTCTCTCTCTCTCTCTCTCTCTCTCTCTCTCTCTCTGTCTGTCTGTCTGTCTCTCTCTCTCTCTCTCTCTCTCTCTCTCTCTCTCTCTCTCTCTCAGTGGTTATACAAATTTATTAATTTATCAGGTGTAATTCCAGCAAATTTTTTAATTATTTCCACTTGTAGGTGGTCAAATCCATGGCATTTATTTTTTTTGGTTTTAATTAAAGCTGTTTGTAATTCTTCTGTTGTAATAGAGGCTCTATGGTGGAATTTTCAAAGTGTGTATTCTCATTACTTATGTCACTCTGAGTAGGGGAATAATCCCTAGCCACAGTCTGGATAATAGCATCTAATATGTTATTAACAGACTCTTCCCATCACAGGGTTGGGGTTCCATCTGGTTTTAGTGTAGTTTGAAGTAAGTTTCCTTCTGGCAGCTTGTTGGTCTCTAATCTGTACACGGCTCCCCATATGTCGGCATTTCCAGAAGTTCCCACCAAGTGTCGTCAGAATTCCTTTTTCTTTTCTCCTATGAGGGAAGAATGGGTCCTGAGAGTCCTATAGGTATCTCTTAGGCATCAGCCTCATTTTGGGGCAAAGATGTTCTCGCACTCTGGAAATGTCTCCATGCCTGGTGTACCCTTCTCCTGGGCATAGTCAGTTCAGGTCACCACCAGGGGCCTACCTTCTTCCTGGGTATTTTCCTCAGGATAGATAGGTTTGTTGTTTTGGTAATCATTTCTGTCATAGTCATTGCATGGTCATCCAGGCTATAATTGTTGTTTGATCTAGACTGCTCACTGTTGTTTCTGCAGCTCAGCTGCTGTGAATTCAGTAAAGATGCTCCAGTTTGCTTTCTTTATGTTGTATCTTCTTATATACAGTATTGACTGTTGAGCTATGTGTGTAACTTAAAAGTTATTGCTCTGTGATCTGATGCAGTCCAGGCTGGCTGGACACAGCAGTTTGAAATTTTGAATGCTTTTGAATTTGTAGCAAGAGTGACATCAATGTCACTCTCCCATGTGGTACTGTTAAAAGTAGGCAGGTGTGGTTAATTTAGAAATGTAGAGGTAGCAATACATTCTGAAAAAATTTGGCCTTATGGATGCCTTCTCTGTCTTCTGCATGGTTATTTTTGTTATTTGGTTTTTAGGAGCATTAGCAACTAAGGCCATATTGCTCCGGGGATGTGTGGTAGTCATTCCCTGACCTTTTCACATCCTCCATATTTGGTGGTCATTCCCTGACCTTTCCACATCCTCCGTATTTGGTGGTCACAGGCTCGAACCCCGGTCTAATTAAGAAGCGTGTGCTATGCACTGCTGCTCCTGCCCACCTGGCTATGGAGGTGCCTTCTGCATGGTAACACCTTAAGATTGACCAGCAGTTGACAACAGCACAGACTATTATATTGGCATTTTGCAATAGAGCTATAAATGTTTGTAGGTATTCAATGCTGGAATTTATATCTACACCAGGTCTACAATACAATGAAATAATGTTAAACTGTCCTACAGCACTGGTGATGTGTGCACACACACTGCCAGTGGGGGAGCAGAGGTGATCCACCATTGTGAGAGTAAGGTCAGTATTGTTTTTACTATTACAGTAGAGAGGACACCTGAGGTGTATTCTTTGGTCTTATAGCCTCTTGGGTATCCTTGAATTCTACCCATATGCATATAGGTTTCTTGGAGTACCAAGATATTATTATTATATTATTTCTCCCTGATTAGGGGGTTCCACCTTGTAATGGGTATTGCTACCAAAAAATACATAGGGTGCACTTGGTAGCAGCATGTTCAAGAGGCAACCAGAGAGAGAGTGTAATACTCTTGATTTGGTTATCAGCAGTGATTATTCGAGCATTAAGAATTTGCAGAAAAAGGATGTTGTTATTTGGTTTTTAGGAGCATTAGCAACTAAGGCCATATTGCTCCGGGATATGCGGTGGTCATTCCCTGACCTTTCCGCATCCTGCGTATTTGGTGGTGACGGGCTCGAACCCCGGTCAATCAAGAAGCGTGTGCTACGCACTGTTGCTCCTTCCCACCTGGCTACGGAGGCGCCTGCAGAAAAAGGAACCACTAGGTTAGGTGGCAGTGATCACAGTGTACTGGTGTGGGATTTATTTAAAGATATAATTACCATCAGGGATAAAAGGAAGTGTTTTTTGCTTCTGTAAAGGTGACTACAGTGGTTTCAGGCAGTTTTTAAATTCTGTATAGTGGGACCAACTGATAATGTTGCCAACAGCAAATTCTAAGGGGGAAGCATTTAAGGAACTAATCGTGGAAGCTACTAGGCTTTCATACCTATTAAGAAATACCTATCATACCTATCAAGGGTTAGGCCTAAATGGATGTCAGATAAACTAATGAGATTGTGGCAGAGAAGAAAAATGCGAAAAATGCATGGGATGCATATAAATTACCAGGCGACACAGAAGACTATGGCAGATATAAGCAAGTCTGTAATCAAGTCACAAAGGATTAGGCAAGAGAAGGCAGATTACGAGAAATCTTTGATAAAGGATGCTAAGAAAAACAGCAAGGACTTCTTATATAAACTCTAGAAAGAAGAGGATGAATCAGATTGGTCTATTTGATATCGATGGTTCGAATGTTCATCACCCTGCTCAGATAGCTGATAATCTGAAAGTATTTTGCATCTGCATACACACACAAGGATTTATTAGGAGAGGAAAATGCAAGAAATTTATCAAACTGTAACAGGGTGCTTAATGATTTTGTAATAACTGAGAGCAAAGTGGAGAAGGAATTGTTGAAATAAAACATAAGAAAGGCACCTGGGGTGGATGAGATCTATCTAGTTATATTAGGAAGCAAGTAAGCAAAGGAAGTAAGCAAAGGAAGTAAGCAAACGCTTAGCCATAATTATGAGAGCATCCTTGGACTCAGGGGAATTTTCCACGGACTGGACATGTGCAAATGTACCCCCAATTCACAAAGAGGGATCTAAAGGTGACACAAGTTATTATAGACCAGTTAGTTTAACTTCTGTTCCTAGGAAAATAATGGAATCACTGGTTAATGAACCATTGCAGGATCATCTAGACAAGGCTGTAGTAATAATTCAGACAAAGCATGGCTTTGTTACGAGAAAGTTTTGTCTGACAAATTTGATTCGATATTATGATGTGGTTACAAATGATCTGGAATAATTTTGATATCATATACATGGATTTCAGGAAAGCTTTTGACACTGTTGCGAATGGAAGACTACTGTACAAATTGGAGCAGTATGGTATTAAGGATAAATTGCTACAACTGATAAAACGGTGGTTGAATTGGAGAAGACAGAGAGTAGTAATCAATGGATACTGCTCTTTGTGGACTAATGTTATTAGTGGAGTCATCCAAGGTACAGTTGAGCACACTGTTGTTTTGTACATTCATCAATGATATTGATGAAGGTATATTAGGCTTAATTTCAAAGTTTGCAGATGATACAAAGGTTTGTAGGATTGTTAATGACAGTAATGGTAGTGTGCTACTGCAACAGGATCTAGAAAATTTGAACAGATGGGTTGAGAAGTGAGAACTGGGGTTTATAACATTGACAAATGCAAAGTACTTGCCTATGGGTAGAAGTAACCCCAGAGAAACATAACAACTGTGCGGTACTACACTTTGGGTGGAAGAAAATGAAAAAAACCTGGGAGTAATTGTGCAGTCAGATATGAAAATTTCTGAGCAATGCACACAGGGTACCAGAGCAGGTGATGGGTTATTGTCAATGATATACAGGAATTTTTCTACTAGGGAAAAGGAAGTGATTATCCCTTTGCATAAGGCAATGGTCAGGCCATGCCTTGTACTGCATACAGGTCTGGAGGCCTCATTTTAGAAAGGATGTAGATGCTTGAGTGTGTACAGAGAAGGATAACAAGATTGGTGAGGTGAATGAAGGGATCCTCTTGCCAAGAAATGCTTAAATTCTGCAAATTACAGTGGCACCTGTAAGGTGATCTGATTGAGGTGTATAAGGCTTTGAATGGGTTCAGCAGGCTCAATGCTGATGGAATATTTCTGCTTGCTCAGATTACGAACCTGAGGGGGCTTAAATTCAAATTAAGGAAAGACTGTTGTAGAATATATGTATGGAATTTTGCCTTTAGCCAAATGGTTAATTGCGGGAACAAACTTCCATCTGTCATTGTGGAAGTTGAGAGCCTAAATAAATTCAAGGAGAAACTGGACAAACTTTTAGAGGGAATGGATGTGTGAAATTTTTTTTTTTCTTTTTTTTTTGGCTAATGCTATATAAGCTCATACACTTGCATTCTTACATCACATGCCTCCATAACTATTATTAATAGATGTGTGGAAATTTGCCTTCAGCCAGTGAGTGGTTGATTGCTGGAACAAACTTCCATCTGTCAATGTGCAAGTTGATAGCTTAAATAAATTCAAGGAAGAACTACACAAATGTTTGGAGGGAATGGAGTGGTGAAATAGGAAGTTTCTTTTTTTTTTGGCGAATAGTGTATAACTTTGCTTTCTTGCAACATATGCCACTACTAATGCTAATGTTAATACCTTATACAAAATGCCATTTATTAATTTAAAAAATGTTTAATCTCTAAAAGGGTATTTTATTCTACTACCCCTCTCAGCTACAGCTGCTTAGCGCTACTCAAAGTATGGGTTTCATATGTTCTCCATATTCGCGACATTTTCAAAACTGTTCTATGTGTTACTGTTCAATTCTTTTCACATAAAGCCCTCCTAGGTCTTTGCCCACCTTACCCCCATGGTTAATTACACTAAGACAGGTGCACTGGTGTCTGATTGTATTTAAAATAGTAACTTGTGACTCTACTCAAATATTACTCCTGCCAGACAACTCACATGGCGCCTCCGTAGCCAGGTGGGCAGGAGCAGTGCGTAGCACACGCTTCTTGATTAGACCGGGGTTCAAGCCCATGAACACCAAATACGGAGGATGCAAAAAGGTCAGGGAATGACCACTGCATATCCTCGTAGCAATATGGCCTTAGTTGCTAATGCTCCTAAGAAACCAAATAACAAACAAACAACTCACATAGGTATACCCTCTTTTTTTTTTTTTTTTTTTTGTTGATGTGTCTTCTCTTTGGCATCTGATGAAACAGGCTTCTTTAAAAGTAGTCTCTCTGTTGTAGTTCAATGGATAGAATCAAACTGTTATTAGTTTGAGAGAAAATGTTCACACCTGCTTCATTTTTCTGTCTTTACTGCTACAGAACAATAAGGCCCTACCTGCAACAGTGAAAGAGCTTGGGCTTACAGCTGGATAGAAATTACTTTATCTGAGTCTAACTAAAGTAAACAATATTGTTTTCAATTGAATAACATTACTGACAACAGGTAGCTTCAATTAGCACAGTGTGAGCATTTCCCCCTTCTAACTATTATCAGTACTTGTGTTGTAATGGTACCCTGCTTCTATATATTCAATAAATGCAATAGAAGTTTTATTTTCATGTAACAAAAATTACATTTATAATCAAAATTTTTTTTGCTGAACACCATTTGGCTGCTTGTTTCGATTCAATACTTTCATTGACCATTCAGCACAAGGTCACTCATAGAACATACCTTTTGTCTGATGATGGAACCAAGCAGTTCCAAAACTGATCAATACAGCACCTTAAAGTTTTTAATGACTAATAGATTTGCCTATTGGGTGATGTTATTCAATTAAAAAATGATATTAATTACTTTATGTCAGCCCGTAGATATTGTAGCTGTTTTCAAAAAGCCATAAGCTCAAGCTCTCTTTACTGACAGGGGATAATGTTGCCCCTCACTGGAGGGCAACATTATCCCCTGTCAGTAAAGAAACAATTTATTTTTTTACAAATATAATGTGAGTGCTTTCTCTCAAACTGTTTCAACACCAGCATTGAAATATTACGTCACTTCTATATATTTCATTAATGCAGTACCTATCAATAGTGGTTTTATTTTCATATAATGAAAATTATGCTTACAAGTTACAAAGATTTTTCTTCTAAACACTGCTTGGCTGCTTGTTTAGATTCAGGTTGTTGTTGTTGTTGTTTGTTAGATTTATTGGTGCATCAGCAACTTAGGCTATAATGCACTAATTACTGTCTGATATTTCCTTCGTTTTTCTTACAGGAGATAGCAGTTCAGATAAGGTGATATTTATTAATAAATTTTAGAAAAAGAAAAATGTCATCTATGTTCTCTCGATCTCCTAGGACACACTGCAGTGTTAAATGATTGTAATTATGAAAATTAGAGGAAAAAGCTGTTTTCCGTTCTTTTTGATATTGCGGGCATTCGATGATGATATGCTTTACTGTTAGTGGGCATAAACAATTACGGCATTGTGGAGGGTCACTGTTTGTTAGTAGATAGCTATGAGTGAGGAAAGTATGACCAATGCGTAATCTGGCTAAAATAGTTTCTTCCTTTCTGTTTCGTCTCATGCTGGATTGCCACTGTTTAGGTTCTCTCTTGATTTCAAAAAGTTTATTATTTTTCTGATCTTTCCACAAGTGTGTCCACACTTCTTTATATGTCTGTTTGATAAAGGACTTTTGATCAATATATGGAGTCCTGAAATTTGATGGTATCTCATTTGTGACAATTTTAGCAGCTAAATCTGCCTGCTCTTTTCCTACGATTCCAACGTGTCCAGGGATCCAGCAAAATATTACGAGCTGTCCACGTCCATGAAGTGCTAATAACTGTGCTAAAATTTTCTGCATCAGAGGATGACTAGGGAAGGATTTACACTGTAGAGCATTAACAGCACTCAACGAGTCTGTATAAATGATGGATTTAGCGTACGAGGCTTCTTTTATATTCTCTAGGGCTAGTAGAATACCATATAACTCTGAGGTATAATTACTGCATTCTGGTGGGAGCTGTCTGGAGATGGTGGCATTTGGTAGTACTACAGCTGTGCCAACTTTATTACCAGTTTTGGATCCATCTGTGTATAGCTGAATGAAGCTGCTAAACTCTGTAGAGTGAGCCATATGTATTTGTCTAATGTTGATATCGGAGAAGCTATTCTTTCCCCATTGCTGAAAATGTCTATCAATATTTACTGGAGCCATGGAAAGCCATGGCTGCGTTTCCATGCTAGTATCCTGGAGGGTGTTAGAAAACTTCAGGCCCCAGCTTGTGATCAAAGCTTCAAGCCTAATGCCAGATGGTTTGTTGTAACGCCGTTTAGTTTGATAGATTTCTCTCCATTTTGGCGTGAAGAGGTATTGCCACATGGGATGATGTGGGAGACTGCTGATTTTGGCTGCATAATTTAGTAGTAGAGTTTCACGCCTAAGGTGTAATGGTGGTTCATAGGCTTCGGTATACAGGCTTAAGATTGGTGATGTGCGAAAAGCCCCCAGTGCAACTCTTAATGCACTGTGATGTACAGGGTCAAGCCATTTCAATACACTTGGCCTGGCTGAGTCATATGCAGGAGACCCATAGTCTAACCGGGATCTGATTAGTGAGCGGTATAGATGTAACAGCACGTAACGATCTGCACCCCATGACATAGAAGAAATTACTCTGAGAAGATTTAGTTTTCTAAGACAACTTGTACGAATATGTTTTATATGTTCCAGGAAGTTTAATTTTTTATCAAATATTACACCAAGAAATCTAATACTAGGTTGGAAAGTAATACAATGAGAATCCAACTGAAGGTCTGGATCCGGATGTAAAGAACGTTTGTGACAGAAGTGTACAGCAGTCGTTTTTGGTTTAGAAAGCCGATATCCATTATTTTTGGCCCAAGAGACTATTTTGTTAATGGTGCTTTGTAGTTGTCTTTCAATAAGTCTCATATTTTGAGAATGACATGACATGGCAAGATCGTCAGTGTACAAGTATGCGTCAACTGTGTTAGGTATGCACTTGGTAATAGAATCAATCCTAATGGCAAAGAGTGTGGCGCTCAACACTGATCCTTGGGGAACTCCCTCTTCTTGTACATATGCTCGAGATAATGAAGAGTGGAAACGGACTTGAAAGGATCTATTGCCTAGAAAGTTCTTAATAAATTTTGGGAGATGACCCCGAAGTCCAAATTTATGCAAGTCCTGAAGAATCCCATATCGCCAAGTTGTATCGAAGGCCTTTTCGATGTCAACACATACCATAACTAGGTGTTCATTTCTCAAGAACGCATTCCGGATATTTGTTTCGGCCTTGATAATGAGATCGAGCGTACATCTTTTTCTCCGGAAACCATACTGACTTGGGCTTAAAATGTTTTGAGTCTCTAATAACCATGTCAGTCTGGCGTTAATTATTTTTTCCAATGTTTTTCCCAGACAACTGGTTAGAGAAATAGGACGGTAATTTTTGGGATCTGTGTGGTCTTTTCCCGGTTTCGGGAAAGCTAGCACATAAGAATGGCACCAGCTAGCAGGATAATACTCTTCTAAGAAAATTCTGTTATACAGTTGTAAGAGTACAGTTAATGATTCCTCACCTAGATGACAGATCATGGTGTAATAAATCCCGTCGGGACCTGGAGCACTGTTTTTCACTCGTGCAAGTGCATTACGCCTGGGATTTTAGCGATTGAAATGCAGGTTCATATGTGGCAACAGCTGAAAGCGTTTCAAACGTAGTACCTAAGGCATTGGCAATTTCTGTAGGTTCAGAGATTTCTTTCCCTTTTACAAGTAGAATAGGAGAAGTTGTCTGTGAGTATTTACCATTAATTCTTTTGATTTTTTTCCATATTGTAGAAGTATCCGTGGATCTGTTTATGGTGGAGGCATAATGCGCCCATGCTTCTTTTTTACTCTCCCGTCTTATATGACGAGCTTTAGCTCTGACTCTCTTAAACTGTAGGAGGTTAGCTGTGGTTGGATGTTTTCGAAAAATATTCCAATATTTGTTCCTTTCTTTTTTAGCACTGTTGCATGCTTCGTTCCACCACATTTTTGGATGAAGCCGGATTTTGGATGATGATTTTGGTATAGCAGTCTCGGATGCTTTCATTATTGTGTCTGTAATGTAGCTTACTGCAGAGTCAATTGTGTGGGTTGCTATGAAGACAGCATCTAAGTGAGCTATTTCTTGGTATTTAATCCAGTTCGCCTTAGCAAATTTCCAGGTTGTCCTAATGTTACTCTGAGGAGTAGAACTTATACAGAAAGTACAGATGATAGGAAAGTGATCGCTACCGCGAGGGTTATTAGTAACGGTCCAGTCTATGAGAGGAAATATCACTGGAGAGCATATAGAAAGATCAATAGCAGAGGTTGAGCCAGATGGTAAATGCACATATGTGTGAGCACCAGTGTTTAAAATTGTCAGGTTATGTTTGTCTAAAATTTTTTCAATTATCTGTCCTCTGGAGTCAAGATGTTGAGAACCCCATAGCGGGTGATGGCCATTCCAGTCACCCATAATACAAAAGGGGGCAGGTATTTGCATTACTAAATTATCTAAATCAGCAAAGGTGTATGTATGATTTGGTGATAGATACAATGAAACTAATGTTATTGTGATTCCGAAGGTGACACGGACAGCAATAGCCTCTAAAGATGTTTGCAGGGGGATAGGTCTAGAGGGCACCGAAGAGTTCACTATGAGTGCTACTCCTCCATGAGCTAAATTAGATGAGTTTCTATCTTTTCTATACATATTGTAATTCTTAATTTTCATAGATATTGCATTTGTGAGATTTGTTTCTTGAATGCATACTGCAACAGGCTTGTATTCAGATAGGAGATCGTAAAAATCGTCAAAATTAGCACGGAGCCCACGACAATTCCATTGAATAATTGTATCCATTGTTTGGTTTTAGCTAGTGTCTGCTAACTTCCGTGAGGTAGTTTGCTTACGCCTGTCAATTTTTCCTTTATCCTTCTTTGAGAAGACTGGTCTGCTTGTGTCAATGTCACCTTCTGGATGAATTTCAAGAAATGTGTCATCTTCATCCGCTTTTTCATCAGTGTCCATGGTATCAGATCTGAATGTGTGCGTATCAGTTCTTTCAGAGCTCTTAGTTTGTACTTTCGGTTGCTGATTAGGATTCTTATCTGGAGGTATTGTTACCGGAGTATTTACTTCTTGGGTTGCATATTTGGATGGAGATTGTTCTTTTAATGAAGTAAGTATTGATTTCGCCCAACCAGATATAGAGATATTTGGAGGGACGGAGCAGTCAGTCTGAGTTGATATTGTGCGTAGCTGTTGAGTAACTGAGGCGTATGTAGATGATTTAGTAGGGATTGCAAAGTGTTTCTTTGCCTCTTGATATGACACTTTGTTCTCTATTTTATATCTCTGAATGTTCTTCTCTCTTTTCCATTGGATACAGTCCTTAGAGAAGGCAGAATGATTTCCCTGGCAGTTAGGACAGTTTTGGGTTTCATTATTACAGTCCGTATGTGTGTGTTCTTTTGAACCACAAGAAGCACAAGTGACTATACCTCTGCACACAGTTTGCGAATGACCGAATTTTTGGCACTTAAAGCACCGAACTGGGTTGGGAATGTACGGTCGAACATGGCATCTGAGATATCCAGCTTTTATAGTTGCGGGGAGATTTGGTGACTTAAATGTCAATATGACTGTTCGTGTAGGGACAGGCTCTCCATCTTTTTTGATGACAATTCTTTTTGCCTGGACTACATTTTGGTTACTTAATTCGGAGACAAGTTCTGATACATTTAGAAGATCCCATTCAGATATTACCCCTTTAGAGGAGTTCAAGGTGGCATGTGGGGTAACCTTTGTGGGAATTCCACCAAAGGTAGATATTTTCAAGAGTCTTTCAGCATGTCTGTATTCACTCATCTCCACTAATAGGTCTCCAGATCTTAGTCGCCGAACCATTTTTGGAGGCCCAGCCACATTTTCGAGACATTTCTGAATCAAAAATGGGGAGAGTTTACTCAATGGTTGGTCTGTGGAGGAATGTAATATTAAGAAGAGAGGAGCAGAAAAATCTGTCCCTTCTTTTTTTTGTCTCTTGGCATGGGATTTATTCAAATTATCATGGTCGTCATGTCTACTTGAATCTGGATCAAGAGATCCATAGTAGGACTGTTTTGTGTTGTCCATAGTTGCTCCTTTTAGTCCCGGGAGAGTGGATTTCTCCTCCCAGGCTTCCAGCCCCGCCACGTGGAGGCAGGAGCGGTGCCACCAGTGACCAAGCGATAAGGTTGTTAGTGTTAGTGCGTTAGTAGATTAGTTTTATATACAAGAAGAAAGGTGGCTTTCCTTTCTGTTGAGTAAGCTGACTTCTTTACTTTAGAAGAGCAAAATTATATGACTTTGGAAATTAGAAACTAACGTTCAACTACAATCAATCGCTCTTTTAAGAAAATCGCTTTCAAATCACTATAGAATCACTTTAGTCACTCGCTTGGCACTCGGGGCCTTAGATTCAGGATTAATTTATTTAGCACTCAACATAAGGTCACTAATTGAGAATACCTGTTCTGTGATGATAGTTCTGAAACAAGTCACAGTGCCTTCAAAGTTTTAATCAATAACAGACTCACCTACTGGGTGATTACTTAATTAAAAATGATATTAGTTACTTTATGTCAATTCATGGATAATGTACAACTGAATAAATTGATTAATGATAACTGTTTTTTTCTATAGAGTTGCTTTGTCACTGTCACAGGAGGGGCAACATTGTCTCCCATGGCAGTAAAGAAAGAAAAATGGAAGCAGTGCAAGCATTTTCTCTCAAACTACTTGAATAGTTTTATTAAAACAGACCCGCATCTATATATTTAAACTGTTATTAAATTCCCATTCCACAAAAGGCAGAGTCAAGTCAGACTTTTCTTTTGGATTCACCTATAGGTCTCACTTATGTAGATCTGAAATCAACCCTATGTAGGCTAAATCTCACTAAATGATGCTTGCATTGAAAATTTAATGCTTCTATACATATATATTTTATCTTAAATGAAGCAGTTATATAAATTTTACATGATTACATGCTGCATATTTCATTGCGGTCTTTAGAAAAAAAACAATTCCTCACAAAACTGAAGAATGGTAGCTGGAGTAGATTACTAACAGTAACTTAAAAAAAATGAAGAAAAATATTTAATATAACGTATCTGATCTGATAAATAATATTGCACAGCCATATTAATTGAACTGTGGATGATGACATAAGACAAAATAGTCTGATGAAATCCTAATGTAACAAATTACATATAGGAATACTCAAGTGAAAATAAATATTTTCCAAAAACTTTCAAAGAATCATATTTAATTATATTTATAATAACTACCTGAACAATCTGTGATTGTGAGGGTTCGATCCAAAGATCAGGCTTCTCATTACCAAATTCTACATCAATATTTAATGGAGGATTCTTTTTATCATATACTTGCCAATGATCTTTCAATCTACCAAGCAGTTCATATAGGTGCTTCAAAGAATAACCTGAACCAACTTTTGTAAAAGAATAAAATTTCTTTGGTTTGTCTCCTACAACATTAAAAAAAGGTGATTTAAAAAGAAATAAACAATTTCAAGAAACCATAGAAATGCAAATTGGCAACATTAAGATTAAGACTGGAATGAATTATTTTAACTTACCTAGATAAAAATATCTGTTATTTACAATTGGAACTTGCATAGAGATGAAAATCAGACATTTTGTGGTATGTTTGTTTATTCATGCATTAGCAATCTGCAGATAAAGAAGACATGTTCACAGTGATCACAGTGGTGGCAAGTAAATAAATTTGATGAATTTGAAGTGCTGATCAAGACCTCAAAGGCAGATATTGTTGGGTTATCAGAGACATGGTGTCGCACAGATATGAGCAGTGCATAATTGGAATTTGGGAAGTACAATGTATACAGAAAGGATAAACAGGACAGGAAGAGAGGAGGGGGGGTTATGCTGATCATTAAGTAACACAAAATCTAAGGAAGTGCATCCAGGTTATATGGGTGGACAGTGCAATGTTGAGTCAGTTTGGTGTGACATAAGTACTTGGGAAAGGTAAAATGAGAGTAGGAGTGTGTTATAGGCCTAATGACTCTGATCAGTACAACAAACAATTGTGCAGAGAAATACAGTGGGCCAGTAAATCAGAATGTCTTGTAATTGGGAATTTTAACATCCCAATACTGACTGGTATATATATTGGTCACTCACATACTAGCAAGACTTTTGTGGATTTATTGGAGGATTGTTTTCTACAGCAACATGTTCGAGGGACAACCAGAGAGCATAATACTCTTGATCTGATTATCAGCAATGATTATTCATGCATTAAGATTTTCAGATATAAGAACCATTAGCGACAGTGATCATAGTGTACTGATGTGGGATTTACTTACAGATGTAACTACTATCGAGGGTAAAGGGAAGGGCTTTTGCTTTCGTAAAGGTGACTACGGTGGTCTGAGACAGTATTAAATTCTATATAGTGGGATATATGATGTTTAAAACAGCAAGTTCTTAATGGGAAGTCTTCAAGGAATTAATCTTGGATGCTACTAAGCTTTGCATACCAATTAAGAAATACTGTTCAAGATTTAGACCTAAATGGATGTCACATGAACTAATGAGGCATGGGGCAGAGAAGAAAAATGTGTGCAATGCATATAAATTATCAGGTGACACAGAAGCCTATGGCAGATATAAACTAGTCTGTAAGCAAATTACAAAGGAGGTTAGGCAAGGGAAGGCTGCTTATGAGAAATAATTGGCAAAGGATTCAAAGAAAAACAACAAAGATTTCTTTTCTTATGTAAACTCTAGAAGGAAGGGGATGAAACTGATTGGTACACGTGATGTTGGTAGTTCAACTGTTGATAATCCTGCTCAGATATCTGACAAACAATGAGATTTTGAATCTACATTCACACATGAGGAATTCTGTAAGGAAGGGGTGACAAAATGATTTTGTAATAATGGAGAGCAAAGTGGAGGAGAAATTGTTGAAGTTAAACATAAAAAAGGCACCTGGGGTGGAAGGAATCTATTCAGTTATATTGAAGGATGCAGCGAGGAAAGTTAGCAAACCCTTAAGCCATATTTACTAGAGCATCCTTAGATTTAGGAGAGGTCCTCATGGACTGGAGATGTGCAAATGTATCCCCAATTCACAACTGGGTGGTTCAAAGGGTGACAAATAATTTTAGACCTGTTACTTTAACTTCTGTTCTGGGGAGAAAAAATGGAGTCACTGGTTAAAGAAGTGATGCAGGATCACCTAGACAAGACTGCAGTAATAGTTCAGACACAGCATGGGTTTGTTAAAGGGAAGTCATGTCTGACCAATTTGAATGGATACTACGATGTTCTCACAAAAGAACTAGATGCAAAAATTAATTTTGATATCATATACATGGATTTCAGGACAGCTTTTGATACTGTTGCACATGGAAGACTACTTTACAAATTGGTGCAGTATAGCATTAAAGGCAAATTGCTGCAATGGATGAAGGGATGGTTGAGTGGGAGACCACAAAGAGTGGTAATAAATGGACACTGCTCTACGTGGACTAATGGTATTAGTCAGTGTTGGTCCCATTGTTTTTTTGTGTATTCATCAATGATATCGATGAAGGTATATCTAGCTTAATGTCCAAGTTTGCAGACGATACAAAGGTTGGCAGGGTTGTTAATGAGAGTAAAGACAGTATGCAACTGCAACAGGATCAAAAAAGTTATGCAGATGGGCTGAGAAATGGCAACTAAAGTTTAACATTGACAAATGCAAAGTACTGCATATGGGTAGCAGTAACAGAAGAGAAATGTACCAACTGTATGGTACTATACTCAGGGAGGTGGAGAATGAAAAAACCTGGGAGGGTACTGTGCAGTCATATATGAAGTTCTCTGAGCAGTGCAGAGGGGTTGCCATGGCAAGTCATGGAAGTGATTATCCCCTTGTAAAAGGCAATGGTAAAGCCACACCTTGAGTACTGTGTACAAGTCTGAAGGCCTCATTTTAGGAAGGATGAAGAGTTGCTAGAACGAGTACAGTGAAGAGGAACAAGATTGGTGAGAGGAACAAAGGGATTCTCTTACCAAAAGAGGCTTAAGCTCTGCAAGTTGCAGCATCTGGAGACTAGGCACAAGCGAGGTGATCTGATTGAGGTATATAAGGCCTTAAATGGTTTCAGCATGCTCAATGCTGATGGGTTACTTCCACTTGCTCAGATTAAGAACCTGGAAGGAGCATAGATTCAAATTAAGGAAAGAAAGCTGTAGAATACACTGATGAGTTAAAACATTATGACTAGAGAGTCGTTTTGCAAATTGACGCAACTGCAGGTGAACTATGGCATGTGAGTGGGTTGGGACATGGTATAAAAAACCATCTGATGCTGAGCTCCGTTAATCAGTGTTACCCTTGTTCTTCAGATGCGAAAGGCAGGGGACTGAAGCGCGTTTGACAAAGGCCAAATTGTAATGGCAAGATGATGGGTCAGAGCATATTCGAAACAGCATGGCTGGTGGGGTGTTAATAGTCAGCCGTGGTTAGTACCCACCGAAAGTGGTCCGAGGAGGGGGAGAACTACGAACCACCAGCGAGGTATTGGATGACCACGGCTCATCGATGTTCAAGGTGAGTGATGGCTAATTCTGATGGTACGGGGCAACAGAAGGGCGACTGTGGCGCAACTTGCTGGTAATTGCAATGCTGGTGATGGGAGTAATGTGTCACAACACACAGTACATTGAACCCTGCTGAAAATGGGGCTGTGTAGCTGCAGGCCACTCCAAATGCCCATACTAATCACAGTCCACTGGCAACAACGCCTACAATGGGCAGGCGAGCATCAAAACAACCCAACCTTGAGTGACTGGAAGAAGGTCATATGGTCTGATGAATCACGTTTCCTGTTGCACCAGGTGGGCGATCGGGTATGTGTACATCGTTTACCTGGGGAAGTGATGCTGCTCAGATGCACCGTGGGAAGAAAACAAGCCGGTGGCGGTGTTGTCATGACTTGGGCGATGTTCTGCTGGGATACCCTAGGTCCAGTCATCCATGTGCTGGTCACTCTGACATCTACCACTACCTAAACATCTTTGCTGACCAGATACACCCTTTCATGGCAACAGTCTTCCCCTCAGCAGGACAATGCACCATGCAACACCACTCGGATTGTTCGAGACTGGTTCGCAGAACATGAGGAAGACTTCCAGGTATTGCCCTGGCCTCCAAATTCCCCAGACATCAATCCCATTGAGCATCAGTGTTGTTGGAACAGCAACCCCTATCTCTGGCATCTCAACCACATACCTTACAGGATCTGCTGGTTAAGTGTTGGTACCAGATACCACAAACAACATTTAGAAATCATGTAGCATCCATGCCTCACAGGGTACAAGCTGTTTTGGGCTGTACATGGAGGACCAACATCATATTAGGTAGGTGGTCATAATGTTTTGGCTCAATGGTGTAGATGTGTGGAAGTTAGCCTTTAGCTAGTGGGTAGTTGATTGCTGAAACAGACTTCCACCTGATGTTGTGGAAGTTGATAGCTTAAATAAATTTAAGGCTGAACTAGACAAACATTTGGAGTGACCAGAGGGGTGAAATTCGAAGGTTTTTTTTTTTTTTTTTTTTTTTTGCCTGATGCTATATAAGCTTGCTTTCTTGCATCATATGCATCAACTAATGCTAATACTCACAGTGTACTGATGTAGGATTTATTTAAAGATCGAACTATCATCAGGGGTAAAGGGAAGGGTTTTTGGTTTTGTAAAGGTGACAACAGTGGTCTCAGACAGTTTTGAAATTCTATACAGTGGAAAAATTCTATGGCGTGAAAAATTTTCTCCCATATTTGAAATCAAGATAATACAAGTTGAGTGATGTACATTTTGCTTTACACTTCAGGCACTTCTGATTATCAAACACCAACAGGTAGATGAGTTGAAAACTTTATTTATCAAGGAGTATTTACCTTGGCTACCCATCACATGAATATCACCACATGAGATTTGATTTCTGTAGTAGATTTTCTTTTTTTTTGGGGGGGGGGGGAAAGAGCAGCAGATATGGGTTAGCCTGCAAATATGAAATTAGGTACAGAGGTTCTAAATAAGTCTATGAAAGGATTGGTGCAGCTGTTCCAAATTTATTGCAGTATTCCTCTGTTTTAAAAAGGGGTAAAACTATGGAATGACAACTAGTCCTAAATTTCCAAGAGATCGACAAAAAATATGCTGAAAGTCAGGTTTTCATACTGAAAACCTCAAGTAATGTCCACATCTGAAACTAATACAGATTTCAACGTAAGTATGGAACTTGTGGGAAATACTCAATCAGAATAAATCCTAAAATAGTGCATATACTGCAAACTTAGGGTCAGTCAGAGTTTTCTTTGTAGACCAGTGCCCATCTAAAGCATACTCTGAGTTACATACAGTTATATACAGAGAAACACAAACTGAATTTCTGAAAAACATTACTGAATATCTATTGGTCCATTTTTAATGAAATTGGGGATGAACTTAACAAATTTTTTCTAAAAGACCCAGGTATAAATTTCAACAAACTGTTCAATGGGAGTTAGTTTTTTCCATGTGGATGGACAGTCAGACAGGTGTACGATTGTGGTGAGGACAACAGATGCTTTATATGTGTGCATATTCCTAAGAAAAAAATTTAGATATATACCTGTTGTGTTGCATTTCAAGCATGTTTGATTATCAAGTAACATACCTTAGGAGTTACAAACTTCTGTATTATACTTGGAAAGTGTTTACCAAATGTTACATAATGTCCACATAACAATTCTGTGTGTGAGAGGCGGGGAACTAAGGAACGAGAAATTGTCCATAAATATCCACAAGGGACCAATAAAACATGCAATAAAAATTTAGTATCTATCCAATCATTCCTTCTAGAGTAATGCTAAAACACACTTTTATTTGTTTAATTTCTTTTTGGGAAGGGGGGAACAGGGAAGAGGCCGAGGGATCATCAGTGGTCTTAAAAGTTTAGCAGCAATCACAGAAACATATACTAAAAACTGAAGGCAGATCTGACTTTCCCCTATTGAGTAGTGTTTGCTTTAACATCCAAAACTAATAGAAGCTTTTGTAAATTTAACATAATTGAAACATTGGTGTCAATCTGATATTTTCTTGTTAAGTAATGGACAAACATCCAAAATATACTTCAATTTATGTATAGAGATAACTCAGAGTTTTATGGATAAAACTTGTCACATTTCTTAGTCCAATTTTAATAAAATTTTGTATAGCCCACAAATTATTTGAAAGACAATAATATTAACTTGAACTCTCATCCTTATGAGAGTTCAGGATGTAGGGTAGATGCCCTCGAAGACATTAATGTGAGTGGCCCATCAAGCTCTCAGCTGCCCAAATCAATGCCAGAGCTCACTCCTGTGCATCAGGCAACACAGCGGCAATCTCCAAAGCAGAATGTGCTGGCAAGAGTAGTTATTGTTGGTTACTCTATTGTCAGGGATATCGGGAAATATTATGCAAAAAGGATAAGTGGAACAGAACCAGGGTACATCTGTCAGGGCAAAAGTTGATGTCATTGTACACATTAGAACTGATGATCTTAAGAGTAGATCAGCAGAATTACTTAACAAGTACAGGTCAATGCTGAAAAAAAGTCGCAGGGATAAGTTTGAAAGTGAATGCAATTCTGCCCAGACACGATAGGAGGGAGTATATGATGAGAGCCTTGTCAATCAATTTGGCCCTGGACAGATTGTGCAAGGCTCATAGGGTACAATTTTTTTCAGTGTGGTCTGTGCTTACTAAAAGAAGAGACTGCATCTGCAGGGATGGGATACACTTAAATAGAAAGGGTGCAAGAATATTTGCTGATGCTATCGAAGCAGTGTTAAGCGGGTCAGAAAACTGCTAGCTTGGGAGGGGGGATTTATAGAGTAAAAGATTAACAGCAGGCACAGCCAGAGGCGAAAGTGATTCTTGTGCTGTTCCTATTGGAATAAGCAGCAGCATACAGAGAGCAGGTTGCTGGTGATTTAAACAGAAGTTGGAAATCATCATGGAACAAGAAAATACATGGGCTGTGTTACTGTTACAGTAACTAAGAGTAAGAACAGGTTCATGTATATTTGCATGTACACCAATGCTAGAAGTATAGCAAATAAATTTGATGAATTTGAAGTGCTGATCAAAACATCAAAGGCAGATATTGTTGGGATATCAGAGACATGGTATCACACAGAAAAAGTAGTGCACAATTTGAATTTGGGGAGTACAATGTGTACAGGAGGACAGACAGGGTAGGAAGGAAGAGGGTTTATGCTGTTAGTTAAGAAACATAAAAGCTAAGAAAGTTGACATGGGTGGCAGTGCAATCATGAGTCTGTTTGGTGTGACGCAAACACTGGGAAAGGGAAAATGAGAGCAGGAGTGGGTATAGGCCTAATGACTGTGATGCGTATAACAAATTGCACAGAGAAATAGAGTGGGCTAGTAAATCGGAATATCTTATAATGGGGGATTTTAATTTAGAGAGAGAGATAATCTTTAATGCCCTTCACGGCCAAAAAGCCAGGGGGTTTACATTTTTACAGCCTCCCAAAACTTCCGGGAAAATCGAGATATTGACTGGAACTTGTGGGTTGGTCACTCACACACTAGTAAAACTTTTCTGGATTTATAGGATGATTGTTTTCTACGGCAACATGTTCGAGGGGCAAGCTGAGGGAGTAATACACTTGATGATTATCAGCAATGATTATTCATGCAGAAAGAATTTGCAGATAAAGGAAACACTAGGTGACAGTCAGCACAGTGTACAGATGTGGGATTTAAATAGAGATGTAACTACCATCAAGGGTAAAGGAAAGGGTTTCTGTATTTGTAAAGGTGACTACAGTTGTATCAACTGCTGATGTTACCAACAGTGAATTCTAAATGGGAAGTTTTCAGGGACTTAATCTTGGAGTTAGGGGACTAACTCAGGGGACTTAATCAGGGACTACTAGGCTTTTCATACCAATTAAGAAATGCTGTTCAAGGTTCAGGCCTAAATGGATGTCAGATGAATTAATGAAGCTCGTGGCACAGAAGGAAAGTGCATCGGATGCATATAAATTATCAGGCGACACAGAAGCTTATGGCAGATATAAGCTAGTCTGTAATCAAGTCACAAAGGACGTTAGGCAGGCAAAGGCAGATTACGATAAATCTTTGGCAAAGGATGCAAAGAAAAATATCAAAGAGTTCTTGACATGTAAACTCTAGAAGGAAGGGGATGAATCAGATTGGTCACTTAATTTAGCTGGTTTGACTATTGATGATCCCGCTCAAGTAGCTGATAAACTGAATGAGTATTTTCCATCTACATTCATACATGAGGAGTTATTCAAGGAAGGGACTGTCAGAAGTATATCAAACTATAACAGGGAGCTAAGTTATTTTGTAATAACTGAGAACAAATTGGAGGAGAAATTGTTGAAATTAAACATAAAAAAAGGAACCTGGGTCAGATGGAATCTATCCAGTTATATTGAAGGAGGCAGCAAGGGAAGTAAGCAAACCCTGAAACATAATTATAGGAGCATCCTTAGAGTCAGGAAGGTCCCATGGATGGGAGATGTGCAAATGTATCAGACTCAAATAATTATAGACCTGCTAGTTTAACTTCTCTTCCAGGCAAAATAATAGAGTCACTGGTTAATGAGGTGGAACAGGATAACCTAGACAAGACTGCAGTAATTGTTGAGAGACAGCATGGGTTTGTTAAGGGGAAGCCTTGTCTGACCAATTTGTTTTGATACTATGATGTGATCAAAAAGGAACTGGATGTAAAAAATAATTTTGATATCATATACTTGGATTTCAGGAAAGCTTTCAATACTGTTGCACATGGAAGACTACTGCAAAAATTTTAGCAGTATGACATTAAGGGCAAGTTGCTGAAATAGATAAAGGGATGGTTGGGTGGGAGACGGCAGAGAGTGTCAATAAATGGACACTGCTATACAAGGACTAATGTTATTAGTGGAGTCACCCAGGGTTTGGTGCTGGGCCCATTGTTCTTTTGTATATCTATCAATGATATCAATGAAGGTATAACAGGCTTAATGTCCAAGTTTGCAGATGATACAAAGGTTGGCAGGGTTGTTAATGACAGTAAAGACAGTATACTACTGCAACAGGATCTAGAAAAGTTACGCAGATGGGCAGAGAAATGTCCCAATGACTTCTTTAATTTGTCTTAGTGAAAATATTTTATCATGGGATCACCGTTAAGTTTAACGTTGACAAATACAAAGTACTGTATATGGGTAGCAGTAACCCAAAAGAAAAGTACCAACTGTTTGGTACCACACTCAGTGAGGTGGAGAATGAAAAAGACCTGGAGGTAACTGTGCAGTCAGATATGAAGTTCTCCGGACAGTGCTGATGGGCTGCCAGAGCAGGTCAATGAGTTTTGTCAATGATATATAGGAATTTTGCTATCAGAGACAAGGAAGTAATTATCCCTTTGTATATGGCAATGGTCATGCCACACTTTGAGTACTGTGTACAGATCTGGAGGCCTCATTTTAGGAAGAATGTAGAGTTGCTAGAAGGAGTACAGAGAAGGGCAACAAGATTGTTAAGAGGAACAAAGGGGTGTGCTTACAAAGAAGGGCTCAAGTTCTGCCATTTGTAGCATCTGGATACGAGGCACCTGTGAGGTGATCTGATTGAGGTGTATAAGGCCTTGAATCATTTGAGGAGGCTGAATGCTGATGGGATACTTCTGCTTGCTCAGATTAAGAACCTGAGGGGGGGCATAGATTCAAATTAAAGAAAGACAGTTGTAGAACATGGGTAGTTGATTGCTGGAACAGACTTCCATCTGTTGTTGTGGAAATTGATAGCTTAAATAAATGGAAGGCTGAATTAGACAAACATTTCGAGTGACCATATGGGTGAAATGGGAAGGTTTTTTTTCCCCTGATGATGCATAAGCTTGCTTTCTTGCATCGAATGCCTCTACTAATGGTAATACCATAATTGCCAGTTATCGTTTCACAAATACTGAATGTTTGCTTATACAATCGAGTGGCATAAAATTCAATGGAAAGTATATGGAGCCGTTGGCCTTAGATAATGACGGTAGATTTCCCAATTCTAAGCTTGTGAAGCATGTATTGGAAATCATATCTTCAAGAATTTGTGTATGGTTTTGCTTTGGTAATCTCAAATCATTCTGAAACCACAGTCTGTCACAAAAACTGCAAACATACCCAAAGTTGTTGTTAAAAAACGTTCTTTCAAATTCTTTTGAAGCTAACGTATAACACTTTTGATGATCTTTATTCGCTGATTGTACTGTTCTTTTCTATGTTGATGGACATCTGCCTCTAATTGTTCTTGCTTGCGCTTACACTTACGTCTCTCTCTCTCTCTCTCTCTCTCTCTTGTTCTCCTGCTGACTGTGGTGTTTGCTTTTCAATTAGATTTGTGATTTTGTGAAATCTTTGAATACGTTAATTTGATTTGTGAAATCTGTGGTAAACGTGTTCAAATAAATGTGTTGAAAGGTTTGTGAAATCTTTGAACACGTTTATTTGATGTTAATTTCAGCATCGTCACAACTTAACGAAATGAAACACAACCACACTGCTCGACAAAAGCAAAGTAATTGAACGAAGTAGCTACTTTAATCAAGTTGTTCAACTCTCGAAAACTAAAAACCCGATTTGAAATCTAGTTATCCATTCTTGAAGAGCTCTCAAAGGGCAACAATTTTGTTGCTTACTGTTTTTGTCTAACTTTTATAGTTTTCAAGATATTGCAAAAAAAAAACTTGAAAATTCTCGAATTTTTCAACTCTCTCAACTTTGGATCGCTATTACTCGGGAACCATAAGTGCTACATAAACTTGTTATAGATGTAAAAACTATGTTTCCTACTGAACATTTTGTTGCTTACTGTTTATGTCTATCTATCATCGTTTAAAAGTTATTGAGAGTGAAACTAACCAAGGTGCAATGGCAAATGACTAAAATATGAACTTCTGAGTTTTTTTGAAAAAAATGATATTAAATATCAAATTTTAAATTTTTTCGTGCATATTTGACGATGGCATTATGTACCTGACAAAATAAGTAAAAATTGTTTATACTATTGACTATTAGTTTCAGAGATATAACAGCGGTTAGACAAAATAAAAAAAAATAAAAAAACCTCCCATGTCACCCCTCCATTTGTTCCAAATGCCTGTCCAGCTCAGTCTTAAATTTATTTAGGCTATCAACTTCCACAACAAAGGTTGGAAGTCTGTTTCACCAATCAACTATCTGCTGGCTAAAGGCAAATTTCAACACATCTATTCTACAACTGTCTTTCCTCAATTTGAAACTGTGCCCCCTCAGGTTCTTAATCTGAGCAAGAGGAAGAATCTCATCAGCATTCAGCTTGCTTAACCTCCTCAATCAGATCACCTCGCAGGTGCCTACTCTCCAGGCACTGCAATTTACATAACTTAAGCCTTTCTTTGTAAGAGCACCCCTTTGTTCCCCTCACCAATCTTGTTACCCTTCTTTGTACTCATCTAGCAACTCTACATTCTTCCTAAAATGAGGCCTCCAGACCGGTACACAGTACTCTAGGTGTGGCTTGACAATTGCCTTGTATAATGGGATAATCACCTCCCTGTCCTTGCTAGCAAAATTCCTATATATCATTGACAAGGCTCCATGACCTGCCGGGGCAGCAAACTTCATATTTGACTGCACAATTACCCCCAGGTCTTTACACTTTCCACTTCCCTGAGAGTAGTACCACACAGTTGGTACGTTTCTCTTCAGTTATTGTACCCACATGCAGTACTTTGAATTTGTCAATATTAAACAACAGTTGCCACTTCTCAGCCAATCTGCCCAACTTATCTAAATCCAGTTGGGGTAGCATATTGTCTTTACTGTCGTTAATAATCCTGCCAATCTTTGTATCGTCTGCAAACTTGGGCATTAAAGCTGATATACTTTCATCAATATCATTGATAAATATACAAAAAAACAATGGGCCCAACAACAAACCCTGGGGAACTCCACTAATACCATTTTTCTACAAAGAGCAGTGTCAATTGATTACTATTCTCTGTCGTCTCCCACTCAACCATCCCTTTATCCATTGTTGCAACTTACCCAATTTGTACAGCAGTCTTCCATGTGCAACAGTATCAAAAGCTTTCCTGAAATCCAAGTATATGATATAAAAATTATTTTTGGCATTAAGTTCCTTCTTGACCACATCATAGTATACAATCAACCTGGTCAGACAAGACCTCCCTTTAACAAACCCATGCTGTGTCTTAACTATTACTGCAGTCTTGTCTAGATGATCCTTCAATGCTTCTTTAACCAGTGATTCCATTATTTTCCACAGAACACAAGTTCTTGTGTTACGGGGAAATAGTTACTTGTGTCACCTTTTGAATCCCCTTTGTGAATTGCTGATACATTTGCACAGCTCCAGTCTATGGGGACCTCAGGGGAGGTCCCCATGGACTGGAGGACCCTCCACTTTACTCTGAGTTATTACAAAATCATTCAGCTCCCTGTTAGAGTTTGATAAACTTCTGGCACTCCGCTCATTGAATAACACCTCATATTTGAAAGCAGATGCAAAATACTCATTCAGTTTATCAGCTACCTGAGCATGATCATCAATAATCAACCCATCAATGTTAAGTGGGCCAATCTGATTCATCCCTTTCCTTCCAGAGTTTACACAAGTAAAGAACTCTTTGCTGTTTTTCTTTGCATCCTTTGCCAAAGATTTCTCGCAATCTGCCTTCGCCTGTCTAACCTCCTTTGTGACTTGATTACAGACAAAAAAAAAAAAAAGCTAGTTTATATCTGCCATAGGCTTCTGTGCCACTTGATACTTTATATGCATCCCATACATTTTTCTTCTCTGCCACGATCCTCATTGTTTTCATCTGATATCCATTTAGGCATAACTTGAATGGTATTTCTTAGATAGAATGAAAAGCCAAGTAGCCTCCAAAATTAAGTTCCTAAAGGCTTCCTGTTTAGAATTCAACGTTAGTAACATCATCATCAGTTGATCCCACTGTACAGAATTTAAAAACTGTCTGAGACCCCTGTAGTCACCTTCATGAAAGCAAATGCCTTTCCCTTTAGCCTTGATGGTAGTTACATCTTTGAAGTAATTCCCACATCAGTACATTTTGATCACTGTCACCCTGTGGTTCCTTTATCTGTAATTTCTTAATGTACAAATAATCAATGCTGATAATCAGAAGAGTATTACTCCCTCTAGTTACCTCTCGAACATGCTGCTGTAGAAAACAATTATCCAATAAATCCACAAAAGTCTTGCTAGTATGCAAGTGACCAACCCACAAGTTCCAGTCAATATCTGGAAAGTTAAAATCACCAATTATAAGACACTCTGATTTACTGGCCCACTCTATTTCTCTGCACAACTGCTCATTATACTCATCAGATTCATTAGGTCTAAAACACACACAGTCTCATTTTTCCTTTCCTAGTGCTTATGTCACACCAAACAGACTCAACATTGCATTGTTCACCAACATCAATTGGATGCACTTCCTTAGATTTTATGTGTTTATTAACTAACTGCATAATGCCTCCTCCCTTCCTGTCCTGTCTATCCTTCCTGTAGACATTGTACTCCCCAAATTCCAATTCTGCACTGCTTATATCTGTGTGATGCCATGTCTCTGATATCCCAACAATGTCTGCCTTTGATGTCTTGACTAGCACTTCAAACTCATCAAATTTATTAACTATACTCCTAGCAGTGGTGTACATGCAAGTATACATGCACCTGTTATTATCCTTAGTTACCCTAACACAGCCCATGTATTTACTTGTCCCATTACGACTCCCAGCTGTCCTGGAAATCTCCACTACCTTGCTTTCCAGGCTACTGCTCTCATTCTAATAGAAGTAGTGCAAGATTCACTTTTGCCTCTGCCTGCGGCCACTGTTAACCTTTTAGTCTGTGTATCCCCCCCGCCCCAAGCCAGGAGTTTTCAGACACAGCTAACACTGCCTCGATAGCATCAGCAAATATTCTTGCACCCTTTCTATTTGTGTACCCCATCTCTGTAGATACAGTCTCTCCTGTCAAAAAACAGAGACTATTCTGAAAAAAAAATTCTACCACTTGAGCCTTGTGCAATTTCTCCAGGGCCGAATTAATCGACAAGGCTCTCATCATATAGTCCCTCCTATTGTGTCTGGGCAGAATTGCAGACAATTTCACATTCAACCATAACTGGTGACTTTTTTTCAACACTGACCTATACTTGTTGAATAAATTTGCAGATCTCTTACACTTATTAGTTAGTTCCAATGTGTACAATAATATAACCTTTATTATTATTATTAGTTCCAACTACATTATTAGTTTCAATGTGTACAATAATATAACCTTTTGTGTCCTTAAAAGTTGATAGCTGTTCTACAATGTCATCAACTTTGACTCTGGCAGACATACACTGGTCCTGTTCCACCTATCCTTCTTGCATTGTATATTCCCCATCTCCCTGACAGATTCCTAATACAGTGCTTCGTATTACGTGATCTAGTTTTACTTTATATCTTACGCTATCAGTTTGAGATATATATGTTTCACTATCAGTTCGAGATATATATACGTTACACTATTTCTTAGACTACAATATGATGGCTAGTTCAACAATATTGGCGCCAACACCAGGAGTCGTAACTTCAAAAAATCACTGGGGAAATTCAAAATAAGAAGCTAACGAATGCTACTTAACCTATTTAATATCTCTGAAAATAATACGCTAAAAATTAAAAATACTTATCCCTTTTCAGCAGCCAAAAATCCACCAACTGTTCTATTCCACAACCAGAGTGCCCTCTGTATTGTTGGACACAGTCATAAATGTTTCAGTCGATGTGAATAATATGGTTAGAGAGTTGCCCCGTGCTTTAGACAACGATTATGCATTGATTGATTCATAAATCGAAATATTTGCAAGGATATGTGAGAAAAGAAACGGTCAAATTGTGACTAAGGTATTTAATCAATACTCCTCTGTACAAATGTTAAAACATCACAGTCGATTGTCAGTTGCTTGCTACAATTTCATTGAGAGTTACCAATAGTGAACAAGTAGACAATGTAGAGAAGATTGCATTGTCTGAAAGTGACATCGAATTACTTATGGCACAGGAACAATATACTTTACTTTGGAATGAAGAAAAATATCTTGTAATTGCTCCTGGACAACACAATCAACTGATGTTAATAGTTTACGATGACCATGCTGAGGAACTGTCATTTCCAGTGATATACTTAGGCCATCCACGTAAATTTAAAGATTAATTACATGTTACTCCGTTTATGATGGCAACTAGTGAAATAAGACGAAAAGATCACCGAGGAGTAACACCACATCATATTCTATACATGGTGGTGAAAAGTTTATGCTTGAGAATAACCGATGGTTTGTATTCCACTTTCAAATGCATCGGAGAAACTTCCAATGTAACAAAACGTATGATAGAAGACCAAACATTTGTTGAAGAATGCAGTGAACGTAACTTGTCGTTTCTGAAATCCATTCCAAATTCTGTACACTACTTTTTTTTTTTTTTTTTTTTTTTTGATTTGGTAGTTGTTGGCGCATCGGCTTCTGTGGCCATATTGCACCTCCCAAGGTTTTTGCAGTACTTTGATCCAAGCCCGAGGCGGGAATCGAACCCGCGACTTTTGGGTTGCCGGGCAGGTACTTTACCCACTCGGCTAGCCCGGTCGGCAAGTACACTACTGATCTCAACCCAAGAAAGATGTCTCTGTTATGATCACACAACTTGGTAAACCGACCATGTTTCTGACATTCAATGCGAGAGGTTCGCTGGCCACATCTCTTGAAAACACTTCACAGACTAAACAGTAGTGAAGATAAAGATGTTGACGATCCAATGAAATAATTGACAGCATTGCAGCTTATGAAGCTAGTCAACGAGGATCCAGTCACATGTGTAATATACTTCAATACGCTAGTTGACGTTATAATGCATATACTGCAATCGAAAATGTACAATTCTTTTGGGAAATTCAAAGTTTTTTTTTTTTTTTTTTTTTTTGGTAGTTGTTGGCGCATCGGCTTCTGTGGCCATAGTGCACCTCCCAAAGTTTTGCAGTACTTTGATCCAAGCCCGAGGCGGGATTTGAACCCACAACCTTTGGGTTGCCAGGCAGGCACTTTACGAAATTCAAAGTAATCAATTTCTTCGAGTGTATAGAGTTCCAGCATCATGGCAGTCTACATGCTCACATTTTGCTGTGGCTACAAAACGATCCTAAAGAATTTGTTTCGGATTATATGCAAAAGACTAGAAATAATAGATGAATTGTGCAGCTTCGATGCTTTGGCTCTTCCGAAGTCTTACTCAAATCAAATGCACAAGCATACATTTACTTGTTTTAAGAAGAATGTTGATCAATGCAGATTCAACATTCCATATTGATCTATGGATCAAACTCGAGTTTTAATACCGATGAACACACAAGGCAATCGACGTTCAAGTTTCAAACAGCGTTTTCAACAATATAAGAAAGATCTTGAAGAGAACATTACAATACACTCGAGCAGTTTCAAGAAGAGCACAAGTGGGATATGAAAACTTATCTGGATGTTATTTGATCAGGATTGCAAGACCTACCATTCTAATGAAAAGAAAAATGACAATTTTGGACGAATACCTTCAATCCTTGGATAGCTGGTATATTAAATTCGAATATGGATTTACAGTTCATACTCGAGGAACATTCATGCCCATCACACATTGTAGAATATGTTAACAAAACCAACAGAGGCATAAGCCATTTGCATCGAGAGTTGATAAAATTGCAAGAAGCATATCCAGAACAAGACTACACCGACTTGTTAAGATATTATTTCGAAAGCAAGAATGTTGGCATTAGCATGAAAATGTTGAACATCGTTGAAATCAGCTCGCAAGAGGCAGCTTGGTATTTGCTTCGCCAGCCAAAGTCTGAGGCTGGTAGAGAAGTTGTGTACATTCTAACTACTTGGCCTCACGAGCATCAGAAAAGTAAGAAGAGCAAGAAGCGAATGGCTGAAGAAAATCTCAATGATGATTCTACCGACATATGGAATGAAAATATTATACAGAAACATGAGGAAAAAACCAAAAGAATGCAAGCTCGGTCAGCTTTGTTTGGCTGATTTTGCAGCAAAATACAATGTTGTGAAGGGACAATGTAAACCTAGAAAATAGATGCATGTCATAAGGTATTGCCATTATGAAATGTCTGAATTGGCAGAGTATAAATGTGAGATGATTTTACTTTACTGGCCTTTCAAAAATGAAATGGTTGATACCTTAGATTCAAACAAGTTTCTTCAGATATACGATGAAAATGAAGAGTACTTTATGAATTTCCGCAAAAGGTATGAGTCGGACATTGATATTCACAAAACAGAGTATTGTAGAAAACTTTGCATCGAAATGGACGATAAAGAGGTTGCTCATGAAATTCGAGGAATATATTCAAAGTTGAATCACAATGGATGCTAGTAACGGACTTCAAGAGAACAATGATAATACTGAAATGATTTCGGCAAACTCGCTATCTGCTGTGCTATGTAGGTGAGATGTTAGTCCACCGCTGATTACTGCATGTTGGTTCGTATGAAGAAATGAGAACAATGCAAGTTGATTCTTGAAGTTATATATCAAATAACATCGAGCTAACACAACACCACTTCAAATATTCTTTACTGGTCCAGCAGGCTGTGGCAAGATTACCTTGAAAATTACGATGGAAACTTACAATCGCTAAAGTCAAGCGCACAACTCGCTTGCCGACCGGGCTGGCCAGGGTGTGTAAAGTGCCTGCCTGGCAACCCAAAGGTCGCGGGTTCGATTTCCGCCCCGGGCTTGGATCAAAGTACTGCAAAAACCTTGGGAGGTGCATTATGGCCACAGACGCCTATGCGCCAACAACTACCAAAAAAAAAAAAAAAATCAACTCGCTTAACAATGCATTCGTTGCCTGCATGTTGATGATGAAGGCGGCTGTAGCAATCAACGGTACTACAGTTCATTCGTCGTTCAAAGTTCGTATCACACGAATACATGGTGGTCTTGCTCGAGAAACTTTACACCTGTATTGTAACGCATTTCAAAATGCTCAAGCAGTATTCATCGATGAAGTTGGCATGATCAGAGCGGACATTTTGAATACAATCAATGCCCAAATGCAAGAGATTACCGGACAATTCGATCGAGAGTTTGGTGGTTTAGATATCATATTTTGCAGAGATTTCACCAGTTTCCACCAGTGAATGAAAGGCAAATATTCAAGCCACATAAGAATTCCATTGGTGGTGCAATTTTGTGGTAGTCTCTCAGTTTCTTTCCATTGGTTCAAGTGATGAGAGTGATGTTGCATTCTATGGCATATTAACTAAAACTGGAAACAGTAAAACATTAGACACTGAAGAAAAGAAGTTAATCAAAAGTCAATTTAGAACACAAGGCTGTTTCAGGGAACAAGTACCAAATGCTGTTCATTTGTTTTATCGTAAGAACAATGTTGGTCAATATAATGATCAATCATTAGAAGGAAACACTACCATCAATTGTACAGCCAACAATCACTTCACTGGTTACAAGAGTCGTGAACAGTTGACGCGAACAAAACAAAATCAAATGAGCGTAGCAGAGACCGGAGGTTCCATATGTATTGCATCTATCGACTGGAAAACTTTACACAATCAATATAAACATTGATGTTGAAGATGGTTTGCTCAATGGAGCGATCTGAACTTTACAGCACACTGAGATGCAAGAAACAGAAATCAAAAGATTGTGGTTACATTTCGAAAGCAAGAATGATGGAACTAAGAGTCATCTCAAGTCTCGCCTGCACATATTGTCGCATCGTGGCATATTAAATCTGGCTGGACTCCGATTACAAGATGTTCCTTCATAGCTTTCAAAAGCAAAATGCTTAAATGCAAAAGAATCCAATTTCCTTTGGTTGAAGCTTGTGCTATGACAGTTCATAAATCTCAGGGCGAAACTTTCAGAGAAATCGTATTCGATTATGATAAGAGTCTCGAACAGCAAATGGTATATGTTGCATTGGCGAGAGTTAGAAGCATCAATGGCCTGTATATTAGAAATCAGAAAGACGACTTTACATTCTACCATGCTCGCAGTTGTAACGCTCCTAAGATGCAAGATTTTTGAACTGAATTGAAACATTTGAATAACCATCATTTGGAAACACTCTCTACAACCATATTACAATTTTAGGATCAAGTTGCTTCATCAAGTTTCAGAATAGCATTGTTGAATACACAGAGTTTGAAACTTCATAGCGAAGACAATGCGATCGATCCTGTTCTCATGAAATCGAATATTTTGGCATTAAATGAAACATGACTTGAAAACAATGAAAATGTTGATGTTTGAGGATACAGCTGTATCACACAATTCAAAAGACCATCTGTGTGATCTGGTGGTGGTGTTGCGATATACAATAAAGTCGAATCGACAATATATATATGCCACATATTCTCATTACCATGGATGCAGACTCACTATGGCAAATGACTGGTGCAGATAATTCTGGCTATATTTCTGCAGCTGAAGTTGAAATTAATGGACAGAAGACTTTACTTGTTACATTCTACCTCTCACCTAATTCAACATTGGAGTAGATTAAAGTTTTCTTAATATCAAATCTAGCGATTTATATGACAAAGTTTGTCGACATACCTAAAATTTAAGGAAATTCGACTTTTAAAAGATCTCAATAATTTTAGTAGGTGATTTCAACATTGACGTTAAGAAACCTGAAAATGTTCCATTCCTCGACTTCATGGTCCTCCAACTGCATCAATACATGTCAACATTGATAAAGTTCGGTTCAATATAGAAAAGGCATCTGACAAGGAGACACAATCCTCCCAAATTATTTTATGCCTGTTTAAAAGAAATTTTTTGCAAGTTAAATTGGGATAATAAAGGACTCAAGACAAATGGAGATTATTTGAATCACTTATGATTTACAGATGATATTATTCTCTTTTCCAATAATCCAGAAAAATTTCAGCAAAACATTGAAGAACTGCAGCATGAAAGCAAGAAGTTTAGTTTGAAGATGAATATCAAGAAAATGAAGGTTATGTACAACAAATTCACCAGACCAAAGAAAATTAAGGCTGATAACTAGAAGAAGTGGAAAGGTATGTTTACCTTAGACAAGAATTTCAACAGATGGAAATATCCACACAGAAATTGAATGGTGTATAAAATTGGGATGGCAAACATTTGAAAAGTTTAATATGGTCTTCAAGACAAACTTGGCAATCTGATTCAAACAAAAACGTTTTTGATCAAGTGCAGTGGCATATCCAGCTATCATCGTAGGGGGACATGGCAACCAGGTCCAGGTAACATCGTAAGGGGGATTATGGTGACCAAGCTTTTGAGTTTTTTTTTTTAGACCACCTCCTGCGTTCCAATTGTTTAATTTCAAAAAGTTAATATAGTCTTCAAGACAAACTTGGCACTCTGATTCAAACAAAACAGTTTTTGATCAGTGCAGTGGCATATCATCGTAAGGGGGCATGGCAATCAGGTCCAGGTAACATCGTAAGGGGGGCATGGTGACCAGGCTATTGAGTTTTTTTAGAACACCTCCTGCATTTTGTTTCTTTAATTTCAAAACATGGACATTGAATGCCAAAGCTTTACAAAGACTGAGGGTGACACAGAGAAGCATGGAGTGATGAATTTTGAGCATAACCAAAATAGACTGAAAAACATGTACATGGATTTGCCAACAAACCAAAGTCTGCAACATCACTAAAAGAACAAAGTAATTAAAATATAAATGGGCAGGACACATATGAAGAAGTGGCGACAGATGGACCGAAAGAATTTTGGAATGGATACTGCTTAACTCTAAACAATCAAAGAAAAGACCAAAGTTCAGGTGGATTGATGAAATTGTGAAATTTGCTGGTGTAAAATGGTAACAGAAAGCATAAGACTGCAGTTGCTGGAAGTGTGTTGAAGAGGCCTTCATCCAGTCGCAGATCGACAATGGCTGAAGATGATTATATTTTCATGTGCAGGCTTCCATGACCCATATATACGTATGTTTTGAAATTCATTTAAAATAATATATCATTAATGTATAAACTATCTAGAAATTTTATAATTTTTAATAAAACTTGAGATAGTCAGACAAACCGTTTGACAAGACTCAATTTTAAAATTTAATGCAATTCAATGGGAATCAAGTTATTACAAGGGAAGAGACAGACATGGTGAAAACAACAGGTGCTTATACATATACAGTTGATTCCGGTTAATTGAGACACATCGGTACTGGTGCATTTTGGCCCGATTAAGCGGCTGCCCCAATTATCCGAAGATTCACGTAAAAAAAAGTTAAAAATACAATGGACCCCCGCTTTACAATTGGTTCGCTATACAATCAAATCATGTTATGATGGAGTCACCTAAGTAAAGTACCGTTCACTATATGATGTGTAGTAAGCGCTGTTCATTGTGATCACGTTGATGTTCTATTAAACAGCGATTCTAATTAGCAAAAATAGGTGGAATATTATCCACAGGCTATAAAAGTAAAGATATATTAAGCACAAATTTACCCTTTATTACCTTACAATTAAAAAAATTAAATGATACGTGAAAATCAGAATTAATACATACTGTACTATGTACATACTAACTAGTTGACATTTCTGTTCACTGACATTTGTGGGTAGGGGTCAAAACAGTAAAAAGATAAGCAATCAATAACAAAGAACACAGCACACACAAATTGCAAGTAACACGATACGCAGAAGTGAGAACGGAATAACAAATTACGAATCTTTAAAAATAGGAATGAAGAGAAGATTATGAAAATTAATTTTTTTATATGATTGAAGATTTCATGGAAGTGTAAACACATTTTACCATAATAAGCCACAGAATTCCAGCTGTCGGTATTATCGCAAATTCAATAAGATCGAGTTTACTGTTCGTTTATGATAACTTTCACTAACAGAAAAGCCTAATAAACAGGTAGCTGCTGATTGTTTTTATTGTTTTACGGTTGACCTCCAGAAATCAGACCAAACTACGTGGTACGGTCAGAGACAATCGTAGGGTGATCTCCAGTGCTGCGGGCTCCTGCCCCGATTAAACGGCATGTTGTCCCAATTAAGCGAAGTAAACCCTGGCTAATTTCTCAATTGGGTTCTGTTTTTTAAGATTTGCCTCAAATAAACGGCTGCCCCGATTAACTGGTGGCCCAAATAACCGGAATCCACTGTATATGTGATGCACCTAAAAAGGAAACATGTTATCTGTGTTTCCTACTTATAGTAAACACAATTTAAAATACATGATAATACAAAAAATAGCTTTGAAAGGAGGAGGAGGAGATCAAATTGTTGGCCTTAATAGTTCAATTTGGGTCTAAAATTGAAGGAATGCTCCTAAATTCATATCCAATAGTTGATAAAATTGAATTAAGTGACAAAGAAATAGACATAAAGATTATTACCATATGGGGGGAAAAAAAAAAGGTATTTTTTGTAGGATTAGCTTCACATATCGTCAGATAAGTGACAGCTAAAGATTTCAGTCATATACATTTAGGAAATGAATTAAAAACAAAGAATGAAAGGGATTTGGGGGGTTATTATCATAGCAGACATGAAGATATTCATACAGTGGAGACATGCTGCATGGAATATTCAAGGTGTGCTGTCAATTATTTATCAAACAACTGCTTGTAAATATGGATATCTCAGTTGTAGTTACACTATATATAAGATAATAGTGAGGCCTCGCTAGGAATACTGTGGTGTACAGGTATAAAGACCACACCTAAAAAAAAAAAAAAGTGAATGTCTTGAAAAATGTCAAAATGATAACAAAAGGGCATGTATATAAAGGAAAAGACTGAATACGTTGGCTACAAAATTTGAGTAATTAAGTATCCCACAGGTGGGACTTAACTGAAGTTTATAAGCCTGAGAAAGAGGATATTAACCAATCTGCCTCTCCAAGGAATGTTCTTCTGCAAATTCTACATATGAAACATTTTATTAAGGCTACAGATAAACATGAAGGCTGTTTTTGAAACATTCTTTCAGAATTTCTTGAAATAATCAATGCTAAGCTGTATGTTAGTGTTTTTGATGAACTACAACTTTGTGGTCTGCGGACCGGTGCCTTCAAACTGTTTGTTACTGGACCGCAATGAGATAAGTAAAGAAAATGAGTAATTCATTTTTATTGTATTTTACAATAGTACAGGTCCACGATGGATTGGAAATAAAAGAAACTGCTCCTTCACCACAGGAAGCACTGGTTTAGATGGCTCTCTTCCTATATATATTCCTGTAATAACGCTATTTTTGTTAACAATAAACTGGATATCTTTGGGTCTCAGAAAGAAGTAAAGGCAAGGCAACAGTATTAGGAAAAACTTCATAGGTATTTACAAATCAAAGGACTATGAGAAGGCTGCAAACAACATGCATACTAGTTTTAAAAAAACTAGATTGTAACACAGATGTGAACTTACTTTTTTACACAGCTATCTTGAATACTTTCCACAGAACTTTGGTACAGTGAGTGAAGAGTTGAGTGAAAGTTTTAGTTTCATCAAAATATCAAGAGTTTGAAAAAAATGGTTTTGAAACACTCTGTACTGAAAACTATCTTCTGAATGTTCAGAATACTTATGCAGGGTGATTCACTATCAGTGCGACAAACTTGCAGGAGGTGTAGGGGGCACAGAGACGAAATCACAAAGCATTGCAGGGTCCGAAATGCCTTTGTCATGCAATAGAGGACGTTGAACAGGAGGTCGCGTGAACAGCGATCCCGCTGGAAGTCAGCATTTGCGAACCATTTCTGTTGAAGAAACCAAGTAGCAAAAGTCCTCCGGAGTGGATAATCCGCAGGCTCCAATGACTGGACACATTGCAGATGGTATGAACTCATTTGGTTTGTTGACAGTATCCTCCATACAGTGGATTTGGAAATACCCAATCGTTGGCCTATTGCTCGAGTACTCGTACTCGGATTGCCTTCTGCAAGACATAGGACATTCTCCTCATTGCCTGGCGTCCTCGTCGTTTGCTCTCGATTCATGGTAACTCTCGTGAAACAACCAGTCTCACGTAACCTTCTGTGCACACATGCGAAAATCGTATGATGAGGAGCACGCCTGTGCAGGAAACGTTCCTGGTACAAGCGCAGAGCGGCGCACCTGTTACAGTCCGCAGCTCCATACGTGAGGTGCATGTCGGCCAGTTCAACGTTTGAATACTCGTCCATTCTACTGCCTCGGGAACCAGTTTGCAAATGCTGACTTCCACCAGTATCGCTGTTCACGCGACCTCCCTTTCAACGTCCTCTACTGCATGACGAAGGCATTTCGGACCCTGCAATGCTATGTGATTCCGATTCGTCTTTGTGCCCCCTACACCTCCTGCAAGTCTGTCGCACTGGTAGTGAATTGCCCTGTATATTTGCTTATAGGTACATGGTTTAGATCAGTGCTACTAAAAGTGTGGTCTGCAGACCGGTGCCTGCAAACTGTTTGTTACTGATCCGCAACGGGATAAGTACAGAAATTAAGAGTAATTCATTTTTATTGTATTTTACAATAGTATAGGTCCACAATGGATTGGAAATAAAAGAAACTGGTCCTTCACCACATGTAGTTTGAAAAGCACTGGTTTAGATGGCACTCTTCCTATATATTCCTGTAATAACACTATCCTTCTTAATAATAAATTGAATTTATTTATCAGTATGTCATATATTCCAAATCTCTCTGAAAGAATTTTAATAACAAATAAAATACAAGTGGATGATTTATATAGTCTATTCTTCCTTTTTTCTGATAGTCAGTTATTACACTTAACCTAACAAATATGGTCAGTTACCTGGTAGATTCACAGCAGTGGCAACACCCAAAAGAAAATGAGAGATCATCCCTCGCCTTCGGCCTTCACCAAAATATCCTCCAATAATAAGAAGATCAAGATCATCCATTAAACCATCGATATATTCTGGTTTCAGTTTCAACCATCCTCCACCATTTCTCACATTTGGCTTGTATAAGGATATCGAGTTCTTTATGACAATACCTTCTTCTCTGTCATTAATGGCCTCATTTAATGCACTGATAACCTCTTCCCTAACACAGAGTTTTCAAAAATATTTATTTTCTATATCTAGTTTATTTCTCTTACTTAAAAAATATTCTCAACAACAGCAAAATATTCTTTTAATAAAAGAAAGCTACAAACTCCTTTCAAAAAATACAGGCACAACATATGCAGATAAAAATATAAGAATAAATTAACTTATACTGTGGGTGATATTAAATAAATAAATAAATAAAAATATATATTGTCACTTTAATTTCTTAGATACACCATTGTATTTTGAATTTTTTTCAACTTACCTCTTTTGCTGCTTTAGGTTCTTGATAGCATAACAGGTGATGTCTTGGTAAATAGAAGGGGCTGAATCCACTTGACGCTCAAGAAGAAAGGTGATAGCTCTGTGGTCAGAAGGGGAATATGCCTCATTAACACTCCAGCTGGAAAGTTGTGCTTTATTGAACAAAAAACAAACTTGTGCAGAACTGGCCAAGGTCACATCGATTGTTCTCTCCCACATAGCTGCACTATACGTGGCAAGGTATATGGATTATATGGATCATATATAGATTAAAACCATATATGATCATTGATCGTATATGGTTTTTCAACAATCAACTACAATGGCATCATCAGGAGAAATTCGGTGGTTCTCCTCCCACAAATGTTCAGCTTCAGCAGATTTCCCATAGTTGGTCTTCATTAAGTTAATATGCTCAAGAGCTTGAAGATTTGTTCTTCAGAAAATAATACCATTAATGGGGGACAGGGGTGTCCATATTAACACCCACGTTGAAAATGAAATTCTTAGATGGGATGAACATTTCCGTCTAGAAAGCAACCGAGCCACTTCCGATTCCCATTCATATGTGGAGGATAATGTCCATGCTCCTATGATAACAGGTGTAGGAGATATGATCCTGTGTTTAATTAAGGATGTCTGTAACAGATATCTTACAGTCAATAAAGAAGGTGGTCACCACTGAAAACTACGGTTGTTTATATCGCTTTAAATTCCGTATAGTATAATTTCACATAGCATTCTAAATTTTTTACATTTATTTATTATTTCTATCTGGCATTTTATCGCTTTTAATTGCACAATCTGTGTATTTTATTATTTTTATTTTTACAAAATTCTATTTAGTGTTATATCATTATTTTAATAACGTTTCAGTTATAGACAGTTAGTGAGTTGAAGTTATTATGAGTCAGAACTTTCCAAACCCTTGAGGACTATTTAAAGAATGTGAACTGTCTTTGGGAGTTTCATTGAATTATTATAAACAAATTTTTTTCATGTTAAATAATCGGTCTTTGTAAATAATAATTGAACCTCATTATTTATGAATTTCAATATTTCATACAGCATGTCCCACCTACTTTTTCATACTACTGAATACACTATGAAATCTCAAACTAATAGAGTAAGATTATCTGCAAAAAGATCTAAACCTCCCAAACACTTCCTAGTTCATTTCACAAATATTCATGGTCTCAATTCTAATCTCAACAACGTCCATTTCCACTTGCAGTCTGCCAAACCCCAGGTACATTTTCTAACAGAATCTCAGTTATCAGTTGAATCAACTACTTCTCATCTCACTTGCCCAAATTATTCACTTTATGATTCCTTTAGCCTCAAAGGTGGTACACGTGTGCATATGTCCATTCTGATATTTCCTGTCGGAAGCTTGGGAATTTGGAATCTCCTCTTTTTGATCTTCTCCGGCTAAAAATCTCTCTACCTCATTCTGTCAAATTCATCTGTTGTCTCTACCATTCTCCCAACCACACTAATCACTTGGAGTTCTTTGACTTCCTCTCTTTGCAACTTGAACTTTCTCCAGCCCAACTTTCCTAACAGAGAGTTAATTTTCCTTGGTGATTTTAATGTTCACAACTCCAGCTGGCTTCTGTTTTCTAGTCACACTGATCCAGCTGGTCGAGATGCTGCAATTTTTACAATTACTAATGACCTTGCACAGATTGTTCATTTACCTACAAGAATGCTGTCCAATCCTAACCATACAGCCAACATGCTTGGTCTTTTTCTCACAAACAACCCTTTTAAGAACATGGTCAAAGTGAGTGGTCTTTTAGGCACCTCAGATCACAACTTAGTGATTGTCTCTTCTCCAATCGAGCCTTTATCTCATGGCTATTCCCAAACTTGTGTTGTTTGGCATTACAAGAATGCAAAATGGGATGACCTGATAGACTTCTTTTCTTCTTTTCCTTGGTTGGATTCTGTTCAAAACTTCTGATGTCAACATTTGTTCAGATCATGTCAGTGAAATTATTCTTGTTGGAATGGGACCCTTTATTCCAACTCCACTTTAAAATCTTGTCCTTTTTCTAAACCATGGTTTTCCAATAAATGAGCTAAGGCTGTTCAAGAGAAGAATGTTGTATATTGTAATTGGCTTGTTTCCAATTCTTCAGTTTCATTTTCTGCCTACACTAAAGCTCGCAGCAATTGTAAAGCAGTTAATAATCAGTTCAAACTCGATTTTGAACAGGCTAAGAATAGAAAACTTGCTTCTTGCCCTAATGGTAGCCGAGAATTCTGGTCTCTTGCCAAAGCTATTGGCTGCAACTTTTGACCATCTCCGCTCCCACCTCTGACAAAACCAGATGGTTCTGTTTTCAATTCAGCCAAGGATAAAGCTGACCTGCTAGCATCCCATTTTTTTCCCAACTCGTGTATTAATGATCTTGGTACAAACACCTCCTCAACAATTCATGCTGATGAGGGAAAATGGACCATAATCTGCCACACTGGTCCGGTGCAGGTTGGCAGATCGACCGTATTTAGCAGTCAGGGGCTTGAACTCCGGTCTACTCAAAGAGCGTGTACAACTGCACTCCCGCTCTTGGCCACTCGGCTATGGAGGCCGCTTGACTATTTCAGCCTTAAATTTATTTAAGGTATAAACTTCCACAACAATAGATGGAAGTCTGTTCCACCAATGAACTACCCACTAGATAAAGGTAAACTTTGGCACATCTATTCTACAACTGTCTTTCTTCAATTTGAATCTATACCTCCTCATGTTCTTAATCTGTGCATGCGAAAGAACCGCAATAGCATTGAGCCTTTCAAACCATTCATTGTAGAACTTAAGCCTTTCTTCATAAGATTGCCCCTTTGTTCCTCTCACCAATCTTACTGCCCGTCTCTATACTCGTTCTAGCAACTCTACATTCTTCCTAAAATGAGCCCTCCAGTCCTGTATGCAGTACTCAAGGTGTGGCTTGATCATTGACTTATATAAGGGGATAATCACCTCCTTATCCAGGCCAGCAAAATTCCTATATATCATTGACAAGACTCAACAACCTGTTCTGGCAGCCCGTCTGCACTGCTCAGAGAATTTCCTATCTGATTGCACAATTACCCCTAGTTCTTTTTCATTCTCCACTTTGCTGAATGTGGTACCACACAATTGGTACATTTCTCTTGGGTTACTCCTACCCAAATGCAAAGAATTGCAGATGGGTACAAGCCCATCTGTCCAACTTTTCTATATCCTGTTGCAGTAGCATATTGTCTTTACTGTCATGAACATCCCTGCCAACCACTGTATGTATCATATACAAATTTGAACTTTAAGCCTGATATACCTTCATCATTATCATTCAAAAATACATAAAACAATGATGGGGGACTCCACTAATAACAGTAGTCCACGTAGAGCAGTGTCCATTTATTACCACTCCCTGCCATCTCCCACAGAACCATCCATTTTTCCATTGTAACAACTTGCCCTTAAATTCCATACCACATGAATTTGCAGCAGTCTTCAATGTGCAACTGTATCAAAAGTTTTCTTCAAATCCAAGTATACTATATCAAAATTATATTTTCCATCCAGTTCCTTTGTGACCACATTGTAGTATCCAATCAAATTAGTCAGACAAGCCCTCCACTTAACAAACCCATGCTGTGTCAGTACTATTACTGCAGTCTTGTCTAGACGATCCTGCAAATCTTCTTTAACCAGTGACTCCATTATTTTCCCCAGAATAGAAGTTAAACTAACAAGTCTATAATTATTTTTGTCACCCTTTGAACCCCCTTTGTGAATTGGGGATACATGTGCATTCCTCTAGTCCATGGGGACATCCCCTGAATCTAAGTATGCTCTCATAATTACGGCTAAGGGTTTGCTTCCTTCCCTCGCTGGCTCCATCAATATAACTGTACTGATTCCATCCAATACAGGTGCATTTTTCATCTTTAACTTCGACTAATTTCTCCTCCACTTTGCTCTCCGTTATTACAAAATCATTTAGCTCCCTGCTGGAGTTTAGTATACTTCTGCCCTACCCTGATGCTCCTGCCCACCTGGCTACAGAGGCACCGCCCTACCCTGCACGGACCAATCTGATACATTACCTTTATTCTAGGGTTTACATTAGCAAAGAAGGCTTTGTTGTTTTTATTTCCATCCTATGCTAAGGACTTCTCGGAATCAGCCTATGCTTGCCTAAGTTCTTTTCTGACTTGATTACAGATTAGCTTATATCTGCCATAGGCTTCTGTCACCTGATAATTTATATGCGTCACTTCCTTTTTTTTGCTCTGCCACGAGCCTCATTAGTTCATCTGACATCCATTTAGGTCTAAATCTTGAACAGTATTTCTTAATTGAGATGAAAAGCCTGGTAGATTCTGAAATTAATTCTTTGAAGGCTTCCAATTTCGAATTCCTTGTTTTTAATATGATCAGTTGATCCCACTGTATAAAATTTAACTTGCTGAGACCAATGTAGTCACCTTTGGGAAAGCAAAAACCCTTCCTGTTACCTTTGATGGTAGGTACACATCTTGAAGTAAATCCCACATCAGTACACTGTGATCACTGTAACATAGTGTTTACTTTATCTGCAAATTCTTAATGCATGAATAATCACTGCTGATAATCAGAACAAGAGTATTACTTCCTGTAGTTACCCCTCGAACATGCTGATGTAGAAAACAAACCTTCAATAAATCCACAAAAGCCTTGCAATTGTGCAAGGACTACTCCACCAGTTCTAGTCAATATCTGGAAAACTGAAATCCCCCATTACAAGATTTTCTGGTTTCTACTCTATTTCTCTGCACAATTCTTCGTTGTACTGATCAGTAATTAGGCTTATAAAACACTCATACTCTCATTTTCCCTTTCCCAGTGCATATGTCACACCAAACAGGGGCTCAAATCTGGTGAGTACACCAATGCTAGGAGTTTGGTAAATAAATTTGATCGATTTGAGGTATTGCTCAAAACATCAAAGGCAGAAATTGTTGGGATATCAGAGACGTGGATATAAGGAATGCAGATATAAGTCACACAGATATAAGGAATGCAGAACTGGAATTTGGGGAGTACAATGTGTACAGAAAGGATATACAGGATAGGAAGGGAGGAAAGGTTATGTTATTAGTGAAGAAACACACAAAATCCAAGGAAGTGAAGCCAGTCGACATCGCTGGACAGTGCAGTGTCGAGTAAGTTTGGTGTGACACTGGGAGATCAAAATTGAGAGTATGAGTGTGCTACAGGCCTATTGACTCTGATGAGTATAATAAGAAACTGTAACAGGGAAATAGAAATACAGGGAAGTAGGCCAGTAAATCAGAGAGTCTTATAATGGGGGATTTCAATTTCCCAGATATTGATTGGAATTTGTGGGTTGGTCACTCACACACTAGCAAGGCTTTTGTGGATTTATTGGATGATTGTTTTCTAGATCAGCATGTTCAGGAGGCAACTAGAGAGAGTAATACTCTTGATCTGATTATCAGTAGTGATTCTTCATGCATTAAGAATCTGCAGATAAAGGAACCACTAGGTGGCAGTGATCACAGTGTTCTGAATTTGGATTTACTCAAAGAGGTAATTCATCATCAGAGGTAAAGGGAAGGCTTTTTGCTTTCGTAGAGGCGACTATGATGGTCTGAGACAGTATTTAAATTCCATACAGTGGGACCAACTGATGATGTTACCAATAGTAAATTCAAAATGGGAAGCATTCAAAGAACTTATCTTGGAAGCTACTAGGCTTTACATGCCAACTAAGAAATATTGTTCAAGGTTTAGGCCTAAATGGATGTCAGATGAACTAATGAGACATATGGAAGAGAAGAAAAATGCATGAAATACATATAAATTAATGGGTGACATGGAAGCCTATGATAAATATAAGCTGGTCTGTAACCAAGTCACAAAGGAGATTAGGCAGGCGAAGGCAGATTATGAGAAATCCTTGGCAAAGGATGCAAAGAAAAACAGAAAAGAGTTCTTTACCTATGTAAACTCTAGAACGAAAAGGATGAATCAGATTGGTCCCCTGGATATAGATGGTTCAACAGTTGAGGATCCTGCTCAGGTGGCTAAAAAACTAAACGAGTATTTTGCATCTACATTCACACATGAGGAGTTATTTAGGAAGGGGAATGACAGAGGTGAAGTAAACTCTGGCAGTGAGCTAGATGATTTTGTAATAACTGAGAGGAAAGAGGAGGAAAAATTGTTGAGGCTAAACATAAAAAAGGCACCCGGTGTGGATGTAATCTATCCAGTTATATTAAAAGAGGCAGCAAAGGAAGTAAGCAAACCCTTAGCCATAATTATGAGAGCTTCTTTGGACTCAGGGGAGGTACCCATAGACTGGAGATGTGCAAATGTTACCCCAATTCACAAAGGAGGATCAAAGGATGACACAAGTAATTATAGACCTGTCAGTTTAACTTCTGTTCCAGGAAAATTAATGGAGGCACTGATTAAAGAAGCACTGCAGGATCACCTAGACAGGACTTCAGGTATAGCTCGAACACAGCATGGTTTTGTTAAGGGAAAGTCTTGCCTGACCAATTTGATTGGATACTATGATGAAGTCACAAAAGAACAGGATGCAGGGAATAACTTTGATATTATATATTTGGATCTTAGAAAGGCTTTTGATACTGTTGCACATGGAAGGTTGCTGCACAAAATGGAGCAGTGCGGCATTGGAGGCAAATTGCTGCTATGGATAAAGGGATGGTTGAGGTGGAGAAGACAGAGAGAGAGAGTGGTAATCAATGGACACTGCTCATCATGGACTAATGTTATTAGTGGAGTCCCTCAGGGTTCAGTGTTGGGTCCATTGTTGTTTTCTGTATTTATAAATGATATTGACGATGGTATATCAAGCTTAAACCTTTGTATCGTCTGCCCAAGTTTGCAGACGATACAAAGGTTGGCAGGGTTATTAAGGACACTACTGATGCTATGCTGCTGCAACAGGATCTAGAAAAGTTGAGCAGATGGGCTGAGAGGTGGCAAATTAAGTTTAACATTGACAAATGTAAAGTACTACATAGGGGAAACAGCAACCCCAGAGAAACGTATCAACTCTGTGGTACTACATTGACAGTGGTAGAGAATGAAAAGGACCTGGGGGTAATTGTGCAGGCAGATATGAAGTTCTCTGAGCAGTGCAGACAGATTGCAAGAGTAGCTCATGGTGTCTTGTTAATGATATACAGGAATTTTTCTAGCAGGGATAAGGAGGTGATTATTCCCTTGTATAAGGCAATGGTCAGGCTACACCTTGAGTACTGTATACTAGTCTGGAGGCCTCATTTCAAGAAGGATGTAGAGCTGCTGGAACGAGTACAGAGAAGGGCAACAAGATTAGTGAATGGAACAAAGGGTTGCTCTTGTGAAGAAAGGCTTAAGTTTTACAAATTACAGTGTCTGGAGACTAGGCACCGGCGAGTTGATCTGATAGAGGTGTATAAAGCCTCGAATGGTTTGAGTATGCTCAATGCCGATGGGATTCTTCCTCTTGCTCAGAATAATCACCTGAGAGGGCATAAATTCAAATTGAGGAAAGACAGATGTAGGAGAGATGTGCAGAAATTTGCCTTTAGCCAGCGATTGGTTGGTTGGTGGAACAGACTTCCATCCCTTGTTGTGGAAGTTGATAGCCTAAATAAATTTAAGGCTCAGCTGGACAGGTATTTCAAATGAACGGAGGGGTGAAATAGGAGTGGTTTTTTTTTTTTTTTTTTTGGCTGATGCTGCATAAGCTTGCTTTCTTGCATCATATGCCTCTACTAATGCTAATGATAAATGGGTAGAGTATGGGCTTGGCATATGCAGGGTCCTGAGTTGGATATCATCATTCTTCTTTTTCTTGCTACTCTTCTACTTCTCTCTCTCTCTCTCTCTCTCTCTCTCTCTCTCTCTCTCTCTCTCTCTCTCTCTCTCTCTCTCGGAGAATTCAGAAATTTTTTTTTTTTGGTTGGTGCAGGATAAGCATCAGGCTTCCTTGCACCATAGGGCTAATAATAATAACATTGCACTGTCTACCAATGTCCACTAGATGCACCTCCTCAGATTTTATGTTTCTCAACAAACAGCATAACCCCCTTCTCTCTTCCTACCCTGTCTATTCTTTCTGTGTGCCATTGTACTCCCCATATTCAAATTCTGCACTGCTTATATCTGTGTGACATCATGTCTCTAATATCCCAACTATATCTGCATTTGATGTCTTGACCAGCACTTCAAATTCATCAAATTTATTTACTAAACTTCTAGGGTGGGCATACTTGCAAGTATACATGCACCTCTTCTAACTCTTAATTATCCTAACATAGCCTATGTATTTATTTGTTCCATAATAACACATGCAGTTCCTGAAATCCCTAACACTTTGTTTTCCAGGCTGCTCATTCCAATAGAAGCATTGCAAGAATCACTTTTCACTTCTACCAGCGGCTACTGTTAATCTATTACTATGTTTATCACTCCAAGCAAGCAGTTTCCAAACCACACAATGCTACCTCGGTGACATCAGCAAATATTCTTGCACCCTCTCTATTTAAACAGAGTAAGCTTATCTAAAAGAGTAAGCTGATCTGCAAAAATATCTTCATCTCGGTTGACCAAATTATTTGCTGTATGATTCCTTTCACCTCAAAGGTAGTTTTTGTGCACGTGTCCTTTCCCATATTGGATGTTAGAGACTTGGTAATTTGGAATCTCCTCTTTTCGATCTTCTCTGGCTTAAAATCTCTCTACCTCATTCTGTCAAATTCATCTGTTGTCTCTAACATTCTCCCAACTCCACTAATCACTTGGAGCTCTTTGACTTCCTCTCTTTCCAACTTGACTTTCTCCAGTCGAACGTTCCCAACAGTGAGGTAATTTTCCTTGGTTATTTTAATGTTCACAACTCCAGCTGGCTTCCGTTTTCTAGTCACACCAACCTAGCTGGTCGAGATACTGAGGCTTTTGCTATTACTAATGACCTTGCACAGATTGTTCATTTATCTACCAGAATACCGGACAATCCTAACCATACATCCAACACACTTGATGTTTTTCTCACAAACAACCCTTCTAATAATATGATCAAAGTGAGTGGTCCATTAGGTGCCTTAGATCACAACTTGCAATTGTCTCTTCTCCAATGGAGCCTTTATATCATGGCTATTCCCAACCTCCTGTTGTTTGACATTACAAGAATGCAAAATGGGATGACCTGTGACATTTCTTTTCTTCTTTTCCTTGGTTGGATTACTGTTTCAAAACTTCTGATGTCAACGTTTGCTCAGATCGTGTCAGTGAAATTATTCCACACTCCACTTTAAAATCTCGTCCTTTATCTAAACCTTGGTTTATCAATAAATATGCTAAGGCTGTTCAAGAGGAGAATGTTGCATATCGTAACTGGCTTGTTTCCAATTCTTCATTTTCTGCCTACACCAAAGCTTGCAACAATTGTAAAGCAGTTATTAATCAGTCCAAACTCGATTTTGAAAAGGCTAAGAGTAGAAAACTTGCTTCTTGCCCTAATGGTAGCCGAGCATGCTGGTCTCTTGCCAAAGCTATTGGCCGGAACTTTTGCCCATCTCTGCTCCCACCTCTGTCAAAACCAGATGGTTTAGTTGTCACCAGCAAGGATAAAGCTGACCTGCTAGCATCTCATTTTTCTTCCAACTCTTGTATTAATGATCTTGGTTAAACACCTCCCACCATTCCAAATATGCTCCACTCAATGCGTCCTGTGGTCTTCCATCAAAAGGATATCAGAAGGATTTTGACAAAACTTGATGCTCAGAAAACTCTAGGTCCTGATGGTATTTCTCCACTTGTTCTCAAAACCTGCGCTCCTGAACTTACTCCTGTTCTTTGTCACCTTTTTTCACTTTCTTATTCCAAAGGTGTTTTTCCTTATGCTTGAAAATTTGCTCATATCCAGCCAGTTCCTAAAAAGGGTGACAAATCCCTCTCATCCAATTATCGTCCCATTGCAATTATTTCTACCCTTTCTAAAGTAATGGAGAAATCAGTTAACTGCCAACTCATAAACTACCTATAAACCTTCTGTCTGATCAACGATCACCAGTATGGATTCCATCAGTATTGATCCACCAGTGATATTCTGGCTTATGTTACCCATTTATGGAAAAATTCAATGGAAAGGTTAGGTGAAGCACAAGTAGTTGCTCTTGACATCTCAAAGGCTTTCGATCGTGTTTCGCATAAAGGTCTTCTAAACAAGCTTCCATCTTATGGTTTGCCAACTGTTTTTAGTAATTGGTTATCCAGTTTTCTCTCTGATCGTTCACTGAGGGTGATGGTAGATGGTTCTCTGTCTTCTAACTTGTCCACTAATGCCAGTGTCCCCCAAGGTTCAGTTCTTTCCCCCACTCTTTTCCTCTTGTATATTAATGACCTTCTTGCATTTACTGGAAATTCTATCCATAGTTTTGCCAATGATAGCACATTACATTCCACTTTCCATTTTGAGAAACCTTGCCCTGTACAATCAGCTTCAACTTCTCGAAAATCTACTACCAATTCCTTAAATGCCGATCTCCAGGTAATTCTCCAGTGGGGCAAAGAGAATTGATTTCAATCATTCTAAAACTGAGTCCTGTCTTATATCTCGCAAAAAGGATTCTTCTGCTTATCTTTGGTGACACTCTGAGTTCCAGTCAATATATGGAAAGTTAAAATTGCCCATTATAAGACATTTTGATTTACTGGCACACAATATTTCTCTATACAGATGTTCATTGTACTCATTAGAATAATTAGGCCTATAATGCACTCCCACTCTCATTTTTGCTTTTCCAGTACTTGAGTCACTCCATGATGACTCAAGATTGCACTAATCACCCATGTCAACTGGATACACTGCTTTAGATTATATGTGCTTCATAACTAATAGCATAACCCATCCCCCTCTTATCCTGTCTGTTCTTTCTGTACACACCCTCGTTATTGATAAACACTGATAAATTCAAAGTACTGCCTATGGGTAGCATGAATCCTCGATTAACACACCAACTGTGTGGTATTACACTCAGGCAGTGGAAAATGAACAAGATAATTGAGCAGTCAGATACGAAGTTCTCTGAGCAATGCAGACAAGCTGCCAGGACTGTTCTTGAGATTTTGTCTATTTTATAGAATCTTGCTTGCAAGGACAAGGAACTGGTTATCGCATTTTGTAAGGCAATGGTTAGGCTGTACCTCGAGTTCTGCATACAGGTCTGAAGGCCTTGTTTTTGGAAGGATGTAGATCTGCTGGAATGGTGCAGAGATGGGCAATGAGACTGATGAAGGGAATAAAAGGGTGGTCTTACCAAGACAAGCTTCAGTTCTGAAAATTGCAACTCTAAGGAAATCTGATTATGGTTTAACAAACTTCCATCTGGTGTTGTGGAAGTATGCATTTGCACCATGTGCCACTAATATTAATAATAATACGTATATGGTCAAGGTCTGACCTCTAGGTACCTGAGATTGCAACTTGGTGATGTTCTCTTCTCCAATGGAGCCTTTCTCTCATGACCATTCTTGGTCTTGTGTTGCTTGGCATTAAAAGAATGAAAAATGACATGATCTGTGAGATTTCTATTTTTCTTTTCCTTTCCTTGGTTGGATTACTGTTTTAAATCTTCTGATTTCATATTTTGCTCAAATCACGTCAGTTAAATAATACTTGTAGGGAATATACTCCTTTATTCCCACTCCACCCTAAAATCTTATCCTTTATCTTATCCTCTAAACCTATCTTGGATTTTCCAATCAATGTCCTAAGGTTGTTCAAGATAAGAATATTGCAATTGATTTGCATCCAAATCATCAGACTCAATTTCTGCCTACACTAAAACTCACAATAATTCTAACGCATTTATTTATAAAACCATAGTAGACTAGATTTTGGACATACTGACAGTAGAAAACTTGCTTGTTTAAATGGCAGTCTACATCCACTTACTGTCCAACTTTAAACTCACAGAAACAACTTTTATTCTTCCATTTTCTGGGACAACCTCATTTTACATGTATTTTCTGAAAATTACAATCTACAGGAATGTCAACAAGTATCTTTTTTCATCTTCTGAACCTTCAATCCAACAAGGTACTAAGTACCATAAGCTCCCTTTGTATTTGGGGTTTTCATTAAAAAAAAAAAAAAAAGGTCTTTCCATATTCACTAGGTAAACAAATTAATAAATGAAATAGCTATTTTAGTGACAAAACATGTATATAAATATATTTCTTTTCATCCATCGCATAATTTTTGATTTAGTGCTTTTTTCATTTATTTTATTTTTTTAAATAAATGAATAACCCTCATGAGAAGCACATAATAAAAGCAAACTTTCAGAATAAGAAAGTAATATCTACTGTCAAACTTTCAGAAGAAGGAAGTTTGACAGTGGATATTGAAAAGTTAGAAGATATACCAAAGCAGGGCAGCTTATGGCTAGCTAAAGATAGCTTAGTTGTCTTATAAATTAAAAAATCTAAAGCTATTATATACACTGAATATCTTAAACTAGATCTTGCTGAAAACGACTAGACAGAGAATACTTAGAAGCTAATGAATTAAAGATGCTTAGTGAATTAATACAAACAGTAACATCTTCAATAGAAGAAATAAACTTAATTGAAAAACTAAAATCTTTAAATGGAAAGAAAAGGAAGATTAAGTCTCAATGTTAGAAATCTCACAGAATAAGAATATTTAAGGAAGTATAAGAAAATAATATACTCAATACCAACAGCATTAGAAATATAAAGGAACTGGATTATTCGATTAAATGTAGATGAATTCTATGAATAATTAGAAATGAATGATTTGATGCAGTATATTTCTAATTCTAATTAGTACATTACAATTAGCAATGTAGTAATTAGAATTGGCAATGTACTGCACTAATTCTAATTAGAAAACTGCTGTTGTTGTTGTTGTTGTTGTTATGGGTGTTTAATGGCGCATAAACTACTATGGCTATAATGCGCCTATTCATTTTTTATATAGGGAAATCAAAAAATTTTTATAAAATCAGAAAAGATTTAAAAGTCCAATCTGCTTCAGAAAGTTGAAAAATTCAAAAATATTTGCCTTATCACCAATGAGATTCTCTAAAGTTATTGGTTTATTAAGATTTACCAGTGATAGCAGGGTTGATGCTCTGTCTTGTCTATAGTAGGGGCAGTCAATGAGTATGTGTTTAACAGTCAGATTTATATAGCAATGTGGACACTGTGGTGGATCGTCTCCTCTAAGTAAATAAAGATGGGTTAGATGGGTATGATCTATTCTTGCCCTTGATAGGACTACTTCTTCTCGTCTTGATGTACGGATACTGGAGCACCAATTTTTTGGATCGTGTTTAAATTGAAAGAATTTATTATTTGTTTGAGAGTGCCAGATTTTTGTCCATTCTGACAAGCATGCAGCTTGAATAGCTACTGCAAAGTCTGATGGCGGAACAGGGATATTAGTTAAGTCTAAGCTATTTGGATTTTTTGCGGCTTTATCAGCCAGTTTATTGCCCAAAATACCAGAATGTGCTGGAATCCAACAGAAGATGACCTGTTGACAGCGTTCTTCAATTTTTAGTAATATGTTTCGTATTTCTTCTATAACAGGGTGAACTTTATCTGAGAAATTACATAAAGCCATGATTGAACTAAGCGAATCGGTGTAAATAACTGATTTTAAAGATCGATCAGCACAGAGATTTTGTAAGGCCAGTTTAATTGCATATAATTCAGCTGAGAAGATACTGAATTCAGGTGGAAGGGATACTGAAATAACGGTATTCGGAAACACTGCAGCTGCTCCAACGTTTGAATTTGATTTAGAGCCATCTGTATAAATTGGGGAAAAATCACTATATCTTTGAGTGTGAACTGCAAGAAGTTGTATGATATTAGATGCTTGTAAAATGTCTTTTCCCCATTGGCAGAGATAAGTGTCACAAGTCACCAGAGGAAGAGAAGCCCATGGTGGTTGACAGCAGGTTGCTACCTGTTGTACGGAATGAACGGAAAGATTCCAAACTTCCATCAGTTCAAGGAGACGAAGACCAGCTGGCTTTACTATGCTAGGTTTATTTCTGAAGAGGTTTTCTAGTGGTGGATTGAACAAATATGACTGAATCGGATGCGAGGCACAGCTTTGTATCTTAACGGCATACTTTAGTAACAATGTTTTTCTACGTAACGATAATGGGGGCTCATGAGCATCACTATAGACACTATGTTTGGGCGACGTTCTAAAAGCACCAAGTGCAATCCTCAAAGCACTGTGTTGAATGGGATCAAGCCAGCGTAATGCGCTCATTCTGGCAGAATCGTAGATGGGAGCTCCATAATCAAGGTGGGATCTGATTAATGACCTGTATAGCCGAAGCAGAGAAGTACGATCTGCACCCCATGTTTGGGCAGATAAAGCTCTGAGTATGTTTAACTTTTTTAGACATGAAGTCCGTACATTTTTAATATGATCTAGGAAATTTAACTTATTGTCAAGGGTTAATCCTAGAAATCAGATGTTGCTGGTGACCGGGACAAAGACGTTAGAAATTTGAAGTTCAGGATCTGGATGAAGTTTGCGTTGTCTACAGAAATGGATGGCAACTGTTTTCTGTTGTGAGAGCCGATAGCCGTTGAGGCTCGCCCATTGTTGAATTTTATTAAGTGATATCTGAAGCTGTCTTTCAATAGACCTCATGTTTTGAGAATGACAAGAGATGGAAAGATCATCTGCATAAAGGTAAGTCTCAATTGTATTTGGAAGCTGCTTAGTAATAGAATCTATTCTTAGAGCAAAAAGAGTGGCACTCAGTACTGATCCCTGTGGAACACCTTCTTCCTGGATGACAGTTGGGGAAAGGGCATGTTGATATCGAACTTGAAATGATCTAGTGATATGTAGAAAGAAATAATGGTGATATGTAGAAAGTTCTGAATGAATATAGGAAGATTGCCTCGTAGTCCGAGAAAGTAAAGATCACTAAGTATACCATACCGCCAGGTGGTATCAAAAGCCTTCTCTATGTCTATTGAAACCATTACTAAATGTTCATGTTTGACAAAAGCATTACGGATGGCAAATTCGGCCTTGACCATAAGATCTAAGCATGATCTGTTTTGGCGAAAGCCATATTGACAATGGCTCATTAGATGTTCCGACTCAATGATCCAGACAAGTCTTCTGTGGATAATTTTCTCAAGGATTTTACTGAGGCAGCTTGAGAGAGATATGGGTCTATAGCTATTTGGGTTGGATGGATCTTTTCCAGGCTTCAGGAATGCCAAAATTGTAGAGTGATGCCAAGATGCTGGAAAAACATTTTCTAAAAATATGCGATTGTAAAAGACCAGGAGGCAGCGCAGAGCTTTGTCATCAAGATGTTGTAGCATGACATAATAAATCCCATCTGGCCCAGCAGCACCATTGCGAGCTGTTCTAATGACATGTAAAAGTTCAGAATATTGAAGAGGTTTGTTATATGGGAGAAGACGGGTAGTTTGAAAATGAATAGCATGCTTTTCTTTAGTGTTTTTAATTCTTTGGAATGAGGTAGTATAGGCTGACGTTGCTGAGATTTCTGCAAAAGTATTGCCTAAAGCATTGGCTATATCTACTGGATTAGAGAGATCTTTTCCATTCCAGGAGAGGATTGGAGAAGGTATGGTAGGAAACTTACCAGACAGCTGTCTAATTTTTTTCCATATTATTTTGGGATCGGTATTTCTGTGAAAAGTGGATGCAAAACGGGTCCAGGATTCTTTCTTTGCTTGTTTTTGTATGAAGCGTGCTTTTGCCCTTAATTTCTTATAATTAATGAGATTGACTGTGCTCGGACATTTCCGAAACAAATTCCAGGCTTTATTTTTTGCTCTCTTTGCAGTGGTGCATTTATCATTCCACCAGTAATTATAATGCTTTCGGCCCGGCGGATTTGATATTGGTATTGTGTCTTTAGCCACATTCAGAAGATGCGACGTGATGTAATCTGTCACATCATCAATGTGCTGGAGGCGGATTTTTTCCTCATCAAGGTCAATTGATGATTGAAATTTTGCCCAGTCTGCTCGGACAAATTTCCACTTTCTGCAGGGTTGAATTGAAGGAGTCTTTGCTTTCAGAAAGTTGCATACTATTGGGAAGTGGTCACTGCCCATGGGATTGTTCATTACATACCACTCTATGGCTGGGACTAGTACTAGTGAACAAATTGAGAGATCTATTGCTGAGGTGTGTCCTGTTGGAAGCTGTACGTGTGTCGGTGCACCTGTATTGAGTATAGTGAGATTTCGTGCATCCAAAAAACTTTCAATTAGTCGGCCTCGTCTATCCAATTTAGGAGAGAGCCCCATAATGGGTGGTGCCCGTTAAAGTCTCCTAATATACAGAGAGGTGGAGGTATCTGTACAAAGAGGTCTTCAAGATCTTTTAAAGAGTTAGTACAGTTTGGCGGTAGGTATATTGAGACTAGTGTTATTGCACTACGGAGAATTATACGAACAGCAACAGCTTCTATATTAGTTTGGAGTGGGATATGTTTAGTTGGGATTTTTGAATTTACTAGGATTGCCACACCACCATGGGCAGCGCTAGCGGTATTTCAATCTCTTCGATAAATGCAATAGTTCTTTATCGAAGGAGAAATTTGTGTGGTTAGATAAGTTTCCTGTAAACAAAAGGCAACCGGAGAATATTGATTAATTAGGTATTGAATATCGTCTGTGTTTGAACGAAAGCCTCTGCAATTCCATTGTAAGATGCTGTGGGTCATTTTGGTTTAGTTGAGGATGATTCATCTGACTGTTTTTTGTTTGAGGAGGATTTTTTCGGTCTCTTTTCGGGAAGGTAGGGCGACCGGTATCCATAGTATCGTTTGCGTGAAGTTCTAGTATTGGTTCTTCATGATCTGGGTTTACATCTACTTCCATACTACCAGTGGATGATTCAGGTTTATTGTTGTGTTTAGTAGTTTTCAGTTTTTCTTTGTCATGCGGGACTGTCCGAGTTTCAACTGGGATACTGATTGGAGTGTTGGTCGATTCACTGATTTTAATTTGATGTGTGTCTTTGACAGGGTTTGATAATGTGTTTTTAACCCAGTTAGCTAGAGATGTGCAGGGAGGTATGGATACATCTGTTTGAGCTGCTGTTGAATTAAAGCTTCGAGTGTGAGCTGCATATGAGCGACTGGGCATGGTCGACATAACCTGTCTGCGTGCCTCGGGGTAAGTAACTTTGTGCTCTATTTTATATTTTTGGATTTTCTTCCCCGTTTTCCACATTTCACAAGATTTGGAAAAGGCTGGATGACTTTCTTTGCAGTTGGGACAAATGGGACTTGAGGCTGAACAGTCTGTTTGTGTATGCTCCTTGGAACCACAAATTGGACAAATGGCATCACCTCTACATGCTTGTTGCGAATGTCCATATTTTTGGCATTTAAAGCAACGTAGAGGATTAGGTATGTAAGACCGTATTCGGCAGTTTAAATAGCCAGCTTTTACTGAGGATGGCAAGTCTGGGGTGCTGAATGTTAAAATTATGGATCGGGTTGGAACAAGATTTCCATCTTTTTTGGTTTTTATACGTTTTGCACTAATTACTTTTTGATTGCCCAGTTTCTGTACTAATTCCTCTTCAGATACTGTAATCAGGTCCCACTCTGTGATGACACCTTTTGACGAGTTTAACGCATTGTGGGGAGTTATAGATACGGGTATCCCAGCAAAGGTTGTTGTTTTAAGAAGCCATTCTGAATGTTTTGAGGAGGCTGTTTCGATTAGGAGGTCTCCGGATTGCAGACGTTTAACCATTTTGGGTGTACCAGCAATGGATTCCAAAAATCTTTGGATGACAAATGGTGATAATTTGCCGACAGGCTGGTTGGAGAGCGAATGTATTACAAGGAAGTTTGGCATCTCATTGCTCTGCACTTCTCTTCGGAGCCTTTTTGGATGGTTTAGGTCATCATCATTTGGTATGTCTGGCCTTGAATTTGAAGGCTCTAGTGGTGGATAGTCATTTATATCCATTGTTACTCCTTTTCGCCCTGGAGGATAACTTTTCCCCCAGGTTACCGGCCCCGCCACGGGGAGGCAGGAGCAGTGTCGCTCGGAGGCCAAGCGGTTGAAGTGTTAGTTAATTAGTAAAAATATAAATAGAGGAAAATGTGAAGAAAGGTGTATTTCTTTCCTGTGTTCTACTTGTTACTTTTCAAGTATAGAACTGTTTTTAAAGTAAAACTGTTTATAGAAATGTGAACGTAAAATATAATTTCAATCGCTTGTCAAGAGCACTTTATAAATCGCAAGAATATAGCTTGGCCTCGAAATACGCTTGGCACTTAGAAAACTGCATTAGAAAAATGTGCATCAAAGATGAATGTGCATCAATAACACCACAGGGTTGTGAAATCAAATTTAAAAATATTAGAAATATTGTTGAAAAATAATGTACTCATCCAAGATAAACAAATTATTACATGAATTATATATTGAATAATTTTTTTCTTTGGTAATAAATGGCACACCAACCTTATAAAGGTTATTTGTCTGATGGTCAAAAGAAGCAAAAAACTTTAAAAAATAAAGAATGTGAATACTACTGGAAAGAATTAATAAAATTAAATTTTCTAATTTTAATTTACAATTAATGCAGATTCAAATTAACCATATTGATAAAACACCAAAAGGGTAAAATATTAGTTTAAATAAATCTCAGTTACAACAAACTGGTTGTTTCTCAATTTTTATTACTCCTATTACTGCTATAGATAAAGGTGCTCTAGATGCATTAGGAAGTTGTTGATGAGTTACGTATTCAACCAATTAAACGTGGTCAAGGGAATGGGGTTAAAAAGAAAATTGAGCAATTTTGAAATGGCTAAATATTGGAAATATGTAAAAGGTTTTTGAGGTATATTCTGTACAGATACTTTAGCATTAGCAAAGGCACATGATGCAAGAAAGCAAGCTTATATAGCATCCGCCAAAAAAAAACAAAAAAAAAAACCTTATTTCACCCATCCACTCGCTCCAAATGTTATATCAAGTTCTGCCTTGAATCTATTTAAGCTATCAACATCTACAACAACAGATGGAAGTTTGTTCCAACAATCAACCACCTGCTGGCTAAAGGCAAACTTCCGCATATCTATCCTACAACCGTCTTTCTTCAATTTCAATTTATGCCCTCTCAGGTGATTAATATGAGCAAGAGGAAGAATCCCATCAGCATTCAGCATGCTCAAACCATTCAAGGCTTTATACAACTCTATCAGATCACCTCGCAGGTGCCTAGTATCCAGACACTGTAATTTGAAAAACTAAAGCCTTTCTTTGTAAGAGCAACCCTTTGTTCCATTCACTAATCTTGTTGCCCTTCTCTGTACTCGTTCCAACAGCTCTACATCCTTCTTAAAATGAGGCCTCCAGACCTGTATACAGTACTCTAGGTGTGGTCTGACCATTGCCCCATACAAGGGGATAATCACCTTCTTATTCCTGCTAGAAATATACCTATATATCATTGACAAGACACCATGAGCTAATCTTGTAGACCGTCTGCAATGCACAGAAAACTTCATATCTGTCTACACAATTACCCCCAGGTCCTTTTCATTCTCTACCACTGTCAGTTTGGTACCACAGAGTTGATACATTGGTCTGGGGTTGCTGTTTCCCATATGTAGTACTCTACATTTGTCAATGTTAAACTTAATTTGCCACCTCTCAGCCCATCTGCTCAACTTTTCTAGATCCTGTTGCAGCAGTGTACTGTCATTAGTGTTCTTAACAACCCTGCCAACCTTCATATCACCTGCAAACTTGGAAATTAAGCCTGATATACCATCATCAATATCATTTATAAATACAGAAAACAACAATGGACCCAACACTGAACCCTGAGGGACTCCACTAATAACATTAGTCCACGAAGAGCAGTGTCCATTAATTACCACTCTCTATCTTCTCCCACTCAACTTTATCCATAGCAGCAATTTGCCTCCAACGCCACACTGCTCCAATTTGTGCAGCAGTCTTTCATGCGCAACAGTATTAAAAGCCTTTCTAAGATCCAAGTACATAATATCAAAGTTATTCCCTGCATCCAGTTCTTTTGTGACTGCATCATAGTATCCAATCAAATTGGTCAGGCAAGACTTCCCCTTAACAAAATCATGTTGTGTCCGAACTATAACTGAGGTCTTGTCTAGATGATCCTGCAGTGTTTCTTTAACCAGTGCTTCTATTATTTTTCCTGGAACAGAAGTTAAATTCACAGGTCTATAATTACTTGTGTCAGCCTTTGATTCTTCTTTGTGAATTGGGGTCACATTTGCACATCTACAGTCTATGGGTACTTCCCCTGAGTCCAGGGAAGCTCTCATGATTATGGCTAAGGGTTTGCTTACTTCCTTTGTCGCCTCCTTTAATATAAATGTATAGATTCCATCCACCCCAGGTGCCTTTCCTATGTTTAACTTCAACAATTTCTCCTCCACTTTACTCTCAGTAATTACAAGATTATCTAACTTACTGCCAGAGTTGAATACACCTCTGGCATTCCCCTCTCTGAATAACTCCTCATGTGTGAATGTCGATGCAAAATATTCATTTAGTTTGTTAGCTACCTGAGCAGGATCATCAACAGTTGAACCATTGATATCAAGTGGACCAATCTGATTCATCCCTTTAGTTCTAGAGTTTACATAGGTAAAGAACTCTTTTCTGTTTTTCTTTGCATTCTTTGCCAAAGATTTCTCGTAATCTGCCTTCGCCTGCCTAATCTCCTTTGTAACTTGGTTAGAGACCAGCTTATATCTATCATAGCCTTCTGTGTCACATGTTAATTTATATGTATACCATGCATTTTTCTTCTCTGTCACATGTCTAATTAGTTCATCTAACATCCATTTAGGCCTAAATCTTGAACAATATTTCTTTGTTGGTATGAAAAGCCTAGTACCTTCCAAGATTAATTGTTTGAATGCTTCCCATTTTGAATTTGCTGTTGGTAACATCATCAGTTGGTTCCACCATATAGAATTTAAATACTGTCTCAGACCACTGCAGTCACCTTTACGAAAGCAAAAACCCTTCCCTTTACCCTTGATGGTACTTACCTCTTTGAGTAAATCCCACTTCAGCACACTGTGATCACTCCCACCTAGTTAATCCTTTATCTGCAGATTCTTGGTGCATGAAGAATCATTACTGATAATCAGATCAAGAATATTACCCCCTGTAGTTGCCTCCTGAACATGCTGCTGCTGCTGTAGAAAACAATCATCCAATAAATCCACAAAAGCCTTGCTAGTGTGTGAGTGACCAACCCACAAATTCCAGTCAATATCCGGGAAATTAAAATCCCCCATTATAAGACACTCTAATTTACTGGCCAACTCTATTTCTCTGCACAATTGCTCATTATACTCATCAGATTCACTAGGCCTATAACACACATCTACTCTCATTTTTCCTTTCCCACTGCTTATGTCAAACCAAAAAGACTCAACATTGTATTGTCCACCAACATCAAGTGGATGCACTTCCTTAGATTTTATGTTTCTTAAGTAACAGCATAACCTCTCCCTTCCTGTCCTGTCTATCCTTTTTGTACACATTGTACTCCCCAAATTCCAGTTCTGCACTGCTTATGTCTGTGTGACACCATGTCTCTGATCCCAACAATATCTGCCTTTGATGTCTTGACTAGCACTTCAAGCTCATCGAATTTATTAACTATACTTCTAGCATTGGTGTACATGCAAGTATACATGCACCTGTTTCTACTCTTAGTTACCCTAACACAGCCCATGTATTTCCTTGTTCCACTATGACTCCCAGCAGTCCTGGAATTTTCTATTGCCTTGCTTTCCATGAGCTGCTCAATTCCATTTCAATAGATGTAGTGCAAGAATCGCTTTTACCTCTGCCTCTATCACTTTTACCGGCTACTGTTAATCTATTAGTCAGTGTATCCCCCCACAAAGCTAGCAGTTTTCCGACCCACCTAACTGTGCCTTGATAGAATCAGAAAATATTCTTGCACCCTTTCTATTTAAGTGTATCCCATCCTTGTAGAAGCAATCTCTCCTGTTAACAAGCACAGACCAGGCTGAGAAAAATTCTACCCCTTGAGCCCTGCACAATCCCTTCAGGGCCGAATTGATCGATAAGGCTCTCATCATATACTCCCTTCTATGGTGTCTGGGCAGAATTGCAGACACTTTCAAATTCAACCCTAACACACAGCTTTTTTTTTTTTTCAGCATTGTCTTGTACTTGTTAAGTAATTCTGCCTGTCTCCTACTCTTTATATCACCCTTTGTGCCCTTAAAGGAGGTTATCTGCTCTACAACGTCATCAACCTTTGCCCCTGGCAGACATACCCTGGTCCTGTTCCATCTATCCTTTTTGCATAATATGTTCCCCGTTTCCCTGACAATAGAGTCACCTACCACATGTAGTTCCTTTGGGCCCGGTGCATTCTGCCTTGTGGGTTGACTCTGTGTTGCGTGATGTTCAAGTGCAAGCTCTGGCATTAATGTGGGCAGCTGAAAACTTGATGGTGATGGGCCCCTCAATTTAAAACCTTAGAGGGCATCCACCCTGTCCTTCAAGCTCTCATATAAGCCCATAACAATGCTGAGTTGGTGCCTGAATTCCTTCTACTCCTTACATCGTGCACACACAAAGACATTCCCCTTGGCAATATCGTGTCCTGTTCCTGATTGCTCCACAAACATCAAACAAGCAGTGCATTTCAATAGACTGTGATTCAGAGGACAACCACCCCCCCCCCCTCAGTTCTCCCCTGAGCCACAGCACTTCCACTAGTTTGAGCCTTTTGCTTTGCTGCTCTGGTCTGAGTCATGACTTCTATTCAAATTCAATAAAATTCCAATACAAAATATAACCCTAAACCCATATCCCAATGCAGTTATAACACTACATATATATATGTCTTTTGGTATTGAATATTATCTCCGAGTTACGTTATATGACTTTCTTAACTCCTGTCAACTTTTTTTTTTTTTTTGATTTGGTAGTTGTTGGCGCATCGGCTTCTGTGGCCATATTGCACCTCCCAATGTTTTTGCAGTACTTTGATCCAAGCCCGAGGCAGGAATCGAACCCGCGACCGTTGGGTTGCCGGGCAGGTACTTTACCCACTCGGTTAGCCCGGTCGGCCTGTCAACTTATATGTATTAATTTATGATGTTATGTTTGTAATAACTAGGTCGCTATATTTATTTAGTTAAAAAAGTACAATTCAATTGACAATGAAATTTATAAGATTAATAAATTTTACTGATTAATTGATACTACTATACTCACTATCTAGTTTTCCGTTAAACCTTACACTATCTAGTTTTCCATTAGCACACGTTGTATCATATAACAATGGCGGCAAGTTACAAGTTAATCTATGGACATGAGATATTTTTTACTTTCCAAATCGCGGTATCAAAATTCAAAATAAACCACGGAGCTTGATTAGGTATATAAGCTACTTTACCAATAATAAAATAAATAAATTTGAAAGTGGTATTGTTAATCTAGATTCAGTTATAGGACCTGATATTCACTGGTTATATTATTATAATAAAGAAAGAAAATATGCAGAGTACTACAAATTTGATACACAGATTTGGTTTTCTAGCAGCAGAAGTTAAAAAATATTTACAAACTTCAAGAAAAGAAATAGTATATAACTCTAATCAAGTGCAATAATCAGATTCAATTTGATGTGACTATTATCATATGAATTACATTAAACTTAGAAAAAAATAAATAAATCACCTTATAATGTACTATATTCTTTTACTCTAGCATCTAGTGACTTTTAATGAGAAATTTGTTAACAGTAATATTGTGAGTTGGTTGCAAGAAATGTTTAATCCATCAGAAATTAATTTAAGAAATTTAACAGGAAAAAAGTATAACCAATGCGGATCTTTAACAATATTAAAAGTGAGATTAAATATAGGAGAAAAATATTAATATAGTGGATGAAGGATGTAAGAAACATGATCTGAAGTTTGAAGAGCATGTAGGTAGATGGATGACAAATCCAATAATTAAATCTAAAAAAAAAAATTTGGATTATAAGTTAATACAATTTATTCTGTAATAACTACAACAGTGTTGATAATTCATTTTTATTAAAATCATTTACAGGTGACCCCCGCTTAACGCTGATAATTTGTTCCGGAAAAACAGAGCGCTAAGTGAATCCGCACTAAGGGAGCGCCGCATTCCCATAAGGTAACATATGAATTTGTGAGTTGCGGTCGGTGCCATAGAATATTTCCTAATCAATAATAAACGGTAGTGAAAAGATGCACAAATGTCAGTCAAAATATTTAATATTCAAATATTTGTACATATGGTCCTTGAGGTTGTCACAGACATACTCTCAGATATGCCAGACAAGCTGTACTTGCTACCTGGGAGTCTAAAACGTTGATGCAACTGATATTCGGGTGACACTCAAGTCAAGTGGATCCAATTTCGGCTAAGTCCAGATGGTCTGTGACAGCCAAATCCTCTGCTTGCACCTTCACACTGGTGGGACTGTTAGTAATCCTGAGTATAACCTCCATGCACAAGCACATGGTGGGCAACCACCCAGGTGTGAACCAACGTAAGCAGGGGTCGAGGTGTGGCACCCACACCACATGGAGGAACGCCGACCCTCGATGTTACCAGGCAGTACTAGGTGGTAGATGACTCTCATCAACCGGTGAAATACAACCACTTTGCTTATTGGAGGCTTGAAGTGGTGGAACACATGTATAGATTCTAGAGCTAAGTTCCGGTCAACCCTTCCCTAACTCTTCCATCATGCAGTATGATTGATGACTTTTGAGGTTATGATGAACGTCGTGGCAAGATCCAATATTCCTTACATTTCGAGGGTACAGCGCTAAAACGGTGTTCGCAGGCCGGCCGGTAGTTAGTACACAGGACCGAACCTATTGGTAACTCTCTAGGAGGCTTCTGGATCAGCTAGTGTATAATCTTGCTACCTCTACTCTGCCAGATAGTGATGGAGGGAGTCTGAGTAGTGTGTATGCGGGGAGCATTGTCGAGGCCACGTTATTTCAAGGATATGGGTATATTCTTACCACGTGAACGCCATATCCAAAAATTTCATTACTTCATACAGCATGTCCCACCCACCCACTTTTTCTTACTATTGAATACACCACGAATTGTCAAACTAATAGAGCAAGCTTATCTGCGAAAAGATCTAAACCTCCCAAGCACTTCCTAATTCATTTCACAAATATACATGGTCTCAATTCTAATCTCAACGATGTCCATTTCCACTTGCAGTCTGCCAAACCACATGTACTTTTTCTGACAGAATCTCAGTTATCGGTTGATTCAACTACTGCTCATCTCAGATGCCCAAATTATTTGCTGTATGATTCCTTTCGCCTCAAAGGTGGTACTTGTGCATATGTCTGTTCTGCTATTCCCTGTCAGACACTTGGCAATTTGGAATCTCCTCTCTTTGACCTTCTCTGCCTTAAAATCGCTCTACCTCATTGTGTCAAATTCATCTGCTGTCTCTACCGTTCTCCCAACTCCACTAATCACTTGGAGCTCTTTGACTTCTTCTCTTTGCAACTTGACTTTCTCCAGTTTTTTTCTAATAGTGAAGTAATTTTCTAGGGTGATTTTAATGATCACAACCCCAGCTGGCTTCCGTTTTCTAGTCACACCGACCCAGCGGGTCGAGATGCTGAGGCTTTTGCAATTACTAATGACCTAGCACAGATTGTTCATTTACCTACAAGAATACCGGACAATCCTAATCATACAGCCAATACGCTTGATCTTTTTCTCACAAACAACCCTTCTAAGTACATGGTCGAAGTGAGAGCTCCTTTAGGCACTTCAATCACAACTTGGTGATTGTCTCTTCTCCAATGGAACCTTTATCTCATGGCTATTCCCAACTTCGTGTTGTTTGGCATTACAAGAATGCAAAATGGGATGACCTGCGAGACTTCTTTTCTTCTTTTCCTTGGTCAGATTACTGTTTCAAAACTTCTGATGTCAACGTTTGCTCAGATCGTGTCAGTGAAATTAGTCTAGCAGGAATGGAATCCTTTATCCCACACTCCACTTTAAAATCTCATCCATTATCTAAACCTTGGTTTTCCAATAAATGTGCTAAGGCTGTTCAAGAGAAGAATGTTGCATATCGTAATTGGCTTGGTTCTAATTCTTCAGTGTCATTTTCTGCCTACACCAAAGCTTGCAACAATTGTAAAGCAGTTATTAATCAGTCCAAACTAGAGTTTGAACAGGCTAAGAGTAGAAAACTTGCTTCTTGCCCTAATGGTAGCCAAGCATTCTGGTCTCTTGCCAAAGCTATTGGCTGCAACTTTTGTCCATCTCTGCTCCCACCTCTGTCCAAACCAGATGGTTCTGTTGTCACTTCAGCCAAGAATAAAGCTGGCCTGCTAGCATCCCATTTTTCTTCCAGCTCATGTATTAATGATCTTGGTAAAACACCTCCCACCATTCCCAACACACTCCATTCAATGCCTCCTGTGGTCTTCCGTCAAAAGGATATCAGAAGGATTTTGATGGATCTTGATGCTAAGAAAGCTCCAGATCCCGATGGTATTTCTCCACTTGCTCTCAAAACCTGTGCTCCTGAACTTACTCCTATTCTTTGCCGCCTTTTTTCACTTTATTATTCCAAAGGTGTTTTTTCCTTCTGCTTGGAAATTTGCTCATATCCAGCCAGTCCCTAAAAAGGGTGACAAATCCCTCTCATCCAATTATCGTCCCATTGCAATTACTTCTACTCTTTCTAAAGTAATGGAGAAATCAATTAACCGCCAACTCTTAAATTACCTAGAAACCTTCCGTCTGATCAACGATCGCCAGTATGGATTCCGCCAGTGTCGATCCACTAGTGATATTCTGGCTTATGTTAACCATTTATGGACTAATTCAATGGAAAGGTTCGGTGAAACTCAAGTAGTTGCTCTTGACATCTCAAAGGCTTTTGTTCGTGTTTGGCATAAAGGTCTTCTAAACAAGCCGCTGTTTTTAGTAATTGGTTATTCAGTTTTCTCTCTGATTGCTCACTGAGGGTGATGGTAGATGGCTCTCTGTCTTCTAACTTCTCCACTAATGCCGGCATCCCCCAAGGTTCAGTTCTTTCCCCCACTCTTTTCCTCTTGTATATTAATGACCTTCTTCCATTGACTGGAAATCCTATCCATAGTTTTGCCGATGATAGCACATTGCATTCCACTTTCCATTTTGAGAAACCTTGTCCTGCTCAATCAGCTTCAACTTCTCGAAAATCTGCTACCAATTCCTTAAATGCCGATCTTCAGGTAATTCTAAAGTGGGGCAAAGACAACTTAGTTGATTTCAACCCTTCTAAAACTCAGTCTTGTCTTATATCTCGCAAAAAGGATTCTTCTACTCCTATGCTTATCTTTAGTGACACTCCGATTTCTAGGCAAAATGATATATCTCTTTTGGGGATTACCCTGACTTCTAATCTCTCTCTTGGCACAAGCACATTACAAATATTGCTTCCTCTGCATCTAAAAAACTTGGTTTTCTCTTTCGCTCCCGGCGTTACTTTTCTTCCAAACAGCTGCTCACTCTGTATAAATCGCAAATCCGCCCTGCTATGGAATATTGTTCCCACATCTGGGGTGGTGCCCCCATAATCTCTCTCAGGCTTCTTGATTCCATTCAGAAGAGGGCAGTTAGGTTAATTAATGATTCATCTCTAACAGAGTCTCTCCACTTGCTTTCTCATAGACGTACTGTTTCTACTGCATGCCTCTTCTACAGATACTTCCATGGGCACTGTTCTTCTGAATTGGCTACTATAATTCCCACTCTCTCTTTCAAAACAGTCCGAACATGTGCCGCCAACATCCATTTACTGTCCAACTTCAAACCCCCAGAACCAACTTTTCATCTTCCTCATTTATTCATTCAACTGCCTTCATACATATTTCCTGAAAATTACAGTCTACAGAAGTTCAAGTCCAATATCAATAAATATCTTCTTTTGTCTTTTCAACCTCCAACCCAAGCACGGTACTAAGTACTATAGGTTCTAATACCTCGTGTTTTGGGTTCACATAAAAAAAACAAAAAAAAAAAAAACATATAAAATATTCTGCATTACATACGTATATAATTATGTGGTAACTATTTACGTATCAAAATTAAACTGATAATTCCAATTAAAATCATACATTTAATTGATCTAAATTGATTTTAATTGATTTAATTTAATTGATGAATTTAATCGTGAAGAATGTGTCGATTTTGGATTGAACTTAGGCCATCTTCCAAATAAACTAAAAGGGGTATTAATTTTAAATCTCCCGCAGCGTTACCACCCAACAATAAAGTCAACCGATCCTTCGCCGCTTTGAAACCTGGCATGTTTTTTTCAGCTTTCAATATGAAACTTCTTTTAGGCATTCGTGTCCACAAAAGTCCTGCTTCATCTATGTTAAAAACTTGTTGAGAAGTATAACACATAATACTCTTCTTCAATAATTTTAACAAGTTCTTTTTTGAAAATTTCAGCTCCTTGATCTGCACTTGCAGCTTCTCCCTGGATTTTAAATCTATTCAACCAGCCCTTACCAGTTTTAAATGGTTCCACTTTTTTTTTTTAGGTGAGTTTTCTTCAGATAATCATATTGGCTAATCTCTCTCTCTCTCTCTCTCTCTCTCTCTCTCTCTCTCTCTCTCTCTCTCTCTCTCTCTCTCTCTTATAATATTTAACTTAACTGAATTCTGTATTGGATATTATCTTCAATAAAATTAGTTAGCCGGCCTAGCCCTAGTTGCTTGCAGTGGAACAGCTATCTTTCCCGCTGTTAAAATTAATTCTTTATTTTTTTATAATTGTTCTTACAGTTAAACTTGCAAGTCCTAAATTATGGCATACATCCGCTTGTCGTTCACCGGAATCGATTCGCTTCAAAACGTCTAATTTAATTTTCAAACTCAATCTTTTTCTTACATTTATAGTCTTCGTACTACGCACTCGTTGTTGCTTTTTCATTCCTATCGGCCATTATTAACTCTTCGAAAATGTATCTGCGTTGGTTGCATTAATTACGATACAATGTTCGAGTAAACTGTCCGTTACACATGATGTCTAATACTGTACTGAGTGATGACCAGACGTCGGATAAATGCATATAACGCAAGTATTACAAGCAATATACTTGATCATTTTTTAAAATGTTGATCTTGGAACTACGTAACAAGTCACTGTACTGCAATTAAATTAGCGCGCGAGAAAATTTCACTGAGCGTGGGACACGTTTTAATGCTGTTTTGCTATTCATTTTCAAGCTATCGACTCCATCAAATGAAATGATTTCGTTAAATATGCCAAAAGTGCAATCTGTAAAAGAGCGTTATAGTGATCTGTGACAGTGTTATAGTCAGATACGGGTTATAATATAAGAACAGCGTTATAGTGAATCAGTGTAAAGCGAACCGCGTTATAACGGGGGCCTGCTGTATTTATTAGGTATTTATTATATCCTTTAGCATACCTAGTACAACACTAATTAATTCCACCTCTAATGCCTTTTTCAACCATTAAATACATATATATCAGTTAATAATTGCAACTCAACATTTGTCAGGTTTAACACTGCATTCCAATATAAACCTGCTGTAGTGTAATAGCAAACAAGAATGAGTTTATAAGCTCTAAGCAAACATCTCTAAAAACTTTCAAATATATAAGAAACATAAAAAACATGGGTGAATAGTTTCTTTACATTCCACATAATCACTGGGATAACCACCTTTTCTTACCACTAAATCTAATTTATCTTCTGAAAAGTATGATTATATATTTTTAACGTGATATATTTTTTAAAGATTACCAGCAAGCTTATCTAAACTACTAGCCATAAATCTGAATGAATTTATAAATCTTAATGTTTTGGTATTTATTGTTTAGAATTTTCTTCATTGTCCAAAAATTCATGTTCTTGGGGAAGCTGATAATGGGCAGTTGGTTCTTTACTTTAGACTTGAAAACTAACCAAAAGGATTTTGAAATCTCAAAACTGATCTCAAAATGGTTGGGTCATTGGAATGTTTTCTGTAAAGTTTTCTTTTCAGCTTGTTTCAATAAACTTGGTAATATTTTATCTTTAAAATTTACATGAAGTGCAGTGCTGTCTCATTAGAATTAGTCAATTTCCATGTATGTGTTTCTCCCAAGAAATTAAGACACCTTCTCTAATGTTTTACTGCTGATAAGAAATTTGAACTACACTTTTAATAAAAATTTGCTCTAGCATGTCAGAATTTTTTACACAAAAAAAATAAAAATAATAAAACTCTTGGTGGATGTGCTTCTTATTTATTTTGAATTTTTAGAGATTTTACTAATAGGTTATTATACTATAAAATACTGATAAAAAATACATAAAAACAATAAATATCAATGGCTGTCCTCCTGCCAAGCACTGATAGCTGCCAATTGGATTTCTTATACACTAGATTGGATTAAACTTGCACTTTTTTACTTATTCAGGCAGTTAGTTCTGGTGGCTGTGTCTCTTTTTTGGCATCCAGCAGAAATCAGCCATCATACTGACATCCATTCCATACCTTTTTTCATCTCTTTTATACCTTGATGGAATCTTTCCTCCTGCTTGTTAAGAGGAGGAGGAAAGATTCCATTCACTTAAACTACAAACATTTTGTGAGAAACAGCTGAAACAAGAGTGGAATGCAAGAAAGAATTAACAGACAAGCAGCAGCAGCACAGTTTTCAAAACTTCTCCAGAATGTTACTCAGATCATCTTATAATATGGTGGGTTTTTATTGTTTCCCAAAAAATTTCACACAGTTTTAAAAGTGGTCCAACTATCTCTTTCAGTATGGTTCATGGATTCTTCAAATTCAGAGTGCAGAATTAGCTTGTGGATTTTAGGTCCAGAAAAAATTCCTTCTTTTGATTGTTTTTTAATATCTAAGTGAAAGAAATTAAGTACAAACATAACTGAAAAAAATTTGTTCTTTATTCTTAGCTTGGACAAACTGTTTCATAAAAACTGCTTCATGCACACTATGTTGGTGAATACACTTTCCTTTCCCAAATATTCACTTCTTCCTTGTTCATCCCACTCACAATGAACACAAAGCATTTTTGTTTTATGTACCCAAGTTGTTAGCAAAGTAGCAGACCAATAACTTTAAAATCTCCAAACACTAGCCAACGATTCTTATAATGAATTTTTTCCAAAATGATCTTAACATTTTTGTAGTTTCCTTTTAAGTGTGTTGAATGAGCTACCAGAATGCATGCCTCCTTGTTTTTTCATTGTGAAAGAGAATACCTTTAAACTTTACTTCAATGGATTTAGGGAATAATTTCGACATTGTTTCTTTAGATTTCAGCAAAGATTTTGACTCAGTCCCACATGAGCGGTTGCTTTATAAGCTGGAATAGGTTGGAATCACTGGGAAAATCCTTAGATGGATAGCAGGATGGCTTCAGGGCAGGAGGCAGAGGGTTGTGATAAATGGCTATTCCTCAGATTGGGTTGATGTAAGAAGTGGGGTTCCCCAAGGATCAGTATTAGGGCCACTGTTGTTTTTAATTTTCATAAACGACATTGATGAAGGGATAGAGGGCGTGATGTCTAAATTTGCAGATGATGTTAAAATTGGTAGAGTAGTTAATGATCACTGTCAAGCTGAGCATCTTCAGAGAGACCTAGATAGACTTCAGGAATGGTCAGAAAAATGGCAGCTATGCTTCAATTCAACAAAATGTAAGGTATTACACCTGGGAAACAGTAATCCCAAAATAACTTATTCACTTGGTGGAGTTCAACTAAACCCAGTACTGGAGGAAAGGGACTTGGGTGTTATGATACGGTCAAACATGAAATTCTCTGAGCATTGTAAACAGGTTGCAAGGAAGGCCCATGGTGTCCTATCGAACTTTTGCAAGTAGAGATAGGGACGTGATAATCCCATTATATAAGGCTTATGTTAGACCACACTTGGAATACTGTGTTCAAGTATGGAGACCGCACCTAAAGAAAGACATCGAGCTTCTTGAAAGGGTGCAAAGACGGGTATAACTCGCCTGGTGAGATCGGCAAAAGGGCATCCTTATGAAGAAAGACTTCGAATATGTGGGTTGCGAAGTTTGGAAACTAGACACCTTAGAGGAGATTTGACTGAGGTGTTTAAGGCTCTGAGAGGCATCAGTAAAATGAATGAGGACGAAATTTTCAAGATTATATGATGCTAGAACTAGGGGACATAAATTCAAGTTATGGGGGGAAAATGTTTAGACTGGATAGCAGGAAGTTTTATTTTAGCCAGCGAGTTATAAGTTACTGGAATAAGTTGCCTTCACGGGTGGTAGAAGCCGACAGTTTGGGGAAATTCAAAGGTCATCTGGATAGTACTTTCGGGTAAGGGAAGCACATAGGATGATAGGTTTAATTTCCTTTTTTTTTTATTAATTATTATTATTTTTTTTTTTTTTTGTTTTTATCAATTGTTTTGTTCAGATTTTTTTTTTTTTTTTCCTTTTTTTTTTTGGCTGGTGCAGCATAAGCCATAGGCTTTCTTGCACCATGCGGCCATTACTCATATGAGTACGATAAAAATTTGCGATGCCCTAAGTACCTCATCCACCATTGAGCCTATGAGGGGACACCCACTCGTAAACTAGCAGATACTGCATACACGAATGCAGTATCTGCATTCGTGTATGCAGATACACGAATATCACTTAGGAGCACCATACCAACGTTTCCAATAAGCCTTGATCCTTTGATTTATTGGAACGCAGTTGATCCTAGCAGTAAGACTCACCCGCCAATTGATCCAAGATGGGAGGTCTGGAACCTCCCATCTTGTCGAAGTAGGGACCAAAGTGGTGTATTAAGGCTGGTCCACTCTTTCCCAGGATCTCCCTTTCCGAGTTTCCACGAGTCATGGCACATGGCTGCACACGCCGTATTCCAATCATGTAACCCTCGAACCAAGGTATGGCGTTAGATCCCAGTGATGCTAATCTGGAAAGCCAGTAGCATCACTGAGAGGTCCTCTCATCACGTACATTTGCCCACACCAAGAGGTCATTAGAGGATGAACAATTAGATATTATGAATTTTAAAAAATTTTGTAACTGAAAAATTGGGTCAATGAAATAAGTTGAATTTTCATGTCTTATTAGAGGCTGAACAATTACAAATTTTATGGATAAAATTTACCCAGCAGCCAGGATTTATTTATCATATATTTAAAGAAGTTAAAATAAACTTAATAGAATCCCAGGAAGAAATTTTTATATTCAATTTATTACTATTTTTTTAATTACAGAAAGATATTTTTTAATTACAAGCAACTAGAGCTTGTCACTCACATCTGAAATACAAAAAATCTGCATGCGTGTGGGCTACATGTTCTGTGGGATGAAAAACCTGAAATAACTCATGGGAGAAACCTACTCCACCAGTCTGAAACTGGCTGACTACAGTCTTAAGTGAAGAGGGTTTTAGAAATTTCTCCAATGTAAAATAAATAAAGGCCTCTTGAAATGACAGGTAGATATTGTGTCAATTAAGTTGTCATAGAGAAGAACATACCAAGTAAAAGAGAACCTCACAGTGTGCAGCTTTAATGTTTTCCAATTTGTTTATAATTGGTTAAGTTTCTGAGACTCCTCTTTTTAGATTACTGGCTGCTGCTTTGACTGCTTGTCAAATGATGCAAGGAGGCAAGGTGATACAGTATCAGACAAAAAAAAAAAAAAAAAACTTTCCTACATCAACTGTCTATCTCCTCTAATAATCTGTCTAATTCTTCTTTCAAAACTACATGCTTCCACAACACCAGATGGAAGTTTGTTCCAACAGTCAACTTACCCTTTGGCTGAATGCAAATTTCCATAAGTCCTGTAATCATTCTTCTTCAATTTAAATTTATACCCCATGTCTGAAATAGAGTAAGGATACCATCAACATTTAGTTTACTCAATTGATAAGTCTTTAACAATTCGATCAGATCTCTCTGCAGGTGGCTAGTTTCAGTTTGCAAAATTGAAGTCTTATTTGGTAAGAGTACCCTTTTGTTTTCTTCAGTAATCTCATTGCTCTTCTTAGCATCTGATCTAACAGATCCATATCCTTCATACTAGGCCTACAGATCTGTACGCAATACTTAAGATATGGTCATACTTCATACTTTGATCATACTCATCCCGGGGTGGAAAGCTTATCGTTCACTGAATCGTACCTTACTTGACAATTGTTAATTATAAACATCCATGGGAAACTCTGTCACTTTCAACTGCATGAAAGTGCCCATGAATAAATCACTTCCCCTTGACAATGTTATCGGCTGGTACACCAGGCTGGTGTACCCGCCAATCTCACTTTCTACTGCAACAGATAAAGATCAATTTCATGTTTCAGAGCCTGACATGGTTTCACTAAGAATATTACTGGTGACAAACATATAAATTATCAGCTGTGTACAGTTTTTAATTTTTTTTGTGTGTAAAATCAAAATCTGCAGACCGTACAACTATTCCAGACAACAAAAAATCGAATCAAGGTTAATAAATTATGACAAGCATTCAGAAGGTTACCCACATATATATACTGTTGAAAAGGTTTTAGATATATTATTTATTTTTATTTTTAATTATAACATTTACTTCCGTAAGCAGAGTATCATTTTGGGCCACTGGTCAAAATCTGAAACATGTCTAACTTTCCTCTTGCCAAGCAAGCGAGGTGTCTACTCTTTACTCCAATGGAATTTCAGATATGCTAAATTAATTTATATCATAAATGTATAATGAGGTAACCACTAGATTTTTATTGTGTACATCTGATAGAGTTAATGGCTAATCAATATATATAAAATATATTAATATAGTATAAAATATATTTTATATAAAAAAATATTTTGTAAGCCCAAAACATAACCTCAGCATTCACTAATATGCAGGTTGTTGACATCTTCAGGAATGTAATTATTGTAATTACACAGAGGCTCCTCCTGTACATAATTACATCCAAAAACCTTGTAATATGTGATTTAGAAATAAGCTATTTAAAGATAAGTACATATTTAGACAGAGTACTACTTACTTTGAAACAGCTAACTGTCTTGATACAAACTGAAGTCTTCCCGGCACCGACATGAATAGGTTTTTTAGATGATTTATACGTTGCTTTAATGGAATATTAGACAATACCTTGTTATTAATCATAAGTACATCAAAAACATAAAAACATGGTTGATTTTCTGCACCTGGTTGTAAAGCCTTGACATCGATATTATCTCCTTTTGTAACTGGAAAGAACAAAATAAAAAAGAGAAAATTATTAGTATAATCAAATTCCCTAATTTGTATAAATTCTCTGAGAGTTGGGGTGTATTCTCTGAGAGTTGGGGTTGGTGGAACAGACTTCCATCCCTTGTGGTGGAGGTTGATAGCCTAAATAAGTTTAAGGCTCAGCTGGACAGGTATTTTGAACGAACAGAGGGGTGAAGTGGAAGTGGGTTTTTTTTTTTTTTTTTTTGGCTGATGCTGCATAAGCTTGCTTTCTTGCATCAAATGCCTCTACTAATGCTAATGCTAATGCTATTATTGTTTTGCAATTCTGATATACCAGAAATGAATTCAAAGTTTTCAATTTACAGCTGTTAAGTGTACTAGCAAAAAAAAAAAAAAAAAAAAAAAATTAATCAGCTCTCATTGTTTATCTGTACCTATCGTGGATTTGTCCTAGCTTCTCTGGTGGTTTAATGTCCTTGAAAAAAGGTGATTTGCCATCAGGGCCACTGGGCTTTCCAACAACTTAGGAATGAATAATCAGGTAAAATTTCATTGACTTATCTGAGAGAAGATATAAGATATATGAATTTGAGGACCTAGCAATTTCGCTACAAAAGCATAAATTTGGTGCATATGGACAATCTCTATAAAGCATAGTGGATTTGCCACTTGTTATCTGTTTGAAAATATCCAAACTTGAATATCATCAGAGATTGGAAGAAATGTTAATGATCTCTTCAATCTCAAGTAGAGGGAGTAAGAGTAATACTTCAACTTTTTCTAAATTTTTAAGTATGAACAACATGCAATTCAGCTCACAAACACACACTTATACAGATATAATCTACAATAGAAGAACACAACCTGTATGTATTCGCTATTGCATTATGTCCGTCCACTATTGCATTATGTCCGTTAAACAATAACCAGAATAGCAAAAGTGCTAAGGAATCCCCCAAACAAACAAACAACAAAAAATCAACCAAACAGGCACCAAATATGATCATACAGTAAAATGAGAATTTCCTTCAAAAATTATTTATGACACATGAGAAGGAATAAGGAGGAGGATGAGAAAATAGAGTAGCTGACTGTAATAGTGGGCTAATAACTGCTCAATGAAAATAATGGATGTTATAACACTATTGCATTCAGGTCCACAATTATATACAATTAAATATGTAGGATTTCAAGCAGAGATGCTTGGATTCTCAGAATATTTTCTTTGTGTATAATTTTCATCCTTTGAAAATAACACAGTATAAAAATTGTTACCTGCCATGTGATCAATAGTTAGATGTGACTTCAGTTTAGCTAGTGTAACATACAAATCATTAAACACGATATTTCATTAACAAGCATCTCTTTGCTGTATAGCATGCTGACCATGAAAATAAATAAAGACACTGCACATTACTATCAATGAAAAATTAATGATTATCCTTTTTATTAAGCAATGGTTAGACCATATCTTGATTGCTGACTACAGATCTGGAAGCCTCATTTTAAGAAAGATGTTCACATCTTTCTTGGAATGAGTGCAGAAAAGACCATCCAGATTAGTGAAGAACACAAAGTTTCCTAACTATCATTGACTCTCACCACAGAAAAGGCTGTTTCTGCAAATTTCAACGCTCGGAAATGATGCATCTGAAAGAAGACCTGATTGAAGTGATTAAGGCTTTAAATGGATTGACTAAAATAATGATAATGGTATTCTAATTCTATTCTCAGCAACACATACACACACGAGAGGGCAGAAAATTAAACTGAAAAAGAAAGGCTGGAAGATAGACATATAAAAACTTGCTTTCAGCCAGAGAATAATGTAACTGATTTTTGGAACAACCATCTAGTGTTCTGGAAGTGGGTAGCTTGAATTAAATTTAAGGAAGAATTAGCTATTACTGGAGGGGATAGGCAGATGAGTGAAATAATATCTTTTTTTTTTTTTTTTTTTTGCTGATGCTATATAAGCTTGCTTCCCTTACATCATTTGCCAGTACTACTACTATTATTGTTTATCCAATTGGGGGTATTCCCACCTTGATGGGTATGAGTACCACGTGCACAGGAGAGTTGTTATATTAAGCTATTACTACTATTGGTTGAGCAACTCTCTAACCACTGTCTGGGCTGTTATGCATTATATCTTAAAGGTGTTCAAGGATTGCAACTTTCTGCAGTTCCTTGTAGGTATTCTCTGGTAGGCCTATTGCTGATATGCTCTTGTGTAAGGTGTTTGCCACTATGCTGGTAGTTAACACAGAAAATTGGGATGGTTGTTACTTGTACCATATGTCAATTTTTTTTTTAACCTCTTGTCTTAGATCTGTGTGATTTCTCATCTTTTCCTAGTAAGTTTTCTTTTTTTGGGCACCAACATGTTGGTCAGGTTATAAAGATACAGTATATGCACCAATATCGAGCCATGATGATGAAGAGGTTGAAGAAATGTACACTAAAATTGAAAGACTTCTAGATGAACAGAAAACTCATTACACCATTATTATGGAGGACTTCAATGCTAAGGTTGGAAAGAGACAAAACAGTGCACAAAAGGGAAGTATAGGAAATTGTGAATTATTAAAAGAAATGAAAGACTTCTGGAATTTGCAGAATATCAAGGAATGATATTCCTTGATATTCTGAATGAGGTAACTACCATCAGGGGTAAAGGGAAGGGTTTATGCTTTCATAAAGGTGACTACTGAGGTCTGAGACAGTATTTAAATTCTAAACGTTGGGCCCAACTGATGATGTTACCAACAGCAAATTCAAAATGGGAAGCATTCAAAGAATTAATTTTGGAAGCTACAAGGCTTTTCATACCAACTAAGAAATATTGTTTATGATTTAGGCCTAAATGGATGTTGGATGAACTAATTAGACAGGTGACAGAGAAGAAAAATTCATGGGATACATATAAATTAACAGGTGACATGGAAGCCTAAGATAGATAAAAGCTGGTCTGTAACCAAGTCACAAAGGAGGTTAAGCAGGCAAAGACAGATTACAAGAAATCTTTCGCAAAAAATGCAAAGAAAAACAGCAGAGTTCTTTACTTATGTAAACTCTAGAAGGAAGGGGATGAATAAGATTGGTCCCGTTGATATTGTGGATCATCCTGTTGATGATCCTGCTTAGGTAGCTAACAAACTAAATCAATATTTTGTATCTACATTCACACATGAGGAGTTATTCAGGGAGTTGAATACCAGAGGTGTACTAAACTCTGGCAATAAGCTAGATGAACCAGCAGTCAACCACCTTTAGCCAGCGGGTGGTTAACTGCTGGAATAAACTTCCATCTGTCGTCGTAGAAGTTGATAGCTTAAATAGATTCAAGGCAGAACTTGAAAAACATTTGGAGCGAGTGGATGGGTGAAATAGGGGTTTTTTTTTGGCTGATGCTATATAAGCTTGCTTTCTTGCATCATGTGCCTTTGCTAATGCTAATGATCTTGTAATAACTGAGAGTAAAGTGGAGGAGAAATTGTTGAAGATAAACATAAACATGATGGAATCTATCCAGTTATATTAAAGGAGGCAGCAAAGGAAGTAAGCAAACCCATAGCCATAATTATGAGAGCTTCCTTGGACTCAGGTGAGGTACCCACGGACTGGAGATGAGCAAATGTGATCCCAATCCACAAAGGAGGATCAAAGGATGACACAAGTAATTACAGACCTGTTAGTTTAACTTCTGTTCCAGGGAAATTAATGAATGTTTGTTTAGGGGCTTTACAGCTTAAGGGCAGCAAGGCCATAATGCACCTAACTATGGTGATGTTAAATACACAGTTTATGTATATAAATGTTGAAGTTCATACTGCATACAGTTGTATCTGTTTAAGGAATGAAAAAATTTTGGCCACGTGTGGGGTATCTGCCAGGAGGTCAGCAATACTGAAAGAAGTGTTCATTCTGGAAAACGAAGTAAACATAGCTTGTTAGTCATTATTATTGTATTTGGGGCAATCAATGAGTACATGTTGAACAGTGAGCTGAGTGTTGCAATTTGTACACAGTGGTGGATCAGTACCTGCAAGAAGATAAAGATGTGTCAGAGCTAATACGACTTCTTCGTGCCTGTTTTCACGTATTTTTTTTTTTTTTATGTGAACCCCCAAACACGAGAGGTATTAGAACCTATAGTACTTAGTACCGTGCTTGGGTTGGAGGTTAAGAAGACGAAAGTAGATATTTGTTGACATTGGACTTGAACTTCTGTAGATTGTAATTTTCAGGAAATACATATGAAGGAAGGTTGTTCCAGAAAACAGCAGTTGAATGAATAAATGAGGAAGATGAAAAGTTGGTTCTGTGGGTTTGAAGTTGGACAGTAAATGGATGTTGGCGGCACGCGTTTGGACTGTTTTGAAAGAGAGAGCGGGAATTATAGAAGCCAATTCAGAAGAACAGTGCCCATGGAAGTATCTTTAGAAGAGGCATGTAGCAGAAACAGTATGTCTATGAGAAAGCGAGTGGAGAGACTCTATTAGAGATGAATCATTAATTAACCTAACTGCCCTCTTCTGAATGGAATCAAGAAGCCTGAGAGAGGTTTTGGGGGCACCACCCCAGATGTGGGAACAATATTCCATGGCAGGGCGGATTTGCAATTTATACAGAGTGAGCAGCTGTTTGGAAGAAAAGTAATGCCGAGAGCGAAAGAGAAAACCAAGTTTTTTAGATCCAGAGGAAGCAATATTTGTAATGTGCTTGTGCCAAGAGAGATTAGAGGTCAGGGTAATCCCCAAAAGAGATATATCATTTTGCCTAGAAATCGGAGTGTCACTAAAGATAAGCATAGGAGCACAAGAATCCTTTTTGCGAGATATAAGACAAGACTGAGTTTTAGAAGGTATTGGTATTGGTATGGTTATTTCTGGCGCAAGGGCTACTTGGGCCATATTGCGCCTATAAACGAGATGAGGATTTCACGGTGTGTTTTAGAAGGATTGAAATCAACTAAGTTGTCTTTGCATCCATTGGTAGCAGATTTTCGAGAAGTTGAAGCTGATTGAGCAGAACAAGGTTTCTCAAAATGGAAAGTTGAATGCAATGTGCTTACATCGGCAAAACTATGGATAGGATTTCCAGTCAATGGAAGAAGGTCATTGATATACAAAAGGAAAAGAGTGGGGGAAAGAACTGAACCTTGGGAATCAACGGAATTAGTGGAGAAGTTAGAAGACAGAGAGCCATCTACCATCACCCTCAGTGAGCGATCAAAGAGAAAACTGGATAACCAATTACAAAAAACAGTAAGCAAACCATAAGATGGAAGCTTGTTTAGAAGACCTTTATGCAAAACACAATCAAAAGCCTTTGAGATGTCAAGAGCAACTACTTGTGTTTCACCGAACCTTTCCATTGAATTATTCCATAAATGGGTAACATAAGCCAGAATATTACCAGTGGATCGACACTGGCGGAACCCATACTGGCGATCGTTGTTCAGATGGAAGGTTTCTAGGTAGTTTAAGAGTTGGCGGTTAATTGATTTCTCCATTACTTTAGAAAGAGTAGAAGTAATTGCAATGGGACGATAATTGGATGGGAGGGATTTGTCACCCTTTTTAGGAACTGGCTGGATATGAGTAAATTTCCAAGCAGAAGGAAAAACACCTTTGGAATAAGAAAGTAAAAAAAGGCAGCAAAGAATAGGAGTAAGTTCAGAGGCACAGGTTTTGAGAACAAGTGGAGAAATACCATCAGGACCTGGAGCTTTCTTAGCATCAAGATTCATCAAAATCCTTCTGATATCTTTTTGACGGAAGACCACAGGAGGCATTGAATGGACCATGTTGGGAATGTGAGAGGTGTTTTACCAAGATCATTAATACATGAGCTGGAAGAAAAATGGGATGCTAGCAGGTCAGCTTTATCCTTGGCTGAAGTGACAACAGAACCATCTGGTTTGGACAGAGGTGGGAGCAGAGATGGGCAAAAGTTGCGGCCAATAGCTTTGGAAAGAGACCAGAATGCTCGGCTACCATTAGGGCAAGAAGCAAATTTTCTACTCTTAGCCTGTTCAAACTCTAGTTTGGACTGATTAATAACTGCTTTACAATTGTTGCTAGCTTTGGTGTAGGCAGAAAATGAAACTGAAGATTTAGAAACAAGCCAATTACGATATGCAACATTCTTCTCTTGAACAGCCTTAGAACATTTATTGGAAAACCGAGGTTTAGATAAGGGATGAGATTTTAAAGTGGAGTGTGTGATAAAGGATTCCATTCCTGCAAGAATAATTTCACGGACACGATCTGAGCAAACGTTGACATCAGAAGTTTTGAAACAGTAATCCGACCAAGGAAAAGAAGAAAAGAAATCTCGCAGGTCATCCAAGTTTGCATTCTTGTAATGCCAAACAACACGAGGTTGGGAATAGCCATGAGATAAAGGTTCCATTGGAGAAGAGACAATCACCAAGTTGTGATCTGAAGTGCGTAAACGACCTGTCACTTCGACTGTGTACTTAGAAGGGTTGTTTGTGAGAAAAAGATCAAGCGTATTGGCTGTATGATTAGGATTGTCCGGTATTCTTGTAGATAAATGAACAATCTGTGCTAGGTCATTAGTAATTGCAAAAGCCTCAGCATCTCGACCTGCTGGGTCGGTGTGACTAGAAAACGGAAGTCAGCTGGAGTTGTGAACATTAAAATCACCAAGGAAAATTACCTGTTAGGAAAGTTGGACTGGAGAAAGTCAAGTTGCAAAGAGAGGAAGTCAAAGAGCTCCAAGTGATTAGTGGAGTTGGGAGAATGGTAGAGACAACAGATGAATTTGACACAATGAGGTAGAGATTTTAAGCCAGAGAAGATCAAAGAGAGGAGATTCCAAATTGCCAAGTCTCTGACAGGGAATATCAGAATGGACATATGCACAAGTACCACCTTTGAGGTGAAAGGAATCATACAGCGAATAATTTGGGCATCTGAGATGAGCAGTAGTTGAATCAACCGATAACTGAGATTCTGTCAGAAAAAGTACATGGGGTTTGGCAGACTGCAAGTGGAAATGGACATCGTTGAGATTAAAATTGAGACCACGTATATTTGTGAAATGAATTAAGAAGTCCTTGGGAGGTTTAGAGCTTTTCGCAGATAAGCTTGCTCTATTAGTTTGACAATTCATGGTGTATTCAATAGTAAGAAAAAGTGGGTGGGTGGGACATGCTGTATGAAGTAATGAAATTTTTGGATATGGCGTACACGTGGTAAGAATACCCAGATCCTTGAAATAACGTGGCCTCGACAATGCTCCCCGCATACACACTACTCGGACTCTCTCCAGTCACTATCTGGCAGAGTAGAGGTAGCAAGATTATACACTAGCTGATCCAGAAGCCTCCTAGAGAGTTACCAATAGGTTCGGTCCGGTGTACTAACTAGAGGCCTGCCTGCGAACACCGTTTTAGAGCTGTACCCTCTAAATGTAAGGAATATTGGATCTCGCCACAATGTTCATCATAACCTAAAAAGTGATCAATCATACTGCATGATGGAAGAGATAGGGAAGGGTTGACCGGAACTTAGCTCTAGAGACTAAACATGGGTTCCACCACTTCAAGCCTCCAATAAGCAAAGTGGTGGTATTTCAACGGTTGAAGAGTCATCTACCACCTAGTACTGCCTGGTAACATAGAGGGGCGGCATTCCTCCATGTGGTGTGGGTGCCACACCTCGACCCCTGCTTACGTTGGTTCACACCTGGGTGGTCGCCCACCATGTACTTGTGCATGGAGGTTATACCCAGGATTACTAACAGTCCCACCATCGTGAAGGTGCAAGCAGAGGATTTGGCTGTCACAGACCGTCCGGACTTCGCCGAAATTGGGTCCACTTGATTTCAGTATACTGGATTTCCAAGGTTGGAGATGTTTCTTCATATGGAGTAGTTTGTTCCCAACTTGACTTTGCTAGATGTGTTGCAATTTTTCAAGACACTGCTTCTTTATAATTGACTTGTTGTCTGTGATGGATATACTAAACGGTTCATCTATAGGATCTGTAGCAGTTTTCTCAGCTAGATCGGCACATTAATTTCCAGAAATTCCCACATGACCAGGGATCCAACAAAAGATGATCTTGTTTCTTCCTATTTAGCTTAGTCATGGTATTCCAAATCATCATGATTTTTATTCTGCTGTATAGCATGAATAGCACTAACGGAGTCTGTATAGATAACACCGTTCAATATATTTGTTGTTGATGTTGTTGTTATTTGGTTTTTAGGAGCATTAGCAACTAAGGCCATATTGCTCCGGGAATATGCGGTGGTCATTCCCTGACCTTTCGGCATCCTCCGTATTTGGTGGATCACGGGCTTGAACTCCGGTCTAATCAAGAAGCGTGTGCTACGCACTGCTGCTCCTGCCCACCTGGCTACGGAGGCGCCATATTTGTTGATAAGGCGAAATTTAATGCTATGAAGATAGCACAGAGTTCTGTAGTGAAGCTGCTACATTCAATGGGGAGTTTCTTGGCTATGGTAAGTTTGAGAAAAACTGCTGCTGCTGCACCAACATGGGGGTCAGATTTAGATCCGTCCGTGTAAATTGGCGTGTACTCTGTGTGCTAGGTTCTCAATGCATCATGAATTTGCAGTAGATTCTGTTGGGGTAAGGTGTGTTTCCCAAACGATGTGAGTGAAAGGTTGCACAACAGTGTGTGATACATCGAAGGTGGAGCTGTTCGAGAAGTAGTAGACTGTATCATGCTAAGGTCAATTTGCCAGTCACTGAGCAGGAAATGCAGTTGTATCCCTGTTGATGGGTTTTTAGATGGATAGGCTCTATAAAGGTTCTCCAATTTGGGAGAGAAAGTCCATTCTGAGTAGGGTTGTCTAGTTGCCCTTTGACTTTTGCTGCATAGTTTAACAAAAGCATTTCTCTGCGTAGATGTAATGAGGTTTCAGTTGCTTCAGCATATAACCTCTGAACTGGCGATGTACGGAATGCCTCTAGTGCAAGCTGAAGAGAACTGTGGTGTACAGGATCAAGCCAACGTAAGGCACTTGGTCTAACAGAGCTGTAGACCACAGAGCCGTAGTCTAGACGTGACCATATTAATGCATGATACAAATGCAGTAACGTGTAACAGTCGGCTCCCCATGTTGTGCCAGATAGTACTCTTAAGATGTTTAGCTTCTTAAGGAAAGTAATCCAGAGCTCTTTTTATACATTCGAGGAAGGTAAGTTTTTGGTCTAGAACCACACCAAGAAAGTGGACACTGTGAACCACTGGGATCATTTGATTTTCTAGGTGAAATTCTGGTCTGGGTCAGGATACACTTCCTACAGGTGTATCCGGACAGTCTTTTGTGGTGAGAGGTGAAAACCATTGTTTTCAGACCATTTTACAACTTTGTTGATAGCACCTTGCAACTGTCTTTCTACCATTAGCATATTAGGTGAACAGTAGGAGATACTGAAGTCATCGGCATACAGAGTAGTGGACACTGTCTGTAGTAGATCCTGTGTTATGGAATTCATTGTTATGTTAAATAGGGTGGCACTTAGTACTGGACCTTGTGGGACCCCTTCATCCTGGATAAAACTGGAAGATAATTGGTTGTTGACTATAACTTGAAATGAGCGCTCATGGAGGAAGTTTGATAAATTTTGGCAGATGTCCGCGTAGTCCTAGATCGTATAGGTTTGGCATTATACCATACCTCCAGGCTGTATCAAATGCTTTTTCTATGTCAAAGAGAACCATGACATTGTGTTCTTTTCGTAGAAAAGCATCACAGATATTTATTTCTGCCCTGACAAGTCAGTCAAGAGTGGATCTGCCTTCACGGAAACCGCACTGTATTGTTGAAGGTTGTTTTTGACTAGAAACCAGGTCAGGCAGGCAGGCAATGATTATTTTTTTCAGGACCTTGCTCATACAGCTGGCGAGTGCAATGGGTCGGTAATGTTGGGGATTTGTAGGATCTTTTCTTGGTTTCAAAAAAGCCAAAACATAAGCGTGGTGCCATTTGTCTGGGAAGGTATTCTCTTTGAAAATTCTGTTATAAAGAAGTAACAGTCTTAAGGGTGAGTTCAGTAAGTTGTGTTATCATGATGTTATGTATTCCATCTGGTCCTGCTGCATTGAGTTTAGTGGTGGCTAAAGCATGGTGCAATTCAGATATTGTGAAGGGGAGATTGTATGCAGCACTAGATGATGATTCGAAGTTGATGACATGTTTCTCAGCCTGTGCCTGGTGTACCTGAAAAAGCGGTGTGTAAGATGTTGTGGCTGAGATTATTTATGAACAATTCGCCAAATGCATTTGCAATCTCCACTAGTGTTGAAACATCACAACTGTTTACAGTTTGTGCGGGAAGGTTGATGCGTGGATGTTTTGAGTACATACGTTGTATTTTTGCACATATCATATCGTTTGCGTTTTTGTAGTTCTTATAATTGTGGAGGCGAAACGTCTCCATGCTTCCCTTTTGCTAGTCTACCTAATACGTTTTGCTTTTGCCCAAGCTTGTTTAAAGCAGATGAGATATGCAGTTGTTGGAAACTTCCTGAAGATGTTCCATGCTCTATTCTTTTCTTTTTTAGCCATATTGCATTCATTATTCCACCAAAATTTTGAGCATGCTGATATTTTGTGGATTGCTTTGGAATTGCTTGGTCAGCTGCCTGTAATATTTGGTTAGATATATATTCTGTGGCCAAGTTTACGGATGTTTGCTGGACCTGCTTTTCTTCCAGTATTGCTAGTTGCTTGTATATATCCCATTTTGCTTTGAAAAAGTTCCATTTGATAGTTCTGTTTGAAAAGTGGGGGGATGTTTGTTTCAATCCAACTTATCACTGGGTAATGGTCACTACCCAGTGGATTGCTATGAATAGTCCATCCAAATAGAGGATATATGGATACTGAGCATAGAGACACATCAATAGCTGAAGTAGACCACGTAGGTAAATGCGTATAAGTGTGTGCGCCATTATTAAGAATTATCAGATTGTGCTGGTCAAGTAATTTTTCTATAATTTGTCCACGTTTGTCCATGTTTTGATTTCCCCATAAAGGATGATGACTACTGAGGTCTCCTAGGGTGAAATAGGGTTGAGGAAGGCATACCACTAGTTCTGCTAGGTCAGCGTAGCTTATATTTTGGGGACAATTTTGTATAGCGTCTCGCTATACAAAAAGTATAGCGAGACGATAGTCAAGTCAAGATTAACATTGACTGCAACTGCCTCAAGGTTTGTTTTTAATGGGAGTGGTTTAGAGGGTATTTGAGTGTTGATTATCAAGGCAACACCTCCATGTGCCAGATTGTTCAAGTTGTTTACAACACGATCTTTCCAATGAAAAAAGTACAGGTAGTTCTTGACTTTATGAGTTAATTCATTCCTAGCACACGCTTGTAAAGCTAGAGTTAAATCCCATAGACATAATGTTAAAAATAGGGGATCGTTCTCAACAATGAAATTAGTTAGCTAATTAGTTTATGTTTAAACAATGATTAATTTATCCAAAAAAATTAAAATGCGGCCTGTAAAATCAAGCAAATAATAATAATAAAGAAATTATTCATGACTTACAAATTTTAAAGAATGTTTATTCTTCATCATCGACTAAATGCTGCTTATTATTGGCTCGGCACTCATTAGTTTGTTACACAAGGAGTCGTCTTCTTCAGAAATGCTTCGAGAGGCATTTGTTTTGAAAATAATCTTCTCTTTTCTTTATAAATTTCAATAGATGCATAAGCATTTTTCAATGGAACGCACAAATTGGAACTAACATGATTTGCGCGGAGTAACAAGTTTATGAAGCTTAAAAAAAAAGGAATGAAGAGAAGATTCTGAAAATTTATTTATGTTTTTTATACGATTGAAGATTTCAGTAAAAGGCAAACACATTTCACCATAATAATGCAAAAAACCACACAATTCCAGCTATCGGTATTTTGGCAAATGCAATAACATGGAGTTTACTACCAGTTTATAACTGCTTGCAGTAACAGAAAAGCCCAATAAACTAGAAAGTGCAAATTGTTTTTATTGTTTTATGGTCGTGACCTCCAGAAATGTGCTCAAGCAAAATGTCACAAAGGCATTCAAAATTGATTCTTATAACAGAACATATGATAACAATGAAAGTGTAGTGCATTTTAGTGATTTGAATTGGTAACTAAACAATTTACACTATAAAAACAACCTTTTAGAGAGTTATATAGTGAAAATTTCAACTTCCAAGGTCGTGGAATGAATTACCAAAAAAAATATGTTATTGGGTTCACATTATGATATTTTCACGATACGATGGTGAAAATATCAACTTTACGATATTAATCTGGAACAGATTAATATCGTAAAGTTGGGTACACTGTATTGTATAGCTAAGCACATGGTTAAAAATGCAGTATTTATGAATGTTTAACATTCATTTTTTGCAATTAATGTTCATATTTTCAATTTTGTTGATACTTGATACTTTTAAAAAAAAAAAAAAACAAAAAAAAACTTTAAACCCGGGAACTCGTAAAGTGAAAACTCATAAAGCTAGAACTGCTTGTAGTTCCGGAGACAAATGGGTATATGTGAAGTTAGACGGGTTTCCTGTAGGCAGAAGGCGAAAGGATCATATTGTGTGAAGAGATCTTGGATGTCATTTACATTGCTGCGAAATCCTCTACAGTTCCACTGCAGAAATGTAACCATTATTTGGGTTTGGTAGAACCCTCGATTTGTTTTCGAGTGGCTGAAGGTTTGCTTCGCTCAGGTTTCCCTTTCCCCTTCTTTGGAAAGTATGGTTTTCCCGTGTACATATATCCTCATCAATGAATAGTTCTAATACTTGCTCATCTTGCTGTGAGCTATCTTCTAAATCCATGCTATCTGTTTGGTTTGCATCAGGAGAAGTACGTACTGTAGCATTTTCTGGAGGAATGGCAGCTGGTAGTACAGTAATCACGTATTTATTGCTTTACTTTTTTTGCTTGCTGTTTGGTTTAATGGAACTGTGGCCAATACTGACTTTGCCCAAACAGATAGTGAGTCATTTGGTGGAATGGTTACCACTGTTTGGGTTGCAAATGATATTTTTTTTTTGGTTACTTGAGCTTAGGCTGGTTTATTAGCATTCAGGGCTGGAAAGGACTTTTTTGTCTGACCTTATAGGGCAAGAACAGTCTGAGACTGATTTATGTAGTTTATTTATGCTCCTAGTGAATATTTGGGTTTTAAGAACAGTTTCCTCCATTTCGCCATGGAAGGGAGAGAGCTTTTCCTTCCAAGTTACCGGCCCTGCCACGTGGAGGCAGCAGCAGCAGCAGCAGTGCCACCTTTGTGACCAAGTGATAAAACAATAGTAATAAAACAACAAATTAAGAGAAGAAAGAAAAAAAGAAGGTTATTTTTCCTTATGATCTAGTAAAGTGTTTTCTTTACTGAATAAATTGAGTATTAATATCATGCTGAAAATAAAGAAACAATTTTATTTTACCAAGAAAGAGCGCTAATTTATGGACAAAGACACTTCATCACAAAATCGCTTGGCACCCGGGGCCGAAATTAATGAAGGCACTGGTTAAAGAAGCATTGCAGTATTATCTAGACAAGACTTCAGTCATAGCTCAGACACAGCATGGGTTTGTTAAGGGGAAGTTTTGTCTGACCAATCTGATTGGATGCTATGATGTGGTCACAAAGGAACTGGATGCAAAGAATAATTTTGATATCATATACAGTAGATTCTGGTTATTTGGGCCACTGGTTAATCAGGGCAGACGTTTATTTGGAACAAATCTTAAAGAACAGAACCTAATCAAGAAAATAGCCAGGGTTTACTTCACTAATTTGGGACAACATGCCGTTTAATCGGGGCAGGAGACCGCAGCACTTGAGATTACCCTACGATTGTCTCCGACCATACCATGGTTCGGTTGGATTTCTAGAGGTCACAACCATAAAACAATTAGCAGTCCCCTGTTTATTGGGTTTTTCTGTTAGTGCTTCAATCATAAAAAAAAAATTATTTTCCAAACCTGCTCTTCGTTCCTATTTTTTAAGCTTCATAACTTGTTACTCCATTCTTATTTGCGCGTATCATGTTACTTGCAATTGTTGTGTGCCGTGCTCTTTCTGTTTGTGCTTATCTTTTTTACTGTTTTAAATTTTAACCCCTACCCACAAATGTCAGTGAACAGAAATGTCAACTAGTTAGTATGTATGTATATATTACAGTATGTATTAATTAAGCTATGCACGTAAGCGTAAATTTATTTTTACTTTGCTAACCGGTGGAAAATATTCTTCCAATTTTCACGTATCATTTAATTTTTTAACTGGTAATAAAGTGTAAATTCATACTTAATACAGCATATCTTTACTTTTATAGCCTGTGGATAATATTCCTCCTATTTTCGCTAATTAGAATTGCTGTTTAATAGAATTAAACTTTAATTCAGAAGTGTGATCACAAAACGTGAACGGTGCTTACTACATATCGTATAGTGAATGGTACTTTACTATGGTGAGTTCATCATAACTTGATTTAATCATACAGAAAATCAATTGTAAAGCTGTATCTTTAACAATTGACGTAAAACTTGACAAAACTGGGGCAGCCGCATAAACAGGCCAAAATGCACTAGTTCCAATGTGTCCCAAATAACTGGAATCGACTGTATTTGGATCTTAGAAAGGCTTTTGATACTGTTGCACAAATTGGAGCAGTGGCATTGGAGGCAAATTGCTGCTAGGGATAATGGGATGGTTGAGTGGGAGAAGACAGAGTGATATTCAATGGACACTGCTCTTCGTGGACTAATGTTATTGGTGGAGTCCCCCGGGGTTCAGTGTTGGGTCCATTGTTGTTTTCTGTATTTAACTGATGAGGGTATATCAGGATTAATGTCAAAGTTTACAGATGATATGAAGGTCGGCAGGGTTGTTAACAGTGGTGAGCTGTGAATATTTTAGCAATGGGTTTGCAGTTTTTCCGAATTTCTACCAAGTAAATCTAATCGGTCATGGAAGTGACGACATCATCTGCGGCTTCTGCTAAAGGCACTTCCCACGCTCGCACTACCAGTAGTGTGTGATTAGAGGGTGTGACGCATTTTTCATGACTGATATGATATCTCAAGTCAGGGGAGGATTTAGAGGAGTTGACAGATGTGGCTTATTACCCCCTTAACCACGCATATAAATGAATGTGTAAAACATTCCTAGGTCTATCTAAAAAAAAAAAACAACTTAAAAACCAGTTGCCTTACGATGATAACTGGATATGGCAGTGTCTGGAGTTCTAACTTTTTAGAAATTTTGAATAGTGTGATGTCACACTTATGCTTCCTGAAGTTACTACTGCAGTAAGTATGATTGCAACAATTTCTTTTTTCGACTCGCATTTTCGTTATATTCCATTGTTAGGTTCCCCTAACAGCTGCATGTGTAGCTTCAACTACAAGGTCGGTACATCAATCGGTGCTATTTTACAGAGATATTTAGATATGTTGCACTCGCAAGTATACATCTCTTACTTTAGTTATCATAAATACATTGTATCTTATCTTATCTTACAGAAATTATGAAATATGTGAATGATCAACAAAATATTTACAATAAAAAAGCTCTTTTATTTCGTATACAGGTAACCCCCGCTTAATGCTGACAATTTGTTCCATAAAAACAGAGCGCTAAGTGAATCCATGTTAAGCAAGTGCTGCATTTCCCATAAGGTAACATATGTATTTGTGAGTTGCAGTCAGTGCCATAGGATATTTCCTAATCAAAAAACGGTAGTGAAAAGATGCACAAATGTCAGTTAAAATATGTAATATTCAAATATTTGTACATATAAAATATTCTGCATTACACACGTATATAATTATGTGGTACCTACTTATGTATCAAAATTAAACTTAAAATTCCAATTAAAATCATGAATTTAATTGATCTAAATTGATTTAATTTAATTGACGAATTTAATCATGAAAAATGTGTCGATTTTGGGTTGAACTTTGGCCCTCTTCCAAATAAACTAAAAGGGGTATTAATTTTAAATCCCCCGCAGCGTTACCACCCAACAATAAAGTCAACCGATCCTTCGCTGCTTTGAAACCTGGCATGTTTTTTACTTCTTTCAATATGAAACTTCTTTTAGGCATTCATTTCCACAAAAGTCCTGCTTCATCTATGTTAAAAACTTGTTGTGAAGTATAACACATAATATCCCTCTTCAATAATTTTAACAAGTTCTTTTTTGAAAGTTTTGGCAACTTGATCTGCACTTGCGGCTTCTCCCTGGATTTTAAATCTATTCAACCAGCCCTTACTAGTTTTAAATGGTTCCACTTTTTTTTTTTTTTAGGTGAGTTTTCTTCAGATCATCATATTGGCTAATCTCTCTCTTTCTCTGTTTTTTTTTTGTTAATAATATTTAACTTAACTGAATTCTGCATTGGATATTATCTTCAATAAAGTTAGTTAAAGTCTTTCCATTTCAATCCTAATAGCTGGCCTAGCCCCAGTTGCTTGCAGTGGAACAGCTATCTTTCCCGCTGCTAAAATTAATTCTTTATTTGTTTTAGAATTGTTCTTACAGTTAAACTTGCAAGTCCTAAATTATGGCACACATCCGCTTGTCTTTGACCGGAATCGATTCGCTTCAAAACTTCTAATTTAATTTTCAAATCCAGTCTTTTTCTTACATTTAAAGTCTTCGTACTGCGCTCAGACGTTGTTGCTTTTTCATTATTTCATTCTTATCAGCCATTATTAACTCTTCGAAAATATAACTGTGTTGGTTGCATTAATTATGATACAATGTTCAAGTAAACTGTCTGTTTCACACGATGTTTAATACGGGACTGACTGATGACTAGACTTTGGATAAATGCATATAACGCAAATATTACAAGCAATATACTTGATCATTTTTTAAAATGTTGATCTTGGAACTATGTAACAAGTCACTGTACTGCAATTAAATTAAATTTCTCAAGTCGGCGTGGGAAACATTTTTATGCTGTTTTGCTATTCATTTTCAAGCTATCGACTCAAATGAAATGAAAATCAAATGAAATGATTTCGTTAAATATGTCAAAAATGCAATCTGTAAAAGAGCATTATAGTGATCTGTGACAGCATTATAGTCAGATACGGATTATAATATAAGAAAAGCGTTATAGCGAATCAGCGTAAAGCGAACTGCATTATAATGGGGTCCTGCTGTATATACAAATCAATATACCTAAAATAAACGCGAAGGATGTTTTGCATAAACCATCTACCGCGCGGGCTCGGCACACATGCAACTTTTGTATTTGTCTTTTTTTTTAACAACTAGAGAAATATAATGAATACATTTTTTTCATAATAAACTTTTAATATTGCGAATAAAAAATAATACGAAATATTTCCCATATCACAAATAACATAAAATCTATCACAAAACATTCCACAATATAAAAACAAATATTACAGATTACAGAGGAATGATTTGACGTAATGCTCCGGATCAAATTGAAGCAATGGTTTTCCATTTAGATGTATGGTCATCATAATCTGTAACATGTTTAATTATCAATGCTAAAAAACAAACTTTCTTGAAAAAAAGTACACAAAAAATCACAGATTACATGAAAAAAAATTATTTCACAAATATTCAAGAAAAATTTATTCCAAAAATTGCTATATACAATTTATTTCTTTATTAATATTTGTTGTCGATCTTCTGCTTTGCTCAATGGCAATGATTACAGAGGAATGATTTGACGTAATGATCCGGATCAAATTGAAGCAATGGTTTTCCATTTAGATGTATGGTCTTCATAATCTGCAACGTGTTTAATTCTCAACGTTATTCATTCATTCACACAATATTATTCACTACTAATTGGAATGGTTTCAAAGATATTTCTGGCTTTCTTAATTGAAAGGGAATTTCACTTGATTTTAAAGATAAACTATCTTGACAAAATCTCTAAAATCATTAATTTTTATTTCATATTTTATCAGAAAACTTAAATTTCTTATTCGGTTTTCACCGTATTGCCACCCAGACGAAAGTTCTTTGATATTGCACGATTTCGGATAGCGTATGTTTAAAATTTCTTTCAACGGTATCGTTACTTTCTTTATTTAATTTAAAATCACCCTATTCATTAATAAATAATAATTTAAGGATAAAACAATGCATTTAATAACTTGTCACGAGGTAATTTTTTTACTTTCGATTTTGATTCCTTCAAATTCTTTCCACTTCAACATGCTCTCAATTTTAACTTCATAATTTCCATCAGAATTTTTCAAATTAGCAACAGCATTGATAGTTCGAATAATTAATTTATATGCTTTTACCATTGTGATTCTGTAAAGCTTCTGAAAGGTAAGAGAGCTCCTGCAGGATGTCGATCATTAGTGCTAAATGGTTAAGAAATTCCAAATTTAAAGTCGATTTAATAATCTGGAATATTTAACTTCTGATTAAAAATGTTTGTACAAAGCAGGATAACTCCTCCAACCCACAATTGCTGTCCGCAAGCTACAAGCTGCTCATCGTGGCCCAAACACACAACCGATCTTTATAGTTTCCACATCAAGTTCTTTGGCAATCATCCTTAATTCGCACTAGTTTTTTGGAGTTTGGTGATAGTTTTTTATTTTTTATTTTTTTTTTATTATTATTGCCTGTATGCCATTATATTTTAGAACATTTTCTACACAGTGAAAGGCTCGACAAATTTTCAAAATCTGCCAACATTTCGTTTTCGTAAAGTTTATATAATATTTTAGTTGCCTCAATCCCCCCCACTTTGCAACTGTCACTAGTCCTTTGAATACCGTACAAAATGTCGAAATCACACGGATATTCAGCTACTGTGACCAAATAAACATAGACAGGAGATATTTACTGAAAAGCATGTATCACTCACTTCTCTGAAAAACATATGCCCGTTTGTCGGAGTTGTTGTTAATGGGTTTAAAGACACAAGGGCTACTGAGGCCAAATTGTGTCTATTCATTGTTTAATTGCATGACCCTATCCTTATAGTTGTTAAATTATATACTTTTTTTATAGGCGAATACATTTTAAGTATATTAAAAGTTCTTCAATATTTGCATCATTTCCTAGGATATGAGATAAATCATATATATGATTTATATATATAGGTGATTTATATATATATATACGTTAAGCCTGGAAACTGATTGAAAAGTGTTTGACCTGATGGTTGAAAGTAAGGGACAATCAAGCAGATCAAGTGGTAGAGAGTGGAAAAGACCTGGAGGTAAATGTGCAGGCGGATATGAAGTTTTCTGAGCATTGCAGACTGTCTGCAAGCAAGAGTAGCTCATGGTGTCTTGTCAATTATATTCAGGATTTTTTTCTAGTAGGGATAAGGAGGTGATTATCCCCCTGTATAAGGCAATAGTCATGCCACATCTTGAATACTGTATACAGGTCTGGAGGCCTCATTTTAGGAAGGATGTAGAGCTGCTGGAGTGAGTGCAGAGAAGGGCAACAAGATTAGTGAATGGAACAAAGGGTTGCTCTTACAAAGAAAGGCTTAAGTTTTGCAAATTACAGTGTCTGGAGACTAGGCACCTGCGAGGTGATCTGATTGAGGTATATAAAGCCTTGAATGGTTCGAGCATGCTCAATGCTGATGAGATTCTTCCTCTTGCTTAGAATAATTGCCTGAGAGGGCATAAATTCAAATTGAGAAAAGACAGTTGTAGGATAGATGTGTGGAAGTTTGCCTTCAGCCAGCACGTGGTTGATTGCTGGAACAAACTTCTATCTGTCGTTGTAGAAGTTGATAGCTTAAATAGATTCAATGCAGAACTAGAGAAACGTTTAGAGCGAGTGAACAGGCGAAATTAGAAGGTTTTTTTTTTTTTTTTTTGGCTGATGCTATATAAGCTTGCTTTCTTGCATTCAATGGTCATCCAGTAGTATGCCAAAATATTTAACAGTAGAACTATAGTGTATCACCTTTCCATTATGTTTGATTGCAGGGGGACGATTAGGAGCCAACCTTCCTTTCAGAAGCATCTGGAATGTTTTGGCAGACAAAATTTGAAGTTTATGAGTTAAGGTCCAGTTGGATAATTTCACTAATACCAAGTTTGCAATATCCTCCAGTTGTTTTCTAGAATTTCCACTGACCAAGATAGTTGGGTCGTCAGCATACACTACCATTCAAACATTAGAGAAAGTTTTACTCAGCCATTTATCAAAAATGATGATCCAACACAGGTGCCCAAGAATGGACCTCTGTGAATGGCCTCTGGTAGCAACTCTCGAGGTCTCATTTGAGTCGAAACTTATTTTGATGAGACAGTCAGAAAAATAACTTCTGAGAGTACAGAATAAGGGAATAGAAACCTGGACCTCTTGAGGACACTTTGCCACCAAAGATGGTCAAAGCCTCCTTGAAGTCCACGAAGAGACCCAGCAGGTATTTACAGGACATCTGGTCACAATATTCAAGCAATTTATGTATGGCATCTTCGGTTCCACGTAGCTTCACAAACCCATACTGACAAGGAGCAGAAAGTCCTCTAGTCGAATAAGCAGCAATAAGTATACTAGTTTAGAAGACTAAGTATACTAGTTTAGTAGACTAAGTATACTAATATACAAGTATTTGTATTGTTCCAATCCGCATTTTCGTTACATTCCATGGTTAGGTGCTGCTACAGATGTTTGCACATCAATAATTTTCTGATTAGTGAAAGGGACTGAATGCCACACTGCTATAACTGAGTGTCCAACGATGCCGAAATCAAATACAGAGTGTTATCGAGAGTATCGAGCGAGCCAACCTAAGAAAATAAAGACGGAGGTAGCAATGAGTGCACGAGAACAAAAAAGACTACTGAGATTGTGTAAAAGACAAACAAAATTAAGCATTGGATTTAGCAGTGCCTTCAACCAGCCATGTCGTTCCATTTATAAATGATTACCTGAAGTAAGTATTAATTAAAAGCAACAGAACTTACATTTCTCCAACTGTGAAGCAGATGAGTTTAAATGATCCTTTTCCTTACACTGATTACTATTAAAAAGGATATTTATGAAAAATGATTTATGTTCTGTATGCTACATTAGCGATCGTCTATGGTTCAAAAATGACACAAAGAAACTAGCTGCTAAAGAAACACACTGTATGCATTGCCTTTCCCGATGTTGACATCGACGGGATCCTTGTGTGTAATAGCTCTAGTGGATCACTTAAGATCAGCCGTTGCAAGTATCACGCTGCATGTGATACTTGCAACGGCTGACTATATTTCTCCTAATGGTAACATACAGAATATAATTGACTTCATTCATTTTGTTTTGTTGCCGTACACGTACCGGCATACTCATAATCATAAGCTGCATATCCTACTGGCATATCGCATACCCATGATCATATCAATGTTAACTTCAGATTGCAAGAAACTAAACTGTTAATTACTTTCCTGCAAGAAACATTCGATCTAACTCTCAACACTAATCACTCAATTTCAATAACAAGATCAGGTACCTCAATTGACACTGTTTTCCAGAAATATTTAGATACACTGCAATCAAGGGTGTACATTGCTTACTTTAAGGTTATTATTACAGCAGGCCCCCGTTATAACGCGGTTCGCTTTACACTGATTCGCTATAACACTATTCTTATATTATAACCCATATTTAACTATAACGCTGTCACAGATCACTAAGGCTCTTTTACAGATTGCATTTTTGGCATATTTAATGAAATCGTTTCATCTGATGGAGCCGATAACTTGAAAATGAATAGCAAAACAGCATTAAAACAACATTAAAACGCCGACTTGAGAAAATTTCCCATGCTCAGTGATATTTTCTCGCCCGCTAATTTAATTGCGGTACAGTGACTTGTTACGTATTCCAAGATCAACATTTTAAAAAATGATCAAGTATATTGCTTGTAATATTTGCGTTATATGTATTTATCCGAAGTCTAGTCATCACTCAGTACAGTATTAGACATCGTGCGTAACGGACAGTTTACTTGAACATTGTATCTTAATTAATGCAACCAACGCAGTTACATTTTCGAAGAGTTAATAATGGCTGATAAGAATGAAAAAGCAACGACTGGGCGCAGTACAAAGACTATAAAGGTAAGAAAAAGACTGAATTTGAAAATTAAATTAGACATTTTGAAGCGAATCGATTCCTGTCAACGACAAGCAGATGTGTGCCATAATTTAGGACTTGCAAGTTTAACTGTAAGAACAATTACAAAAAAATAAAGAATTAATTTTAGCAGTGGGAAAGATAGCTGTTCCACTGCAAGCAACTAGGGCTAGGCCGGTTATTAGGATTGAAATGGAAAGACGTTAACTAATTTTATTGAAGATAATATCAAATGTAGAATTCAGTTAAGTTAAATATTATAAAAAACAAAAGAGAGAGAGAGAGAGAGAGAGAGAGAGAGAGAGAGATTAGCCAATATGATGATCTGAAGAAAACTCACCTAAAGGAGAAAAAAAAAAAAAAAAAAAAATGTGGAACCATTTAAAACGTAATGGCTGGTTGAATAGATTTAAAATCTAGGGAGAAGCTGCAAGTGCAGATCAAGGAGCCGAAAGTTTCAAAAAAGAACTTGTTAAAATTATTGAAGAGGGATATTGTGTGTTATACTTCTCAACAAGTTTATAACATATATGAAGCAGGACTTTTGTGGAAATGAATGCCTAAAAGAAGTTTCATATTAAAAGAAGAAAAAAACATGCCAGGATTCAAAGTGGCGAAGGTTCGGGTAACTTTATTGTTGGGTGGTAACGCTGCGGGAAAAGACTGGAAAAGGAAGCTTAGAGCTGGAAAAGGAATTAGAAAATGTGAATTGGAATATCATTGGTTTGGCTGAAACAAGAAGAAGAAATGAATCACTTATAAGTTTATCAAGTGGAAATCTGCTGTACACCAATGGAAACAGTGAAAGGAGTGAAGGTGGAGTTGGGTTTCTGGTCCATAAAGATTTTAAAAACAACATTTTTGGAATTCAAAAGTACATCACCAAGGGTGTCAAGACTAATACTCAAGATTTCTAAGAGGTACAAGCTAAAGATTATAATGATTTATGCACCAACATCGAGCCATGATGATGAAGAGGTTGAAGAAATGTACACCGAAATTGAGAGTCTTCTAGATGAGCAGAAAACCCACTACACTATTATTATGGGGGACTTCAATGCTAAGGTTGGAAAAAGGCAAAACAGCGCAGAAAGAGGAACTATAGGAAATTTTGGAATTGGTGAAAGAAATAAAAGAGGTGAAAGACTTGTGGAATTTGCAGAATCTCAAGGACTGTCAGTAATGAACAATTTTTTCAAGAAAAGGGTGAACAGAAAGTGGACATGGAAGAGTCCAAATGGATTAACAACTAATGAAATCGACTTCATCCTCACTAACAGAAGATATATCGTGAATGATGTTACCGTCCTGAATAAGGTAAATGTTGGAAGTGATCACAGAATGGTAAGATGTACACTTGATATAGATGTAGGAAAGGAAACGAAAAAACTGACTCGAGTAAATAATACAAAGGTCTTTGAGATAACAGAGGAGGAGAAAAAGCAGTATGTACTGGAACTTAAGAACAGTTTGAGCTTCTGCAGTCTGCTCAGGACCAAGATATCGACGAGGAATATTACAACTTTCTGAAAGTGATAAAGCCCAAGAAACCTACAGGGAAACAGAAATCCAAAGAAGAAAAAATTAGTCAAGGAACACTTGTCATGATGAACCGAAGATGACAAATGAAGAGCAAGAAAAACACTGACAGGAAGAAAATTGAGTATACTGAGTTATGCAAAGCCATTAGAAAGAGACTCAGAGAGGACATAAGAAGATTTAACACAAGAAAAGTAGAACAAGCATTAAGGGAAAACAAAGGATTTAAATCAGCAGCCATGAGCAGTAATACAGAAAGACAATTGATACTGAAACTGAAGAATAGCGATGGTGTACTTGTAAACAGCAGAGAAGGCATAATTGAAATAGCAGAAGACTACTATAGAGAATTATACAAGGAACTAGGGAATGATACCAGCAGTGGGGAAGATGGATTGCAAAGTAGCAACACATACGACATACCCGATATTCTTCCTGATGAGGCAGAACATGCACTGAAGAAAATGAAGAATCAGAAAACCCCGGGGGAAGATGAAGTTACTGTAGAGTTGTTAAAATTGGGAGGAAGAGACATAACACAAAAACTGGCAAGGCTCTTCACAAAGTGCCTTAGAAAAGGTGTGACGCCTAAGCAGTGGAATAATGCAATCATAGTTTTGCTGCATAAGAAAGGAGATAAATCAGAAATTGGAAATTATAGACCAATTAGCCTGTTATCCCACATCTACAAGTTGTTCACAAGGGTCATTACTAACAGATTAGAAAGAATACTTGATGAGAATCAACCGAAAGAGCAAGCTGGCTTTAGGACAGGATTCTCAACTATGGATCACCTTCACGTAATATCACAGCTAATGGAGAAAGCAAATGAATAAAAAACACCATTATGCCTGGCATTTGTGGATTATGAAAAGGCATTTGACTCCATACAGCATAAGGCAATGCTTCAGGCACTGGAAAGACAAGGTATAGATACCCCATATATTATGATTTTGAAGAAAATATATAAGAGTGTTACCTCTTTTATTAGACTAGACAAAGACAGTAGCAAATTTAAAATCGAGAAAGGAGTTCGACAAGGAGACACAATATCTCCGAAGCTGTTTACTGCTGCCCTTGAGGATGCTTTCAGAAGATTAGATTGGTCGCAGAAAGGAGTCAATGTGAACGGAGAGTACATAAACCATTTATGATTTGCAGATGACATTGTGGTTATAAGCCACGATCCCAAAGAATTAGAGGAAAATTTTAATCAGTTATGCACAGTTTGTAAGGATTTTGGACTAAAGATGAATATGGCTAAAACAAAAGTAATGATGAACAAGTATGCCACAGAAAGGGACATATTGATTGAAGGAGCAGTAATTGAAAAGGTGGAGTCATATACTTATCTGGGACAAGTTATTAGCTGTAATAATGATAAATGGTTGGAAGTCAAGAGAAGAATAAATTTTGGATGGATAGCATTCAGGAAATATAGTCACATACTGAGGAGCAATATCCCAGTTTGTCTGAAACGTAAAATAATGAATCAATGTATACTCCCCACCATGACTTATGGAAGTGAAACTTGGGCACTCACCAAAAGAATGGAAGAGAAGCTGAGAATTACACAGAGAAGAATGGAACGAATTATATTGGGAATCAGACTGTTAGATAAGAAGAGAAACACATGGATTAGGCAGCAAACTCAAGTAAAGGACATTCTTATCAAAACTAAAGAACTAAAATGGTCTTGGGCAGGACACATAGCTCGAAGACATGATGACAGATGGACTAAGAAAATAACAGAATGGTACCCAAGAGGAGCTAAAAAGAAAACCTGGAAGACAAAGGCGGAGATGGATAGATGAAATTCATGAGTCTTTGGGTAGTAAATGGATGGCCAGTGCTCAAAACAGAAGGAACTGGAAAGTTGCTGGAGAGGCCTTCATCCTGCAGTGGATTCAAAATGGCTGATGATTATGATGATGAACGCTGCGGGGGATTTAAAATTAATACCCCTTTTAATTTATTTAGAAGAAGGCCAAAGTTGAACCCAAAACCGACACATTTTTCATGATTAAATTCATCAATTAAATTAAATCAATTAAAATTAATTTAGATCAATTAAATTCATGATTTTAATTGGAATTTTAAGTTTAATTTTGATACGTAAGTAGTTACGACATAATTATATACATATGTAATGCAGAATATTTTATATGTACAAATAGTTGAATATTAAATATTTTGACTGACATTTGTGCATCTTTTCACTACTGTTTATTATTGATTAGGAAATATCCTATGGCACCGACCACAACTTACAAATACATATGTTACTTTATGGGAATGCGGAGCTCGGTTAGCACAGATTCACTTAGCGCTGTTTTTCCGGAACAAATTATCAGAATTAAGCGGGGGTCACCTGTATATTAATACCACTCTTATACCACATGAAATTCTAGAATATTTTAAAATATTAAAAATTTGTAACCTTTTCTATTTTCCTTTTCCCCAACAGCATGGTCTGATGATGGGTAACCGCAAGATACCTGAAACGTCACTTTAACGTATAGTAATTATTTTATTATTATTATTATTAGCCATGCGGTGCAAGGAAGCCTGAGGCTTATGCTGCACCAGCCAAAAAAAAAAAAAAAAAATTTTCTGAATTTTCTCTCTCTCCCAAGAGAGAGAGAGAGAGAGAGAGAGAGAGAGAGAGAGAGAAGCAGAAGGGTATCACCAAGAAAGAGAAGAATGATAATATCCAGTTTGGGACACTGGTTGTGCCAAGTCCATACTCACTAGATGTGTAGTGAGTATGGACATACCCCCTGGGGATATGTAGTTGAACAGCCTAATAAACCATATTATTATTTTCACGTGGTAGTAATATAATAATAACCTTAATGGAAAACAACCATGTAGCATCTTTCTCTAACTATATTGGATCACTTACTTTAGTTATCATAAATCCATTGTATCTTTTCTTCCAGCTGAAATTATGGAAATTTGTGAATGATCAAAAAATATTTAAATTATAAAAGCTCTTTTATTTCATAATCAATATATACAAATCAAAATACCTAAAAGAAATGCAAAGATTAGTAACCTTTATGGAAATGATGCAAATGATATAATTTCCACATCACATTTTTGTGACAAATTAGTTTTACCAAACTTATTCGGATACACTCTGTGCTCACAAGAAGTAAACTTTACTTCCTCACAAGAACTAAAGAAGAAAGTCAACTTCTTTACTTTCTTCGTGCTCACAAGAAATAAAGTATTTACTTCTTTACTTCTTGTGAGCACGGAGTGTATCCAAATAAGTTTGATCCCTTATAAGAAGTTCAGACAATTTTATGATTTTAGATATTTTAACCTATGTTCCTTAAGGATAAATTCGACAATTGTTTTCAGTTCTCATGTTAGTATGTGGTATTGGTTTGGTTTTTGGGAGTGTTGATGGCTGTCGACTTCTGATGCATTATGTTGGTGATGAGAATTAAATGCATGACAATCTTTTAATAAGTACAGGTTGACCACCACTAATCTGGCAGCGTTGGGACCTGTGGGGTGCCGGATTAGTGAGTTTGCTAGATCACCAATGGTTATTTTAGAACATACAGTTTATCCAACAGCTAATTCTACAGTTTATCCTACCTTTAACATGTTGACTGGCAAGCCAGTTTAAGAAAAAAATTCCCAAGGAACAAAAAATATTTTGCAAATAATTTGATCAGTAATTCTAAAATAAATATTGTAATGTCAGTGTTGTTGTTTTTTTCGCTTTAATATATCAAAAAAAAAAAAAAAAAAGAGAGAGAGAGACTTTTTTTTTTTTATGTCACATACATGTGGCCGACATGGCCCAGTAGGCTACTTCATTTCTTGAGAAGCCATGTCAGCCACATACGTGTGACGCTATTACGGCATACACGTGAAGGTCGTTTGTGATTAGTTTATTGCAAGCACTGCAATAAAACTAATTGTGATAAAATAAACTCTCAAACATCGCATAAATTTGTCAATATTGTTAGGGGTTTTGTGAAAACAAGTTCGTTAGTGCGCTGTATTATCCATCATATTTGTGTTGTGTTTTTCCGCAAGTTTGTACAAGTGCGTTGTAAAAAAAAAATCTAAAAAGGAATGGCTAAAAGAAAATTACTAAAATAAGACGACCTGAGAGAAATTGCTGGAATTTACAATTAAGCAGAGTTAAACTTCTCACAGGACACACCGATGTCGATTTTTTTCAGAAGTTCAACTTCATCTGTTATGGACAATGTACGGTGTTTGCGCTTTACACCACAAGAGGCACTTCCTTTATGCATTGGAACCATGGCTGGGGCTAAATGTGAGCAGGTTATAATAATAATAAATGCAGAAAAACAAGTGGGAATGGCTTTCCAGTGTTTACGAGTTCACAACAGCAGCTGATGCTGCAACTAACGCCACCAAAACAGTAGCAGCAGGTCCACGCGCCGACCCAGGAAATTTGAAATTATGTTCGCGGAAATTATGTCCGAATTAGCAGTGGAACCAGATTAGTGATGGTTGACATGTATTTATTTATATAACTTTTAATGTAATTTCTGTAAGTGATTTTCATCATTTTATTCATTCTACTCTTCTGTTTGGCAGGCGTTGAATCCCTATTTAGATCTCGTCCTCCATTGTTGTCGATCTCTTGAATCTTGCATCATTTGTTGATAACTCTGAAAGCCTGTGTTTTCCTTTAGGCATTTGAGCCATTCCCTTTTGGGTCTTCCTGGTGGTCTCTTATCTCCAATTCTTCCTGTTACTACTACATTAGGCAATCTGTGTTATTCACATGCCCAAACCACTGAAGTTGTTTTTTGTAGATCTGCTCTATTATTCTGCATTCAAAATTTAGATCTCTCCTTACTTGTTCATTAGTTTTATGTTCTCTCCGATTTGCTTTATTGATTTTCCTTAGACATCTCATTTCAAATGACATTATTTTTTGCCTTTCTTATTTATTCACTAATTCTCTGATCCATAAGTTGCTGTGGGTATTATGACAGTTTCATATAGTTTAATTTTTAGACTATTTGGGATTTTATTGATCTTCCATAGGTTTTTGAGTTTGTTCATGTTTGTCCATCCGATGTTCAGTCTATGATTAATTTTGTCAATATTACTTAGGTTTCTGGTTATTAGAGAGCCCAGGTATACAAATTTTTGTACTTGTTCTATTTGTTGATTTTGGATGTTTATGTCTTCTATGTTTTTTCCGATTTGCATTACTTTGGTTTTATTTATGTTAATATTAATATCATAATTGTTGCTTGCTTTATCGATGTTTCTAAAAGAAATATTGTTAATATTTCTTTTAGTTGTTCTTTGGTTTCTGTAAAAATCACAATATCATCTGCATATTTTATGTGGTTTATATTTTTTCCATTTATTATTGTGCCTCTTTTTTCTTAAATTGATTTCATTAGTTCTTCTAGGTAGATATTAAATAGATATGAAGATAAAGGGCATCCCTGCATGACTCTTTTAACTATTTCAAATTTCTCTGTTTAAAGGTTATTAAATTTTACTATTGCTCTTGTATTTTTGAAGAAATTATTTATAAACGTGAGTATTTCATGATCAAGTGGAATTTTTTTTAGTTGCTTCATTAAATTTTCTCTGTTTACAGAGTCAAATGCCTGCTTGAAATTGATGAAGCGCAGATAAAGAGGTTTTGTTCTTATTCAAATATTTTTCTGCGATGATGTTTAGTGTGAATATTTAGTCTATTGTTGATTTTTTTTATTAAACCCCAAACATGAGAGGTATTAGAACCTATAGTACTTAGTACCATGCTGGGTTGGAGGTTGAGAAGACGAAAGAAGATATTTGTTGATATTGGACTTGAACATGTTAGGGCAGATTTGCAATTTATACAGAGTGAGCAGTTGTTTGTAAGAAAAGTAATGACCAGGGCCGGAAGAGAAAACCAAGTTTTTTAGATGCAGAGGAAGCAATATTTCTAATATGCTTGCACCAAGAGAGATTAGAAGTCAGGATAATCCCCAAAAGAGATATATCATTTTGCCTAGAAATCGGAATGTCACCAAAGATAAGCATAGGAGCAGAAGAATCCTTTTTGCAAGATATAAGACAAGACTGAGTTTTAGAAGGATTGAAATCAACTAAGTTCTCTTTGCACCCACTAGAGAATGTTGTTGTTGTTGTTATTTGGTTTTTAGGAGCATTAGCAACTAAGGCCATATTGCTCCGGGATATGCGGTGGTCATTCCCTGACCTTTCCACATACTCCATATCTGGTGGTCACGGCTTGAAACCCGGTCTAATTAAGAAGCGTGTGCTACGCACTGCTGCTCCTGCCCACCTGGCTACGGAGACGCCACCCACTAGAGAATTACATGAAGATCAGCATTTAAGGAATTGGTAGCAGATTTTCGAGAAGTTGAAGCTGATTGAGCAGACCAAGGTTTCTCACAATGGAAAGTGGAATGCAATGTGCTATCATCGGCAAAACTCTGGATAGGATGTCCAGTCAATGGAAGACGGTCATTAATATACAAGAGGAAAAGAGTGGGAGAAAGAACTGAACCTTGGGGGACACCGGCATTAGTGGAGAAGTTAGAAGACAGAGAGCCATCTACCATCGCCCTCAGTGAGCGATCAGCAAGAAAACTCAATAACCAATCCAATTACAAAAAACTGTTGGCAAACCATAAGGTGGAAGTTTGTTTAGAAGACCTTTATGCCAAACACAATCGAAAGCCTTTGAGATGTCAAGAGCAACTACTTGTGTTTCACTGAACCATTCCATTGAATTAGTCCATAAATGGGTAACATAAGCCAGAATATCACCAGTGGATCGACACTGGTGGAATCCATACTGGCGATCGTTGATCAGACAGAAGGTTTCTAGGTAGTTTAAGAGTAGGCAGTTAATTGATTTCTCCATTACTTTAGAAAGAGTAGAAGTAATTGCAGTGGGATGATAATTGAGTGAGAGGGATTTGTCACCCTTCTTAGGAACTGGCTGGATATGAGCAAATTTCCAAGCAGAAGGAAAAACACCTTTGGAATAAGAAAGTGAAAAAAAAAAAAAAAAAAGACGGCAAAGAACAGGAGTAAGTTCAGGAGCACAGGTTTTGAGAACAAGTGGAGAAATACCATCGGGACATGGAGCTTTCTTAGCAGCAAGATTCATCAAAATCCTTCTGACATCCTTTTGTCGGAAGACCACAGAAGGTATTGAATCGACCGTGTTGAGAATGGTGGGAGGTGTTTTATTAAGATCATTAATAGACGAGTTGGAAGAAAAATAGGATGCTAGCAGGTCAGCTTTATCCTTGGCTGAAGTGACAACAGAACCATCTGGTTTGGACAGAGGTGGGAACAGAAATGGGCAAAAGTTGCAGTCAATAGCTTTGGCAAGAGACCAGAAGGCTTGGCTACTATTAGGGCAAGAAGCAAGTTTTTTACTCCTAGCCTGTTCAAAATCTAGTTTGGACTGATTAATAAATGCTTTATAATTGTTGCAAGCTTTGTTGTAGGCAGAAAATGAAACTGAAGAATTGTATGAAATTACGATATGCATGCAATGTTCTTCTCTTGAACAGCCTTAGCACATTCAATGGAAAACCAAGGTTTAGATAAAGGATGAGATTTTAAAGTCGAGTTTGGGATAAAGGATTCCATTCCTGCAAGAATAATTTCACTGACACAATCTGAGCAAATGTTGACATCAGAAGTTTTGAAACAGTAATCCGACCAAGGAAAAGAAATCTCGCAGGTCATCCCATTTTGCATTCTTGTAATGCAAACAACACGAGGTTGGGAATAGCCATGAGATAAAGACTCCATTGGAGAAGAGAAAATTACCAAGTTGTGATCTGAAGTGCTTAAACAACCTCTCACTTCAACCGTGTAGTTAGAATGGTTGTTTGTGCGAAACAGATCAAGCGTATTGGCTGCATGATTAGGATTGTCCGGTATTCTTGTAGGTAAATGAACAATCTGTGCAAGGTCATTAGTAATTGCAAAAGCATCAGTATCTCGACCAGCTGTGTCAGTGTGACTAGAAAACAGAAGCCAGCTGGAGTTGTGAACATTAAAATCACCAAAGAAAATTACCTCACTGTGAGGAAAGTTGGATTGGAGAAGGTCAAGTTGCAAAGAGAGGAAGTCAAAGAGCTCCAAGTGATTAGTGGAGTTGGGAGAACGGTAGAGACAACAGATGAATTTGACACAATGAGGTAGAGAAATTTTAAGACAGAGAACATCGAAGAGAGGAGATTCCAAATTATCAAGTCTCTGACAGGGAATATCATAATGGACATATGCACAAGTACCACCTTTGAGGCGAAAGGTGGTACTTGTGCGAATAATTTGGGCATCTGAGATGAGCAGTAGTTGAATCAACCGATAACTGAGGTTCTGTCAGAAAAAGTACATGGGGGTTTGGCAGACTGCAAGTGGAAATGGACATTGTTGAGATTAGAATTGAGACCACGTATATTTGTGAAATGAATTAGGAAGTGTTTGGGAGGTTTAGATCTTTTCGCAGATAAGCTTGCTCTATTAGATTGACAATTTGTGGTGTATTCAATAGTAAGAAAAAGTGGGTGGGACATGCTATATGAAGTAATGAAATTTTTGGATACGGCGTACACATGGTAAGAATATACCCAGATCCTTGACATAACGTGGCCTCAATAATGCCCTCCCGCATACACACTACTCGGACTCCTTCCAGTCACTATCTGGCAGAGTAGAGGTAACAAGATTATACACTAATCTTGTTAGTGTATAATCTTGCTAATCCAGAAGCCGCCTCCTAGAGAGTTACCAATAGGTTCAGTCCGGTGTACTAACTAGCGGCCAGCCTGCGAACACCGTTTTAGAGATCTACCCTCGAAATGTAAGGAATATTGGATCTCGCCACAATGTTCATCATAACTTCAAAAGTCATCAATCTTACTGCATGATGGAAGAGATGGGGAAGGGTTGACCCTTCCCCATCTGCCTTTTCTAAATCCTGCTTGTTCTTCCCCTATTGTTTCTTGATATGTGTTAAGTATCCTATTTTGTAAGATCCTTATAAATATTTTATATATATGGTTTAAAAGAGTAATGGGTCTATAATTCTGACAATTTTCTTTATCTCCTTTTTTGTGTATAGGTACTATTATTCCACTTTTCCACTCTTTTGGTATATCACCTGTAAATAAAATTAGATTAAACAATTATGTGAGGTGTTTTAACATTGCATCGCCTCTGAATTTCCATAGTTCTGCTTGGATATCATCATTTCCGGGTGTCTTGTCATTCTTCATTTGGCTAATTGCTTTCTGAACTTCTTCTTTCGTTATCGAGGGTGCTTTATCTCTTCTATTACCTAAGGCAAGTGTTTTTGCCTTCCCCTTTGAACAGAGTTTGATAATATTCTTTCCATATTTTTTTTAATTTCTTGCGTGTTTCCTGTTTTTATATTGTTTTTATTTTTCATCGTCAGTGTTTTTGGGATGTACGTTTTAGAAAGTTCCTTTATAACCTGGTCAGTTGTTTTAGAGTCGTCACGTTTATTTGCCTCTTTGCACTGCTTTTCTTTGTCTTCCAACCATTTCCTTTCAGCAGGTTTACATAGATTGTCTATTTTGCTTTTTAGGGCTTTATATTTTTCCTTTTGTCTTGACTATTTTCTTTTAGCATTAGCATTTAGCATTAGCATTAGTAGAGGCATTTGATGCAAGAAAGCAAGCTTATGCAGCATCAGCCAAAAAAAAAAAAAAAAAAAAACCACTCCCACTTCACCCCTCTGTTCGTTCAAAATACCTGTCCAGCTGAGCCTTAAACTTATTTAGGCTATCAACTTCCACGACAAGGGATGGAAGTCTGTTCCACCAAGCAACCACTCGCTGGCTAAAGGCAAATTTCCGCACGTCTATCCTATATCTGTCTTTCCTCAATTTGAATTTATGCCCTCTCAGGTGATTATTCTGAGCGAGAGGAAGAATCCCATCAGCATTGAGCATGCTCAAACCATTCAATGCTTTATACACCTCTATCAGATCACCTCGCTGGTGCCTTTCTTGTGTTTATCTTCAACAATTTCTCCTCCACTTTACTCTCAGTTATTACAAGATTCTCTAGGTTACTGCTAGAGTTGAATACACCTCTGGTTTTCCCCTCGCTAAATAACTCCTCATGTGTGAATGTCGATGCAAAATATTCATTTAGTTTGTTAGCTACCTGAGCAGGATCATCAACAGTTGACCCATCGATATCAAGTGGACCAATCTGATTCATCCCCTTCCTTCTAGAGTTTACATAAGTAAAGAATTCTTTGCTGTTTTTCTTTGCATCCCTTGCCAAAGATTTCTCGTAATCTGCCTTCGCCTGCCTAACCTCCTTTGTAACTTGGTTACAGATCAACTTGTATCTATCATAGGCTTCTGTGTCATGTGTTAATTTGTATGTATCCCATGCATGTTTCTTCTCTGCCACATGCCTCATCAGTTCATCTGACATCCATTTAGGCCTAAACCTTGAACAATATTTCTTAGTTGGTATGTAAAGTCTAGTAGCTTCCAAGATAAGTTCTTTGAATGCTTCCCATTTTGCATTTACTGTTGGTAACATCATCAGTTGGTCCCACTGTATAGAATTTAAATACTGTCTCAGTCCATCGTAGTCGCCTTTACGAAAGCAATAACCCTTCCCTTTACCCCTAATGGTAGTTACCTCTTTGAGTAAATCCCACTTCAGCACACTGTGATCACTGCCACCTAGTGGTTCATTTATCTGCAGATTCTTAATGCATGAAGAATCACTGCTGATAATCAAATCAAGAGTATTCCTCCCTCTAGTTGCCTCCCGAACATGCTGATGTAGAAAACAATCATCCAATAAATCCACAAAAGCCTTGCTATTGTGTGAGTGACCAGCCCACAAATTCCAGTCAATATCTGGGAAATTAAAATCTCCCATTATAAGACTCTCTGATTTACTGGCCCACTCTATTTCCCTGTACAGTTTCTTATTATACTCATCAGAGTCATTAGGCCTATAGCACACTCCTACTCTCAATTTTGATCTCCCAATGCTTATGGTACACCAAACTGACTCGACACTGCACTGTCCAGCGATGTCCACTGGCTTCACTTCCTTGGATTTTATGTATTTCTTAACTAATAGCATAACCCCTCCTCCCTTCCTATCCAGTCTATCTTTTCTGTAGACGTTGTACTCCCCAAATTCCAGTTCTGCATTCCTTATATCTGTGTGACACCAAGTCTCTGATATCCCAACAATATCTGCCTTTGATGTTTTGAGCAATACCTCAAATTCATCAAATTTATTTACTAAACTCCTAGCATTGGTGTACACGCAAGTATACATGCACCTATTTCTATTCTTAGCTACCCTAACACAACCCATGTGTTTACTTGCACCGCAATGACTCCCAGCAGTCTCTGAAATATGCTGAATCTTGTTTTTCAGGCTTCTGCTCATTCCAATAGAAGCAGTGCAAGAATCTCTTTCACCTCTGCCAGTGGCTACTGTTAATCTATTTGTCTTTGTATCCCCCCAAGCTAGCAGTTTTCCGACCCACCTAACACTGCCTCGATAGCATCAGCAAATATTCTTGCACCCTTTCTATTTAAGTGTATCCCATCCCTATAGAAGCAATCCCTCCTGTTAACAAGTACAGTCCAGGCTGAAAAAAATTCTACCCCTTGAGCCTTGCACAATCTTTCCAGGGCCGAATTGATCGACAAGGCTCTCATCATATACTCCCTCCTATCGTGTCTGGGCAGAATTGCAGACACTTTCAAATTCAACCCTATTTCACGGCTTTTTTTCAACAGTGACCTGTACTTGTTAAGCAATTCTGCCGGTCTCCTACTCTTGATATCGTTAGTGCCCACGTGTACAACTATATCACCTTTTGTGCCCTTAAAAGATGATATCTGCTCTACAACATCATCAACCTTTGCCCCTGGCAGACATACCCTGGTCCTGTTCCACCTATCCTTTTTACAAAGCATGTTCCCCATTTCCCTGACAATAGAGTCACCAACAACTACTAGTTCCTTTGGGACCAGCGCATTCTGCCTTGGGGGTTGCCGCTGTGTTTCACGATGACCAAGTGCAAGCTCTGGCGTTGGCGTTGATGTGGGCAGCTGAGAGCTTGATGGGCCCCTCAATTTAGTTCCTTCGAGCACATCCACCCTGTCCTTCAAGCTCTCATATAGGCCCATAAGAACGCTGAGTTGTTGCCTGATTTCGATACACTCCTTGCATCGTGCACACACAAAGACATCCCCCATGGCAATATCATGTCCCGTACCTGAATGCTCCACAAACATCATGCAAGCTGTGCATTTTAGAAGGCTGTGACTCAGAAGGCAACTGCCCCCCTCAGTTCTCCTCTGAGCCACAGCACTTCCATTAGCTTGAGCCTTTTGTTTTGCTGCTCTGGTCTGAGTCATGATTACTTTTAATTTAAATAAAATTTCAATTTCAGTTTATAACCCTAACTTATCTCCAAACACAGCTATAACGGGATATATATTTTTAGCGTCAAGTATTAATCAATCAGTCAAGTATTAATTATCTCCGAGTTCCCCTTTATATAACTTCCGTATCAGTGATGTATTAATTAATTATGTTACGTTTGTAATCTAAGTCGGTATATGTATTTAGTTAAAAGTGCAATTTAAATGCCAACGAAGTTGAACAAGTTTAATAGATTTTACCGATCGCTGAAAATATTATAACGTATACTATACTAACGCTATCTAGGTTCGATATATAACGATCGTATGACAAAGACAAAGGCGGAAGTTACGAACGGTAATCTATGGACACTTAATACTTAATTAACTTTCAAATCTCGCTGTCCCAATTCAGAATAAACCAACGATCCTTACTAGGTCTATAAGCTACTTACAAAAAATAATTTGATGTAAAAGATATTCAATAAGCGGCTAAATTTGGCTAAAAAAAAAAACTTCTCGTTCAACGGAGTTGTAACTTGTAACACGTGGATTTGATACCCTTACCGATACTTTTATGCAATTACAAGGCCGAGTAAAGAATAAATACACCAGATTAATCAGAAATATCACAAAATAATGCTATACTACTAAATTTAAATCAAAAGTTTTAGAAAAACAATAATTTCAAATCAATAAATAAGAAAAATCCACTTAGCGGCTTTGAACACGTCTGGCCCGTACTAGCCCCTCGGATTACCCTAATAATTTCAGGAAATTTTTTTTTTTTTTAGGAAATTTTTTATTTAGGAAATTTTTCATTTGTCTTTTTTCCGTCCATAGATCTAAAATTTCTGCTGTAATCCAAGGATTATTTGGTTTTGGCTTTGTTCTCAAGGTTTCTAAGGCTGCATCTTTAGTCAATTGTTTGGTTTTGTTCCCAAGGTTTCTAAGGCTGCATCTTTAGTCAATTGTTTGGTTTTCTCCCATATATTTTCCACAGAAAATAAATAGTTTATATCTTTTAATTTTTCTTGTAGTGTTTTCCCAGTAATTTCCATTATTTTATCTTCTTCATTGATTTTATTAATTTAATTGATTTTATTTAATATTAAATATGGGACATTTATTTGTATAATTATATAATCACATAATCCTTCTAACGTGAGTGTTGAGAGAATTCTGTTCCTACATAAAGATATGAGGTTTCCTTTTATAGTTTATAATTATCATTTGCAAATGATGCATGTTTGTAACAGATGGTTACTGAAGATGGTGAGGTTCTGCACAAGATGATAATAGTAAATGAGATATGTCTTCATTGTTTTGACACAGAAAGTAAGCAGAAAAGCTCTGTTTTGAAGTCTATGTCATCGCCACCACTTAAAAAAAAAAAAAATGTGGCTCCTGAGGGAAAGGTTGTGGTCATTTCTTTTATGACATTTACGGAATAGTTTACCAGCATGTTGTGCCAATCATACAACTGTTATAGAACCTCACTACACAACTGTACTGTACACTTTGCAGAATCACACTCGTTGCAAACAACCACAACTGCACGCAGGTGGACAGATGCTGCATCACAACAATGTGACTTCACATTGCTCATACTGTCATTGAGTACTTAGCCAGCATTAATGGCAAATGTGTTCCTCGACCACCCTACAGCCCTGAACTTGCATCCTGCAATTTTTTTATTTCTAGGAGCTGTAAGGAAAAACGTTTCCAATTGACAGAAAAAGTTGTAAAGACACTGGAGGTGATTCTCAAACACATGTCAAAAAATAGCTTCCACCACATTTACGGAGAATGGCAGAAACATTGGAGCAAGTGCATGTCATCAAATGGAGAGCAAACTTTTAAAAGGACCATCAAAATATGGATTAATAAAGGTATGTTGTAAAAAAAAAAAAAAATAGGATCATTCTTTATTGAACAGCCCTCGTTGTTGTACAGCTGTATATGAAGTTCTCTAAGCAGTAAAGACAGGATGCTAGAAAAGCTCATGGGGTTCTATCAACCTTGCCAGTAGGTACAAAGAAGTGGTTGTCCCATTGTATAAAGCAATGGTTAGGCCATATCTGAATACAACATACAGGTTGGTAAACCTCATTTTAGAAAAGACATAGGTCTATTGTAAAGAGTGCAAAGAAGAACAATCAGATTAGTTAGAGAGCACAAAAGGATATTTTTAACAAAAAACAATGGGGGTTCTGTAAATAGTAACACCTGTATGGTGGTGTCTTATTGAAGTGCATAAGGCTTTAAAATGGTTAGGAAAGTTAAAACCAGACAGAATCTTTATAAGAGGACAGAAATTTAAATTGGAAGAGGATGGTTGCAGAAATTATGTGTGGAAATTCACACTCAGCTAGAGAGTAACTGTTGGAATAAATCTCCATCTGGTTATGTGGAAATGGGTAAACTTTTTTTTTTTCTTCTTTCTAATAAACTTATTAGAAGGAATGAGCAAATGAAGTGGGTAAAATTTTCTTTCTTTCATTTTCTTTTTGCTTCGTTGCATCATAATGCCAATACTAAATACTATAATTACCAATGGTGCAAGAATTGCTTTCAACATAGTCTGTGGTTCCTGTTAATCTTTAGTCTATATTCAAAAAATAGCAAGGGCTTAATTTTTCAGTACTCACCTTGATCGATCTGCAATTGTTATGGTTTGAATGGCAAGAGGGACTAGCTTTAAGGTGATTGGTTTTTAAATTAAGGGGTGGGTAAATAGTAATTATGATGGAAACGGGATTAAAATATTTACTTAGTCACAGTTGAAAATAAAGTCCTACAACCTTACCCTTCTGAGATAAAGTTATACATCCGATACGCCGATGATGTACTTTTAATAGGAAACAAAACTATAATTGATAACCTTTTTACAAAATTCAATTCAATTTACGACAGACTTAAATACACACTCGAAATAGAAACCAATAAACAAGTTAATTTTCTCAATCTCACCGGAGATAAAACAGGTACTAAACTAGGAAGTAAGATCTATAGAAAACATACACACACAGGGAAATTCCTACATTTTACATCGCACCACCCTTTCAACATAAAAAAATCCGTTCTCTATAACCATATCTACAAAGCCATTAAATTCAGCACCTCACAAGACGACCTATCCAATGAGTTACAGTATCTCACAAAAAAATTCATAGCCAGAAATTACCCTCCAAAATTAATCCAACATACCATTTCCATCGCAAAAAATAATATCAATAACCCCATAAAACACATCATAAATAGTAAAACATGTCTTGTCCTTCCTTATCATAGTAATCTTGCAGGACAATTTCGGCGAATATTTGCAGGTACAGACATCACTCTTATTTTTTCCACTTATAACAAACTCGGATCACTTTTTAATAAATATAAAGAAACACAAATATCCAACAAGCAAAATGAATAATATTATTTACTTAATAAAATGTCAACACAATTGTAATGCCTGTTACATTGGTAGTACCACAACCAAATTCGATTCAACCCAATCATCCAATACCAGAGCATACTATCACTACAATAGCTTCAGAACTGGACAATCTAGCACTGAACTTACTTTACATGCCCACTCCAACAACCATACTCCCTTAGTTGACTCAGCTATTACCATATTAAAATTAAAAAACAGTTACAAAATTTTACAATTCAAAGCCCTCATTATAGAATGGTTTCGTCACCACCCCGATCTAAATATTATAAATGCGAAACTCCCCTTCAATCTTTCTCCGGTTTGGAATCTCACCAATCTGAGATTCCCGCAAGTGCATCACGGGATTACAAAATTCTTCTTAAATACAGTACGTATTCCCTTTTCATTTAACTTGCCAACTGAAGACGTTTTTTAACGAAAGTCCTTCATTACGACTTTTGGCTTATCCACTATTTAGAATCCCAATTTAACTCAATTTAATGACAACCAAGGACGGAGTTCGTGCACTTCTACTTCCTTGCACATATTTTAATCCTGTTTCCATCATAATTACTATTTACCCACCCCTTAATTTAAAAACCAATCACCTTAAAGCTAGTCTCTCTTGCCATTCAAACCATAACAAATGCAGATCGATCAAGGTGAATACTGAAAAATTAAGCCCTTGCTATTTTTTGAATTTAGTCCAATAAAACAGTACTTTAAGACGTACTATAACTTCTAAGTGTCTATTAGTCTAGCACTACCTCAACAGAATCAGCAAATTTCTTACATGCCCTCTATTTTAGTGTGTTCCATCACTGTGAAAACAGTATCATGCTAAAAAAAATTCTATCCCACGAGCCACATCCAGTCTCTCCAGGGTCAAAATGATCGACAAAATAATCATCATGTACTCCCGCCTGTTGTGTCTGGCCAGAATTGCAGACACTTTCAAATTTAATCACAATGCAACTTTTCAACAGAGCCCTGTACTTGTTAAGTAAATCAGTGGTCTCAAACTCAAATTGCATGCGGGCTGAATGCACGATCTGAAAGCAACTGACGGGCCGGAATATTTTTTTAATAAAATGAGAGTGAATATAAGCAGCGTATTTACAACAAATACATAATTGAAATGTATTTGCGGGCCGTTTAAAATTGCTTCGGGGGGGGGGGGGCACCAGTTTGAGATCACTGAAGTAAATCTTCAGTATCATTAGTACCTTTGTACAGCAATATCACCTTTTGTGCCCTTAAAACTTTTACCAGATAGACATACAGTCAGTCCTTGTATAACACATGTTTACACTACACGAATTTGATCATACACGATTTATAAATTGGGGAAATATCATATATAACACAAAACGAATTCGCTTATGCACAATTCGACTTTGGGTTTACAAGATATAGCAGTCAAACGCAGAATCACCCCCAACTGAATGCAACACAATAAGAATGAAGAGAAGATTCTGAAAATGTATTGATGTGTTTTATATCAGTGAAGGGGAAACACATTTCATCATAATAACGTAAAAACCCACACAATTCTAGCTATCGGTATTATCACAAATGCAATTAGATCGAGTTTACTACCCATTTATAACAGATTCCCCTAGCAGAAACGCAACTGGAAATTGTTTTTATTGTTTTATGGTAGTGACCTCCAGAAATGTGCTTTAGTAAAATGTGAGCTAGTGAGGTGTTAATAGTGTGTCTCTGTCTTTACGGTGTTTATTCACGTGCGCAGCTTTGTTTATGTGTATCAAACGTGCCTCCTCATTTTGTAATTGTGCTTTATTCCCTAAAAATGAGTAAAATACTTAAAAGGTGTGAAAAGGAAGCATCCTGGTGAAGACACTATAGATTCAGAGAGAAAAAGAAAAGCAATATTGACAGACAGAGGCGGACTGGCTCAAAAATTCTTATCCGGGAAAATTTGTAGCGGCCATTTATGGGCCAAAACCACACTGGCCTGCATCCCACCGGGATTTCCCCCGGTAAGGCTTATGGCCAGTCTGCCTCTGTAGATAGAGAAAAAATATGAAATTGTGAAACGCTTTGAGAGAAATGAAAGAACATGTGAAATTGCACGTGCTACAGGCCTAAATGATGCAAAGCCGAGAATTCGAGAGAATGCAGAGAAAATAAAAACAACTTTCATAGCAGGAACAACTCAAAGTAACAAAATCCATAAGATCAAGACAAAGAATTGGAAGAGATGGAACGGCTGTCATCTGTTTGGACAGAAGATCAAACAAAGAACAGTCTACTTACAATAGAAGCAAAAACATTAGCAATATTTTATTATGTAATAGTCATAATAAAATATGTATTTTATTAGGATTATTTATTGTGTTTGGCAATGTTTTGGTTACAAATGTGTGTTCAACCTTGGGTGGTCAGCAGCTAACTCTATTTTTTCCCATAGGGCCTGTTATTTATATTGCACGATTTTGCATTGCACAAGGGTTTCTAGGAACACAACTATCGTGCTATATGAGGACTGACTGTATTTTGGTTCTATTCCACCTATTCTTTCTTCAATATAATTGCCATGAGTTTATAATATATATTTCCTAACGATAGTTACTTTTTTGTAATATATACCTTGTGCATATTGTCTGGGGAAAACATCATGGAGCAATCCAACAGACAAGAGATATGTGCATAAGGATATCAACTATCTGTATGAAGCCTTGGGTTCAATGACAGGGTATTAGCATTAGGATTTTTTAGCATTAGTAGAGTCACATGATGCAAGAAAACAAGCTTATACAGCATTAGCAAAAAAAAAAAAAAATCTTCCCATTTCACTGATCCATTCATTCCAAACGTTTGTCTAGTACAACCTTGAATTTATTTAAGCTATCAACGTCCACAACAGATGGAAGTTTGTTCCAGAAATCAACTCTGGCTAAAGGCTAACTTCCACACATCTATTCTACAATGGTCTTTCCTCAGTTTGAATCTATGCCCCTCAGGTTTCTAATCAGAGCAAGAGGAAGAATTCCATCAGCATTGAGCTTGCTCAATCCATTCAAGGCCTAATACACCTCAATCAGATCACCTTGCAGGTGCCTAATCTCCAGAAGCTGCAATTTGCAGAACTTAAGCTTTTATTCATAAGAGCACCCTTTTGTTCCCTTCACCAGTCTTGTTGCCCTTTGTACTCGTTCAAACAACTCTACATCCTTCCTAAAATGAGGCTTCCAGACCTGTACACAGTACTCAACGTGTGGCCTGACCACTGCCTTATACAAGGGGATAATCACCTCCTTATCCCTGCTCGCTAAATTCCTGTATATCATTAACAAGACCCCATGTCCTACTCTGGCAGCCTGTCTGCACTTCTCAAAAAATTTCATATCTGATTGCACAATTACCCACAGGTCTCTTTCATTCTCCACTAACCTGAGTGTAACACCACCCAGTTGGTACCTGTCTCTGGGGTTACTGCTACCCATATGCAGTACTTTGCATTTGTCAATATTAAACTTCAGCTGCCACTTCTCAGCCCATCTACACAACGTTTCCAGATCCTGTTGCAGAAGCATACTGTCATTACTGCATATAAGTCCAATACTGTGATCACCAATGCAAGATTGTGTTTGAAGTGTTATTCCCAACATTCATGGACACTAGAACAGAAGATATCACGGAGTGATTAATCTTACTACAAAATGTTTTGTTTTAATGTATATCGTTAAGTGCATAAAATGTCCAGAGAGCAGTTCCCCAAGAGTGTTCTGTCTCACCCATGAAGTTTGATGAAGGCAGTCTGATGGTAGAGGGCTCTTTCAGTTGGTTTTCAAAATTGGTCTTTTGGTGGCTTGAAACCAAAGTCCATTACCTACTTGGAAATCTTGATGAATTATACTGTATCTATTTATGAATACTAGGGAAACTGGCCCAGTCAGTACAAGCACAGCATCGGGCTGTCAAACAGATTAGCTGGCTGGATTAGAGCCTAGACTTCAGTCCAAATGATTTCCTTTGTGACAAGTCAGAGTACTAGATTAGGATGTGGACAACACAGTCTCCTTCAAAATTGGTCCCGGCAGGTGTTCTGCAGGAGGAATGGAGGCAAATTCCAGCCATACTTGAATATATAAAGTATGCCTGAAAGAGCAAGGGCTGTCAAATAGGCCAAAAGTGGCACTACTATGTATAAGATTTTTGAATTAAAAGCTTTTTTTGTGACTACCTGTGTGTGTGTGTGTGTGTGTGTGTTCATATAGTGCATCATAACTCTGGAAGAATGTTGAACTGTAACAGTCTGGGCCCAAACACCATCCTCCATTAGGATATATAATTTTATATTATATTTAATGTAATCAAACTTGAAAAGGAAATTAATAAGCAAGTTCAGTAAGGAGTCTTTACCACATTAGGTACTTAATTAGTTTATTGGAATGAGAAGACAATTATTACACCTTCGCTAACATCTTTCAACCCTGTGTTAACAGACTGTCCACGAGTCTGAGTTATACCGCTTATGCCAACAAAATAAATTTAACAACTTACTTTGGATGCCTATACCGCAACAACACATGCAGAGACCACTCAGATGATAACTCTCGTTTCATCTTAAACTTAAGTGGTAAATGCTTATGTAGTGAACAAATCGAGCTTCTAACCTTCAGAATGAAATTTGCCATCTTACATCGAAAGCCTGCCACAGTATGCAGTACAGCATGGGAGTAGAGGCATCTCTAACCTGTCCACCTGAGGAAACCAAAAATGGCATCAGCTTTAAGACCGCCACCATCCTGCAACACATCCGCCCCATCACTTCAAACTTCAATCGCCGCCAACATGCAGCTCTTAGTTCACTCAGAAGATATGACACCAATGTAATCCTGCCCACTAACAAAGAACGATGAATTATAAATATGGACAGATCTGAATATTTGTGTAAGGCCCTCTCTCTTTCTCTTCTGCACGATCCCGATGTTTATGAACCAGTACAAGACCCTCCTATCAAAGTTTTGGAGCGATTAGAATCTGGAGTCCACAAATTGATTTATAGCTGGTTTAAATCTAAGATCTCGAAATCCACACGCTGGCAACTCCATGCGACGGCTGTCAGCTTCCCCAATTTTATGAGCTCTCAAAAATACACAAACCAGGCATCCCTCTAAGTCCCACTGTCTCTTGCTGCAACTCACGAATGTACGAGCTTTCAAAGTATATCGCCAGTCTGTTAACAAACCCCTTGTAGGAAATACTAACCATACTGTTTCCAACAGTGGAGAATTCCTGCACCTCACCATTTCTGAGGACTAAATTTGATGTGGTCTCCTTGTTTACATCAGTTCCACTGCAGCAGGCCATCACATGTGCAAGACAACTTCTAGATAGTGATGCCACCTTACTCGACAGAACCTAGCTCTCCACAGAGGATATTTGTGCTGCCCTCAACCTGTGATTGACTGGCAGTGCAGTCCCTATTTCGGCAAATTCATGGCACAGCAATGGGAGCTCCAGTCAGCTCGATCATAACAAATAATGCAATGGAGGAGCTGGAAAGCCGCATGTTCTCAAACTTACCCATCCACATTGCCCTCTGGTGTCGGTACGTAGACAATATTTTCACAGTTATCCCAAAGTTCAGAGACCCAGCTATTGCAACATATCAACTCCTTATCACCCTTCATCCAGTTTATCATAGAATTGGAATCAAACAACACTCTCTCTCTCTCTCTCTCCCTTCCTGGATGTTCTGGTACATGAAGGCTCACATCTAAAAACTTCAGTCTATTGAAAACCCACGTGTGCTGGCCAATTTACTAATTACAGATCAGAACATGCCCCCAGCCATTTACTTAGTACCACACGTGCCCTACCCACCCACACCTGGACCCATTCCAGCTCTAAGGACAATAGACACAGTGAAGTTTCGAGAATAAGGGCTGATCTTTCAAGCCGTGGCTATCCTACCTATGTCCTGGACAGAGGCGACTTACAGGCTCGTGAGCTTGCCACACAACCAGCCTCTCCCCCCCACGGCAGTGACAAGCCGATCACAACTGCCTACATTCCATATTACCCGGGCATTTCTGAATGCCTTTCTAAAATCTAAAATTCTACATACATACCAGATAAAGTGTCTACAACTACCCAGCAGAAAATTACGATCACTGGTCTTGAGAGTAAAACACCTATCCTCCTCCTTTTTCATGTGAAGACGTCTTTAAATTCGGTCCGGTATAGGGGGTCTCTACGAAAACTCTAGCAACCAAAACAATGGCAAGATTTGTCGCGCTTATATCTTGTAAACTATAAATGATAATCTAATGATTTAAATTTTGTTGGATAGAGGGTTTATGTCCGTATCTAAAATGGTGGGTAGTGGGAGTGTGCAGCAGTGGGGGGCAGCACGTGCGCATGAACACTGAAAATGGCGATGCCGCACGGCATTTGGGCTGTGTAACTTTGGATTGAGAAGAGATGGGACGTTCAAATTGGGGTCAATTTGTAGCGAATAATGGGGTCTACAATATTATTTAGCAATAATAACTGATAAAATAAAATTTGTAAAGTTATAAGCTGATAAGTGTGCTGAGTTGAAGAAAATTGTCATATTGTTGAAAAAATTGCAAAGGAAATATGAACAGAAATGTAAGAAACGTATATCATTGGAAAGAAAAATTCAAAAGTTCAACGTGAGTTCAACTTGAAGTACATTTCTACATCGCCTACTACTCTGGGCAACACTTGTATAGCTTTAGCCTTTGTAAGAAACATCGATGTAAATACTATGCCATATGTATCTTACTTCTCCTATCATCGCCCTTTGATAAATAAAATTATACTTCATTTATAACCTTTCCATGTCTATACTTCACAACTACCTTTCCATGTCTATTCTTAATTCAAAAGGAGAAGAACATTAAATGGAATTACTACAAATTGTAGGTTATTGCGGTACAACAAGATTTCTCCAGTGGATTAGCTTGGTTCTCTTGGTAAATTCTGTTAAAGTTAAAAGTTAAAAGCTTCAAGTTAAAAGTTTCAAGTTAAAAGCTTATGCTAAACCAAAAAATTAGGCCTGAAGACAGATTTCAATACAGAAATCCAAAATGCAGCCAATTTATTTAGTTGTTGGGACTATCTGGGACTACTGTAATAATTGTCCTATTGTTCCAATAAACTAATTAAATACTTCATGTAGTAAAGTGTCTTTATAAACTTAACCTTATACAGGTGACCCCCACTTAACGCTGATAATTCATTTGGGAAAAACAGAGCACTGAGTGAATCCGTGCTAAGTGAGCGCCGCATTCCCATAAGGTAACATATGTATTTGTGAGTTGTGGTCGGTGCCATAGGATATTTCCTAATCAATAATAAACGGTAGTGAAAAGATGCACAAATGTCAGTCAAAATATTTAATATTCAAATATTTGTACATATAAAATATTCTGCATTACATAGATATATAATTATGTGGTAACTACTTACGTATCAAAATTAAACTTAAAATTCCAATTAAAATCATGAATTTAATTGATCTAAATTGATTTAATTTAATTGATGAATTTAATCAAGAAAAATGTGTCAATTTTGGGTAGAACTTTGGCCCTCTTCCAAATAAACTAAAAGGGGTATTAATTTTAAATACCCCGATCCTTCGCCGCTTTGAAACCTGGTATGTTTTTTTCTTCTTTCAATATGAAACTTCTTTTAGGCATTTGTTTCCACAAAAGTCCGGCTTCATCTATGTTAAAAACTTGAGAAGTATAACACAATATCCCTCTTCAATAATTTTAACAAGTTCTTTTTTGAAAGTTTCGGCTCCTTAATCTGCACTTGTGGCTTCTCCCTGGATTTTAAATCTATTCAAACAGCTCTTACTAGTTTTAAATGGTTCCACATTTTTTTTTTTTTTTAGGTGAGTTTTCTTCAGATCATCGTATTGGCTAATCTCTCTCTCTCTCTCTTTTTTTTATAATATTTAACTTAACTGAATTCTACATTTGATATTATCTTCAATAAAATCCTAATAGCCGGCCTAGCCCTAGTTACTTGCAATGGAACAGCTATCTTTCCCGCTGCTAAAATTAATTCTTTATTTTTTTTATAATTGTTCTTACAGTTAAACTTGCAAGTCCTAAATTATAGCACACATCCGCTTGTCTTTGACCAGAATCAATTCACTTCAAAACGTCTAATTTTATTTTCAAATTCAGTCTTTTTCTTACATTTGTAGTCTTCGTACTGCATCCAGACGTTGTTGCTTTTTCGTTCTTATCCGCCATTATTAACTCTTCGAAAATGTAACTGCGTTGGTTGCATTTATTATGATACAATGTTCAAGTAAACTGTCTGTTACGCACGATGTCTAATACTGTACTGAGTGATGACTAGACTTCGGATAAATGCATATAACGCAAATATTACAAGCAATATACTTGATCATTTTTTAAAATGTTGATCTCAGAACTACGTTACAAGTCACTGTACTGCAATTAAATTAGCGTGCGAGAAAATATCACTGAGCGTGGGAAAATTTCTCAAGTCGGCGTGGGAAAAGTTTTAATGCTGTTTTGATATTCGTTTTCAAGCTATCGACTCCATCAAATGAAATGATTTCATTAAATATGCCAAAAATGATCTGTAAAAGGGCGTTATAGTGATCTGAGACAGTGTTATAGTCAGATACGGGTTATAATATAAGAATAGCGTTATAGCGGATCAGCGAACCGCGTTATTTTTATTATTTTTATTTTTTTAAATTTTTTTGGTAGTTGTTGGCGTATAGGCTTCTGTGGCCATAATGCACCTCCCAAGGTTTTTGCAGTACTTTGATCCAAGCCGAGGCAGGAATTGAACCAGAGACCTTTGGGTTGCCAGGCAAGCACTTTATCCAACCGGCTAGCCCAGTCGGCCGAACCACATTATAGCAGGGGCCTGCTGTATTTCATGTATTATTAGGGGGAATCCGCTCCTGCTCACTTTGTTCGCCAACCCTGCATGCACACTTTTCTACGTAATATGTAGAGGTATGAAGGAGTAAGTCAAATCTTTTCTACGTAAAAGACATCTTTTCCGAATTAGATATCGATCAGTGCATCTGTCAAAATGCACTGATCGATATCTAATCCGGAAATGACCTATGTAATTATTTACCTGTGCATTTGTAGAAAGTGGCATTTTCAAGGTCGAATAAATATCACTATGTAATTATTTACCTGTATTTACATAGGTCACTTAGGAAAAGGCCTGGTAAAAATTCCGATCTTGATCTTGAGTACCATTCCATACATCAACTAAAAGTCAGGAAGAAGGTAGTCTTTATAAACTTAACCTTATATTTCATGTATTACTAAGGGGATTCCACCCTTAGTAATACATGAAAGGATAAGCAGGTGCCATTCACTGTTTAGCCCCGCCCCTTTCCTCCTAGGTTGACATGCCTGGAATGTTTATCATGCCACTTGCCACTGTTTTAAAACTGGGAACTCATTTTCCAGTCATTTTCCAATGGGGGTTATAAACACGCTACGCAAGCTAAGCACCTCCCCCTCCTTGACAACACAAAACAATAAGAAACCAAACGCATTCACAATAGTCACCCAATCACAGAACTCGACTGTACAATCGCTCTTCTACAACCATGCACACTGTGCGAAGACAAGTGGTAACCAAATAATAGATTTTAGCCAAAGGTCTTTGGCTTTGGGTTCCATAATGCATGAGGAATATTGTTGCATCCAAAACAGCAGGACTAAAATATTCAATTGAAATATTTACAAACTATACAAATATTTACAAAATACTAAACTATTTACAAATATACAATATTCATTAATATACAAAAAAAAAAGTTATAATGGAACATCAAATGTTAGACAGCGAAGCACATACACGAGGTTGGTGAATGTTATAGAGGCAGTTGTCAACAATTAATTGCATTTGTAGTGATGTAATTGCCCTGCCCTCTTCTCCCATTGGCTCGAATAAATAACACTAAGAGAAAACTTTTTTAATGTACAGAGAGGTATTAATTCATTAACTTTTATCTTACAAGTAGAGTTTGAGCTCAGTTTTTAAGTATTCTTTTATATTAATCAATATTTTGCAAGTCGCTGTAAGTCTTCACTACACAATTTTATCTTCTCACGCACAATATATACTAATCTTAGCAGTCTGATTACATATGAGATGAGGTTCTGATATTTAAATAAAAAACATGGTTTTTTATAAATGAAACATATTATTAGATATAAAATACAGTAAACAATTTTTATATAAGTCTGAAAATTCAGCTAACAGAAGTAATAAAATGCACATTACCAATGCAATCCAGTTCTTTATTATATATGACCATTTCTCCATCTAAAATACAATTCACAATTTCTTTATTAAACAAGTTTGAGATATGAGGGGTTAAGGATCCTTCTGCAGGAGAACCACCATAAATTTCAGTATAATCTTTACCACTGAAATAATGAAAAGGAAACAATAAATATCAAAAAAGAATATATATTCAGTATTTAACCTGATAGGCATAAATAGTATATGAAAAGTATACAGTGAAGTCTATAGGTTAAATCCTGATGAACTCAGAGATTGTCATCTATAGCAGATTTTACTTGAAACGACAGTTTTACTCTTGAGGACCCCATTAAAACATTTCACAGCCCCCCCCCCCTCTCCCTGTAACTATTAATCCACCCTTCTTGTATCCTTGGAAGTATTCTTTAAACACAGAGTTGATACCAAACAGTCCAGTGTGCAAGATAGCATTCTGTTTTTGACTGAATACAACCAGGATACATTGGTAAAAACCAATGGTCTTAAAAACCTGGTCTTAAAGTCTTGATGTCATATAGTTTCATATGTTATTTCACATTAGTACAACATTCACTGTTTTTAATGGACCTGTTGCAGATGTAAAAACAGTAACCATGCAATAAAAAGTTCAGTGGCAGACAAAAAAACTGCATCATCTCAAAAAAAAGAACATTTGTAGTGAAATGTATAATATACTGATTAGTCATTTTGTTTGTCGCAAAGCAAAGGTATTGCATCAGCTGTTTCCATAAATATGGTGTTGGAAGGGCATACATGCGCATTAGTAACCTGTTTTGCAGGAGTGTAAGCGTGGCCATATGTTCAGTTGACACCAAGAAAAAAAAGTGTAGCTGTTTCTCTGTTCCAGGAAGGGCTTTCTACATGTGCTATCGCTGATAAAATAGGCTGCCACCAGTCAACAGTATCCTGGGTGCTGGAATTAAAGTATAAAACCGGTGATGTGAAGAGAAGACCTGGATCAGGCCGTAAGAGGATGACTACGCCTTTCCAAGATCGATATTTGAAATGGCTATGCCTTCGTAATTGCCATTCTAATACTCCTGATCTAAAATTGGACTTTGAGATGGCCTCTGGTGTTCAAACAAGTGCACTAACTATCCAAAGACTGCTTTCGGAATGTAGTCTGCATGCCTATCAGCCCAAGAAGAAGCCTTTGTTCACCCAACAAATGAGGAAGGAGCGACTTGCTTGGGATAAAACGCACGTTTCATAGACAAAAGAGCAATTGGACACTGTCATACTGACGAATCGAAATTTAACCTGCATGGCTCGGATGGGAAACGATATGTCAGAAGATGGGAAACGATATGTCAGAAGATGAAAAAAATCAGAGGCATACCATCCTGACTGCCGACTGTAAAGTTCCACGCTGGTCAGATGGTCTGGGGATGCATAACAAGCAAAGGGGTGGGGCAAATTAAGTTTATTAATGGAACAGTGAATGCAGAAACCTGCACTGCTATCTTGGAGGAGTGCCTGAAACTTGTTATTAGGGATCACTACACAGACATCCAAAACTGCATTTTTCAACAGGACTCAGCACCTTGCCACAAAGAAAAATTGGTAAGTTTTATGCTATTTAGATTTAATGATGAGTTTGTCTTCATGTTTCAAGCTTAAAACATACTTATACCAATGTTTTTCCTCGTTTTTCTCCCTTAAGGTGCAGTCATACCTCAGAAATGCTGGCATTACAGTGTTGGACCACCAGGCAACAGTCAGATTTGAACCCTATTGAAAATTGCTGGTACTTAATGTCATATAAAATTGCTCAGAAGAAGCCAACAAGTAAGATTCAGCTGCAGGAGAGCATTGTAAGGGTGTGGTACCAATTGGGCAACTGTATATCCAGAAGTTGATTAACTCTATGCTAGATCGTTGAAAGACTGTAATTGCAGCTCGAGAAGGAACAACAAAATATTGAGGACTTATTTTGCTGATTTACAGTACATAATACTATTATGTTAACTTGTCATTTCAGTTTGTACACATAAATGCAATAAAATGTGTGTTTGGTTGTCATGATTTCCATTTGCATGATTTCTCATATTTCCATTAATTACGCATTTTATCCTTTGGGAAGATATTTATGGCAATTCGGTACATCAGGTGGAGTCTTTTTATTGGATTTCATTCACAGAGACATATATCCCATCTAACAAATGCATTTTGAACATTTCTGCAACCCACAATGCAGCGCATAACACATTATTTGCAAAATTCAAAAGTGATGCAGTTTTTTTTGTCTGCCACTTTACTTATGTGTTATTATAATTTAACTTTATCACATAAACTGTATCGTATGACATTAATATTCATAGAGCTTTTTTAATCTGTGATTTCTCATAGATATAGTATGACAAATAGCTAACATGAGAGTTCAAACAACGTAGGTTGGCAATAGATGGTTAAATTTATTATCTGTTATAACTACTTAGAATTTACAAACGTAACTTCATAGCTTAATACATGTAACTTAAATGAGATTTCACTTTCACATTTCTCTCTAGAAGTATAGGTGGGTATATGTTTAGCATTGGCATTAGTAGAGGCATATGATGCAAGAAAGCAAGCTTATACAGCACCAGGAAAAAAATAGAAAAAAAAAAAAACTTTCCCATTTTACTCATCCATTCACGACAAAAATCTGTCCAGTTCCTTGAATTTATTTAAGCTATCAACTTCCACAACAACAGATGCAAGTTTGTTCCAGCAATCAGCCACCAGATGGCTAAGGGAAAATTTCCACACACCTATACTGCAATTGTCTTGTTTGTTTGTTTGTTGTTTGGTTTTTAGGAGCATTAGCAACTAAGGCCATATTGCTCCGGGGATATGCGGTGGTCATTCCCTGAACTTTCCACATCCTCCGTATTTGGTGGTCACGGGCTAAAACCTCGGTCTAATCAAGAAGCGTGTGCTACGCACAGCTGCTCCTGCCCACCTGGCTATGGAAGCGCCTGCAATTGTCTTTCCTCAATTTCAATTTATGCCCTATCAGGTGTTAATATGAACAAGAGGAAGAATCCCATCAGCATTTAGCGTGCTCAAACCATTCAAGGCATTATACACCTCAATCAGATCACCTCACAGGTGGCTAGTCTCCAGATGCTGCAATTTGCAGAACTTAAGCCTTTATTGGTAAGAGCAAACCTTTGTTCTCCTCATCAATCTCATTAGAATTAGTAAAAGCATATGATGCAAGAGAGCAAGCTTATTCAGCATCAGCCAAAACCTTTTCTGTACTCGTTCCAGCAGCTCTACATCCTTCCTAAAATGAGGACCTGCATGCAATATTCAAGGTGTGGCTTGACCATTGCCTTATACAAAGGAATAATCACCGTCTTATCCCTACAAGCAAAATTCCTGTATATCATTGACAAGACCCCATGAGCTGCTCTGTCAGCCTGTCTACACGGCTCAGAAAACTTCATATCTAACTGCAAAATTACCACCATTTATTTTTCATTCTCCGCTACCCTGAGTATTGTACTGCCCAGTTGGTATGTCATATACCTACACATAACCCCCCCACCTCAAAGCAGTTGGTAAACCCCATCCAAAGATGCTGGGCAGGATGGTGCAAGAACTGAGTGCTGCAGACTTGAGTTGCTAAATTCCATGAGTGAGTGAGTCACTGTTGAGTGATTTAACTCCGGAAGTCTAGCACCCGGGCAGTTGTTGGTATTCCAGTTGTAACCAGGTGTAAAGTTTTAGCAGTGAATGATGTGCAACAGACAATGTGGGCCTTTTTGTTTTCTCACATAGTTCACCTGACAGATGAGAGAGAGTGATTACTAACTTCCTTATGGATTGCTCAACCACACACTGGAACTTCCTTTGTTTTTTGGAGGAAGGGTCTTCCTTGCTCTCCTCACTTAAACTTTTCTTCTGCCTTCTTCCTCTTTCCTCTTTCATTTATCTGAGTGCATAACTAGGTAAATAAGATAACCTGTAAGTGATATAAGTAATATTTCTTATATTCCAGTTTTCTGCTCTCTGGCCCCAGAGCTAATGCCTTTCATCTTTTTCTGATGATTAACTCTTCCTGTACCACTTCTTTTCTTCTATTATTGCCCTTCTTTAGGTTTGCTTTACAAGATCCTATGGGGATGAACAATCAAACTTTATTTTTACAACAGATGGGGGTCACATCACCTCTCATGTAGCAAGAATTGATATCAGCGGTCCTTCCTGATGATTTCCACTGATTAGTTACTCAGATTATTATTATTATTATTAGCTGTAGGGTGCAAGGAAGAGTGAGGCTTATGCTGCACCAGCCAAAAAAAAAAAAAAATTTCCCAAGTTATCCAGAGAGAGAAATAGAAGGGAATCACCAAGAAAGAGAAGAATGACGATATCCAGCTCAGGACCCTGGGTGTGCCAAGCCCATACTCACCAGATGTGAGCCCCGAGATGCTAGTCATACAACACAACACAGCACTGCACATCGTCAAACACACAAATCAACACAGCATGCATGATTGGCTAAGCTGATATGCTCATTGAATACAACAGAAGAGACCCCAGGCATCATATATACTCAAATTGGCAAGAATATTGTAACCACCAATCTGAACAGTTAACAATTTATTTAAAAATAAAATACATAGGCATTAAAATAACTATAAAAGAAATAAAACTGTAATGAGCATAAAAGATATTAAAATAAATAAAATCAAATGAAAGAAATAAAATACACATATAGCAATTAAAAGCAATAAGAATATAATACATGCGACACAGCAAATAAGTGAAGAAATGAACATATTAGGCACTTTCAAGTCTTAGGGATTTCTGTTTCTACTTAGATTGATGCAACCACAATAACAGCTTTTCCTATATTCCAGAAGCTAAACCGGATAAACAACACTATGTGCATCAAGCCTGACAGACAAAAGAAAAGAAGGAGGGAGGGAGGGAAATGAAGAGGAAGAAGAAGTGGGCTAAGATAATTTAACATTCATCAGCCAATCACCCCACCCTGAACATAGTATCCAATGACCAGCCGCTCGATTATTTACTTCCCACCACTATGTAAAATAAGTGTCTTCATAATAGTACACTGTAGCAACAGATGCTTTAATCAAAGCAAAATTGGCAGTTTGGTAGCTACAATAGACTCTGCACATGAGGTGTTCGAAATGCTACAGTGGATATGAGAATGATTTGATGGAGAATGTGGATGGAATGGCAGTCAACTGAATATTTTGTACTGACCTTTCAGAGCTCAAGTAAGTAAAGAGCAATGGGAACAAAACATTCTTTTATTTTGTTTTGCATTTTGATTTGGTTTTAGCATTATTTGAGGCATATGATGCAAGAAAGCAAGCTTATACAGCATCAGTCAAAAAAAAAAAAAAAAAAAAACCCTTCCCAATTCACCCATCTGGTCACTATATGTTTGTCTAGTTCAGCCTTGAATTTATTTAAAATATCAACTTCCACAACAACCGATGGAAGTCTGATCCAGCAATCAACTACCCGATGGCTAAAGGCAAACTTCGGCACATCTATTCTACAACTGTCTTTCCTTAATTTGAATCCATGTCCCCTCAGGTTCTTAGTCTGAGCAAGCGGAAAGCAGAAGTATCCCGTCAGCATTGAGCCTGCTCAAACCATTCATGGCTTTATAAACCTCAATCAGATCACCTTGCAGGTGCCTCGTCTCCAGATGCTGCAACTTGCAGCAATTAAGCCTTTCTTCGTAAGCACACCCCTTTATTCCTCTCATCAATTTTGTTGCCCTTCTCTGTAATCATTCACGCAACTCTACATTCTTCCTAAAATGAAGCCTCCAGACCTGAATGCAGTACTCAAGGTGTGGCCTGACCACTGCCTTATACAAAGGGATAATCATTTCCTTGTCTCTGCTAGCAAAATTCCTATATATCATTGACAAAACTCCATGACCTGCTCAGGCAGCCAATCTATACTGGTCAGAGAATGTCATATCTGACTGCACAATTACCCCCGGGTCTTTTTCATTCTCCACCTCCTTGAGTGTAGGACCACATAGTTGGTACGTTTCTCTTGGGTTACTGCTATCCATATACAGTACTTTGCATTTGTCAATGTTAAATTTCAGTTGCCACTTCTCAGCCCATCTGCCTAACTTTTCTAGATCCTGTGGCAGTAGTATACTTTCTTTAGTGTTATTAACAACCCTGCCAACCTTTGTATCATCTGCAAACTTGGTTATTAAGCCTTCATCGATATCATTGATAAATACACAAAATAACAATGGGCCCAGCACCGAACCGTGCGGGGACTCCACTAATAACATTAGTGCACATAGATGTTGTTGTTGTTATTGGGTTTTTAGGAGCATTAGCAACTAAGGCCATATTGCTCCGGGGATATGTAGTGGTCATTCCCTGATCTTTCTGCATCCTCTGTATTTGGTGGGCAGGGGCTCGAACTCCAGTCTAATAAAGAAGCGTGTGCTACGCACTGCTGCTCCTGCCCACCTGGCTACGGAGGCGCCAGTCCACATAGAGTGAGTCCATTTATTACCACTCTCTGATGTCTCCCACTCAACCATCCCTTTATCCATTGCATAACTTGCCCTTAATGCCATACTGCTCCAATTTGTACAGCAGTCTTCCATGTGCAACAGCTAAGTATATGATATCAAAATTATTTTTTGATATCATATACTTGGCGTAATAGCGTCATAATAGCCAATCAAATTAGTCAGACAAGACTTCCTCTTAACAAACCCATGCTGTGTCTGAACTATTACTGCAGTCTTGTCTAGGTAATCCTGTATCACCTGTTTAACCAGTGACTCCATTATTTTCCCCAGAACAGAAGTTAAACTAACAAGTCTATATTATTTGTGTCACCCTTTGAACCCTGTTTGTGAACTGGGGATACATTTGCACATCTCCAGTCCATGGGGACCAAAACTGAAGCTAAGGATGCTCTCATTAGGGTTTGCTAACTTCCCCTCACTGGCTCCTTCAATATAAATGGATAGATTCCATCCAACCTGGGTGTGTTTTTTATGTTTAACTTCAACAATTTCTCCTCCTCTTTGCTCTCAGTTATTATAAAATCACTTAGCTCTCTGTTAGGGATTGATAAACCTCTGGCATTACCCTCCTTTAATAACTCCTCATGTGTGAATGCAGATGTAAAATACTCATTCAGTTTATCAGCTACTTGAGCAGGATGATTAATAGTCGAACCATCTATGTTAAGTGGACCAATCTGATTCATTCTCTTCCTTCTACAGTTTACATAAGTAAAGAACTGTCCATACATGTCAAATGGATGCCTTCCTTAGATTTTATGTGTTTCTTAAGTAACAGCATAACCACTCCTCCCTTCGTATCCTGTCTATCCTTTCTGTATATATTGCACTCCACAAATTCCAATTCTGCACTGCATATATCTGTGTGACACCATGTCTCTGATATCCCAACAATATCTGCCTTTGATGCCTTGATCAGCACTTCAAATTCAACAAATTTATTTACTATCCGTCTAGCATTGGTGTACATGCAAGTATACATGCACCTATTCTTACTCTTAGTTACCCTAACGCAGCTCCAATTACTTGTTCCATGATCATTCCCAGCAGCTCTTGAAATCCAAAAAAACTTGCTCTCTAGGCTGTTGCTCATTACAACAGAAGCAGTGCAAGAATCACTTTCTTCTCTGCCAGCGGCTATTGTTAATCCTTTAGTCTGTGAATCCCGCCAAGCTAGCAGTTTTCCGACCCAACTAACACTGCCTCGATAATATCAGCAAATATTCTTGCACCCTTTCTATTTTTAAGTGTATCCTCTAAGCAAGCACAGACCACATTGAAAATAATTCTACACCATCAGCCTTGCAGAATCTCTCCAGGGCTGAATTGATTGACAAGGCTCTCATCATATACTCCCTCCTATCATGTCTCCTATCTTTCAGCATTGACCTGTACTAGTTAAGTAAATCTGCATATCACTTACTCTTAAGGTCATTCATTCCAACGCGTAGAACAATATCAACTTTTGTGCCCTCAAAAGATGATATCTGCCCTACAATGTCATCATCTTTCGCTCCTGGCAGACATTTTCCAGCAGCATTCTGATTATATATAAGCTTACTGTCAATATCAGCTGCTTACTTGCTGCTAATATTGGCATTAGAAGCTTGCTCCCTTCCTGATATTCCACATCAAGAGGTAAGAAAACTGGCAATGCCAATAAGTAGCAAAAATAATGATATCAATGGCAATAATAATAAGTATTGATAATAATATCTGAAAGAAGAGCTTGTTCAGCTGCATTGTGTCATTTTTCCACTGCCAGCATGCCATAAAGTATGCAAGATGCTCAACTGGAAACTGACACAAGTGGAAATCATAAATTTCAATGTTTTAGTTGCACAAGTTATTTTTGAAGATATTTTTGCAGCATTTTTAAATGTTTTTTTCTAAAAAACATTTAAAAATGGGATGATATTACAAAATACATCCCATTTTTAAATATTTTTTAGAAAAAATCATTTATTACAATTCCATGCACTTCCTGTGATTATGGTAATTATTCAGCCTCAACAGGAAGCTGGGAGAAGATTCAAGCATAAGTAACTACTGGTGATTCAATTGGTATCGACTATTGAGAAAATGTGCATTGTGAAAAAATTAAACCAAGTATCTGAAATTATACCCCATCAGCTAAGCATTGATAAACATCAGAATTCTGTTCAGGAATACAGCTTCAATGTCCTGTCTTAGTGCTTGCAATGCTCTTAATTTTAATTTTCTCCACCATAAAAATGTTAAGCTATACTAAAAAAGAAATAAATATAACAATAGATAATAAATGTTTATTATTTATTACTATTTCTTGGTAAAAATGGCTGTGAAATATACAGAGCAACAAAACAGTAACCATACATTCTGAAGGGTTAAAACTTCATTTTATTTTATTTTTTTTTTTTTTAAGAAAAGAAATAACCAGAATTTGTGCTGAAAAATCATGATAGAGTTTAATTCTGGATGAGTGCAAAAATCACCTATGAAATTAAAGGTATATTTGCTGGTTATGACTTATCTTGATTTAGTCTTGAAAATAAAATAGCTTCCATATTATATAAGAGAAAGTTATTACAAAAAAAAATAGTTTTTCTCCTCCTCATATGAAAAGTATATAATATATGTTTTTCACCTTCATATGAGATACCGAAATCACAAAAATCTATTAAATGGTTTTCAATTAAATATGGGTGGTTGCTTTATGAGGCACACTTACATAATAGCAAGCAGATTCCACCTTTAGCCTCAAAACAACATGGGATCATTGTTGCATAGACTTGAGGTGTCAGTGTGATACAGGGATGCTGGTCCATATTAATTCATATGCTTCTCATGGTTCTTGCAAATTGGATGGGTGCGTGCAAACTTCTACTCCAAAGAGCTTGTTCCACCTAATCCTACACGTGCTCAATTGTATTGAGATCTGGTTAGTAAGGAGAGCTATTGCAATAGGCTGAATTCACTCTCATGTACCCAAAACCAATTCTATACAATTATGATCTTGCAGCATAACACATTATCCTGTTAGAAAAAATCATTTACAGATGGATTCACTGCAGCCATCTCCGAAAGGGATGCACCTCTTCATAAATAATTTCCAGATAATCTGTGGCATCAAAATGTTGCACTGCTATCAAAGTGCCCAACATAAACCACAAAAAACTGCTTACATCATTAAACACACCACCGCAACACCAAAGATTGGTGTTGTGTATTGCATTGGTATTGCAGTGGTGGCACCGCAACACCAAAGATTGGTGTTGCGGTGCCACCACTGCAATACCAATCACCAGCCTAAATTTTTGACATTTGGGAGAATGAATCCACAGACTCATACTGTTTGTTCACCATTTTCAAGTGAACCTAACAGCACAAATCAGCAGGAACTGGCATTTGTCAAATCATTTTTCCAGTGTTGGTGTTCCCAAGCCCACCATATCCATACCTTCTTGTTTTTTGCTGTTAGAAGGGTAACTTGCTTTAATCATTATCTGAGACACCACCATCCATGATAAGATATGACAAGTTATGCATTCTGAAATGTTCATTGGTTACCACTATTACTTGACTGATTATAGTCTTTCTATTACCCTGTACAAGTTCTGTCAACCACCTTTGGCCTCTCAAATGAACAAGCTGTTTCCAACCAAACAAGTACCAATGGCTGGATGTTATTTGGTTAATGGACTAATCAGACACACCTGTGGCACAATCGTAACTGAAACCTGAGCAGGTTGCAGTTTCCAAGATACTAATACTGGGCATCTAGCATCAACTATTACAGCTATGTTTCAAAGTCACTTAACATTTTGTTTTGCCCATTCTTTCACTGAATTGTATACATACAGCATCTTTACATATCTATCTATCCACCTGCTTTACACTGTATGCTACTAACAGGTGATGCTGTTATTTAGACAGTGCTCCATTTAATGAAAAAGGTAGGTGTACCTAATAAAGGGGCTATGCAATGTATATTAACATATTTAAATGGTAATTAATTAAATGCTGACTCACCTTCTAGAGAAATATCGGAATACATTATTTTCCCAGTGTAACTGAATACGTTCTCCATCATATTTTGTTTCAATAAAGAACTGCTCATGATTAAAAAGTCTTTCAATCTATGGAAATATTTAATGTAATTATAAAAATCAAATAAAATATTAGTATTAGTATTAAAAACTGTAGAAAAACACAGGAAGCAAAGTATATGTAACATCAACAGTAAAAATAAATAAAATAGAGTTTCCCTACTTTCATGTTTTACCAAATTCTTCTAAAAATTCAACTAATCTAAATCTACATAAGGCTTCTGATTATCGATAAACTAGGTGGCTCTTGTTGTTTTTTGGTAGTTTTTGATGCATAGACCAGTTTAGTCATAGTGTATTAGTTCGAATGATATTATTATTTCATATAATTTTTATTATGTGTGCGTAGAGTGTGCTCATGGCTGATTTTTCTGTAAGAATTACACTTTTCAGGGTTCCTAACCTTATTTAACCCTAAAAATGTTGAAACAGTAACTAAAAGTTTCCTAAAATAATTATTAAATAAAGAAAAGTATAGAGGAAAAATGTGTTATCTACGAAAATTCATCTGATGCATTAAGCATTAATCTTTAATATTTTTATAATGGTCTCGTCATCATCCCTTATGGCAATATGATCTTCTATTTCATCCCTTTGCACTGTAGATTAGACGTTCATTACAAAAAATAAATAATGCTGATCGTATTCTCCATGCATTTTGAATTAATACACTTCATGCTCACTGATAACATCACAGATAAAGCCATGAAGTCAGAAAGCAAAGCAGCAACATGCAGACGACACAGTCTTAATTGATAAAAGTGACCAAGAATTGAAGTCTTTACCTGACAGGGAAGAATGGGAAAGCTTCACTCATGGCCTCAGAATTAACAGAAATAAGATGAGATGTATGAGAATAAACTGAAGGGTAAATTCCCCAGCTGGCACTGACATAATGGATGTGGATCATTTTGTGTATGTAGGGATGACAATCAAATAGCAAAGGAAGATGCCAAAAAGACATCTCACGAAGTCTAGCCATAGGGATATTAGCTACTAAAAATATGGAAGGATACTAAACTACTAAAAATATGGAAAGATAGAAACATCTCACAAAACACAAAGACTAAACTGGCAACAACTTTAACATTCTCAACTGCACTCTATGGAGTAGCCGAAACTTGGACTATGAAACTTGCTGATAGAATTAAAGAAAACAGCTTTCAGATGTTGTACTGAAGCAGGATGCTAAGAGTGTCTTGGATAGAGGAAAAGAACAAATCAGAGTACAATGGAGCCACTCAAAATTAAGACCAGGCTTGCTGAAATAATAGATAAAAGAATCCTGCAGTATTTTGGACACATATATAGAAGACCAGATGATAATCTAGAAAAAACAATCTTGTTCAATAGAGTAAAGGAAAAAAGAAGAAGGGGAGGACCCCTTAAAGATGAAATGATTAGATCACTAGAATAACTGGAATAATAAAGAAGAAGAAGCTTCGAGAATGGCTGAAGACAGATTAAAATGGTGTAAAATTGTGGATAAGCCAAGGGTCCTTAAGCTTGTGGAGACTGAAGAAGAAATTATGAACCACAGTCTTATTTCTTAATTCAATTTTTTAAAATTTTTGAAAGTTTACACTGTGACATTTATTAAACTTCATACTAAACTGTAGAGAAAACATATACAATACTACCATATGTAGAAGGTCAGAAAACCTACAGGCATGGGTGATGATGGAGTATTGCTCACATGCTATGTTTTGATTATGTAATAAATCATTCCTTGTTGGATGCTTAGTTCTGTACTGAAAATATATATATTTTTTTTAAGCAAACAGTACCTCAATATCAAAGCATGTTTCTAGCAAGAAATCAGAACTTCCGAAAGTTTACTTTTAGTAAACAGCAGTTATTTAAAATCAATGATTATTTTCAGAAATAAAATAAGCCTAAAATCCAGCTTTTTAGCATACAATTTTATTCATGTTTACAAGCAAGGATGAATGGATGAAAGAATGAACCTTAAAATTTTATTTTTTGGTGCTTGTGAGGTCAGGTTATACAGCAAAATACATCGTATACATTAGGTATGCATGAAATTATAAAGTCTATATTAGGTATGCACATATCCAGTCCCCTGGTACCTCCTCTGAGTCCAAAGAAGCTCTAATAATTACAGCTAAGGGTTTGCTTACTTCCTCTGCTGCCTCCTTTAATATAACTGGATAGATCCCATCCACCCCGGGTGCCTTTCTTGTGTTTATCTTCAAACATTTCTCCTCCACTTTGCTCTCAGTTATTACAAAATTATCTAGCTCACTGCCCGAGTTTTAATACACCTCTAGCCTTCCCCCTCCCAGAATAACTCCTCATATGTGAATGAAGATGCAAAATACTCATTTAGTTTGTTAGCTACCTGAGCAGGATCATCAAGGGTTGAACCATCGATATCAAGTGGACCAATCTGATTCATTCCCTTGCTTCTAGAGTATACATAAGTAAAGAACTCTGCTGTTTTTCTTAGCATTCTTTGCCAAAGATTTCTTGTAATCTGCCTTTGACTTTGTGACTTCGTTACAGACCAGCTTATATCTATCATAGGCTTCCATGTCGCCTGTTAATTTATATGTATTCCATGCATTTTTCTTCTCTGCTACATGTCTCAATAGTTCATCTAACATCATTTATGCCTAAACTTTGAACAATATTTCTTAGTTGGTATAAAAAGCCTAGAATCTTTCAAGATTAATTCTTTTAATGCCTCCCATTTTGAATTTGCTGATGGTAACATCATCAGTTGGTCCCACTGCATAGAATTTAAAAATTGTCTGAGACCACCATAGTCACCTTTACGAAAGCAAAAACCCTTCCCTTAACCCCTGATGGTAGTTAACTCTGAGTAAATCCAACTGCAGCACACTGTGATCATTGTCACCTAGTGGTTCCTTTATCTGCAGATGCTTAATGCATGAAGAATCATTACTGATAATCAGATCAAGAGTATTACTTCCTCTAGTTGCCTCCCAAAACATGCTGCTGTAGAAAATAATCATTCAATAAATAAATCCACAAAAGCCTTGCTTGTGTGTGAGTGAACAAACCACAAATTCCAGTTAATATCTGGGAAATTAAAATCCCCATTATAAGACAATCTGATTTACTGGCCCACTATTTCTCTGTACAGTTGTTTGTTATACTCATCAGAGTCATTAGGCCTATAAAGCACTCCTACTTTCAATTTTGCTTTCCCATTACTTATGTCACACCAAACTGACTCGACACTGCTCTGTCCACCCATGTCAACTGGATGTACTTCCTTGGATTTTGTGTTTCTTAACTAATAGTATAACCCCTCATCCCTTCCTATCTGTCTATCCTTCCTGTACACATTGTATTCCCCAAATTCCATTTCTGCATTCCTTATATCTGTGTGACACCAAGTCTCTGATATCCAATTGCCTTTCATATCTGTCTTTGATATTTTGACCAACACCTCAAATTCTTCAAATTTATTTACCAAACTCCTAGCGCACTGGTGTACACACAAGTATAGATACACTTCTTATTCTTAGCTACCCTAACAAAACCCATATGTTTACTTGTACTGCAATGACTCCCAGCATCTCTGAAATACCCTGCATCTTGTTTTTCAGGCTGCTGCTCATTCCAATAGAAGCAGTGCAAGAATTACTTTCACCTCTGCCAGTGGATACTGTTAATCTATTAGTCCTTGTATTCCCCCAAGCTAGCAGTTTTCCGACCCACCTAACACTGCCTCAAAAGCATCAGTAAATATTCTTGCACCCTTTCTATTTAAGTGTATCCCATCCCTGTAGAAGCAGTCTCTCCTGTTAACAAGCATAGACCAGGCTGAGAAAAATTCTACCCCCTGAGCCTTGCACAATCTCTCCATGGCCAAACTGATCGACAAGGCTCTCATCATATACTCCCTCCTATCATATCTGGGAGAACTGCACACACACACTTTCAAATTCAACCGTAACTCACAGCTTTTTTTCAACACTGACCTGTACTTGTTAAGTAATTCGATGGTCTCCAACTCTTAATATCATTAGTGCCAACGAGTACAACAATATCACCTTCTGCCCTTAAAAGATGATATCTGCTCTACAACGTCATCAACCTTTGTCCCTAGCAGACATAGCTTGGTCCTGTTCCACCTATCCTTTTTTGCACAATATATTCCACAATTCCCTGACAATAGAATCACCAACAACAACATTATGACATTAAGTATAGGATATCTGCAGACTTACTTAACAAGTACAGGTAAATGTTGAAAAAAAGTTGTGAGTTAGGGTTAAATTTGAGTGACTGCAATTCTGCCCAGACATGATAGGAGGGAATATATGATGAGAGCCTTGTCAATCAATTTGGCCCTGAAGAGTTTGTGCAAGGCTTGTGTGATAGAATTTTTCTCAGCCAAGTGTGTGCTTGTTAACAGCAGAGACTGTTTCTACAGGGATGGTATATACAGTCGAACTTCCCTATAACGAATTCAATAAATCCAGCAAAAAAATTCGTTATAGAGAAATTTCGTTAGAGAATATCTTTTTTATTAGAAATTGTTATCTTATTAGAAAATGAAAACGAATCTGCATTTATTTTTAATGTATTTTATTTCAAAAACATACTTATTTAAATTACGTTTACACAATTTTCGCCAGTAAGTATCACAAATTTAAAAAAATTTGTAATTTTCATTTGCACAGTACAATTAAAAAATGTCTGATTCTCAAAGAAAACCTCAAATTTGTTCAGAGCATTAAAAACATTATCAGGAACATTTTCACAAAACTGTAGACCCATATGAACCGTTTTAAAAGCATTAATCATTTCTTCGCGAGTTGGCTTTTCTACAGATTGTTCTGATGCATCTTCAGTGTCATCGTTAATTTCTTCTTGATCGTGGTCGCGTCTAACACTGTTCAGCAGTATTTCATCTTCATTTGGATGTTCGTGGTCATGGTCATCTTGTTCGTCCAGTTGTTGTTTGGCTTCTGTATTCAATGCAAATCCCGCTTTCGAAAAACAATTTTGAATAGTGTATTCGGTGACATCGTTTGTCCAAATTTGCCAGTTCAGAGATGTAATCTCTAAGGTTAATTGTAACCTCCAAGTTTCTATTTTCTGATAACGAATTGACATTATTATTATTATTATTCTCTTTCGATAATGAAATTTTAAATTTTTAATAATGCCTTGCTCCATTGGCTGCAATTTTGACGTTACGTTTGGCAGTAAAAACAACAACTTCGCACTTTTAAGTTTGGCAGAAATACTGGCAGGATGTGCCGGACAGTTGTCAGTTACCAACACAATTTTCCTTTTTTCCTTTGTTATACGCTTGTCTAGTTTTAATATCCATTCTTCAAAAATATCACTTGTCATCCATGCTTTTTTATTAAAGGTGTAGTCAACTTCCAAAGATTTTGTGCCTCTAAAACATCTTGGGTTTTTTGATATTCCGACAACTAAAAGTCTTAATTTTTCACTTCCTGTCATATTTGCTCCAACTAGCACAGTGATTCTTTCTTTGCTTTGTTTTCTGCCAAAACATTTATCATCCTTAAAAGCAAGTGTTGTATTCGGTAAACATTTAAAGAATAAACCCATTTTGTCAGCATTAAAAACATCCTTACGCTCATATTCTTCCAAAATCTTCTTTAAGGTATTGTTCCTCCAAATGTTGCAATCTTCTTCACTTACATTAACGCTTTCTCCACAAATAACCTTTTCCAGAATTCTGTGGCGCTTCTTAAATTTATCTAGCTACCCAGTGCTCACATTAAATTCTGTATGTCCAACGGACTGTGCAAATTTCAGAGCTTTTTGCTTAATTATTAGGTACGATATTGGGATATTCTTTTCACGTATCATTTGCACCCATTTTAGAACAGCTTTATCAACATCGTATACACACAACTTAATTCGCTTCTTGTCTGCTCCTCCTTCAATTGCATTTAAAATTGATTCTCAATTTTTTAAAATCGTAGATAAACTTGCTTGCAGGTATGCCATATTTCACCAGAACATCTTTTTTCTTAAAACTCTGGTCAATATCATAACAACCTTTGCTTTATCATTAATACTTAAACACTTTCTCTTCGATATTGTTTCCGCAATTGTAAAAATGACTGGACTGCAGCTCTTGCCGATAAACACACTGCAAACTTTGCTGCGCTGGCCATATAGTGAATTGTTAGTACCGCCTACTCAATGATGTTCACTTGCCAATTCAACAGTATCACGTGACCTTTCCTATCAATCACTTTGAAGAAATATAAGACTTTGTGAATTTCTTTTATTCTGCTTTCATTCATATATACATGAAAGAAAATTTATGATTAACGTATGCTATATGTTACTTTTTAGAAAAAAAAAAAATACAAGAGAATACAGCCTATGTGACTGAGGACGAATGAAATAAAAAAAAAAAAATTCATGAAAACCATCTACTGAGAGTCCAGTTAGATGAGAACGGACATATCATATAATGATTAACAGGAAGGTCACGTGGTACAGTTGAGGTGAGAAGCGAATGTCACTCACTAGCCATTACTAAAAACCGACTATGGTAGCATTCTATGTATTGCCGCCGCAGCATGCTAAAGGTTTACTGCAGCTAATTTCGTTTTCCCCTGAGCCAACATCAATTTATAAATCTACACTATTTATTGTAAAGTTTACGACCACTTTTAAGAAAACACATTTGGTTTAATAACTGTAACAAAAATGAAACAAAGACCCTCCTACGGGATCAATGGCCATATGTGTTCACTAAAAGGATGATTATTTAATTCCAGATGCTAATGCGCAATTTCGGAAGGAAGGAGGCAGTATATTTGTGTGGCTGTTTAGCAGTAAATGCCTGAAAATCTTCAAAAATGCTTATTTTATTTTTTTTTTAAAATTCGTTATAGAGAGACTAACACTTTGTTATGTGGGGTTAATTTTACATGTAATTTCGTTTCAAGGTGCAATGTTTTGGGAAAAAATTCGTAATATAGAGAAATTCATTAAATAGAAGTTTGTAATAGAGAATTTCCACTGTACATGGATAGAAAAGGTGCAAGAATATTTGGTGATAATATCGAGGCAGTGTTAGGTGGTTCGGAAAACTGCTAGCTTGGAGGATTCAAAGACTAATAGATTAACAGTAACCGCAGGCAGGGGTGAAAGTGATTCTTGCACTGCTTCTATTAGAATGAGCAGCAGCCTGGAAAGCAAGGTGATGGGGATTTCCAGGACTGCTGGAAGTTATCATGGAACAAGTTAATACATGCTCTGTGTTAGAATAACTACGAGTACAAATAAGTCTTGTATACTTGCATGTACACTAATGCTAGGAGTATAGTAATTAAATTTAATTAATTTGAGGTGATGGTGAAGACATCGAAGGCAGATATTGTTGAGATATCAGAGACGTGGTGTAACAGAGATAGGGAATGCAGAGTTGGAATTTGGGGAGCACAAAGTGCTCAGAAAGGATAGAAGGGGTCATGCTGTTAGTTAAGAAATATATAAAATCTAAGGAAGTGAATCTAACTGACATAGGTGGACAGTGCAATGTTGAGTCAGCATAAGTGTGACATAAGCATTGGAAAAGGGAAAATGAGAGTAGAAGTGTGCTATAGAGGCCTAATGACTCTGATGAGTACAATGAACAATTGTGCAGAGAAATAGAGTAGGCCAGTAAACCCCACTATGTAAGGTATTTCATTTGCCCTAAGGGTGCTGTGAAAAAATTACTGGGACACTAAGGGTGCCGTAAACCGAGAAAGTTTGGAAACCTCTGGCTTAAGGTATACTGAAATGACATAGTAATTGTAAAATCGAAAAGCCTACAAGAAAAGTTGGATGCTTTGTAGTCACAAGACAACTTATATTTAAAGACTTTATTAAATATTGAATCATTCCAGTCCAATTTTTCAAAAAAAAAAAAAAAAGTCAAAGGGCATGAATTCTAGAACCCATTTACACACAGCAAATCAAGACATGTCCAATTGTCAGCTGACCCATATATGTTGGTACATGTTAAAGATTAGTTTTTACAGTTATGTTCAGTGGGGGGTGCCAAAATATCGGGAGCCCACAACAAATATGGAGCTTTTATGGATATCTTAAATACATATTTACACGCTGAATTAGACAATTTAAAACCTTTGAAAGCATATTAATACAGGAACCTCCTTTATAATAATGTATTTTGTGGTTGCAAGCTTGCCAGTACTCAATGAGCCACGTCTTCACATTTGTGGTTGTTTCATGTATTTTTCTGTTGTGTGACAGGTCATAATTTCATATGGAATGCCTTCAAAAAGCTGGGAAAATCCACCATAGAAATATGAAGCATAAACAAATCTTTTTCTACTAAATAAAAGTAGACTTATTAAGAAAACCAGATAATTGTGTTTCATTTAAGAGACTTTATGAAAAATATATGGTAGGCAGTTCTACTGCATACGATTTTAAGAAGCAAAAAAGTGAGCAGATAATGAAATATCTAAGATATTGAGTAGCAGAAACACATTACACACAGAGGGTAAATGATGTTGTCACAGTATTATTTGAATGGAGAAAGAAGCAAAGATGTAAAAGTATCAGGCTCTTTGCTAATACAGCAAGCAAAGAAATTCCATGATGATTTTAAAAACAAAAAAGCTTGCGATTATTTGCAGTTTGGTACATTGCTTCAAGCTTCATCATGGATTACGAAAATTAGCTGTTTCTAACGATAAACTAAGTGCCCATTCAGATGCTGCCAAAAAAATTGTAGAGGAGTGTACAAAGTTAATTTCGGCTGCATTAAGAATCTGCAGATAAAGAAACCACTAGGTGGCAGTGATCTGTACTGATACGGGATTTACTTAAATATGTAACTATCATAAGGGAAAATGACACTATGTAACTACCGTCGGGATAATAGCACTATATTATAAAGGGAAGGATTTTTGCATCCATAAAGGTGACTATAGTGGGCTCAAACAATTTTTAAATTGTATACATTCTAATGGAAAGAATTCAAGGAATTAATCTTGGAAGTTACTAGGCTTTTCATGCCAACTAAGTCCTAAGTTTAATAAAGTCCTTCCTTAGCTGTGTCTGTACACATGCCCTGTTTAACTTACCAAAACATTAAAAAGCTACTTGTAGTAATTATGAAGGAAAACATAATAAATATGTATGTTTAAAACTATAGATGAGTTTGCCAAACGTGTGTGTTGCAATGAAAAAGTTTTTCAATGCAACATAAAACATAAGGTAGGATATGTTTTATGTTGCATGGGTTCGATGATCTATCGAACTTTTGCAAGTAGAGATAGGGACGTGATAATCCCATTATATAAGGCCTATGTTAGACCACACTTGGAATACTGTGTTCAAGTATGGAGACCGCACCTAAAGAAAGACATCGAGCTTCTTGAAAGGGTGCAAAGAAGGGTAACTCGCCTGGTGAGATCGGCAAAAGGGCGTCCTTATGAAGAAAGACTTCGAATATGTGGGTTGCAGAGTTTGGAAACTAGACACCTTAGAGGAGATTTGATTGAGGTGTTTAAGGCTCTGAGAGGCATCAGTAAAATGAATGAGGACAAAATTTTCAAGATTATAAATGATGCTAGAACTAGGGGACATAAATTCAAGTTACGCGGGGAAATGTTTAGATTGGACTGCAGGAAGTTTTATTTTAGCCAGCGAGTTATAAATTACTGGAATAAGTTGCCTTCATGGGTGGTAGAGGCCGACAGTTTGGGGAAATTCAAAGGTCATCTGGATAGTACTTTCGGGTAAGGGAAGCGCATAGGATGATAGGATTAATTTCCTTTTTATTTAATTTTTAATTTCATTTTATTATTTTTATTTATTTATTAATTATTATTATTTATTTATTTATTTAATTTTTGTTTTTATCATTGTTTTGTTCGGATTTTTTTTTTTTTTTTTGGCTGGTGCAGCATAAGCCATAGGCTTTCTTGCACCATACGGCCGTTACTAATACTAATACTAATATTACCGTATAAACTTTTAAAGGATGAGAGTATGACATTAATTTCTGAAGTGAGGAAGCTATGAGTTCCTTGAGTTCCAAACCAAAATACAATCACTAAAGGTCATTCTGCAACAACCTTCCTTCGTCACATTGTCTCATGTTATGAACTATGATCCAATCAAAAACACTTGATGTAATTAAGCATCACCCATAAAGTAGTGCACTTACCCCCGTTTTAGTACAAAAGATTTATTAGTAATCAATACTATTTTGTAACTTATTTAAACTATTATTAAAAACTCAAATTTGATCATTTGTACCTAATTTTTACTGACCGCACCATTATTTAGGATCTACAAAATAAAATGGCACTATATTATAAAATATACCTCATCTGGCTTTGCTCTTTCAGCAAGCATTGGACGAAAGGGCGTAAAAAGAGAAATTTCGATTTCATGCAAGCGCCGACCAGTGTCTTTAAGAAGTGAGCATACCTATAAATAAAATAAATTTATTAGATATGATTGGCTACAGCTATAATTTTATTATTGAACTCCTCATGAAGCTCATTACTATACAAATAACTAAATAAGTACCATTCCAGATAATATTTTTTATTGTAATCACGCACGTGAAAGATTTTTTTTTTTTATGAAAACCACAAACATGAGAGGTATTAGAACCTATAGTACTTAGCACAGTGCTTCGTATGGAGGTTGCAAGGACGAAAGAATATATTTGTTGACATTAGACTTGAACTTCTGTAGACTGTAATTTTCAGGAAATACGTATGAATGGAGATTGTTCCAGAAAACAGCAGTTGAATAAATAAACGAGGAAGATGAAAAGTTGGTTCTGTGAGTTTGAAGTTGGACAGTAAATGGATGTTGGCTGGTGGCAGTATATGTTCCGACTCTTTTGAAAGAGAGAGCGAGAATTATAGAAGCCAATTCAGAAGAACAGCGCCCATGGAAGTATCTGCAGAAAAGGCATGAAGCAGAAACAGTACATCAGAACGGGGAACATGCTTTGTAAAAAAGATAGGTGGAACAGGACCAGGGTATGTCTGCCAGGGGCAAAGTTTGATGACGTTATAGAGCGAATATCATCTTTTAAGGGCACAAAAGGTGATATAGTTGTACACGTTGGCACTAATAATATTAAGAGTAGGAGACCGGCAGAATTACTTAACAAGTACAGGTCACTGTTGAACAAAAGCCGAGAATTAGGGTTGAATTTGAAAGTGTCTGCAATTCTGCCCAGACACGATAGGAGGGAGTATATGATGAGAGCCTTGTCGATCAATTCGGCCCTGGAAAGATTGTGCAAGGCTCAAGGGGTAGAATTTTTTTCAGCCTGGACTGTACTTGTTAACAGGAGAGATTGCTTCTACAGGGATGGGATACACTTAAATAGAAAGGGTGCAAGAATATTTGCTGATGCTATCGAGGCAGTGTTAGGTGGGTCGGAAAACTGCTAGCTTGGGGGGACACAAAGACCAATAGATTGACAGTAGCCACTGGCAGAGGTGAAAGAGATTCTTGCACTGCTTCTATTAGAATGAGCAGAAGCCTGAAAAACAAGATGCATGGTATTTCAGAGACTGCTGGGAGCCATTGCGGTACAAGTAAACACATGGGTTGTGTTAGGGTAGCTAAGAATAGAAACAGGTGCAGGCATACTTGCGTGTACACCAATGCTAGGAGTTTAGTAAATAAATTTGATGAATTTGAGGTATTGCTCAAAACATCAAAGGCAGATATTGTTGGAATATCAGAGACGTGGTGTCACACAGATATAGGGGATGCAGAACTGCAATTTGGGGAGTACAACGTCTACAGAAAGGATAGACAGGATAGGAAGGGGGGGGGTTATGCTATTAGTTAAGAAACACATAAAAACCAAGGAAGTGAAGCCAGTCGACATCGCTGGACAGTGCACTGTTGAGTCAGTTTGGTGTGACATAAGCATTGGGAGATCAAAATTGAGAGTAGGAGTGTGCTATAGGCCTAATGACTCTGATGAGTATAATAAGGAACTGTACAGGGAAATAGAGTGGGCCAGTAAATCAGAGAGTCTTATAATGGGAGATTTTAATTTCCCAGATATTGACTGGAATTTGGGGGCTGGTTACTCACACACTAGCAGGGCTTTTGTGGATTTATTGGATGATTGTTTTCTACATCAGCATGTTCGGGAGGCTACTAGAGGGAGTAATACTCTTGATTTGATTATCAGCAGTGATTCTTCATGCATTAAGAATCTGCAGATAAATGAACCACTAGGTGGCAGTGATCACAGTGTGCTGAAGTGGGAGTTACTGAAAGAGGTAACTACCATTAGGGGTAAAGGGAAGGGTTATTGCTTCCGTAAAGGCGACTATGATGGACTGAGACAGTATTTAAATTCTATACAGTGGGACCAACTGATGATGTTACCAACAGCAAATTCAAAATGGGAAGCATTCAAAGAACTTATCTTGGAAGCTACTAGGCTTTACATACCAACTAAGAAATATTGTTCAAGGTTTAGGCCAAAATGGATGTCAGATGAACTAATGAGGCATATGGCAGAGAAGAAAAATGCATGGGATACTTACAAATTAACACATGACACAGAAGCCTATGATAGATACAAGTTGATATGCAACCAAGTTACAAAGGAGGTTAGGCAGGCGAAGGCAGATTACGAGAAATCCTTGGCAAGGGATGCAAAGAAAAACAGCAAAGAGTTCTTTACTTATGTAAACTCTAGAAGGAAGGGGATGAATCAGATTGGTCCACTTGATATTGATGAGTCAACTGTTGATGATCCTGCTCAGGTAGCTAACAAACTAAATGAATATTTTGCATCGACATTCACACATGAGGAGTTATTCAGCAAGGGGAATGCCAGAGGTGTATTGAACTCTAGCAGTCAGCTACAGAATCTTGAAATAACTGGGAGTAAAGTGGAGGAGAAACTGTTGAAGATAAACACAAGAAAGGCACCCGGGGTGGATGGGATCTATCCAGTTATATTAAAGGAGGCAGCAAAGGAAGTAAACAAACCCTTAGCCATAATTATGAGAGCTTCCTTGGACTCAGGGGAGGTACCCATAGACTGGAAATGTGCAAATGTGACCCCAATTCACAAAGGAGGATCAAAGGCTGACACAAGTAATTATAGACCTGTGGGCTTAACTTCTGTTCCAGGAAAATTAATGGAGGCACTGGTTAAAGAAGCACTGCAGGATCATTTAGACAAGACTTCAGTTATAGCTCAGACACAGCATGGTTTTGTTAAGGGGAAGTCTTGCCTGACCAACTTGATTGGATACTATGATGCAGTCACAAAAGAACTGGATGCAGGGAATAACTTTGATATTATATACTTGGATCTTAGAAAGGCTTTTGATACTGTTGCACATGGAAGACTGCTACACAAATTGGAGCAGTGTGACATTGGAGGCAAATTGCTGCTATGGATAAAGGGCTGGTTGAGGGGGAGAAGACAGAGAGTGGTAATCAATGGACACTGCTCATCGTGGACTAATGTTATTAGTGGAGTCCCTCAGGGCTCAGTGTTGGGTCCATTATTGTTTTCTGTATTTATAAATGATATTGATGATGGTATATCAAGCTTAATGTCCAAGTTTGCAGATGATACAAAGGTTGGCAGGGTTGTCAAGGACACTACTGACACTATGCTGCTGCAACAGGATCTGGAAAGGTTGAGCAGATGGGCTGAGAGGTGGCAAATGAAGTTTAACATTGACAAATGTAAAGTACTACACATGGGAAACAGCAACCCCAGAGCAACGTATCAACTCTGTGGTACTACACTGACAGTGGTAGAGAATGAAAGGGACTTGGGGGTGATTGTGCAGGCAGATATGAAGTTCTCTGAGCAGTGCAGACGGGCTGCAAGAGTAGCTCATGGAGTATTGTCAATGATATACAGGAATTTTTCCAGCAGGGATAAGTAGGTGATTATTCCATTGTATAAGGCAATGGTCAGGCCATACCTAGAGTACTGTATACAGGTCTGGAGGCCTCATTTCAAGAAGGATGTAGAGCTGCTGGAACGAGTACAGAGAAGGGCAACAAGATTAGTGAATGGAACAAAGGGGTGCTCTTACGAAGAAAGGCTTAAGTTTTGCAAATTACAGTGTCTGGAGACTAGGCACCAGCGAGGTGATCTGATAGAGGTGTATAAAGCCTTGAATGGTTTAAGCATGCTCAATGCTGATGGGATTCTTCCTCTAGCTCAGAAAAATCACCTGAGAGGGCATAAATTCAAATTGAGGAAAGACAGATGTAGGATAGACTTGCGGAAATTTGCCTTTAGCCAACGGGTGGTTGGTTGGTGGAACAGACTTCCATCCCTCGTGGTGGAGGTTGATAGCCTAAATAAGTTTAAGGCTCAGCTGGACAGGTATTTTGAACGAACAGAGGGGTGAAGTGGAAGTGGGTTTTTTTTTTTTTTTTTTTTTTGGCTGATGCTGCATAAGCTTGCTTTCTTGCATCAAATGCCTCTACTAATGCTAATGCTAATCAATGAGACAGAGTGGAGAGACTCTATTACAGAGGAGTCATTAATTAACCTAACTGCCCTCTTCTGAATGAAATCAAGAAGCCTGAGAGAGGGTTTGGGGGCACCGCCCCAGTTTTGGGAACAATATTCCATGGTAGGATGGATTTGCGATTTGTACAGAGTGAACAGCTGTTTGGAAGAAAGGTAATGCTGAGAGCGAAAGAGAAAACCAAGTTTTTTAGATGCAGAGGAAGCAATATTTGTAATGTGCTTGTGCCAAGAGAGATTAGAAGTCAGGGTAATCTCCAAAAGAGACATATCATTTTGACTAGAAACTGGAGTGTCACCAACGATAAGCATAGGCGCAAAAGAATCCTTTTTGTGAGATATAAGACAAGGCTGAGTTTTAGGATTGAAATCAACTAAGTTGGTTTTTTTCCCCACTGGAGAATTACCTGAAGATCGGCATTTAAAGAATTGGTAGCGGATATTCAAGAAGTTGAAGCTGATTGAGCAGAGCAAGGTTTTTCAAAACGGAAAGTGGAATGCAATGTGCTATCATCGGAAAAACTATGGATAGGATTTCAAGTCAATGGAAGAAGGTCTTTAATATACAAGAGGAAAAGAGTGAGGGAAAGAACTGAACCTTGGAGGACACCAACATTAGTGGAGAAGTTATAAGACAGAGAAACATCTACCATCACCCTCAGTGAGCAATCAGAGAGAACACTGGATAACCAATTACAAAAAACAGTTGGCAAACCTTAAGATGGAAGCTTGTTTAGAAGACCTTTATGCCAAACATGATCGAAAGCTTTTGAGATGTCAAGAGCAACTGCTTGTGTTTCACCGAACTTTTCCATTGAATTTGTCCATAAATAGGTGACATAAGCCAGAATATCACCAGTGGATCAACACTGACGGAATCCATACTGGCAATCGTTGATCAGAAGGAAGGTTTCTAGGCAGTTTAAGAGTGGGTGGTTAATTGATTTCTCCATTACTTTAGAAAGAGTAGAAGTAATTGCAATGGAACGATAATTGGATGGGAGAGATTTGTCACCCTTTTTAGGAACTGGCTGGATATGAGAAAATTTCCAAACAAAAGAAAAACACCTTTGGAATAAGAAAGTGAAAAAAGGCGGCAAAGAACAGGAGTAAGTCCAGGAGCACAGTTTTTGAGTACAAGTGGGGAAATACCATCAGGACCTGGAGCTTTCTTAGCATTAAGTTTCATCAAAATCTTTCTGACATCCTTTTGACGGAAGACCATAGGAGGCATTGAATAGAGCATGCTAGGAATGGTGGGAGGTGTTTTACCGAGATCATTAATACGTGAGTTGGAAGAAAAATGGGATGCCAGCAGGTCAGCTTTATCCTTGGCCACAGTGACAACAGAACCTGGGTTTGATAGAGGTGGGAGCAGAGATGGGAAAAGTTGTGGCCAATAGCTTTGGCAAGAGACCAGAATGCTCGGCTACCATTAGGGCAAGAAGCAAGTTTTTTACTCCTAGCCTGTTCAAAATCTAGTTTGGACTGGTTAATAACTGCTTTACAATTGTTGCAAGTTTTGTTGTAGGCAGAAAATGAAACTGAAGAATTGAAAACAAAACAATTACAATATGCATGCAATGTTCTTCTCTTGAACAGCCTTAGCACATTAATTGGAAAACCAAGGTTTAGATGAAATACAAGATTTTTAAGTGGAGTGTGGAATAAAGGAATCCATTCCTACAAGAATAATTTCACTGACACGATCTGAGCAAACGTTGACATCAGAAGTTTTGAAACAGTAATCCGACCAAGGAAAAGAAATCTCGCAGGTCATGCCATTTTGAATTCTTGTAATGATAAACAATACGAGGTTGGAAATAGCCATGAGATATAGGGTCAATTGGAGAAGAGACAATCACTAAGGTGTGATCTGAGGTGCCCAAAGGACCACTCACTTCGACCGTGTACTTAGAAGGGTTGTTTGTGAAAAAAGATCAAGCATGTTGGCTGTATGGTTAGTATTGTCCGGTATTCTTGCAGATAAATGAAAAATCTGTGCATTAGTAATTGCAAAAGCCTCAGCATCTCGACCAGCTGGGTCAGTGTGACGAAAACAGAAGCCAGCTGGAGTTGTGAACATTAACATCACCAAGGAAAATTACCTCACTGTTAGGAAAGTTAGACTGGAGAAAGTCAAGTTGCAAAGAGAGGAAGTCAAAGAGCTCCAAGTAATTAGTGGAGTTGGGAGAATGGTAGAGAGACAACACATGAATTTGACACAATGAGGTAGAGAGATTTTAAGCCAGAGGAGATTCCAAATTACCAAGTCTCTGACATGGAATATCAGAACAGATATATATGTACAAGTAACACCTTTGAGGCGAAAGGAATCATACAGCGAATAATTTGGGCAACTGAGATGAGCAGTAGTTGAATCAACCGATAACTGAGATTCTGTCAGAAAAAGTACATGGGGTTTGGCAGACTGCAAGTGGAAATGGACATTGTTGAGATTAGAATTGAGATCATGTATATTTGCGGTTTGGTTTTGGTTTTTAGGAGCATTAGCAAATAAGGCCATATTGCTCCAGGATATGCGGTGGTCATTCCCTGACCTTTGCGCATCCGGTGGTGACGGGTTCGAACACCGGCCTAATCAAGAAGTGTGTGCTACGCACTGCTGCTCCTTCCCACCTGGCTACGGAGGCGCCATATATTTGTGAAATGAATTAGAAAGTGTTTGGGAGGTTTAGATTTTTTCGCAGATAAGCTTACTCTATTAGTTTGACAGTTCATGGTGTGTTCAATAGTAAGAAAAATTGGGGGGGGGACATGCTGTATGATGTAATAAAATTTTTGGATATGGAGTACACGTGGTAAGAATATACCCAGATCCTTGCCATAACATGGCCTCGACAATTCCCACCCCCCACGCATACTCACTACTCGGACTCCCTCCAGTTATTATCTGGCAGAATAGAGGTAGCAAGGTTGTACACTAGCTGATCCGGAAGCCTCCTAAAGAGTTACCAATAGGTTCAGTCCGGTATACTAACTACCAGCCAGTGTACAAACTAGCAGTAAGGAAGATTGGATCCCGCCAGGATATTCATCATAACCTCAAAAGTCATTAGTCATACTGCATGATGGAAGAGATAGGGAAGGGTTGACCGGAACTTAGCTCTGGAGACTAAACATGGGTTCCACCACTTCAAGCCTTTAATAAGCAAAGTGGAATTGCACCGGTTGATGAGAGTCATCTACCATCTAGTATTGCCTGGTAACACAGAGGGCCAGCATTCCTCCATGTGGTGTGGGCACCACACCTCGACCCCTGCTTACATTAGTTCACACCTGGGTGGTCACCACAGTGTGCTTGTGGATGGAGGTTATATCCAGGATATCTAACAGTCCTACCATCGTGAAGTGCAAGCAGAGGATTTGGCTGTCACAGACTGTCCGGACTTTGCCAAAATTGGGTCCACTTGACTTGAATGTTCAGTTATCAGTTCCATCAGCATTTTAGACTCCCAGGTAGCAAGTACAGCTTGTCTGGCATAATTCAAAGAATGTTTGTGACAACCTCAAGAACCAAAGATTACTAGAACCTACACTAGGCAAAAAAATTATAATGAAATATTTGGAAAAGGGTTGTTAATAATAAAGAAATAAATGAAAAAGAACAATTAAGTCCCACCGTTCTAATTAAACCTGATTGCAAACTGGATAAATGAAATTCATAATCATCACAATAGACTTAGCTGATTCACAGAGATTCTTAATGTACTGTTATGTAATCTACATAACAGTACATTAAGCAACAAGAGCTTACTTGACAGTACTCACCTCAATTGATCTGCTTAGTTACATGGTATTGAAGTGGAAATGAATTTTAATGAAATGACTTTATCCTTAAAATAAATAAAGACAGAATTGTTAAAACCTGTAATTAAAATTTACTTAAGGAAGAAGAAGTGCACTACCTCATCCCTGGTTGTTATTTATAAAATATTAATATGAGAACAAGGTGAAGCCAATAGTTGCAATGAGCAACTTTCGTGAAAAACGTCTTCTGTTGGCAATGATAGGAGAAAAGGAATTATGTATTTAAAGAATTCCTATGTTCCCATAATGCATTTTGAGACATGTGGGATCTTTACATGCGTAAGGTTTCAGACCGGTGAAAGGTTGGTTGGAAATTTCGTGTTTAGAATGTTAAATTTAGTGTTATGGTGACACCATTCTATGACAAGCATCTCGTGTTGGAAGATTTTGTAATTAGATCCTAATTTAATAATTGCGATGGCTGAATCGATTAGGGGATTGTGGTTGTGAGAGTGCACGTGTTATGTAATTTCATTGCCGGCTTGATTAGTTCTGAAGCTAATATGGTGGTAATAAGCACGCGTATTGGAAGTTTTTGTAGTGCCATATTTTTCAGTAGTTTTCCCAATGTAGCATGCGTTACAACCAGATTGACATTTAATTAAATATATAACGCTGTTGATATCACTTATTGGATATCTGCGTGTCTCTTTATATGTATTAAACATGGTCCCTAATTTATTATATGAAGAAAATATTAATGTTAACTCTGTATTGGCAAACACTTGGTGAAGTTGTCTGGTGAGTCCGCTGTGATAGGGGAGGACAATGTGTGTATTTTGTTTGTTGTTCTGGTTGGTGCTATGATTATGTGGGTTACTGACATTATTTCTTGCAACAGAAATTGTGTGTTGAATTAGATGTGAAGGGTATTTCCTAGCTATGAATTTATTTGTAACATATTGTAGTTCGGTGGATAAATCGTCCTGCGAAGAACTAAACTTAATGGCTTTGTTTGTTATTTGGTTTTTAGGAGCATTAGCAACTACGGCCATATTGCTCCAGGGATATGCGGTGGTCGTCATTCCCTGACCTTTCCGCATCCTCCGTATTTGGTGGTCATGGGCTCGAACCCCAGTCTAATCAAGAAGCGTGTGTTACGCACTGCTGCTCCTGCCCACCTGGCTACGGAGGCGCCACTTAATGGCTTTGTAGATTTGATTGTAGAGAATGGACTCTTTTGTACTGAGTGGGTGATGTGATTGAAAATGCAAATATTTTTGTGTGTGTGTGTGTGTGTGTGTGTGTGTGTGTGTGTGTGTGTGTGTCTTTTCTATAAATTTTGTTTCCTAGCCTGCTGCCCATTTTATACATTGTGAGGTTAAGAGAGTTGATTTTATTGTCAGTTTCTATTTCAAAGGTATATTTTAATCTTTTGTGTATTGTATTGAATTCAATAAAAAGATTGTCAATGGTAGCTCTGTTTCCTATTAATAACATGCCGTCCCCATACTGCATGCAGAGCTTAATACCCGAATGAAAAAAAGATGGAGTACTTGGTTTTCGATCGTGACTAAGTAGATTTCTGATAAGGGAGCTGAAATTCCTAATCCCATGGGGAGACCAAATATTTGGTCTTGAAAATGGAAGTACCTAGCTTCAAGTAATATCAAGGTGAGTTCTAAAATGCTGTTGATGTTAAGGGAAGTGTGTTTTGCTAAAGTGTTGTCTGCCGTTAGGAGTTCACATAAGGATTGTAATCTAAAGGATAAATGTATGTTGGTGTATAAAGAAACATCGAAGGAGGCTAGGATGTCTTCCCCAAAAATTATGGTGGTGTTTATATATTCAAAAGCTTGATTGGTGTTGCTAACTCTAAATTTTGAAAATCTCACAAGGGGTGATATAATTTTAACCAAAAAGGGGGATAGGTTTGCAAAACCAGATTTGCTGAAAGAAACTATTGGCCTTAGGGGGTGGACATGTTTGTGTAAATTAGTAATGCCAAACATGTGTGGAAGGATGTTACTGCATATGCCAATTTGTTGTAGTGTGTGCAGGTTGATTTCTTCATCACATCTCAACCTTCTCAAAATACCATCAAGTTTGTTCTTTAATCTGGAGATGTTATATGTATTGTCAACTTTGTAGGTATCTTTGTCAGAGAGGATTTGTTGCATTTTATTGATATAAGCACTTTTATCTAAAATTGTGATAGTATCTCCTTTGTTGGCTTTTTGTACGATAATGTTTGGGTTTTTTCGTAATTTATATACGTTTGATAGCTGCTGTTTCGTCATATTGAGTTGTGGTCATGAATTAATAATAATGTTGGTTTCATGCATAATCCGCCATTTGTCTTATTAACTAGATCCTAATTATTAAATTAGGATCTAGTTACAAAATCTTCCAACACAAGGCGCTTGTCATAAAATGGTGTCACCATAACACTAGATTTAATGTTCTAAACAAGAAACTTCTAACCAACCTTTCACCGGTCTGGAATCTTATGCACGTCAAGTTCCCACATGTCTCGAAATGCATTATGGGAACATAGGAATTCTTTAAATACATAATTCCTTTTCTCCTATCATTGCCAACAGAAGACATTTTTCCCAAAAGTCGCTCATTGCAACTATTGGCTTCACCTTGTTCTCATATTAATATTTTATAAACGACAACCAGGGACGAGGTAGTGCACTGCTTCTTCCTTGAGCAAATTTTAATTACAGGTTTTTAACAATTCCGTCTTTATTTATTTTAACTTATTTTAAACTTTATTTCCACTTCAATACCATGTAACTAAGCAGATCAATTGAGATGAGTACCGTCAGTTAAGCTCTTATTGCTATTATTGTTATTAAATCATCGCAATAGATGAACATGTTCAGATTAACATGAAAGAAAGCAGTCATTTGTTTTTTTTATTTATGACTACCTTTATGACAATGAAAGAAAGAGGAGGAGAGGGACAGAGTCCATGAAAATTCCTGTAGAAAAAGTATGCATCAGAAACTTAAGATCCATGTAAAAGGAGAGAAGAGAGATTTTCATCCGGGTCACTGATTAACCAAATTGTCCTTCTTTTGGAGAGAAAATTTCTTATCAGTAACATATCCTGACTCCTGTCATTAATCACTGTGTCAATGTTTACATCATCAACAAACTCAGAACATTAAAACTTCATATGCCCTCATCAATATTTTTGAAAAATACTGAAAATAGTAAGGGGACCAAGCACTAAGCCCTGAGGGACTCCACCAATAACATAACTCCATGAACAGCAGTATCCATTAGTAACTATATTCTGCCACTGAACTATACCTTTAACCATAACAATAACTTCCTAATGCCACACTGCTCCAATTTATATAGTAGTCTTTCATGAAGAACAGTGTCACAACAACAACACAAGAAGGGCAACAAGATTAGTGAATGGAACAAAGGGGTGCTCTTATGAAGAAAGGCTTAAGTTTTGCAAATTACAGTGTCTGGAGACTGTCAGATCACCAGCGAGGTGATCTGATAGAGGTGTATAAAGCCTTGAATGGTTTGAGCATGCTCAATGCTGATGGGATTCTTCCTCTTGCTCAGAATAATCACCTGAGAGGGCATAAATTCAAATTGAGGAAAGACAGATGTAGGATAGACGTGCAGAAATTTGCCTTTAGCCAGCAGGTGGAACAGACTTCCATCCCTTGTCGTGGAAGTTGATAGCCTAAATAAGTTTAAGGCTCAGCTGGACAGGTATTTTGAACGAACAGAGAGGGGTGAAGTGGAAGTGGGTTTTTTTTTTTTTTTTTTTTTTGGCTGATGCTGCATAAGCTTGCTTTCTTGCATCAAATGCCTCTACTAATGCTAATGCTAATTTACTGAAATCGACATATATATCAAAATCAATGATCTTTTACATCAAGTTCCTTTGTAATTGCATCATATAAAAGCTAATCAGATTTGTTAGTCAAGATCCATGATCCCTTAACAAATCCATGCTGAAAATACTGTATAACTGCATTCCTATCAAGGTGATACTGCATTACTTTTTTTAACCACTGACTCCATTATTTTCCATGGAAGATAAGTCGTTTTTCTGTCTGATTACAGATGAATTACTCACATCATGAACAGGAGAGACAAATGCACATCTCCAGTGGCGAATTAAGGATAGTTGGGGCCCCTAGGCAAATTATATTTGGGGGCCCCCCAAATAATAATAATAATAAAATAAAGAATAAAAAATAAATTAAATTTTGTACTTTTGAATTTTTTGCTTAAATTTTTGCTTAAATTAATCAAGATTTTTATGATGTTTACTGAAAACATTAATCTATTTTAGAACACTATAGGAAAATGATGTCTTGGCTTGGGGGGGGGGCAAATCCTGGGGCCCCTAGGCACGTGCCTCATTGCCTTAATGGGTAATCCGCCACTGCACATCTCCCTCTTTTGATGCTGCTTTTAATACAACCAGATCTACTTTTAGCATCAACATTTTCTCTTCAAATTTCCTCTCAATTATCAAAATTATTTAGCTCCAATTTATATTTTAATATACCCATCCCTCAAAACCTCTTCACACATGATGGTAAATGCAAAATATTTATTCAGTTTCTCAGCAACCTAAACAGGATCAGAAATTCTTAGGCCATTCATGTCTAGAAGGCCAATGTATATCTTTCCTTCTTGTATTAATAAAATAGAAAAGAATTGTTTGTTATTTTTCTTTGCATCCTTAGCCAAAGAGTCTCATAATCTGCCTATCTTGACAAAATCCCTTCTTGATTAACTGCAGGCTAGTTTATACTTACTGTACATTTCTCTGTCTGCTGATAATTTATAATCATCCCATCACTAACGTAACTATCCTTTTTTGGGCCCGGAGGCAAAGAACATGTTTGGGGCCCCCTACTTAATTAATGAAAATTGCAAAAAACAGGAGACAGCCAAAGATGCTGGGCCCCTAAAGGACCCAGGCCCAGAGGCAATTGCCTTGCCTGCCTACACGGTAGCTATGCCACTGCATCCCATGCATTTTTCTTACCTGTCACTAGTCTCAGCAGTTCATTTGACATCCATATAAGTCTAAACCTTGAATAATATCTCTTAGTTGGTATAAAAAGCTTGGTAGTTTATATGATTAGTTCCATGAATGTAGAATTTGCAGTTGTTTACACCATCAGTTGGTCCTTCTGAATAGAATTTAAAAATTGTCACCTTTAAGAAAGTAAAATCCTTGACAGTAGTTATATCTTTAAATAACTCCCAGATCAATAAATTATGATTGCTGACATCTAGTGGAGATTATCTGATAATCAGAGCAAGAGTACTGCTTTTTCTTGTTGCCTCTCCAACAAGCTGGTGTAGAAAACACTCATACAATAAATCCAGAAATGCTCTGCTGCTGTGTAAGCAACTAACAACTCACCACTTACATTCAATATCTGGAAAGTTAAAATCTCCAATCATATATATAGTAGCAGAGCATTCCTGAATACATACATTGATCTCTGGATCAATGTGCAGGTGCAATGCAAAATGTTGACCATTTGTGTCAGTTAAAACTGGAGTAAGTTTATAGGCTAAATGACTGTGATGAGTATGGCAAACAAAAGCATACAAACAAATAGAATAATGGATCAGTCAGTAATCAACAATTCGTGCACCACCTGTAATGTAGAACATAAAATCACTTGCATAAACCAACAAAGATATATCTGAGTTCTTAAGAAATTGGGATAGGACATTGATGTAAAGATTAGAGCAATGGACAAGAAGACCTTGGGGGATGCCAGCATTGAAGGTGAACAATGGTGACTGAATGCCAAGCAATTAAGACTATATTGCTAAATAGCTATGGATCCAATTTAGTAATGGGATCTCCGAACTCATTATAAAATGTTTCTACATAAAAAGTTGTGAGCCATCATGTGAATGCTTGCAATAAGTCTGTATATATGACATCAACTCCAAAGATGGCATCAAGCTCTAGAGCAAGCCCGAAATTTAGGAGAATAGATATCACAGAATTATCTGGCTGAACTAACTGTTTTTGAGGCATCAGGAGATACTTCACAAAACCTGTCAGCTGACGATAAACTACATTATCAAAAATTTTCTCACTTGAATCTAATGTATTGATAGGGTGATAATTTTTAGTGTAGTCAGTAATGCCTTTTTCTTAGAGAGGGAGAATAAAACCAAACTTGAGTATGCAAGGTAAAGCTACAGTGGCTTAATGGTGATTGAATAAGTGGAGAATACAAGGATCATGAATATGAAGAACTCTTTAATAGGAGAAACTCCACTGACACCAAAAGAGTAATCTCTCTTTAGATATTCCACAGCATCGATAAGGTCAGGCTTATCAATTATGATCATTGAGACAGCATACTCAAATGCAATTTTGGCTTCAGTAATAATGAAATGAGGGTTTATTGACTTGTTTGTAGCTGTGATGGAAGATCTCAAGTTGATGACCATAAGCCAGAAAGGCATAAGTCTTTCCAATGAATACAATCTTTGCAGAGACTATTTTATTAATTTTTTAGTCAGTTCTTATTTCTTTAAACCTGAAAAAATTGGAAGTAAGTTTAGTTTTGAGAAAAACAAAATAAAGCATGGATTTTAATTTTACTAGGCTATTAGTAGTTAGTTGAACTGACAAGAGTACTTTAGGTTTCTAAGGGCTGTTGCAAGGGGCACAGAAATGTACAATATTATGAAGGTTACTAAATAAAGATTCAAAGGAATTAACATCACTGGAGAAGATAGGGAAAATCAACTGAAGAAGAATAAAAAAAATAGCATTATTTATAGAGTCCATTTGACCATTCTGAAATTGTATCTACTTATAGTAGTAACTGAAATAGCTAATAGGTTAGTAATAAGTTATATGTTTAAAGAAATTGCTTTGTAGTCATAAGGAGTTGCATCCAGTTTGATGAGCTCACTTAGAAAAAAAAAAAAAAGATAATAAATAAAACTATGTACAGGAAGTTTAAACCCCCAAGTGGAAGAACAGCAATATTGATGTACACTGACGTTTTTCATCATTTTGTCAAGCTATAATAATGATGTGAATAGAGATGATAAAGATGGTGAGACCACCAAAAAAAGATCATCTAAGCTACAGTCAACAGTGTAAACTGTGGAAGATGAAATAGGAGGTAAATAAAAGATGATTAAAAAGAAATAATCTGGAGATAGATGAATTTTCTTGTAGAGGCTATAAATTCCTTCAATGTCAGTGAGATTGCCTGAACTAAGCAATCTAAAACAGTTAGGCCAAAGGATTTATAGTCTCCCCCACCAAGATTTCTGTGGCACCACAAGCATCATCATCTGGGGTAGGTCAGAAATCCAGGTCGGTAAATGTTAAAATATGATAACTAATTGTATGCTGCATATCTAGGAAAAAGTTAAGAATGCATGAAATATTATGAGAATTTTGATAGCATAGTAAAACATGGCATCAAGCTAAATGATTAAGAGGTGAAGAAGAATATGCTATTCAGCATTAACAGTAATGCTCGTGTAATGATTATATGATTTACTACGGTTTTCATTAAATTAGGTGAATCAAAGTGCCAAAAGGGGCCAATAAGCTTACTCATAAACATTGGAGAAATCCTTAGATTCACAAGTACAAGGAGTGATGTGTTTTAAATGACCTAATAACAAAAGCTTCACTATATCAACCAACACAGTTTGAAAAACCAAATGCAGCTGGAATTACAAAGATTAAATTCACAAAATAAAATTGGAATGGAGAAAGTTGATTTTTGCGAGAAAGAAGCCAAGTTCCAAGTGATTTACCAAATTAGGAGGATAGAAACAGAGCAAAAAATTCATTTATTGCCTTTGTTACTATCCAAAGAATATTGTTCAGAGATTTTGAGCTAAAGGAGCTGATACAAATATAAATAATACATTACCTTTTCAAGATTACTCGTAACATTATACAGATCATTAGCATCAACATGGAAGGCACTGAAAATTGATTGTTCACTAAGTCCAATTTTCATTTCTTTCAATATCATACGAATTAACCACTTCTGTTCTCCAGCTGAAGAATTCTGTAGCAAATTCCTCAAACTCTTTTTCATTTCATCTGTAAAATAAAAAAAAAAGACTTACATAATACTCGACTTATGGAAATTCGACTTTATGTAAGTTTTTGCCGGCTGGTACAAACTTAAAAAAAAATCTTGGAAACTTATTTTGCATCCCGTAGGAATAAATGGAAGTATCGTGAAAATATCATAATGTGAACCCAAAAACATTGGGTTTTTTTTTTTTTTTTTGTAATTTGTTCCAAGTCATTGGAAGTTGAAAATTTCGCTATACAGCAGACTCTCAATTTACCGGGATCGGATTAACCAGAACAGTTCAAGACACCAAAAAAAAAAAAAAATCAACTAGAAATCATAAAATTTAAGTAATAACTAGAATAGGTATAAACAAATATTTTGCAAGTTGTAAATAAGTGACAAGAAGGGGCGTTATAAGTCATCATTAGGAGATTAGTGTACCTATTATCTTACAATCCCCGTTGTCTTCACACCCACCGCTCAAAAAAAAAAAAAAAAAAGACCAATTGTTTAGTTTCTTTTATAGTAACTTTTTTTTTGTTTAGAAATCACGAAAATGATGGGCAAATGCAAGAGTTGTGCTTTCGATTAAACAAAAACTTGAAATTATTAAAAATTTTGACGTAAAACATAAATGCGTGTCCTATACGCGAGTAGTCGTATTGGACACGCATTTATGTGCGTATTGGACAAACGAGTAGTGCATGGTAAGTTTTTTCGTTTATTATCTATCGCCATATATTTTACGTAGGTTGCTGAACATTTTTCGATACAGTAAGTCCCCAACTTATGTAGATTCGGACTTATATGGCTGAAGATTTCAGTGAAGGGGACACACGTTTCACCATAATAATGTAAAAGCCCACAGAATTCCGGCTATCTGTACTATAGCAAATGCAATAAGATCGAGTTTATAACTGGTTACACTACAGACAATCTGTAGACAGGTGGGCAGGAGCAGCAGTGCGTAGCACACGCTTCTTGATCAGACCGGGGTTCAAGCCCGTGACCACCAAATACGGAGGATGCAGAAAGGTCAGGGAATGACCACCGCATATCCCCAGAGCAATATGGCCTTAGTTGCTAATGCTCCTAAAAATCAAATAACAAACAAACAAACTACAGACAAGCCCAATAACCCGGAAAGTGCAAATTGTTTTTATTGTTTTTTGGCAGTAACCTCCAGAAATGTGCTTTAGTAAAATGTGAGCTCGCATGGGTAATAACCTTCTGAAGTTCTTTTCAGAAAATTTAATTTTGATCGTTATCATGGTGCTGACTAAGAGAATAAGTGACAGCGGTGCTAGTACATCTACCAACAAAAGGAAAGCGATCAATTTGGATCAGAAAATTAAACTAATAATAATGTATGAAAACGGTCAAACATTAACAAGTATCGCGAGGAATTCAGATTTGTCGGTGGCAACGGTGAACACAATAAAGGAGAAAGACAGAATACGAGAAGCGGTGAAGCACTCAGCACCAATGAAGGTCAACTATAATAACCAAGGCTACAAAATACATATCAGTTTTTACAGTACAGCGTTTTTTCTTCCTTTTATGTTTTCTTTTCTTATGTGCCACTCCGGCTTATTCACTGCTGTCCCCAGATAAAGTTTTTAATTGAACTAATTAAAAATATATAACTATTTTTCTTCATTCTTCTGAGGACATTACGTAAAATTCGACTTACGTAAGAAGTCCTGAAACGTATCTCTTACGTATGTTGGAGGCTTACTGTATTTTTGGATTAACCGGGAAATTGATTATCCGGGAATTTCTTTTTACCATCCATCCCGGAAAATCGAGAGTCTACTGTATTACTAAGCTATTTATCTCTCTAAAAGGTCATATTTATAATGGAAATTGCACTCCTCTTTCATTGTTATCATATGTTCCCATTATAAGAATCAATTTTGAACACCGCTATGATATTTTTCTAAAGCACATTTTTGGAGGACCATAACACAATAAAAACAATTTGCACATTCTGGTTTATTAGGTCATATATGCTTTTCTGTTAGTGCATCTAATTATAAACAGGTAGTAAACTCGATCTTACTGCATTTGCGATAATACCGATAACTGCAATTGTGTGGGTTTTTACGTTTCTATGGTGAAATGTGTTCCCCTTCACTGAAATCTTCAATCATATATAAAACAAAATTTCAGAAACTGAAATCTTCAATCATATATAAAACAATGATGAAGGGAAAGAGACCAACGGAAAGTGCAAGTGGTGGTAGTACCAGGAAACGAAACAAAATTGATTTAGAAATGAAGATTAGAAATTAAGATGAAAATGATTAAGAAGTATGAAGCAGGGCAAAGTTTGTCATCTATTGCACAGAATTATGTCTTGCTGCTTCAACAGTGAATACTATTTTAAAGGACAGTGCACATATAAAAGAACATGTCAAAGGATCAACGCACTTAGGAACAACAGTGTTCAGGTGCTATATCGAAGATGGAACAGCTGTTAATGATATGGAGATGGAAAATCAGATTCAGAAGCAAGTGCCCCTGAGTCTAATGACCATTCAAGCAAAAGCAAGAAGTATTTATAAAGATATTAAGGATAAGTACGGCGAACCCCAAACCAAGTTCGTGGCAAGCAATGGGTGGTTTAATAGGTTCAAGCATTGCACTGGTTTCCAAAATGTTAAAGTATGTGGTGAAATCGCCAGTGGCGATTCTGCAGCTGCAGAGAAATTTTGTGATGTGTTGGAAAAAATTATTGATGAAGGCGGCTATTCAATGCAGCAAATTTTTAACATTGACGAGACTGCTCTGTATTGGAAAAAAATTCCGGATTGAACATACATTGCCAAAGAATAAAATACAATGCCAGGTTTCAAGGCATCAAAAGATAGGGCCACGCTCTTGCTTGGGGCTAATGCAACGGGAGATTACAGATTAAAACCACTGCTTGTGTATGATTCTGTGGGCACAGCTGCGAGTGCTGCACAAGCATGGAGGAAATTCCGACACGTAGCATTTCACGGAACACAATCCTTACGTAAGTCAGAGAGTTTCTGTATTTTTATTAGAAAGCATGAGATGGTGACTTCAAGAGTAGAAGAAATATGGGCTTGATAGAACAAATAAAGAATGGATATAAAATTTATGATCGTGAAATACAGAGAGAGAGAGCAGCTGAAATACCAAGGAACTGAAAGTACAGCACAAATGTGATAATCCAGCATCTGAGGCCAGCCAGCAAAGTTATATATGGAAGTTTAATAATATAGCATCCACAAGACAACAGCAGGGCCAGATTATTTATTAGAAAGCAAAACTGACAACTGAAACTATTTTTTTGATAATCCTGAAACAGCTAAAGATACTGATGTGAGAAAAAATTTTAAAAATAAAAAAAAAATAATAATTTTAAAAGTATATCTGAACCAATGCTCATTGAAAAACAAAGATGTTTCATACAGAAATCAGCTTAATTGATGAATGCACATTCTGATGAGTGATTAAAGAATTTCAAACTGTGGGCATAAGAAAACGTGACGTGATAAAGTGAGCAAAAGTCAGCAGATCCTGAAACTAGAAAAATTTAAGTTTCAGAGATTTAGTTAACCAGCATAATTTAATTCCTGACCAAATTTGACTGTTATGGCAATGTTCACCTAATGAAACTTTAGATAGTGATAATGAATCTAATGGTCATGACTTGAAAGTTAATAAAAGAGTTCTTGTTTGTACCAATGTTGTAGGTATGCATTATCTTTAACCATTAGTAATGAAAAAATTTGAGGAATTATGAGCTTGCTTAATTTCACTGACCATTATGTATAAGGGTTAGTCTAATTCTTTGTTATCTTTCAGATATGAAACTGATATACTTCAGATCTAGCTTCAAAATAACTTTCTACTAGCAGTTAAAGTATTTCAAAAAATCTGTTTTACCTGAAGCTAACAAAGCTATCCTGTTATTAGATAACTGTATGGCCCATCCACATGAGCCTGAATTAGTTCCAGGGAACATATTCACCACTTACCTACAGCCAATGTTACTTCCAAACAGCTTTTGTAGAAAACTTTTAAATGCTGAACATTCAGTCAAGTTTCTTAACTGAATTTTCATAAACACCGCTATGATTATGAAACATAATCTCAACTTAAACTCTACAACTTAAACTCTCAACTCTACAACTTAAAGAACATTATACCAGATTTTTAATTCTCACTTTAAGATTAAAAATCCTGGGGAGATGTTAAAATTGCTACTTTTAAAAAAAAATCACATAAAATACTAGCTTGTTAACTCATCTGCTGAGGAAGGAAGTGTGGGCTGTAATGTTAAAAGTCTGGTAGATCTGATGTAATTAAAAATGCTCCAGCTAATAATCCAGTCAATGAACTAGCTAAAGAAAAGATTGAGGAATGGATAACAGTAGATGAAAATGTTGAAATGGCTAAAAGTCTTGTTGATGTGGTATGTGTTTTTTTTTATTATTATATAAATCATGGATTATTACTATTTTCTAATGCACGTAAAATTTAACACACTGCCTACATAAACTTACTTCTTTATTATTGATTCAATTTCTAATTCTACAGCATTACATACAAACTTTATAATCAGAGATAATTTGTAAATTAAAAAGGAAATATATATATATATATATATATATTTTTATAAAAGTAATATAACTTATTTCTGAATGTAATAATTCAAAAAAACTATAAAATTATGTCTAATTCATATTCTAGAATAGAATTCAACAAACACTCTGAGAACTGAATAAATAATGTAACTTAAAATAATAACAATTAGTTTTTGATATTACTGTACTGAATAATTTACATTCAAAAACTGAAATCGCAGCTGCATCCCCATTGTAGGTAACCTGGAGATTTCCACAGGTATTCAACTTGATGCAAGGCAATAGATAAATCCCAGAAAGGAGATTTTTATACTAATTTACACAAAAGTTCAAACTAAGAATCTCAGGAATAAATCATAACTTAATTTAAATCAGAAACCTCAGGCTCATGAAGATTCCATTGAAAAATATCAATTGCTTGTTAATTGTTGGTTCACCTTCCTTACCTTTCTAAATACAAACAGTTTCACTTGAGTAGTTTTGTAAATGAACAGTGATTTTTTTTACTCAAAATTATATGTGGTGTGAACCTGCCATGACCATAAATTATATTGGTTAAGTAGTAAAAACAAAAGCAATTTTCCGACATTGTTTAAGTACAAGAATTTTAAGGAAATTGTGTGAAAATTGTTACCAGGTTCAACAATATATCCATTAAAATTATTTCCTGACAAAATTAAGATTTAAACCCTAAAAGTTATATTATATCTCTTACCATTTTCTGACCTTCCAAACAAAATTTATATATTATGTACTCTTATACAAGTATATTATGGAAACTGAGGGCTCTGTCATATACAGTTTCTCAAGATCAATTTTGCAGGATGATTTGTGCTAAAGTCTATAGAATTGAGTTCAGCTGAACTATAGGATATCTTTTTATATGTATTTTCTTATACAAAGAGTATAAGAGTATATGTATGGTCTTATACTCTTTGTATATTTTCTGTTAATTCTTTTAGATATATAAATCTGACTTTCTATGTATATGACTTCAAGTTCAGGAATTCCTAACTTTGTTCCTTAATTCTAAGAACTAACTCTTACTAACTCTAACTCTAATTCTTAATTCTTAGAACTAACTTTGTTCCTTTGTTACTTAAGAACCTTCAACTACATTTAAGAATTATGAACAAAGTTAAACTGGAGTTCATAAATTCAAGGCAGAACTAGACAAACTTTTGGAGTGAATGGGTACGTGAAATGGGAAGCTATCAGGCTTTTCATACCAACTAAGAAATACTGTTCAGGGTTTAGGCCTAAATGGAGGTCAGATGGACTAATGAGACTCATGGCAGAGAAGAAAAGTGCATGGGAAGCATATAAATTATCAAGAGACACAGAAGCCTATGATACAGAGAGAGTGACACAGAAGCCTATGACACAGAGAGACACAGAAGCCTTATGGCTGATATAAGCTAGTCTGTAGTCAAATCACAAAATAAGTCAGGTAAGCGAAGGCAGATGAGAAATCTTTGGTAAAGGATGCAAAGAGGAACAGCAAAGAGTTCTTTACTTATGTAAACTCTTGAAGGAAGGGGATGAATCAGATTGGTTCACTTGATATCAATAATTCGACTGTTGATGATCCTGCTCAGGTAGCTGACAAACTGAATGAGTATTTTGCATGTAGATTCACATGAGGAGTTATTAAGGGAGGAGAATACCCAGTGATTTTTTTGGGACTGTAAGGAACAGTACGGCGTACCAGCACCTTTATTAACAGTGATGTGTGACATTTGGATGCAGTGCACTTTGAAATTTGTAATATTCCGTAATATTTTTTCACATGTTTACCTACTATTCAAATAAGCTTAAAATTATTGAACTACATTTGCATTTTTTACTGTCTATTTTTTATATAAAACTGTATAACCATTTTTATAATTCTAAATTACTCAGTCGGGCCTCTGTTTAACGAAGTCCTCTTATAGTGAATTATTTTGAATTCCTCTTGGAAGTTGCATTTAAAATAGTTTACGTTGAGCGAAGAAAATTTTCATATAGCAAACGGATTAAGAGAGAATTAACTCGGTAGGCATTGTTCGCATTTCTGGCCTTCAGGCAATTAGTTCTGCTGCGTGAATTAAGAGAGTTAAAGGGATTACCATCCTACAACTTAGTGGTACCTGGTAAAACCTATCAGACCACCTGTCCCACATACGGAGAAGTCGTGCTAGTCAAGAGTGAGCAGATCAAGGTGTATTCCCAATGGGCTCTGGCCCACCTTCTACTGCAGCGGTGTCCAACCTTTTTCCGTACGGGGGCCATATTCAAAATAATTCAGTTAGATTTCTTTAGTGTGTTACATTTTCCATATTTTGTTGCATGTAAAAGTAAAATTGAAATAATAGAAAATTTTATTAAGTACAATACATAATTACATTTACTGAACAAAACATTTAATGAGAAAATTTTTTTGATAATTAACAATTTAAAATGCTGTTTTAGTTCACCTTCCTCGCAGGCCGTAGGTTGGACACCTTTGTGAATCAACCGTAAGCGCCCCGTTCGAGAATTAGAAAAGTGAATTTCTTTTACCCCAACAAATAACCATCTGTTGTTTTGCGGAAGTGCGTTATCCACATTATCTCGTAAAATTTCCTTATCTCTGTTTTCATGGTCACAGTACCTGAATATCCAAATGACACCGACATTTTGGACAGTTTCAAAAAAACAGAAAAGAAAAAATTCAAATTTAAGAGCTAGTGACAATACCGATGACGAGAGAAGGAAAACGAGGACGACGAAGGCATTAATCCTTCTAAACATGAATTGTTGGCATTTGGTGAAAGTGAAGTTAAAAAATTGTCAATTAGGTTACAGTTAAATGAAAGAGATGCAATTCGTGGATTGCAGGGATACCTAATTGATAAGAAGGTTTCGGAAGAACTGAAGCATTCAATGAATGCTCTGAGTACGATACCAATTTCATTGAGTGAATGTGAACGAGGATTTTCACAAATGAATCTAATCGTCAGCCCAACCAGCGCTTCGTATGACAAAAACAGTTTCTTCGGTATTACTACTGTTTCTTAAAATTGTAGGCTCACCGCTGACCCTCTTCGATCCAGCAAAATATGTCGATTCATGGCTGCTTCGGAAAAGTGACTCAGCAACCGACACACAAAGAAGAAGAAAAGAAGTCGGTATAGGACAGGGGTTGACAACCTGCAGCTCTTTTAATATGTAACTGCAGCTCTTTAACTTTACAGCTCACATGAAGCACAATTTGAAATGAAGTTAGAGGACTTAAAACTCAAGGACATGTGGAGTGCAAGACTAAAATGCCTTAAAACTGAAATTTAGGATTTGGAGAGGCAAAAGGCTGCCCTTGCAATTCTACACATATGGACGGCGATAGATGAGTTTAAAATGCAGACCAAATTGTGTTTGATGCGTGGAGTAGCTTACCAGACCCATATATAAATTTGAAAATATTTTCATTTGGACTTCTCTCAATTTTTGGTTCAACGTATTTCTGCGAGCAAATATTTTTGAACATGAACTATATTAAAAACAAATCAAGAAACCATCATCTGAACAATTCAATTCGAGCATGTTTAAAGCTCAGCATGTTTAATTACGACATACTCGCATGGTGTTGAGAGACTCGCTCAAGAAGTTCATCAGCAAAAGTCATATTAATTTGTATCTAACTGGATGTTTGTTACATTTTTTCAGTATTAATAAATAATATTTCAAAATATATATATATTTTTTAATAAACACCATCCCACTCTATTCCATTTCTTAAACAACTCTTGTCCCCCCCCCTCCCAGCTTGAGCTGAGGTGCCGCTCTTTGGCAGAGCCGGCCCGAGGGGGATGCGAACGGTGGGAGCGCACAAGGCCCCGCGCCGCTGACTGATTTTGCAAAATAAAAATTGTTTCATTTTTTTTTTTTGTTTTAATACTGTCGCAAAATCTAGCGACATCGCCATAAAATGGTCATATTTTTAATATACATAAGAAATAAAATGTCAATAATCATGTTATTAACATTATCTGAAAACCCGCCAAGAATTCTCCAAAGAACACGGAAAAATATTTTTTCTTTCAAATATATTTAAAATATCTCTCCTTACAAATAACAATAATAATTATATAATAATTTATTGGAGTTTCATTTGAAATTATTGAATAAATATTCCCCACAAATACAAATATATATATATATATATATATATATATATATTATGACAGCTGATCGTACATCTTTATCGTGATTCGTGAGGTGTGAAAATAAATAGCATATTCGTATCAATTTCGCAACGTGACTAGTAGAGACAGAGATGCAGGAAGAAAGTATATGTGTGACTCTGATAAATTGAAGAAAAAAAGAAAGAGAAGAAAAATTACGGAAAAACAGAGGAACTCCCTTGCAAATTTTTAAAAACAGAAAATGTGCAACAAACTGAAGAAACGCATAATTCACAGTTACTGGAAGATCAAACTCGCAGAAATGAAATAACGCCGTGCGACATCCACGAAAACGATCCTGATCATCATAAAGCCAGCTCTCATCCTAATGAAGAGGAAAGTGATGATAAGAATACTGTAGAACGGGAAGATAATCATGAAGCAGAGGGAAACGTACAGACGGAGGATTTTTTGTCAGCGTCGACAAAGGCGAATTTAACGGCGGGCGCACCAGGCGCGCGCCCCGGGCCCCGACTTCCAAAGGGCCCCACAAAACTCCAACTTTACACTTTTTTCTAATGACAACAAGTTTGGTTTAATATGTGCAATTTTAATTACGTACAAGTTTACAATCGGCGGTAAAACCCGATAGTATGTTTATCGCTTATTTTCAATATTTCATTACTACGCTGCATACTATACACATACTATGCTGCATAGGCCCGCGCAGCTGCGCTACCGCTCATTGGAGCAATAGAATCATATTTGCTACTTTGTACTTACAACCTGCAGTGCAGACTTACGATATACGCAAATACGCGTATATCGTATATTGTTGAAATTATATAAAGATAAAATTAATTCCTGTTGTTACATCAGCACCTGGATTTTCGTAGTTTATGAATAATTTTTGAATTTTAATTAATCATTAATTTATTGCACTATAATGAAAAATCTCTTCTCTAGTATTCTAATCATTCAGACTCTTATATTTTATATTATTGAAAAAACATTCTTTTCATTTTTAGGCTACCAATGATAGCTAGAAAAATGAAACGACATCTATCAGGGGCTAAAAAAAGAAGCGAGCAAGTTGCCAACCAACAGAAAGGAGCATTGGACAAATTTACAACCGTACATGTTAATACATGTAATTAAAATTACATGTATTTTTATTTTCCCCATCTCTCTCTTTTTTTAAGGGGCCCAATATTTTCTTCGGTGCCCAGGGCCTCAACCGACCTTAATACGCCACTGAGCATCGAACAAAGAACAAGATGAATTATTAAGAGGACCGCAGCTTCAAGAGAACCAACAAAGCAACGAAGACAAAAATGTCGATCTCAATGATCCTGGTACTTGGCCTGAAATTATAACTGATAAATTTAGAATGGCTATCATACAAAATGGCGTGACACAAGTAAAAAACTACGATTTTCCAAAAGATAAAAATAACAGAAGCTTTTCTGAAAATTATAATTTAAGAAAATTAACAAATGGGGAACATTAAGAACTCTACCCAAAGTACAAAGATGCCATATTGTGTTATGCGTGTAAGTTATTCTCTTCAAATACCACTTCTCTGTGTTTAACTGGACTTAACGATTGGGTACATTTAAGTTCGCGATTACAAAATCATGAAAGATCAGAATATCATTTACAAGCTATGTACAAATTGTTACAACTTGAAAAGAATTTGAAACTTAGAAACACTATTCACAAAGAACATGAAAAAATAATTAAAAACGAAACACAGCGTTTAAAATGTGTTTGTGAACAAATAGTGGCTGCAATTTTATATTTATCAGAGCATAATTTGGCGTTCAGGGGCAGTAGCGATGCTTTATATAAACCGCACAACAGTAATTTCTTAGGTGTCATAGAATTACTTGCAAGATTTGACCCAATCATGAAACAACATTAGGATTGGTGCGTAGAATCAGCATCGCGTTTCTGTTTATCTCATAGAATACAAGATGAACTGATTTCTGCTTTGGCTTAAATGTTAGAAGTATTTCACAATTTTATTAGATTGCACTCCAGACATAAGCCATCAAGAACAATTATCTGTTATTTTAAGATATTTTAATGTAGATAACTCTGAAAGTGATGTGAGTATACAAGAACGATTTATTTGTTTTGAAACAGTAAAAGACTCGACAGGAAAAGGGTTATCAGCCAAAATTGAAAGCATATTAGAAAATGAGGAATTAGATTTAGGGAACTGTCGAGGACAGGGGTACGATAACAGAGCTCATATGAGAGGTTTATATAAAGGCATGCAAGCACTTATCCTGCAAAAGAATTCCAAAGCACAGTATATGCCCTGCGGAAGTCATAATTTGAATTTAGTTCTTGGAGACATTTTAAAATCATCTTCTCTTGCAAAATCATTTTTTGGGACTTTACAAAGCATATATAATATTTTTGCAAGTTCTGTGATACGCTAGAATATATTAAAAGAGCATGTCAAACATCTTACTCCAAAACCACTGTCAGAAACGAGGTGGGAATGTCGCCTCGAAAGTGTGAAATCTGTGAGATACCAAGTACCACAATTTTCTCTAGCTTTGAAATACCTTTTACATACTGAATGAAGTAAATATTGTGAGCAAGATATTTCAAAATTCAAATATAGATATCGGTACTGCAAATGCACATTTAAAAGGCCTTTTAAATTTTTTTGAACAGTATCATGAATCGGGATTCAAATCTTCTTTAATAACTGCAAAGGAAATAGCTGAAGAATTATAAGTGACATCTGAATTTAAGAATCAAAGAACTGGACAAAGCAATTTTGTTATGAAGGAGAACCGATCAGCTTATTTCATCAGGCGAAGAATATTCAGAATTCAATATTTTCTAGTCATAATTGATAGTGCGATTATTTCTTTTAAGAAAAGATTCAAAATTTATTACAAACATGAGACATCATATGGTTTTTATATAATTCGGATAATATTCAAAAACTGATAACGATCTTCTTAAATGTTGCAAAGACTTAAATGCGACCTTGCAAGATGATATTGATTGCATTGATTTATTTAATGAAATCAAAATTTGTCATCGAGTTTTGCCTTCTGGGATCACAATATTACAAATATTACAATATTTACTGAAAAATAATTTATTTGAATTGTATCCAAATTTTGTTACTGTTCTGAAAATTATATCAACCTTACCAATTACCGTTGCATCTCAAGATTGAAAATAATAAAAAAATTACTTTAGATCTAGCATTAGTCAAGAATGATTTACCTCCTTAGCCATTTTATCTATCGAATCCGAAAAAACTAAATTATGATGATATTATCAACGAATTTTGCTATAAAACATGTAAGAAAATGAAACAAAAATCACATATTGTGAACTTATTTCATTAAGTCGCATAACAAATTGTATTTTATAAGTATATGAAGCAATTATTTTTCTTATTTGATTTATTAAAGTTTTTTTGTGATTGAAATGTTAATTTTATTAAAATAATTTAATTATTTATCATTTTCATGTAATCCTTACTAAACCAATTTGTGCAATGTAATAAATATCAAAATGCAATAAATTATTTTGTTGTACGAAATTTGTATCAAGGCCCCGCAAGTCAACTTTGCATCAGGCCCCGCTTTTGTTCGGGCCGGCCCTGCTCTTCGGATTCTATCTCTCTTTTTTTTAATTAGGTCAAAAATGGCTCTTCACTCAAAAAAGTTGCCATCCCCTGGCATAGGATGTCGGATGAGAACTTAATAAAAATTTGGAATATTCTACAAAAACTTTAGTATGAAATTATTTTTACTTGTGTTATTTTTTTTTTACTTATTTTACTCATATTTTACTTATTTTTTTATGTACTTGAATAATAAATTTATGCTTAATAAACTATGTGTTAATACATTTAACTGTTTTGTTCTTATTCTGAAAATATTACTACTAAAGTAACAATATCAGGAGAAAAAAAATTTTCAGAGTACTTTTAATATCCTTTTAATTTTCAATTTTTTTTGATAGCAAAGAATGAGTACCACACCTATTTTTTTACAAAAAAAAAAGCACTGAGAATTCCAGAAGTTTATCAAACTGTAACAAAGAGCTAAAGGATTTTAAAATAACTCAGAGCAAAGTAAAAGAGAAATTATTGAAGTTAAACATCAGAAAGACACCTGGAGTCGATGGGATCAATCCAGTAATATTGAAAGAGGTAGCAAAGGAAGTAAGCAAACACTTAGCCATGATTATGAGAGGGAGGTCCCCAGGGACTGGGGATGTGCTAATATAGCCCCAATTCCCAAAAAGGGATCAAAGGGTGACACAAGTAATCACAGACCTGTTAGTTTAACTTCTGTTAAACTAACAGGTCTGTTGGTCACAAAGGAACTGGATGCAAAAAAATAATTTTGATATCATATACTTAGATTTTAGGAAATCTTTTGATACTGTTGCACATGAAAGACTACTGTACAAATTGAAAAAGCTTGGCATTAAGGGCAAGTTGCTGCTATGTATAAAAGGATAATTCAGTGGGAGAAGACAGAGAGTAGTAATCAATGGGCACTGCTCTTCGTAGACTAATGTTATTAGTGGAGTCCCCTAGGGTTCGGTGTTGGGCCCATTGTTGTTTTCTGTATTTATCAGTGATATATTTTGATATGATATATTTTGTAATAACTGAGAGGAAAGTGGAGGAGAAATTGTTGAAGGTAAACATAAAAAAGGCACCCGGGGCGGACAGGATCTATCCAGTTATATTAAAGGAGGCAGCAAAGGAAGTAAGCAAACCCTTAGCCATAATTATGAGAGCTTCTTTGGCCTCAGGGGAGGTACTCATGAACTGGAGATGTGCAAATGTGACCCCAATTCACAAAGGAGGATCACAGGGCAACAAAGTAATTATAGATCTGTGAGTTTAACTTCTGTTCAGGAAAATTAATGGAGGCACTGGTTAAAGAAGCACTGCAGGATCATCTAGATGAGACTTCAGTTATAGCATGGTTTTGTTAAGGGAAAGTCTTGCCTGACCAATTTGATTGGATACTATGATGTGGTCACAAAGGAACTGGATGCAGGGAATAACTTTGATATCATATATTTGGATCTCAGAAAGGCTTTTGATACTGTTGTCATATATGCAAATATCTGTGATATTATTCGTGATGATCTTATGATTGAACTTATTGTTGAGTCCATATGGATAGAGAGTTTTTAATTTTAACATGAATAATTCTTCCTGTTGATTTCGGGAATTAGGTTCCGTTACTTGTGTTAGGATGCATATATAGATGTTGGTAAAGCAATGTGTCTGGAAGTGATTGTTCAAGTGATTGAACAATTCCTTGTTCCGAGTTATGGATGTTGCGGTTATTGTAATTCTTGATATCTGACCTATGCAGATTAAGCCTGAGGTGGAATTTATTACCAGTTTGTCCCACATATTTCATATTACAGGTTCGGCATGTTAAAAGATAAACTATGTTGCTGCTTTTGCAGAATACTGGATCTTCAGTATTGTTCGAAATATGTTGTGGATGCATATATGGGCACTTAAGGCAGAGTTTGTTGGAGCATTTGTTAAATTTTAGATTGTAGTGAAGATAATAATATTTGGAGGAGGTGAGCTCATTACCATTCAGGCTAGAAGCATTAGATGCTGGTTTGCTCTGTGTGGTGTATGTTAAATGTGAATGTTGAAAGTTTGGAGAATGTGACGAGGAGCTGTACAGAGCATAGGCCCCCGGGGTTAGGTTCAACCTACTCTGCCCAAGTAGTATGTCCTTACTAAGTTGGTAGTTCATAAAAAGCATCAAAAAAGGTAAAATGACAAAATGTCATTAAAAAAAAATCAAAAACAATACTAATGACAAGGAGGAGGAATAACTGATCATGGAATATGCGAAATGGCCATAGTCAAATTGATCCATAGTGACCAAAAATTGAAAGTCAGACCGGTGAAAAAAACTGAGTAAGATTTGTATATCAAGCTATTCAAGGCAGCGTAAGCAACACCAAGACAGAGTTTGTGAAATATATAATATTGATAAAAATAATCAAGTTACTGAATGACAAAGTAAGCAAGCAAAATATAAATCAAAATTATTAAACTGTGTCATGAATTCGGGGTACTACTAGTTACATTAGAGAAACTCCGGCAACCATAATGAAATATAGACAAATGTTTATATTCAGTGTGAAGGGAAGGGATCCTGACCTGTCAATTGTAATTACCATGGAAAAATTGAGTAAGGTGAAGGAGATAAACCTATAATGGACATCCTTCCTAATAGTAGAATAATTAATAACAACATTCCAGTTATTAATGCTCTCAATACTGACAATATTTCTCATGTGCAAACTTTTGACTTCAATTGTCTATTCACCAGCATTGACCTAACCAATTTAAAATTGGTCCTGAATGAAATTTATAATAAATACAAACATATTATTGGTTGTAATTCAGTTTTTTGGAGCAATCTCATTAATCTCTGTGTCTCCAATAACTACATTTTTGACGACAAATCTGCATACTTGGCAGGCAGGGCTAGCCCTATCTTAGCTAACCTATATCTATACTGGTCTGAGACCTCTCTACCCTCAGATATTAAACTTTACAGATATACTGATGACTTATTGGTATTCAACTACCCTACATTTACACAGGACTTTGCTGGTATTTACCCTTCCGAACTTACTCTGGAGAAAACAAATAATAATGATTTTTCAGCCAATTACTTAGACTTGGATATTAATATTAACAGCCCTCATACCACAATCAACATATACAATAAAAGAGATACTTTTAACTTTAATGTAGTCAGTTTTACCCACTGGCACTCTAGCATTTCTAAAAAAAGTACATACTAATATAATACTCTCCCAATGCATCAGAATTGCGACAATATCAATAGCGACAGTCTCTTTGCTGACAACATTAAACGACTCCACGATAAATTGCTATGCAATAATTTCCCTACAGCATGCCTCCACTATCATTTCAAAAAAGCAGTAAATATTATAAAATTCAAAAAACGTATAAACTACAACTTTGATATAAACAACATATTTACTGTCTGATTACATATTACTTTCAGGCCTATACATAATGTATAGTTATATACCCTCTAGCCTCTGTCGTGTCTCACAGTGTAGAAAGCTTGTGCCCACGGACTGGCGATGCATGGGGGGTATTGTGTTCTGTTATGTCCCTTTCTTTTTTCTTTTTTTTTTTACATTTACTCGATAACAATACCAATACTGACTTATACACATGAGGCATTTGTCCAGATATCTGTCCTGGGACAAATTATGGTACGGGTTTAGGAACTCCGGACTACCCGAGCACAACTATATTACTCTTCTTTGTACTGCTTTCTACTATCCTTAATTACTACATTTTATTTCTCATGTGCAATTAGGCTGGCCAAAAGCAATATCGAGATGCTATTCCTCTGCTGTTACTTCTTTTTTCGGCGAAGGTAAAGAAAGCCAACACGAAAACAATGAGAAACGTCGGAAAACTTACGGGGAAAATTTAGTTTCCCGATACAGCACTCTAGTGCTGCTTGCTCGGTAAACCGACGGTAGGTGTTATGGGTCTGGCTGTTATTGTTATTTGGTTTTTAGGAGCATTAGCAACTAAGGCCATATTGCTCCGGGGATATGCGATGGTCATTATTTAACCTTTCCGCATCCTCCGTATTTGGTGGGCAAGGGCTCGAACCCTGGTCTAATCAAGAAGTGTGTGCTACGCACTGCTGCTCCTGCCCACCTGGCTACGGAGGTGCCTATCGGTCTGGAGCAAAGTCGAGAATGATATATTGATTGACAGGTAGGCACGGCAAACGATGTGCTGATTGGTGCGCTAACACAACACACAATGACATCGGTTTAGTATCACTTTAGTAGCACTCAGAAGCACTAATGGTAACTTGCCCTAATCACACATGCCCTAATGAATGCTTTTCATAATGGTGAAAAAAGGTCAGGTTACCTCCACTTGAATCCCATGGGAGCTTGAACCCCTCCTATATATATTCAAGTGGTTTGTAAGCTATTGTAATTATTCTTATTGTAATTATTCTCAAATACTTGCTTACCTTGTGCAAGCTGCAAAGATAAAGCAGTAGGTAAATATTTTGTATTGACATTTCTAAGTGTGGGTAGTTTCCGCCTGTATTTCATGTCTGGCTATACAGGAAGTGGAAGGTAAAATTAGGTAAGTACTTAGGACGGCAACAGCCACTCCTGCTCTCGTATTGCACTAACAGCTTAGACTGTTGAAAAGATTTAAGGGGAAGGATAGCAAATAGAATATGATTGCAGAAAAAACATTAGGTGCAAGTTACCATCCGTATTAGTAATGGCCCTGATTAGGTAGGTATTCGCAATTTGGTTAAGGGTTATCTTTGTCTCTTTGTGTATCCAGAATTTTTTATATGTCTACTTTTAATTTTGAAATGACCATCAATTATAATAGCCTCACTAGCCTTAAGAGCTCAATTTTTTGCAATTTAAAATATTATTAACTATCGATTTTACGTTCTGAATAGTATTTACCATAATCGTTTTATTCGCTTTACAAACTAAATTTTAACTTTTAACAAATATTAACCATCAATTTTATGTTCTAAATAGTTTTTACTATAATAGTCTCCCTAGCATTAAGAACTCTATTTTTATTAAAATCTAAAATTTTAAATATTCACTTTATAACTAAAAGGGTTTTTTTTTTTTTTTTTTTTTAATAATAGACTTACTAGTTTTAAGAACTCCATATTTATTTTAATACAATTTACTTTCTGAATAGTTTTTATTCCAAGATTTGCAAGCTTTAAGAATTCATTTTAATTTATCAATATTAACTATCAAATTTGCTTTCTGAGGATTCTCACTAGCTTTATGGATTCAATTTTATATATGTTAAATTTATATTTATGTTAAATTTCAAGTTTAAAAAATTAACCATTATACTTACTTTCTGAGTCGTTTTACAATTAAATAGGCACACTGGCTTTAATAACTGAATTTTAAATTTAAAACTAACGATTCAACTTACGTTTATAAAGGTTTTACATAAGCATTAAAAATTAGAAATTATTAGGTAACTGGCAGATATATGTTAAACGGTATCTCTTCAGGATGCCACACCTGAAGAGATACCGTTTCTATTTCAGTGTACCGAAATAGTACATATATGTTGCCATTAATGTTTCAATAGTTTCTTGTCCTTTTTTTTTTTTTTTTTTTTTATTAAATTTAAATATTAGTGTCAGGGCCAAAAGTTTACAAACGTGGATTAACTTTATGTACAGGAAACTGTGGTGTCTACGTTAGATTACCCATTGTTTAAAGTTATTGACAGTAGTCATCGTTGAATTTAAGCCAAAGGCCTATTATCACGTAATCTTACTACAAGGACTTACCATCCACCCCGAGGCAGCACGAACCACAAAATGAGAAAGATTGGTAGAGTTTGCCACCCTAGTCAAGGACAAAGGTGGCGACCTCTCATGGTCCAAGAACTATCGATGTGGTAACGGTTCTCTACAAAGATGTTCGCGTAATAGCCTAACAAAAAAAAAAAAAAAAAAAAAATTTTTTTTTAAAGACAAAATTAGTTACTAGTTACAAAAAGTAATAAGCCACCTAAAGATGCCCTAATGGAGGATGCTCTCTTTTATAAAACTAGAGGTATTGTATAGTCCATGTAAGCAAAGATTAATTTTATTTACAAAAATATATACACCATATACAAAATGGTTCTGTCTGAGTTTGCTAATCTACCCATATTGTGTCATTTTAAGTTTTTATCTATGAACCTATATGGAATATTGTCCTTAATCAGCTTATCTTTTAAAATTCTGTGTGCTTCCATTTTAAGTTTACTGTTATTGCAGTACTTACCTAATTTCACCTTCCACTTGCTGTACAGTCAGACGTGAAATACGGTCGGAAACTACCCACACTTAGAAATGTCAATACAATATAAATATATATATATATATGTATATGTATATATATAAAGAATCTTTTTTCTTTTCCTAATCTAACGTTTAAGGTTAGGTCATGAAATATACGGAAACCTTTTCTATTATTTCCTAATCTACCGTTTAAAGTCAGGTTACGAAATATAACGAGAGAAAAAAAGAAACTTTTTCCTTTTTTCGTAACCAAACCTAAATCAACAATATAATAAAAACACTCATGAACTCCAAAAATCTGCTTTTAATAATGAGATAAAAACATAATGAAGAACATAAAAATAACCAGAATTGAAACTTTTATTAATTTAGTTTTCATCAAAAAATCAATCAACGTTTTATTTTCTTTACAAATTTCTTCCATCTTTAAAAGATTCATTGCTACTATTACCTGTATACTGCTCATCACAAAACTATTATGCACTGTTCTTTACTCATAAATACACATTATAATGCCAACCAATGATTACACAGTAGACTGTTGTCTGTCATGCCCACCACCAATCATTTCTTGTTTGCCATGCCTACCTGTCACTCAATATATCCTTCTCGATTTCGGCTGCAGACTGATAACACCTACTGTCTGTTTGCCGAGCAAGCAGCACTAGAGTTTGGTGTCGGGAAACTAATTTTCCGCATAAGCTATCTAACGTTTCTCGTTGTTCTCATGTTGGCTTTCTTTACCTTAGCCCTTTTTTCTTCTGATACAAAGTTTATTGTCTTTTCTACACTACTTTGTCAGTCATAGTCTCCCTTTGCTGGCACTTTGCCTCATTTCTTTATTTACCTACTTTCCCCTAACACGGGACAGTTCACTTTGATGACTCCACTTCTTCCCCCTCACACATGGTTACTTCAACTGATATAAACATTCTGGACAGAGATCTATCGGCTTTCATCCTTGGGTCTCCCAACGTGGCTCTGTAAACACCACACGCAGCTATTTCACTGATTCCGGTCCAAACACACAGTAAATTGGCCTTAACCAGACTTTATCCTGTAATCTACAGTAACTTTGTTTAATTTTTGTAATGTATTGGTCTTTTTGATTTACAATTTTTATTCTTCTTTTTGCTTTAATAAAGTTTTATTGGCATTATTTTAGCTTTTTTTTTTTTTTTTTTTGTTTGAAATTTTATTCCTTTCTTTTTGGATTGGGTCGGCTATGATTTATGCATTTCGCACGTATACATCATAACAGAAACAGAGACTCTGCTTATTGTGGTGGCTCCTGCAGTTTTGGCTGCCAACCCTTTGAAGAAGTAGTTAAAGCCCTAGGGACCATTACTTTAGGTAACATCGTTATCTTCTTTATTATTTTTATTTTTATGTTAATCAATTTATTTCAGGTTATATCCTTTACTTTACAGGTCTTCTCAATTTTCCCATGGTAATTACAATTGACAGGGCAGCATCCCTTCCATATACACTGAATATATACATATATATATATCAAGGTTTAACTATAGACAGGGGAATTGGTTTTACACTTTAAAAAAAAAAATCTATAAAAATGTCCCGTTTCAGTGAAAGAGCATGTTTTTTAAGAATTATGAAATCATGACAGCAGTTAATTCAATTTTGCAGGCCAACTTTGAAAATGATGAAAAGTTCTAATCCTTGATGAGTGTGCTTCAACTAAACTTCTTGCTCAGCCTCTTCTTTATCACTAAAAATTTCAGGTTCTATTAATTCTGCAATGAGTTCCTCTTCATCCATGTATACCCTGAAACACATAATGCTGCATACACTTAGCTGTAGTCTTCAAAATACATTTCCCTTCTATGTTTATATGATGACCACACATCCTCAAAAATATCTTTACTATTATTGGACTGTCCTTCATGATTAAGAGAGAAAGAAGCAGGCAAAGCACCATTTGTTGCATCATACAAGAGAGAAATCCAGCATGTTTGAAATGGTTGTCATCACTTTTTCATCCAATTCTTCTCATGCTGAAAAAATAAATTGCCTGCAGCATTTTGATTTCACATTGTGGTTTGCTTTCAAGACACCATAATTTTGTTTAATAGCATTCTTCAATAGTGTTTCTTATAGCACAAAGTTACACCTTGATCAAGACTGAAGAACTGATCATATTAGGCAGCACGTAATTAACAGTGATTGCAAATATGCAATGAGAGGGGGCACTTACCACAACCACCAAAATTTTTCCATTCTCTCACTCAACTTGCAATCTAAGTCTCTGATCGACCATTCTTCAGAGATTTTTGATGACAACCAAACCGTTTGGATTGCTCAATACATTAGCATTAGCAGAGGCATACAATGCAAGAAAGCAAGCTTATACAGCATCAGCCAAAAAAACCACTCCCATTTCACCCCTCTGTTCATTCCAAATACCTGTCCAGCTCAGACTTATATTTACGCTATCAACTTCCACAACAAAAGATGGAAGTCTGTTCCACCAACCAACTACCTGCTGGCTAAACGCAAACTACCGAACATCTATCCTATAACTGTCTTTCCTCAATTTGAATTTATGCCCTCTCAGGTAATTATTCTGAGAGAGGAAGAATTCCATCAGCATTGAGCATGCTCAAACCATTCAAGGCTTTATACACCTCAATCAGATCACATCGCAGGTGCCTAGTCTCCAGACACTGTAATCTGCAAAACTTAAGCCTTTCTTCGTAAGGGCAACCCTTCATTCCATTCACTAATCTTGTTGCCCTTCTCTGTACTCGTTTCAACAGCTCTACATCCTTCTTAAAATGAGGCCTCAAGACGTGTATAAGGTGTGGCCTGACCATTACCTTATATAAGGGGATAATCACCTCCTTATTCCTGCTAGAAAAATTCCTGTATATCATTCACAAGACAACCATGAGCTACTCTTGCAGAGAGTCTGCACTGCTCAGAAAACTTCATATCTGCCTGCACAATTGTCCCCAGGTCCTTTTCATTTTCTACCACTGTCAGTGTAGTACCAGTGATGCTGCGGTAGTGTACGAACGCATCTGCACGAAGCTCCACTTGATGTAAACGGTGGACGACAATTGACGACGAAATTGCACGATCTTCAATTTAATCAAGTATTACAACATGGATTTTTCAGGTTTGAAGAGCATCACAGATGAAAGTAAGTAAATTAAGTCGGGCAAGAATAGTTTTTGTGATTGTTTTTGCCTATATTTGCTCTTTTGAGAGTGTTTTTGCTCAGCGCGATTGCTACAGCTTCAGCGGTAGCGAGCCCACTGGCATAGCCACTGATTTGAGTACATCTCAAAAGTCCAAAAATTTTGAATATACACTTGGTCGTCGACTTACGACCTATGCGACTTACGACCGGCCGCACTTACGACCACAAAAAAAATAAATAATAAATAAATTAATCGATGACAGGAGGCCTGAAGACAGCACCAGGCACATACACCCAGTCGCTTTCAAGTATCTGTTGCGTGTGGTGTATTAATTAAAATTCTACTGAAATACGCATAAAATGTTTAGTAAAAGGAAAATGACTTCATCTACATATACGCCAGCTAAAAAGTCAAGGAAAACTATTGATTTAGAGTGTAAAATGAAAATTATCCAGCAGTATGAAGGCGGAAAGAAAGTGAATACGATAGCATGTGACTTGAAGTTATCACATTCCACGGCATTGACGATACTTAAGGACAAAGAAAGAATTCGGGAAGCTGTGAAAGGTTCTGCACTTATTAAGTCTACAATATTAACCAAACAACGACAGGAACCCATCCATGAAATGGAGAAATTGTTGTTTATGTGGATGGAAGATTTAATACAAAAAAATACACCCATGAGCCTTCACACAGTGCAAGCAAAGGTTAGAAGTTTGTTTCAGTTTAAAATCACGCGCCGGAGACGATTACACAAAAGATTTTCAGGCTGGTACTGGGCGGTTTAAGCGTTTTTAAAAAAAGATTTTCTTTGCATAATGTCTCTATAAATAAACATCTCCTACCTCAACCCAAGAACATGGCCCTGACGATGCACAACCCAGCACAAGCAAAGATTGAAAATTGATTTTGTAAATTTCATTTGTATTAATTTTTACATTAATTTTAGATTGTATTTTTGTGTTTACAGTATATTATGTACAATATAATTATAGATTGTAGTTTTGTTTTTTTATAAACAGTATGAATAATAAACCAATTAAAATGTAGAGAACGTTTGAATTTAACCTCATAGAGAGAGAGAGAGATAGCCTAGGCGTAGAAATGAAGGTATATTCAGTATCGCTAAGTAAAAGATAAAAACATTACTGTATTTAAAATGAAAAATAAAAGATTATAAAAATAAATCATAAAGATGATAAAAAGATTAGAGAGGTTAAAAAATACTGTTAATAAATATATGGCCGACATACGACCAGATCGACTTACGACCTGTCAGTCAGAACGGAAGTCGGTCGTAAATCGACGACCAACTGTATTAAACTTCAAACTGTACATCTCAAAAGTCCAAAAATTTTGAATATATTATACTTCAAACTGCTTGTGATAAGGTTATTTTGTATGGAAAAATATAATACTACTGACAGAATTAACTTATACTTAGTTTATAAGATAGTTTTCTTTGTCAAAAGGCGTTTCCCGCCCAAAACTGGAAAATCGCGATTTCTGATTTCTAGTGGGCCTACACTGGAAATAATTACCTCAAACCACTACTTAAAACGTCAGAAATTGACTTATTGCTACAAAAATGAGTTTAATGAAGACATTATGGCTGAAAAATCAAATAAGACAAAATTCTGGATAATGACTTAAAAGACTCCTCTGAAAATGATGCTAGAGTGCTCAGGGAGAAAGCCCCTGTTAATGAGGAAAATGGTAATGAACTGGATAGCTGGCCTCCTGGCTTCCTCAGTATTAAGAAGGGCAGGAAAGGATCTGATAATCAGATCGAGACTGTTACTCCCTCTGGTTGCATCTCGAACATATTGCTGTAGAAAACAGTCATCCAATAAATCCAAAAATGTCTTGCTAGTATGCGAGTGACCAACCCAAAAGTTCCGGTCAATATCTGGAAAGTTAAAATCCCCAATTATAAGACATTCTGATTTACTGGCCCACTGTGGATCCAAGTGCAGTGGAATCCTTAAAGGTCTCTTCAATCAAGGTTATATTTGTCCCACATTGTGTGTGGGGGGGGGAAGGCGAGAGGTAACATTTCCTCTTTAAGTTACATATTTCTCTGCGCAATTGCTCATTATAATCATCAGATTAATTAGGCCTATAACACACACCTACTCTCATTTTCCCTTTCCCATTGCTTATGTCAACACCACACTAACTCAAAATTGCATTGTCCACCATTGTCAATTGGATGCACTTCCTTAGATTTTGTGTGTGTTTCTTAATTTAACAGGTTTTGTTTTTGTTTTTTTTTGGTTTTTAGGAGCATTAGCAACTAAGGCCATTTTGCTCCAGGATATGCGGTGGTCATTCCCTGACCTTTCCACATCCTCCGTATTTGGTGGTGACGGGCTTGAACCCCAGTCTAATCAAGAAGCGTGTACAACGCACTGCTGCTTCCCACCTGGCTACGGAGGCGCCAATTTAACAGCATAACCCCTCCTCCCTTCCTATCCTGTCTATCCTTTCTGTACACATTGTACTCTCTAAATTCTAATTCTGCACTGCTTATATCTGTTTGGCTCCATATCTCTGATATCCCAACAATATCTGCCTTTTATATCTTGATCAGCACTTCAAATGAATCAAATTTATTTACTATACTTCTAGCATTGGTGTACATGCAAGTATACATGCACCTATTCTTACTCTTAATTACCCTAACACAGCCCAATGTTTACTTGTTCCATGATGACTCCCAGCAGCTCTTGAAATCCCCAGCAACTTGCTCTCTAGGCTGCTACGCATTACAAAGCAGTGCAAGAATCACTTTCGTCTCTGCCACCTGCGGCTACTGTTAATGTTTTAGTCTGTGTATGTCTAAAGTTGCAGATGATACGAAGGTTGGCAGGGTTGTTAATGACAGCAATGATAGTACCTACTGCAACACGACCTAGAAAAGTTGAGCAGATGGGCTGAGAGGTGGCAACTGAAGTTTAACATTGACAAATCTAACTGCAGGTGGGTAGTGTTCGTACTGCATGTGGATAGCAGTAATCCCAAAGTAATGTACCGACTGTGTGATACTACACTCAGGGTAGTAGAGAATGAAAAGAACCTAGAGGTATTTATGCAGTCAGATATCAAGTTTTTTGAGCAGTGTAAATAGGCTGCAAGAGTAGCTCTATACAGATATACAGAAATTTTTCTAGCAGGGAGGTGACTGGCTAGCAAGGAGATGATTGTCCCCTTGTAAAAGGCAATGGTCAGGCCACGCCTTGAGTACTGCATAAAAGTCTGAAGGCCTCATTTTAGGAAGGATGCAGAGTTGCTGGAAAGAGTATGTATAAGAGCAATAAGATTGGTGAGGATGAACAAAGGGTTGCTCTTACGAAGAAAGGTTTAATTTCTGCAAATTGCAATGTCTCCAGACTAGGCACCTGCAAGGTGATCTACTTGAGATGTATAAGACCTTGAATGGTTTGAGAAAGCTGAATTCTGATGGGATTCTTCCTCTTGTTAAATTACTCACCTGAGGGGACAAAAATTCAAATTGAGGAAAGCCAATTGAAGAACAGATGGGCGGAAACTTGCCTTTAGCCAGCGGGTGGTTGATAGTTGGAACAAACTTTCATCTGTCGTAATGGGGGTTGAAAACTTAAATAAGTTCAAGGCAGAACCTTTTTTTTTTTTTTTTTTGCAGACAAGCATCTGGATTGAATGGATGGGTGAAATGGGAAGGTTTTTTTGGCTGATGCTATATAAGCTTGCTTTCTTGCATCATATGCCTCTATTAATGCTAATAACATTTCAGCTAAAAACCAAATGATTTTTATTTTATTTCAAAATTAAACTGCTTCTGATAAAAAAACCTAAGCTAAAATTAACATAAAATAAATTGCTAAAAGTGTCTCAAACTCTGTTCTTTCAAATTCAGTTTTCATACCTTTGTTCTTTGAGCTATAGCTATTAGCAATATTATCGAGGTGTCTATTGACATCTTCAATTGTTAGCATTCCCTTTGAAAGACAACGATTCTTAAGAACATAAAAGGCAACAGCTGCAAAGTCACCAGCTTCCTAAATAAGATAATGTTTAGTAATTAACTTCAAGTGCACACCCCTATAATAAAATTAAACACTTTAATCTAATAGGGGGAAGTTAAGAGGAGAATATTTCAAATGTGTAAAACTGCCATCATAACACACATGAAATGTCAAGATTTAAAAAATGAAGCCTTTCTCTAATACTAACTGATAATTCCATTTACTGCTTGTACTCAAAGGAAAGTGTATCCATGATAAGTACTTATATCACCTTATTCATGAATCAAATTAATAAATTATTAATAAATCAATTCATAAACCTACCTGCCCACCAATGAAAGGTCAAAAAGCCTTGAAATGGTGCTATCTGGGTGGTTGTATCTCCTGAGAATTAGTAACACCAGTCTTCTCCATTGGTGAAGTGTTGCTTATTTGAGGTAGTGCAATATCAGGGTAACTCATAATGAAGCCATTCACAATATGAGATATAACAAAAACGATGCCATTTCACTTACTTCGACGATTTACTACAAACTAACATGATGCTATGCACTAACTTGTTCAATTAAAAAATATTTCTTATTATACTTCTCTTAATTGAAACAAAAAAAATTTAATCCAACTTTTAGAATTCAGAGAAAAGGTTATAAAACTTGTTCATGAAATTTTTTGACTCCTGACAGGCAGTCTTTCACAGTTGTGCATTTCAACTTTCTCATTTTCACACATTTTTAAGAGGAATGTGTGAGCAAGGGATGAGACAGTTTATATATGTATACATATAAATAAACTATATCCCCCCCTTATATATGTAGATATATATATATGTGTGTGTGTAGTAGATAGATATATATATATATATTTCTTAAAGAAAAATGCTAAACACAAAAGGTATTAGAACCTATAGTACTTAGTATCCTGCATAGGTTGAACATGATGAAGCCAATATAGCTATTAAACCTCTGATGATTGGTTAAGAAGAGAGAAGATACTTGTTGACATTAGACTTGAATTTTTACAAATAATAATTTTCAGGAAACACATGGTTAAAAAAGTAAACAGAAGTTGAAATAACTGAGGAAGAAGAAAAGTTGGTTATGTGTGTTCAAAGTTGGACAGTAAATGGATTACAACTGGTTTCGGCACATATTCAGAATGCTTTGGAAGAGAGTGGAGGAATTAGAGATGCAAATTACAAAGAACAGTGCCCATGAAAGAATCTATAGAAAAGGAAAGCAGCAGAAACTGTTTTGTAAGAGACGGTGTCATTAATTAACATGGCTGCACTCTTTTGAATGGAGTGTAAAACATGCTCTATTTCACATGAAGAGAGGTTTTGGGGCACCATCCCAATGTGGGAACAATATTCTGTGGTAAGGTGGATTTGAGATTTACACAAAGTGAGTATCTGTTAAGAAAAAGAGTAATAACACAAGCATAAAAAAAAGTAATTCCAATTTATTTATTTATTTTTTTAGATGAATGAAAGCAATATTTGAGATGTACCGAGAGAAATTATAAGTCATAGTTATCCCTAATAGAGATATGTGATCTGGTATAGAAATCTGAGAGTCATCATAGAAAAGTATAGGAACATTAGACTTTTTTTTTTTTTTTTTGCAAGATACAAGACAGGACTAAGTTATAGGTTTGAAATTAATTATGTTATCTTTGCTCAATTCGAGAATTACCTAGAGATCAGCATTTAAGGAATTGGTGACGGATATTCGAGAAGATGAAGCTGTTTGTGCAGGACAAGGTTTGCCAAACTGGAAAATGGAATGCAATAGCTATCGTCAGCAAAACTATGAATAGGATTTCCAGTCAGTGAAAGGTCATTAATATACAAGAGGAAAAGAGTGGGTGAAAGAACTAAACTTACAACACCAGCATTAGTAGAAAAGTTAGAAAACAGAGAGTCATCTATCATCATTAGCAGTGAGCAGTCAGAGAGAAAACTGAATACTCCATTGAGAAAAGGCAATCCACAAGATGAGAGCTTGTTCAGAAGACCTTTATGCAAACATGATCAAAAGCTTTACAAATGTCAAGACCAACAGTTTATGTTTTACTAAACTTTTCCATGGAATTTGTTTTCCATTGGATAACATAAGCCAATATATCACGAGTGGACATGTATCACCTTCACCACTAGTCGCTTTGGTGTTGCATGACACACTTTAAATAAAAAGCACTGCTCCGATCAAGAAATATATTGCTATTTACAGGCTGGCCTCGATTAATGCAATTAATTCGTCCCGCGAGCGCATCGCGCAAAACGGAAACGCGTTAATCGAATATTTATAACTGGTCCTTGACCTTCTGGAATGTCCAAAAAAAATTTTAAAAATACCTTTTAAATAACTTTTTAACAGTATACAATGTAAAAGATAATGAAAATAATTATGGAATTAAATGTTTATTGCATAAAACATGGTTCCCAAACTGTGCGCTGCGGAATATTTTAAATTTTCGAGGGAAACACAGCGATACTCGACATCTGTCGGACACCACACAAACACCGCTCGAGGTAGTTCACAGTTTCAACATTTCTTTATTAAGTTGTTTGAACCTAACTACTAAACGGAACTGTTGGGTATTTCTTTTGGTCTGGGTACACCTTGAAAAAATTACTGAGACACTAAGGGCGCCATGAACCAAGAAAGTTTGGGAACCTATGACAAAAAATACACAATGAAGAAATGACTGTTGCGGAAATATTTGAACAGTGTTGACTTTCTCTTTTCATCAATCAATTTCAGATAGCCAACAACAATCTTCTCTGGGCCCTGGCGAAATAAATATCGCAGAGAACCTCACCACCTTTTGTTTGAGGTTCTCTGCGATACAAAAGAGTTCATCTAGTTCTTTTACCGTTATCTCCTTTGCAGTAACATTTTCATCTGGCTCATTTAAAAATTTGATTTTTATGCAAGTGACTTTATTGACTTTATTAGCAGGAAACAAACAAGTAACACGTCTTCTTCCGATGGTTGATGGAACACACCGAGGTGGGCAGCAGGCAAACGTTGGTTTATTGCCCGTCCGACTCGCGATAAGCTTAATGTATTTGAAAATTAAATGCACTAGGCATAATCCTTATGGGTTTTGATAATTAACTATATAATATCGGTGTAAATACACCATAGTTAACCCATATATTTGAGCTACGATTGTAGCGTAGAAGGCATCGTTTAAATTGTATCTCATAATGTGGTTGCCTTCACAACAAGATAGCTACTATTGAATTACTTCAAATAAATAACGCTTCTCTAGTAGAGAAGACTACTGTTATTTATTTTCCGCGTACCACCACCCAGACGATCGTTTCGAAGCTTTTTGGCTTGGTCATCAGTGGGCGGGTAGGTAATACAATATGCCATCTCAGTTGCGAAGTTATATCCACATTATGAGAGATGCCAGAAGGGTGTGGTGGTAATGTATTTGAAAATTAAATGCACTAGGCATAATCCTTATGGGTTTTGATAATTAACTATATAATATCGGTGTAAATACACCGATGTCTTCTACGCTACAATCGTAGCTCAAATATATGGGTTAACTATGGTGTATTTACACCGATATTATATAGATAAGCTTAATGCACGATTCAAACCTTTTTCAACTATCACATAAAAAAAAAATATCGTGTTAACTGGAAATTTGGATTGTGTAAAGTGAAAAGTGGTATAATTTTTTTTTCAATTAGCGTTAACTGAAAATCGCATTAATCGAACTCGCATTATGCGACGCCTGGCTGTATTTAAAATGTATGCCATACCAAATAACCCGTTTCTGGAGTTGTCTCACTGATGAGGAAGTAAGCACTGTAAGTGAATGATGACTGAGTGATGTGGAACAACCACAATATGTGAGATGATGCTTAATAGTTCGGAAAGTTTTAAAAGCTCAAAGAATTTAGGGAATATAGGAAACTAAGCTTGCTATTAAGTACATCAATATCATAGTATGGAGGCACCATCACCATAAGTTGCCTTGGTGCACTATTTAAAGAGCATAGTGCTTGGTGCACTATGCTCTTTAAATAAGAAGCAGTGCTCTAATGGAGAAGTATATTGCTATTTAGTTAAAATATATGCACTAGTCAATTCAATTACAATGATTACTTCATTGCCTATGAGATCCCATAAAGGCTCAAAACCAGGTATGGGTAATGACATACATTTGGTTGCATTGAATCATTCATTCTATGAAGCCTACTTCATGACCAACAAAACCTCAAGGAGGGTCAAAACTCAAATATGTGGATATTTATTTAAAATGTAAATAATAACATACTTTTTTGATTATAGCAGTGCCTTTTATTTAAAGTGCATAGTACAATTCCAATGCAACCATAGCAAATGTAAATTTACAAAATGAAATTGATGCACTTAGTAGTACATTTAATGTGCTTGATGATGCACAAAATTGGGGCTATGCCCACTTGTACAACTCTTTTATAGTTCCTTATAGCATAAGGCTTACTACAGTATAAATTTCTTGAGCTTTTAAAACTTCACAAGTGCAGATGTTTCACATCACTGGGTAATTAAAGCCACTCATTATTATGCTTACTTCCTCACCAATGAGACTGCAAAAACAGTGTTTAAATAAATAGCAATATATTTCTTTTTAGAGCACTGCTTTATTTAAAGTGCATGCTGTAATACAGCGTTTCCCAAACATTTTTAGTCACAGAACACTTTTCATCTCACAATATATTTACGGAACACTTATATATTTAGGGAACACTTACGAAACCCAAGTTTAGCTGAAGCCAAACAACTGTTTGCTAATATTTTATTACATACGACGCACTGTGGATCAGGAGCATCTTTATTTCCAACACATGTAAAGCCAAAATTCAAATAACTGTCATCATATTTTCATTTTGGTCTTTTATTAGTTGGTTCCTGTTTTTTCACTTCGAATTTTTGGGGAACAAAAGGCTGCGATTGTTCATCCTTACTTTGAAGTGTGACAATATTATGTTCATTTTCATTGACCACAGTTGCAATACTAGAAGTACCTGCTTCTCGTTTTAAAGTTCCTTTTTTTAACCACAAATCCATGGTCATTTATTTTAATAATAATATTTCGAAATACTAGTAATTAACAAAAAAAAATTTATACAAGGAAGTGAGTTTAGTTATGATACCTGTTTGCTCCCCCCCCCCCATACAATGCTTCTTTATACAAGAACCTGCCAAAATAAAGTGTTCCGCGGTCTATTTGATTATTAGCCTATGCCAGTACATTAATAATCGAAAAAAAAAATAATGTTAAAAATTATAATGATACAAAAGTGGTGTACACTACAAATATGCAAAATTTATTTATTTTATTTTATTTCTTTAATTATTAATTACGATTTTTCACAGAACACATTTTGGGAAATGCTGGTGTAATAAATAAGGCAACCCATGGTAAGGAAGCTTCCACAAAAGGAGATTGATGCATTTAATAACAAATTTACTTTACTTGATACTGTGCAAGTAAGACATATCAAAGCTATGCCCTACTTGTGATTGTTTTCCCAAATATTAATCTTTAACAGCATGTTCAACATGACAATATGAGTTTGACTAAACTGGTGCTTCTGAAAGTTACCATTATATGAATTCAACATGCAAGGAGTAAAGATAAGTATTTTTACCTTACTATATGATTCAAGGAAGACAATTATCTGCTTAATGGCTATTCTAGAAAAACTGCTTAAGTATGCTATTCATGCCCCTCCCCCAACCTGGCAACTAACTTTTTTTCAAAAAAAGACACTCCGCTTAGATCTCAAAAAAATTTGTAAAAGGCTGTTTGCACACTTTTTTAATAAAATTATTGTATACGTTTCATTAGTTCCTTGTTTAACCACAGCTTAGTGGTCACTTAGTTGTTCATAGTGCTTAAAGTTGTTTGATTATTTTTATTAGTAGTAGTAGAAGTAGTAATGACAAATGAGGTGAGGAAGCACGCTTATAAGGCATCAGCCAAAAAAAAAACCACTACCACACCTTATCTGTACATCCCCTGAACTGTATGTTTAACATCTAATTCTTCCTTACTTAATATGTCTAATTCTTAAATTTATTCAAACTACCCACTTCCACCACAACAGCATATGGCATTATGCACAATAAAAGCTCACTGCTTTGTAAGAATTGTAAGAACTCTTTCTTCTTGCTATTCTGACTCTCAATAAGTAGACAATTCTCTGACCTTATATTAATTATTGTCACTTCAAACTAAATTCAAGGGAAATTGAGAACTACTACTATCTCTTCCTTTTTGAAAGCTTTCCTTTTCAGTACATAATTATTTTCACTAGTAAATAAACCTATAAGAAAATTATTAGTTGGCACTCACTTTCGTTATTATTGATTCACTGCTATCTGTCGGGCTAGCTGTTTTTCAGCCAGTTTGCTACTAAATTTAACATAAATTGTTATTTACATTAAATTTCTATAATTTTAGAAATTTTAACCTAGACAAACTGGCAAACAGCAAACAGAAACAGATAGCCTTAGTCAATTATGGATAGGATGTATTATGTGGTGCCAGCCCTCGAAAACATACTATTCAATGTATCCTTTTATCAGTAATTAGCTTCATTATCATTTTATTATTATTTTTTATATTATTTTATTGCATTTTATTATATATTATGTGTTTAATTTTAGAGTATAACAATGACGTCCAAATTAGGTTACCTAACTAAATGCTTAGCCTTATGATTATATACATATACTTTTACTCTGAATACCTAAATTCCATATTCTTATTAAATTTCATTTGTCATTTGATTCCCTGGGTAACAGGTTATTTAGCTATAGTTCAAAAAAGGGGAAATAGAACAAAAATACATTTAAATGCGATGTCAGTGAAAATAAAAATCAAAGTTGATATATAATTAGGTTTTTCATCAGGCTACACCTGACCATGCATCAAAGAACTGTGTTTCTATACTTATCCAAAGCAGTGTAAGAGTAGGAATTTGAAAATAAAGTAAAAATAATTGAAAAAGAAAAGCAATGTGACTCCCACAAAGTACGGACAAGGTAGTCCCTACGCAGTGTTTATAATGAAAGTTACAACAAACCTTTTGTATTAAATTTACCATAACTTTCATTATAAACACTGCATAGGGAATACCTTGTCCAAACTTTGTAATAGGGGATAATTGGAGTCATATTGCTTTTCTTTTTCAATTATTTTTACTGTATTTTTAATTTTCTACTCTTACACAGCTTTGGATAAGTATAGAAATGCAATCCTTTGATGCATGGTCAGGCGTAGTACCCTGATGAAAAACCTAATCATATATCAACTTTGATTTTTATTTTCACTGACATTGGATTTAAATGTATTTTTGTTCTATTTCCCCTTTTTTGAACTATAGCTAAATTTATCCACCATTATCTGATGCCAGCTACCATTATTTTATTTTATTTTATTGGTCACTTCCCTTAAAATATTTATTTTATGTTTTGGCTGTTACTTTTTCTTTTTGGCTTTTGGCTTTCCATGTAACTCATAAGGCACAAAAGGTGACATAGTTGTATACATTGGCACTAATGATATCAAGAGTAAGAGACCGGCAGAATTACTTAACAAGTACAGGTCACTGTTGAAAAAAAAGCCATGAATTAGGGTTGAATTTGAAAGTGTCTGCAATTCTGCCCACACACGATAGGAGGGAGTATATGATGAGAGCCTTGTCGATCAATTCGGCCCAGGACAGATTGTGCAAGGCTCAAAGGGTAGAATTTTTTTCAGCCTGGACTATACTTCTTAACAGGAGAGACTGCTTCTACAGGGATGGGATACACTTAAATAGAAAGGGTAAAAGAATATTTGCTGATGCTATCGAGGCAGTGTTAGGTGGGTCGGAAAATTGCTAGCTTGGGGGGGGAGACACAGACTAATAGTTAACAGTAGCAACTCGCAGAGGTGAAAGAGACTCTTGCACTGCTTCTATTGGAATGAACAGAAGCCTGAAAAACAAGATGCAGGATATTTCAGAGATTGCTGGGAGACATTGTGGTACAAGTAAACACATGGGTTGTGTTAGGGTAGCTAAGAATAGAAACAGGTGCATGTATGCTTGCGTGTAAACTCCTAGCACTGGTGTACACGCAAGTATACAGGTGCATGTGTACTTGTGTGTACACCAATGATAGGAGTTTAGTAAATAAATTTGATGAATTTGAGGTACTGCTAAAAACATCAAAGGCAGATATTGTTGGGATATCAGAGACGGGGTGTCACACAGATATAAGGAATGCAGAACTGGAATTTGGGAAGTACAACTTCTACAGAACGGATAGACAGGATAGAAGGGGAGGAGGGGTTATGCTATTAGTTAAGAAACACATAACATCCAAGGAAGTGAAGCCAGTCGACATCGCTGGACAGTACAGTGTTGAGTCAGTTTGGTGTGACATAAGCAATGGGAGATCAAAATTGAGAGTTGGTGTTGTGTTGGTGTTATTTGGTTTTTAGGAGCATTAGCAACTAAGGCCATATTGCTCCGGGATATGCGGTGGTCATTCCCTGAATGACCTTTCCGCATCCTTCGTATTTGGTGGTGACGGGTTCGAACCCCGGTCTAATCAAGAAGCGTGTGCTACGCACTGCTGCTCCTTCCCACCTGGCTACGGAGGCGCCAAAATTGAGAGTAGGAGTGTGCTATAGGCCTAATACTCAACACATGACTCTGATGAGTATAATAAGAAACTGTACAGGGAAATAGAGTGGGCCAATAAATCAGACAGTCTTATAATGGGGGATTTTAATTTCCCAAATAATGACTGGAATTTGGGGGCTGGTCACTCACACACTAGCAAAGCTTTTGTGGATTTATTGGATGATTGTTTTCTACATCAGCATGTTCGAGGCAACTAGAGGGAGTAATACACTTGATTTGATCATCAGTAGTGATCCTTCATGCGTTAAGAATCTGAAGATAAATGAACCACTAGTTGGAAGTGATCACAGTGTGCTGAAGTGGGATTTACTCAAAGAGGCAACTACCATTAGAGGTAAAGGGAAGGGTTATTGCATTTGTAAAGGCGACTACGATAGACTGAGACAGACAGTATTTAAATTCTATACAGTGGGACCAACTGATGATGTTACCAACAGCCAATTCAAAATGGGAAGCATTCAAAGAACTTATCTTGGAAGCTACTAGGCTTTACATACCAACTAAGAAATATTGTTCAAGGTTTAGGCCAAAATGGATGTCAGATCAACTAATGAGGCATATGGCAGAGAAGAAAAATGCATGGGATACTTACAAATTAACACATGACACAGAAGCCTATGATAGATACAAGTTGATATGCAACCAAGTTACAAAGGAGGTTAGGCAGGCAAAGGCAGATTACGAGAAATCTTTGGCAAGGGATACAAAGAAAAACAGCAAAGAGTTCTTTACTTATGTAAACTCTAGAAGGAAGGGGATGAATCAGATTAGTCCACTAGATATCAATGGGTCAACTGTTGATCATCCTGCTCAGATAACTAACAAACTAAATGAATATTTTGCATCGACATTCATACATGAAGAGTTATTCAGAGAGGGGAATGCCAGAGGTGTATTCAACACTGGCAGTAAGTTAGAGAATCTTGTAATAACTGAGAGTAAAATTAGCATTAGCATTAGTAGAGGCATTTGATGCAAGAAAGCAAGCTTATGCAGCATCAGCCAAAAAAAAAAAAAAAACCCACTTCCACTTCACCGCTCTGTTGGTTCAAAATACCTGTCCAGCTGAGCCTTAAACTTATTTAGGCTATCAACCTCCACCACAAGGAATGTAAGTCTGTTCCACCAACCAACCACCCGCTGGCTAAAGGCAAATTTCCACATGTCTATCCTACATCTGTCTTTCCTCAATTTGAATTTATGCCCTCTCAGGTGATTTTTCTGAGCTAGAGGAAGAATCCCATCAGCATTGAGCATGCTTAAACCATTCAAGGCTTTATACACCTCTATCAGATCACCTCGCTGGTGCCTAGTCTCCAGACACTGTAATTTGCAAAACTTAAGCCTTTCTTCGTAAGAGCACCCCTTTGTTCCATTCACTAATCTTGTTGCCCTTCTCTGTACTCATTCCAGCAGCTCTACATCCTTCTTGAAATGAGGCCTCCAGACCTGTATACAGTACTCTAGGTGTGGCCTGACCATTGCCTTATACAATGGAATAATCACCTCCTTATCCCTGCTGGAAAAATTCCTGTATATCATTGACAATACTCCATGAGCTACTCTTGCAGCCCGTCTGAACTGCTCAGAGAACTTCATATCTGCCTGCACAACCACCCCCACGTCCCTTTCATTCTCTACCACTGTCAGTGTAGTACCAGAGAGTTGATACGTTGCTCTGGAGTTGCTGTTTCCCATGTGTAGTACTTTACATTTGTCAATGTTAAACTTCATTTGCCACCTCTCAGCCCATCTGCTCAACCTTTCCAGATCCTGTTGCAGCAGCATAGTGTCAGTAGTGTCCTTGACAACCCTGCCAACCTTTGTATTGTCTGCAAACTTGGACATTAAGCTTGATATACCATCATCAATATCATTTATAAATACAGAAAACAATAATGGACCCAGCCCTGAGGGACTCCACTAATAACATTAGTCCACGATGAGCAGTGTCCATTGATTACCACTCTCTGTCTTCTCCCCCTCAACCACCCCTTTATCCATAGCAGCAATTTGCCTCCAATGTCACACTGCTCCAATTTGTGTAGCAGTCTTCCATGTGCAACAGTATCAAAAGCCTTTCTAAGATCCAAGTATATAATATCAAAGTTATTCCCTGCATCCAGTTCTTTTGTGACTGCATCATAGTATCCAATCAAGTTGGTCAGGCAAGACTTCCCCTTAACAAAACCATGCTGTGTCTGAGCTATAACTGAAGTCTTGTCTAAATGATCCTGCAGTGCTTCTTTAACCAGTGCCTCCATTAATTTTCCTGGAACAGAAGTTAAACTCACAGGTCTATAATTACTTGTGTCAGCCTTTGATCCTCCTTTGTGAATTGGGGTCACATTTGCACATTTCCAGTCTATGGGTACCTCCCCTGAGTCCAAGGAAGCTCTCATAATTATGGCTAAGGGTTTGCTTACTTCCTTTGCTGCCTCCTTTAATATAACTGGATAGATCCTATCCACCCCGGGTGCCTTTCTTGTGTTTATCTTCAACAGTTTCTCCTCCACTTTACTCCCAGTTATTTCAAGATTCTGTAGCTTACTGCTAGAGTTGAATAAACCTCTGGCATTCCCCTTGCTGAATAACTCCTCATTTGTTAATGTCGATGCAAAATATTCATTTAGTTTGTTAGCTACCTGAGCAGGATCATCAACACTTGACCCATCAATATCAAGTGGACCAATCTGATTCATCCCCTTCCTTCTAGAGTTTACATAAGTAAAGAAGTCTTTGCTGTTTTTCTTTGCATCCCTTGCCAAGGATTTCTCGTAATCTGCCTTCGCCTACCTAACCTGCTTTGTAACTTTGCTGCATATCAACTTCTATCTATCATAGGCTTCTGTGTCATGTGTTAATTTGTAAGTATCCCATGCATTTTTCTTCTCTGCCATATGCCTCATTAGTTCATCTGACATCCATTTTGGCCTAAACCTTGAACAATATTTCTTAGTTAGTATATAAAGCCTAGTAGCTTCCAAGATAAGTTCTTTGAATGCTTCCCATTTTGAATTTGCTGTTGGTAACATCATCAGTTGGTCCCACTGTATAGAATTTAAATACTGTCTCAGTCCATCGTAGTCGCCTTTACGGAAGCAATAACCCTTCCCTTTACCCCTAATGGTAGTTACCTCTTTGAGTAAATCCCACTTCAGCACACTGTGATCACTGCCACCTAGTGGTTCATTTATCTGTAGATTCTTAATGCATGAAGAATCACTGCTGATACTCAAATCAAGAGTATTACTCCCTCTAGTTGCCTCCCGAACATGCTGATGTAGAAAACAATCATCCAATAAATCCACAAAAGCCCTGCTAGTGTGTGAGTAACCAGCCCCCAAAATCCAGTCAATATCTGGGAAATTAAAATCTCCCATTATAAGACTCTCTGATTTACTGACCCACTCTATTTCCCTGTACAGTTCCTTATTATACTCATCAGAGTCATTAGGCCTATAGCACACTCCTACTCTCAATTTTGATCTCCCAATGCTTATGTCACACCAAACTGACTCAACACTGCACTATCCAGCGATGTCGACTGGCTTCACTTCCTTGGTTTTTATGTGTTTCTTAACTAATAGCATAACTCCTCCCCCCTTCCTATCCTGTCTATCCTTTCTGTAGACGTTGTACTCCCCAAATTGCAGTTCTGCATCCCTTTTATCTGTGTGATACCACGTCTCTGATATCCCAACAATATCTGCCTTTGATGTTTTGAGCAATACCTCAAATTCATTTACTAAACTCCTAGCATTGGTGTACACGCAAGTATACCTGCACCTGTTTCTATTCTTAGCTACCCTAACACAACCCATGTGTTTACTTGTACCGCAATGGCTCCCAGCAGTCTCTGAAATACCATGCATCTTGTTTTTCAGGCTTCTGCTCATTCTAATAGAAGCAGTGCAAGAATCTCTTTCACCTCTGCCAGTGGCTACTGTCAATCTATTGGTCGTTGTCTCCCCCCAAGCTAGCAGTTTTCCGACCCACCTAACACTGCCTGGATAGCATCTGCAAATATTCTTGCACCCTTTCTATTTAAGTGTATCCCATCCCTGTAGAAGCAATCTCTCCTGTTAACAAGTACAGTCCAGGCTGAAAAAAATTCTACCCCTTGAGCCTTGCACAATCTTTCCAGGGCCGAATTGATCGACAAGGCTCTCATCATATACTCCCTCCTATCGTGTCTGGGCAGAATTGCAGACACTTTCAAATTCAACCATAATTCTCGGCTTTTGTTCAACAGTGACCTGTACTTGTTAAGTAATTCTGCTGGTCTCCTACTCTTAATATTATTAGTGCCAACGTGTACAACTATATCAGAAATTGTTGAAGATAAAGACAAGAAAGGCACCTGGGGTGGATGGGATCTATCCAGTTATATTAAAGGAGGCAGCAAAGGAAGTAAGCAAACCATTAGCCATAATTATGAGAGCTTCCTTGGACTCAGGGGAGATACCCACAGACTGGAGATGTGCAAATGTGACCCAAATTCACAAAGGAGGATCAAAGGCTGACACAATGTATCCTTTCAACAAGTAATTATAGACCTGTGAGTTTAACTTCTGTTCCAGGAAAATTAATGGAGGCACTGGTTAAAGAAGCACTGCAGGATCATCTAGACAAGACTTCAGTTATAGCTCGGACACAGCACGGTTTTGTTAAGGGGAAGTATCGCCTGACCAATTTGATTGGATACTATGATGTAGTCACAAAAGAACTGGATGCAGGGAATAACTTTGATATTATATACTTGGATCTTAGAAAGGCTTTTGATACTGTTTCATATGGAGGACTATTGCACAAATTGGAGCAGTGTGCGTTGGAGGCAAATTGCTGCTAAGGATAAAGGGGTGGTTGAGGGGGAGAAGACAGAGAGTGGTAATCAATGGACACTGCTCATCGTGGACTAATGTTATTAGTGGAATCTCTCAGGGTTCAGTGTTGGGTCCATTATTGTTTTCTGTATTTATAAATGATATTGATGACGGTATATCAAGCTTAATGTCCAAGTTTGCAGATGATACGAAGGTTGACAGGGTTGTCAAGGCCACTAATGACACTATGCTGCTGCAACAGGATCTGGAAAGGTTGAGCAGATGGGCTGAGAGGTGGCAAATGAAGTTTAACATTGACAATTGTAAAGTACTACATATGGGAAACAGCAACCCCAGAGCAATGTATCAACTCTGTGGTACTACACTGACAGTGGTAGAGAATGAAAGGGACCTGGTGGTGGTTGTGCAGGCAGATATGAAGTTCTCTGAGCAGTGCAGACGGGCGGCAAGAGTAGCTCATGGTGTCTTGTCAATGATATATAGGAATTTTTCTAGCAGGGATAACGAGATGATTATTCCCTTGTATAAGGCAATGGTCAGGCCACACCTAGAGTATTGTATACAGGTCTGGAGGCCTCATTTCAAGAAGGATGTAGAGCTGCTGGAACAAGTACAGAGAAGGGCAACAAGATTAGTGAATGGAACAAATGGGTACTCTTACGAAGAAAGGCTTAAGTTTTGCAAATTAGTGTCTGGAGACTAGGCACCAGCGAGGTGATCTGATAGAGGTGTATAAAGCCTTGAATGGCTTGAGCATGCTCAATGCAGATGGGATTCTTCCTCTTGTTCAGAATAATCACCTGAGAGGAAAGACAGATGTGGGATAGACGTGCGGAAATTTGCCTTTAGCCAGTGGGTGGTTGGTTGGTGGAACAGACTTCCATCCTTTGTCGTGGAAGTTGATAGCCTAAATAGGTTTAAGGCTCAGCTGGACAGGTTATTTCAAATGAACAGAGGGGGTGAAGTGGAAGTGGTTTTTTTTTTTTTTTTTTTTGGTTGATGCTGCATAAGCTTGCTTTCTTGCATCAAATGCCTCTACTAATGCTAATGCTAATATCTACATTTTCATATTTATTATAGCATGCATATACATACATACATATATATATATATATATATATTTATATTTATATATATATATATATATATATATATATATATATATATTTATATTTATATATATATATATATATATATATATATATATATATATTTTTCGCTGCATAAGGACCACCGCCATGCAAATCCTTTGCATTGGTTGATCTATCGGAGAATGGAGGTGTGGTTTGGTTCTTCGATATTTCCGCCTTTGCGATGATTTGTATGACGATTGAAATGCAGCGATTCCATGACCATTATTGGCCTCGTGGTCCTCTGTCGATATGGGGCATGATGGTCAGTCTATTATTTTGATATTTTAGTTTTTTGGTAGTTTCTTTAACCCTTTTTTGGTGATATTTCACGTCTTTTGGAAATGGTACCTTTCGAGGGGGTTCCGCTAAATTATGTATAATTGGCATTATTTTAAATTTACATCATGTTTTATTAATTGGGTTTAATGACTTAATTGACTAAATTATATAGGGAATTATCGACTACCTTTTGTCCTACTACCGCTACTTTCCCTTCCCTGTTTGTTTATTTTATATTATTTTACGTTTCGTTTCGCTCTGCATTATTGCCGTACTACTGGCTGATGTTTTTATTTTAAATATCATATTTATTTTAATTATCAGATATATATATATATAGATAGAGTATCTCAAAAATAGTGGTACAAACATTTAGGGGAGATAGGTCACATCTAAAGGAATGTGAATCGCATAGGAACCCATAACCGGTTCCTAATCGCATAGGAAACCATAACCGGTTAATGGTTTCCTATGCGATCAGGACACATGACAGTAATTAGTGGCAAACATTTATTTGACATAATATTAACAATGGAGTACGAGATGGATGCATTTCATGATGTTACAAGAGATGCTCGAAGATTCCACCATAAGACGCGATGCATGCGTGACACCAATGCAGCATGAATTGGCGAACACGGTCGAACACACCTGGAGTTTCTTTGACAGTAGCAGCAGCGCAGATGAGTCTCGCAACGAGATCCATTTCCGTCTCCACAGGCAATTCATACACGATAGATTTGAGGGCCCCACAGAAAGAAATCAAGACTCGATAAATCAGGTGAGCATGGGGGCCAGGCAACGGGTCCACCACGGCCGATCCATCGATGCCCAAAACACCTGTTCAAATGGTCACGAACACACCTTCCATAATGGGCAGGCAGCCCGTCATGTTGAAACCAAATGTTACGTCTCACATTTGCTGGAACATCGTCAGGTAACCCTGATAGAACTTGTTCAAGAAACATCCAATATTGAGCGAAGTTCATGTGGGATGGTAACAGGTATGGGCCAACTAAGCAGTCACCGACCATACCTGCCCACACATTTACTGCGAAGCGATGTTGTGCCACATGGGGGCGCACACCGTGCGGGTTGTCGTGAGCCCACACATGAGCATTTTGCTGATTGAATATGCCTTCCCGAGTGAAATAAGCCTCATCCGTGAACAAAACATAGGCTGGAAAATTGAAGTCTTGAACACTTTCTTGGAGAAACCACTGTGCAAAAACCACACGTGCAGGATGATCTTGGGGGAGCAGTAACTGAACCCTTTGGAGATGAAAGGGGTGTAAGGAATCGTCGTGCGAGACATGTTGTGCCTGTACACTGCAACGAGACACTCCTAAGGCAGAGGCAACGGCACGTGTGATGGTAGTAGGATTATTCTGGACGGCATTCAACACACTTTCTTCCATGGCGGGAGTTCGTGTCGAACGTGGTCTGCCTGCACTACTCCTGTTACCTCTAAATGACCCATAATCGCACAAATTTTTATGCGCACAATTTTTATGCAGAAAAAAACGGTGGTCCGGTACATGTCTGTCTGGGAAACGTTCTCCATAAATTCGTTGAGCGGTTCGTCCATTGCCCTCTTCTAATCCATACCCTAGGTACATGTCTCCCACCTCACAGTTCGTATACTGATGCATGCTCTTCGTGCTGCAACTACTGCTTCAATGAGTAAACCAGAAATTTTCCCTCTCGTGAACTGATGAACAGCGTTGTGTACCGACTTACAGTGATGTTTCCGGTTATGATTTCCTATGCAATTCACATTCCTTTAGATGTTACCTACCTCCCCTAAATGTTTGTACCAATACTTTTAAGACACCCTGTATATATATATCTGCATTCTTCGCTGCTGCTTTGAGTGCTTTGGTGCATTTGACATATTGTCAAATAAATTTGTAAACTAGTAAATAAATTTGATGAATTTGAGGTATTGCTCAAAACATCAAAGGCAGATATTGTTGGGATATCAGAGACGTGGTGTCACACAGATATAAGGAATGCAGAACTGGAATTTGGGGAGTACAATGTGTATAGAAAGGATAGACAAGACAGGAGGGGAGGAGGGGTTATGCTATTAGTTAAAAAATACATAAAATCCAAGGAAGTGAAGCCAGTCGACATTGATGGACAGGGCAGTGTCGAGTCAGTTTGGTGTGACATAAGCATAGGTAAATCAAAATTGAGAGTAGGAGTGTGCTATAGGCCTAATGACTCTGATGAGTATAATAAGATACTGTACAGGGAAATAGAATGGGCCAGTAAATCAGAGAGTCTTATAATGGGGGATTTTAATTTCCCAGATATTGACTGGAATTTGTGGGTTGGTCACTCACACACTAGCAAGGCTTTTGTGGATTTATTGGATGATTGTTTTCTACACCAGCATGTTCGGGAGGCAACTAGAGGAAGTAATACTCTTGATCTGATTATCAGTAGTGATTCTTCATGCATTAGGAATCTGCAGATAAAGGAACCACTGGGTGGCAGTGATCACAGTGTGCTGAAGTGGGATTTACTCAAGGAGGTAACTACCATCAGAGGTAAAGGGAAGGGTTTTTGCTTTTGTAAAGGCGACTATGATGGTCTGAGACAGTATTTAAATTCTATACAGTGGGACCAACTAATGATGTTACCAACAGCAAATTCAAAATGGGAAGCATTCAAGGAACTAATCTTGGAAGCTACCAGGCTTTACATACCAACCAAGAAATATTGTTCAAGGTTCAGGCCTAAATGGTTGTCAGATGAACTAATGAGACATATGGCAGAGAAGAAAAATGCATGGGATACATACAAATTAATGGGTGACATGGAAGCCTATGATAGATATAAGTTGGTCTGTAACCAAGTCACAAAGGAGATTAGGCAGGCAAAGGCAGATTATGAGAAATCCTTGGCAAAGGATGCAAAGAAAAACAGAAAAGAGTTCTTTACCTATTTAAACTCAAGAAGGAAAGGGATGAATCAGATTGGTCCACTGGATGTTGATGGTTCAACAGTTGAGGATCCAGCTCAGGTGGCTAACAATCTAAACGAGTATTTTGCATCTACATTCACACATGAGGAGTTATTCAGGAAGGGGAATGTCGTAGGTGAAGTAAACATTGGCAGCGAGCTAGATGATTTTCTAATAACTGAGAGGAAAGTGGAGGAGAAATTGTTGAGGATAAACATAAAAAAGGCACCCGGCGTGGATGGGATCTATCCAGTTATATTAAAGGAGGCAGCAAATGAAGTAAGCAAACCCCTAGCCATAATTATGAGAGCTTCTTTGGACTCAGGGGAGGTACCCATGGACTGGAGATGTGCTGTTGTTGTTATTTGATTTTTAGGAGCATTAGCAACTAAGGCCATATTGCTCTGGGAAATGCAGTGGTCATTCCCTGACCTTTCCGCATCCTCCGTATTTGGTGGTGACGGGCTCGAACCCCGGTTTCATCAAGAAGCGTGTGCTACGCACTGCTGCTCCTTCCCACCTGGCTACGGAGGCGCCCTGGAGATGTGCAAATGTAACCCCAATTCACAAAGGAGGATCAAAGGCTGACACAAGTAATTATAGACCTGTTAGTTTAACTTCGGTTCCAGGAAAATTAATGGAGACACTGGTTAAAGAAGCACTGCAGGATCATCTGGACACGAATTCAGTTATAGCTCAGACACAGCATGGTTTTGTTAAGGGCAAGTCTTGTCTGACCAATTTGATTGGATACTATGATGTAGTCACAAAAGAACTGGATGCAGGGAATAACTTTGATATTATATATTTGGATCTTAGAAAGGCTTTTGATACTGTTGCGCATGGAAGACTGCTGCACAAATTGGAGAAGTGTGGCATTGGAGGCAAATTGCTGCTATGGATAAAGGAATGGTTGAGTGGCAGAAGACAGAGAGTGGTAATCAATGGACACTGCTCAACGTGGACTAATGTTATTAGTGGAGTTCCTCACGGTTCAGTGTTGGGTCCATTGTTGTTTTCTGTATTTATAAATGATATTGATGATGGCGTATCAGGCTTAATGTCCAGGTTTGCAGACGATACCAAGGTTGGCAGGGTTGTTAAGGACACTATGCTGCTGCAACAGGATCTGGAAAGGTTGAGCAGATGGGCTGAGAGGTGGCAAATGAAGTTTAACATTGACAAATGTAAAGTACTACATATGGGAAACAGTAACCCCAGATCAACGTATCAACTCTGTGGTACTACGCTGACAGTGGTAGAGAATGAAAAGGACCTGGGGGTAATTGTGCAGGCAGATATGAAGTTCTCAGAGCAGTGCAGACGAGCTGCAAGAGTAGCTCATGGTGTCTTGTCAATGATATACAGGAATTTTTCTAGCAGGGAAAGGGATGTGATTATTCCCTTGTATAAGGCATTGGTCAGGCCACACCTTGAGTACTGTATTCAGGTCTGGAGGCCTCATTTCAAGAAGGATGTAGAGCTGCTGGAACGAGTACAGAGAAGGGCAACAAGATTAGTGAATGGAACAAAGGGTTGCTCTTACGAAGAAAGGCTTAAGTTTTGCAAATTACAGAGCCTGGAGACTAGGCATCTGCGAGGTGATCTGATGGAGGTGTATAAGGCTTTGAATGGCTTGAGCATGCTCAATGCTGATGGGATTCTTCCTCTTGCTCAGAATAATCACCTGAGAGGGCATGAATTCAAATTGAGGAAGGACGGATGTCGGATAGATGTGCGGAAATTTGCCTTTAGCCAGCGGGCAGTTGGTTTGTGGAATAGACTCCCATCGCTTGTTGTTGAAGTTGATAGCCTAAACAAATTTAAGGCTCAGCTGGACAGGTATTTCGAACGAATGGAGGGGTGAAATGGGAGTAGTGGTTTTTTTTTTTTTTTTGTTTTTTTTTGGCTGATGCTGAATAAGCTTGCTTTCTTGCATCATATGCCTCTGCTAATGCTAATGCTATTCAGTCTATTTTTATTTTTCCCTTTATTTCCACTCTTTTTAACTCACTGGTACTATATTTGATATTTTATATATGTATACAGTAGAGTGTCAGTTATCCGGAATAATTGATGTCAGACCTCTTCTGGATAGCCAAATTTTTTGGATAATCGAACAAAAAATTTTTCCAGTTCTGGATAGCCAAATTTTCTGGATATTCGAACAAGAAATTTTTCCGGTAAGATTAAATAAATTTAATCTAATAAATCTAATTTAATCTAATAAAAATAAATTTAAATAAATTTAATGTCACCTTACGATTAAATTAAGATTAATTTTAAAAAAATTATAAACCAATCGCAGAAAACAGCAACATCCATCCAGGAATTTTTATGATTTTTATACAAAACAGGAAAATTAGAAAGATTTTTATATGTTCTCAGTGTTTTTCGACTTACCGATAACGAGCATGGACAATCTATGCATCCCAGTGACATTTCCACACACAGCAATTGTAACTCACTGTTTTCTCATCTTGAAACTTGGTGCAGGCATTTCTCTTTTAGTGGCTAAGGTTTTTCTCGGTAATGATTTCTATAATAATCCCGTCTTATCAACATTATAAACGTTTTCTTTCTCTTAATTTGCTATAAACGAAGCAAACTTACTTCTCAAAGGACACCATTGTCGAATTGTCTGCAGAAAGTTTCTCGCCTTGAATATCTAGTTCATGTATACCCTTGACTCGGTTTAAAGTTTTTCAGCCAACCTGTGCTTGCCTTAAAATCTTCATTACCTATTAATTTTTGATTAAAATCCAATGCTTTTTCACCCAATATTGGACCAGACACTGGTTCACCTAAACTTTGCTTCTGAAGAAACCACAAATAAAGTGCATTTTCAGGTTTTGACATCGTCTTTTTCCTGATAAATCCTCCTTCACTATTTATAATCAATGCAAATTCTGTTATAGCATTGGAATTTTTCTTGATGTCAAGAGTCCCCACACAACTCCTTGGAGAGATTTCCTAAATTTTCACCTTTTCTAATTCCATTAATAATTTCCGTTTTTTGTTGCAAGGTAAAACCTTACTGGAAACAATGTGAAAACTGCGAGCTTCGGGGGGGGGATAAAGGACTAATAAATTAACAGTAACCGCTGGCAGAGGTGAAAGTGATTCTTGCACTGCTTTTATTGGAATTAGGAGCAGCCTGGAAAACAAGATCCAGGGTAGTTCGGAGACTGCAGGGTCACTGCGGTACAAGTAAACACATGGGTTGTGTCAGGGTAGCTAAGAATAGGAACAGGTGCATGTATACTTGGTGTACACCAATGCTAGGAATTTGGTATATAAATTTGATGAATTTGAGGTGTTGGTCAAAACATCACAGGCAGATATTGTTGGGATATCAGAGATCTGATTCACCCAGAAAAGACAGACAGGATTGAAAGGGAGGAGGGGTTATGCTATTAGTTAAGAAACACATAAAATCCAAGGAAGTGCAGCCAGTTGACATCGCTGGACAGTGCAGTGCCGAGTCAGTTTGGTGTGACATAAGCACTGGAAGATCAAAATCGAGAGTAGGAGTGGTTATAGGCCTAATGACTCTGATGAGTATAATAAGAAATTGTGCAGGGAAATAGAGTGGGCCAGTAAATCGGAGTCTTATAATGGGGATTTTGATTTCCCGAATATTGACTGGAATTTGTGGGTTGGTCACTCGTACACTAGCAAGGCTTTTGTGGATTTATTGGATGATTGTTTTCTACATCAGCATGTTCGGGAGGCAACTGGAGGGAGTTGCCTCCCGACCATGCTAATACTGTTGATCTGATTATCAATAGTGATTCTTCATGCATTAAGAATCTGCAGATAAAGAAACCACTAGGTGGCAATGATCACAGTGTGCTGAATTGGGATTTACTCAAAGAGGTAACTACCATCAGGGGTAAAGGGAAGGGATTTTGCTTTCGTAAAGGCGACTACGGTAGTCTGAGACAGTATTTAAATTCTATACAGTGGAACCAACTGATGATGTTACCAACAGAAAATTCTAAATGGGAAGCATTCAAAGAATTCATCTTGGAAGCTACTAGGTTTTACATACCAACTAAGAAATATTGTTCAAGGTTTAGGCCTAAATTGATGTCAAATGAACTAATGAGACATGTGGCAGAGAAGAAAAGTGTATGGGATACATAAAAATTAATGGGTGACATGGAAGCCTATAATAGATATAACCAAGGTCTATAACCAAGTCACAAAGGAGATTAGGCAAGCAAAGGCAGCTTATGAGAAATCTTTGGCAATGGATGCAAAGAAAAACAGCAAAGAGTTCTTTACCTATTTAAACTCTAGAAGGAAAGGGATGAATCAGATTGGTCCACTGGATATTGATGGTTCAATTGTTGATGATCCTGCTCAGGTGGCTAACAAACTAAATGAATATTTTGCATCGACATTCACACATGAAGAGTCAGGGAGGGGAATGGCAGAAGAATTAAACTCTGGCAGTGAGCTAGATGATTTTTGTAATAACTGAGAGGAAAGCGGAGGAGAAATTGTAGAAGATAAACATAAAAAAGGCAACCTGGGTGAATAGGATCTATCCATTTATATTAAAGGAGGCAGCAAACCCTTAGCCATAATTATGAGAGCTTCCTTGGACTCAGGGGAGGTACCTATGGACTGGAGATGTGCAAATGTGACCCCAATTCACAAAGAAGAATCAAAGGGCAACACAAGTAATTACAGACCTGTTAGTTTAACTACTGTTCCAGGAAAATTACTGGAGGCACTGGTTAAAGAAACACTGCAGGATCGTCTAGACAAGACTTCAGTTACAGCTCGGACACAGCATGATTTTGTTAAGGGAAAGTCTTGTCTGACCAATTTGATTGGATACTATGATGTGGTCACAAAGGAACTGGATCCAGGGAATAACTTTAATATCATATATTTGGATCTTAGAAAGGCTTTTGATACTGTTGCACATGGAAGACTGCTGCACAAATTGGAGCAGTGTGGCATTGGAGGCAAATTGCTGCTATGGATAAAGAGGTGGTTCAGGGGGAGAAGACAGAGAGTGGTAATCAATGGACACTGCTCATCGTGGACTAATGTTATTAGTGGAGTCCCTCAGGATTCAGTATTGGGTCGATTATTGTTTTCTGTATTTATAAATGATATTGATGATGGTATATCAGGCTTAATGTCCAAGTTTGCAGACGACCTAAACTTGTACAATGAAAATATTTTCCCAATGTATATAAACTCTTAGGTATTTTGACTACCCTGCCAGTAACAACATCTACCTTAGAAAGAACGTTTTCAACTTTGAAATATTTTAAAATGTGTCTCTGCGAAGTACTGCTGGACAAGACAGACTGAATAGACTAGCACTTTTGTATATTCATAAAACATTACCTGTAGATATTGACAACGTTTTTAATATTGTAGAAAAAGAGCAGAAAGTTAAACATTATTTTGTAAAGTTATTAAGCATAATTCTTTTTTTGTAAATTATATTTAGTAACATTGTTCTTTTCTTTAAAATTTTTTAATTTTCTTTGTAAATTTTAATATGCACATGAACTTATATTATTCATTTCATTGTTTATTTTTTAGCTATTTCAGAACTGCACTTACTTTGAGTGTAATATTGGGTTTTTTTTTTTTTCTGGTTTGCAATTTTTGTAAACAATTTTATGCATAATTTTAGTGCCTACATGTACTTTTATTATTATTTCCTTTTATAATTTTCTTATATATTTCGCAACCTTGTTTGTTCCATGTGTTGTATTGCCAAAGTTTTGGAAATAATATATTATTGTTATTTTTTGTGATTAATACGTTCTTTTTTATTCACATGCTTTCCTAATATTCAAATAAAGATAATCAATCAGACATTATTTATGTGCATATAAGTCGCTCACTGGCTGCAATAGTGGCATAACTCAAAAATCTTAATTCTGAGATGATCGATGAGAAATATTTGGCTTTTAAAATTAGTTTTTTTAGAATTAAAGAAATTATGTGATTCTTCTCATCATACCCAGTGGCTTGTGTCTCCTAAGGATCGAAAGTAATTAGGATGAAGAGCAAAAAAACCATTAAACAAGAACTTTATTTATATTCATAAATTCAGGAATATGAACGTAGGAACTACATTTTAATCTTTGAGAACATAATTGTGGTAAAGCATAAATAAGAACAAGAAGTTAGTACAAAATTATTGGTGTACAAACAAGCAAAAATTGGGAAGAATTTAGTCATTCTTAGAAAATTTTAATACTTCCGAAATCAATTTTTAGACTATTATAAACACCAGCATGGCATTTGGGAATTTGTTATTGTTCAACAAACATTGGAGGTCACTGTGCTTCTTTTTCGAAATCGGAATCGAGCTCTTGTAGGCTTTTTTCAATTCGAAGTCTACAAATGACTCCAAAGGTTTTCTTATTTTACAAGCTTTAATATTAACTGATTTATAATCGTCCTGTCTGTATGATGTTTCATAAAAGAAAGAGTCTAAACGCTACTTTTCTGCTTTAAAAATAGCAATGTCATTGAGGTTAAACTTCACTTCATCAGTATTTTCATTAAATTTCATAGAAGTGCATCAGGTCAAACCTTTCAGGTTGTAAATTTGTCATGATTCATCTGTCACCTTGAAAAGATTTCCTGTCTTTCTGGCAGTTCTAGAGTGAATGTACCATATTGCAATAGGATGAATATAGGACCAGACTTTAGCGATCTTTTAATATTTTTCTCTACTAATGAGTATGCACAGTCACCCTCATTTTGCATATGACTTACAACAAGAAATTTGTATGTAACTGTTTTGATTCGAAAGTTCACCACAACATACAAATAGGCTGTTATAATAAATTTGTTCTTCTGTTGTCCCCCACAGTTGTCTGAATAAAATGCAATTTCAAGATTGTCGGATTGGCAAGAAGCTGCTTTCTCTTCTAAATATTTTAATAGGCAAGATCCAGTTTCAGTGGAACCTTTTCCACCTTCACCTTCATGTCATATGTCGCTGCTGCTAATGCAGCAGAAAAATCCAATCCAATTCATGTCATATGTAGCAATTTACAACATCTAGTTTTTTTTTTTTTTTTTAAAGCATCAATTCACCACGGCTTGAATCCTTCCATAAAAGAACAGTCATTGATAAACTATTACAAGAAAACAAAAAAAAAACATTAAGTGGCATATATTTATTTATATTATATAAAAAAATATAAATAAATAAATATATATATATATATATAATATCTCCTTAGTAAAGGCAGCACCGAAAAACCTTTGCGCTCGAGGAGCAAAAATAACTTGGTCCAGCCCTGCTTAACTAAAATAATGTCAACTGATATTATAAGCAAGAAGCTTGTATTACACTGCAATACTGGTACAACTCAAAAAAGGATCGCTGTTGCAAACAGACTGTGCTCCACTCAGTCCCAAGGTCGGGAGCACACTGAAGAAGTGCCACTGTTGATGCTTCTCGATGCAGTAAAAACTAAAATGGCATAATGACACTTGCGTCAATTAGTGAGGAAATACTGAACTCACTTTGTACTGTTATTGCATAAATGCAGAGTCCGCTATCCCAACTTCATTAGTTGTATTAACTCAAAAATTAAGAATTTTTAGTTGTGCCATTATTGCAGCAAGTGAGCGAAGTGTTCCCAGGTCTATTTAAAAAAAAAAAAAAAACACTCAAAAACCTGGTCACCATGCCCACCCCTTATGATGATACCTGGATACATCACTGTATTACAGTGTTTATTATATATTAGTGTCATTTTATTTAAACAATTTACAGATATTAATTATATTTTTAAACATAGTATGCCTGTGAGATTTTTATTACTGCTAAAACAATACAACTCGGTATATATTGTCATAATTTATAACTTTTTTAGTAACAATATTTATACCCACCTGCTCCTTTATTGTGCTTACAATTAATTTTAAATTATAATTTCAACTAATTTTGTTTCCTTGTTAGAATTATTAAAAATGGATCGCTGGCTGAAACATAAAAGTCATATCTGTGAAGGAAATGAAGATGTTCAAGCATCAACTTCGAAAGTTATTGAACAAAGAGGTTCAAATAAAAAAACCCGTAAATACTGTGATGAATATTTGTCCCTTGGTTTTACCTATACAGGAGCCGAAGAAAGTTAGCAACCGTTGTGCATTATTTTCTATGAATTGTTATCCAATAAAGGCATGAAACCTGCTAAGTTACAAAGACATTTGAAAACCAAACATAAAATTTATGACAAAAAACTGATTGAATTCTTTCAAAGTTGTTGTTATGTTGTTATTTGGTTTTTTAGGAGAATTAGCAACTAAAGCCATATTGCTCCGGGGATATGCGGTGGTCATTCCCTGACCTTTCCGCATCCTCCGTATTTGGTGGTCACGGGCTTGAACTCCGGTCTAATCAAGAAGCGTGTGCTACACACTGCTGCTCCTGCCCACCTGGCTATGGAAGCGCCCTCTTTCAAAGTAAACTTCAAGAATTTCATGCTAGTAAAAAAATCATTAAAAAATATTGTGTCTAGTAGCAGCAATGAGAAAGCTGTTCAAGCTTCATATGAAATATCTCTGCTTATAGCAAGAAAGGGAAAATCTCACACTATAACTGAACAATTGATCCTACCTGCAGCAAAAATAATGACGTTGACTTTATTAGGAGAAAAGACAGCACAAAATTTAAATATTATTCCTTTATCAAACAATACCGTAAGCGGAATTTCTGAAATGGTAGAAAATATAAAACTAGTTGCCAGAGTCCACATCAATATTATTCACTACAGTTAGACGAAAGTACAGATATTTCTCAAAACGTTAATCTGTTAGCCTTTATACATTATGATTACAATTACAAAATTTATGAAGATTTATTATTTTGTGAACAGTTAAAAACACATACAACTGGTTCAGCTATATTTGGTATATTAAATGATTTTATAACAACACACCAAATCGAATGGTCAAACTGTGCTGGAATTTGTACTGACAGGGCTCGCACAATGGCAGGACATATTTCGGGTTTGCGGGGGGTCATATACAAGCGGTTGCACCTGAAATAACATGGTCTCATTGTATTATACATAGACAGTCATTAGCTGCAGAGCAAATGCCTGAAAATTTGAAAATAATATTAAATGAAGTTAAGGTAGTTAATTTCATTAAGGGTAAACCTTTAAAATCTCGAATATTTGAAAATATACGTGAGGAAATGGTTAACAAATATAATCAGTTTATTTTGCCTATCAAAGTACGGAGGCTTTCACGTGGAAGGGTTCTAACTCACGAGTTTGAATTACACAACGAAATACAGTTATTTTTAAGTAATGTTTCCTTTCACCTCAGTGATCGTTTTTCTAATTTTGAGTGGTTAGTTAAACTAGCTTACTTAGCTGAAATTTTTTCTCATTTAAATGAACTTAATTTAAAATTACAAAGAACAAGTATGACCATATTTAATGTGAAAGATAATATCAAAGCATTTATAAAAAAAATGGATTTATGGGAACAGATTTACAGAAAATACGATTTCACGTTTTCCGACTTTAAAGGACTTTTTAGAGATAACTAAAAATAATCTCCCTAATGAAACTGGTAAAGATATTATTAGGCATTTACAGGCATTAAATAATAATATTAGAAAATATTTTCTGTTACCTTAAAAAATATATATTTTCCTTTACCTATCCAAAGTTTATCACTAATTGTGATAAACTTTGGATTCAAGACCCATTCGATGTAAATGTCAAAGAGGTTAAAGATCTTACAGCTAACGAAGAAAGTAGCTTAGTATAAATTTCTTGCAATACAGCTCTAAAATTAGTTTATAAAAATAACATTTTAGCTATTTATGGTTAAAAGTAAGAGCTGAACACACAAAATTAGCAAATAAGGCACTAAAACATTTAATCCTCTTTCCCACAACATATTTATGTGAAAAGACATTGCTCTTTTATACACAAAATCAAAATACAGGAATAAGTTAAACGTAGAACCTGATTTGAGAGTGCAAGTTAGTACCACTGAGTCAAATATTTTAGAACTGGTTTCTTTAAAACAGCATCATCATTCACATTAATTAAATTTATACAAAAAATACATATAAATATGAAAATATTTAGTTGCAGTACTAACTGTATTTTTTATATATGTAATTTACTTTACTTTTTTTTTTTTGTTACTTTTAATTGTAGAAATATTTCAAATTATTCGTTCTATATATATCGAAATTGATAGATAACATTATTATTATATATCTATATAAAAATAAGAATAAAGTTGAATTGTTTCACACATAAAACTTTGAATTTTCTTTTCAGAAAACCCAGTGTTCACACACACACGCACGAAGTAGAAGTAATATAAATTCATTGAAAATTTGAAGGGAATACAACTGTCATATTACTTTTATCTCTCAACTATCACTTAATTAACTTTTCATCCCATTTTTTTAGTAAGGCACACACACACACACACACTGAGCAATCACTGAATTATGATCACCCCTATGAAAACTGAATGCGACCTGTTGACTGCATGAGGTACGAGAATGTGCAGTTAATCGACCTACGTAGCATAAATAAGGTGTCGATGGTTCACTAGGTAGTAAAATTCCGAGCATGATGAGTAAAAGGAAGGATTTATCGGACTTTGATAAAGGACAGATTGGGGAGCTCAATAAGCTGGTGCCTCGATTTCCCAAATGGCGGAACTGGTGGGGTGTTCGAGAGACGCAAATGTTAAAGTGTACCATGTCTGTCGTCAAAATGGTCAAACAACGACCAGACGGCAAAACTACAAATGTCAACGAAAAGTTGAGGTTAGAGGTGAACGCCGGGTCTGATGACTCGTACAGGCTAACAGGCACAGCACTGTTGAAGAGTTGACTACCCAATACAACATGGGCCAACCCAGAATGTCTGGCATGACCATGCATCGCATGCTTGCACGTATGAGCTAACTAAACCATATTGCTCTGGGGATATGTGATGGTCATTCTCTGACCTTTCTGCATCTTCCATATTTGGCGGTCACGGGCTCGAACCCCGGTCTAATCAAGAAGCGTGTGCTTCGCACTGCTGCTCCTGCCTACCTGGCTACGGAGGTGCCAGGCTATACCAGCAGATGACCCCATACGGCATCCTCTCCTTACCAAGGTTCATCTGTGTAAAAGACTCGCCTAGTGCAAAGAGCATGCAAGTTAGACATTAGAAGACTGGAAGAAGGTGTGCTGGTTGGATGAGTCACATTATTTACTCCACACCATGGATCGGATTTGGATACCGACCCACGGTGTGGAGTAAAATGGATTTGGATACCAATGTATACGGATTTGGCACCAACAACACGAAGCTCTTGATCCATCCTGCATGGTATCAAAAGTGCAGGCTGGTGGAGGCGGTTATATGGTGTGGGGCATGTTTCACTGGCAGGAACTTGGACCCCTAGTGCATGTGGAACAACTATCAGTGGTCTCCGCTCTCGTCTACTGCTTGCTGACTGTGCACACCCCGCTAGGTTACACTTATTCCCGAATGGCGATGGTGTCTTCCAAGATGACAATACACCGAGCCATCAGGCACTTGATGTGCAGGAATGGTTTGAGAAACACAGTTCTGACTTCCAGTGTATCGATTGGCCTCTGAACTCCCCCAATATTAATCCCATAGAGCACTTGTGGGACACTATGGAAAGGCATATCAGGCATCTGGATAACCAATCACCTCCATACTTGCATTGCTAGCCACATTACACACAACTTGCTTGGCCATACCTCCCGAACGCTTCCAACATCTTGTTAAATCAATGCCACGTTGGATAGCTGCTGTACTGAGGGCAAATGGATAAACTAGGAAGTATTAGGTAATTCAGTGATCACTCAGTGTGTGCGCGTGCACACACACACACACACACACACGTGTGTAATGGTCCATAAACCTTTTTTGATTTTTGAAGGGGTCCATAGACCTCAGTAGTTTGAGAACCACTGCAATAGGAGATTTATGAAATTTAGGTATAGAGTAGATAAATGTAAATTAAGTTATTATTGTTTCATTTTAATTTTTTATGTAATGCTATTAGTTTTTTGCTTATTACATTAGGGAGGATGTTATATATTTGTATGTGTTGCTAGATTGTAGTTCATTCTTAATAATTTCTATATAATAGGCTTTACAAATAATTGCGTAATTAATATTGCCGCTTTGTCAACTGGTGTAATAACCAATTCGGTCATGGTAAAGAAAGCCTGAACGGGAAACATGCAAAAGTTCGATGAAATTTACCGGTAAAAGTACTTTGCTGTAATGGCATTTGTATTATTGCTCGCTCAGAAACAGATGGTGGGTGTTATCGGTCTGGAGTAGAAGTTGAATCCCAAGGGAGCTTGAAACCCTCCCGAAGTGGAGGAGGGGTAACCTGACCTTTTTTCTTTTGGGCTAACTAAACCATATTGAATTAACTAACTGAATCATAAACAGAGTCATATTGGAAGTTCTGGCGTTGTAAAAAAGTTCGTAACGTAGTTTCACCGGTAAACCTTTTGGAAGTTTGCCGTGCTTCTCGTGTGGGCTTCCTTTGCCTTTTTTTTTCTTAATAAACAATTTATCCACTAGCTCACCAGTGATTCTAAAAAAAAAAAAAGGTCAGGTTACCCCCTCCATTTCGGAAGGGTTTCAAGCTCCCATGGGATTCAATTTCTACTCCTGACCAATAACACCCACTGTATGTTTACTGAGCGAGCAACAATACAAATGCCGTTACAGCGGTAAAAATTTACCAGTAAAATACTTTTACTGGTAAATTTCATCGAACTTTTGCGTGCTTCTGGTGCAGGCTTTCTTTACCTTCAACCACAAATTCTTACGTATTTCTTTGAGTTGCTTATTATTAATTTAGTGTTATGTTTGTCATGTCTGATTTGCAAATGGTCATATTTGTTACTGGTTATTTGTTGTTATTTTGGTTTTTTTTTAGGAGCATTAGCAACTAAGGCCATGTTGCTCCGGGATATGCGGTGGTCATTCCCTGACCTTTCCGCATCCTCTGTATTTGGTGGTGATGGGCTTGAACCCCGGTCTAATCAAGAAGCGTATGCTACGCACTGCTGCTCCTTCCCACCTGGCTACGGAGGCGCCGTTACTGGTTAAGTTTAATATTGTGAACAGCCACATATGTTGTGTTTGTATGAGGAATTTATGCGGTACCTTAATAAATCTTGGTATCACTGTTTTTTGAATGCTATTGGTAAGTTGGGTCGAAATTTGAAACCAAGTGATAAAATATCTCTAAGCTCAGGATATGGGATTATATTTAAGTCGTCGGTATAATATGGTTATGATTGGGATTTGACATTCTTTTTTTGAAAAACAGCCAAATATGAGGTAAAAAAAACAAACAAGAAAGAAAACAACAAGTTTTCATGCAATACTTACAGATTTTGCATGCTGGGGAGCTCGATAGTTAATCAGCTTTTGAGCATCTTGGCTTTCTTTACTAAGGCACAAAATATCTATATATAATTTGGCTAATGTATTCTGAAATTAAAATTATAATTTCCATTAAATATATTTGATATCTCGATAAATATAAAAATGAATTATCAGAAATTCTTAAAATGATACCAACTGGTTAAGACTACTAAAATTAAGTATATAACACTCTTACACATCAAGTGAAATTTTTTTAATTTAAAATTTGTTGAAGACCATTAAGTTTTGGTTACAGCAACAAAGAAAATATATTATGATTATTACAATTGTATACCCATGCATTATGAACCTGCTAAAATAAATTAGCAATGTTTCTGGATCTGCTTTGGAATGCTGTATCATAAGCCAAATGCAAAATATCACTACCACCATTGTCTAGATTCCTAGGTGGAATGTGTTTAGAAATATGCAATAAACTCTTTAAAATCAAGCACCTTTGAAATTGAGAGGTGCCAAAATTTAAATTTTTCCAGATTGAGAGAGGCATTTAAAACAATCACATTTCAATGAATATTAAGTATAAACAGCTGAATTTATTTACTTGTATATATATATATATATATATATATGATTATCTTGTACTTTCATCAATTTTTCATCAGCCATCAGGATTTAAAGGGCATGGATAACTGAAAAGCTTTCGCTTAATTTTTTTGCCTTTGTTACAAGTTGCCTGGTACTCACTATTTTCTACAGATTTTTGTATACTACATGGAACCTATATCAACTAACTACTTTACAACTGTTTTGTCTGTGTATTGTCATTAGAGACTACCTGATGTCCAGTGAGGGCCCAGTCAGTGTTATGGGAGTCTCTCCTTTTAAATAGCCAATTAAACTTTTGGACAGGCCATCAGTTAGAAAGTAGTGCAATACAAGGGAATCTTGTTGCAATGGCAAGTTTGATCTTCTGTGAGAATTAAAATATAATTCTCATAAAACACAATTAAAATAGCTGACACATTGTATTATTATATCACAAAGGGTTGTTTGTTTGGATTTTAATGGTGCATCAGCAACTAGGGCTATAATGCACCAAAACCACATCCCATACAAGATAAGAGAAAAAATTTCAGTGGACTTATTACTTAGGTCACTATGTCACTTAGCCGATTTATAGAGCTTCTTAATGTACCGTTATGTAATTGGCTTAATAATAATAATAATAGCAATAAGAGCTTAATTGACGGTACTCATCTCAATTGATCTGCTTAGTTACATGGTATTGAAGTGGAAGTGAAATTTAAAATAAGTTTAAATAAATAAAGACGGAATTGTTAACAATTCAGTCTTTATTTATTTAAACTTATTAAAATAAGTTTAACTTATTAAAATTAAACTTATTATTATTAAACTTATTAAAATAAGTTTAACTTATTAAAATTAAACTTATTATTATTAAACTTATTAAAATAAGTTTAAATAAATAAAGACTGAATTGTTAACAATTCCGTCTTTATTTATTTAAACTTATTTTAAATTTCACTTCCACTTCAATACCATGTAACTAAGCTTTTTTTTTTTTTTTTTTTTTGGTAGTTGTTGGCGCATCGGCTTCTGTGGCCATATTGCACCTCCCAAGGTTTTTGCAGTACTTTGATCCAAGCCCGAGGCGGGAATCGAACCCGCGACCTTTGGGTTGCCGGGCAGGTATTTTACCCACTGGGCTAGCCCGGTCGGCAGTGTAACTAAGCAGATCAATTGAGGTGAGTACCGTCAATTAAGCTCTAATTGCTATTATTATTATTAAGTCACAACATGTATAAAAAAATATATATGTACTAATATAAAAATATATTTATATAGAGGTGAAATGGTTTATTGATTTTAAAGCATAAAAACAGCTGACATATTGTCATTGTCAGATAAAATCCGACTGAGTGTATTCAGTCGGATGAGTAAAAACATTAAAATACATAAAACGTTCCTGTCTATATTGTGGACATTCGGATAAAATATGAAGAATAGTTAAAAAGGCGTCACAATCCACAAACATAAGAGAGTCATCTGCCCTCGGCAAGAATGCATGCATAAGATGACTATGTTCTATGCAGAGGCGAGCTAGAACAACTTCCTCTCTACAGTCCCTGCGCAAACTAGATTGCCAGTGTTCAATAACAAGCTTTATCTGATATAGCTTGTTTGTGACCTGCTCATGCCAAGATTGTTGCCATTGGGAGAATAATTTATCATTTATTAGTTGCCTGTAGTCTATATAGGGGACTAACAGGCAAAGAGTGCCGTGGGGTTCTGGTGATCTGGCCGCAGCATCTGCCAATTCATTACCACTGATCCTAATGTGGCTTGGGATCCAGCAGAAACAAAGGTTGAAAGAATGCTCAGAAAGAATGTAACGTCTGCTGGATCCAGATCAGGAATGGACGAGGGTTATACCTTGTACCTGATAAAGCCTGCAGTTTACTTAGAGAGTCAGTATACACCATACACCTTTGGTACTTGTGAGTTTTAATGTGTTCCAAGGCTAAACGTATAGCATACAACTCAGCTTTATATATATACTACATTCATGGGAAATCTTCCCAGATATAGTGTGATCTGAGAAGATGGCAGTAGATCCGACAGATGACTCTGACATCGAGCCATCAGTAAAGACAGTCAAGAAGTCAGGGTACTGGGCACGGTGGGCAGCACAGAGTTGTTAGTATACAGATGTGGGATGGTGGCCTCACCCCAATTTTTGAAGAAAAAGTCGCATGATGGTAGGCGAGCATGTCAGGGTGGAAGTAGTTGCCTTGGTGACTGGGCAACATTGTCTACCATAATGCTGAGCTCTCTGAGCAGCTCTTGGACATGGATACCAAAGGGACGGTTGGCAGTCTGAAAGTTGTTATAAAGAGTTTTCCCTTATGGTTCGAAAACAGGTGCCCACATAGGGTTGTCTGGCAGGGATTTCAATTTAAAAGTATATTTTAGTGACAACTGCTTTCGTCACAGGGACAGTGGCAGTTCACCTGCTTTGATGTATAAACGCCGGGCAGGAGAAGTTCATATTGGGACGAGGCTACTAGTGACGGTCGTGTTCAAAGCCGCTAAGTGGATTTTTCTTATTTATTGATTTGAAATTATTGTTTTTCTAAAACTTTTGATTTAAATTTAGTAGTATAACATTATTTTGTGATTTTTTGATTAATTTGGTGTATTTATTCTTTACTAGGCCTTGTAAAAGTATCGGTAAGGGTTTCCACGTGTTCGTAACTACCATTCGTAACTACCGCTACCGTTAGTAACTTTCCCGCCATTGTGATACCGTACTAGATATACCGTAGGTTATATACCGTACTAGATAGCATTAGTTGAACTTCGTTAGCAGTTAAATTGTACGTTTAAATAAATACATATAACGACTTACATTACAAACGTAATATAATTAATAACATAACATAATTAATTAATAAATTAATAGAATCATGACTCAGACCAGAGCAGCAAAGCAAAAGGCTCAAGCTAATGGAAGTGCTGTGGCTCAGAGCAGAACTGAGGGGAGCAGTTGTCCTCTGACTCACAGCCTTATAAAATTCACTGTTTGCTTGATGTTTGCAGAGCAATCGGGTACGGGACATGATACTGCCAAGGGGGATGTCTTTGTGTGTGCGCGATGCAAGGAGTGTATCGATATCAGGCAACAACTCGGCGTTCTTGTCGGCCTATATGAGAGCTTGAAGGACAGGGTGGACGCCCTCGAAGAAACTAAATTGAGGGGCCCATCAAGCTCTCAGCTGCCCACATCAACGCCAGAGCTTGCACTTGGGCATCGCGTGACACAGAGACAACCCCTAAGGCAGAATGCGCTGGTCCCGAAGGAACTAGTAGTTGTTGGTGACTCTATTGTCAGGGAAACGGGGAACATGCTTTGTAAAAAAGATAGGTGGAACAGGACCAGGGTATGTCTGCCAGGGGCAAAGGTTAATGACGTTGTAGAGCGAATATCATCTTTTAAGGGCACAAAAGGTGATATAGTTGTACACGTTGGCACTAATAATATTAAGAGTAGGAGACCGGCAGAATTACTTAACAAGTACAGGTCACTGTTGAACAAAAGGCGAGAATTAGGGTTGAATTTGAAAGTGTCTGCAATTCTGCCCAGACACGATACGAGGGAGTATATGATGAGAGCCTTGTCGATCAATTCGGCCCTGGAAAGATTGTGCAAGGCTCAAGGGGTAGAATTTTTTTCAGCCTGGACTGTACTTGTTAACAGGAGAGATTGCTTCTACAGGGATGGGATACACTTAAATAGAAAGGGTGCAAGAATATTTGCTGATGCTATCGAGGCAGTGTTAGGTGGGTCGGAAAACTGCTAGCTTGGGGGGAGACAAAGACCAATAGATTGACAGTAGCCACTGGCAGAGGTGAAAGAGATTCTTGCACTGCTTCTATTAGAATGAGCAGAAGCCTGAAAAACAAGATGCATGGTATTTCAGAGACTGCTGGGAGCCATTGCGGTACAAGTAAACACATGGGTTGTGTTAGGGTAGCTAAGAATAGAAACAGGTGCAGGTATACTTGCGTGTACACCAATGCTAGGAGTTTAGTAAATAAATTTGATGAATTTGAGGTATTGCTCAAAACATCGAAGGCAGATATTGTTGGGATATCAGAGACGTGGTGTCACACAGATATAAGGGATGCAGAACTGCAATTTGGGGAGTACAACGTCTACAGAAAGGATAGACAGGATAGGAAGGGGGGAGGAGTTATGCTATTAGTTAAGAAACACATAAAAACCAAGGAAGTGAAGCCAGTCGACATCGTGGACAGTGCAGTGTGGAGTCAGTTTGGTGTGACATAAACATTGGGAGATCAAAATTGAGATAGTAGGAGTGTGCTATAGGCCTAATGACTCTGATGAGTATAATAAGGAACTGTACAGGGAAATAGAGTGGGCCAGTAAATCAGAGAGTCTTATAATGGGAGATTTTAATTTCCCAGATATTGACTGGAATTTGGGGGCTGGTTACTCACACACTAGCAGGGCTTTTGTGGATTTATTGGATGATTGTTTTCTACATCAGCATGTTCGGGAGGCAACTAGAGGGAGTAATACTCTTGATTTGATTATCAGCAGTGATTCTTCATGCATTAAGAATCTGCAGATAAACGAACCACTAGGTGGCAGTGATCACAGTGTGCTGAAGTGGGATTTACTCAAAGAGGTAACTACCATTAGGGGTAAAGGGAAGGGTTATTGCTTCCGTAAAGGCGACTACGATGGACTGAGACAGTATTTAAATTCTATACAGTGGGACCAACTGATGATGTTACCAACAGCAAATTCAAAATGGGAAGCATTCAAAGAACTTATCTTGGAAGCTACTAGGCTTTACATACCAAATAAGAAATATTGTTCAAGGTTTAGGCCAAAATGGATGTCAGATGAACTAATGAGGCATATGGCAGAGAAGAAAAATGCATGGGATACATACAAATTAACACATGACACAGAAGCCTATGATAGATACAAGTTGATATGCAACCAAGTTACAAAAGAGGTTAGGCAGGCGAAGGCAGATTACGAGAAATCCTTGGCAAGGGATGCAAAGAAAAACAGGAAAGAGTTCTTTACTTATGTAAACTCTAGAAGGAAGGGGATGAATCAGATTGGTCCACTTGATATTGATGGGTCAAGTGTTGATGATCCTGCTCAGGTAGCTAACAAACTAAATGAATATTTTGCATCGACATTCACACATGAGGAGTTATTCAGCGAGGGGAATGCCAGAGGTGTATTCAACTCTAACAGTAAGCTACAGAATCTTGAAATAACTGGGAGTAAAGTGGAGGAGAAACAGTTGAAGATAAACACAAGAAAGGCACCCGGGGTGGATGGGATCTATCCAGTTATATTAAAGGAGGCAGCAAAGGAAGTAAGCAAACCCTTAGCCATAATTATGAGAGCTTCCTTGGACTCAGGGGAGGTACCCATAGACTGGAAATGTGCAAATGTGACCCCATTTGCACATTTCCAGTGACCCCATTGACCCCTTGCCAATTCACAAAGGAGGATCAAAGGCTGACACACGTAATTATAGACCTGTGAGCTTAACTTCTGTTCCAGGAAAATTAATGGAGGCACTGGTTAAAGAAGCACTGCAGGATCATTTAGACAAGACTTCAGTTATAGCTCAGACACAGCATGGTTTTGTTAAGGGGAAGTCTTGCCTGACCAACTTGATTGGATACTATGATGCAGTCACAAAAGAACTGGATGCAGGGAATAACTTTGATATTATATACTTGGATCTTAGAAAGGCTTTTGATACTGTTGCACATGGAAGACTGCTACACAAATTGGAGCAGTGTGACATTGGAGGCAAATTGCTGCTATGGATAAAGGGGTGATTGAGGGGGAGAAGACAGAGAGTGGTAATCAATGGACACTGCTCATCGTGGACTGATGTTATTAGTGGAGTCCCTCAGGGCTCAGTGTTGGGTCCATTACTGTTTTCTGTATTTATAAATGATATTGATGATGGTATATCGGGCTTAATGTCCAAGTTTGCAGACGATACAAAGGTTGGCAGGGTTGTCAAGGACACTACTGACACTATGCTGCTGCAACAGGATCTGGAAAGGTTGAGCAGATGGGCTGAGAGGTGGCAAATGAAGTTTAACATTGACAAATGTAAAGTACTACACATGGGAAACAGCAACCCCAGAGCAACGTATCAACTCTGTGGTACAACACTGACAGTGGTAGAGAATGAAAGGGACTTGGGGGTGGTTGTGCAGGCAGATATGAAGTTCTCTGAGCAGTGCAGACGGGCTGCAAGAGTAGCTCATGGAGTATTGTCAATGATATACAGGAATTTTTCCAGCAGGGATAAGGAGGTGATTATTCCATTGTATAAGACGATGGGCAGGCCACACCTAGAGTACTATATACAGGTCTGGAGGCCTCATTTCAAGAAGGATGTAGAGCTGCTGGAACGAGTACAGAGAAGGGCAACAAGATTAGTGAATGGAACAAAGGGGTGCTCTTACGAAGAAAGGCTTAAGTTTTGCAAATTACAGTGTCTGGAGACTAGGCACCAGCGAGGTGATCTGATAGAGGTGTATAAAGCCTTGAATGGTTTAAGCATGCTCAATGCTGATGGGATTCTTCCTCTAGCTCAGAAAAATCACCTGAGAGGGCATAAATTCAAATTGAGGAAAGACAGATGTAGGATAGACGTGCGGAAATTTGCCTTTAGCCAGCGAGTGGTTGGTTGGTGGAACAGACTTCCATCCCTTGTGGTGGAGGTTGATAGCCTAAATAAGTTTAAGGCTCAGCTGGACAGGTATTTTGAACGAACAGAGGGGTGAAGTGGAAGTGGGTTTTTTTTTTTTTTTTTGGCTGATGCTGCATAAGCTTGCTTTCTTGCATCAAATGCCTCTACTAATGCTAATGCTAATTACCCCACCTTAAATGATGGTGGTGAACTGGGTCTAGCCACTGTAGTACACTGTTTCTAGCTGATGTGTATACTTGGGACCCATAGTATAATTTAAATCAGACAAGTGCACGATAATTTTGTCTGCAGTTGACGGATATGTGGTAAAAAAGTGAACTTCCTATCGAATACGAGTCCCAAGAATTTCGTCTCAGGTGATGTTTTGTCCAAGCTTGAGTTCTGGTCCAGGATGAAGGTTCCGTTTGCGACAAAAGTGTACACAGATGGTCTTCTGAAGCGAGAACATGAAACCGTTAGCCACTGCCCAAAATTTAACACAATCAACAGCATGCCACAATTGTCTTTTGATAACCCTCATGTTGCATAACTGACAGAAGATGGTAAAGTCAACAACGAAGAGGGCACTGTTTACAGCTGGAGGAAGTTGTTCAGTAATAGAATTAACTTTGATAGCAAAAAGTGTAACACTCAGGACTGACCCTTGGGGGACTCCCTCCTCTTGCCAAAAAGATTGTTTGTTTGTTTGTTTGGTTGGTTGGTTTTTAGGAGCATTAGCAACTAAGGCCATATTGCTCCGGGATATGCGGTGGTCATTCCTTGACCTTTCCACATCCTCCGTATTTGGTGGTGACGGGCTCGAACCCCGGTCTAATCAAGAAGCGTGTGCTGCGCACTGCTGCTCCTTCCCACCTGGCTACGGAGGTGCCGTTTCCCAAAAAGATCAAGAGAGAATAGAACCAACACGAACTTGGAATGAATGGTTCTTTAATTTTTTTTTTTTTAATAAAAAGGGATAGAGGCAGGACCGTGCTGAGCCATTTTAATACCTAAGGCAAGAATGAAAAATTGCACCCTCCCCAAATTTATTTTTAAAAAAAATTTTAATTAAAAAAAATGACTTATTTAAAATACATTTCTGGTACATATTTGAATAAAAATAAAAGGATGACAAAAAATAAATAAATAAAATCTGTTAAAAGTGATTTTTATTCTCATAAGCAATACTATTATAAATTTATTTATAGATTTATTTATGCATCATTCATTTAAAAAATTTATTTAATCTTTCTTTTGGCACACCTTTGAGCTTTAAACCTGAGGTAAGAGCCTCTTTTGCATCACCCTCGGTACAGCACTGGGTAGATGTCCCTACCAGTGCTGTGATCTGGGGATCATGGATATCCTTTAAAATTCCAAATCTCCAAGGCGTGCCATATGCCTTTTCCATATCAAAGAAAATTGACACCAGATATTCACATTTGAGAAAAGCATCACAGATAGATGTTTCCAGTCTTATAAGATGGTCGAGTGATGACATATTCCTTCGGAAATGACATTGCACTCTGGAAAAAAGGACATTTGCTTCTAAATAACACATAAGATGGGCATTCCCCATCCTTTCCAGGATCTTGCACATGCAGCTTGTCAGAGCAATCGGATGGTAATTATTCAGAATTTTTGGATCCATTCCTGGCTTCGGAAAGGCAAGCATGATTGCCTTCTGCCAGGAGTCTGGAAATTCAACTTAAAGATAGACTCTGTTGTACAAACTCTGTTGTTACTGGAGACTTGAAGTGGTGGAATCCATGTTTAGTCTACAGAGCTAAGTTCCGGTCAACCCTTCCCCATCTCTTCCATCATGTAGTATGACTGATGACTTTTGAGGGATGGACATCATGGCGAGATCCAATCTTCCTCACATTTCGAGAGCACAGCTCTAAAACGGTGTTCGCAGGCCGGCCACTAGTTAGTGGCCGGCCTACGAACACCGCTAGCTCTAGTGACAGAAGGGAGTTTGAGTAGTGTGTATGCATGGGGGGGGGGCATTGTCAAGCCCACGTTATGGCAAGGATCTGGGTATATTCTTACCCTGTGTACGCTATATCCAAAAATTTCATTACTTCAGACAGCATGTCCTCCCCCACTTTTTCTTACTATTGAATACACAAAGAATTGTCAAACTAATAGAGAAGCTTATCTGCGAAAACATCTAAACCTTCCAAACACTTCCTAGTTCATTTTACAAATATACGTGGCCTCAATTCTAACCTCAATGATGTCCATTTCCAATTGCAGACTGCCAAACCCCATGTACTTTTTCTGACAGAATCTCAGTTATCAGTTGATTCAACTACTGCTCATCTCACTTGCCCAAATTATTAGCTTTATGACTCCTTTCACCTCAAAGGTGGTACTTGTACATACGTACGTTGTGATATTTCCTGTAAGAGACTTAGTAATTTGGAATCTCCTCTTTTGATCTTCTCTGGCTTAAAATCTCTCTATCTCATTCTGTCGTCTCTACCGTTCTCCCAACTCCACTAATCACGTGGAGCACTTTGAATTCCCCTCTTCGCAACTTGACTTTCTCCAGTCCAAATTTCCTAATAGTGAGGTAATTTTCCTTGGTGATTTTAATGTTCACAACTCCAGCTGGCTTACATTTTCTAGTCACACCGACCCAGCTGATCGAGATGCTGAGGCTTTTGCAATTAGTAATGACCTTGCACAGATTGTTCATTTACCTACCAGAATGCTGGACAATCCTAACCATAGAGCCAACATGCTTCATCTTTTTCTCTCAAACAACCCTTCTAAGTATACGGTCGAAGTGAGTGGTCCTTTAGGCACCTGAGATCACAACCTGGTGATTGTCTCTTCTCCAATGAAGCCTTTATCTCATGGCTATTCACAACCTCGTATTGTTTGGCATTACAAGAATGCAAAATGGGATGACCAGCGAGATTTCTTTTCTTATTTTCCTTGGTTGGATTACTATTTCAAAACTATTGATGTCAACATTTGCTCAGATCGAGTCAGTGAAATTATTCTTGTAGGAATGGAACTAGATTTTGAACAGGCTAAGAGTAGAAAACATGCTTTTTGCATTAATGGTAGCTGAGAATTCTGGTTTCTTGCCAAAGCTACTGGCCGCAACTTTTGTCCATCTCTACTCTCACCTCTTTTAAAACCACATGGTTCTGTTGTCACTTCAGCCAAGAATAAAGTTGACCTGCTAGCATCCCATTTTGATTCTAACTCATGTATTAATGATCTTGGTAAAACACCTCCCACCATTCCCAACTCTAACACGCTCCATTCAATGCCTCCTGTGCATATCTCCTGTGGTCTTACATCAAAAGGATGTCAGAAGGTTTTTGACAAATCTTGATGCTAAGAAAGTTCCAGGTCCTGATGGTATTTCTCCACTTGTGCTCTTGAACTTACTCCTGTTCTTTGCCGCCTTTTCTCACTTTCTTATTCCAAAGGTGTTTTTCCTTCTGCTTGGAAATTTGCTCATATCCAGCCAGTTCCTAAAAAGGGTGACAAATCCCTCCTATCCAATTATCGTCCCATTGCAATTACCTCTACTCTTTCTAAAGTAATGGAGAAATCAATTAACTGCCGGCTCTTAAACTACCTAGAAACCTTCTATCTGATCAACGATCGCCATTATGGATACCGTCAGTGTCGATCCACTGGTGCTATTCTGGCTTATGTTACCCATTTATGGACAACTTCAATGGAAAAGTTCGGTGAAACACAAGCAGTTGATCTTGACATCTCAAAGGCTTTTGATCGTGTTTGGCATAAAGGTCTTCTAAACAAGCTTCCATTTTATGGTTTACCAACTGCTTTTTGTAATTGGTTATCCAGTTTTCTCTCTGATCGCTCACTGAGGGTGATGGTAGATGTCTCTCTGTCTTCTAACTTCTCCACTAATGCTGGTGTCTCCCAAAGGCTCAGTTCTTTCACCCACTCTTTTTCTCTTGTATATTAATGACCTTATTCCATGGACTGGAAATCCTATCCATCGTTTTGCCAATGATAGCACATTGCATACCACTTTCCATTTTGAGAAACCTTGCCCTGCTAAATCAGCTTCAACTTCTCGAATATCCGCTACCAATTCCTTAAATGCCAACCTCCAGGTAATTCTCCAGTGGGGCAAAGACAACTTAGTTGATTTCAATCTTTCTAAAACTTAGTCCTGTTTTATATCTCGCAAAAAAAGGAATCTTCTGCTCCTATGCTTATCTTTGGTGACACTCCGATTTCTAGGCAAGATGATATATCTCTTTTGGGGATTACCCTGACTTCTAATCTCTCTTGGCACAAGAACATTACAAATATTGGTTCCTCTGCATCTAAAAAACCTGGTTTTCTCTTTTGCTTTCGGCGTTACTTTTCTTCCAAACAGCTGTTCACTCTGTGCAAATCACAAATCCACCCTACCATGGAATATTATTCCCACATCTGGTGCGGTGGTCCCAAAACCTCTCTCAGGCTTCTTGATTCCATTCAGAAGAGGGCAGTTAGGTTAGTTAATGACTCATCTCTAACAGAGTCTCTGCTGCATGCCTTTTTCTACAGATACTTCCGCGGGCACTGTTCTTCTGAATTGGCTTCTATAATTCCCACTCTCTCTTTCAAAACAGTCCAAACACATGCCGCCACCAGCCAACATCCGTTTACTGTCCAACTTCAAACTCACAGAACCAACTTTTCATCTTCCTCATTTATTCATTCAACTGCCATTTTCTGGAACAACCTTCCTTCATACGTATTTCCTGAAAATTACAGTCTACAGAAGTTCAAAGTCTAATGTCAACAAATATCTTCTTTAGTCTTTTCAACCTCCAACTTAAGCACGTTACTAAGTACTATAGGTTCTAATACCTCTCGTGTTTTAGGGGTTTCATAAAAAAAAAAAAAAAAAACAGAGCAGTTAATCCATGGATTCAAATGAAAGACGTGTAATCGCTTCATAATGGATGTCATGTGGTGAGACAGCACTCGCCTGGGATAGTGTTAATGCCGCCTTCATTTCCCATTCTGTGAAGGATCAATTGTATTCTTCACAGTTATTTGATGACAACTTCAAATGTTGCTTTTCAGCATTTTGTTTAAGGGCCAGAAACTGAGGGTGATAACAGTTGGAGTGAAAGGATGGGTGAAATGGGAAGGGTGTTTTGTTTTTTTTGTTTTTTTTTAGCTGATGCTATATAAGATTGCTTTCTTGCATCATATGCCCTATTAACTCACAAGGGCAGCCTGACAAATCAAAAAAATATAGGCATTCACAAGTTTGAAGACATTTTCTTTATGATCCTGTAAATATTAATTCAAGAAGATTCAAGATAACTTACTTGTTTTTGTTTAAGTAAATATGTATCCTCATTGCATGTAAATTATATTTTAGCATTAGCATTAAGAGTGGCAAATGATGTAAGAAAGCAAGATTATACAGCAACAGGCAAAAAAAAAAAAAAAGAAACACTTCCCATTGCACCTAATCATTCCCTCCAATAGTTTGGCTTATTCTTCCTTGAATTTATTTAAGCTATCAACTTCCGCAACAATAGAAGCAACCAACAATCAACCACCCCTAACTAAGGACAAACTTCTGCACATCTATTCTGCAATAGTCCTTCCTCAATTTGCCTTTGTGCTACCTTGTGTGTAATCTGAGTAAGAAGAAAAATCCGAACTCCTCTGGGAAAAAATGGATTGAGCAAGCTCAGTACTGAGCTTGCTCAATCCATTCAAAGCCATAAGCACCTCAATCAGATCACTTGCATGGTGCCTAGTCTCCAGATGTTGCAATTTCTTGGTAAGAGCACTCCTTTGTTCCCCTCACCAGTCTTGTTACCCTTCTCTATACTCATTCCAGCAGCTAGCAAAATTACCGTATAACACTTACATAACTCCATGAGCTATCCTGGAAGTATGTCTGTATTGCTCAGAGAACTTCACATCCAACTGCACAATTACTGCCTGGACTTTTTCATTTTTCACTACCCTGAGTGTAGTGAAAAATGGTATGTTACTCTGAGGTTACTGCTACCCATACACAGTACTTTGCATTTGTCAATGTTAAACTTCAATTGCTATTTCTCAGCCTAAATGCCCAACTTTTTTAAATCCTGTTGCAGTAGCATATCATTACTGTCATTAACCACACTGCCAACCACCATATCATCAATAAACTAGGACAATAAGCCTGATATGCCTTCATCAATATCAATGATAAATATAGAAACAATGGGTCCAACACCCTGGGTGTGTCCACTAATAACATTATTCCGTGAAGACCAGTGTCCATTGATTGCTACTCTCTGTCTTCTCCCATCAACAATGCCTTTATCAATAGCAGCAACTTGCCCTTAATTTCACACTGCTCCAATTTGTATAGCAGTCTTTTATGAGCAACAATATCAAAAGCTTTCCTGGAATCCAAGTATATGATATCAAAAGTTATTTTTGCATCCAGTTCCTTATAACCACATCATAGTATCTAATCAAACTGGTCAAACATGATTTCACCTTAACAAACCCATGCCTTATCTGAAGTATAATTGCAGCCTTATCTAGATGATCCTGCATTACTTCTTTTACCAGTAACTCCATTATTTTTCCGGGAACAAAAGTGAAGCTTACAGGTTTATAATTACTCAGGTCTTACTTTGATCCCTTTCTTTGTGAATTGGGGATACATTTGTACATCTCCAGTCCACAGGGACTGCCACTGAATCCAAGACTGCTCTCGTAATTATGGCTAAGGGTTTCCTTACTTCCTTCACTACCTCCCTTAATATAACTGGATAGATCCCATCCACCCCAGGTGCCTTTCTTATGTTTAACTTCAACAATTTCTCTTCCACTTTCCTCTCAGTTATTAAAATCAATTAGCTGTGTATTAGAGTTTGATAAATTTCTAGCATGCTCTTCCCTAAAGAATTCCTCATGTGTGAATGTAGATGCAAAATACTCATTCAGTTTGTCAGAAACCTGAGCAGGATCATCAACAATCAAACCATCAATATCAAGTGGACCAATCTGATTCATCACCTTCCTTTTAGTGTTTACAAAAATATAGAAATCTTTGCTGTTTTTAAATCTATTACTGTAAATAAATATTTATTTTCAAATCATGAATAAGATAACTAACAATCCCCTTCACGTATAAGGTGTGGCCATTAGATAACGAGTATTGAAATAAAATAAATATAATGAAATATTTGCATCTTACAAGTTATCCCCTTCAAAATTTCAAGCCTTGGGCTTGAAAACACTGTTCCATATGTTTTGTTTCTTCCAAGCATAGAAACATTTCTGAAATTCATCTTCTGTAAGCTCTTTTAACACTTTGTTCAATTTTTTTCTGAATATCTTTAATGGACTGAAAATGGGTTCCCTTTCTGTACACTTTTCAATTTAGGGAAGAGGAAAAATCACAAGGTACGATGTCTGGCAAGTAGGGTGCATGTTCACACACAAGGATTTGTTTTTTGGCCGGAAACTGGTGAACAGCAAGCGCATTGTGTAATGGAGCATTGTCTTGATCGAACATCTAACCATCCTTCCACAATTTGGGTACCTTCCTTTGAATTTTTTCATGCAGCATTGTCTGAACTTCAATGTAATATGTTTGACTGACAGCCTGATTTTTGGGACGTATTCAGCCATAATAATTCCTTTAATATCAAAGAAAACAAGAAGCATGGTTTTCATCTTTGATTTTGACATTCTTTCTTCTTTTGATCTGGGGAATTGTTTTGTCTTCAATTATGTTGATTGTCTTTTAGTTTCTGGGTCATACTGGAACAGCCAACTTTCAATGCAAGTAATTATAGTTCTCAGAAAGTCTGAATCTTCAATTTTTTTCAAAGCACCTTCGCAAACTTGGAGTTTTCTTGTTCCTTGATCTTCATTCAAAAATTATTAGCAAAATCTTGGCATACACACTTTTTTCATGCCAAAATTTTCAGTTGAAACTTGTATAACTCTTTATTTGTCCATATCGAGTTCTGATACAACCATTCATTCTAATCCTTAAACAATGATCACTTCTAATCATTGTTACTCACTCCAAATTTTCATCAGTTTTCATGGATACCGGGTGCCCTAGTCGTTCATCGTCTTCCACATTCTCTCTTCCTTCTAAAAATCTTTTATGCTACTCAAACACAGGAGCCCTTGACACAGTATCTTCCCATAAACTTGACATAACAACTCATAACTTTCGGTTGGGGTTTCCTTTAATTTTGTTAAAAATTTGAAGTTGATTCATTGTTTGATTACTTTGTGTGTCATTTTTCCAGCCAACTGCAAAAACATAAGGTAATGAAACCTGTCTCACTGCAAAGTGTGATCAAAAATGAACTCGCCAAACAACTAGGCTAAGGTTCAAGGTCAACTGCTATGCCTTTGTTTCACAGGTGCACTTAATGTGTAGTGGCTGCACGTGCAGTCTCTTTATTTAATAGCCACACCCTGTAATTAAAATATGTAGTATGCTTACCTCTTTGACTCCATATGCAGATCTTTCTTTCTCACATTGAGGTAATAGAAGACGCATTGCTGGATAAATAGAATCAATCTAAAATCACATAAAAATATGTTAGGAAAATAACATTTAGTAATAATTTTTCTTTTTATTAAAGACATAAACCTTACAGGCTAAACTCACCAAAGCTGCAAGCATATTATATGGAATTTATTTTGACAAACACCTTTAAATATGTGGAATTCTAATATTCAATCTGAGAAATATAATATACAGTAATTCATAGGTATGATAAACACAGACTAATACTATAACGTACCTTGAATCATCTGAAGAATTAATTTTTCTTGAAGTAGACATCTCTTCTTAAGTTTCCTTTCACAAAGTAGTCTCGATAGCAAGAAATCATATCAAGAACACCTCTCTTTGCCTTGCTGTTTCAGTCCTGGGCAGGGTCATTCTCAGTGAACTGATCCATGATTTGGGAGATTGTGGCAATGCTAATACTGAGGAATTGTGTGATGAGGTTTCTCAGTAGTTTTTCCTCCTCTGCATTAGGATCTTCAGTTTCACTCTGTATACACTGCTTTACTGATCCATGAGGTTCATCGTTAGTAAGACTCTTACTGCGTAACTCCAGTAATTCCTCAACAGCCTTCATTCCTGTTTCACTGGCTAGTTCAATAATGTTTTTCATGACTGGTTCCTTGTCACATCCTATAAAGTTGTTGTACACGTCTGGCCGTAGCTTCTTCCACATTCCATTTATGCAGTTTAGAATCACTTCGTGCCAGGCTGCTGTGATATTGTCTATAGCATTCATAACATTGTATTTTTTCTAAAATTGCTTGATGGACTGTTTATCTTCACCATCTACCATCTGTTTCCTCTGTGAGCCACCTGAACATGCAGCAAAGGTGGTAAGCCTTAAAATTAGATATGATTCCTGAAGAAGAAGTTCTGTGCCAAGCTAATTTGCCACCCGAGGCTAGTTGACGAAATGGCACCCCTAAATGATGTTCCATCAGGATGAGAGTGGGGGGGGCTGAAAATTAATTATCACCAAATGACATGTTTTCAGAGGGCACAAGCCTTTTTTTTTTTTTTTTTTGGTAGTTGTTTGTTCATCGGCTTCTGTGGCCACACTGCATCTCCCAAGGTTTTTGCAGTACTTTGATCCAGGCCTGAGGTGGGATTCAAACCCGCGACCTTTGGGTTGCCAGGCAGGCACTTTACCCACCCGGCTAGCCCGGTCAGCGGCGCAAGCCTGCATGCATCCTTAAATCTCAGTACATACTGCATAGTAGCATAGATCTATTTGCCATCCAGAACGTAACTTTGAAGGGACCAATCAGGCGCCCCTTCATCAGCACATGCTCAAATGCATAGCAGTTAGCAATTCACATTGTGTGCATTCTATGATGCTGAATAAGTTAGAAGTTAAAATTAATGTGTGTATAGTGTTTTTGTACTTGCTATATAAACAAGTAATTGTGAATATTATGATTTAAATAAAACAAGAAAAGCCCAACTAATTTTAGACATGCCACCATCATAATCCATTCATTATATGAAAAATTTTCTTCGTTCTACAGAAACTATTTTAAATGCAATTACCAAGGGGAATTCAAAAAATTCACTAAATAGAAAAATTCAGATTTATTTAATATTATTTATTATGATTTTACCAATTATTGAAAAAAAGGTGTGTGGCCACAAATTTGCCAAGGGTGCCGAAACCTAGCTACGCCTCTGTGTACACACATGATAATGGTAGAGCAGAATGAGGAAAGCATCAACCGGCTGTGAGAGTGTACATATGTATGTATGTATGTATGTATGTATGTGAGAAGCACAATGATTGGTTATATGAATGGATTCGAACGTTTCGGTACTGCTATATTGCAGCTAAGGGCAATTGGTTGGATCCACTTAACAACTGGAAATTTTAAAATCAGAAATTGACCAAATTGTTAATATTGTTAACTCCTTTTTGTATGTATATAGTTGACTTTTTTATGAATAAAGAAAACTTAACTAGTGAATAAAAATATACATACTACCATGGTCATTATATTACACAGTGTATAAATTTTTTGTCATTTGTTTTAATTTCTAATAAAAATTGAATTTCCCAAGTTGCAAGAGCACTATAATGAAACAGCACAAAAAAGGATAGCCTAACCAGAGTATGCCCATATAGTCAAAGTTGTTTCTTGTGGCCAACTTTTTTATGACTGCATCATAATAATTAACTAGATTAGTTGGGAAAGACTTTCCCTTTGCAAACCCATGCTGCAATCCATTAAGGATACCATTCCTAATTCCCTGATGATCTTCTAAGATGGTCCCTCTAATGTAACCTCAACTACAGACATGATTTTTCCCAACACTGAAGTCAAATGCAGTGGTCTATAGTTGTCCGTCACATCATTTGTACTTCCTTTGTGGACTGGAGGGATATTAGCAGCACTTTACTAGTTCAGAGAGATTATTCTGGGTCTAATGATTACCTCATTAACATCTGCAACATCCCCTTTTACATCTCCATGATGGTGGGACTATTAGTAATCTAAGGTATATCTTGGGTTATTAATAGGTTAAAAGTCAAGGAAAGTCAAAAACAATGCAGTAACTCAAGATGAGCACCCTATACCATACAGAATAATAAGTGAACCTCGGTGTTTCCAGGAGATCCTAGAAGTTAGTTGATTCTCATCATCCAGAGCAGTATTACCACTGTGATTATTGTACGCTTGAAGTGGTGTGAAAAACCATGTTTTGTCCCCAGAGCAAAAATCTAGTAACTCCACATATCTTCTACCATGTATTTTTATGTCGTGTCATTTGAGGTAAAGGATCTTACTATGATATCATAGTAAGATCCAATTTTCTTTAAAATTCAATAGCTTTAAAACAGATTTTTCAGGCTGGCCACTAGAAAGACCAAGTAAAGACAAGTGTATAATGAGTGGGGTGGGGGGCTTACTGTCAAGGCCACATTAAGAAGCTGGGTATATTCTTGCTGTGTTGTGCCATATCCAAAAATTTCACATACATCTCCCTCCCCAACTTTTATTTCATCTTCACCAAAGCATTATTGAACAAATTTATCTGTGAGAAAATCTATACTCTCCTAAAACCTAATTCATTTCACAAAAATACATGTAATTTCCAGGCGCCTCCATAGCCAGGTGGGCAGGAGCAGCAGTGCGTAGCACACACTTCTTGATTAGACCGGGATTCGAGCCCATGACCACCAAATACGGAGGATGCGGAAAGGTCAGGGAATGACCACCGCATATCCCTGGAGCAATATGGCCTTAGTTGCTAATGCTCCTAAAAAAAAAAAAAAAAAACCAACATGTAATTTCCACATACAAATTGACAAGCTCCATTTCATTTTTGACAGAATCTCAATTATCAACTGTCTCAACTACCACTTATCTCAATTATGCTAATTATTTTCTATATGACCACTTTTGCTTCACAGTTGATCCATGCACACCCACTCTGATATTCCTTGTCAGACACTTCCTATTTTGGAAACTCCTCTCTTTGATCATCTCTGGCTTAAAATTTCTTTATCTAATTCTGCTAAATTCATCCTTTGCTCTCCCAGTTATAAAAATGACTCCGAACTTTTTAGCTCCATTTAAGATCTTTGCTATTAATTACAGAAGTTCTATCTATAAAACTTCTTAACTACTCAACTACTTTTATTGTTCTCACAGCATTAAAATTAGACGGAACTTCTTAACTGCTTTTAATTCCACTTCCCCAGGTTTTGATTACCTGCTGAATTTCTGTTCCCTAGGGATGCAAAACATACATTTAGAAGCAGAATGGCCAAGTTCTGGTCATTAATGCTTCCAACATTAAATTATCAGCAAAATATGGCAATTCCCTTGCATTCCCTCATCATGTCATTTCTTTTCCTTGAAATATGAGGTGAAATCAAACTTTCATAACAATGAAATAATTTTCCTCAATGATTTTAATATTCAAAACGGCAGCTGGCACCGATTTTCGATATATACAGACAATATTGGCAGAGATACTGAAGCTTTTACTATTATTAATGACCATACACAATTTGTTTATTTACCTACTAAAATACCAAACAATAATGACAGCATTAGCATTAGTAAGGTCATGTGATACAAGAAAGCAAGCTTATATAGCATCGGCAAACAAAAAAAAAAAAAAACCTTCCCATTTCACCCATCCATTCCCTCCAAAAGTTTGTCTAGTTCAGACTTGAATTTATTTAAGCTATAAACTTCCAAAACGACAGATGGAAGCTTGGTCCAGCAATCAGCCACCCGCTGCCTAAAGGCAAATTTCTGCAGATCTATTCAACAATTCACTTTCCTCAATTTGAATTTATGCCCCCACAGGTGTGGAATCTCAGTAGGAGGAAGAATCCCATCAGCATTAAGCTTGCTCAAACATTCAAAGCCTTATACACCTCAATCAGACCATCTCGCAAGTGCCTAGTCTCCAGAGGCGGTAATTTGCAGAAATTAAGCATATCTTGGTAACAGCAAACCTTTGTTCTGCTCACTAATCTTGTTGCACTTCTCTGTGCTTGTTCTATTAGCTCAACATCTTTCCTAAAACATGGCCTCCAGACCTGTATGCAGTACTTAAGGTGTAGACTAACCACTGCCCTATAAAAGGAGATAATCACTTCCTTATCCCTGCAAGCAAAATTCTTACATATCATTCAAAAGACCCCGTGAGCTACTCTTGCAGTCTTTCTGCACTGCTCAGAAAACTTCATATCCACTGCACAATTACCACCAAGATCTTTTTCATTCCCCACTACCCTGAGTGTAGTGGGGAATGAATGGTTGGTATGTTACTCTGGGGTTCATCATCAGACATTTTCAATCCACTGCAGGATGAACGCCTCACCAGCAAATTTCCAGTCCATTCTGTTTTGTGCAATGGGCATCCATTTACTACCCACAAACTCATGAATTTCATCTATCCATCTCCGTCTTTGTCTCCCAGGTTTTCCTCTAGCTCCCCTTGGGTACCATTCTGTTATTTTCTTAGTCCATCTGTCATCATGTCTTCAAGCTATGTGTCCTGCCCAACCATTTTAGTTTTTTAGTTTTGATAAGAATGTCCTTTACTTGAGTTTGCTGCCTGATCCATGTGTTTCTCTTCTTATCTAACAGTCTGATTCCCAATATAATTCGTTGCATTCTTCGCTGTATAGTTCTCAGCTGCTCTTCCATTCTTTTGGTGAGTGCCCAAGTTTCACTTCCATAAGCCCTGGTGGGGAGTATACATTGGTTCATTATTTTAAGTTTCAGACAAATTCCTCAGTATGTGACTATATTTCCCGAATGCTATCCATCCACAATCTATTCTCTTGACTTCCAGCCATTTATCATTATTACAGCTAATAACTTGTCCTAGATAAGTATATGGCTCCACCTTTTCAATTACTGCTCCTTCAATCATTATGTCCCTTTCTGTGGCATACTTGTTCATCATTACTTTTGTTATAGCCATATTCATCTTTAGTCCAAAATCCTTACTAACTGTGCATAACTGATTAAGATTCTCCTCTAATTCTTTGGGTTCGTGGCTTATGACCACAATGTCACCTGCAAATCGTAAATGGTTTAGGTACTCTCCATTCACATTGACTCCTTTCTGCGACCAGTCTAATCTTCTGAAAGCTTCCTCAAGGGCAACAGTATACAGCTTCGGAGATATTGTGTCTCCTTGTCGAACTCCTTTCTTGATTTTAAATTTGTTGCTGTCTTTGTCTAGTCTAATAAAGGAGGTAGTGTTCTCATATATTTTCTTCAAAATCATAATATATGGGGTATCTATGCCTTGTCTTTCCAGTGCCTGAAACATTGCCTTATGCTGTATGGAATCAAATGCCTTTTCATAATCCACAAATGCCAGGCATAATGGTGTTTTATATTCATTTGCTTTCTCCATTAGCTGTCATATTATGTGAAGGTGATCCATAGTTGAGAATCCTGTCCTAAAGCCAGCTTGCTCTTTCGGTTGATTCTCGTCAAGTATTCTTTCTAATCTGTTAGTAATGACCCTTGTGAACAACTTGTAGATGTGGGATAACAGGCTAATTGGTCTATAATTTCCAATTTATCTCCTTTCTTATGCAGTAAAACTATGCATTATTCCATTCCTGAGGCATCACACTTTTCTAATGCATTTTGTGAAGTCTTGCCAGTTTTCGTGTCTTATCTCTTCCTCCCAATTTTAACAACTCTACAGTAACTTCACCTTCCCCTGGAGCTCTCTGATTCTTCATTTTCTTCAATGCATGTTCTACCTCATCAGGAAGGATAACGGGTATGTCATATGTATTAGTAATTTGTGATTCATCTTTCCCCCACTGGCATCATTCCCTCGCTCCTTGTATAATTCTGTATAGTAGTCTTATGCTATTTGAATATGCCTTCTCTGCTATTTATAACTACACCATCGGTATTCTTCAGTTTCAGTATCATTTGTCTTTCTGTCTCATGGCTGCTGATTTAAGTCCTTTGTTTTCCCTTAATGCTTGTTCTACTTTTCTTGCGTTAAATCTTCTTATGTCCTCTCTGAGTCTCTTTCTAATGGCTTTGCAGAACTCACTATACTCAATTTTCTCCTTGTCAGTGTTTATCTTCCTCTACATTTGTCGTCTTCGGTTCATCATGACAAGTGTTTCTTGACTAATTTTTTTCTTCTTTGGATTTCTTTTTACTTAGAGGTTTCTTGGGCTTTATCACTTTCAGAAAGTTGTAGTATTCCTCGTCGATATCTTGGTCAAACTTGTTCTTAAGTTCAAGTAAATACTGCCTTTTCTATTCTTCTGTTATCTCAAAGACCTTCGCATTATTTACTCGAGTAAGTTTTTTCCTTTCTTTTCTTACATCTATATCAAGTGTGCACCTTACTATTCTGTGATCACTGCCAACATTTACCTTGTTGAGGACTGTAACATCATTCATAATACATCTTCTGTTAGTGAGGACGAAGTTGATTTCATTAGTTGTTAATCTATTTGGGCTCTTCCGTGTCCACTTCCCATTCACCCTTTTCTCGAAAAAAGTGTTCATTACTGACAATCCTCGAGATTCTGCAAATTCCACAAGTCTTTCACCTCTTTCATTTCTTTCACCAATTCCGAAATTTCCTATAGTTCCCCTTTCTTCACTGTTTTGTCTCTTTCTAACCTTAGCATTGAAGTCCCCCATAATAATAGTGTAGTGGATTTTCTGCTCGTCTAGAAGACTCTCAATTTCTGTATACATTTCTTCAACCACTTCATTATCATGGCTCGATGTTGGTGCATAAATCATTATAACCTTTAGCTTGTATCTCTTAGAAATCCCGAGTAGTAGTCTTGACATCCTTGGTAATGTACTTTTGAATTCCAAAATGTTGTTTTTTATATCTTTATGAACCAGAAAGCCAACTGCACCTTTGCTCCTTTCACTGTTTCCATTATTGATAAACTTATAAGTGATTCATTTCTTCTTCTCGTTTCAGCCAGACCGATGATATTCCAATTCGCATTTTCTAATTCCTTTTCCAGCTCTAATATCCTGTCTTCACCGATGAGCGATCTTATGTTGTAACAGGCAAAGTTCAGTTTCCGCGCATGGCAGCCTGGTCGTACCCAGAGATTCTTAGCTCCCTCTGCTTCCACTCTGATCCTCTCGCTGCCGTAAGAGGGGGAGTGAAAGCCGCTGGGGACTGAGGGCCATTTGTTTCATTGTGCTGTCACATTCTGGAGGATTTGGTCTTTTTCTCTTCACACTGACCAGGCATCTTAAGGAGAACCACTCTACACGTTCGTTGCCAACTAAGTGACGTAACAAGGCTTACCATCGAGAAGGTGTGCATGAGTGGATTTTGGGAAGGCAGGCCAACTGGACTCCTCCTAAATCTCCTGAAATAAAAAGATATTGGATCCATATGTGTTTTAGACTGAGTGTCTGATAACACACAGAATGCCTGTTCCCCCTCTAAGCCTTCCCCCATATGCTGCACTTGGTACTGGTCAAACTTCAGCTGCCACCTCTCAGCCCATCTACTCAACATTTCTAGATCCTGTTGCGGTAGTGTACCGTCCTTACTGTCATTAACAACCCTATCAACCTTTGTATCGTCTGCAAACTTGGACATTAAGCCTGATATACCTTCATCAATATCACTGATAAATACAGAAAAAAAAAAATGGGCCCAACACAGTCCCATGGGGAACTCCACTTATAACATTAGCCAATAAAGAGCGGTGTCCATTGATTACCACTCTCTGTCTTCTCCAGCTCAACTTTTATCCATTGTGGCAACTTCCAATTAATGCCATACTGCTCCAACTTGTACTGTAGTCTTCCATATGTAACAGTACCAAAATCTTTACTAAACTTGAAGTACAAGTAAACCTCTACATATGCGGTTCATTCGTGCAACAAGTGTACTGTATATCTCGAAACCGCATATATCGAAATAAAAAACCAATGGGAAAATTTCTAATGCATCCATGATGTTTTGGAACATTAGCCAGAAGACTTAATTTAGGATTTTAAAATACGTTTTAACTATGTACATAGATAGAAATATAAAGAATAACGAAAAGCAAGTAAGCTAAAAAACGTTCATTAAAGAAATGAGATACAAAATGAGTGAAAAATGGATATGCTACTTTCTAGAAAAATATATTTCAAGCATCGTTTGTATAGTTGTAGCCTTCTTTTTCTCTTCATAAAATTTACAATAGCAGCTAATTCCATTTTTTTGGGTTGGGCAAACTAGCATGCTTCTTTTCACGTTCGGATATAAATCCATAATTTGTTGTTTAAGTTTCCAAATTTTGAAACATCTGTAAATTCTTAATGCATGAATAATCACTGCTGATAATCAGATCAAGATTGTTACTCCCTCTTGTTGCCTCTCTAACATGCTGCTGTAGAAAACAATCATCAAATACATCCACAAGTGTGCAAGTGCCTAACCCACAAGTTCCATTCTATATATCTGGGAAGTTAAAATCTCCCATTATAATACACACCGATTTACCAGGCCACTCTATTTCACTGTACTGTTCATTGTGCTCATCAGAGTTATTAGGCATATAAAAAAACTCCTACCCTCATTTTAGCTTTCCCAGTGCTTATGTCACTCGAAAATGACTCAACATTGCACTGTCCATTTATTTCAACTGGATGCACTTTCTTAGATTTTATGTTTCTTAACTAACAGCATAACCCTTCCTCTCTTTTTATCCTTTCTGTACACATTGTACTCCCCAAATTCCAATTCTGCATTCCTTATACCTGAGTGACACCACATCTCTGATATCCCAACAATATCCACCTTGGATGTCTTAACCAGCACTTCAAATTCATCAAATTTATTTGTTATACGCCTAGCATTGGTGCACATGCAAGTATACATGCACCTGTTCTTACTCTTAGTTACTCTAACACAGCCCATGTATTTATTTGTTTCATAACTCCCAGCAGTTCCTGAAATCTCCAGCAACTTGCTTTCCGGTCTAATAGAAACAGTGCAAGAATCATTTTTACTTCTGCCTGAGGCTATAGTTAATCTATTAGTCTGTGAATCCCTCCAAGCTAGAAGTTTTCTGACCAACCTAACATTGCCTCTATAGCATCAGCAAATATTCTTGCACCCTTTCTATTTAAGTACATCCCATCCCTGTAGAAGCAATCTATCCTGTTAACAAGAACAAACCATGCTGAGTAAAATTCTACCCCATGCGCTCTGCACAATCTCTCCAGAGCCGAACTGATTGACAAAGCTCTCATCTTATACTCCCTCCTATCATGTCTAGGCAGGATTGCAGACAATTTCAAATTTAACCCTAATTTGTGACTTTTTTTTCAGCATTGACCTGTATTTGCTAAGTAAATCCAAGATCTCCTACATTTAATGTCATTAATGCCAACGTGTACAACGATATCACCATTTGTGCCCTTAAAAGATGATATCTGCTCTACAAAGTTATCAACTTTTGCCCCTGGCAGACATACCCTGGTCCAATTCCACCTAAGTGACGTAACAAGGCTTACCATCGAGAAGGTGTGCATGAGTGGATTTTGGGGAGGTAGGCCAACCGGACTCCTCCTAAATCTCCTGAAATAAAACACTTATGGATCCATAAGTGTTTTAGACTGAGTGTCTGATAACGCACAGAATGCCTGTTCCTCTCTAAGCCTCCCCCCCATATGCTGCACTTGGCACTGGTCAATGTTAAACTTGAGCTGCCACCTCTCGGCCCATCTACTCAACATTTCTATCCTTTATGCACAATATATTTCCCATTTCCCTGACAACTGAGTCACCAACAATAACTAGCTCCTGTGGGACCAGCACATTCTGCCCTGAAGGTTGCCACTGTGTTGCCTGGGGCATATGAGTGGGCTCTGATGTTGAATAGAGCAACTGAGAGCTTGATGGGCCCCCCATTTTAATTCCTTCGAGGACATCTACCTGACTCTTCTAACACATCACAAAATTTTTCCCATACATAACAAAATTTCGTTGCAGCTGCAGAATCGGCACTGGCAACTTCACTGCATACTTTAATGTTTTGGAAACCAGTGTGATTCTTGAACCTATTAAACTACCCATTGCTTGCCACGAACTTGGCTTGGGGTTTGCCGTACTTATCGTTATCTTTATAAATACTTCTTGCTTGAATGGTTGTTAAATTCAGGGGCACTTGCTTCTGAATCTGATTTTCCATCCATATTATTAACAGCTTTTCCATTTTCTATACAGCACCTGAATGCTGTTTTGTGATCACTGTTGGGGTGGACTGGCCCCGGTGTGAAATATGCTAATCCTTTAACATGTTCTTTTATATGTGCACTGTCCCTTAAAATAGTATTCACCGTTGAAGTGAGACCTAATTCCGTGCAATAGATAACAAACTTTGTCCTGCTTCGTACTTCTTAATTAATCACCTTCATTTCTAAATCAATTTTGTTTCCTAGCACTGCCAGCACTTGCACTTTCCGTTAGTCGCTTTTCCTTCATCACTGTAATAAGTAAATAGGAATGAAGAGAAGATTCTGAAAATTTATTTGTGTTTTTTATATTATTGAAGATTTCAGTGAAGGGAGGAACACATTTCACCATAATAACATAAAAACCCACACAATTCCAACAAATGAAATAAGATCGAGTTTACTACTCATTTATAATTAGATGCACTAACAGAAAAGCCCAATAAACTGGAAAGCAAATTGTTTTTTATGTTTTATGGTAGTGACCTCCAGAAATGTGTTTTAGAAAAATATCACAAAGGTGTTCAAAACTGATTCTTATAACAGAACATATGATAATAATGAGAGTGTAGTGCAATTTCCATTATAAAAATAACCTTTTAGAGAGATAAATAGCTTAGTTATATAGCGAAAATTTCAACTTCTGAGGTCTTGGAACGAATTACCAAAAAAAAAAAAAAAAACAATGTGTTATTCGGTTCACATTACAATATTTTCACAATACCTCTATTTATTCCTACGGGATGCAAAATAAGTTTCCATGATTTTAAGTTTGCACCGGACAGCAAAAACTTTCATAAAGTTGAATTTCCATAAGTTGAGTATTACGTAAGTCAGGTATACATGCACCTCTTCTAACTTTAGTTACCCTAATACAGCCTATGTATTTACTTGTTCTATGGTGTTTCCCAGCAGTTCTTGATATCCCCAGCACCCTGTTTTCCAGACTGCTGTTCATTCCAATGCTTGCATCTACAAGAATCACTTTCACCTCTGCATGCAGCTACTGTTAATCTATTAGTCTGTGAACCCCATTTACAAGAATTCTAAATGGGAAGCATTCAGTGAAGTAATCATAGAAGCTACTAGGATTTTCATACTTAGGCCTAAATTAATGTCAGATGAACTATAGCGAGATGGGACAGAGAGGAAAAGTGCATGAGATGCATATAAATTATTAGGTACTTCAGAATCCTATGGTAGATATGAATTGGTCTGTAATCAAGACACAAAGGGGTTAGGCAAGCTAAGGCAGATTATGAGAATTCTATGGCAAAGAATGCAAAGAAAAGCAGCAAAGACTTCTATTCTTATATTAATCTTGCTCAGGTTGCTGATAAATTGAATAGGTATTTTCCATCTACATTCACACATAAGGAATGGTTTAGGGAAAGGGATTCCAACAGTTTATAAAACTTCAACAGGAAGCAAAATGACTTTGTGATAACTGAAAAGCAAGTGGAAGAGAAATTATTGAAGTTGAACATAAAAAATGCACCTCAGATGGATAGGATCTATCCAGTAATATTAAGGAAGGCAGCAAAGGAGGTAAGCACACCTTTAGACATAACTATAAGAGCATTCTTGAATTTAAGAGAGGTCCCCATGGACTGGAGATGTGCAAATGTGTCATCAATTCATTGAGGATATTAAACTCAGGGGCTCACATCTGGTGAGTATGGGCTTGGCAAACCCAGGGTCCTAAGCTGGATATCATCATTATTCTCTTTCTTGCTTTCTTGGTGATTCCCTTCTACTTCTCTTTCTTTCTTTCTCTCTCTCTCTCTCTCTCTCTCTCTCTCTCTCTCTCTCTCTCAGAGGTAATGCAGGATTTTTTTTTTTTTTTTTTTTGGCTGGTGCAGCATAAGCCTCAGGCTTCCTTGCACCATATGGCTAATAATAATAATAAAAAAAAAACTATTGCGGCATATGACAGAAAAGAAAAGTGCATGGGATGCATATAAATTTTCGGGTAATACAGAAGCTATGGTAGATATTAATTAGTCTATAAGCAAGTCACAAAGGAGGTTAGGCAAGCTAAAGCAGATTATGAGAAATATTTGTCAAATAATGCAAAGAAAAGCAGCAAAGACTTCTTTACTTATGTAAACATAAGTAAAGAAAGAAAGAAGGGGGATGAATCACATTGGCCAACTGACAGTTAAAATTTTTTTTATCCTGCTCAGGTTATTCACAAACTGAATAAGTATTTTGCATCAACATTGACATATGAGAATTTCTTTAGGGAAATGGATGCTGGAGGTTTATCAAATTATAACAGGAAGCTAAATGATTTTGTAAAAAGTGAAAGAGAAACTTTTGAAGTTAAATTTAAAAATGGCAATTGGGGTGGATGGGTGTATCCAATTATATTAAGTTAGTCAGCTTAGGAAGTAAGTAAACTGTTAACCATTATTATGAGAGCATCTTTGGATTCAGGAGAAATCCCCACAGAGATGACCAAATATATCCCTAATTCAAAAAAGGGGATTAAATGCTGACATTAGCAATTCAAGATCTGTTATCTTAACTTAGGGGGGTGCTCAAACCATGTCCTGTGGGCCACAAGTGGCCCACAGGATATGGTTTAAGATAACAGATCTTAACGATGGTTTGAGAACCCCTTCGTTGTATTTCCGGGTCACAATTAAGGGTCTGGTGGCAGGCCACAAGTAGCCAGCGAGACCCTTAATTGTGGCCCGGAAGCACAATGAAGTTTCCAAAAAATATTTTTAAAATATATATATATATAATAGTGCAAAATGGAGGGTAGCAACTCCTGCACCACCTATCGGTTAAGCAGGAAAGCTCAGCTTCTCAATGAGCACACACAGGTGGCGATGCTACATTTTTGCGTACTTTCTAGTTCTAGCATTTACCAGAAAAGTATTCTCTCTGGACCTTTCTAGAAACTGTCAGGGTATATACAGGGTGCAGAGAAACTCTACCAACAAACTTGAACAGGTGATAGATGGTACCAAAAGAAACATTTTTTGTCAAGTAAACATAGGTCGTAAATGAGTCGTTATAGCAGCAGAAGCTATTAAAGGGTTGTAAAAATCAAAACAACACATTCAGTAATTTAATGTCGTTTAATGCATACAAATCATTTGCTGTTGCACACAAAACAGAAAAAACAATTCATAAGAAGTGCTCAAACTGGTGACCATGATGCTCTATGCATAACTCACACCGACGCATCATTGAATGTTGTAGGCATTGGAAGTTCCTAGGATTGTCTTGTATCTCTGCGTTTGCTGCAACAATCCATGCTATAAGTTCCTCCACTGGTGTTTCATACACAAGAGTCTTCATGTATCCCCAAAAAAAAAAGTCCAAACAAGTCAGATCAGGCAACCTTACTGGCCAAGCTACAGGTCCACCTTGACCAATCCGTTTGCCTGGAAAGGTTGCATGTAAGTGTGCACGTACACGTCTGTGAAAATGTGGTGGTGTGCCATCATGTTGGAACCACATTTGTGCTTGGACAATCAGAGGAATATCCTCCAACAACTCCGGAAGTGTTTTCTCTAGAAAATGCAGAGTCGTCCATCTAAATGTGCAGGCAACATGTATGGTCCAACTAAAACGTTTCCCACAATGCCAGACCATACATTGATGCTAAACCTGTGTTGGTAGCTATGTTCAACCATTGCATGGGGATTATTCTCTGCCCACACATAACTGTTGCGGCTGTTGAACAATCCCTCTTGGGTGAAACATGCCTCATCAGTGTAAACATTATTGGCAAAATCAGGCTACAAGTTGAGTGGGAGAAATTGATACTGTAGGCAAAGTCAGCAAGTTCTAGTGCATGTACTTTCTGGAATCAGAAAGGATGTAGTCTGGCTTTGTGCACCACATCCCACACCAAACAAAACTGCACACCCAATCAGCATGCAATGGCACTTGTGTTGAACACAAGGAATATTAGCAAAGATCTGCAAAACCTGTTCCTCAAACCAGGGTGTACTAGCAGTGTGTCGACGTCCAGTATCATGCATATTCATATCGAAAGAGCCACTACCCCGCAATCTTTGGTGTATTGCAGCAAACGTTGTGTGGTGAGGCAACCTTCTGCCTAGGAAGCGTTCTTGATAAATCCTGCAAGCCTCTCTTCTGTTTCCATGTCTGTACCTGTACTGAACATAAAATGACATTACGCGTTTATGCTATTAGCAGCAGACACGCACCACTCCGAGGACCTCTCAAAGCATGCATACATTAATGTTGATGGTAGTTGTACGTTCGAGCACTGTGTTATGGATTGTTTTTTCTATTTTGTGTGCAACAGCAAATGATTTGTATGCATTAAACGGCATTAAATCACTGAATGTGTTGTTCGATTTTTACAACCCTTTAATAGCTTCTGCTGCTATAACGACTCATTTACGACCTATGTTTACTTTACAAAAAATGTTTAATTTGGTACCCTCTATCACCTGTTCAAGTTTGTCGGTAGAGTTTCTCTGCACCCTGTATATACTTGCGCTTGCATGGATTTTAGTCATTTAGTCAGAATTCGATCTCACGACGTGCTCCTTCCGAACTTTCAATTATTAATGACTAATATTAATAATTCTTTAGTTTTCATTACATTGTTTGAGTGTTGTAAAAATAAAGCTAAGTGTTAGTGAAGTTTTAATTATCTTTATTATATAAAAACGTAACAACGGTAATAAGAGGCCCTTGTAAATTCAAAATGGCAGGCACCAGCAAAAAACTTGTTTACAATTTTTTGTAAATTTCAATGAAATTTACAAAAATTGAAAACAAGTTTTGAAATTTACAAAAAATTGAATTTACAATTTTTTGTAAAATTTATACTTCGTGGAAACTGAAAGAAAGCCTGTTTGTTAAATATGTCAGGAATCAACATCGGTTGTCAAGGAATACAATATGAAAAGACATTATGACATGAAACACGCAACCAAGTTCGTCAGTCTCCACGGTCAGGTACGCACAGACAAACTGAACCTTCTCAAAAAATTATTAAAATCACAACTGATTGTTGTGATTTTAATAATCGGAGGATGCTGAGAGTTATATCAAAGCTAGTTATAACATTGCTTAAAAAATTGCCAAAAGGTCGAAACCATTTTCTGATGGAGAATTTGTGAAGGAGTGCCTTGTAGCAGCAGCTGAAGTTGTGCGCCCAAACAAAGCTGATGACTTCATAAAGATAAGCTTGTCTTGAATGACTGTTACTAGAAGAGTAGAAGAACTAGCACTGAATGTTGAGGAGACATTGAAAATAAAGTTGCTAGCATGCAAATTTTACTCATTGGCATTGGAAAAGCACAGATTTAACCAATATAGCTCAGTCCGCTATTTTTATTCGAACTTAAAGTCGTTGAAGAACTGTTGGCTTTATGTCCCTTGAAAGGAACCATGAAAGGAACAGAGATTCTGTTAGCTACGAAAACAACTCTTGCTAGATATCACCTCAGTTTGAAAAACCTTGCAGGGTTGGCACGAATGAAGCCCCAACTATGGTTGGAACAAAAGCAGGATTGGTAGCACTTTAAAAAAAAAAAAACAAGAAATAGATACTAACAGATTTACCAGCTACCACTGCATCATTCACCAGGAAAATTTGTGTGCCAAATCTCTCAGTTTTGAAAATGTCATGAAAGTTATCACAGACATTGTGAAATTCATTGAAGTGAAAGGTTTGAATCATTGACAGTTTCAAAGTTTTCTACAGATGGAATGGGATGCTGATCATGTCGATGTTGTCTACGTCAATGTGCAATGGTTAAGCCATTCAAAAGTGCTCAAGAGGATTTTTGAGTTGAAAGATGCCTTCCAAGGGTTCATGACAGCAAAAGGCAAGCCAGTATCAGAGTTCAACGATCCGAAGTGGTTAGCCAACTTTGCCTTCTTTACAGACATTTCTTCTCATTTGAATGAGTTAAATTTGAAACACCAGTCAAAAGATCAACTGGTCATGTCCTGTTTAATCACATCAAAGCTTTTCAGATGAAATTAGAACTCTTTAAGTGCCAACTTCAAGACAAGAATTTAACTCATTTCCAAGGAACGTTGAAATTGCATTCTGCAAAATATGCTCCTCAATATGTGGCTGCAAAACATATATATATATATATATATATATATGCATTTTCTGTTAATATTTTTATACAGGTGACCCCCGCTTAACGCTGATAATTCGTTCCAGAAAAACAGAGCGCTAAGTGAGCGGAGCATTCCCATAAGGTAACATATGTATTTGTGAGTTGCGGTTGGTGCCTTTGGATATTTCCTAATCAATAATAAACAGTAGTGAAAAGATGCACAAATGTCGGTCAAAATATTTAATATTCAAATATTTGTACAGTACATAAAAAATATTCTGCATTACATAATTATGGGGTAACTACTTACGTATAAAAATTAAACTTAAAATTCAAATTAAAATCATGAATTTAATTGATCTAAATTGATTTAATTTAATGATGAAAAATGTGTCAATTTTAGGTGGTACTTTGTCCCTCTTCCTGGTAAACTAAAAGGAGTTTTAATTTAAAATCCCCCACAGCATTACCACTAAACAATAAAGTCAACCGATCCTTCACCACTTCGAAACCTGGCATGTTTTTTTCTTCTTTCAATATGAAACTTCTTTTAGGCATTAATTTCCAAAAAAGTCCTGCTTCATCTTTGTTAAAAACTTGTTGAGAAATATAACACATAACACACCTCTTCAATAATTTTAACAAGTTCTTTTTTGAAAGTTTTGGCTCCTTAATCTGCACTTGCGACTTCTCCCTGAATTTTAAATCTATTCAACCAGCCTTTACTAGTTTTAAATGGTTCCATATTTTTTTTTTTTTTAGGTGAGCTTTCTTCAGATCATCAAATAGGTTATTCTATTTTTTTTTTTTTTTTTTAATAATATTTAACTTAACTGAATTCTGCGTTGGATATTATCTTCAATAAAATTAGTTAAAGTCTCTTCATTTCAATCCTAATAGCCAGCCTAGCCCTAGTTGCTTGCAGTGGAAGTTATTTTAGCAGCTGTCTTTCCGCTGCTAAAATAATTCATTATTTTTTATAATTGTTCTTACAGTTAAACCTGCCAGTCCTAAATTATGGCACACATCAATTTGTCGTTGACCAGAATCGATTTGCTTCAAAATGTCTAATTTAATTTTCAAATTCAGTCTTTTTCTTACATTTGTTCTAAGTCCAGACGTTGCTTTTTCATTCTTATCCACCATGTCTAATACTGTACTGAGTGATGAATGCATATAAAGCAAATATTACACGCAATATTTTTTTTTAAAATGTTGATCTCGGAACTACATAACAAGTCACTGTACTGCAATTAAATTAGCGTGTGAAAATTTCTCAAGTTGGCGTGGGAAAATTTCTCAAGTCAGCGTGGGAAACATTTTAATGCTGTTTTGCTATTACTTTTCAAGCAATCGACTCCATCAGATGAAACGTTTTCGTTAAATATGCCAAAAATGCAATCTATGCGCTTGTAAAAGAGCATTACAGTGATTTGTAACAGCGTTATAATCAGATACAAGTTATAATATAAGAACCGCGTTATAGTGAATCAGCATAAAGCGAACCGCGTTATAACGAGGGCCTGCTGCATATATATATAAAATGCATTTTCAGGGAGAGAGGAGAAAATTTGTCAATTTAAGAAAGTATGTGGCAAGAATCTTCTCCCTCTTCAGAAGCACATACTTATTTGAATAGATGTTTTCTAGAATGAAGCACTCCAAGTCAAATTTGAGGACAAAAATTACTGATTGTCATCTGGAACACTGCCTCCAATTAGCTACCACAGAAATAGTACCAGACATTGAATTATTAGTAAAAAATAAACATAGTCAGTTTTCTCATTAACCAAATCTTTCGTTCCTTTCATTGCTTTTGTATTGTAATAAAATTTGCTTATAAATTCAGTTGGTTTCATTCTTTTAAAGTTTAAAATTTAAACAATCCCTAGGTTTACAGTTTACAGAGATGGAGTCGAATTCAGAAAAAACTGTCAAGGACAATATTTTCAAGTCAAAAAACTGAAAGAATCACATTATAGTAAAATGCATGGAACAACACTGCAATTGGTTTTAAGTGTTTTTACTCAGCAAATTTTCCCTTAGGTGTTGCTTCTGAATTCAAGCCTAAAATCGGTACATAAGACTTGTTTATTGTATGGCCCACGACGTGTACCAAATTTTCAAATTGGCCCGCGACTTCCAAAAGGTTGAGCACCCTTGTCTTAACTTCTGTCCCGGGGAAAATAATGGAGTCTTTGGTTAAAGAATTAATGCACAATCATCTAGACAGGAGTGCAGTTATACTTCAGAGATAGCATCTGTTTGTGAAGGGAAAATCTTGTGTGATAACTCTGACTGGATGTTGCAATTACAAAGGAACTGGGTGCAAAAATATAATTTTGATATCATATACACAAAGGACAGAATTCATGGGATACCTGGTTCCTGAGCAATGCGACACTGTCACCCCACTCGCTAGTGGACGAACCCACTGCTTAGCAGGTATATAAGTACACTGCATCACCGCAATCACATAGACAGTAATTCGATGTAAGTATGAATAAAGTCGTGAGTTAACAGACTTTGAAAGAGGGATGACCACTGTCATCCCTCTTTCGCCCACTCGCTAGTAGACGAACCCACTGCTTAGCAGGTATATAAGTACACTGCATCACTGCAATCACATAGACAGTAATTCGATGTAAGTATGAATAAAGTCGTGAGTTAACAGACTTTGAAAGAGGGATGACAGTGGTGCCCGACTCATGGGTCACTCTATCGTGGAGGTGGTACAGAAATTGCACTATCTCCATTTGACAGTATCAAGAGTGTATCGGAATATGCTATTTCCAGAATAACATCTCATTGTGGACAGCGCTGTGGGCAAAGAAAGGGAAAGGGGGTGGATAAACGTGGCCATCAACGTCTGTCTCATGTTGTTTCAGCCGACCAGAGAGTGACAGTGGCACAAATCACTGCCGATTTCAACAAGGGAAGTGCCGGAAACATCACCAAGACCACCAGTCGATCATTAGCCATAATAGGTTATGAGAGCCGCCGACCCACCAGAGTCCCATTGCTAACACCATGACACAGGACTCTATGCTTCAAATGGGCAAAAGAACATCAGCAGTGGACCTTGGATGATTGGAGATGGGTCTCCTGGTCCAATGAGTCCCGTTTCCAGTTATTTTGAGCGGACAGGAGGGTGCATATCTGGTAGAAACAGCACAAAGCTATGCACCTGTCATGTCAACAAGGAACTGTTCGGGCAGGTGGACGGTCATAATTGGGCATGTTCAACTGGCACACATTGGGACCTCTGGTACATCTAGAGGCATCTCTAAACAGTCCAGGTTATGTGTGCATCCTTGCTACCCATCTGCATCCCTTCATGGTCATCATGCACCCAGAGGCCAATTGTCTTGCTGGACTGTTCCAGCAGGACAATTCATCTCTCCACAGAAACATGGTGACTAGAACATGGTTTGAAGAGCATTCTGAAGATTTTAACACCATGGAATGGCCTTCCCATTCGCTGGACATGAACCCTGTGGAGCATCTTTGGGATGCTGTGGAAAGGTCTGTTCAAGCTTTGGTTCCTCCACCCAGGAATGCAATGAAATTGTGGACAGTGGTACAGCAAGCATGGATGGAAATACAGGGTTGTTAAAATTAAAGTATCCCTATGTAGAGGGCTCTGGAGCGAGTTCTAAGGCTCGTACTGAAGAGATATTTGGACAACAGGTATAATCAAGAATGCACTCGCCATTTATTGGAAAAAAAAAATAGTTACAAAATTTGTCACTATATGGTGCTGTGGCAGTACAAATCACTTGAACAGCACTACAATTGTTCAATATGTCCTCCAATTTGGTCAACGACAGTTTCCATTTGAAGAACAGCATTTTCTACAGCAGAATGTAACATGTCAACTGGAATAGCCAGCACAAGACATCTAATTATTTATTATTATTATTATTAGCCATATAGTGCAAGGAAGCCTGAGGCTTATGCTGTATTACCCTGTGTGTGTGTGTGTGTGTGTGTGTGAGAGAGAGAGAGAGAGAGAGAGAGAGAGAGAGAGAGAGAGAGAGAGAGAGAGAGAGAGAGAGAGAGAGAGAGAGTGTGTGTGTGTGTGTGTGTGTGTGTGTGTGTGTGTGTGTGTGTGTGTGAAGTAGAAGGGAATCACCAAGAAAGAGAAGAATGATGATATCCAGTTCAGGACCCTGGGTGTGCCAAGCCTAGGGAAAATGCTGTCCTTCAGATCTGCCAGAATTTGACATCCTTCCCAATACACCTGGTTCTTCAAAAAAACCCCACAACCAAAGTCGCATAGAGCATCTAGATGTACAGTTTGAACCGAATGCTTTTCAGTACATGCGTTTGACTTGACCATGTCCTGAGGGGGCCAGGAATTTTTTTTTTATTTTCTGGTGTTAGTTTGTTTTTCTCTCAGTAGATGGCATTAGTTGTAATTTCAGAATTTAATTTCAGCTTATTTTTTTTATTTTGGGGTTGGGGCATGAACTGAGGTTGATATGTTTACTGAGCAGCAATCTTACCTCATGACTGCGAGTTAAAGCTTCATGCTGCTATAAAAGAAAAAATACTGAGAAAGTTGTCAAAAAAAGTGTGTACCTGCTGCATGATAATGCATCTGCACATTCCTTGCATGCTGCAGTGAGTTGTGCTCATGAATGTGGGTTTGAAATATTGCCCTGATCTTGCACCCTTGTCTTTCTTCCTCTTTCCTGTCCTGAAGTCCTTTCTTCACGGAAAACATTTGCTGGTGATGATGATGATGAGGTGATTCCTGCTGCCGAGTCATAGTTTACAAGGGATTAGTCAAAAGGCTTCTACAAAACCAGCCTACAGAAAGTGTATTGAGAGGCGGCAAAAATGTCATTTTTCCTGGTGACTATGTTGAAAAAGCATAATACATGGTATTTGTTTCAACCTTCTACCACAACTATTTCTGGATGAATATAAACCTTTTTTGAAACCCCCATCCATATATAATTTCCTCCATTTATTACATATTTCTATTTCTTTTAGATTTCTGTTAGTGTATAAATCTTAACTCTTCTTTTTTCTCATTAATCAAGTTTACATTTCTTGTTCTAACTGTTATTATCCCTTAAGACTTTTTTAATTCTTAAAGACTTTTCAAATTCCATTCCTCGCCGTTTTCCCATTGTTGATCTGGTTTCTATCCTTTAATTTTCTTGGAACATTTTAATTTTACATCTAAAGGGCGGAGTCACTTCTTCCTCCTATCCTTCGATCTGTCCAGCTAGGGTGGTCCTAGCAGAACCATAAACCCTTACCAGTAGAACTCTCAGGCTCATTGGGGTACCTCCTCCTCATCAATGTAAAGTGGTAGCCCATGAGGTAAAGTAGTGACATACACTTTATATAAATAGCAATATAAGTCTCCATTGGAGCATTGCTATTTATTTAAAGCAGTGCAATACCAAGAAACTCACGGCAAAGAACCTTCACAGCATGAAATCAATGTACTAAGTAGAAAACCTACTTTGCTCAATGCTAGATACAGAATGAGATTATGCTTTACTCATATAATGTTTTATAGCCACTTGCGGTATGACACTTTTTGCCCTAAATTTATCTGAGTTTATTTCATTTATTGCACCATCTTGCACCTCATATAATGTGGATATACCTCATTACTGGTTGTTCAGTTCTTCACAGTACCAGCCTTTTGATGAAATCCCAAAAAGGATTGAAACACCCAACACTTTTTTCACAATTTTCAACTCTGATGATTCCATCTATATCAATAAGAACATAATCATAGCCAATAAGAACTTTATCATAGCTAAAAAAGCTTTTCCATGTACCATTACTATTTCAATCTGGCTTACTTAATTCCACAATTACAATCTAGTTGTAAATATCACTTTATGTAAACATCAAAATTAAAAAAAAAAAAAAAAAAAGTTTCCAACTGTTTACTTCAATACAAATAATTACAGATCAATATGAGTGCCTGATGCAAATGTTGTATGAGGACTGTAGTATCAGGAGTTAAGAAAAAGAACTTGATATAGTGGTAGTGGCAAACGATGCAAGAAAGCAAGCTTATGTAGTATCAGGCAAAAAACAAAACAAAAAAAGCTGTATCCTTCACCCATCCATACCCTCCAACTACTCCAACATTTAAACGCCCACTGGCTGAAGGAAAACTGCTGTGCAACCATCCTGCCTAAACTCAAATTTGTACATTCATGTGTGTAGTTTCATTAAGAGGAAGTATGCCATCAACATTTTAGCTTACTGAATCCATTAAAGGCCATAAACACCTCGATCAGATCTTCCCGCAGGCATCCTGACTAGAGATGCTGTAATTTGAAGAACTGAAGCCTTTCTTGGTAAGAGCACTCTTTTGTTTCCTTCACCAATCTGGTTGCACTTCTCTGCACCCACAGCAGATCTACATACTCAAGATGCAGCCTAACCATGGCCTTGTACAGAGGGATAATCGCCTCGTTATCAGTGAGGGCAAAGTTTTTGCATATCACTGGCAAAACCCCATGAGCTGTCGAAGGCTGTCTGCACTGTTCAGAGAATTTCCTATCTGACTGTACAATTCCACACAGGTCCTTTTCATTTTCTAATAACCAGACTGTAGTACTCTGGGATTACTATATACAGTATGAATAACTGTCGATGTTAAACTAAAACTGCTATTTCTGACCCATTGACATAATTCTCCTAGATCTCGTTGCAATAGCTCACCCTGATCACTGTCAATAACCACATTGCCAACCTTATCGTGTGCAAACTTAGATATTAAGCCTGATATAGCTTCATCAATATCATTAATAAATACTGAAAACAACAATGGAGCCAGAACTGAACATGGGGGGGGGAAGACTCCGATAACAGCATTAGTCCACGAAGAGCAGTGTCCATTGATAACCACTCTCTGTCTTCTACTGCTCAACAATCCCTTTATCCATAGCTGTAACCTGTCCTTAATGCCACACTGCTCCAGTTTATATAAACTTTCTTTTATGTACAACAGTATTAAAATCCTTCCTGAAATCCAAGTACAGCAGACTCTCGATTTACCGGGATTGGTTTAACTGGGAAGCGGATTAACCAGGACACTTCAAGACTCCAAATAAAAAAAATAAAAAAAATCAACCAGAAATCATAAAATTCAAGTAATAACTAGAATAGATATAAACAGATGTTTTGCAAGCCGTAAATAAGCTACATGCAGGGTATTATAAAGTCGTCATTGGGAGATTATTATCTTACAACCCCCACTGTTTTCACACCCGACGCTAAAAAAAAAAAGAAAGAGAGAGAGAGAACAAATGTTTAGTTTGTTTTAATGCGTCACTTCAATTGTTTTGTTTCGTCGCACCACAAAGAGAAAAATTTTGTTTCATTATTTATGTCAGGGATATCGAAAAATTTTTTTGTTTGGAAATCGCAAAAATGATGAGTAAACGCAAACGAGTTGCGCTTTCAATTAAACAAAAACTTGAAATTACTCAAAAGTTTGAAAACAGTGCATCTGTTAAATCTCTCAAGAACCATTATAATGTCGGTGACCAAACCATGCGCGAAATTGTAAAAAATAAAGGGAAGCTATTAGATTTAAAATCGACATCGAAAAAAATAATGGGAAGCATCGTATTGGACACACGAGTAGTGTGTGTGTGGTAAGTTTTTTTATCTACAGCCATATTTTTTACGTAGGTTGCTGAACATTTTTGGATATACTGTAGTAAGTCCCCGACTTACATAACTTTGAACTTATGTTAACGTTTTTTCACTCAATTTTTTTTTATTTTTTAGGTTTGTAAAATTTAAAATAGAATAATAATAAGCAATCAATAATGACGATCACTGCACACACAAATTGCACTAGCGAGATACGGAGTAACAAGCTTAAAAATAGGAATGAAGAGAAGATTCTTAAAAGGTTTTTTTTTTCATATGACTGAAGATTTCAGTGAAGGGGACACACACATTTCACCATAATAGCGTAAAATCCCACAGAATTCCAGCTATCGGTATTATCGCAAATGCAATAAGATCGAGCTTACTACTCGTTTATAATTATATGCACTAACAGAAAAGCCCAATAACCCAGAAAGTGCAAATTGTTTTTATTGTTTTATGGCAGTGACCTGGAGAAATGTGCTTTAGTAAAATGTGAGCTCGTGTGGAGTGATAATAGTGAGTTTTCGCCTTAACCCTGTGAAGTTCTTTACAGAAAATTTCATTTTGACCATTATTATGGTGCCGACTAAGAGAATAAGTGACAGCTGTACTAGTAAATCTATCAAAAAAAAAAGGAAAGCGATCGATTCAGATCAGAATATTAAAATAAGGATGTTTGAAAACAGTCCAACACGAACAAATATCGCATGGAATTTAAATTTGTCAGTGTCAATGGTGAATACAATAATAAAGGAGAAAGACAGAATACGAGAAGCGGTGAAGAGATCAGCCAATGAATTCAACTATAATAACCAACGCTACGAAATACATATCAGTTTTTACTGTACAGTTTCTTCCTTTAATGTTTTCTTTTCTTATATACCACTCCAGAAACTTCACCGCTGTCCCCAGATAAAGTTTTTAATTGAACTAATTAAAAATATATAACTATTTTTCTCTATATATAACTATTTTTCTTCATTCTTCCAAGGATATTATGTGGTTTTTGTAATTCTGGCATATCACGGATATGCCAAAATAACAAAATAGGAGCAATATTTTATTAGTCATTCCCAAGTTACATAAAACTCTACTTACATAAGAAGTCCTGGAACATACGTCGGGAACTTACAGTATTTTTGGATTAACCAGGAAATCGATTATCTGGGATTTTTATTTTACCATCTATCCCGAAAAATTGAGAGTCTACTGTACATGATATCAAAATTATTTTTTACATCCAGTTCCTTGGTCACTGCATCATAGTATCCAATCAGATTGGTTAAATAAGCCCCCCCCCCCACTTTAACAAATCTATGCTGTGACTGAAGTGTAATACATTCCTGTCTAGATGGTCCTGTTGTTGTTATTTGGTTTTTAGGAGCATTAGCAACTAAGGCCGTATTGCTCCGGGATATGCGGTGGTCATTCCCTGACCTTTCCGCATCCTCTGTATTTGGTGGTGACGGGCTCGAACCCCAGTCTAATCAAGAAGCGTGTGCTACGCACTGCTGCTCCTTCCCACCTGGCTACGGAGGCGCCGTAGATGGTCCTACATTACTTTTTAACCAGTAACTACATTATTTTCCCTGAAATAGACATTCAGCTGAGAGGTCTCTAATTACTCATGTCACCTTTTGATCTCCCTTTATGAACTGAGGATACATTCATACATCTCCAGAGTAGGCGCCTCCGTAGCCAGGTGGGAAGGAGCAGCAGTGCGTAGCACACGCTTCTTGATTAGACCGGGGTTCGAGCCCGTCACCACCAAATACAGAGGATGCGGGAAGGTCATGGAATGACCACTGCATAACCCGGAGCAATATGGCCTTAGTTGCTAATGCTCCTAAAAACCAAATAACAACAACAACAACAACATCTCCAGTCCAAAGGGACACCACCTAAATCCAAGGATACTCTCATAATTATGTCTAAGGATTTGCTTATCTATTTTTCTGTCTCCCTTAATATAATTAGATAGATTCCATCAACTTCAAGTGCTTTTTTATGTTTAAATTCAAGAATCTGGTGAGCATGGGCTTGGCACACCCAGGGTCCTGAGCTGGATATCATCATAATTCTTCTCTTTCTTGGTGATTCCCTTCTCTCTCTCTCTCTCTCTCTCTCTCTCTCTCTCTCACACACACACACACACACACACACACACACACACACACACACACACACACACACACAACACACAAGGGTAACTCAGGATTTTTTTTTTTTTTTTGGCTGGTGCAGAAAAAGCCTTAGGCTTCCTTGCACCATATGGCTAATTATAATAATAATTTCTCTTCCACTTTCCTTTCAGTTATCAAAAATCATTTAGAACTTTGATGATAAATTTGATTTGGTGATAAATTTTGGGCATCCCCACCGCAAAAGAATTCCTCATATGTGAATGTAGATGCAAAAACCTACAGAAAAGTCAACAGTTTACCCAATGATATCAAGTGGCCCAAAAAAGGCATCAGTTTGAATTAGCAATGTTTTACTGTATCGAACAATATAATAGTTCCCCATGTACTATTGTTTTAAAACTTTCTCTCAATGTCAAGTATAGTTGTATAGATTTTATTTTGTTTAATGACTATAACATGAACAACTAAAATTAGTAAAGATCAACTCCTGCTGCTGACAGATTTGGGAAGTACAACTTGCATAATAATAAAATTATGACTTCATGCCAAGCCAATGATGAATATTATATCTACAGTAGCCACTATAATTAAAACATATCTTAAGCAATGGATTTTGCAGCTCAGCAACAACATATACACAGAAATTATTTAAATACAAAGACAACATGGTAAAGGTAAAGAGAGCCAAAACAAGAATCATGGGAACTTTCGGGAAAACGTACCAGGCAAATTGTTTCCCGCTACTGCAGTTTCACCCTGCATTCTCGGTAAACAGATGGTGCATGTTATCAGTAGTGGCAGTAGAAGTGGATAACGATGTATTGATTCGTTTTTTCTCATTATTAAAAGCATATTATTGGAGTTCATGAGTGTAATGCCTTCGCAGCTGAAATTTACTTAGGGGTAAATTTCCATGTCTTAGGGTGTTTATCCTCCACTTCCCACTGTTTTAAAATAGAAAAACGACTTCTACAGATGGTGCGTGTTATCAGTAGTAGCAGTAGAAGTTTGTTTCCTATCAGGAAAAAACAGCGGGAAAGGGGGATAAACACCCTAAGACTGAGGCAGTCTGGAGAGTGTACCTGTAAGTAAATTTCAGCCCATTCATGAAATCCAATAATGTGCTTTTAATAATGAGAAAAAACTAATTGATACATCATTATCGACTTCTATTGCCACTACCGATAACATGCACCATCTGTTTACCGAGAATGCAGGGAGAAACTGTGGTAGCAGGAAACGAGTTTGCCCAGTAAGTTTTCCGAAATTTTCTCGTGGTTCTTGTTGGCTTTCTTTATCTTAGCCAACAACATTAATAAAACTATATTATGCTTTGATTTGTTATTTTTATTAACAATAAAAAGTTAAAATATATCAATTCAAAAGAAAAGTTTTTTATCAAAATTTCATCTCACTGCCTGATCATTGCTGTTGTGCAAGGTTTGATGAAACAGTCTCCATTTATCAAAAAATTTAGTCAATATCTGCCTTTTTCTTGCTTTATTTTGTGCTTTGCTAATGTTTTCACACAATATGCATAATTCACGGAATGGAACATGAGATGCTACTGTTGTCATGTCACTAAAACAAAAACAAGTGAAAATTAATGAAGGTTGCACAAATACCATGAATAAAGTGAAAAGAGTTTCTAGAGGAGTGATGGTGAATCAATGGCATGTGTGGCATGGGCGACACACATAGGAAAATATACAGGCATCTGCATGCCTGTATAGTATAAATAATTTATACTATTAAAAAAAAGTTTTTTTATTTGAAGAAAAATTTGTTTTGCAGTCAACAATCCACACCTGGCAATGAAAACCATAGATTAACTGTGTGCGGAATTATACAGCAAACAAATCTTTTATTAAAAACTTTTAATTATTGTTATCTTTTTATAATAACAATAAAGACTCCTTATCAATTTCATTCAGTTTATTTTCCTGTGGCAGTGAAAACTACTTATTTTTTTAAGCAAAAATTGGACCATTTCATTTCAGCTTATTTTTAACATACAAGAAGCAAAAGTTCTGCCATCACTGCTCTAGAGAAAATTCAAAACAAATTCCGATTTAATGAAAGTATGTGATATAACAGTAAAAATTTAAAATAACAAATTAGCATCAGCATTAGTTGAGGCATATGATGCAAGGAAGCAAGCTTCTGCAGAATCAGACAAAAAAAAAAAAAAAAACGCTCCCATTTCACCCCTCCGTTCATTCCAAATACCTGTCCAGCTCAGCCTTAAATTTATTTAGGCTATCAACTTCCACAACAAATGATGGAAATCTGTTCCACGAACCAACTACCCGCTGGCTAAAGGCAAACTTCCACACATCTATCCTACATCTGTCTTTCCTCAATTTGAATTTATGCCCTTGCAGGTGATTATTATGAGCAAGAGGAAGAATCCCATCAGTATTGAGCATGCTCAAACCATTCAAGGCTTTATATACTTCAATCAGATCACCTCGCAGGTGCTTAGTCTATTGACACTGTAATTTGCAAAATTTAAGACTTTCTTTGTAAAAGCAACCCTTTGTTCCATTCACTAATCTTGTTGCCCTTCTCTGTACTCGTTCCAACAGCTCTACATCCTTCTTAAAATGAGGCCTCCAGACCTGTATACAGTACTCAAGGTGTGGCCTGACCATAGCCTTATACAAGGGGATCATCACCTCCTTATCCCTGCTAGAAAAATTCCTGTATATCATTGAATAGACACTATGAGCTACTCTTGCAGATCGTCTGCACTGCTCAGAAAACTTCATATCTGACCCAGGTCTTTTTTGTTCTCTACCACTGTCAGTGTAGTACCACAGAGCTGATACGTCACTGCTTCCCATATGTAGTACTTTACATTTGTCAATGTTAAACTTCATTTGCCACCTCTCACCCCATCTGCTCAACTTTTCTAGATCCTGTTGCAGCAGCATACTGTCATTAGTGTTCTTAACAACCCTGCCAACCTTCGTATCGTCTGCAAACTTGGACATTAAGCTTGATATACCATCATCAATATCATTTATAAATACAGAAAACATCAATGGACCCAACACTGAACCCCGAGGGACTCCACTAATAACATTAGTCCACGATGAGCAGTGTCCAATGATTACCACTCTCTGTCTTCTCCCACTCAACCATCCCTTTATCCATAGCAGCAATTTGCCTCCAATGCCACACTGCTCCAATTTGTTCAGCAGTCTTCCATGTGCAACAGTATCAAAAGCCTTTCTAAGATCCAAATATATGATATAAAAGTTATTCCCTGGATCCAGTTCCTTTGTGACCACATCATAGTATCCAATCAAATTGGTCAGACAAGACTTTCCCTTAACAAAACCATGCTGTGTCCAAGCTATAACTGAAGTCTTGTCTAGATGATCCTGCAGTGCTTCTTAAACCAGTGCCTCCATTAATTTTCCTAGAACAGAAGTTAAACTAACATGTCTATAATTACTTGTGTCGCCCTTTGATCCTCCTTTGTGAGTTGGGATCACATTTGCACATCTCCAGTCCATGGGTACTTCCCCTGAGTCCAAAAAAGCTCTCATAATTATGGCTAAGGGTTTGCTTACTTCCTTTGCTGCCTCCTTTAATATCATCATCATTAGCCATTTTCAATCCACTGCAGGATGAAGGCCTCTCCAGCAACTTTCCAGTTCCTTCAGTTTTGAGCACTGGCCATCCATTTACTACCCACAAACTCATGAATTTTATCTATCCATCTCTGCCTTTGTCTTCCAGGATTTCTTCTAGCTCCTCTTGGGTGCCATTCGTCATCATGTCTTCGAGCTATGTGTCCTGCCCATGACCATTTTTGTTCTTTAGTTTTGATAAGAATGTCCTTTACTTGAGTTTGCTGCCTAATCGATGTGTTTCTCTTCTTATCTAACAGTCTGATTCCCAACATTATGTCTCTTCCATTCTTTTGGTGAGTGCCCAAGTTTCACTTCCGTAAGACATGGTGGGGAGTATACATTGGTTCATTATTTTACGTTTCAGACAAACTGGGATATTGCTCTTCAGTATGTGACTATATTTCCAAAATGCTATCCATCCAAAATTTATTCTTCTCTTGACTTCCAGCCATTTATCATTATTACAGCTAATAACTTGTCCCAGATAAGTATATGACTCCACCTTTTCAATTACTGCTCCTTCAATCATTATTTCCCTTTCTGTGGCATACTTGTTCATCATTACTTTTGTTTTAGCCATATTCATCTTCAGTCCTAAATCCTTACTAACTGTGCATGACTGATTAAGATTCTCCTCTAATTCTTTGGGATCGTGGCTTATGACCACAATGTCATCTGCAAATTGTAAATGGTTTAGGTACTTTCCGTTCACATTGACTCCTTTCTGCGACCAGTCTAATCTTCTGAAAGCTTCCTCAAGGGCAGCAGTAAACAGTTTGGGAGATATTGTGTCTCCTTGTCGAACTCCTTTCTCGATTTTAAATTTCCTACTGTCTTTGTCTAGTCTAATAAAGGAGGTAGCACTCTGATATATTTTCTTCAAAATCACAATATGCGGGGTATCTCTGCTTTGTCTTCCTAGTGCCCGAAACATTGCCTTATGCTGTATGGAGTCAAATGCCTTTTCATAATCCACAAATGCCAGGCATAATGGTGTTTTATATTCATTTGCTTTTTCTATTAGCTGTGATATTACGTGAAGGTGATCCATAGTTGAGAATCCTGTCCTAAAGCCAACTTGCTCTTTCAGTTGATTCTCATCAAGTATTCTTTCTAATCTGTTAGTAATGACCCTTGTGAACAACTTGTAGATGTGGGATAACAAGCTAATTGGTCTATAATTTTCAATTTCTGATTTATCTCCTTTCTTATGCAGCAAAACTATGATTGCATTATTCCACTGCTTAGGCGTCAAACCTTTTCGAATGCACTTTGTGAAGAGCCTTGCCAGTTTTTGTTTTATGTCTCTTCCTCCCAATTTTAACAACTCTACAGTAACTTCATCTTCCCCCGGGGCTTTCTGATTCTTCATTTTCTTCAATGCATGTTCTACCTCATCAGGAAGAATATCGGGTATGTCATATGTGTTGCTACTTTGCAATCCATCTTCCTCGCTGCTGGCATCATTCCCACGCTCCTTGTATAACTCTATAGTAGTCTTCTACTATTTGAATTATGCCCTCTCTGCTGTTTATAAGTACACCATTGCTATTCTTCAGTTTCAGTATCATTTGTATTTCTGTATTACTGCTCATGGCTGCTGATTTAAATCCTTTGTTTTCCTTTAATGCTTGTTCTACTTTTCTTGTGTTATATCTTCTTATGTCCTCTCTAAGTCTCTTTCTAATGGCTTTGCATAACTCAGTATACTCAATTTTCTCCCTGTCAGTGTTTTTCTTGCTCTTCATTTGTCATCTTCGATTCATCATGACAAGTGTTTCTTGACTAATTTTTTCTTCTTCGGATTTCTTTTTTCCTATAGGTTTCTTGGGCTTTATCACTTTCGGAAAGTTGTAATATTTCTCGTCGTTATCTTGGTCCTGAGCGGTCTGCAGAAGCTCAAACTTGTTCTTAAGTTCCAGTACATACTGCGTTTTCTCCTCTTCTGTTATCTCAAAGACCTTTGTATTATTTACTCGAGTCAGTTTTTTCCTTTCCTACATCTCCTTTAATATAACTGGATAGATCCCGTCCATCCCCGGAGCCTTTTTTATGTTTAACTTCAACAATTTCTCCTTCACTTTGCTCTCAGTTATTACAAAATAACTTAGCTCCCTGTTAGAGTTTGATAGAGTTCTGGCACTCCCCTCAATTTTATAAGATATAAGATCTTTACAACCTTAAATTGTATTTGTTTACAATCTTAGATTATATTAGTTATATAAGATCTTTACAACCTTAGATAAACTTTACATCGGATAGACCATCCACAAATGCAAGCCTTTCACAATGGCATCTCATTGTTACTCTTGCCTGGGGTATGGGCACACTACATCATTATGTACTCAAGACAGTCCTTCCTGTGGACTCTGTGCCCAAAATGGGAACAGTGTCCAGATGCTGTGATAATTGCAAAAGTAAAAAGAAGGGATACAAACATCCTGTGTGAGATTCTTGTCTTCCATATTCAAGCAGTAGAAAATGTAAGAAATAGACCTTTCTATGGATTACACAACCTACTGTGATAATCATAAAATGAATATTATCAATTATAAGGCTCCAACTTCTACCAAATGTCTTCAGCTGCATAAAAATCTAGAACTGTGGCAGATGAACTCAAACAAATCATTATCGAGAAATCCCATATTCTTATATTACAAGAACCTGATTAAACTTTGCAGTAAAGTGACAGGATATCCTATTACTAAATGGGTATTCACTGCGAGCATGCACACCCTAGAACTGCTGTTGTTATAATTAATGATGATTAAGCGGTTACAATTGTTACTAGTCTGTGTTTATAAATTAATACATGTATTCTGTTTCTAGTTCCTTTGGTATTGTTTTTATCTTTTCTATCTACTATTCCCCAACTGAAAACACCAAACCTTTATTGACCACCTTGAAACATTCCTTCTGATTGCTTAGTCCTGCCAGACTTAATTTGTACAGATCTGAAAGCAAAATTGTCAACACAGCACAGTCTCACTACAGACACTCGAGGCCGATTTCATTATTTTATCATGACATATCAACTACTGGTATTAAATCAACCTGGTTTCCCTTTAATGTACTTATGCACAACTAGTCAATCCAATACTATTCGATTGCCCAGTTATGCAAGATTTAACTCCTGCACGAGTCAACTCATACTTCAATGTCGTCTTTTATAAAAAACATTATAAGAATCCTGTTGTCTCGAAACTTTACTAGACTTGTTGGACAAACAACTTGTGTGATCGAAACCCGCTAATGTATTAGCGGGGTCTCGATCACACAAGATTGTCTGTCAAACAATGGCTTCTTTTATTTGTCACTGGTCTGTCTATGTAAACTGGACTCAATCCAATCAGAAAGCTTTGCTCTTGTATATATCTGCTCCTGACTCTGATTCGTTTTGTATCCTCATACCTTTACTATATTTTCTAGATTTTCTCCACAGAGTGAATTAGAATCTTTCTTAATATACTAAACACAGAGTTTGCTAACTTTAAGACTTCTAGTCAAAACACAGAACCCCTAAAATTTGTTCTTTTTGTCCAAAATGCCATTCTTAGAGCAGCTTCTAGACCCACAATGAAAAATACCACTCACTGCAACATTAATCCTTGGTCATCTTCTGAACTCTCCCCTGCCCACAAGGAGGTATTTTGTGTTCATTAGGCCTATCAGCATTCATGTCATTCTTGGCCTGCCACTGACGTTGCTCAGCTTTGAGAGCACTATCTTATTCTAAAAAACATTACGTCACATTAATTATTCAAAGAAAAACAGAGACTGGGTGTAGCTTTGTTTCACTACTGGTAATAAGTATCCCAGGTGGGAGGGGGCCATATTTATAAAATTGCCAGCAAGAAACTTTTCTCTCCAACTATTTACAACTGTTGTTTCCAATTCTCAAAACTAACCCTTCGAGTTCAACAACTGATGCAATTTTAGGAGTTTTATGCTTCCCAATGAAAATGATTCTGATCTTGTTTGTTTGTTATTTTGTTTTTAGGAGCATTAGCAACTAAGGCCATATTGCTCCAGGGATATGCGGTGGTCATTCCCTGACCTTTCCACATCCACCATATTTGGTGGTCAAGGGCTTAAACCCCGGTCTAATCAAGAAGCGTGTGCTACGCACTGCTGCTCCTTCCCACCTGGCTATGGAGGCACCGGATTCTGATCTTCTGGTTTGTCTTGACATTACAACCTTCAATGGCAAAGATTACACTCCTCTATGGCTGGAGTGCAATCAAATAATAAAATTAGATTAAAACGTTGTCTTCCTACCGATCTTACAGAAAATGAATTTACTGTTAAAGTTCATTTACATTTTCTACATATCCTGCTTCAATTATTCAATCGATATATTGCAAGAGTCTCAATTTCTGTTGTTGTGGAAATCTACTTTTTTAAAGGACATGAATCGGGTTAAAGACACTTTTAAAACGAGATAAGCCAGCTAACCTTCTCAGACCTTATAGGCTTATTGCCTTATTAGATAATCTGGGAAAAGTGTTATTATTATTATTATTATTATTATTAGCCATATGGTACAAGGAAGCCTGAGGCTTATGCTGCACCAGCCAAAAAAAAAAAATTCGAGTTACCCCACTGTGTGTGTGTGTGTGTGTGTGTGTGTGTGAGAGAGACAGAGAGAGAGAGAGAGAGAGAGAGAGAGAGAAAGGTATCACCAAGAAAGAGAAGAATGATCATATCCAGCTCAGGACCGTGTTAGAAAGATTAGCATTAGTAGAGGCATATGATGCAAGAAATCAATCTTATACACCATCAGCAAAAAAAAAAAAAAAAAACACCTCCCATTTCACATATCCATTCACTCCAAATATTTGTCTAGTTCTGCCTTGAACTTATTTAAGTTGTTGATATCCACTACAACAGATGAAAGTTTGTTTAAACTATCAACCACCCGCTGGGGCTAAACGCAAATTTCTGCACATCCATTCCACAATTGTTGTTCCTCAATTTGAATTTATGTCCCTTCAGGTGAGTAATCTGAGCAAGAGGAAGAATGCCATCAGAATTAAGCTTGCTCAAACCATTCAAGGTCTTATCCACCCACCTCAATTAGATCCACACAGAGGTGCCTAGTCTCCAGAAGCTGCAATTTACAGAACTTAAGCCTTTCTTGGAAAAACCAACCCTTTGTTCCACTCACCAATCTCATTGCCCTTCTTTGTACTCATTCCAGCAGCCTTACAGCTTTCCTAAAATGAGGCCTCCAGACCTGTATGCAGTACTCAAGATGTGGCCTGACCATTGCCTTATACAAGGGGACAATCACATCCTTTTCCCAAGAAAAGGTAGCTCATAGTGCAAGTGTAGCTCATAGTGTCATTGACAAGACATTATGAGCTACCCTTGCAGACTGTCCACACTGCTCAGAAAACGTTATATCTGACTGCACAATTGCCCCCAGGTCCTTTTCATTCTGTACCACACACTCGAAACGTTACTATAGGGTTACTGCTACTCATATGCAGTACTTTACATTTGCCAATGTTAAACTTCATTTGCCACCTCTCAGCCCACCTGCTCAACTTTTCTAGATCCTGTTCAGCAGCATCCTGTCATTACTGTTATTAACCATCCTGCCAACTTTTGTAACATCTGCAAACTTTGACATTAAGCTTGATATATCTTCATCAATATCATTGATAAATACACAAAACAGTGGTTTTCCACTAGGGTGCCACAACAACATTCCTGGGGTGCCATGTAATTTGGGTTTAAGTTACTTAAACTTATTTTTTTTTAATTTATATGTTTATCTCATTATAAAAAGGTATACAGTATCTTTTTAATTTTGTGGCGATCTATAATTGATGTTTACTAAGTACCGCTATATATATATATAATTTGTATTATGAAATGTAATTTTTATAATTATATTATTGTAATAACTATCATATAATATATATATGATTATATAACAGGCAGAAAACTGAATAGGGGTGCCACAAAACAAAATAAATTACTTAGGGGTACCTTTATAAAAAGTTTGAAAACCACTGATACAAAACAACAATGGGCCCAACACAGAACTCTGGGGGAACCACTAATAACATTAGTCCACAAAAAGCAGTGTCCACTGATTACCATTCTGTCTTCTCCCACTCAACCTTCCCTTTAAGTTCACAGGTATTTATTATATTTTGGTATCGGGATTTTTTTTTTTTTAATGTCAGGAGGCAAAGTAAAATGTCCTAAAAACAATGTTTGAGAAAGCATCCCGATAACAACGGTGTTTGCGATCCATCATACATAAAATTCACCCCCAAGGGCTCACATCTGGTGAGTATGGGCTTGGCACCCTGGGTCCTGAGTTGGATATCATCATTCTTCTCTTTCTTGGTGATTCCTGTCTACTTTTCTCTCTCTCTCTCTGGGTAATTCAGAAATTTTTTTTTTTTTTTTTGCCTGGTGCAGCATAAGCCTCAGGCTTCCTTGCACCATATGGATAATAATAATAATAATGCTTATAGTTACTTACATCCAAATAGTGCTTTGGATGCAACAAAATAAATTTTCCACTAATACACATGACAATACATGCTAGCGCACAATTTGGATTGGATTTTATTGGCGCATTAGCAATTAAGGCTATGAGCTAACACAGAAGCAATATTAGGTATATATGTTGTTAGTGATATTGCACGATAATTAGCCCTACCTTTGGGCTAATTATTGCCATTTTTGGAAATTTGCAATTGTCACTATAATGCTAATTCGTTTTAACCCCAACCACACATACCAGTGAAGGATAGTTATAAAATAGCACCCTTGCTGCTTTCACACAGTAACGATACCAAATCTGCAGCCAAACAGCAGAGTGCGTATACGCAGCTTTCCTACTCGCAATTTTGGACAATACTGAAGACCAGTGTTGCCAACTCTTAATAATACTTCCCGCTAGCCGCATGCTAAAAATCCGCTATTTTTAACACTTAACCCGCCAACTTTTGAAATTTTCATTTGGGTTAAATCCTATTAATTAATGGGCGCCATAAAAATTTTAAGCCCTTACATCATGTCCAGACAAAAACCTCCAAATTGCATATGAAATGCAGTTTATTCTGAGGAAGAAGTCAAAAATAACAACTACCGTTTAACAGAGTTGATGAATTTATGCAGTGGCAATATTAATTAATCACTTGATTTCTTGGTTGGCGAAAAATCACATTTTGCAAAGTACAGCTTTTGGTGAAGTTTGCAAACTTTAAATGTGGCTAACAAAAAGTAAATGTTAAACTAATATGTTTCGATGGGGTTGTAAGAAACCTTGCCGTAAAACAAAGAGTATTAGACATAAATCATTTTTTGATGATAGCACATTAGCGTTATCTCAAAATTTATTATTTCTATACTTCTGGTCCTAAGATTGGTCTCAAGATCGCATTGCTCTTGATTTAAATTCAATAAAAAAAATTTAAAAAAAACACTGTTATTGGAAAATGCAAAGATCTGAGGGAGATCTGCGTGATATCAATAATTGATTGATATAGTTAACTAGGCGTATTTCAGAAAATGCAATACCTATCGAATTTCAAAAGATGTGAGTATTCCTATAGGCATACTCACATCTGGTGCGTATGGACTTGGGATACCCAGGGTCCTGAGCTGGATATCATCTTTCTTGCTAATTCCCTTCTACTTCTCTCTCTCTCTCTCAATAATTCAGAATTTTTTTTTTTTTTTTTTTTTTTTTTTCCGGCTGCTGCAGCATAAGCCTCAGACTTCCTTGCACCGTATAGCTAATAAGAAAATAACAGAGGACGACTAATGGGAACACAATGGCTTTTGGTGCATTCGAAAGAATTACCAAACGATGTTTTTTTTCGTTCCGGTAGAGAATAGAGATAAAAAAAAACTCTATTATCAATTATAAGAAAGACAATATTGTCAGGTACAAGAATCATCAATGATGGAGGGCCTGCATATAAAGATCTCTACCGAAACATTAATTATACCCATGATGAGCTTATTCATTTTTTGTTTCTCCAGATGATTGAATTACGACGAAGAAAAATAATCCAATGGCATTCCTTCGCGGTTTCGAAAAAAGGTGGGGCTAATTCATTAGAATTTCTTCCACATTTTTAGATTTGATTTAACAATTTAAAGCTATGAACTAACGGTCATATCGTTTGACCGCGAGTGTAACTACGTATTGAAATTGCTGTGGATCCTCACAGGGGATCCCTGAATAATAAAAAACCGATTCTTCGCTTTATAAAAAAAAACTATTAAATAAGATATCCCTACTATGTTTACGATGTATATCAATAAAACATTTCAATTATGAAATATAGATATTGTTAAATTAATATTTCTTAATTTAAATGTTACATTTCCAAAATATATAAAATGCCAAACATATTTAAAATTTTTACATTTAAACTCATTCCGCTAAAAAAACCCCGCTAAATCTAGAGGGAAAACCGCTAAATTGGCAACACTGCTGAAGAACACAGAATAGTAACATTGATTGATTTTGATTTTTATGGCGCAAAACAGAATGTCAGATATCACAGCGATCGGATAGGAATTACTTACTGAATTACTCGCCGAAATATTTTTACTACTCTGTGTTACTGCCCGCGCCACCAGTGCTTTTTGTTTATAGAAAAACAAACAAGGGCATTTTGTTTATAGAAAAACAAACAAGGGCATTTTGTTTATTGTAAGAGTTTAGCGCATATTGAGAAATACACGGAGTGCTCAATAAATTATGACCACCCTGTGAAAACTGAATGCGATCCATTGACAACGTGAGGTACGAGAGTGCGGAGCACAGAGAAGTAAGGTATGTTACTACTCTGGAGGAGCAAAGTGGAGGAGAAATTGTTGAAGTTAAACATAAGAAAAGCACATGGGGTGGATGGGATCTATCCAGTTATATTAAAGGAGGCGGCAAAGCAACTAAGCAAACCCTTGGCCATAATTATGAGAGCATCTGTGGACTCAGGGGAGGTTCCCACAGACTGCAGTTGTGCAAATGTATCCCCAATTCACAAAGGGGGATTGAAGGGTGACATGAGTAATTTAATTACAGACCAGTTAGTTTAACTTCTGTTCCGGGTAAAATAATGGAGTCACTGGTTAAAGATGCATTGTAGGATCATCTAGACAAGACTGCAGCAATAATTCAGACACAGCATGGGTTTGTTAAGGGAAAGTCTTGTCTGACAAATTTGATAGAATATTATGATGTGGTTACAAAGGAACTGGATGCAAAAAATAATTTTGATATCATATATTTGGATTTCAGGAAAGCTTTTTACACTGTTGCGCAGGGAATACTATTGTACAAATTGGAGCAGAATGGTATTAAGGGTAAGTTCCTACAATGGATAAAAGGATGGTTAAGTGGGAGAAGACAGAGGGTGGTAATTAATGGGTGCTGCTCTTTATGGACTAATGTTATTAGTGGAGTCCCACAGGGTTTGGTGTTGGATCCACTGTTGTTTTGTATATTTATCAATGATATTGATGAAGGTATATCAGGCTTAATGTCGAAGTTTGCAGATGATACAAAGGTTGGCAGGGTTGTTGATGACAGTCATGGCAGTGTGCTACTGCAACAGGATCTATATAATTTGGGCAGATGGGCTAAGAAGTGGCAACTGAAGTTTAACCTTGACAAATGCTAAGTACTGCATATGGGTAGAAATAACCACATTAAACGTACCAACTGTGTGGTACTACTCTTAAGGTGGTAGGAAATGAAAAAGACCTAGGAGTAATTGTGCAGTCAGATATGAAGTTTTCTGAGCAATCCAGACAGGCTGCCAGGGCAGGTCATGGGGTTTTGTCAATGATATATAGGAATTTTGCTAGCAGGGAAAAGGAGGTGATTGTCCCTCTGTATAAGGCAATGGGCACACCACGCCTTGAGTACTGTGTACAGGTCTGGAGGCCTCATTTTAGGAAGGATGTAGATTTACTTGAGCGTGTACAGAGAGGGGCAACAAGATTGGTGAGGGGAATGAAGGGATCCCTTATCAAGAGAGGCTTAAGTTCTGCAAATTGCAGTGACTGGAGACTAGGCCCCTGCGCGGTGATCTGATTGAGGTGTATAAGGCCTTGAATGGGTTGAGCACGCTGAATTCTGATGGGATCCTTCCACTTGTTCAGATTACCAACCTAAGGGGGCATAAATTCAAATTAAAAAAAAAACAGATGTAGAATAGATGTGCAGAAATTTGCCTTTAGCCAGCGGGTGGTTAATTGCTGGAACAAACTTCCATCTGTCGTTGTGGAAGTTGATAGGTTGAATAAATTTGGCATGTGGAGGGAATGGTGTGATTTTTTTTTTTTGGCTGATGCTGCATAAGCTCATACACTTGCTTTCTTGCATCACATGCCACTACTACTACTACTCTGTGGTGTTAGTATCTAACTCCGCAGTGTAGATATATCTAACTCCGCATATCTAAGCCCGCAGAGTAGAGATGTTAGTACTCTGCGGAGTTAGTCGATCTACGTAGCATAGATAAGGTGTCAGTGGTTCAATAGGCAGTAAAATTCCGAGCGTGATAGGTAAAAGGAGGGATTTATTTGACTTTGATAAAGGACAGGTTGTGGGAGCTCGACGAGCTGGTGCCTCGATTTCCTAAAACGAGTGAACTGGTGGGAGTGTTCCAGAGCCGCAATTTTTAAAGTGTACCAGGACTGGCGTCAAAATGGTCAACCAACGACCCGACGGCAAAAATACAAAGGTCAGCGAAAAATTCATGTTAGAGGTGAGGGCCAGGTCCGACGACTCGTACAGACGAACAGGAACAGCAGTGTTGAAGAGTTGACTACCCAATACAACATGGGCTAACCTAGAACAATATCTGGAATGACCATGCGTCGCAGGCTTGCACGTATGGGATATACTAGCAGACGGCCCCTACGGCATCGTATCCAAACTAAGGTTCATCGGCGTAAATGACTTGTCTGGTACAAAAGAGCATGCACGTTGAACGTTAGAATACTGGAAGAAGGTGTGTTGGTCGGATCAGTCCCGTTATTTATTCCACACCGTGGATGGTCGTGTACGGATTTGCCGTCAACAACATCAAGCTCTTAATCCATCATGCATGGTATCAAAAGTGCAGGCCGGTGGGGGCGGTTGTATTGTTTGGAGCATGTTTCACTGGCAGGAACTTGGACTGCTAATGCATGTGGAACAATGTATGAGTGGTCTCCGCTATCGTCCACTGTCTGCTGACTGTGCATACCCCGGTATGATACACTTATTTCCGAATGGCGATGGTGTCTACCAATATAACAATGTGCCCAGCCATTTGGCACTTGATGTGCAGGAACCCCAGGGGCTCACATCTGGTGAGTATGGGCTTGGCACACCCAGGGTCCTGAGCTGGATATCATCATTCTTCTCTTTCTTGGTGATTTCCTGCTACTTCTCTCTCTCTTTCTCTCTGGGTCCTAGGGTAAATTAATTTTTTTTTTTTTTTTTTTGGCTGGTGCAGTATAAGCCTCAGGCTTCCTTGCACCATTTGGCTAATAATAATAATGTTTTGAGGAACATAGTTCTGACTTCCTGCATATTGACTGGCTTCCGAACTCTGCCGATATCAATCCGATAGAGCACTTGTGGGACGTTATGTAAAGGCACATCAGGCGTCTGGATACACAAATCACCTACATACCTGCATTACTTAGCGCATTACACACAGCTTGGTTGGCCATACCTCCCGAACACTTCTGACGTCATTTTGAATCAATGCCAAGTCGGATAGCTATATAAAAATTATACAAAAGGCTGTACTGAGGGAAAAAGGAGGAACTACGAAGTATTGGATAGGTGGTCATAATTCAGTGATCACTCAGCGTATATAATATGCCTGCAAATTACTTGTGTTCACTGCTTTGCTGGACGAAAAACTTGAGTTTCAGGCAGAAAAAGACCATGCTACCATCACCTGAGCCCTACTAGCTTTGTTTCTCTGTCTTCTCCCCCCTTAACCTCCTCCATTTTCAGGAGGAAGAATCCCATCTGCCTTGAGTTGGCTCATACATTTGGAGTCAATGGATGGATTTGTGAAATGGGTATGGTTTTTTTTGCTCTTGCTATATAATCTTGCTTTCTTGCATCATATGCCTCTACTAAAGCTAATGCTAACTCGGCCACATCCTGAAAAATGCCCAAAATTTTCTTGGATTCGAACACATATCTTTCCCCACTGTGTGTGGGGAAGACGGTGATTATACCAACTGTACTACACACAGCAGCTCGGTGAAGAGCGTGAACAAACGTCGCCTTAGCTACCAAACCCAGATTAGCAACGCGAATGTACCGTGCCAATAGCGCTACACTTTTGAATACGATTAGACCTTTTAAATTGCTCATTGTAGTACTTTTTTATATTATTATTATTACAGTAAAATCTTGTTAACACAAGCTCGGTTTAAACGAGTATAAACGAGTAATTTGTTTAAACGATTAATTTATACGAGTAAATTATAAACGATTAATTTATACGAGTAAACTTCGTATAAATGAGTAATTTGTATAAATACAAATTACTCGTTATACGAAGCACATACCAATCCCATGAGAAAGGATAGGCTTTTTTTTATGTAAATATATTTGTTTATTACAAAATTCGGTTAATAGGTATTACAAAGTTAGTTTTCACCTCTGAGAAATAAATATTGTTATTTTGTATGTGAAAAACAAATCTTAGCACAGCTACCCGATTATTGCCCCTATTATTGCCTGTGGCCGCCGGTTACTTTCGTATAAACAAAACCAGTTTATGGTAGCTACAACTTGAAATTGAACTCTGAAAAACATCTTTTTGAAGGATGAGCTGTTAAATTAACAGAAGAATAAAATCAGATTTTCAAAATTCTTTACATACACTCCCTCGCTCTCCAAGGGATTAAGGTCAGTTGCAATTGTTGTGCCAGTTCAAGGTCTTTTGCTCTAGTATACACTAATCTATTTTTGTGCCATTTTATCTGAACTTTGTCTTTAAATTAAGTTAAATATATTTATATTAAAGCTTATCTAGCACTGTTATGGTGAAAAACCGTACACGGACGGAATTCACCCTGGAAATTAAACTGAAAATTATACAAAAGGCTGATGGGATCAATCGAAGTAAAACAGACATTGCAAAGGAATGCAACGTCTCTTTACCTACTTTACCAACAATACTGAAAACCCGAAAAAACTTGAAGTGCGTGACGGAGTAGCGATAAAAAAAAAAATAAAAAAAAAAAAAAAAAAACACGAAAGGAATTAGCGGTGCAAAACACGAGGAATTTGAAACAAAACTTCTCCAGTGGTAACAACAACCATGTGCATCTAATTTTCCAATATCAATTCCGATTCTGCAAGAAAAGGAAAATTACCCAGCACAGCAACAAGGAATTAGCGACTTCAAACGTAGCACTGGCTAGCTCAAAAGATTTAAAGACAGGAATAACTTGGTTTCGCGAAATTACTGCGTCGAGGCTGGATTAGTCGATAAAGAAAAGGATACAGACTGTTTGTGTATCACTATGTAGGTCCATTATTGAAAAATATCAGGCAAAGAATATTTTTAATCTGGTTAAGACATGATGATTTTTTTATTTTGCTGCCAAACAAAACATTTGCTGTTCGCAGTGCAGAATTAAAAAAGGCACGAGCTAGTAGGGCCCTTCCCATGTGGTTGGGGGGGGGGAGACATTCTTATAGAGGAACCAAAAACAGAATAACAATGAGGCAAGAAATACAGTGGCGGACAAAAAACAGCATCTAATAAAAAAAAAAGTAACTTTGTAGCGAAACGTATAAGATATTCTTATTATTATTATTGCTCTCATAATGCATTAGGGCTTAAAGCCTCAAGCTGGGAAAGAGATTAGACTATGTGTATTTTAGTGCAATAGCATCATTTATACACAGCTAAATATAGATTAGCAAATTTACAATAGCGGCATCGTTTAAGTTACATCTCATATTGTGAATACCTTCACGACGAGTTGGCATGACATTGCACTACTGTTTTGCCCTCATAACATCACTTGGGTATCTACCCACCCACCCACCCACCCACCGAAGAAGGGCCAAATAGCCCTGAAACGGTGCCGTCTGGGTGGTGGTAGTATCCACTGAGAATAAGTAACAACAGTCTTCTCCTTCGGGTGAAACGTTACTTACTCGAAGTAGTGCAACCTCATGGCAACTCGTCGTGAAGGTATTCCCAATATGAGATATAACTTAAACGATGCCGCAATTGCAAATTTGCTAATCTATATTTAGCTGTGTATAAATGATGCAATTGCGCTAAAATACACAGTCTATTGCTCTCATATTATTTTTATCTGATTGGAAGTTCCACCTCGTGACGGGTATTGTTACCAAGTACACAGGGTGGTTGTAGTTATGTCTGGTTTTACTGTTGGTTGAGGAACTCTCTGACTATCCCACAAATGTTCAGGATTGCGACTTTCTGGAGTATCATGTAGGTGTGTTCGCTGGGAGAACTATTGCTGCTAGGCTCTTATGTAGGGTCTTTGGCACCATAACTGTGGTTGACACGATGATCGCGATGGTCGTTACTTGTTTCATATGCCACATCTCTTTGGTCTCCTGTCTTGGGTTCATGTACTTCCTGATCTTTTCCCCATGGGTGGGTTTTCTGCTGGTTGCCAGTGTTGGCTACCACTATTCAATCAGATAGGTAGCCTTTTTCTTCTTGTCCACAAGGTTTATGTCCTGTCTGTTGTGCGGGACTGTTCTATCTGTTATTATGGCGCAGTCCCAGTACAGCTTGTAGTCTCTAGTACTGCCTGGGGATTGTACTAGTAGTACACTTTCTTCGATGAACTGGTATTTCTTTGCTAGCTTCTGATGTATTATCCTGGCTACCTGGTCGTGCCTATGAGGGTACTCAGTCTGGGTGATCACCTTTCATTTCGCGGTGATGTGTTGGATCGTTTCTGAGGCCAAGTGGAATTGTCGATATGTGTCATCTGACATTCCGGGCTCCTTTGCGATGTATTTACTATAGTTACTGGTGTTGATTACCTGGTCTTGGTTGGCCAGCAAGACTCCTTCAGTCTCGGGGAAGAGCGTCCCGCTTGTGAGCCATGCATTGGAAGCAATGTTATCGATGTGATCTTGATGGAGATCATTGAGTATCTGCCATGGAGTGTCTTCTTTGCCCGTCTTTCTAGCTTCGTTTCTTGTGCCATGTGGGCGGAGGGGACTCCTCAATTAGGTTGAGGGGGATATACCACTTATGTATCTTCCATTATTATTATTATTATTATTATTAGCCATGCGGTACAAGGAAGACTGAGGCTTATGGTGCACCAGCAAAAAAAAAAAAAAAAAAATTCCCGAGTGTCCCTGAGAGGGAGAGAGAGAGAGAGAGAGAAGTAGAAAGGAATCGCCAAGAAAGAGAAGAATGATAATATCCAGCTCAGGACCCTGGGTTTGCCAAGCCCATTGTCACCATATGTGAGCCCCTGATTACAGTCATTTTGTTGGTTGCAAAGCAAAGGTATTGCGTCAGATAACGCTTCTATTGTATCAGACAGTAATTGTAAGGTATTGCCTCAGCCGTTTCTATAAATACGGCATTGAAAGGGTATACACGCTCATTAGTATCCTGTTATGCACATGCGTAAGGATGGGTCCATATGATCAGTTGACATAAAGGAAAAAAAAATATAGCTGTTGTCCTGTCCCAGGAAAGACTTTCTACGCATGCTACACCAGATAAAATAGGCTGCGACCAGTCAATCACTAAGTCAAGAGCGGGTGCTGAAATTCACGCGTGATTAATTTCAGCACCCGCTCTTTAATCGATCAGTCAAATTGTGAAGATGATATGAAGAGAAGACCTGGATCAGGCCATAAGAGAGTGGCTGTGCCCTTCCAAGATCGACATTTGAAACGGCTATAACTTTGTAATCGACATGCTAGTGCTAATAATCTAAAACTGGACTTTGAGATGGCCTCTGGTGTTGAAACAAGTGCACGAACTGTCCAAAGACGGCTTTCGGATTGTGGTCTGTATGCCTATCGGCCCAAGAAGAAGCCTTTGTTGACCCAACAATTGAGGAAGAAGCGACTTGCTTGGGCTAAATTGCATGTTTAACGGACATAACAGTAATGGGACACCGTCATCTTTATGATGAATCGAAATTCAACGTCGATGGTTCGTATGGCAAGCGATGTCAGAAGACAAAAATGAGAGGCATATCATCCTGACTGCATAAAACCGACGGTAAAGTACGCCGCCGGTCAGATGGTCTGGGGATGCATAACAAGCAAAGGGGTGGGCAGAATTAAGTTTATTAAAGGAAAGGTGAATGCAGAAACCTACACTGCTATCTTGGAAGTGCCTGAAACCCGTCATTACGAATCACCACACAGGCATCCAAAACTGTATATTTCAACAGGACTCAGCACCTTGCCACACAGCAAAATTCGTAAATTTTGTACTATTTACATTTAAAGATGAGTTTGTCTTCTTTTCTGACAAGGCTACAAAATTAATCGCAGGGACTCACATCTGGTGAGCATGGGCTTGGTTCAACCAGGATCCTGAGCTGGATATCATCATTCTTCTCTTTCCTGATGATTCCCTTCTACTTTTCTCTGTCTCTCTTAGGGTAATTTGGGAATTTTTTTTGGTTGGTGTAGCTTAAGCCTCAGGCTTCCGTGCACCATATAGCTAATAATAAAACGTAAAACAAAACATACTTACACCAATATTTTCCCTCGTTTTTCTCCCTTAAGATGCAGCCAAACCTTAGAAATGCTGGCATTTCAGTGTAGGACTGGCCTGGCAACAGTCAGATTTGAAACCTATTGAAAATTTCTGGTGCATAATGCCGTCAAAACGTGCTCAGAAGAATCGAACAAGTAAGATTCAGTTGCAGGAGAGTAATCTGTAAGTAATATTATGAGTAAGAGTTGCATTGTAAGGGTGTGGTGCCACGAAATTGGACAACCGTATATCCAAAACTCGATCGTTGCAAGGCTGTGATTGCAGCTGGAGCAGGAATAACAAAATATTGAGGACTAATTTTACTGATTTGCAGTACATAATACTACTCGGTTAACTTGTCATTTTGTACACATAAATGCAATGAGAAATATGTTTGGTTGTCATAATTGCCATTTACATGATTTCTCATATTTCCATTAATTACGCATTTTAGCCTTTGGGAAGATATTTATGGCAGTTAGGTACATCAGGTGGAGTGTTTTAATTGGATTTAAATTCACAGAGGTACACCGATGGCCCAAAATATTATGACCAGCGAGTTGTTATGAAAATCGAAGCAACTGCAGGTGTACCCGACCGGCACGTGTGCAGTTCGGGACAAGGGCTGCCGCAAGTGGGTAGGCGAAGTAAGCGTCGCTTAAGGGCGGTAGTTCAAGAGGGCGCCGCAATTTTTTTCGATATTGTTTTCTAATTGTTTAACGCTTATCAGTATTTAACATTTAGGGCGGCAAATTTTATTATGCTTACTGGTGGCACATAGGAGCGCAGCGCGACTGGCCGGGACAAGGTATAAAAAACACGTGATACTGAGCTCCATTAATCAGTGTTACTTTTTTCTTCAGATGGGAAAGGCAGCTGACTTAAACGATTTTGACAAAGGCCAAATTGTAATTGCCAGACGAATGGATCAGAGCATACCCGAAACGACACTGCTGGTGGGACACTCACGGTCAGCCGTGCTTCGTACCTACCGAAAGTGTTCCAACGAAAGAAAACCCTTGAACTGCCGGCGAGGTGTAGGATGACAACAGCTCATCGATACTCAACGTGAACGGAGGCTCTCTCAGATGGTACGTAGCAACAGAAGGACGACTGTGGCGCAACTCGCCAGTAATTGGAATGTTGGTGGGTGGCGGGAGTAATGTGTCACAACACACAGAACTTCGAACCCTGCTGAAAATGGGGCGGCGTATCGGCAGGCATCTCCTACTGTCCATGATAACCACTGTTCACTGGCGACAGCGCCTACAATAGGCGCATCAAAACTGGACCTTAAGTGATTAGAACGTCGTCTGGTTCGATGAATCACGTTTCCTGTTGCACCACGTGGACAGTCTCAACAGTGGTATCATCACCGTTCTCCCCACACCGGTTGGAAAAGGCCTGGGTTTGAATTCCGTCGATGACGCGAGGAACTTTAGTGGGCTTTTTCCACTCCGTGGCTGAGTTAGTCGGTCTCAGGCATATATAGCAAGTCAGCATTTGCGAACCGGTTCCCGAGGCAGTAGGATAGACGAGTATTCAAACGTTGAACTGGCCGACATGCACCCCCGCGTACGGAGCTGCGGACTGTAATGGGGCACAGTTCTGCGCTTTTAACAGGAACGTTTCCCGCACAGGCATGCTCCTCATCATACGATACAATAGCAAGCAACCGCGTGCACAGAAGGTTACGTGAGACCGGTTGTTTCACGAGAGGTACCATGAATTGAGAGCGAACGACGAGAACGCCAGACAATGAGGAGAATGTCCGTCTTGCAGAAGGCAATCCGAGTATGGAGGATACTGTCAACAAACCAAATGAGTTCATACCATCTGCAACGTGTCCAATCATTGGAGCCTGCGGATTATGCACTCCGGAGGACTTTTGCTGCTTGGTTTCTTCAACAGAAACGGTTCGCAAATGCTGACTTCCAGCGGGATCGCTGTTCATGCAACCTCCCTTTCAACGTCCTCTACCGCATGATGAAGGCATTTCGGACCCTGCAATGCTATGTGATTCCGATTCGTCTTTGTGCCCCCTACACCTCCTGCAAGTTTGTCGCACTGGTAGTGAATCACCCTGTATAATATAAATTTGCACTAATCACTCAGAACTCTTCAACTTCCTTTCTTTGAAACTTTCATGATCAATGGCTCAAAAACCCTAAATATAAGCAGTGACTCTGCATGAGATGGTGACTATTTAAAATATTTTTGTAAATATTGTAAATGCACGGTGACAGCCAAAAAGTGATATTGAAATTAGATAACCTTTTTGGTTTCTTGGGTAAATTTCTACAAATTATTATTATTATTAATAGCCATATGGTGCAAGGAAGCCTGAGGCTTATGCTGCACCAGACAAAAAAAAAAAAAAAAAAAAATTCTGAATCACCCCCAAGAGACAGAGAAAACAAGAGTCAGAAGTAGAAGGGAATCACCAAGAAAGAAAAGAATGATATCCAGCTCAGGACCCTGGGTATGCCAAGCCCATACTCACCAGATGTGAGCCCCCGAGGTTAATTCAAAAGGACGAGTTAAGAAAACAGGCTGCAGATTTAGGAATCACATTTTCAGATGCCAGAATCACTGAGGGCAATGAATTGGTCAAGTCTGTTGAAGATGGCAGATATTCATGGCCATATGCTAGTGGAGGAAATGGAAGCACTGAAACCAATTCTTCCAGAATTGTGCTTCGAAAATCTTTTAAAATTTTCGCAACTAATGAAAGAGCCACTGGATTTCTGAATTTATTGATATCTCTAAAAATATTTTTAATGATCCCAGTGACTGCAGCGTCAGGGGAAAGCTTTTCCCAATAAAAGTTAATTAAAACATACCTGAGGTCGACGACACTTCAAGAGAGACTCAACAGCCTTACAATTTTATACATTAAAAGAGAAGAAAGGAATTTAAATTTTAAGAAAGTTTTGAAAGATTTTGCTGATAAAAGAGCAAGAAAAATATCCTTCTGATTAGTTTTGTTTATATTAACAAAATGTCAGGTCAAATATTATCATCATTAATGGCTATATGGTGCAAGGAAGCCTGAAGCTTATGCTGCACCAGCCAAAAAAAAAAAAAAAAAAAATTTCTGAATTACCCTGTGAGAGAGATTAGTAGAAGGGAATCACCAAGAAAGAGAAAAATTATATCCAGCTCAGGACCCTGGGTGTGCCAACCCATACTCACCAGATGTGAGCCCCTGGTTTGTTATACATTGTTTGTTATACATTGTTATACAATGTTATACATTGTTTGTTATACCTGTTTTCTTAACTCGTCCTTTTGAATTAACCTCGGGGGCTCACATCTGGTATGGGCTTGGCATACCCAGGGTCCTGAGCTGGATATCATTCTTTTCTTTCTTGGTGATATAAAAATAATAAAGAATTATTAATATAGTTTTAGTTTTTCATTATTTCAAAATATTGAGGGGTTAATATTGAATTTTTCAAGGAGCCCCGCTAGCATGCACTAATCGGGCCCTGCAATTGCTAAGACCGGCACTATTTATATGTATGCTGTTTCCCTATTTACATTGTATTTTGTAAATAAACTATGATAATGATGATTTTAACTTATTAATTTAAATTAATTTAATTTTGATATTGTTATTATTTATTATCTTAGATGACAGTATGTAAAAAAAAAAAAAATCCAGTAAAATTGACACTTTTCGTTACTACAAACCTCGCTATTACTTAACGTGAAAATTTATGTCCATTGAACTTTATATTAACGAGATTTTAAATTATAAGAGGAAACCTCACCTTTTTAATAGGATTGTTAATCTTTCAACACTCAATCGCAAATAATTATAATATGAACCTACCCCACGTGCATAGTCATAAATAAATCAAATTAAAATAGCTATTAATTAAAAACCATCATGCCTTCAATTCTCATCTCACGCCAAGTGAATCGGAAAGAATTAGGGAAAGACGGCAGCCACCAACCCTAAAAAACCAACAACATCACATGCCACCATGAGAATTGAAAAACAATTGTTGCAAAAACCTAAAATCCACGAAACAAATAAATATCCATTAATTCACATACAATTTAAACTTTAAAAACGGTTTTATAATTTTTGTTAAGAGACCAACTAATTCGGTTTGTTACCATGTTCACAAGAATTACAAAAGTGATTCGCAAATGATATCCCCCCTCCCCCGTTTTATATAAAATCAATGACACCTGACACAAAATTATTTATACAGACCAATGTATGAATTACTATTCATGTATGTACATTTTTTTTGGCTGATGCTGTATAAGGTTGCTTTTTTGCATCATATGCCTTGTTAATGCTAATTCAAAAAATCTCAAAACATTTTTAAAAAGTGGGCACCTATCAACTGCCCACTTTTTACTACAAATGGGGCACCATCACTCTTGGGCTAAACGGAAATTTGTTGTTGACATTTCTTCCTACTTATAATATAAAAGTTGTGAGCTAATTTTTGTATAGCACTTTTATAAATATTATCAATGGCATCTTTTCTCCTTTTAACACTTGATCCCAGTGCTGCTTCTTTTAAAAAGATCCTGAAACTCATCCTTATAAATTAAAACAATTACAGTTGTTGGTGCCATAGGCATTAATTCAACATAGGCAATGAATGTAGTTAGGTATCTTTAATATTTTAAAACTACAAGGTCAAAGTTATTTTAACTTCAGTGTTAACACAAATTCAAAGTTCAAAATCATCCTTTTCATACGAAGAGAGCATGTTCCTAGTACATTTTCTGAATGATAAATTTCAACTCTTACCTTAATAATTCATCATAGCTGGATGAAACTTCTGAAATATTTAAAAGGGTTAATTACAATACAATAAAGGGTTATAGAAAAGAATTCCCTCCACTTGAAAAAGAAAAATCAGCCTAATTTCAGTACTCATTTGTTGTTTTTGTTACTTGAGACCTCTTCTAAGATTGGCATCATTATCCCTGATAGTTTGCACAGTGGTAGTGATAGACAGCCTTTATTCAGGGAAAATTCTATGTGGTGTATATCAATCTTTATAGATTTCATAATAGAGAGCTATTAAATGCGATAATTCCTTTATTCTATTATATTATGAAACAACAGGGATTACCTTTATTTTAGATATACGAAGCTTCTTTTCCAACCAACTCTCCTAGTCCAACGCACTAATAATTCTTTGGGAAGGCGATATCAACAAGTGGGACATCTTCCCCACTGTCAGAACCGTAGTATTCAGACCCCTCAGTCTCAACATTGAGCGCTCAAGACTTCTGTCTTCAAACACCATACCTCTGGCAGCAAGGAAACCGTTACGTGGATTGACATAAAATTAAATTTTGAAGATTTTAAGCGCTTAATAAATATGGACCAATTACTTTCTTCGGTCCTGTAGCTTGACATTAGAATTAAATTTAGGGGTCTAAAAAGTTTAATGGATATGGGGGGATTATTCTCTACATTCCTTCTAGATTGTTTACATAGAGTACATAGATTTTTTGAAGACAGAAGTCTTGAGCACTCAATGTTGAGACCAAGGGGTCTGAACACTACAGTTCTGACAGTGGGGAAGGTGTCCCACTTGTTTTGTAAAACTGATATCGCCTTCCCAAAGAATTATTAGCGTGCTAGACTAGGAGAGTTGGTTGGAAAAGAAGCTTCCTATATCTAAAATAAAGGTAATCACTGTTGTTTCATAATAAATCTTTATAAACTAACAATGAACTAGTTCAGAAGCCAGGGTAACAAAATGATCCAACTGTTTCAGGAGTGAATACATTCAGCTACATTTTTAACGTGCAGGCTCTTTGAGGAGTACAGTGATAGATTTACATTTTCAAGGTCATTTCAAATAGGAAATGCCATTATTTGTGGAAAATACTACAAACTGTACTGAAATTTTTAGATGGTAGCTGAAATAGCTTTGAAAATAATGGCTGACAGCTGGCATCACTCACACCTGCATGATTTCAACTTAAAGTCATTACAAGTACAATTTAAATAAGGTGTTCTTTTATATATAAATTGTCTTGAAATTTTCCAGTATAAACATAAAAATGCTGCCATTTTTATCTGTTTCCTAATAGACATGGTTTTACAAATTTTTGTCTTTTACAGAAAGACAAAAATAGCTCTGAATAAGGAGGACATTGCACCTGTTCAATTTTTTTTCCCAGATTTTGGTTAAAAAAGCTAGAATTCAGATCCAGAACTTGATGAAATTGCATTAAGTGATATATTATTATTATTAGCTATATGGTGCAAGGAAGCCTGAGGCTTATGCTGCACCAGCCGAAAAAAAAAAAAAAAATTCCCCAGTTACCCCTGAGACAGAATCATGAAGAAGAGAAGAATGATGATGTCCAGCTCAGGACCCTGGGTGTGCCAAACCCATACTCACCAGATGCGAGCCCCTGGTATTCTGTATATATATAAATAGATGCAGAAGATATTGCTGCATTTAAAAAAAAAAAAAATTTATTTTAAAAACATCCCAATTTTATTTTAACAATGGATAATTAGGCCAAAATAAGAAAAAAAATTAAATTAATATTTAATAGATTTATTTGTATAGTTTTTATTTTTACAAAAATTCAAATTTTCACAAAGAAAGTCATTCTACAGAGTCCACCCCTATTGAAAACTTACCACAGGAAATCTATAGATGTACACAAAACCCAGTCATGAAAGGTTTAACAGTATCTCCTTAGAATTAAATGAAAATAAGCTGGTTAATATGGGAGGCATGCTGTTTGTCAAAAGAGAAACACTTACTGTTAATATGAGAATCAATGTACAATAATTGTACATTGATTCTCATATTACTCACCATAAAGCATTTCCAATTAAAAACAAGTTGAAAATCAGTACATTCTAGATGAATGTAGTGAATATCTTAAAAGGCCATTAATGCTTAGTAAATATCACAGATTAACCAAATTTTGGCTTATATTTAGCACCAAATACCTGCAGGAATTTTTTTTTTTTTTTTTTTTTAACTATTCCAACCTGCACTGTTTGCTTTCTGTATCATGTTGATTCACTAAAAGTGGCCTGCTAAGTGGGAATCATCAGCCAACCAGTAAAGATATTTGTTATTCATTCCCAACTCACTGATGTAAAAAAAAAAAAAAAAAAAATTAGGATTATTACACAGCTAGTTACTAGGATAGGTTTTCTGATTACACAACTATTGTAGAAATAAGAATGCTAATTATAACCATGGAACTAAATTTAATATTAGGGTTATATACTTGGCAAGGTGCAATTTTGCTGCCTGGCTTTTAAGTGGTGTATGCGGATTTCACATTTTCATGTTAATTCATTTATTGTGGAAATGAACATTAATATTTTGGTGGGCATGACGGTGCTTCTTCTTGGGTAGGGAGTTGCAAGTTGAGGGAAACTGCCACCTATCTCCTATTTTATTTTTGATTTGATTTTTGCCTGTTAGCATACAACATGAAAAGGACTGTTCTTCCTCTAAGTGATTCCATACAAGGAATCACTTAGAGGAAGTAATTTTTCAAATGACTCCATATACGAAGTCATTTGAAAAATCAGCAAATCTTTACAACTATCACTTTTTTGGTGCTACCTTTATTTTCACTCTTCATGTTTAATATTAAAAGCATGTAGTTTTAATTAGTGTTTTTAATTTAAGCTCCTTTTAAATTTATATTTTAGTGAGCAAATTTGAAAAAAAAAAAAAAAAAAGGGGCACTTCAATGAATGCCTGCAATTGTATACCAGCAAGTCAACACAGTAAGTCCCAGACATACGTAAGAGATACATTCCAGGATTTGTTACATAAGTTGAGTTTTACGTAACTTGGGAATGACTAATAAAATATTGCTACTACATCCCTGACATGCTAAAATTACAAAAACCACATAATAAACTGAGAAAAATGAAGAAAAATAGTTATATATTTTTCAATTAATTAGTTATAATTTTAATTAGTTCAATTAAAAACTATCTAGGGACAGCGGTGAAGTAGCCGGAGTGGCACATAAGAAAAGAAAACACGCACGTTATTGTACTGTAAAAACTAACATATATTTCGTAGCCTTGGTTATTATAGTTGACTTCATTGGTACTGCTTCTTGTATTCTGTCTTTGTCCTTTATTATTGTGTTCCCTGTCGGACACTAACAAATCTAAATTCTGCATGATACTTGTTAATATTTGACCATTTTCATACATCCTTATTATTTTAAATTTTCTGATCCAAATCAATCGCTATCATTTTCTTGGTTGATTTACTAGTACTGCTGTCATTTATTCTCTTAGTCGGCCCCATGATAACGGCCAAAATGAAATTATCTGTAAAGAACTTCACACGGTTAAAGCGGAAAAACATACTATTATTACCTCAAGCGAGCTCACATTTTACTGAAGCACATTCATGTCGGTCACTACTATAAAACAGTAAAAACAACTTGATTTGCAGTTACCGGTTTATTGGGCCTTTCTGTTAGCGCAAGCTATTATAAATGGGTAGTAAACTCGATCTTACTGCATTTGCGATAATACTGATAGAATTCTGTGGGTTTTTATGTTATTATGGTGAAATGTGTGTCCCCTTCACAGAACTCATAAAGAAACAAATAGAAACTTACATAAAGAAACAAATTTTCAGAATCTTCTCTTCATTCGTATTTTTTAAGCTTCGTAAACTTGGTACTTCGTATCTCACTTGTGCATCTATGCATGTTGTGTTCGTCGTTATTGTTTGCTTATTATTATTATTTTTTTCTGATTTAAATTATACACGAAAAAAAAAAAAAAAAATATATATATATATATATATATGTCTGAAGTTCCATAACTCGGGCTTACGTAAGTTGGGGACTTACCGTAATAGGAGCTCGCACACGCATATCAACAGGTTTCAGAGGATCCATCAATATCACAAAGCCAGAGCACATTACCAAATAGAGGAGAGCACATGGCAGTGAAGCCAGCCAACTACCAATAACTGTAAGTGACAAATGCCAATCAACATAGGTTCAACTATGTGTACTTCAGTGCAATTGCATCATTTATACACAGCTAAATATAGATTAGCAACAGCAGCATCGTTTAAGTTACATCTCATATTGTGAATACCTTCACGATGAGTTGCAATGACTTTGCACTACTTCGAATAAATAATGCTTCACCCGAAGGAGAAGACTGTAGATACTTATTCTCAGTGGATACCACCACCCAGATCGATTCAGGGTGGTGGTATCCGTTCACTACCCACTCACCGTTTCAGGGCTATTTCGCCCTTCTTCGGTGAGTGGGTAGGTACCCCCCAAGTGATTTAATGATGGCAAAACAGTTGTGAAGTATATCTTCACAATATGAGAGATGCCTGATGGTGTATGATATATATGATGCCGTCTGGGTTGTGGTATCCACTGAGAATAAGTAACAACAGTCTTCTCCTTCGGGTGAAGCATCACTTATTAGAAGTAGTGCAATGTCATGGCAACTCGTCGTGAAGGTATTCACAATATGAGATGTAACTTAAACCATGCCGCTATTGCAAATTTGCTAATCTATATTTAGCTGTTTATAAATGATGCAACTGCACTAAAATACACATAGTCTAATCTCTTTCACAGCTTGAGGCTTTAAGCCCTAATGGATTAGAGTCTTAACATAGGTTTAACTAAATTTGTAATTATTTCCTAATTGTGCTTTAATTAACAATGATGTCTGGAATTTTCAGTGGAGAAAAAAAAAAAAAAAAACCAGCTATTAGGAGTTCCAGATATGTGAATGAAGTAAGTAAAGAGAATGAATTGCTGAAGTATTGTCTGGGGGGTAGGGCTTAGAGTGGAACAGGTATCCTGTGTGTTATCAGACACGTAGCCTGATGGATCCAATATCTCTGTAATACAGAAGATTTAGGAAAAGTCCGGTTAGCCTGCCTCCCTAAAATCCACTCATGCACACCTTCTCGATGGTAAGCCCTGTTATGTCACTTAGGCGGCCACGAACGTGTAGAGTGGTTCTCTTCAAGACGCCTGGTCAGCATGAAGAGGAAAAGACCAAACCATCCAGCACATGACAGCATGACAAAACAAATGGCCCACAGTCCCCAGCAGCTTTCACTCCCACTCTTACGGCAGCGAGAGGATCAGAGTGGAAGCAGAGGGTGCTAAGAATCTCTGGTACGACCAGGCTGCCATGCACGGAAACTGAACTTGGCCTGTTATAACGTAAGATCACTCATCGGTGAAGACAGGATATTAGAGCTGGAAAAGGAATTAGAAAATGTGAATTGGAATATCATCGGTTTGGCTGAAACAAGAAGAAGAAATGAATCACTTATAAACGTATCAAGTGGAAATCTGCTGTACACCAATGGAAACAGTGAAGGTGGAGTTGGGTTTCTGGTCCATAAAGATTTTAAAAACAACATTTTGGAATTCAAAAGTACATCATCAAGGGTGTCAAGACATTATAATACTCAAGATTTCTAAGAGATACAAGCTAAAGGTTATAATGATTTATGCACCAACATCGAGCCATGATGATGAAGAGGTTGAAGAAATGTACACCGAAATTGAGTCTTCTAGATGAGCAGAAAACCCACTACACTATTATTATGGGGGACTTCAATGCTAAGGTTGGAAAAAGAAAAAACAGCACAGAAAGGGGGAACTATAGGAAATTTTGGAATTGGTGAAAGAAATGAAAGAGGTGAAAGACTTGTGGAATTTGCAGAATCTCAAGGACTGTCAGTAATGAACACTTTTTTTCAAGAAAAGGGTGAACAGAAAGTGGACATGGAAGAGTCCAAATGGATTAACAACTAATGAAATCGACTTCATCCTCACTAATAGAAGATATATTGTGAATGATGTTACCGTCCTGAATAAGGTAAATATTGGAAGTGATCACAGAATGGTAAGATGTACACTTAGCATTAGCATTAGTAGAGGCATTTGATGCAAGAAAGCAAGCTTATGCAGCATCAGCCAAAAAAAAAAAAAACCCCACTTCCACTTCACCCCTCTGTTCGTTCAAAATACCTGTCCAGCTGAGCCTTAAACTTATTTAGGCTATCAACCTCCACCACAAGGGATGGAAGTCTGTTCCACCAATCAACCACCCGCTGGCTAAAGGCAAATTTCTGCACGTCTATCCTACATCTGTCTTTCCTCAATTTGAGTTTATGCCCTCTCAGGTGATTTTTCTGAGCTAGAGGAAGAATCCCATCAGCATTGAGCTGATGGGATTCTTGATATATGATCTTGATATGGGAGCACTTGATATAGATGTAGGAAAGGAAAGGAAAGGAAAAAACTGACTCAAGTAAATAATACAAAGTTCTCTGAGATAACAGAAGAGGAGAAAAAGCAGTATGTACTGGAACTTAAGAACAAGTTTGAGCTTCTGCAGACTGCTCGGGACCAAGATATCGACGAGGAATATTACAACTTTCTGGAAGTGATAAAGCCCAAGAAACCTATAGGGAAAAAGAAATCCAAAGAAGAAAAAATTAGTCAAGAAACACTTGTCATGATGAATCGAAGACGACAAATCAAGAGCAAGAAAAACACTGACAGGGAGAAAATTGAGTATACTGAGTTATGCAAAGCCATTAGAAAGAGACTCAGAGAGGACATAAGAAGATTTAACACAAGAAAAGTAGAACAAGCATTAAGGGAAAACAAAGGATTTAAATCAGCAGCCATGAGCAGTAATACAGAAAGACAAATGATACTGAAACTGAAGAATAGTGATGGTGTACTTATAAACAGCAGAGAAGGCATAATTCAAATAGCAGAGGACTACTATAGAGAATTATACAAGGAGCGAGGGAATGATGCCAGCAGTGGGGAAGATGGATTGCAAAGTAGCAACAAATACGACATACCCGATATTCTTCCTGATGAGGTAGAACATGCATTGAAGAAAATGAAGAATCAGAAAGCCCCGGGGGAAGATGAAGTTAGTGTAGAGTTGTTAAAATTGGGAGGAAGAGACATGACACAAAAACTGGCAAGGCTCTTCACAAAGTGCATTAGAAAAGGTGTGACGCCTAAGCAGTGGAATAATGCAATCATAGTTTTGCTGTATAAGAAAGAAGATAAATCAGAAATTGGAAATTATAGACCAATTAGCTTGTTATCCCACATCTACAAGTTGTTCACAAGGGTCATTACTAACAGATTAGAAACAATACTTGATGAGAATCAACCGAAAGAGCAAGCTGGCTTTAGGACAGGATTCTCAACTATGGATCACCTTCACATAATATCACAGCTAATGGAGAAAGCAAATGAATATAAAACACCATTATGCCTGGCATTTGTGGATTATGAAAAGGTATTTGACTCCATACAGCATAAGGCATTGTTTCGGGCACTGGAAAGACAAGGCATAGATACCCCGCATATTATGATTTTGAAGAAAATATATGAGAGTGCTACCTCCTTTATTAGACTAGACAAATACAGTAGGAAATTTAAAATTGAGAAAGGAGTTTGACAAGGAGACAATATCTCCGAAGCTGTTTACTGCTGCCCTTGAGGAAGCTTTCAGAAGATTAGACTGGTCGCAGAAAGGAGTCAATGTGAACGGGAGAGTACCTAAACCATTTACGATTTGCAGATGACATTGTGGTCATAAGCCACGAACCCAAAGAATTAGAGGAAAATCTTAATCAGTTATGCACAGTTAGTAAGGATCTTGGACTAAAGATGAATATGGCTAAAACAAAAGTAATGAACAAGTATGCCACAGAAAGAGAAATAATGATCGAAGGAGCGTAATTGAAAAGGTGGAGTCATATACTTATCTAGGACAAGTTATTAGCTGTAATAATGATAAATGGCTGGAAGTCAAGAGAAGAATAAATTTTGGATGGATAGCATTTAGGAAATATAGTCACATATTGAAGAGCAATATCCCAGTTTGTCTGAAACGTAAAATAATGACCCAATGTATACTCCCCACCATGACTTATGGAAGTGATACTTGGGCAGTCACCAAAAGAATGGAAGAGAAGCTGAGAACTACACAGCAGAGAATGGAATGAATTATATTATGAATCAGACTGTTTAGATAAGAAGAGAAACACATGGATTAGGCAGCAAACTCAAGTAAAGGACATTCTTATCAAAACTAAAGAACTAAAATGGTCATGGGCAGGACACATAGCTCGAAGACATGATGACAGATGAACTAAGAAAATAACAGAATGGTACCCAAGAGGAGCTAGAAAACCTGGAAGACAAAGGCGGAGATGGATAGATGAAATTCATGAGTTTGAGGGTAGTAAATGGATGGCCAGTGCTCAAAACAGAAGGAACTGGAAAGTTGCTGGAGAGGCCTTCATCCTGCAGTGGATTGAAAATGGCTGATGATGATGATGACTGGGTGTCTTAACCCCATTTGCCAGACTTGGAGTTAATTTGAATATCAGGTACTTTGGAGGTCAGGTTGCAAAATTGCACCATGCCATATTGCATTTATTTGCTGAATTTTGTTGTGTGGTACAATTAGTGTTTTTATTTCCAAAATAAGTCTTGGAGATATAACCATGTTTGTTTCAGTATTAATTTCCTGATTACAGTTTTCTGATGTAGGGAAGTAACCCCAGTCCAAATGAGGTAATTCAAAAACATGAACAACTAGAATAATTAGTCAACTTATTGAGAATGTTTATTATTTTTACACCTATGCCACTGTTTTAAGAATGTTAAATTACCATCTTTAAGAAGCAATGTAAAAGTGAGGAGTTCCCAAACTGTTTTTCTGATGCAAAAATAACACTAATAAAACGCTCATCTTGTCAAATACAGCAATACTTAGCACGGCTTCAAACAGGACAGGTTTCACTAAAACATGGTTTTCAATTAAGTTTAAGCCGAAAATTTACTGTACATATTAAAACTCATTCAAGAGCCAAGAATACTATACATATATGCTGCAGTGCAACTCTTTTGTTTACCATGCACATGTGACGATAGCTCCCTTCAGGCAGTCAGTTGCAGCAGTGTTTGGTATTCTTAATTCCATCCTGACGAGATGACATGATAGTTTTTCAAACTTTTCATTTCAAAATTTATTTTTAACCCTTTAAATACGATTGAAAATATATCTGCATCTTGGCTAGAAATCACTGCCAAACAACATGCGTTCTGTTTGGCAGCATGTTTTGCCCCATATGGTAAATGATTTCACTGGTTTTGAATCGCAAGTTCAGATAATTTCTGAAGACATTGTTAAGGTCAGAAAAGACTTGGGATTCAAAACTTTGGACACTGCCAATGTATGTGACTGCACTGACTCACATGCGGCTTAGATGATGCAACTCTCATTGAAATTGACGAGCAAACTGCATACGCAGAAGAGGAAAACAATTCTGAAGTGGATAACACTGAAGTGCCACCAAAACAATTTTCAACAGAAGAACTGGAGAAAGTTTTGTGGGGGGTTGACATGGGCTGCGAGGCGATTATGAATGGAGATCCGAATGTTGAAGGTAGGATAAAGATAGGGCAAATTTTACAAAATGGGATTCGATGCTGCAAAGAGTTGTATGCCGAGAAAAAGAAGAGATGGCTTCACCAGACTTCATTATTGAAATACCTAAATAAACAACCGCTTTTTTCTCATCTCTCATGACGTTACCTTTTCATTAATAAAATTTTTGCAATTTTTTTCAAATTTCAAATCATTTTAATTGGCTATCAAGTGCAAATTGTTTACAGATTTATTATAATTTGTTTATAGACTGTTTCTCTGGTATGCATTCAATTAAAACCCATTATAATTATACCTCAATCAGCACAGTTTCACATAACAATAGTTTCGGTACCAATTATCAGTGCTATGCAGGGTATTGCTGTATCTTGCTAAAGAAAGTGTTACAGTATGAAGGCTGTAACACTACTTTTATAACAAGAAATGGAACATCAGAATGAATTACCATAATTCTGAATATGGCATTGCACTGAATACAACTAAGCATTCAAAGCATACATTTTATATTTTGTTTACGGTATCTATTTTCATTTTAAATTAAACATTACATTTTGCACTGGTTGAGAATCACTAGTGTAGTAGAAAACAAATAAAGCAGGCTGGAGTATTTGAAGAGTCATGCTTAATGCCTGGGCTCACCCAGAAGTCTTGTAGGAGTAGGGACTTGTAATTTCCACTGGTAGCATTTACAAGCATCTACATGTTACAGTACAATTATGAATATAAACAAAGTTGTTTTTGGTGGGGGGGGGGGCTTTAACTTCTTGGCTCCTAATAGGTGCACCTATGCCTGGTAGTAAATATATGGCTTGTTGTTATTTGGTTTTTAGGAGCATTAGCAACTAATGCCACATTGCTCCGGGGATATGCAGTGGCCATTCCCTGACCTTTCTGCATCCTCCGTATTTGGTGGTCACAGGCTCAAACCCCAGTCTAATCAAGAAGTGTGTGCTATGCACTGCTGCTCCTGCCCACCTGGCTACTGAGGCATCTAAATATATGGATTAAGATTTTTAACCACATGTATTTGTTTTTTTAGTCTGGAGCAAAATTAATACATTTAATAAAACATTATTGTGAAATCTCTGCAGCTGATGAATGCAGAAATTTAACTATTTGTCTTGTCCTAAAACAAAAGGGCAGTGGAATGACTTAATTTCACTTTTACTCATTTAAAGCTATCATTTTCATAAAATGAAATGCTTACAAATCCAAATTCTTTGATTCACCTAAAAGGAATTTTTTTTTTTTTTTTTTTGCCATAGCTGACCTGAACATAAATAATTAAAATAAACTGAAGAACACAGCACAAGAAAATGAATTTTTTCTCTTCTTTTCTTTTTTACCATTCTACTCACCAATAAGCAGAGTACTAAAATAAATATTTCTCCAAGTCATACATAATTAACTGAAATAAAATTTTCGGTATATAACAAATTGGCGTTTCGGTTAGTGTTATTTTTAAATATCATTTACCTGCATTTAGATCATGAATAATTTAATCTGTGAGAGTAAAAAGAAAAAGTCTATTAACCAAAAAAAAAACAAAATAAGGAATTCTTGATTTAAACATCGCAAAGTACGAGTCCTTTTAAAACAATCAAAATAAAGCACATAATCCCTTATATTCTATTCAATATTTATAAATAATTACGTTAATTTACCGGCCACAATTTATTATTGTAATGTCTGCGGGAAAAAAAAAAAAAAACCCTACAAAGAAGTACAACATACGGCACTATACGAATATTACCAATACTTTCATACAACTTCGTCTTCCACTTCATCTTCCGATAATGAAAAATTACTGTTTATGTTGAAGCTTCTCCCAATTCTAAGATCGGCAAAGGACTGACCTGGAACTGAGGTGTGCCCGTCAACAGAATTAACATCGGGCAGTACAGTATCTCCACTTGTTATAGACCTTCGTTCTGACCTATTATGCATACGACTAACTGAACGGGACTTCGCCTTTGCAGATACACTATGTTTTAAGCCTGTTCTGGATGGAAGCTTTTTTAAAGCTGAAAGAAGTTTTTCCACACTAGGAGTGAAAGCCACTACATCATCAACTTGGGCACACCGGTGTGAAAGGTGTTCAATTTGTAAATCCTTTTCCTTCAGTTGCTGTTCTTGCTTTTTATTCCTCTCTTCGCCCATTTCATTATTTCTAATTAATTCTCTAATTTCAGCATCTTTAGTTTCACATAATTCCCTAAGTTTAGTTTGCATTATTTCATCTTTCTTAATTAAAGCTTCCGCTTGTTCTTGTACTGTTTTCTCCAGTTCCATAACTCTTTGGTGAAGAAGCTGCAAATGATCATTTGCTTCTTTAATACTACTTCTATTGGGGCTAGGGTTAGTCCGGGAAGAGAACATTACTCCCCGAGTACAAAACGCGACACTTTCAACATATGCAACAATAAAATGACTTCAAAATGTATAAATAATAAATAACAAGTTATTAATAAACATCAAAAACAATTCAGAACACATATTTAAAAAAACCTATACGTGAACTCTCGAAACTTGCGGCATATGTAAACTCTCGAACTGAGCCTAATAGTGCAACAGCGCCACATATAATTCAACTACCAAATTGATGTATATTTACGAGTATGTGTATGGTGGCATTGCGCGGGAGTTTTATATTCTTTAGTGATATGTCATCTATACATGTATGTGTATAGGGACAGTTTTCGTAGGCAAACATTCATTTAAAAGACGACAGTGCTATATATATATATATATATATAGCACTATATATATCAGATATATGTGATATGCTTTGTTTATTTCCTTGAATTTATTTGCTGTCATTATGTACCTAAAATCCATGGTTATCGATGGATTTAAGTCCTATGGACAGAGAACGGAAATTAGTGGTTTTGATCCCCTGTTTAATGCCATTACTGGACTAAACGGAAGTGGGAAATCAAACATTTTGGACTCAATTTGCTTTTTGCTGGGGATATCTAATTTAAGCCAGGTAAGGCAAGGCAACTAGTTATTGGTACCTTACTACATTATTTATTCAACAGGATTATGCACATGTTTTAGGTAATAGTACGCTTTAGTGGCTTATGTTTGTTCAACATTTTGTGAATATATGGCACCGCTAACTGTCGTTTAAAGTTGTATTATAACATCATATATAGATTGAGCTGTGAATGATTTTTTAAAAATTTTATATAATAAGAACAAATACATTGAATGTAAGTTGGACATGGGTAAACTACGGCAGACTCCCGATTAACCGGGGAGGTCGTATAATCTGCAAAATAAGCAAAAAATCGGGATTTTGAATAATATGAATTTCATAAAGAAATATTGTATACATACATATATTCATATGTTGTGTTATTTATTCAAAAAGAAAATTAAAGAGGTTTGTTTCTTTTGCATCACTGACATTCCTAAGAATGACAACGTAAATTAGCAACATCATCTTGTCAGCAAGAACAATGTTTTCCTGCTCTGCATAGTCAACCAGGGTCTCTGCATGAGACAAGGGAGTGCTATGCGAGATTTTATTTTTGGCAATAGATTTTCTTCTGTATCCTCCGAGTCTTCATCTCTGGTCCTTTTTATTCATAACCCTACGTATCATTTCGTCATCACAAACCATTTGATGGCACATTAAACCAATCAACGGGCTAGATTCAGAACGGGGTACCAATTCCAGGCTGTTTTAAACCATATAATAATACAGCAATACCCCGAAGTACGCGATAGGTGGGTCCGACGAAAATCGCTTAAGTCGGGGTACAACTTTGCATATAAATACATATAAATTTTGTTTAATTGGGACCAAGGACTAACAAAAACACTAGTTTAGAAGAAAAATATTTAATAAAATTGCAGTTCTTTATACATTTTAATACAAAATATGTATTAAAAAATAAATGAGTTACGTAAAAAAGTTATTTCGATGTCTAAAAAATAACATAAAATCTAACAAATTCGTCGGACGACACAGCGCCTTCTTTTTTTCACGCAGAATTTCTTTGTAGCAAGCTAATAATTTTTTTATTCCTTGCTTTGTAGCTATAACGCGTTCTTCGTTGGAGTCTGTGTTCTAAAATTTTTAAGCCCTTTTCAATTGAGCTGAGACCTTCTGTCAAGCTTGCAATTATCATGTGCTTTTCTGGGGAAACTGGGTCTGAAGTGTCGGATACTTCAGTGATGTTTTGCTCACGCATTTCTATGAGCTCATTCATTGTCAGCTCCTGACTATGTGAATACAACAGCTCGTTGACATCATCACCATTGACTTCCAAATCTAATTGCCTGGCAAGATTAACAACTTCTTCTATCACATGAGCGACATGATCAGTTTCTAGCGTTGTTTTCCTCTCGTTTTTGAAAAAAAATGGACAGTTTCTTCCAGACACCATTCAATGTTTTTTTGTGAATTTCATCCCAAGATTCTTCAATGATTCTTACGGCATCTAAAACATTGAATTGTTTCCAAAAATCTTTAACAGATATCTCACTATTTTGTCTCATAGCTTCATCCAGACGTGCAAACGAACGTCTCGTGTAAGCCGTGAATGTTTTGATGACTCCCTGGTCCATCGGTTGAAGCAGGCTGGTTGTGTTTGGAGACAAAAACACAACTTTCACACGTGGGTCGAAATTAATTAGGGTGCCAGAGGGTGACCGGGTGCATTGTCAATAAGAAGCATCACTTTACATGGAATCTGTTTAGACTTGCAATAACGTTCAACTTCGGGTATTGTGGGGGGTGGAATATGAAGATGATGATGGGAGCTTTTTTATTATTTATATAGTTCCGATTTATTTATTCTTATTTTTATTTCGTTTCGTTTTGTTCGTTATTATGTGTTTGTCCACTTTATTCTTATTTCCCCCAATTACGCATCTGACTTTACTTCCTAGGAGAATTCCAGATTCAAGGGAACTTCGCTATTATTTATAATTCCCTTCGGAAAGGCTGAGTGTTCAGGAATAACAGACTCACAAATTAATAAACAACAAAGTTTATTTACATACATATATACAACATAATATACAATTGAATAAAAAAAAACATGTAATATGCATACAAGGTTAAGTCAAGGATACCTTGCATATATTATTCTTATATTAACAATCAATATGCTATTTTCATCATTATACTCTGTGTTCTCGCCATTCTGTTACAATACTCTGAAGACCAATCTTAACTTTCCTAAAGTCTCTATTTGTTATTAGTCTTTCAGTTGGACCAACAATTCTTCATCAATACAAACACTATATTCAATTATCTATCCTTAGAACATTCAAATATTCTCACTATATTCAATTATCTATCCTTAGAACATTCCAAGATTCTCACTATAAACTTTATTATCCTTCTAACATATTATAATCATTTGAACAACAATTTAATCTATTACTTATCTTTCGTTTCTCTTTCATTTTACAATAACCGTTTTGAATTAATTAAACTCTGTTAGTATATATATAATTTACTTAAGAGATAATTTATCTATCAATTTACTTCTAGTGCTATCTCTGTTTTTCATTAATTAATCACTATACTGTTTCACTAACAGTCCTTGTTAACTTACAGTACTTACTATTATCTTTTTTCTTTCCTTTGCTTTCCGGGGCGGTTTCAGACTTCCATTTTTGGTTCACTAAGGATCTCCTTCATCTGCTTTCACCTGAATTTGCTACAGATAATTTTTTTAGGAACTCTTGGCTGCATGGGACTGGCGTTCTTTCTCCACCTTATTCGGGCTACCATCCATTCGCTGCTTCCTTCCTTCTCATCGAGCTACTAATTTCACATTTTCGCTCCTTTCTCTCGAGCTACTGATTCTGTGGATTTCACTCCCTTTCTCTCCACCTTATTAAAACCTATCACAAGGAAAACTCGTAGGGCATCTCACACTTTTCCGCTCCACCTATTAAGAACTTTTTTAAGAAGAAAACTTCCCAGGGCGCTACCCTTCCCTTTTCCCACCACGACCAAACACTCAACTGTTAACTGACACATATTTTCTACCACAACAGAACCCTCAACTGTCCATGTTACTAACTCATTTTACTTATCTCGACGAAAATCTCGACTGCTGTGTCCACTGACTATTTCACTTTCCCTAGCACCAACAAAAACTCGACTTAGAATCCCACTAACTCATCACACTAAAAAACTCAACTGTCTGTCCTAACTCATTTTCCCAAACGCCGACAAGAATCTAAACTTTGTCTCCCCTTAACTCATTTCCATAAACACCCACATAACTCAACTCGGGGATCTGTGTCTGTCTCTCATTTTCCCAAGCACCGACAAAAACTCAACTTAGAATCCCACTAACTCATTTTCCTAAACACCCACATAACTCAACTCGGGGATCTGTCTCTGTCTCCCCCTGTTCACTCACTTTTTGTTCATCTCAATTTCTGTACCGCCTACATATGTCAAATCCGCCCTAGTTTTCAGTTTAACCAATCTTACTCATTTTATCACTTCCACTCTCTTCTTATTTGCCTGTTTTATTTTCTCAAGCTGATTCCTTATTGCTCGATCTAACTTCTTATTTTAAGAAGTTTGTAAAATTTCTCAGGCTGTCTGTACCTTTGAAGTCAGTCGCTTATAGTTATACTTTAGCAGACTAATTTCCCACAATCTATAAAACTTGCCATCCCTGCCAGCCAGACAGACTTAAATCTACTTCCCAGCATTTGTTCCGTTTTCACTATCCTGTCTTTTGTACAGGTGTCACCGATTAAAGAAAATGTCCCGACAGTAGCATGGTCCACCGCGCCATTGTTTACCAGAGTTGACACCTTCTACTAATAGCAGTAGCTACTGGTTTCTATTGTTTTGGTTTGCCTGTGTGAGCTGGGAGTCGGGTGTGTGCCCATATTTGGGCACACACCCGACTGTGTATTGCTAATAGCTTTTCACTTACCGCTTCCCTTGTATAGACGTTGTCTAATTTAATCCCTTGGCTTGTAACGTTCGCTCCCCCATATTGCCATATTATAAGTTTTACTTTAAATAAATCTCACTCCTCCACAAAATATTATATTTGTAAGATTCTTACAGTGTGAAGTGGTGACCAAACCAGTCCTCAAAAATGGAAGCTGTCACCCAAGCTTTATGATTTGATTTCCAAATCACTGGTAAGCTAATTTTAGATATACACCAAACGAAAAAATCAAGAACCGCGTAACTCCGAGTTCGCATAAGTTGAGGTAGCGTAAGTCGGAGTATTACTGTACATCATTATTAGTCTCGTTACTAAGAATTTATTCGTCTTTTGCAGGTACTCGTAATATTATCGGAAAAGATTTTTGTATTGTTGTGCTTTTGATCGATTACCACGATATTGAAATTTCATAAATTGCATCCAGTTCTGTCATATTTTTTGAAATTGAATGAATTACCTTTCTTGATTAATTTATATAACAAGTTTTTTTTTTTTTTTTATAAATTTCTTTAAAGTTTTGATTTGGTTGTATTAATGCTGGCACATTTGGAAGCAAATATTTTACAAAAATGTTCCCAGACTTTAAAATTTCCCCACTTGGTTGACTAGGAACATTGTCCAAAAGTAGAACTGTTTTTCGGGATTTTTAGATTAAGTGATTTAAAATGGTGATGCACTGTTGGATAGAATTTCTTTGTAAACCAATCAGGAAAAAATTCACGGTCTCCAAGTAATTTATTGTTTTGTAATAAATGAGTAAATTTGAAACACCGATTTCAGAAAAAGCACAAGGTTTTTTGTAAGCACAAATTACACAGGGTTTAAAAAAAGCAGTTCAGCAGTGATTCTGCAACATAAAACGGTCAACCTTGGTTTAGGAACTTTGTAACCAGAAGCACCCCGTTCAGTTTTGTAGGCTAATGTTCTGTTTGGTAAACATTTCCAAAACAACCCAGTTTTGTCAATGTTGAAAATTTGTTCTGTACGAGACCTTCCTCTTGAACGAATTGCAAGAATTGGCGCTTAAATTTTTCAGTTGCAGGTTCAGAACTGTTTCTCATCTTGTATAGTGGCGCCTCCATAGCCAGGTGGGAAGGAGCAGCAGTGCGTAGCACAGGCTTCTTGATTAGACCGGGGTTCGAGCCCCTCACCACCAAATACGGAGGATGCGGAAAGGTCAGGGAATGACCACCGCATATCCCGGAGCAATATGGCCTTAGTTGCTAATGCTCCTAAAAAAACCAAATAACAACAAATAACAATAACAATCTTGTATAGTAATTTATCTAATTCTGAGTTAGCATTAGCATTATTACAGGCATACGATGCAAGAAAGCAAGCTTAGGCAGCATCAACCAAAAAAAAAAAAACCCTCCATTTGTTCCAAGTGCCTGACCAGCACAGCCTTAAATTTATTTGGGCTATCAACTTCCAAAACAAAAGATGGAAATCTGTTCCACCAATCAACCATCTGCTAGAAAAAGGCAAACTTCAGCACATCCATTCTACAATTGGCCTCAATTTAAATATATGCCCCCTCAGGTTATTAATTTGTGCAAGAGGAAGAATCCCATCAGCATTCAGCTTGCTCAACCCATTCAAGGCCTTATACACCTCAATCAGATCACCTCTCAAGCAAGTGCCTACCCTCGAGGTGCTGCAATTTGCAGAACTTATGCCTTTCTTGATAAGAGCACCCCTTTATTCCCTTCATCAATCTTGTTGCCCTTCTTTGTACTTGTTCTAGCAACTCTACACCTTTGCTAAAATGAGGCCTCCAGACCTGTGCACAGTACTCTAGGTGTGGCCTGACCATTGCCTTGGAGAACGGGATAATCACCTCCCTGTTCCTGATTGCAAAATTCTTATATATCATTGACAAAACTCTGTGACCTGCCTGAGGGCACCCGTCTGCACTGCTCAGCAAACCATATTTGACTGCATAATTACCCCCAGTTCTTTTTCACTTTCCACTTCCCTGAGTGTAGAAATACCAACTGTATCACACAGTTGGTATTTCTCTTTGGTTATTGCTACCCATATGTAATACTTTTCATTCGTCAATGTTAAACTTCAGTTGCCACGTCCCATTTGCCCGACTTAGCTAGATCCAGTTGGAGTAGCAAACTATCTTTACTGTCATTAACAACCCTGCCAACCTTTGTATCATCTGCAAACTTGGCCATTAATCCTGATATACCTTAATCAATATTATTGATGAATACATAAAACAACAATGGGCCCAGCACCGAACCTTGGGGAAGTCCACTAATAATGTTTGTCCATGAAAAGCAGTGTCCATTGATTACCACTCTCTGTTGTCTCCCACTCAACCTTACCTTTATCCATTGTAGCAACTTATCTTTAATGCCATACCTCTCCAATTTGTATAGCAGTCTTCCATGTGCAACAATATCAAAAGCTTTCCTGAAATCCAAGTATATGATATCAAAATTATTTTTGACATTCAGTTCCTTAGTGACCACATCATAGTATCCAACCAAATTGGTCAGACAAGACCTCCCTTTAACAAACTCATGCTGTGTCTTAACTATTACTGCAGTCTTGTCTCGATGATCCTGCAATGCTTCTTTAACCGGTGATTCCATTATTTTCCCTGGAACGCAAGTTAAACACTAACAGGTTAACTATAGTTACTTGTATTACCTTTTGAACCCCTTTGTGAATTGGTGATACATTTGCACACCCCCAGTCCATAGGGAGCTCCCCTGAATCCAAGAAAGCTCTAATAATTATGGCTAAGGGTCAGCTCACTTCCTTTGCTGCCTCTTTTAATATAACTGGATAGATCCCATCAACCCCAGGTGCCTTCCTTATGTTTAAATTCAACAATTTCTCCTCCACTTTTCTCTCAGTTATTACAAAATCACTTAGTTCCCTGTTAGAGTTTGATAAACTTCTGGCCTTCCCCTCATTGAATAACTTCTCATGTGTGAATGTAGATGCAAAATACTCATTCAGTTTATCAGCTACCTGAGCATGATCATCAATAGACAACCCATTAGCATTAGCATTAGCCGAGGCATTTGATGCAAGAAAGCAAGCTTATGCAGCATCAGCCAAAAAAAAAAAAAAAAACCCACTTCCACTTCACCCCTCTGTTCGTTCAAAATACCTGTCCAGCTGAGCCTTAAACTTATTTAGGCTATCAACCTCCACCACAAGGGATGGAAGTCTGTTCCACCAACCAACCACCCGCTGGCTAAAGGCAAATTTCCGCACGTCTATCCTACATCTGTCTTTCCTCAATTTGAATTTATGCCCTCTCAGGTGATTTTTCTGAGCTAGAGGAAGAATCCCATCAGCATTGAGCATGCTTAAACCATTCAAGGCTTTATACACCTCTATCAGATCGCCTCGCTGGTGCCTAGTCTCCAGACACTGTAATTTGCAAAACTTAAGCCTTTCTTCGTAAGAGCACCCCTTTGTTCCATTCACTAATCTTGTTGCCTTTCTCTGTACTCGTTCCAGCAGCTCTACATCCTTCTTGAAATGAGACCTCCAGACCTGTATACAGTACTCTAGGTGTGGCCTGACCATTGCCTTATACAATGGAATAATCACCTCCTTATCCCTGCTGGAAAAATTCCTGTATATCATTGACAATACTCCATGAGCTACTCTTGCAGCCCGTCTGCACTGCTCAGAGAACTTCATATCTGCCTGCACAACCACCCCCAAGTCCCTTTCTTTCTCTACCACTGTCAGTGTAGTACCACAGAGTTGATACGTTGCTCTGGGGTTGCTGTTTCCCATGTGTAGTACTTTACATTTGTCAATGATAAACTTCATTTGCCACCTCTCAGCCCATCTGCTCAACCTTACCAGATCCTGTTGCAGCAGCATAGTGTCAGTAGTGACCTTGACAACCCTGCCAACCTTTGTATCGTCTACAAACTTGGACATTAAGCTTGATATACCATCATCAATGTCATTTATAAATACAGAAAACAATAATGGACCCAACACTGAGCCCTGAGGGACTCCACTAATAACATTAGTCCACGATGAGCAGTGTCCATTGATTACCAATCTCTGTCTTCTCCCCCTCAACCACCCCTTTATCCATAGAAGCAATTTGCCTCCAATGTCACACTGCTCCAATTTGTGTAGCAATCTTCCATGTGCAACAGTATCAAAAGCCTTTCTAAGATCCAAGTATATAATATCAAAGTTATTCCCTGCATCCAGTTCTTTTGTGACTGCATCATAGTATCCAATCAAGTTGGTCAGGCAAGACTTCCCCTTAACAAAACCATGCTGTGTCTGAGCTATAACTGAAGTCTTCTCTAAATGATCCTGCAGTGCTTCTTTAACCAGTGCCTCCATTAATTTTCCTGGAACAGAAGTTAAGCTCACAGGTCTATAATTACTTGTGTCAGCCTTTGATCCTCCTTTGTGAATTGGGGTCACATTTGCACATTTCCAGTCTATGGGTACCTCCCCTGAGTCCAAGGAAGCTCTCATAATTATGGCTAAGGGTTTGCTTACTTCCTTTGCTGCCTCCTTTAATATAACTGGATAGATCCCATCCACCCCGGGTGCCTTTCTTGTGTTTATCTTCAACAGTTTCTCCTCCACTTTACTCCCAGTTATTTCAAGATTCTGTAGCTTACTGCTAGAGTTGAATACACCTCTGGCATACCCCTTGCTGAATAACTCCTCATGTGTGAATGTCGATGCAAAATATTCATTTAGTTTGTTAGCTACCTGAGCAGGATCATCAACAGTTGACCCATCAATATCAAGTGGACCAATCTGATTCATCCCCTTCCTTCTAGAGTTTACATAAGTAAAGAACTCTTTGCTGTTTTTCTTTGCATCCCTTGCCAAGGATTTCTCGTAATCTGCCTTCGCCTGCCTAACCTCCTTTGTAACTTGGTTGCATATCAACTTGTATCTATCATAGGCTTCTGTGTCATGTGTTAATTTGTAAGTATCCCATGCATTTTTCTTCTCTGCCATATGCCTCATTAGTTCATCTGACATCCATTTTGGCCTAAACCTTGAACAATATTTCTTATTTGGTATGTAAAGCCTAGTAGCTTCCAAGATAAGTTCTTTGAATGCTTCCCATTTTGAATTTGCTGTTGGTAACATCATCAGTTGGTTCCACCATATAGAATTTAAATAGTGGCTCACACCACTGTAGTCACCTTTACGAAAACAAAAGCCCTTCCCTTTAGCCTTGATGGTAGTTACATCTTTAAATAATTCCCATATCAGTACATTGTGATCACTGCCACCTAGTGGTTCATTTCTCTGTAGATTCTTAATGCATGAAGAATCACTGCTGATAATCAAATCAAGAGTATTACTCCCTCTAGTTGCCTCCCGAACATGCTGATGTAGAAAACAATCATCCAATAAATCCACAAAAGCCCTGCTAGTGTGCGAGTAACCAGCCCCCAAAATCCAGTCAATATCTGGGAAATTAAAATCTCCCATTATAAGACTCTGATTTACTGGCCCACTCTATTTCCCTGTACAGTTCCTTATTATACTCATCAGAGTCATTAGGCCTATAGCACACTCCTACTCTCAATTTTGATCTCCCAATGCTTATGTCACACCAAACTGACTCAACACTGCACTGTCCAGCGATGTCGACTGGCTTCACTTCCTTGGTTTTTATGTGTTTCTTAACTAATAGCATAACCCCTCCCCCCCTTCCTATCCTGTCTATCCTTTCTGTAGACGTTGTACTCCCCAAATTGCAGTTCTGCATCCCTTATATCTGTGTGACACCACGTCTCTGATATCCCAACAATATCTGCCTTTGATGTTTTGAGCAATACCTCAAATTCATCAAATTTATTTACTAAACTCCTAGCATTGGTGTACACACAAGTATACCTGCACCTGTTTCTATTCTTAGCTACCCTAACACAACCCATGTGTTTACTTGTACTGCAATGGCTCCCAGCAGTCTCTGAAATACCATGCATCTTGTTTTTCAGGCTTCTGCTCATTCTAATAGAAGCAGTGCAAGAATCTCTTTCACCTCTGCCAGTGGCTACTGTCAATCTATTGGTCTTTGTCTCCCCCCAAGCTAGCAGTTTTCCGACCCACCTAACACTGCCTCGATAGCATCAGCAAATATTCTTGCACCCTTTCTATTTAAGTGTATCCCATCCCTGTAGAAGCAATCTCTCCTGTTAACAAGTACAGTCCAGGCTGAAAAAAATTCTACCTCTTGAGCCTTGCACAATCTTTCCAGGGCCGAATTGATCGACAAGGCTCTCATCATATATTCCCTCCTATCGTGTCTGGGCAGAATTGCAGACACTTTCAAATTCAACCCTAATTCTCGGCTTTTGTTCAGCAGTGACCGGTACTTGTTAAGTAATTCTGCCAGTCTCCTACTCTTAATATTATTAGTGCCAACGTGTACAACTATATCACCTTTTGTGCACTTAAAAGATGATATTCGCTCTACAACGTCATCAACCTTTGCCCCTGGCAGACATACCCTGGTCCTGTTCCACCTATCTTTTTTACAAAGCATGTTCCCCGTTTCCCTGACAATAGTCACCAACAACTACTAGTTCCTTCGGGACCAGCGCATTCTGCCTTGGGGGGTTGCCTCTGTGTCACGCGATGCCCAAGTGCAAGCTCTGGCGTTGATTTGGTCAGCTGAGAGCTTGATGGGCCCCTCAATTTAGTTTCTTCGAGGGCATCCACCCTGTCCTTCAAGCTCTCATATAGGCCCAGAAGAACGCCGAGTTGTTGCCTGATATCGATACACTCCTTGCATCGCGCACACACAAAGACAACCCCCATGGCAGTATCATGTCCCGTACCCGATTGCTCTGCAAACATCAAGCAAACAGTGCATTTTATAAGGCTGTGAGTCAGAGGACAACTGCCCCCCTCAGTTCTGCTCTGAGCCGCAGCACTTCCATTAGCTTGAGCCTTTTGCTTTGCTGCTGTGGTCTGAGTCATGATTCTATTAATTTATTAATTAATTATAATTAATTATGTTATGTTATTATGTTAAATATAATTAATTATATTATGTTTGTAATCTAAGTCGTTATATGTATTTATTTAAACGTACAATATAACTGCTAACGAAGTTCAACTAACGCTATCGTATCACAATGGCGGGAAATTTACGAACGGTAGCGGAGTTGAAACACGTGGAAACCCTTACTGATACTTTTATGCAATTACAAGGCCGAGTAAAGAATAAATACACCAAATTAATCAGAAAATCACAAAATAATGTTATACTACTAAATTTAAATCAAAAGTTTTAGAAAAACAATAATTTCAAATCAATAAATAAGAAAAATCCACTTAGCGGCTTTGAACACGACCGTCTCTAGTAGCCTCGTCAGCAGACCCATCTATGTTAAGTGGTCCAGTCTGATTAATACGTAACTTCCTTTGTGACTTGATTACAGAAAACCTTATATCTGCCATTGGCTTATGTGTCACCTGATAATTTATATGCATCCCGTATATTTTTCTTCTCTGCCACAAGCTTCATGAATTCATCTGTCATCCCTTTAGACCTGAACCTTGAACAGTAATTCTTAGTTGGAATGAAAAACCTAGTAGCCTCCAAGATTAAGTCCCCAAAGGCTTCCCATTTAGAATTCAACTTTGGTAACATCATCAATTGATCCCACTATACAGAATTTAAAAAACTGTCTGAGACCCCTGTAGTCACATTTACGAAAGCAAAAGCCCTTCCCTTTAGCCTTGATGGTAGTTACATCTTTAAATAATTCCCATATCAGTACATTGTGATCACTGCCACCCAGTGGTTCCTTTATCTGCAAATTCTTAATGCTGGGATAATCAGATCAAGAGTATTACTCCCTCTGGTTGCCTCTTGAACATGCTGCTGTAGAAAACAATCATCCAATAAATCCAAAAATGTCTTGCTATTGTGCGAGTGACCAATCCAAAAGTTCCAGTCAATATCTGGAAAGTTAAACTCTCCCATTATAAGACATTCTGATTTACTGGCCCACTCTATTTCTCTGCACAAGTGCTCATTATACTCATCAGATTCATTAGGCCTGTAACACACACCTATTGTCATTTTTTCTTTCCCATTGCTTATGTCACACCAAACAGACAACGTTGCATTGTTCACCAACATCAATTGGATGCACATCCTTAATTTCATATGTTTCTTAACTAACAGCATAACCCCCTTCCCCTTCTGTCTATCTTTTCTGTACCCATATCCTGCACTGCTTATATCTGTATGACACCACGTCTCTGATATTCCAGCAATATCTGCCTTTGATGTCTTGACTAGCACTTCATGCTCATCAAATTTATTAGCTATAGTCCTAGCATTGGTATACATGCACCTGTTTCTACTCTTAGTTGTGGGAACGGGGTTTCTTATCCCAGGTATGGCTCGACAATTGGGGGGGGGGGCTGGATTCAACATCAATTATTCCCTTGTTTATATTTTTATATATATAATATCGGTGTGTAGATACACCATAGACAACTCTTAAGAAACTACAAAGTAGTTGTTGTAGGCATCATTTGCTCTTTCTCAGAGAATAAGTAACAATTGTCTTCTCTATTAGTGAAGCATTACTTATTTGAGGTAGTGCAATATCATGGCAACTTGTCGTGAAGGCAGAGCACAATATGAGAAAGAGCAAATGATGCCTACAACAACTACTTTGTAGTTTCTTAAGAGTTGTCTATGGTGTATCTACACACCGATATTATATAGATATTAAACTCTTAATGTGTTATGCCTTGTGCATTTAGTTATTTTAAATTTTTATATATATAATCTATCCCTTGCTTATTTCTTTATTTATATATTTTTTTTCTAATCTATACTCTTGGCTTTTTTCTTTTCCCCTTTACCTTGGAACCACAAAGGCTATTGCTTTAATTTCTTTCCCTTTAGAAACAGGGGGATTCTCACTTCTCTTCCAAGGCCCACTTGCTACCTGCTGCATAATATATTATTTCCATTAATTTTATCTTGTTTGTTCATCAGAAGATCCACGTACTGAGGACTTTATTTTATTATTTTTCTCTTTATTCTAGCTTCCCGAGCTTGGATAGTCGTACTACGAATTATAGCCCTGAAGTGTCAGTCTATTAAGACGAAATAAGGGGTATTAACCTAACAAGGATTTATTTACCATTTGTACAATTATTTACACATTCTAAAATATTCATGATTATCATAATCTTACAACACAGTAATTATTATTATACATGAAATGGTGTCCTCCCTTAATCACCCTTCTTAAACAATTCATAAACTTCCACTATGTTTTCAATACAAAATCTTAAATATTCTATCTTATACACCTTTATATGGTCATATATATCTTTTACAACATAAACTGAATAACTTCAATAATTTTTCACTCTCTCTTACATACTCTATGGAGGAAATTTCTACCGAATACAATTCATTCCGTTAATAGCAATTAGACAATTCATGAAATCAATTCTTACTTTTAACACGTTTCTTTAAGTTTCTTATCAATATCTCTAATCACAGATGAGTAACATTCACTCACTCTCTTTCTCTCTCTCTCTATTTCTATTATATCTTATTCCTATCCTTACAATATAGTAGTCATCATGTTACAATACTTCTCAAACTGTCGTGTCCAATTTTCTCCAATGGATTTCTTTACAACACCGTTCTCGTTAGTAAAATTCATTAAACTGACTTACTTGGTATATTTTTTCTACCACCTGGGTGAGTTTCCGATCCTTCAGCTCTTCCTCTGATTTCTTCCCTGGTCTGCTGGGCTTATGGCTCTTTTCTGCCTCCACGTCGATCTTCCCACACTCAGGACTTTCTCCAGGTCATTCTGCCTTTCGCTATTACCTTTACCCATTAAATTCTCATAATCAGACTTTCCGTACGCATTTCCCGCACTCCAAAAATATCCTTTCGCCACTTTCACGCTCATCTCCCCTGGGATTCTCCTACGGATCCTTTCCTTTCAGGGTTCGGGACTCTGGCTCTCCTTTTCTCCCTGCATCACCTTTTTGTTTCCATCCACTCCCTTATTTTTTGTCCAATCATTTGGTAGTCCTCCATCACTCTCTTCTTTTTCATTTGCTCATTTCTTATTCCTTTGTTTTTAACCAGATTCTGGTAGGTCAAACTGCCTTCTTTGTGATGAGAGCATCCGGGCACTACATCATCACTAGAATTTTATCTGGGATGCCCACTACCACTTACCTCTTCCGTCACGCTTCCTTTCAAGCTACCGCCCTTGAAATTATTGAGTGCCTTCTGTGTCGGCCTGTTTATACTTTGTTTACCGCTCGAACACGGCATGCTCTCTGTCTGGAGTCTTCCTTTTCTGATGGAGCCCGAAACCGTTCTAGGGTGTGGGCGTTCTTTTGTCCCCTGCTGCCGTAAGTTGGCCACAGCCCTTTTTCTGTAAACAAGAGCCGCATCAAAACTGGCCTACCCATTGTATTACAGTTCGGTCAGCGTCCCTCCTGCTGCTACGCTAATCCGATCCCTTTTGAATGTACACAGCGCAAGCAAATCTGCTGAGTGCTTGTCTGTTTTAAACATTAGATATTTTTCAAATATATGGTAAATTTTAAATTCCTAATATATATGTAAGAATAGTTCTTATATAGTTACCCTAACACAGCCCATGTATTTATATGTTCCATGATGACTCCCAGCAGAAATTTTCAGCAACCTGCTCTCCAGGCTGCTGCTCATTCCAACAAAAGTGGTGCAAGAATCACCTTCACCTCTGCCTGCGGCTACTTTTAACCTTTTAGTCTGTGAATCCCCCCCCACAAGCTAGCAGTTTTCCGATCCACCGAACACTGCCTCAATAGAATTAGCAAATACTCTTGCACCCTTTCTATTTAAGTGTATCCCATCCCTGTAGAAGCAGTCTCTCCTGTCAACAAGCACAGACCAGTCTGAAAAAAATTCTACCGCTTGATCCTTGCACAATCCCTCCAGGGCCAAATTGATTGACAAGACTCATCATATACTCCCTCCTATCGTGTCTGGACAGAATTGCAGACACTTTCACATTCATTCTTAACTCGTGACTTTTTTTCCACATTGACCTGTACTTGTTGAGTACCTCTGCAGATCTCTTGCTCTTAATGTCATTAGTTCCAACATGTACAACATTATCACCTTTTGTGCCCTTAAAAGATATCTGCTCTAGAATGTCATCAACTTTTGCCCCTGGCAGACATACCCTGGTCCTGTTCCATCTATCTTGCATAGTATATTTCCCATCTCCCTGACAATAGTCACCAACAATAACTAGTTACTTTGGGACCAGCTCATTCTGCCTTGGAGATTGCCATTGTGTGCCTGATGATGCACGTCTATGATGCATGTAAGTCTATGATGCACGAGAGTGAGCTCTGCCATTGAGTTGTGCAGCTGAACGCTTGATGGGCCCCTCATATTAATTTATTCGAGGGCATTTATTCTACACCTCAAGCTCTCATAGACACCCATCAGAATGCTGAGTTGGCACCTAGCACACACAGACATCCTCCTTGGCTAGATCATGTCCTGTTTTAGAAAGTTCAGCAAACATTTCACATTTCGCACATTTTTTTGAGACTGTGATGCGTTGGAGAATCGTCCCCAAGTCACTGCACTTTTGGTAGTCTGTGACCTTTGCTTCGCAGCTCTAGTCTGGGTCATGATTTTTTTTTTTTTTTTTTTATGAAAACCCCAAACACGAGAGGTATTAAAACCTATATTACTTAGTACCGTGCTTGGGTTGTAGATTGAGAAGACGAAAGAAGATATTTGTTGACATTAGATTTGAACTTCTGTAGACTAATTTTCAGGAAATACGTATGAAGGAAAGTTCCAGAAAACGGCAGTTGAATGAATAAACGAGGAAGATGAAAAGTTGGTTCTGTGAGTTTGAAGTTGGATAGTAGGTGGATGTTGGCTGGTAGTGGCATTTGTTCGGACTGTTTTGAAAGAGAGAGCGGGAAGTATAGAAGCCAATTCAGAAGAACAGTGCCCATGGAAATATCTGTAGAAAAGGCATGCAGCAGAAACAGTAAGTCTATGAGACAGCAAGTGGAGAGAGAGACTGTTAGAGAGGAGTCATTAATTAACGTAACTGCCCTCTTCTGAATGGGAATCTAGAAGCCCGAGAGAGGTTTTGGAGGCACCGCCCCAAATGTGGGAACAGTATTCCATGGTAGGGTGGATTTGTGATTTGTACAGAGTGAACAGCTGTTTGGAAGAAAAGTAACGCTGAGAGCGAAAGCGAAAACCAAGTTTTTTAGATACAGAGGAAGCAATATTTGTAATGTGCTTGTGCCAAAAGAGATTAGAAGTCAGGGTAATCCCAAAAAGAGATATATCATTTTGCCTAGAAATTGGAGTGTCACCGAAGATAAGCATAAGAGCAGAAGAATCCTTTTGTGAAATTTAAGACAAGATTGAATTTTAGAAGAATTGAAATCAACTAAGTTGTCTTTGCCCCACTGGAGATCGGCATTTAAGGAATTGGTAGCAGATATTCGAGAATTTGAAGCTGATTGAGCAGGGCAAGGTCATGCACTTCTTCAAATCTTTTTTTGGTTTTGTTAATAAAGTAGGTAAAGGGATGTATTCCTTTGCAGTGTCCGTTTTGCTTCTTTCCATCCTACAGTCTCTTGCATAATTTTTAGTTTAATTCTGTCTGTTTACATTTTATCACTACAACACTGCTAGATAAGATTTAATTTAAACAAATTTTAAATTAATTTAAAGACACAAGTTGAAAAAAAAGACATCAGCTCAGATAAAATGACACAAAAAATCAGATTGCTGTACATGGTAGCAAAAGGCTTTGAACTGGGGTAACTATTGCAACTGACTTTATTCCCTTGGAGAGTGAGGGAATGCATGTAAACAACTTAGAAATCTTTTTATTCTTTTGTTAGTTTAACAACTCATCTTTCAGAAAGATGTTTTTCAGAGTGCACTTGATATTGTAGCTACCATAAACTGCTTTTGTTTACACAAAACTAATTTCTAACCAGTCAGTGCCATCCTTCAGGAAGTAAGGAGCCGGGTGGCCAGAGGCAATAATTGGACAGCTCTGCCAAGATTTGTATTAAATGTACAAAATGATGATATTTATTTCTCACGGGGTGAAAAAGAACTTTGCAATACATATTAACCGAATTTTGTAATAAACGAATATATTTGCATAGAAAAAACTATCCGTTTGCAGGGGAATGGTATGTGTTTCATATAAATGAATACTTTGTATAATACAAGTTTGTATTAACGAAATTTTACTGTAAATACTTATCCCTTTACAGCAGCCAAAAACCACTGACTGTTCTCTTCCGCGAACAGTTGCTGTTTAAATCTTGTCAACCAACCGGAAGATGCAATAAAGTATCTGGTAATTGTAACTATTTGAAAAATAAATGTCTGGCTGGAGAAAATCGTTCCAGAAACTGGATTCTCTTGTACTCTTTGTTGATTAAATCATATAACCCATCAATTTGTCCAATTCACTGCATGTAGAAGTTTTCATCGATTTTTGTTTTGACATACCACCAGCACTCTCTGAAACTCCAGCAAATCCTATTAATTTAACTTTATTCTTTATTAAATCTTGTATAGTTCGTTTACCAATATTTGATAGTACAGGGTGGCCACTGAAAGACTGAAGGGTTTGAAAAAGTCATAACTTGTTCATTTTTAATCTTTTTATTTTCTTTTTTTACAGGTTATAGAGCATCCCTTGGAGATTAAAATGGCTACGTATGATGTCCAGCAACGAGTAAAACTTGTTGGGTTTTTCTATTCCAGTGAAAGATCAATTATTGAATCTCAGAGAAAATACCGGCAACATTTTAAAGTCCTCTTAGCAATAACATGATTCGGAACCTAAACGCCCGGTTTGAAAGAACTGGATCAGTCGGCGATATTTCGGGAAGATGTCCTGTGCGCACTGACGCAGCAGTGGAAGCTGTACGGCAGAGTGTCCTTGAAGATCCATCTGCCTCTACCTGTCGTTGCTCTGCTCAACTAGGCATTGCTAGAACATCGCCTCAGAAGATTCTGAAAGGGTGGTCAGTCTTTCAGTGGCCACATTTTAATCTCCAAGGGATGCTCTATAACCTCTAAAAAAAGAAAATAAAAAAGATTAAAAATGAACAAGTTATGACTTTTTCAAACCCTTCAGTCTTTCAGTGGCCACCCTATATATAACAGAGCTATGGTGCCCAATATGTTCTACATTGATATCAATACTTGTAGAAGAGAAATTTACCTCAATATGATATGTAGAACACTTCTGTATGATATTCCAGAAATTAAAACGAATAAAAGATTAATGTAAAATGATTACAGTAAAAAATCAATTGAAAACAATTGATTTTTTACTGTCTACTGTAATTGTCTACTGTACAATCCTGTTTGTATGCACGTGTGCATACAAACAGGATTGTACAGTAGACTCTCAGGCATGGGAGTTTACTGTTACAATCCTGTTGCAATGGTTTGTGGGCCTTACTTGGTATTTTTTTTTAAAGATTTAAATTATTTATAAATTATTGTAAGAAGGTAATTAATTGATTTTTTTGAAACATTTAAATTAAATGTTTAAAATTTTTTAAAAAATGTTTTAATTTTTTTTCAACCCCAGTTAATCTGCAACTTAGTTAAACTGCCCACAGATGATTAGGTGTCTACTGTATTTCTGATTAATCAATGCTGGACAGCTCAGGGCCAATTCTACATTTCTGTTTTCAGCAACAAATTCAATACTACACTCCTGTGAATGATAGCAATTTTGTATTCATTCAGTGTAATTTCTTTCACCATTTATCTTCCCACTACTGCATTCACTAATTGTTTATCAGTAAAGTAATTCACTAAAGCTTTATCCTTGGCTGAAGTGACAATAGAACCATCTGGTTTTGAAAGAACTGTGAGCGCGATGGGAAAAAGTTGTGGACAATAGCTTTGGCAAGAGACCAGAATGCTCGGCTACCATTAGGAAGTTTTCTCCTAATGGTAGCCAAGTTTTCTCCTCTTAGCCTGTTCAAAATCTAGTTTGGACTGATTAATAACTGCTTTACAATTGGTATGAGCTCTGGTGTAGGCAGAAAATGAAACTGTAGAATTAGAAACAAGCCAATTACAATATGCAAAATTCTTCTCTTGAACAGCCTTAGCACATTTATTGGGAAATCAAGGTTTAGGATGAGAGATAAAGGATGAGATTTTAAGGTGGAGTGTGGAATAAAGGATTCCATTCTGACAGAATAATTTCACTGACACAATCTGAACAAACGTTGACATCAGAAGTTTTGAAACAGTAATTCGACCAAGGAAAAGAAGAAAAAAAATCTCAAAGGTCATCCCATTTTGCATTCATATAATGCCAAACAGCACGAGGTTGGGAATAGCCATGAGATAAAGACTCCATTGGAGAAGAGACAATCACCAAGTTGTGGTCTGAAGTGCCTAAAGGACCACTCACTTCAACCGTGTACTTAGAAGGGTTGTTTGTGAGAAAAAGATGAATCGTGTTGGCTGTATGGTTAGGATTGTTGGGTATTCTGGTAGGTAAATGAACGATCTGTGTGAGGTCATCAGTAATTGCAAAAGCCTCAGCATCTCAACCAGCTGGGGCAGCGTGACTAGAAAACAGAAGCCAGCTGGAGTTGTGAACATTAAAATCACCAAGGAAAATTACCTCACTGTTAGGAAAGTTGGAGTGGAGAAAGTCAAGTTGCAAAGTGAGGAAGTCAAAGAGCTCCAAGTGATTAGTGGAGTTGGGAGATCAGTAGAGACAACAGATCAATTTTACAGAATGAGGTAGAGATATTTTAAGCCCAGATAATATCAAAAATAGGAGATTAAAATTTACCAAGTCCCTTAGAGGGAATATCGGAATGGACATATGCACAAGTACTACCTTTGAGGTGGTACTTGTGCATATGTCCATTCCGATTATTGGCAAAAGGAATCATACAGCGAAAAATTGGGCAACTGAGATGTGCAGTGGTTGAATCAACTGATACCTGAGTTTCTGTCAGAAAAAGTACATGGGGTTTGGCTAAATTGACCAGACGTCCCGGATTTCAGTTGTTTGCCCCACATTGCAAACAATCTCGGATTGGACCTGTAGCCTCCATACTTTAATGACAAACATGTTTGCCAGGAACCAATGGTACAATGGAAAGATTTTTTCCTATAGTAAATAGTTCTGGTAGTTAGTAAAAGGTTTCGGTCAACCCTTCCCCATCTCTTCCCTCATGCAGTATGACTGATGTCTTTTGAAGTTATGATGGACATCATGGCGAGATCCAAACTCCCTTACATTTTGAGGGTACATCTCTTGAACCGCATTCACAGGCCGGCTGCTAGTTAGTTCACCAGACCACACCTATTGGTAACTCTCTAGGGGGCTCCTGGATCAGCTTGTGTATAACCTTGCTACCTCTACTCTGCAAGATAGTGACTGTAGGAAAGCCAAGTAGTGTGTTTGTGGGGCGGCATTGTTGAGGCCACGTTATGTGAAGGATCTGGGTATATTCTTACTATGTGTATGTCATATCCAAAAATTTCGTTACTTCATACAGCATTTCCCCCTCCACTTTTTCTTACTATTGAATTGTCAATCTAATAGAGTAAGCTTATTTGCGAAAAGATCTAAACTCTCAAACACTTCCCAGTTCATTTCACAAATATACATAGTCTCGGTTCTAATCCAACTATGTCAATTTCCATTTACAGTCTGCCAAACCCCATGTACCTTTTCTGACACAATCTCAGTTATCAGTTGATTCAACCACTGCTAATATCAGTTGCCCAAATTATTTGCTGTATGATTCCGTTCGCCTCAAATGTGGTACTTGTGCTGTTCAGATATTCCCTGTCAGAGACCTGGTAATTTGGAATCTCCTCTTTTCGATCTTCTCTTGCTTAAAATCTCTCTACCTCATTCTGTCAAATTCATCCGTTGTCCCTACCGTTCTCCAAACTCCACAGATCACTTGGAGCTCTTTGACTTTCACTATTTGCAACTTGACTTTCTCCAGTCCAACTTTCCTAACAGTGAGGTAATTTTCCTTGGTGATTTGCTCACAACTCCAGCTGTCTGCCGTTCTCCAGTCATACAGACCCAGCTGGGCAAGATGCTGGGGCTTTTGCAATTACTAATGACCTCACACAGATTGTTCATTTACCTACCAGAATACTGGACAATCCTAACCATACAGCCAATATGCTTGATCTTTTTATCGAAAACAACCTTTCTAAGTACATTGTAGAAGTGAGTGGCCTTTTAGGCACCTCAGATCACAACTTGGTGATTGTCTCTTCTCCAATGGAGCCTTTATCTGATGGCTATTCCCAACCTCGTGTTGTTTGGCATTACAAGAATGCAAAGTGGGATGACCTGCGAGATTTCTTTTCTTCTTTACCTTGGTCGGATTTCTATTTCAAAACTTCTGATGTCATTCAGATTGTGTCAATGAAATTATTCTTGTAGGAATGGAATCCTTTATTCCACACTTTAAAATCTTGTTCTTTATCTAAGCCTTAGTTTTCCAATAAATGTGCTAAGGCTATTCAAGAGAAGAAAGTTGTATAATGTAATTGGCTTGTTTCAAATTCTTCAGTTTCATTTTCTGCCTACACCAAAGCTCGCAATAATTGTAAAACAGTTATTAATCATTCCAAACTATAATTTGACAGGCTAATATTAGAAAACTTGCTTCTTGCACTAATGGTATCCAACCATTCTGGTTTCTCTCCAAAGCTATTGGCTGCAACATTTGCCCATCTCTACTCCAACTTCTGTCAAAATTAGATGGTTCTATTGTCACTTCAGCTAAGGATAAAGCTGACCTTCTGGCATTCCATTTTTCTTCCAACTCATGTAGTAATGATATTGGTAAAACACCCACCATTCTCAACCCACTCCATTCAATACCTCTTTGTGGTCTTCCATCAAAGGATATCAGAAGGATTTTGACGAATGTCTATGCTAAGAAAGCCCCAGATGGTATTTCTGCACTTATTCTCAAAACCTGTGCTCCTCAAAATACTCCTTTTCTTTGCGCCTTTTTTCACTTTCTTATTCCAAAGGTGTTTTTCCTTCTGCTTGGAAATTTGCTCATATCCAGCCAGGTTCCTAAAAAGGATGACAAATCACTCTCATCCAATTATCGTCCCATTGCAATTACTTTTACTCTTTCTGAAGTAATGGAGAAAGCAATTAACTGCCATCTCTTAAACTACCTAGAAACCTTCTGTTTGATCAATGATCACCAGTATGGATTCCATCAGTGTTGATTCACTGGTGATATTCTGGCTTATGGTACTAATTTATGGACAAATTCAATGGAAAAGTTCGGTGAAACACAAGCATTTGCTCTTGACATCTCAAAGGCTTTTGATCGTGTTTGACATAAAGGTCTTCTAAACAAGCCTTCATCATAAAAGGTAAAGTGGAGCCATTATCAACCCACTGCAGGATGGAAGCCGCCTCAACAATCCATGTTGAGTGAAATGGACCATAATCTGCCATGCTAGTCCAATGCGGGTTGGCAGATCGACCGTATTCAGCAGTCAGTGGCTTGAACCCCAGTCAACTGAAAGAGCGTGTGCTACTGCACTCCTGCTCCTGACCACTCGGCAATGGAGGCGGTTTGCTAACTGTTTTTTGTAATTGGTTATCCAGTTTTCTCTCTGACCCTCACTGAGGGTGATTGTAGATGGCTCCCTGTATTCCAACTTCTCCACCTGGTTTCCCCCAAGGTTCAGTTCTTTCCCCCCTTTTCCTTTTATATATTAATGACCTTCCTCCATTGACTGAAAATCCTATCCATAGTTTTGCCGATGGTAGCACATTGCATTCCACTGTCCATTTTGAGAAACCTTGCCCTGCTCAATCAGCTTCAACTTCTCGAATATCCGCTACCAATTCCTTAAATGCCGATCTCCAGGTAATTCTCCAGTGGGTCAAAGACAACTTAGTTGATTTCAATCCTAAAACTGAGTCCTGTTTTATATCTCGCAGAAAGGATTCTTCTGCTCCTATGCTTATCTTTGTTGACACTCCAATTTCTAGGCAAGATGATATATCTCTTTTGGGAACTTCTAATCTATTTTGGCACAAGCACATTACAAATATTGCTTCCTCTGAATCTAAAAAACTTGGTTTTCTCTTTTGCTCTCAGTGTTACTTCTCTTCCAAACAGCTGTTCACTCTGTATAAATTGCAGATTTGCCCTATCATGGAATATTGTTCTCACATCTGGGGCGGTGCCCCCAAAACCTCTCTCAGGCTTCTAGATTCCATTCAGAAGAGGGCAGTTATGTTAATTAATAACTGATATCTAACAGAGTCTTTTTGCTCTGTATCATAGACTCCTGTTTCTGCTGCATGCTTTTTCTATTGATACTTCCTTGGGAACTGTTCTTTTGAATTGGCTTCTATAATTTCCACTCACTCTTTCAAAACAGTCTAAACACTTGCCACCACCACCAGCCAATATCCATTTACTGTCCAACTTCAAACTGACTGAACCAACTTTTCATCTTCCTCGTTTATTCATTCAACTGCCGTGTTCTGGAACAATCTTCCTTCATACGTATTTCCTGAAAATTACAGTCTACAGAAGTTCAAATCTAATGTTAAGAGAGATCTTCTTTCGTCTTCTCACCTTCCAACCGAAGCATGGTACAAAGTACTGTAGGTTCTAATACCTCATGTTTTGGTTTTCATAAAAAAAAAAAAAAAAAAAAAAAGCAGTCGACGTCAACAAAAACACAGGTGACCGTAGAAATGCTGAAAGCAATACTACAAATTAAATGCAATTTTGCTAATTCTTGTGAAGAATTTTATGAAGAAATAGCAAATAATGACGATTTGTTAAGAAAATTTAGTCAGTGGAAAAATACATTTAATTATATTATTCAATTTTTGCTTGTTTTTATTGTTATAAGATGTATGTATTATTATTGCACTTTTATATTATTAAACCTGATTGGGGTTTCCAACTCGTGATGTTTTTGCTAACAAGTATACTGGGTTGTTATGTCTGGTGTTAATGTTGGTCGAGAAACTCTGACTATACTACATGTGTTCAGGATTGCGACTTTCTGTAGTTCCTTGTAGGTGATCACTGGGAGTGCTGCTAGTCTGTTATGTAGGGTCTTTGGCACCATACACGTGGTTGACACGATGATCGGGATGGTCGTTACTTGTTGCATATGCCACATCTCTTTGGTCTCCTGTCTTGGGTTTGTGGACTTCCTGATTTTTTTCCCCATGGATTTTCTGCAGGTTGCCAGTGTTGGGCTATGTCAATCAGATAGGTAGCCTTTTCCTTCTTGTCTGCAAGGGTTATGTCCGGTCTGTTGTGTGGGATTGTCCTATCTGTTATTATGGCGTGGTCCCAGTACAGCTTGTGGGTTGGGGTCTCTAGTACTGCTTGCAGATTGCAATTGTAGTACGGTACACCTTCTTCGATCAACTGGTATTTCCTTGCTAGCTTCTGATGTATTATCCTGGCTACCTAGTCGTGTCTATGAGTGTACTCAGTCTGGGTGAATACCTTGCATCCCGTGGTGATGTGCTGGATCATTTCTGAGGACAGTTGACATGTGTCATCGAACACTCCGGGCTCCTTGGCTATGTATTTTTTTTAGTTCCTGGTGTTGATTACCTGGTCTTGGATGGCAAGCACGAATCCTTCAGTCTAGGGGAAAGAGCGTACCGCTCGTGAGCCATGCATTGGAAGCAGTTTTATCTATGTGATCTTGATGGAGATTATTGTAGTGCAGGGATCACCAAACTTCTTTGACCGTCGATCCCTTCAAGAGTTTCTTGACTTTTTAACGACACCCTCTATTTTACTATTACGTAATTATAATAGGACAAGAAAAAAAGAAGCTTATGTGAGTTTTTAGATTGTTTATTTTATAGTTACAGTGTTTATTGTATGTATAATATAGTATATATTATTATATTGGCTTAACGTCAAAGGGATACGTTTTTGTTTTTGACGTCCTTCTTAACATTACATATTTGATAGGAGGGATAAATAATATATAAAATTTAATTTAGAAAACAAAATAACAATAATACAATCTTCCTTATATATATGAAAATAAGACTTTTATTAACTTAGTATACAATTTACTAACGTTGTCAATGTGCAGGGTGTGCTTCGTGACTCTTGACAAGATTAGCAATGTTGGGTTGAAAATCAGTAAGTTTCAGCCTTAAATTGCCAAAGAATTATCTAGCTTATTTCTTTTTGTTGTTAAAATGGAATTAACATGGCTGAAACCAGCTTCAACCCTGTACGAGCTTGGAAATGCAAGCAAAAAAGGGGAGTATCACTTCAGAAAGTTTTGGATATTTTTCTACAACATTTATATTCGTCCAAAAGTAACTTAAAGTCCTATTTTTAAAAAGCGTCTTAGCTTCAAGATCTACTAACAATTCAATAAGTTCATCTTGTAAGTTGCATTCGATATTTTCAATATCTGCCGAAAATGGCATGATAATCCAATTTGGAATGTGCATGTTTTCAAAATCTGCAAACCGCAATTTAAAATCATCGCTCAAATTTTGAAGATGTTTTGTGTATATTTCTAAGTCTTCATCTTTTACTTCCAATTGTCGTAGATTCGAAAAGTACTGAAAATCTTTTCATAACAATGATGATTTAAATAAGGCTAATTTAGCTTGGAAGCCTAAAAGAATCATCCGAGCTTGAATAATCATGACATCTTTACCTTGTAGACGGGTCTGTACATCATTAAATTTTGAAAATAAGTCTGCTGAGTAGAAAATATGATTCTTATTTCATCACTCAAAAACAAATTAACATCTGTAAAAAAACTCTAGGTTGAGTCGAACAAATCTTTGTAGACTTGCACTTCTAGGCAATCGTCTTACTTCAGTATGCAAGAGTAATTGGTTTGATACTTCATAATTGTTTTGGCAAACAATCGCAATTTAAGAGGATGAGCTCTAATTTGATTAATAGATTTAATACACACTCTTAGAGTATCATGCAGTTTGTCACTGAAAGTTTTTGCCAACAAATGGTTTCGGTGCAACACACAGTGAATAGTACGTATGCTCTGAACTTTTTCTTTCAGAAAGGCAGCGAAACCTTATAATGGCCAACCATTGCAGGTGCTGTGGCTACTGCTGTTATATTAGTAAATGGAATATCATACTTATTTAAATATTCCTTCAATCGCTGAAAAATTGTCAACCCCCGTTCCATCACTTTCAAGATATTTTGCAAATAAAAATTCGTCAATAATATGATGTTTGGTTTTACTATAATATCTTACATAAGCCATAAGAATAGAAGAACTATCGAATATAGATTAATCAAGTTGGATGGAGAACTTACAATTTTTGAGTTCTGATACTACAGTTTTTTTCTACATCTTCAGCCATTTCACCAATACGCATTTTCACGGTATTCGCACTCAATGGTAAGCATTTTAAAACAGGGCCAGAATCTTTTTTCATTGTGGTTTAAATTACTTCTTTGATTGCAGGTTTAACAATGTCCTCTGCAATTGTATATGGTTTTCCTTTTTTTTTTTATATTAAAAGAAATATTGTAGGAGGCTGTTAATCCTTGTTTATTGTCAGCTTTGGCAGCTGCTTTCATAAATGATTTTATAGTTGGTCGATGTGTGTATTTCTCTCTTTCAGTTCCTTAAAAAAAGTCAAGGTCTTTATCTTTCTTATCGGGATGGAGTCTTTGAAGATGATCTTTCATTTTTGCTGGTTTCATTGCATCATTACTAAAATTTTTTCACAAAGAAGACACATAGGCCTCGTTTTGTTTGTTAATGAAGCAATAAACCCAAGTTTCAAATATTCTAACGAATATTGTCTGCATTTCTTTTTAGAATCTGAAGCTGCCATTGGGTTACTGGGGTTGTAACAAAATAATTAAAATCGAAGTCAGTAAGCAAAAGTAATGTCTAAATAATATATCTACTCACATATTTCTATAGGATGTACAAAACTACTAGCCCTGCTCAACTCTTCAACATAGAGAAGTTTAGTTTGTGAATGAATAACGATTGAATTATAAAATGTATGTTCATGAATTTTAGAACATTAACTCTCACTTGTATGTCGATGCGCAAAAATGAGACTGGGATCGAATACGTGTAAGTATAAGTAAATAAGCAACTGCACACGTGTTTCAATCTCGCTCCCGCTGTGCTGACTGGGCGGGAACCACCGACATCTGTTTATTGGTAAATACGTCATTTTGGCCTACTTGATTGGCCTCCGTAACTATTTTCATGACCTTGCTCCATCTTACAGGTCCTATTCATGTTCCCACGATTCACTCTTAATTGTGTTGTCATTCAGGATGGAGGTAATCCAAGTTAATCGAATTAAATATTGCCCGTATGATATCTTTTTCTATCGACCCCTGGGGGTTGATATCGACCACTTTGGTGACCACTGTTGTAGTGTCTGCCGTGGAGTGTCTTCTCTGCCCATATTTCTAGGTTTTTGTATCTGCTGGTTGGAGGTTGGCCTTCTCACTTAGGTTGTGTGGGTATACTGCTTGTCTATCTTCCTAATCGCCTGGTGGAGTGCTGCTATGTGTTTCTGGAAGTAATCCTTCAGGTTAACTATCGCTGTCTTCTGTTGCTGAATGAGGTTTATCAGGCCCCTTCCTCCTTCTTCCCGGGCAGTTGTCAGTCTCTCCACCTGCAATTTCGTGTGGTATTGGCGGCTCTTGGTCATCATTGTCCTTGTCATTCTCATGATATCCTTCAGCTCGGTGTTAGTCCAATCTAAGGCTCCGAAGCAGTATGTTAGCACTGGGACTGCATAGGTGTTTATGGCTTTAACTGTGTTCCCTCTGTTAAGCTTTGCTTTTAGCAGGCTTCTTAGTCTCTGATGGTATTTTTCAGTCAGGCAGGCCTTAATTTCCTTGTGCTGTAACTGCTGAGCCTGCATCATCCCCAAGTATTTGTAGGCCTCTTCCTCTGCCATCGCTTTGATCTCTTTATCAGTCTGCAGCTGGTAGTTTCGGTTGACCAATTTTCCCTGGTGCAATCCGTGGGTCTTGCATTTGTCTAGACCAAATTCCATTCTAATATCGTTGCTGAATTCTTCGGTGATCTGGAGTAGTTGCTGGAGGTGCTTCTCGGTTCCACGTTAGAGCTTGATGTCATTCATGTACATCAGGTGGGTGAGGGTGTACAGGTTTTTCCTTCCTTCTTTGAGGTTATATCCGTAATTTCTACTGTTGAGCATGGTGGATAGTGGGTTAAGTGCTAGATAGAACCACAACGGGCATAGGCATCTCCCTGAAAGATTCCTCTCCTGATGGGGATTGGCCTGGTTGTGGAATTTTTGACCTTAATGGTGGTACTTCATTTTGCCATTGTTTCTCCTAGAAAGTTGAAATCACAGGAATGAAAATTCTGAATTTTCATTCCTGTGATCACGACATACGGTCGAAAAGCGTTGTCAGATTCAGGAAGGAAAATCATTTTGAATATTTTCGTTAGATTCTTTTAATTGCGTTAATTTGATTTTTAATTGTTTTTAAATTGATTTGAATTGTGTTAAATTGATTATTTAATTATTTATATTTTACTCTAATGTACCGGAGTTGTCGGTTTTTTTAGTTTTTTCCGTTTAATTTCTGGAGGGTATCGAGTAGTACAGCTCTGATTCATAGTATCTCTTAGTATAAAAAGCCTTGTAACTTCTATGATGACATCCATAAATACTTAACATCTATCTGTTCCAGGGAAAATAATGGAATCACTGGTTAAAGGAGGACCATTTTGACAGAAATGCAGTTATACTGCAATTGCATGGGTTTTGTTAAGGAGCAGTCTTCTCTAACCAATCTGATAGGTGACTATGATGCAGTGACCAAGGAACTAGATGCAAAAAATAATATTGATATCATATACAGTTGATTCTGGTTATTTGGGACACATTGGGACTAGTGCATTTTGGTCCAATTAAGCGACTGCCCCAATTATGCGAAGTTCAATGTAAAAAAAGGTAAAAATGCAATGGACCCCTGCTTTACAATTGGTTCACTGTACAATCAAATCACGTTACTTTGGAGTCACCATAGTAAAGCACCGTTCACTATACGATGTGTAGTAAGCGCCGGTCATTGTGATCACGTTTATGAATTGAATTTTAATACAGTACTATTAAACAGCGATTCTAATTAGCAAAAATCCACAGGCTATAAAAGTAAAGATATATTAAGCACAAATTTACCCTTTTATTACCTTACCAATTAAAAAATTAAATGATACCTGAAAATTGGAAGAATATACTTGATGAGCGGAATAATTAATACGTACTGTAATATGTACATACTAACTAGCTGACATTTCTGTTCACTGACATTTGTGGGTGGGGGTTAAAATTTAAAATAGTAAAAAGATAAGCAATCAGTAACAAAGAACACGGCACACACAAATTGCAAGTAACACGATACGCGCAAGTGAGAACGGAGTAACGAGTTACAAAGCTTTTAAAAATAGGAATGAAGAGACGATTCTGAAAATTAATTTTTTTATATGATTGAAGATTCCATGAAGGTGTAAACACATTTCACCATAATAACCCACAGAATTCTAGCTTTTGGTATTTTATTGCAAATTCAATAAGATCGAGTTTACTATCCATTTATGATAGATTGCACTAAACAGAAAAGCCCAATAAACAGGTGACTGCTAATTGTTTTTATTGTTTTATGGTTGTGACCTCCAGAAATCCAACCGAACCACGTGGTACGGTCAGAGATAATTGTAGGGTAATCTCCAGTGCTGCGGTCACCTGCCCCAATTAAATGGCATGTTGTCCCAATTAAGCGAAGTAAACCCTGGCTATTTTCTCGAACCCTCCCCTTCCTTTCCTGTTTGTTCTTATTGTACACTATGTACTTTCCAGATGTGTGAGTGATTGATGCAAGATTTTGTTTTAAATAGTTTTTTAGTAAATATTCTCCTACTCATTTTTATTTTCATATTGCTTATGTCACACGAAATGATTTGACATTTCACTGGCCATCCATGTCCGCTGGATGCACTGCATAATCCTTCCCTAAGAGCATAATCCCTCCCCTTCCTCTCCTGTCTATACACTGTACTCCCATATTCAAATTCTGCACCCCTTATGTGTGAGTGATTGATGCAAGATTTTCTTTTAATTTGTATTTAGTAAATGCTTATTATTTTAGTAGTACAGAATAGTAATACTCAATCCACTTTTTGGTTTAAGATTTCAATAAACATTCTAAATTTATTGGACTTTTAATTAAGGTGAGAGCGACAAACTTCCAGGAACTGGTATATAAGAATGGTCAAGCAGGTATTACTAAAGCAACCGTATCCATTATATTTGATAATTCAGACAAGAAACAAAGCCCTCTGGGTTACGAACAGTTTGATGAAATCACCGTTACTAGACAGGTAAAGTACTGTTATTTTATCAATTCTTTTAAATTATCTGTTTTTAAAATTCAGTTTCAGTTATAATTATTTTATATTAATAAAAATATAAGGGAGTCTCAGTTTACTAGATAAATGACCAGAGTTAGCTCTGAATAGTGAAAATTAGATTGTGAAATGATAAAATAATAATGTATTTATTAAAATTAATATAAAAAAAATTAAAAATAATAGAAAAACACCCAGCCACTTGTAGAATGGTTGGCAAAGGTCATGGCAGACAGAAGAATGGGGGAAAAAAAAAAAAAAAAAAAAAAAACCAACATACTTCGGTGTGTAGAGACAACAATATGATAAACAAAAACAACAATAAGACAATTTTGGGAGTATCATTTATATGATACTCCCAAAAACAGACAGAAATGCATACTTTTCTAGCAGTGTAACTTTATTCAAAGTTATATGATGTTGAAACAGTTTTAATGAAAAAAATTACATATTGGTACCTATGAAAATCTCTCTTAGGTACATAGATGGAACTTCAAAACTAAAAGTAGTTGGGTATTTTGTACCCTCCCTTGTGTTATGATTGGCAGGTTGGAAATTGAAATAGTTAGCATTAACATAGGCATATAATGTAAGGAAGCAAGCTTATGTAGCCTCAGTCAAAAAAAAAAAAAAAAAAAAAAACTCTTCCCATTTCACCCATCCATTCATTCTAAAAATTTGTTCAGTTCTTCCTTGAATTTATTTAAGCTATCAACTTCACAGCTAATTATAGATTAGCAAATTTGCAATAGCGGCATCGTTTAAGTTACATCTCATATTGTGAATACCTAACGACGAGTTGCCATGAAATTGCACTACTTCGAATAAGTAATACTTCACCTGAAGGAGAAGACTGTTGTTACTTATTCTCAGTGGATACCACCACCCAGACGGCACCGTTTCAAGCCTATTTGGCTCTTCTTCGGTGGGTGGGTTACACACATACGAAGCGTCACTTATTCGAAGTAGTGCAGTGTCATGGCAACTCGTCGTGAAGGTATTCACGATATGAGATGTAACTTAAACGATACCGCTATTGCAAATTTGCTAATCTATAATTAGCTTTTTTTTTTTTTTTTTATGTGAACCCCAAACACGAGAGGTATTAGAACCTATAGTACTTAGTACCGTGCTTGGGTTGGAGGTTGAGAAGATGAAAGAAGATATTTGTTCACATTGGACTTGAACTTCGGTAGATTGTAATTTTCAGGAAATACGTATGAAGGAAGGTTGTTCCAGAAAACTGCAGTTGAATGAATAAATGAGGAAGATGAAAAGTTGGTTCTGTGGGTTTGAAGTTGGACAGTAAATGGATGTTGGCTGGTGGCGGCACGTGTTCGGACTGTTTTGAAAGAGAGAGCGGGAATTAGAGAACCCAATTCAGAAGAACAGTGCCCATGGAAGTATCTGTTAGAAGAGGCATGCAGCAGAAACAGTACGTCTGTGAGAAAGCGAGTGGAGAGAGAGAGAGACTGTTAGAGAGGAGTCATTAATTAACGTAACTGCCCTCTTCTGAATGGAATCTAGAAGCCTGAGAGAGGTTTTGGAGGCACCGCCCCAAATGTGGGAACAATATTCCATGGTAGGGTGGATTTGTGATTTGTACAGAGTGAACAGCTGCTTGGAAGAAAAGTAACACCGAGAGCGAAAGAGAAAACCAAGTTTTTTAGATGCAGAGGAAGCAATATTTGTAATGTGCTTGTGCCAAGAGAGATTAGAAGTCAGGGTAATCCCCAAAAGAGATATATCGTTTTGCGTAGAAATCGGAGTGTCACTAAAGATAAGCATAGGAGCAGAAGAATCCTTTTTGCGAGATATAAGACAAGACTGAGTTTTAGAAGGGTTGAAATCAACTAAGTTGTCTTTGCCCCACTGGAGAATTACCTGAAGATCGGTATTTAAGGAATTGGTAGCAGATTTTCGAGAAGTTGAAGCCGATTGAGCAGGACAAGGTTTCTCAAAATGGAAAGTGGAATGCAATGTGCTATCATTGGCAAAACTATGGATAGGATTTCCAGTCAATGGAAGAAGGTCATTAATATACAAGAGGAAAAGAGTGGGGGAAAGAACTGAACCTTGGGGGACACTGGCATTAGTGGAGAAGTTAGAAGACAGAGAGCCATCTACCATCACCCTCAGTGAGCGATCAGAGAGAAAACTGGATAACCAATTACTAAAAACAGTTGGCAAACCATAAGATGGAAGCTTGTTTAGAAGACCTTTATGCCAAACACGATCAAAAGCCTTTGAGATGTCAAGAGCAACTACTTGTGTTTCACCGAACCTTTCCATTGAATTAGTCCATAAATGGGTAACATAAACCCGAATAATACCAGTGGATCGACACTGACGGAATCCATACTGGCGATCGTTGATCAGACGGAAGGTTTCTAGGTAGTTTAAGAGTTGGCGGTTAATTGATTTCTCCATTACTTTAGAAAGAGAAGAAGTAATTGCAATGGGACGATAATTGGATGGGAGGGATTTGCCACCCTTTTTAGGAACTGGCTGGATATGAGCAAAGTTCCAAGCAGAAGGAAAAACACCTTTGGAATAAGAAAGTGAAAAAAGGTGGCAAAGAATAGGAGTAAGTTCAGGAGCACAGGTTTTGAGAACAAGTGGAGAAATTCCATCAGGACCTGGAGCTTTCTTAGCATCAAGATTCATCAAAATCCTTCGGATATCCTTTTGATGGAAGACCACAGGAGGCATTGAATGGAGCGTGTTGGAAATAGTGGGAGGTGTTTTACCAAGATTATTAATGCATGAGCTGGAAGGAAAATGGGATGCTAGCAGATCAGCTTTATCCTTGGCTGAAGTGACAACAGAACCATCTGGTTTGGACAGAGGTGGGAGCAGAGATGGGCAAAAGTTCTGGCCAATAGCTTTGGCAAGAGACCAGAATGCTCGGCTACCATTAGGGCAAGAAGCAAGTTTTCTACTCTTAGCCTGCTCAAACTCTAGTTTGGACTGATTAATAACTGCTTTACAATTGTTGCGAGCTTTGGTGTAGGCAGAAAATGAAACTGAAGAATTAGAAACAAGCCAATTACGATATGCAACATTCGTCTCTTGAATAGCCTTAGCACATTTATTGGAAAACCAAGGTTTAGATAAAGTACGAGATTTTAAAGTGGAATGTGGGATAAAGGATTCCATTCCTTCAAGAATAATTTCACTGACATGATCTGAGCAAACGTTGACATCAGAAGTTTTGAAACAGTAATCCGACCAAGGAAAAGAAGAAAAGATGTCTCGCAGGTCATCCCATTTTGCATTCTTGTAATGTCAAACAACACGATGTTGGAAATAGCCATGGGATAAAGGTTCCATTGGAGAAAAGACAATCACCAAGTTGTGATCTGAAGTGCCTAAAGGACCTCTCACTTCAACCATGTACATGAAGGGTTGTTTGTGAGAAAAAGATCAAGCATATTGGCTGTATGATTAGGATTGTCCGGTATTCTTGTAGGTAAATGAACAATCTGTGCTAGGTTGTTAGTGATTGCAAAAGCTTCAGCATCTCGACCTGCTGGGTCGGTGTGACTAGAAAACGGAAGCCAGCTGGAGTTGTGAACATTAAAATCACCAAGGAAAATTACCTCACTGTTAGGAAAGTTGGACTTCAGAAATTCAAGTTGCAAAGAGAGGAGCTCCAAATGATTAGTGGAGTTGGGAGAACGGTGGAGACAACAGATGAATTTGACACAATGAGGTAGAGAGATTTTAAGCCAGAGAAGATCAAAGAGAGGGGATTCCAAATTGTCAAGTCTCTGACAGGGAATATCAGAATGGACATATGCACAAGTACCACCTTTGAGGCAAAAGGAATCATACACCGAATAATTTGGGCATCTGAGATGAGCAGTAGTTGAATCAACCGATAACTGAGATTCTGTGAGAAAAAGTACATCGGGTTTGGCAGACTGCAAGTGAAATGGACATCGTTGAGATTAGAATTGAGACCACGTATATTTGTGAAATGAATTGGGAAGTGCTTGGGAGGTTAGGATCTTTTTGCAGATAAGCTTGTTCTATTAGTTTGACAATTCATGGTGTATTCAGTAGTAAGAAAAAGTGGGTGGGACATGCTGTATGAAGTAATGAGATTTTTGGATATGGCGTACATGTAGTAAGAATATACCCAGATCCTTGACATAACGTGGCCTCGACAATGCTCCCCTCATACACGCTAGTCGGACTCCCTCCAGTCACTATCTGGCAGAGTAGAGGTAGCAAGATTATACACTAGCTGATCCGGAAGCCTCCTAGAGAGTTACCAATAGGTTTGGTCCGGTGTACTAACTAGCGGCCGTCCTGCGAACACCGTTTTAGAGCTGTACCCTCGAAATGTAAGGAATATTGGATCTCGCCACGATGTTCATCATAACCTCAAGTCATCAATCATACTGCATGATGGAAGAGATGGGGGAAGGGTTGACTGGAACTTAGGTCTAGAGACTAAAAATGGGTTCCACCACTGCAATTGCACTAAAATATACATAGTCTAATCTCTTTTGCAGCTTGAGGCTTAAGCCTTTAATGCATTAGAGGCTATCAACTTTCATAACGACAGATGGAATTTTGTTCCAGGAATCAACCACCCTTTGGCTAAAGGCAAATTTCATTAGTTTATCTTAATCTTTTTATTTATTTTAAGTAGCCCCCTTTATTTTAAGTAGCTCCATTAGTACACTTGATGTAAACAAATGGCATCACCAAAATATTAGTCTGCTGTTTCTGCCTGAAGTGGAAATGCCAAAAAAAAACCATAAAAAAAAATATATATATTCATGTGGAGGTTTGCGGTATATTTTGTACATCACTCAGTTTTTGTTTTGTTTTTTTTGGAATAAAGGCAAAAAGTAAGTTAAAATTGCACATTTCAGCTTTATCCATTATTTTACTGATATAATGACTAGAATTTAAAAAAAAAATCTTTATTGCAATCATCATCATATTCAGCCATTTTCAATCCAATGCAGGATGAAGGCTTCTCCAGCAACTTTCCATTTCTGTTTTGTGCAATGGCATCCATTTACTACCCACAAACTCATGAATTTCATCTATCCATCTCTGCTGTTGTATTCCAGGTTTTCTTCTAGCTCATCTTGGATACCATTCTGTTATTTTATTTTCTTAGTCCATCTGTCATCATGTCTTCGAGCTATGTGTCCTGCCCAAGACCATTTTAGTCCTTTAGTTTTGATAAGAGTGTCCTGTACTTGAGTTTGCTGCCTAATCCATGTGTTTCTCTTCTTATCTAACAGTCTGATTCCCAATATAATTCTTTCCATTCTTCGCTCTGTAGTTCTCAGCTTCCCTTCCATTCTTTTGTTGAATTGCCAAGTTTCACTTCCATAAGTCATGGTGGGGAGTATACATTGATTCATTATTTTACGTTTCAGACAAACTGGGATATTGGTCCTCAGTATGTGACTATATTTCCTGAATGCTATCCATCCAAAATTTATTCTTCTCTTGACTTCCAGCCATTTATTATTATTACAGCTAATAACTTGTCCCAGATAAGTATATGGCTCCACCCTTTTCAATTACTGCTCCTTCAATCATTATGTCCCTTTCAGTGGCATACTTGTTCATCATTACTTTTGTTTTAGCCATATTCATCTTTAGTCCAAAATCCTTACTAACTGTGCATAACTGATTAAGATTCTCTTCTAATTCTTTGGGATCGTGGCTTATGACCACAATGCCATCTGCAAATCGTAAATGGTTTAGATACTCTCCATTCACATTGACTCCTTTCTGTGACCAGTCTAATCTTCCTCAAGGGCAACAGTAAACAGCTTAGGAGATATTGTCTCCTTCAAACTCCTTTCTTGATTTTAAATTTGCTTCTGTCTTTGTCTAGTCTAATAAAGGAGGTAGCGTTCTCATATTTTGTTCAAAATCATAATATATGGGGTATCTATGCCTTGTCTTTCCAGTGCCCGAAACATTGCCTTATGCTGTATGGAATCAAATGCCTTTTCATAATCCATAAATGCCAGGCATAACAGTGTTTTATATTCATTTGCTTTCTCCAATAGCTGTGATATTACGTGAAGGTGATCCATAGTTGAGAATCCTGTCCTAAAGCCAGCTTGCTCTTTCGGTTGATTCTCATCAAGTATTCTTTCTAATCTGTTAGTAATGACCCTTGTGAACAACTTGTAGATGTGGGATAACAAGCTAATTGGTCTATAATTTCCAATTTCTGATTTATCTCCTTTCTTATGCAGCAAAACTATGATTGCACTGTTCCACTCCTTAGGCACTACACCTTTTCTAATGCATTTTGTGAAGTTTTGCCAGTTTTTGTGTCATGTTTCTTTCTCCTAATTTTAATAACTCTACAGTAACTTCACCTTCCCCCCGGGGCTTTTTGATTCTAAATTTTCTTCAACGCATGTTCTACCTCATCAGGAAGAATATCGGTTATGTTGTATGTGTTACTAATTTTTGATCCATCTTCCCCACTGCTGGCATCATTCCTTCACTGCTTGTATAATTCTCTATAGTAGTCTTCTGCTATTTATAAGCACACCATTGCTATTCTTCAGTTTCAGTATCATTTGTCTTTCTGTATTATTGCTCATGGCTGCTGATTTAAGTCCTTTGTTTTCCCTCATTGCTTGTTCTACTTTTCTTGCGTTAAATCTTCTTATGTCCTCTCTGAGTCTCTTTCTAATGGCTTTGCAGAACTCACTATACTCAATTTTCTCCTTGTCAGTGTTTATCTTCCTCTACATTTGTTGTCTTCGGTTCATCGTGACAAGTGTTTCTTGACTAATTTTTTCTTCTTTGGATTTCTTTTTACCTTTGGGCATTATCACTTTTAGAAAGTTGTAATATTCCTCGTCGATATCTTGGTCCTGAGCAGTTTGCAGAAGCTCAAACTTGTTAAGTTCCAGTACATACTGCTGTTTCTCCTCTTCTGTTATATCAAAAACCTACATAATATTTACCTGAGTCAGTTTTTTCCTTTCTTTTCTTATGTCTATATCAAGTGTGCCTCTTACCATTCTGTGATCACTTAGCATTAGCATTAGTAGAGGCATATGATGCAAGAAAGCAAACTTATGCAGCATCAGCCAAAAAAAAAAAAACCCTTCCACTTCAACCCTCCATTCTTTCAAAATACCTGTCCAGCTGAGCCTTAAATTTATTTAGGCTATCAACTTCCACAACAAGGGATGGAAGTCTGTTCCACCAACCAACTACCCGCTGGCTAAAAGCAAATTTCCGCACATCTATCCTACATCTGTCTTTCCTCAATTTGAATTTATGCCCTCTCAGGTGATTATTCTGAGCAAGAGGCAGTATCCTATCAGCATTCTTGATTAGACTGGGGTTCGAGCCCGTCACCACCAAATATGGAGGATGCGGAAAGGTCAGGGAATGACCACCACATATCCCGGAGCAATATGGCCTTAGTTGCTAATGCTCCTAAAAAAAAAAAACCAAAAAAAAAAAAAAAAAACCATCATCATTGAGCATTCTCAAACCATTCAAGGCTTTGTACATTCTATCAGATCACCTCGTCTCCAGACACTGTAATTTGCAAAACTTAAGCCTTTCTTCATAAGAGCAACCCTTCGTTCTGTTCACTAACCTAATGAGACCTCCAGACCTGTGTACAGTACTCAAGGTGCGGCCTGATCATTGCCTTATACAAGGGAATAACCACCTCCCTATCCCTGCTAGAAAAATTCCTGTATATCATTGATAAGACACCATGAGCTACTCTTGCCGCCCGTCTGCACTGCCCAGAGAACTTCATATCTGCCTGCACAATTACTCCCAGCTCCTTTTCATTCTCTACCACTGTCAGTGTAGTACCACAGAGTTGATACGTTGCTCTGGGGTTGCTGTTTCCCATATGTAGTACTTTACATTTGTTAATGTAACTATTTTATTTAATATTAAATAAAATAGTTACACTTATGTAATATTAAATAAGATCAATTACGAAAATTATATAAATAAATACTTATTAAAAGATTGTCATGCATTCATTTCTCATCCCCAACATAATCTATCAGGAAAAGCTAGGAGACGTCAACAGCCGTCAACATCCCCAAAAACCAAGCCAATACTGCACGTTAACATGAGAACTGAAAACAATTGTCGAATTTATCCTTAAGAAACATAGGTTAAAATATCTAAAATCATAAAATTGTTTAAACTTCTTATGAGGGACCAAACATATTCGGATACACTCCCTGCTAACAAGAAGTAAAGTGTTTTTTTGTGAATGAGACCCATTGCCTCTTATAAAAACTCAGCTTTTTCATCACTCGTGACATATTTATATGTGATTATTAAACCTTACGTCAGACACTAGCATTTAATATAAATAATTCGGATATATTGTTTATTCGTTAAAAGAGAAAAAGTTAAATACAGATGATAAATTATTTTCTCTAGATGTAATTTCTTTGTACACGAATGTACATGTCGAGTGTGCATTAGACACAATGTGGGATCTAATTAATGATGATTCTGTAATTTTAAATACCGTATTTTTTGGCTTATAAGACATGGTTTTTTTTGCGAAGAAATACTGGGAAAATCACCCTATGTCTTATATGGTCAGTGTCAGATTAGGCCTAAAGACTACCTGCAATGCATTTTCGATGACGCAGTGCCTGTAAACTGTGTTCTGAAAACTTCTCTTTGAAATTCACACCAATTTTACTTAAGATTTATCTGTTGAAATATATTTTTAACAATTATCAGTGGTTACGATCTATGGCAACAATACATAATAGTAATCTTTTTTTCTTGGAAAATTTGTTGAAATCTGCTCGATATGAATCTCGCAGTCAGATGTAAGTAAAAGCCTGTTTCATTTTCCCATGTGTTTGCTTCCTCTATAATATGATCTCGCACTTTTATGGTATTCCTCTATGATCTCGTGCTTTTATTGGTATGGCGGGCTAATTAGACTGGATTTTTCAACTCCAACCATCTTTTACAAAGAGAATGTGACGTCCGTATTTGTCTTAGGGTGTGTAAGAATTTCTGTTACGTTACTTCTGTCAGCTTTTTTCAGAAACAAACATTTCATAATTGGTTGAACATTTACCCAAGCGTATACCATTATTTTGAGAAAAATATATTACCGTATTTAATTTTATTATTATTATTTTCTTTATCAATAATTTTTTTATAAATTTCAGGACACCCTGTTATGACGGAGTTGTTGAGAAGGCATTGCTACACAATTGCCTTTAAATTACAAGTAATAGAATTTGCAAAGCAATATGGGAACCGTGCTATAAAAACTCCATGTTGTAAGTCCATTTAATAAAAAATTTAAAAAAATTAATGTAACTGCATTTAATTTATTTTTAATATCTACACCCTGATTATGTCCCGTATCACGCCATGTCGCCATATTTGTTTACATCAGTCGGTAAAAGGTCGCTTCTTAGTTTCACCGTAAACAGTATCGAAGGATAATAGAAGGATTATTATTTTTTACAAAATATGTGGCCAAAACTAGGGTGCATCCTGTATACCTGTTCGTCTTATAAACAGGAAAATACGGTAAGTCTAATTTACCAAAAACTGAAATATTTCACCTAATCAAGTTTCTTGTTCAAGCAAATATATTTATTTTCAATCCAAAATTTATAGACAAATATTTGGGTTACCGATGGGTCTTAGCCTGAGCGGACTAGTTGCCGAAATATATCCTAATAAAATTGAACAGTTATATTTAAGACCGTTTCTTCCAAGTCTAACATTTTATGGTATATACTTGGATGATGTCTTAATCATTACGAAGGATGATATAGTAAATAAGGTTTTGGATTTATTAAATAAGATACATACCAGACTTAATTTTACTTTAGAAATGGAAAAGTCAGAGAAAAAAGCTATAAATTTCCTAAATTTTACTTTAACTAGAGTTAATGAGAATTTAAATACTGTCAAATTTTTACACTGTTCTAGCTATTATCCGTTCACATATAAATGGAGTATTATATTTAATCAGTTTTATAACGCATATAAATATAGCTTTACTGGAGTTTTTACTAGATGAACTTATGAAACTTGTGAAAAGATTTTTAAATAGGGATTACACATTTGGTACCATTATGAAGATCAGACAACAAGCAAAACATAAACTGGAGACTGGTATAATGAACAATAGGTCTGAACAGAAATATTTTATTAAAGTTCCACATGTACAGTATTGGTACAAACAATTTGTTAATATACAGGCAGTTCCCACATTACGAGTTCCCCCCCACCCCCAAGTATCAACAAAATAGAAAATATGAACATTAATTGCAAAAAATTAATGTTAAACATTCATAAATAGCACATCTCAAACCACGCTCGTAGCTATACGATACAGTGTAACCCCACTTTACGATATTAATCCGTTCCAGAGACACCATCAGATCGTGAAAATATTGTAATGTGAGCCCATTAACAAGTTGTTTTTTGGTAATTCATTCCGTGACCTTGGAAATTTTAGCTATATAACTTTCTAAAAGGTTGTTTTTGTAGTGTAAATTGTATTAGTTACCAATTCAAATCATTAAAATGCACTATACTTTCATCATTACCATATGTTCCGTTATAGGAATCAATTTTGAATGCCTTTGTCATTTAACTCCAGGGGCTCACATCTGGTGAGTATGGGCTTGGCAAACCCAGGGTCCTGAGCTGGATATCACCATTCTTCTCTTTCTTGGTGATTCCTTTCTACTCTCTCTTTCTCTCTCAGGGTAACTCGGGAATTTTTTTTTTTTTTTTGGCTGGTGCAGCATAAGCCTCAGGCTTCCTTGTACCATATGGCTATTAATAATAATAATAATAATAATAATATTTTTCTAAAACACAATTCTGGAGGTCACTACCAAAAAACAAAAACTTTCCGGACATGCACTTCCCAGTTTATTGGGATTTTCTGGTAGTGCAATCAGTTATTTATGGGTAATGAACTCCATGTTATTGCATTTGCAAAAATACCGATAGCTGGAATTGTGTGGTTTTTTTACGTTGTGGTATTATGGTGAAATGAGTTCCCCTTCACTGAAATCTTCAATCATATAAAAAACATAAATAAATTTTCAGCATCTTCTCTTCATTCCTTTTTTTTAAGCTTCATAAACTTGTTACTCTGCGCAAATCATGTTAGGTGCAATTTGTGCGTTCCGTTAAAAAATGCTTATGCAAGCTATTGAAATTTATAAAGAAAAGAGAAGATTATCTTGGAAAAAATCAACTCTTGAAGCATTTCTGAAGAAGACGACTCCTTGTGCAACAAACCAACGAGTGCCAAGCCAATACTGAGTGATCAACGAGTGTGCATTTAGTCGATGATGGTGATGAAGTATAAACATTCTTTAACATTTGTAAGTTGTAAATAATTTCTTTATTATTATAATTTGCTTGATTTTACAGGCTACGTTTTCATTTATTTGGATAAATCAATCATTGTTTAAACAAACTAATTAGCTAATTAATTTCATTGTTGAGAACGTAACCCCTATTTTTAACATTGTCTATGGGAAATAAATTCCTGCTTTTTTGAGCGTGTGCTAGGAACGAATTAACTTGTAAAGTCGGAACTACCTGTATTTAAAAACACAGAATTTAAGATAGTTGCCCAACCGATAGTAAACTCCACGTTGTTTTGAAGCATAGAGCAGTGGACTCCGTTTCAACCATGGATTCACACAGTGTAGTTTACAATATTACTTGCAGCGAATGTAATTCCTCATATATTGGTTTGACACAGAATTATATTTCAATGAGGATACAACAACATACAGCATCAGTTAGGGTAAAAAGGACATGTGCCTTGGAACTTGCTTTCCATGCTATCAGTGATAGCCATGTTTTTCTTTTTAATGAAGCGAAAGTTTTAAATACGCAACATGAATAAAATAAATTATTGATTGCTGAAACTCTTGAAATGAGGTTAAACACAAATTCCATAAATGTTTGTAGGCCTTTATACTATTTCAGACTCGTGGACTTCCACACGCATTTGTGAATGGTAATTCACATTGGTTTAGTAAAAATAATATCGTATCAGGTAGTCGACAGGGTTAAGTATAAAAGAAGGGTGGGTGTCATTTGCAAAAAACACTACTTCTTGTGAGCATAGTGTATTCGAATAAGTTTGGTCCCTTTTAAGAAGTTTAGACAATTTTATGATTTTAGATATTTTAACCTATGTTTCTTAAGGATAAATTTGACAGTTGTTTTCAGTTCTCATGTTAACGTGTGGTATTGGTTTGGTTTGTGGGGGTGTTGATAGCTATCGACTTCTCCTGACTTTTCCTGATGCATTACGTTGGGGATGAGAATTGAATGCATGACAATTTTTTAATAAGTATTTATTTATATAATTTTGAATGTAATTTTTGTAATTGATCTTATTTGATATTAAATATGGGACATTTATTTATATAATCATATAATCCTAACGTGAGTGTTGAGAGAATTCTGTTCCTACCTAGAGGTATGAGGTTTCCTTTTGTAGTTTATAATAATAACATTAGTAGGACATATTGAGCTTTATCGCACTTTCGATCTTAATTAACATATTTTATGTCAGTGCTTCTCAAATTATGGGGTAGGAAGACATTTCAGTTGAGATTTGGGGATTTTCTGATTCATATATATATATATATATATATATATATGAATCAGAAATTGGCATCATAATTTGCAGATCTCTGGTGTTGGGAATAGTGTGTTTTCTCCATCAGTTAATATGATGTTTTCAACTCATGCAATGTAAATTGTTCTGTGATGTACTTGTACAGACTGAATACGTATTACCATTGAAATGGTACACTATGGCTTGACAATGTACGAAAGCACCAAAAATTCCCAAGAACAAAAACAAATCGCCATTAATAGGAATGTCTGAACAGCAAATAACCTTTGTTAGCATTGTTTGAATGGGATACAAAAGTGAGAGAAACACTGGGCTGTAAAAATCACCTTAACACGAACATAATTAAACTCTTGAAAGTATCCCGAGATATTTGATAGCCATCTGAGCCCATAAAGATTCACTCTTGAAGGACATTTCAGTAAAGCAAAACGAATTTGTAAGAGGCTTGTTGAACATGTGATAATTATCTGAAAGTTAATTTGGTAAAGAAAAACAATGGAACTATGACTGTTTGTTTATTCCCACCCCAAGGATTACAAAAGGATTCCGTGATGGGGAATGCACTTCATTAACTAGAAGAAGATTTATGTGTTAAAATTTGTAAAGAGAGGTGTACAGAAGTGGACATCATTTTTTTTTTTTTTTAATTTCCAATGCCTATAGACATTATCTATGAAAAACATCTTTACTTAATTTTGAATAACTATACTGAATGGAAATTATTTCTTATCATTTATTATGTTAGTGTTTTGCTTTTATTAAACTTGAAAGTCATTCTAGAATTTTACTGAATCTTTGTACGTACTGAAGCATTACTCTGTGGTTAGCAAGAAGTATTTCAATGCTTGTCCCCAGGATTACAAATATTTTGTTCTTATTTTGTTTAACGTAGATACTCTACATACATCTTTTGAAGAAACTCTGTTTTAGTTTATTCAAAAGACATGGACTACATGGCAGAGAATTAATTTCATTGTTTTTTGAAGTATTCTCCTTTCTTCTTTTAGAATTAGGAAATTATAATGATGAGTAACTACATTGCATCATATCACAATATCCAAAGTTTAACTAACTTTGGATATTGTGATAGGTCTTTCATAGTCTTTTCATAAATCTAGTTGCATTCCTGATGATTCTAGTTTTATTCTTTGTAATTATTTCAGTTTAAATGTTCCAGAAGAAGATTAGGGCTAATACTTCCAAAATGTCTATGTAATTCTGTGTTGGATAGTCAGAGTAAAAGTTTCTTCAGAACTTAATGTAAAGATGCCAACATATAACATTTACATTAGCATTTTACTCTTTTCTATCTGTTATCTTTTTGTTAAGCTATTAGATTTTATTGTGTAGTAGTTGGTAATTGGGAATTGTGCTGTTTGTAAAATAAGAATAAAATAGACTTAGAATAAAATAAAAGATTTAGAGAAATAAAAATCTTGGTCTTCCCACTTTCCTTTTTTACTACTTTTGTATTTATGTGAAATAAATAGTACGGGCAACTCTCGGTTTACGAACATTCACTATAACAAACGTCACAATCATTCAAAATTTCTTAGTCTCCAATAGATAGAGCTCCTTATAAAATGAAATGCCAAACGTATAGTGAACATAATTGTAAGATTTAAATAAATTAACTTTTAAAAAAAAATTTATTTATTACAATAATTATTAGGAAATTGTTGAACTGGGCACTAAAATGGACCTCGACCTTGATGTGAATGATGAGAGAGAGAGCTTTTGGACTCGCATTTTAAGGGATTAACAACCGATGAAATAATTGAAATAGAGCCATCTGAATTCTGAAGTAACAGAAGAACCTGATATTCCACAGCCTCCCAGAACATTTACAAGGCAGAAAATGACTGCAGCTTTTAAATCAATTTCTGAGGGGTTGGCAATCATTAAAGAAGAAGACACAAATATGGAAAGAATTGCAAAAGTGAAAAGAGCCATTTTTGACTGTCTAGCCTGCTACAGTGAGATTTTTGAAGGAAAAAAAAAAAGAATCTAACTGTGCAATCTTGATGTGAATGATGAGAGAGAGAGCTTTTGGACTCGCATTTTGAGGGATTAACAACCGATGAAATAATTGAAATAGAGCCATCTGAATTCTGAAGTAACAGAAGAACCTGATATTCCACAGCCTCCCAGAACATTTACAAGGCAGAAAATGACTGCAGCTTTTAAATCAATTTCCGAGGGGTTGGCAATCATTAAAGAAGACGACACAAATATGGAAAGAATTGCAAAAGTGAAAAGAGCCGTTTTTGACTGTCTAGCCTGCTACAGTGAGATTTTTGAAAGAAAAAAAAAAGAATCTAACTGTGCAATCTTCTATAAAAACATATTTTAAAGTGGAAAACCCAGCTGTTTCTTCATTATCCCTTCCATCTACCTCATCTGCACCTAGTGTTACTTATGTGGAAAAAAAAAAAAAATTGAACTCTGATGAAGATATTGACTAATAAAAGTTGAATACATATGTATGTATAGTACATATATTATGTTTGTACTCATTTTCTTTATTTCTATTTGTAACTCTATGTTTTTAATTAAATTAACAATAAGATATCTTGTTTTTTTTAATTCTTTTTTATTTTATTTTACATTACGTATCATATATGATAAACCATAATGTATACATACATTATAATAAAACTTATTGTATAGACCATTCGATGTTTAGTACATGGTTTTAATGCTTTAAAATGGCTGCTAATTTATATGATACGTATCGTAAAAGCTCAGGAATGCAAGATACACGCACCGAACAAAATGTAAAATGAATGTCTTGGAATAGAAATCGTTCGTAAACCAAGAGTTGCTTGTATTTCAAACTACTAAATATATATTTCATATAAATAAAATAAATACACAATTATAATTTAGCATATTTAATATTTGAAAATTTAGGTAGTTGTTGGTGGGAGGAACAAATATCTCATCAATGGGTGTAGTGCAACAAATAATCGTGTGCAAGATATGTTTCGTTCTGTGCAATTAAATGTCAACAATCCTCATTTCTTGATTATGCAGGGGAGAATCACTAAGGTGTTAAATATGAAACCTCCTGAGGTTTGTATATATATATATATAAAATAGCTTTAATTTGTAAAATGTTTACATATTAGAAAAATTAAATGCTAATCTTTCTAGAAATTTGCAATGTACAGAGGTTTACAAATCTGATATCTATTTTCCTAACCCTTGTTCTATAACTAAGTAATGTAATCTGATCTAATTAGTATTAGAAGTGACATGATGCAAGAAAGCAAGCTTATACAGAGTCAGCCAAAAAAAAACCCAACACGCTCTCCATTTCATTTATCCCTTCCTTCCAAAAGTTTGTTCAGTTCTTCCTTGAATCCATTTAAGTTATCAACCTCCACAATGACAGATGGAAGTTTGTTGAAACAATCAACCACTCGCTGGCTAAAGGCAAATTTCCATACAACAATTAGGCAACAGTCTTTCGTCAGTTTGAATTTATGCCCCCTGAAGTGCATATTCTGGCCAAGAGGAAGAATCCCTTCAACATTGAGCTTGCTGAAACCATTCAAAGCCTTAACACCTTAATCAGATCATCTTGCAGGTGCCTAGTCTCCCGGTTCTGCAATTTGTAGAACCAAAGCCTCTCTTCGTAAGAGCACCCCTTTGTTCCTTTCACCAGTCTTGTTGCCCTTCTCTGTACTTGTTTTTGCAGCTCTACATCCTTCTTAAATTGATGCCTCCAGACCTGTATGCAGTACTTAAGGTGTGGCCTGACCATTGCCTCATACAAAGGGATTTATTTTATTTATTTATTTTTTTGTAATTTGTTTCGGCCTCCAGGGTTCCCCCTATACGCCACTGTAGCTTCTGAAGGCACTAGGCCAAGGCCGGCAGGTGTGTGTGTGTGTGTGTGTGTGTGTGTGTGTGTGTGTGTGTGTGTGTGTGTGTGTGTGTGTGTGTGTGTGTGTGTTGGGTGTTGGGTGTTGAGTGCCGGCGCCTGGTATTTCGCAGCCAGGGGGCATGGAACACCTCGTCCTCTGCCCCCTGACTCCCAAGCCACGTGGAGGCAGGCAGGTTCCACAACCAGGTAGAGACTCTTATTGAGATTTCAAGAGAACTTGAAATCTCAAAGATTGAATGAATGGAGAAAGGGAAATAGAAGAAGTATGGGAGGGGGAAGAAAGAGGACAGACAGTGGGGGAAGAAGAAGGAGACATCCCCCTAAAAAAAAAAAAAAAAAGGCAGCAGCAGAGTGACTAATAAACAACAGTCCTGTCGCCACAACCTATACACCATTTACATCACAATTTGGGCCCGATCACCACTCTGGAAATCACCCAAAAATTTATCTTATATATACAGTAATCATGAAAAAAAAAAAAAAAAAAAAAAACACTCACATTGCCTTACAACTAAAAGACAAACCAGTCACTGGCACAACAAAACAGAGGCCAGACCAGAGCAAATCCAAATAAACATCCTTCCAACCACATTGGAATGGTTCATATCTGGTTGGAAGCTAAAACAGCAATTTCAACGCATTATACTTAAACATCAAAGTTAAATAGCTCATCTGAATCAGGAAGCTTAACAAAAAAAAAATTAAATAAATAAAAAAAATACTTCTTTTGTATGGCTATATTCCAAATCTTTCAAATTTTGCACTCATTTACATCTTAACTTCAGTTCAAGAATAACTATATACAATACACTTTTGCATTTGGATGTAGAACCATCATATAACCTTGGTCTAGATCCATCTTAACACAGACCACCACAATACCAACACACTTCCCTTACCAATATATAAGTTAGTGCATTTGCATCATTTCTGTACATAGCCAACTACGTAAGTAGTTATAAATTGACATCATTAAGTATATCTCATATTGTGAATACCTTCACGAGTTGCCGTGGTATTGCACTACCTCAGTAAGTAACGCTTCGCCATAGGAGAAGACTATTGTTACATATTCTCAGCGCATACTATCACCCATACGGCACCATTTCGGAGCTTACTGGCTCCTCATCAGTGAGTGGGCAGGCACCCTAGTGTTGCAATGACGACAACCCAATTGTGGAGCATAAATTCACAATATGAGAGATGCCTGATGGTATGGAGTAATTTAGATTACCAGGTATGTTCGTATCAGACGGCACCTGGGATTTCTCCCATCTCCGCGTGTGTTTGCTGTATCGAGGATAGTACACTGTCAAGCCAGAGACTTGAAAGTGTGTGGGCCATGTCTGTGCAGTGTGATGTATTGTGCCCATTGTTTGGCCGCCAGGCCCCTAGTGGGGGCCCGAGTTACCCATACCTCACCACATGGAGGCTAGCCGGGTGTGTCCAGTATCACAAAAAGTTTCCCTGGCAGGTCCTGCCACCTAGTTTCCTGTGATTTCAGTGGCTAGGACCTAAAAAAAAAAAAAATTTACACGTTTGACATTAATGCTTAATGGGATTGCTGTTAGGAAATCGCTGGTTGGGGTTGAACGCTAGAGAGATGTGTTAAATGGCCTAATAAGTCAGACAAAATTTTGATGTTATTAAATTTAGATATGTGAGGCTATATGCTAGATAAAAGATAGTGTTAGTTGTCTTAGAGATTTACACGAAACCAGTAGAAATGAGACGTTGATTAGAATTTGGAGGCATTGTTAAGGGGTGTACTCGGTCGGTTTAGTGAGGGGGGAGACTGAAGACTGGGGGGGGAAACAGATAGAAGAATAGGGACGATAGAGTAGGCATCCCCCAAAGAGGCCAGTGGAGATGAGCTCCACCAGGCAAAGTATGGGGAGGCAGGGAGGGGAGGAGACAGAGACCTGTCTCCTCCCTCTCCTGCCTTGGGATGGGGTTTTAAAGGGAACCATGTTAGAGTATCCAGTTCAGATCGCCAATGGCGTGTTGGCAGCAAAGCCGCAGTATGTCTTTGTTGGTGATGGTTGTCATGTCCATGTAGTGTCGAATCTAGTAAGAAGGTCAAGCTGCCCATCCCACTCTGGGGCGCCTCCGTAGCCAGGTGGGAAGGAGCAGCAGTGCGTAGCACACGCTTCTTGATTAGACCGGGGTTCGAGCCCGTCACCACCAAATACGGAGGATGCGGAAAGGTCAGGGAATGACCACCGCATATCCCGGAGCAATATGGCCTTAGTTGCTAATGCTCCTAAAAACCAAAACAACAACAACAACCCACTCTGGGGGTGGGATATGTTAGCTGGCAGTGGGAACCCACCATTAAAATAACTAAATGCACATGAGAATAAGTAACAATAGTCTTCTCTATTAGTGAAGCGTTACTTATTCGAGGTAGTGCAATATCATGGAAACTCGTCGTGAAGGCAGAGCACAATACGAGAAAGAGCAAATGATGCCTACAACAACTACTTTGTAGTTTCTTAAGAGTTGTCTATGGTGTATCTACACACCAATATTATATAGATATTAAACTCTTAATGTATTATGCCTTGCGCATTTAGTTATTTTAAATATTGTCATATACACCTTTTGGCATCTCTCATATTGTGTGATTATCTTCACAACTGGGTCGTCATGTCTGCAATACCAGGGTACCTGCCCACCCACTGATGATAGGCCAATAGCCTTGAAACATGTCTACGTGGTGGTACTCACTGAGAATAAGTAACAATAGTCTTCTCTATTAGTGAAGCGTTACTTATTCGAGGTAGTGCAATATCATGGCAACTCGTCGTGAAGGCAGAGCACAATATGAGAAAGAGCAAATGATGCCTACAACAACTACTTTGTAGTTTCTTAAGAGTTGTCTATGGTGTATCTACACACCGATATTATATAGCCAATTATGTAAGTAGTTATAAATTGGCATCATTAACTAGCAAACCAGGGTGCCTGCCTAACCACTGATGAGGAGCCAATAAGCTCCGAAACGGTGCCGTATGGGTGTTGGTATCCGCTGAGAATAAGTAACAGTAGCCTTCTCCTATGGTGAAGCATTGCTTATTCGAGGTAGTGCAATACCATGACAACTCGTTGTGAAGATATTCACAATATGAGATATACTTAATGATGCCAATTTATAACTACTTACGTAGTTGGCTATGTACAGAAATGATGCAAATGCACTAATTTGTACATTAGTTAAACTATTTATGTAACCTGAGGCTTTAGCTCTAAACTATACTGTAATCTAAATTCCCTTACCATTAAACTCCTTGATACAACAGCATCATAACTGTACTAACTTCATTTGCAAATTACCTTACAAAATTACCTCTTCGCTTACATGGTAACTTCCTATAGGCAACCTGACAGCTGTGTTATTATATTGTCAGTCTTTCAAGAACTTCAAGTAACCACAAATTATGTGTGAAATTAAGACAATCATTTCAATATATCCCAGTCCTAATCAGTTGACCTATATCAAGGCAACCCAAATATGTTCACTCATACTTTGTCTTCAAACTAAATCAAAACCATTAACAAAAGTATCAGTTCATTATGTCTGTCTTTAATCCTAAGTAAAATAACCTAATGCCAGCCTGTTCAACAAGGAACAGAGCTTCAAAAGATCAGTTAGAAAAAGAAAACTTGTGCCCATTCCAGAACAAGGTGAAAACCAAAACCACACTAAATTAATAAACTCTAGTGATTTCTACCCAAAAGTCTTTTAAACACCTTATCTGCAAAACTAGAGAAGACCATATAATTTTCCTTTGTCTCCAACAAATGAGGTAATTCATCCTCCAGGTAAACATCATTCAGGATTTGTAAATCCTGGCTTAGATCTACGTACAAGTTACAATTAAAAACGAAGTGTTCTATTGTTTCTGGGACACCACACATACAAAGGGGCGAGGCAGCTAACCCCAAAGCAAACAGCTTGGAGTTCAGATCGCCATGCTGTGAAAGTAGAAATGATAAATTTAGGCCTGGACAAACCAGGACACCTTTTGCTTAGGAAATTCTGACACATTTGGAAGAAATTTGAATGTAGCCCTACCTAAATCAGCTGCCGTCCATGAAGACTGCCAACTATTTATAAGTTCTCTTCTAATTCTTTCATTATCTTCCTTGACAGGCATATCCAAATCTATAGTATACTCTCCTAACCTTGCATGAATAGCCTTCTTATGAAAAAACTGTAAATAATGATAAATGACCTCATACTGAATAGGAAGCCTTCCATTCAGTACCTGTAGAGCTACTGTAGACACAGTTCTGCAGTTCCTAGTCATGACCAGAATAAAAAGTGCCGAGCCTGAGTAAGAAATTTTCTAACTGAGTTATTATTTATCCAGAAGCCCTTTTACTATCTAACTCTACTTTCTTTTTATGGCTTTCTTTCAAGTCTGTCTTCTCACTATAAATTATTATGAGCTCCAAATGCTCACTCTAATGTGTTACTACCTTAGTTTCTTTTATTAATCCAACTCAATATTTTCTCACTATTATTTCCTGCCTCAAATGTTTGCCACACACTACTTGAAAATTCTAGGTATTGATTTTATACTCTATTTAGCAACTCTTTCTCATAATGCTTTCGGTTTTTTTTTTCGGCTCTTTTTATTTTTGGCTCTCCATTTTACGGCACTTTTTTTTCGACTTCTTATCACATAAGCATTTGGTATTAGTCTCTTTTTCCTACTAACTCTTGCACAGTCAGGCCTCAGTAATTTTAATATATCTTTATAATGCTATCATATGAACAGTGCAAATTTTTTTTTTTTTTTTTTGTTTCAAGTGGAGCTTTGTTATTTTCTGTCTTTCCCTTATTGTAAGCCTGCCAAGTTACTACTGCAGCTTATTCTTACAGATTTTGTCAATGATAGAAGAAGCTGCTGGAACAAGAATGTATGAAAGCAAGAAACAAGCTGCACAGAAGACTATTGAAAAAAAAGATGCTAAGCTTAAAGAAATTGATACTGTAAGTTTTCTTTTCTTTCTTTTTTTTTTTTTTTGTCAGTAATCATGCATAAAAATGCCATTTTAAAGCTTTAGTTTTTAAACTATATTAACTGGGGGGCTATGGGTAAAAGTCGTAAAATTGGGGGCCATGGAAAATGTTAAGTGGGCCATGAAAAGTTCACTTCAAAAATAAAATTATTACTAATGTAAAAAAGAAATTAGTGAGATCTGCAAGGATCTCACTAAACTAATTGTAATATTTTTTGTTAGGAGCATAATTGTATATTGTGAATAAACAAAATATTATAATAATAACTACAATATTAAAAATTCTATTATAAATATTGTAGTTAATAAACCCCTTTTTTATTATTAATATTACATTTATTATAATTAAACAATATGTGGGGGGGGACAGAGGTGAATGAAACTCAGAAGTGGGCCACGAGCAAAAAATGGTTGAGAAACACTGCTTTAAATCATTCATCCCTCATGCTACTTTCCACTATTCCATATTTCCACAGCACCGTTGCCTCTATTCTCATGTTACTTTATTTTGCCATTACTTCTTTCAAAATCTGGTTTCAAGGTTGATTGAATGTGCTGTGATGTATGAATCTTGTGGCAGCAAAAGTTGTTCATCTCGTTTATTCCAATAATTGTAGTCAGCATGCCGAATGGATCATGTCTGACTTTTGCATGACGATCCTGTTCAGTTTGTTTTGGATTATTGCTGAAATTAGATTCCCTCTCCCCCATTCACTTCACCTGCCAATCTCCAACTCTGCAAAAGTGTAAACATGCTGGATGTATTCTATATGTTGTTGTATAAGTTGACCCTCGAAGCAGCACTAAAAATTGAAAATTTAAGGTCATCTTATATGCCAGGTATAAAATCCTAAGCTTGTATTAAAGGCATATGCTTAGTGCTAGATGAAAGACATGAATTAATACTAATATACTTGTTGTTTTATAATCCGTGTTGTATACTTTCAGGATCAATGATCAATTCAGGACTTAGACACACTGAAAAAAAAAAGAAAAGGTTCGTGTGAGCATTTGTGTTCTGAATATTACAGAGCAATGGATGTTTGAATTTAAAAAAAATATATTTATATATATATGTCATTGGAGTTTGTCAATAAAAAATTTATTAAGTGATGTGCCCACTTATTCTTATTTGTTACTTTTATCGTTTAAAATTTAAATAACAAATAGCTTAATAGCCATTCAGAATGGAGCAAATTTTTATATAAACTTTTCATTCTTTTTAGTCCTTAATAGATCCTGAAAGTACAGTCCACATGTTAATGAAACTCTTTCATAGCATAAATTGAAATAATTTACAATTTATTACAAAAATTTTTGCACGACTCGTACATTGTTATTCACTTTTAAATAAAAGAATTTTTTCATCTTCAGCAGATAAAAACAGTTCTGATGTTGAGAGTTGTTTTTGTGTTTTCTTTTTAGAGTTTTCAAAAAAACTCCAGCAGCTCTACGTCATTCCTAAAATGAAGCCTCCAGACCTCTATGCGGTATTCAAGGTGTGGCCTGACCATTGCCTTATACAAAGGGATAATCACATTCTTATCCCTGCTAATAAAATTCCTCAAGACTCCATGAGCTGCTCTGGGAGCCTGCCTGTCTGTCCTGCTCAGAAAACTTCATATCTCAGTGCACAGTTACCCCCCAGGTCTTTTACATTCTACACTAATAATAATGTAATATTATTATTACATTATTATCTGAGTGTAATACTGCATAGTTGGTATGGTATTCTGGGGTTACTGCTAATGATATGTCACACTTTGCATCTGTCAATATTAAACTTCAGTTACCACGTCTCAGCTGATCTGCCCAACTTTTTTTAGATCCTGTTGCAGTAGCATACTGTCATTATTGTCGTTAACAACCATGCCAACCTTTGTATCATCGACAAACGTTTACATTAAGCCTGATATACTTTCATCAGTATCATTGATAAATATAAAAAAAGCAACAATGGACCCAACACCGAACCCTGGGGAGACTTCACTAATAATATTAGTCCATGAAGAGCATGCCCATTGATTGCCACTCTGTCTTCTCCTACTCAACCATTCCTTTATCCATAGCAGTAACTTGTGTAGGCGTTACCTTTTACCTTATTAGTTCTTATTGCATTGACTTGCCAAGTGTAATCCTAGTTGGCTCGTCAATCGTAATGGTATAGTTTATACTTTGCCTTGCCAATTTTAGGCATAAATTCTTTGGTTTTTATTATTAACCATATACCCTTGGCTACTAAGCTAAACCTTACTTTAATTGTATTTATGGAAACTATCAAGTTATCCTTGGGCCTCTGACTGCTTCTACAAGATTTCAGGTTTAATTGCATTTTTAGCTAGGAATTGAGTGAGGCAATTAACAAACACATATGAAAAGTTTAACATGTTTAATTATAGAAATTGACTTAAAGGTTTACAAAATTGATCAACAAAACTCTTCATACTACAAAACATTCCTCACTGGGATAAACCAAAACAGTAAGTTCATTCAGCATATCTTGTTACTAAATTGAAACAATAGTTCCTTTACAATATCCAATTTGTTTATCCAGTTATTCCTTAGGCTAGTTCAAAATATCACAGTTAGGATTTCAGAATACCTTTCTTCCCCTTTTTGGATTATTCTCTTGACTAGAAATAATAATACGAAACAGTACTTACAATTATTTTCACTTCTCCGATCTTTTGGACCAGTTCCTTTATCTTCTAGCACTTTCTTTAATGGTTTCCACATCAGATAAACTCTCCTCTATCAAACTCACTTTGAAGTGGCATATACTTATTAACTGCCCACTTATTTTAACTTTATTAACACTTGAAACTACTAGTTGCATAACCGTAACTAATTACAATTCCCAAACACGACTTTCCTCGATTACTAACTTATTCGCTGCTTCCAAACTTGTTAACTCCGAACGACTCATGCCCTTACACCGGCAAATCCTCTCGTCTGTAATCCAACAATATTCTCACTGTTTCCCGACTATTATTCTCATGGAACTCCTTTCCTTACGGAACAACTCCTACCTCTACGACTCACTTAATGCTACTGAACCAGTCCTTATATATCCCATTTTTACCCATGATTCTCTGAATTTTGACCTGACCTCTCCTAGGTAAGTCGAACATTTCCCCCCCCAAAATAAGCTTAAGCTTACACTTGTCTTTAATGCCATACTGTTCCAATTTGTACAGCAGTCTTCCCTCTGCAACAATACCAAAAGCTTTCCTGAAATCCAAGTATGTGATATCAAAATTATGTTTTGCATACAGTTTCTTAGTTACCACATTGTAGTATCCACTGAAATTGGTCAGACAAGATTTCTCCTTAACAAACCCATGCTGTTTGAATTATAACTGCAGCTTTGTCTCGATGATTGCACATTGCCTCTTTAAACAGTGACTCCTTTATTTTCCGAATAACACAAGTTAAACTAACAGATCTGTCATCACTCATGTCACCTTTTGATCTTCCTTTGTGAATTGGGGATACATTTTCTGCTCTCCAGTCTGTGGGTACCTTCCCAGAGGTTCTCATAATTATGACTAATGGTGTGCTTACTCCTTTTCTACCTCCCTTAATATAATTGGATAGATCTCATCCACCCTGGGTGCTTTTCTTATGTTTAACTTCAACAATTTCTTCTCCACTTTGCTCCCAGTTATTACAAAATCATTTAGCTCTGCTAGAGTTTGATAAACTTCTCATCTCCACTTTCCTACAGAATTCCTCATGTGTGGATGTAGATGCAAAATACTCATTTAGTTTGTCAGCTACATGAGCAGGATCATCAACAGTTTAACCTTCAATATCAAATGGACCAATCTGATTCATCCCTTTCCTTCTAGAATATACATAAATAAAGAAGTCTTTGCTGTTTTTTCTTTGCATCCTTTGCCAACGATTTCCTGTAATCTGCCCATTGAAAGATTCATATTTCAGTATCGTTATTTTGTATCTCTTACGTTATGTTATAGATTTCGTATCCCAATCAAGTTTAAGTTATATATATGAAACTATAACATTATTTGTAAATTGTAATTAGCTATAATTGATAATAAATTTATTTATCCAAGGCCAACCTAAGTGATTTGAACTCTTGAGCGATCTATTTGCGATAGAACCCTCCAGTATCTGCATTATCTAAATCTCAACAATATAAAAATGGCAGTAAAATTCTAATGTTCTTATTGATACAACACAATGCTGGCAAAAGTTGACTGTGGCTTCTTATGCAATTACAAGTGCCAAGTACAGGTGACCCCCGCTTAATGCTGATAAATCGTTCCGGAAAAACAGAGCACTAATTGAATCCACGCTAAGCAAGCGCCGCATTCCCATAAGGTAACATGTATTTGTGAGTTGCGTTCGGTGCCATAGGATATTTCATAATCAATAATAAACAGTAGTGAAAAGATGCACACATATCGGTCAAAATATTTAATATTCAAATATTTGCACATATAAAATATTCTGCATTACATATGTATATAATTATGTGTTAACTACTTACGTATCAAAATTAAACTTAAAATTCCAATTAAAATCATGAACGTAATTGATCTAAATTGATTTAATTTAATCATGAAAAATGTGTTGATTTTGGGTTGAACTTTAGCCCTCTTCCAAATAAACTAAAAGGGGTATTAATTTTAAATCCTCCGCAGCGTTACCCAACAATAAAGTCAACTGACCCTTCGCCGCTTTGAAACCTGGCATGTTTTTTTCTTCTTTCAACATGAAACTTCTTTTAGGCATTCGTTTCCACAAAAGTCCTACTTCATCTATGTTAAAAACTTGAGAAGTATAACACATAATACCCCTCTTCAATAATTTTAACAAGTTCTTTTTTGAAAGTTTCGGTTCCTTGATCTGCACTTGTGGCGTCTCCCTGGATTTGAAATCTATTCAACCAGCCCTTACTAGTTTTAAATGGTTCCAATTTTTTTTTTTTTTTTTTTTTTTAGGTGAGTTTTCTTCAGATAATCATATAGGCTGATCTCTTTCTCTTTTTTATTGTAATTTTTTTTTTATAATATTTAACTTAACTGAATTCTGCATTGGATATTATCTTCAATAAAATTAGTTAGTCTTTCCATTTCAATCCTAATTGCCAGCCTAGCCCTAATTGCTTGCAGTGGAACAGCTATCTTTCCCACTGCTAAAATTAATTCTTTATTTTTTTTATTATTGTTCTTACAGTTAAACTTGCAAGTCTAAATTATGGCACACATCCGCTTGTCTTTGACTGGAATTGATTCACTTCAAAACATCTAATTTAATTTTCAAATTCAGTCTTTTTCTTACATTCATAGTCTTTGTACTGCGCCCAGATGTTGTTGCTTTTTCATTCTTATCGGCCATTATTAACTCTTCGCAAATGTAACTGCGTTGGTTGCATTAATTATGATACAATGTTGAAGTAAACTGTCCATTACGCACGATGTCTAACACTGTACTGAGTGATGACTAGACTTCGGATAGATGCAGGCATGGGAAACGTTTTAACCGTATTTTTATATTCATTTTCAAGCTATCGACTCCCATCAAATGAAATGATTTCGTTAAATATGCCAAAAATGTAATCTGTAAAAGAGCGTTATAGTGATCTGTGACAGCGTTATAGTCAGATATGGGTCAGATATAATATAAGAACTGACTATATAATATAGTCAGATATAATATAAGAACAGCGTTATAGCGAATCAGCGTAAAGCGAACCGTGTTTTAATGGGGGCCTGCTGTACAGAACAAATATACCAAATTAATCAAGAAATGTCAAACAAATACTACACTACTAATTTGTAATCAAAAGTTACAGAAAAACAATAATTTCAAATCAATAAAGTTCCACTTATTGGCTCTCAAAAACACATGTAGTTTGTAGCCTCGTCAACAGAAAAAAAAAATTCCTAGATCTTGTTGCAGTAGCTCACTCTGATTGACTGTCGTTAACCACCCTGCCAACCTTTGTATCATCTGCAAACTTTGATATTAAACTTGACATTCCTTTCAATATCATCGTTAAATATTGAAACCAGCAATGGACCCAGTACAGAGCCCCGAGGAACTCCATTAATTACATTAGTCCACAAAGAGCTATGTTCATTGATAACTACTCTGTCTTCTTTCACTTAACCATCCCTTTATTCGTTTATGTGCAATAGTATCAAAAGCCTTCCTGAAATCCAAGTATATGATGTCAAAATTATTTTTTGCATCCAGTTGCTTGATCACTGCATCATAGTAACCTATCAGATTGGTTAGATAAGATTGCCACTTGACAGATTGATGCTGCAATTGCAGTATAATTGTATGCCTGTCGAAATCGTCCTGCATTACTTCTTTAACCAGTGATTCCAGTATTTTCTCTGGCACTGATGTTAAGCTAACAGGTCTGTAATTACTCATGTCTATAGGGACCTTCCCTGAATCCAAGGATGCTCTCATAATTATGGCTAAGGGTTTACTTACCTCCTTTGCTGCCTCCCTTAATATAATTAGTTAGATTTTATTTGCCCCAGGTGGTTTTTTTTATATCCATCCTCAATTTCTCCTCCTTTTCTTTCCTTTCAGTTATCACACAGTCATGTAGCCCCTTATTTGAGTTAGACAAACTTCTGGCAACCCCTTCTGTAAAGAATTCCTCATGTGCGAATGTAGATGCAATTTTTCTGCAACCTGAGCAGGATCATGAATAGTTAACTCATAAACTTCAAGTGGCCCAATGTAATTCAACCCCTTCCTTCTATTTTTAATATACGCATAGAAGTCTTTGTTGTTTTTCTTGGCATTCTCTGCTAGAGACCTCATAATCTGTCTTAGCTTACCTAACCTCCTTTGTGACTTGATTAAATGCTAATTTTTATGTACCATAGGCTACTTACTGTATTACCTGATAATTTATATGTATCCCACACACTTTTCTTGTCTGCCACTGTCTCTATAGTTTGTCTGACATCCATTTAGGTCCAAGCCTCGAATAGTATTTCTTTGTTGGTATAAAAAGCCTAACAGCTTCCTTGATTATTTCTCTGAATATTCCCATTTAGAATTTGCTGTTGGTCCCACTGCAAAATTTATAAACTGTATGAGACCTCTGTAGTCACCCTTATGAAAGTGAAAGCTTTTCCCTTTAACCTTGACAGTAGTTATGTCTTTAATGAAATTCTATATTAGTACATGATCACTGCTACTCAGTGGGTCTTTTATCTGCAGAATCTTAATGCATGAGGAATCACTGCTGATAACCAGATCAAGAGAGTATTCTTCCTCTTGTTGCCTCTCTAACATGCAACCGTAGAAAAAAAAATAATTCAAAAAATTCACAAAAGTCTTTCTAATAACCAATCCACAAATTCCAGTCAAAAAATCCCCTATTACAAGACATTCTGACTTGCTGGCCAACTCTGTTTCTTTCTATAGCTGTTTGGTATAGTCATCAGTCGTTAGGCCTATAACACACCTCTACTCCCAGTTTTGTTTTCCCAGTGCTTGTATCACACCACATTGACTCAACATTGTACCCAAGGAAAGTGGATGCACTGCCTTAGATTTAATATTCTTCTTATCTAAAAGATTCTTCTTATTCCTCTCCTGTATACATTGTGCTCCCCATATTCAAATTCAGCATCATTTATGTGTGAGTGACACCTTGTTTCTGCTATTCCTACAATGTCTACATGTGATGAATTAAATCAAATCAGTGCTTCAAATTAATCAAATTTATGCACGGTGCTACTAGTCTTAGTGGACATGGAAGTGTTCTTACTCTTAGTTACACTAGCACAGCCCATGTATTCAATTTTTTCTGTGACGACCTATAACAGAGTCAGAAATTCCAGACGTCTTGTTTTCCAGGCTACTGCTCCTTCCAATAGAAGCAGTGTAAGAATCACTTTCATCTCAGCTTGCTGACTCTTAATTAAACTATTAGTCTGTGTATCTCCCCAAGCAGCAGTTTTCTGACCCATGTATCACTGCCTCGATAACATTGGCAAATATTCTTGCACTCCATCTATTCAAGTGCAGTGTTCTCCCCAGGACGTATCGAATGGGTGCACTGCCTGGTAAAATTTAAGTGATTCTCGCGGTATCATGTGGTACTGCTCAGTAATCTCGATCAGTATTAATTTGAACATACTATGCAATTGAGATCAATGCGACAGGAGCATATAATGTTAAATTATGCAATTAATTTTTGCTCTGGATCGCTTAAGTCACATTTATAAATAACAGAAAATTTTATAATACAGACTGTGAAGTATTACACTTCCCACCCAACTACTTATAATGCCACCCAGCTGGCAAAATTTTCTGATGAGAACACTGAAGTGTATCCCATCCCTGTAAAAACAGTCTATTCTGTTAGTAAACACAGACCATCAGACTGGTGTCTGCGTGGTGTTTAATCAGGAATTGAGCAGCAGTATTTCCAAGGCCACAATTCAATGAACTGTCGTGTATGGGCCTCTGGAGTAGGTATCCAGTCAGAGTACTCAAGATTACAGCAGTCCATTGCCAATGATGCCTAAAATTTGCAGCCGAGTGGTGTCATTGGACCATTGACACCAGGAAAAAAAGTTGCCTCTTATGATCAATCACGTTTCCTGCTATGCCTTCCGGTAGTTGGAGAGAATGGTGAGAAACTGGTGATGAATCCTAGACTTGTCCATGCCGTGAATACTATAAACTATGTATTCATTGTGACTTATCAGGTACGCCTCTTCATGTGACTGTCTTCCCAGGTGGCACAGGTGTGTTTGAGCAGGATAATGTGCCCAGCCAAATTTAAGGTAAGAATAATTTTACATTACCAGGACTAGAATATTCTTAGCGTTGTAACCAAATTTGCTAGATATAAATCCTATAGAATAACGGTTCTCAAAGTGTGGTCCGTGGACCCCTGGGTGTTCCCCGAGACCCTTTCAGGGGGGGGGGGTCTGCTAGGTCAGCGAATCCAGCTTTCTATTAAGCAAGCATTAAAGAATATTCAAAAATGTAAAAGAATGCCACTCTTTCTAAATTTTTTTTTGTTTTGGAATGTACTTATTTAAAAAAAAAATTTATTTATGTTAATATGTAATAGTAGTAGTAGTAGTAGTGGCACTTGATGCAAGAAAGCAAGTGAAGGAGCTTATGCAGCATCAGCCAAAAAAAAAAAAATCACACCATACCCTCCAAATGCCTGTCCAGTTCCTCCTTAAATTTATTTAACCTATCAACTTCCACAACGACAGATGGAAGTTTGTTCCAGCAATTAACCACCCGCTGGCTAAAGGCAAATTTCCGCACATCTATTCTACATCTATCCTTTCTTAATTTGAACTTATGTCCCCGTAGGTTCGTATTCTGAACAAGTGGGAGGATCCCATCAGAATTCAGCGTGCTCAACCCATTCAAGGCCTTATAGACCTCAATCAGATCACTGCGCAGGTGCCTAGTCTCCAGCCACTGCAATTTGCAGAATTTAAGCCTCTCTTGGTAAGAGGATCCCTTCATTCCCCTCACCAATCGTGTTGCTCTTCTCTGTACACGCTCAAGCAAATCTACATCCTTCCTAAAATGAGGCCTCCAGACCTGTACGCAGTACTCAAGGCGTGGCCTGACCATTGCCTTATACAGAGGGACAATCGCCTCCTTTTCCCTGCTAGCAAAATTCCTATATATCATTGACAAAACCCCATGACCTGCCCTAGCAGCCTGTCTGCATTGCTCAGAAAACTTCATATCTGACTGCACAATTATTCCCAGGTCTTTTTCATTTTCTACCACCTTAAGTGTAGTACCACACAGTTGGTACGTTTCTCTGGGGTTACTTCTACCCATATGCAGTACTTTGCATTTGTCAAGGTTAAACTTCAGTTGCCCTCTTCTTAGCCCATCTGCCCAAATTATCTAGATCCTGTTGCAGTAGCACACTGCCATGACTGTCATTAACAACCCTGCCAACCTTCGTGTCATCTGCAAACTTCGATATTAAGCCTGATATACCTTCATCAATATCATTGATAAATATACAAAACAACAGTGGACCCAACACCGAACCCTGAGGGACTCCACTAATAACATTAGTCCACGAAGAGCAGCACCCATTGATTACCACCCTCTGCTTCTCCCACTTAACCATCCTTTTATCCATTGTAGCAACTTACCCTTAATACCATTCTGCTCCAATTTGTACAATAGTCTTCCATGCGCAACAGTGTCAAAAGCTTTCCTGAAATCCAAGTATATGATATCAAAATTATTTTTTGCATCCAGTTCCTTTGTGACCACATCATAATAACCAATCAAATTTGTCAGACAAGACTTTCCCTTAACAAACCCATGCTGTGTCTGAATTATTGCTGCAGTCTTGTCTAGATGATCCTGCAATGCATCTTTAACCAGTGACTCCATTATTTTACCCGGAACAGAAGTTAAACTAACTGGTCTGTAATTACTCGTGTCACCCTTCGAACCTCCTTTGTGAATTGGGGATAAATTTGCACATCTCCAGTCCGTGGGAACCTCCCCTGAATCCAAGGATGCTCTCATAATTATGGCTAAGGGTTTGCTTAGTTGCTTTGCCGCCTCCTTTAATATAACTGGATAGATCCCATCCACCCCAGGTGCCTTTCTTATGTTTAACTTCAACAATTTCTCCTCCACTTTGCTCTCAGTTATTACAAAATCATTAAGCACACTGCAACAATTTGATAACCTTCTTCCATTTTCAAACTGTAATAATTCCTCACGTGTGAATGTAGATGCAAAATACTCATTCAGTTTGTTTGCTATCTGAGCAGGATCATCAACAGTCGAACCATCGATGTCAAGTGGACCAATCAGATTCATCCCCTTCCTTTTAGAGTTTATATAAGTAAAGAAATCCTTGCTGTTTTTCTTAGCATCTTTTGCCAAAGATTTCTCGTAATCCGCCTTTGCCTGCCGAACCTCCTTTGTGACCTGATTACAGACTAGCTTATATCTGCTACAGGCTTCTGCGTCGCCTGATAATTTATATGCATCCCATGCATTTTTCTTCTCTGTTACGAGTCTCATTAGTACATTTGATAACCATTTAGGCCTAAACCTTGAACAATATTTCTTCATCGGTATGAAAAGTCTAGTAGCTTCCACGATTAATTCCTTGAATGCTTCCCACTTAGAATTTACTGTTTGTAACATCGTCAGTTGATCCCACTGTACAGAATTTAAAAACTGTCTGAGACCACTGTACTCCCCTTTACGGAAGCAAAAACCCTTTCCTTTACCCCTGACGATAGTTACCTCTTTGAGTAAATCCCACTTCAGCACACTGTGATCACTGCCACCTAGTGGTTCCTTTATCTGCAAATTCTTAATACACGAATGATCACTGCTGATAACCAGATCAAGAGTATAACTTTCTCTGGTTGCCTCTCGAACATGCTGCAGCAGAAAACAATCATCCAATAAATCCACAAAAGTCTGACTAGTGTGTGAGTGGCCAACCCACAAGTTCCAGTCAATATCTAGGAAGTTAAAATCCCCCATTATAAGACATTCTGATTTACTGGCCCACTCTATTTCTCTGTACAATTGTTCATTGTACTCATTCGAGTCATTAGGCCTATAACACACTCCTACTCTTATTTTTGCTTTTGCAGTGCTTATGTCACACCAAACTGACTCAACAGTGCACTGTCCATCTATATCAACTGGATGCACTTCTTTTGATTTTATGTTTTTCTTAATTAACAGCATAACACCTCCTCCCTTTCTGTCCTGTCTATCCTTTCTGTACACATTGTACTCCCCAAATTCCAGTTCTGCATTCCTTATATCTTTGTGACACCACGTCTCTGCTATCCCAACAATATCCGCCTTTGATGTCTTGACCAACACTTCAAATTCGTCAAATTTATTTACTATACTTCTAGCATTGGTATACATGCAAGCATACATGCTCCTATGCCTATTCCTTGTTACCCTAACACATCCCATATACCCAACTATTCCAGGATGACTGCCATCCGTCCCTGAAACCCCCAACACCCCTCGCTCCAGGTCGCTTCTTATTCTAATAGAAGTTGTGCAAGAATCACCTTCACCTCTGCCTGCGGTTACTGTTAAACTATTAGTCTTTGTATCCCCCCAAGCTAGCAGTTTTCCGACCCACCTAACACTGCCTCGATAGCATCAGCAAATATTCTTGCACCCTTTCTATTTAAGTGTATCCCATCCCTGTAGAAGCAATCTCTCCTGTTAACAAGTACAGTCCAGGCTGAAAAAAATTCTACCCCTTGAGCCTTGCACAATCTTTCCAGGGCCGAATTGATCGACAAGGCTCTCATCATATACTCCCTCCTATCGTGTCTGGGCAGAATTGCAGACACTTTCAAATTCAACCCTAATTCTCGGCTTTTTTTCAACAGTGACCTGTACTTATTGAGTAATTCTGCCGGTCTCCTACTCCTAATATCATTAGTGCCAACGTGTACAACTATATCACCTTTTGTGCCCTTGAAAGATGATATCCGCTCTACAATGTCATCAACCTTTGCCCCTGGCAGACATACCCTGGTCCTGTTCCGCCTATCCTTTTTACATAGCATGTTCCCCGTTTCCCTGACAATAGAGTCACCAACAACTAATAGTTCCTGTGGGACCAGCGCATTCTGCCTTGGGGTTTGCCACTGTGTTGCGCGATGACCAAGTGCAAGCTCTGCCGTTGATGTAGGCAGCTGAGAGCTTGATGGGCCCCTCAATTTATTTCCTTCGAGGGCATCCACCCTGTCCTTCAAACTCTCATATAGGCCCATAACAACGCTGAGTTGTCGCCTGATTTCCTTACACTCCTTACATCGCGCACACACAAAGACATCCCCCATGGCAATATCATGTTCCGTTCCAGAGAGTTCGGCAAACATTTCACAAGTTGCACATTTTTTTTAGGCTGTGACGCGTTGGAGAATCGCCCCCCTCAGTTCTTCCCCCAAGTCACAACACTCCTGCCACTTTGTGCCCGTTGCTTTGCTGCTCTAGTTCGGGGCATGGTAGTTTAAATTAATAAAATCAATAAATTAAATGTCAGTAGTATTTGAATAGAAACTATGAAATAGAAACGGTGAAGCGTATTACTATATAATTAAGCGTTAGAGCTACCTAGCTACCTCAATTAAAAACTTTGAATTCCCTACAAAAACTTTGAATTCCCTATATACAAAAACAATTGCTACAAAAATCGAACAAAATTAACGGTTTTACCTATCGTTATAAAATCCACAAAAACTCTTTATCTAAATTAAAATAAAAAATAACCAGCGTAACTATATGACTACGTATTAAGTACAATATAAAACAACAATCATGTAAATAAAAGGCAAACACTTATCGTTTTTGCGGAGCCTGTAACTGACAGCTGTAACTTTTAAATAGAGTCGAATAATGGTTTATTATTGTTATTTTTAAATGAATTAATAAATAAACATTTAAAAATTTCTCAGTTTTAATTTCTAATGTGGTAAATATTGATAGATATAACCCACATAAACAAATGCTCTTTGTGGTACTCAATAATTTCTAGGAGTGTAAAGGGGTCCCGAAACCAAAATTTTTGAGACCCATTGCCATAGACCATCGCTGGGATTATGTGTATTGGCAGGTCCAGAATTTGCACCATGAACTCTCACACCACGGACTGTCACAGATCTACAGATGTAATCCTGAGAACATTGTGCAATATACCTCCTACAACATTCAAAGACTATGTAGAGTCCATGCTTTGCCCAGTGTACTGGCTGCAATAAAGGGACCTACCCATTATTAGATAGGTGGGTATAATGATGAAACTGGTCAGTGTATGCATTCATGGCTTCTGTAAAACAATAATCATGCATTTATGACTATTGCTTTACAGTTGTTCCATAATTCTAATGTAAAATTAGTAAAAAATTCAGAGCTACATAACTGCCACGATTTTTTAATATATTAAAAAGTAAGAGATTACCTCAATCTTTTTTTTTTTTTGTGGAATGCTTCCAGTCAATTCTCTCTCATACGTGACGAATAAAATAAGATGAAAAAAACGAATAAATGAATTCTCTCACTCATAAAGATTCGACCAAATCCGATGCACAACAGAATCAAAAGCCGAGAGCCCCAACCCGACCCCAAAACACGTCAAACCACAACAGCAAGACCACGAGTGCGAGAAGACATTGTGCCATAATAAATAGTTAAAACTGCTTCCAATAATAAATAATTAAAATTACTAATTAAAAACTATTAAAATTAAACGGATTAAAAGTTACGATTTGGATGAATACTCAAATTAAACGAAATGCACAGCTGTTTCCCTTCCTTAAGGGAAACAGCTGTGTGCTTACAAAGAAAGACTTAAGTTCTGTAAGTTGCCACATCTGGAGACTTGGCATCTGCGAGGTAATCTGATTGAGGTGTATAAGGCCTTGAATGGTTTCAGCAGGCTCAGTGCTGATAGGATACTTCCTCTTGCTCAGATTATGAATCTGAGGGGGCATAGATTCAAATTTATTTAAGACAGTTGTAGAATAGATGTGCAGAAGTGTACCTTTAGCCAGTGGGTAGTTGTTTGCTGGAACAGACTTTCATCTGTTGTTGTGGAAGTTGATAGCTTAAATATATTCAAGGCTGAACTAGACTAACATTTGGAGTGACCAAATGGGTGAATTGGGAAGTTTTTTTTTTTTTTTTTTTTTTTTTTTCCCCTGATGCTGTATAAGCTTGCTTTCTTGCATCATATGCCAATGCTAATTTAAGATTGCTTCAAATTTAAGAATGTTCAAAATTTAAGATCGTTAAGTGCAGAATTTAACACTTTATTTGCAGATGCAGTTAAGGCAGTGTTAGATCGGTTGGAAAAGTGTTAATTTCAGAAGCAGGAGTGTGGAGATTAGGCCTGGAGCGAGGGGTGCTGGGGGTTTCAGGGACTGATGGCAGTCATCGTGAAACAGGTGGGTATATGAGATGTGTTACAGTAACTAAGAATAAGAATAGGTGCATGTATACCAATGCTAGAAGTATAGTAAATAAATTTGATGAATTTGAAGTGTTGGTCAAGACATCAAAGGTGGATATTGTTGGATATCAGAGATGTAGTGTCACACAGATATTAGTAATGCAGAATTGGAATTTGGGGAGAACAGTGTGTACAGAACAGATAGACAGGATAGGAAGGGACGAAGTGTTATGCAGTTAATTAAGAAAAACATAAAATCAAAATAAGTCTAAACATCTCAACATCTAAATCCAGTTGATTTAGATGTTGAGTCAGTTTGGTGTGATGTAAGCACTGCGAAAGCAAAAATAAGAGTAGGAGTGTGTTATAGGACTAATGAGTACAATGAACAATTGTACAGAGAAATAGTGAACTAGCAAATTAGAATGTCTTATAATGTGGGATTTTAACTTTCCAGATATTGACTGGAACTTGTGGTTGGTCACTCGCACACTAGTAAGACTTTCGTGGATTTATTGGATGATTGTTTTCTGCAGCAGCATGTTCGAGAGGCAACCAGAGAGGGTAATACTCTTGATCTGGTTATCAGCAGTGATCATTCGTGTATTAAGAATTTGTAGATAAAGGAACCACTAGGTGGCAGTGACCACAGTGTACTGATGTGGGATTTACTTCAAGATATAATTACCATCATGGGTAACGGAAAGGGTTTTTGCTTCCGTAAATGTGACTACAGTGGTCTTAGACAGTTTTTAAATTCTGTACAGTGGAATCAACTAATGATGTTACCAACAGCAAATTCTAAGTGGGAAGCATTCAAGGAATTAATCGGGGAAGCTACTAAAAGATTCATACCTATTAAGAAATATTGTTCAAGGTTTAGTCCTAAATGGTTGTCAAATGAACTAATGAAACTTGTGGCAGAGAAGGAAAATGCATGGGATGCGTATAAATTATCAGGCGACACAGAAGCCTATGGCAGATATAAGCTGGTCTGTAATCAGGTCACAAAAGAGGTTAGGCAGGCGAAGGCAGATTACGAGAAATCTTTGGCAAAGGATGCTAAGCAAAACTGCAAGGATTTCTTTACTTATATAAACTCTAAATGGAAGGGGATGAATTTGATTGGTCCACTTGATATTGATGGTTCGATTGTTGATAATCCTGCTCAGAGAGCAAACAAAGTGAATTAGTATTTTAGCATTAGCATTAGTAGAGGCATATGATGCAAGAAAGCAAGCTTATGCAGCATCAGCCAAAAAAAAAAAACAAAAAAAAAAAAAAAAAAAAAAACCCTCCCATTTCACCACTCTGTTCGTTCGAAATACCTGTCCAGCCTTAAATTTATTTAGGCTATCAACTTCCACAACGAAGTCTGTTCCACCAACGAACTACCTGCTGGCTAAAGGCATATTTCCTCACATCTATCATACATCTCTCTTTCTTCAGTTTGAATTTATGCCCTCTCAGGTGATTATTCTGAGCAAGAGGAAGAATTCCATCGGCATTGAGCGTACTCAAGCCATTCAAGGCTTTATACACCTCTATCAGATCAACTCGCCGGTGCCTAGTCTGCAGACACTGTAATTTGTAAAAGTCAAGCCTTCCTTCGTAAGAGCAACCCTTTGTTCCATTCACTAATCTTGTTGCCCTTCTCTGTACTCGTTCCAGCAGCTCTACATCCTTCTTGAAATGAGGCCTCCAGACCAGTATACAGTACTCAAGGTGTGGCCTCACCATTGCCTTATACAAGGGAATAATCACCTCGTTATCCCTTCTAGAAAAATTCCTGTATATCATTGACAAGACACCATGAGCTACTCATGCAGCCAGTCTGCATTGTTCAGAGAACTACATATCAAGCTGCACAATTTCCCCAGGTTCTTTTCATTCTCTACCACTGTTAGTGTATGGGAACAGCTGCTCTGGGGTTACTGTTTCCCATATGTAGTACTTTACATTCGTCAATATTTAACTTCATTTGCCACCTCTCAGCCCATCTGCTCAACCTTTCCAGATCCTGTTGCAGCAGCATAGTGTCAGTAGTGTCCTTGACAACCCTGCCAACCTTTGTATTGTCTGCAAACTTGGACATTAAGCTTGATATACCATCATCAATATCATTTATAAATACAGAAAACAATAATGGACCCAACACTGAACCCTGAGGGACTCCACTAATAACATTAGTCCATGATGAGCAGTGTCCATTGATTACCACTCTGTCTCCTCCTCCTCAACCATCCCTTTATCCATAGGAGCAATTTGCCTCCAATGCCACACTGCTCCAATTCGTGCAACAATATCAAAAACCTTTCTAAGGTCCAAATCTATAATATCAAAATTATTCCCTGCATCCAGTTCTTTTGTGACCGCATCATAGTATCCAATCAAATTGGTCAGGCAAGACTTCCCCTTAACAAAACCATGCTGTGTCTGAGCTATAACTGAAGTCTTGTCTAGGTGATCCTGCAGTGCTTCTTTAACCAGTGCCTCCATTAATTTTCCTGGAACAGAAGTTAAACTAACAAGTCTATAATTACTTGTGTCGTCCTTTGATCCTCCTTTGTGAATTGGGATCACATTTGCACATCTCCAGTCTATGGGTACCTCCCCTGAGTCCAAAGAAGCTCTCATAACTATGGCTAAAGGTTTGCTTACTTCCTTTGCTGCCTCCTTTAATATATCTGGATAGATCCCATCCACCCCGGGCGCCTTTTTTATGTTTATCCTCAACAATTTCTCCTCCACTTTCTTCTCAGTTATTACAAAATCATCTAGCTCACTGCCAGAGTTTACTTCACCTCTGGCATTTCCCTTCCTGAATAACTCCTCATGTGTGAATGTAGATGCAAAATACTGATTTAGTTTGTTAGGCACCTGAGCAGGATTCTCAACTGTTGAACCATCAATATCAAGTGGAACAATCTGATTCATCCCTTTCCTTCTAGAGTTTACATAGTTAAAGAATTCTTTTCTGTTTTTCTTTGCATCCTTTGCCAAAGATTTCTCATAAGCTGCCTTTGCTTGCCTAATCTCCTTTGTGACTTGGTTATAGACCAGCTTATATCTATCATAGGCTTCCATGTCACCCATTAATTTTTATGTATCCCATTCACTTTTCTTCTCTGCCACATGTCTCATTAGTTCATCTGACATCAATTTAGGCCTAAACCTTGAACAATATCTCTTAGTTGGTATGTAAAACCTAGTAGCTTCCAAGTTGAATTTTTTGAATGCTTCCCATTTAGAATTTTCTGTTGGTAGCATCATCAGTTGGTTCCACTGTATAGAATTTAAATACTGTCTCAGACCACCGTAGTCGCCTTTACGAAAGCAAAATCCCTTCCCTTTACCCCTGATGGTAGTTACCTCTTTGAGTAAATCTCACTTCAGCACACTGTGATCACTGCCACCTAGTGGTTCCTTTATCTGCAGATTTTTAATGCATGAAGAATCACTACTGATAATCAGATCAAGAGTATTACTCTCTCTATTTGCCTCTCGAACATGCTGATGTAGAAAACAATCATCCAATAAATCCACAAAAGCCCTGTTAGTGTGTGAGTGACCAACCCACAAATTCCAGTCAATATCTGGGAAATTAAAATTCCCCATTATAAGACTCTGTGATTTACTGGCCCACTCTATTTCCTTGTAGAGTTTCTTCTTATATAAACTCATCAGAGTCATTAGGCCTATAGCACACTCCTCTCAATTTTGATCTCCCAGTGCTTATGTCACACCAAACTGACTTGACACTGCACTGTCCAGCGAAGTCGATTGGCTTCACTTCCTCGGATTTTGTGTTTCTTAACTAATAGCATAACCCCTCCTCCGTTCCTATCCTGTCTATCCTTTCTGTACACATTGTACTCGCCAATTTCCAGTTGTGCAGTCCTTATATCTGCGTGACACCACATCTCTGATATCCCAACAATATTTGCCATTGATGTTTTGAGCAATACCTCAAATTCATCAAATTTATTTACTAAACTCCTAGCATTGGTGTACACGGAAGTATACATGCACAAGTTCCTATTCTTATTTCCCGTAACACAACCCATGTGTTTACTTATACCAAAATGACTCCCAGCAGTCTCTGAAATATCCTGTAGAGTAATACCCCGAAGTTACGCGATAGGTTAGTCCGACGAAAATCGCTTAAGTCCAATTCGCGTAAGTCGGGGTACAACTTTGCATATAAATACATATAAATTTTGTTTAATTGGGACCAAGGACTAACAAAAACACTAGTTTAGAAGAAAAATATTAATAAAATTGCAGTTCTTTATATATATTAATACAAAATATGTATTAAAAAAATAAATGACTTACGTAAAAAAGTTATTTCAATGTCGATGGCTTCATAAAATCTAACAAATTCGTCTGACGACACAGAGACTTCTTTTTTTCATGCAGAATTTCTTCGTAGCCAGCTAATAATTTTTTTATTCCTTGCTTTGTAACTATAATGCATTCTTCGTTGGAGTCTGTTTTCTAAAATTTTTAAGCCCTTTTCAATTGAGCTGAGACCTTCTGTCAAGTTTGCATTTGTCATGTGCTTTTCGCCGTTGCCTCATTTAGGCCTGTAGTACGTGCAATATCACATGGTCTTTCATTTCGCTCAAAGTGTTTCACAATTTCATATTTTTTCTCTATGGACAGAGGCGGACTGGCCATAAGCCTTACCGGGGAAACCCCGGTGGGCCGGAGGCCGGTGTGATTTTGTCCATAAACCATTGTATGAGGCCACTATAAATTTTCCTGGGTAAGAATTTTTGATCCAGTCCGCCTCTGTTTATCGATAATTGCTTTTCTTTTTCTCTCTGAGTCTGCAGTGTCTTCACCAGTACGCTTCCTTTTCACACCTTTTAAGTATTTTACTATTTTTAGGGAATAAAGCACAATTACAAAACGAGGAGGCACGCTCGATACGCATAAACAAAGCTGCACGCATGTAGCAACTGAATAAACAACACCATAAAGGCAGAGATACACTATTAACACCTCACATTTCTAGGGGTTACTACCATAAAACATTAAAAATCCAGTTGCGTTTCTGCTAGTGGAATCTGTTATAAACTGGTAGTAAACTCCATCTAATTGCATACCGATAGCTGGAATTGGTTTTTACGTTATTATGGTGAAATGTGTTTCCCCTAAAACAAATACATTTTCAGAATCTTCTCTTCGTTCCTATCGTGTTGCGTTCGGTTGGGGTGATTCTGCGTTCGACTGCCAGTTCTTGTAAACATAAAGGCGAATCGTGCATAAGCCAATTCGGTTCGTGTTATATTATAAGATATTGTTACCTTATTTATAAATAGTGTATGATCGAATTCGTGTAGTGTAAACACGTGTTATACGAGGACTGACTGTACAGCTCGACCGACGCGATCCATTTCTCTCGTGAAAATGATGTAATTTCCAACAAACGTTGAGCACGAATTCGAATGCACACATATAAATATGACAGTTGGAATACAAATTCTTGTATATGTGCAGTAAAGTTGAATTTTGTTCATCTTTCGCTCTCACTCTCCACCGTCGCACCATATATCGATAACATATGAAAAACGACCTTGAAGATAGTGGGCGGCAGTGTTGCCAAACGAAAAAATCAAGAACCGCGTAACTCCGAGTTCGCGTAAGTCGGGGTATTACTGTATCTTGTTTTCCAGGCTGCTGCTCATTCCAATAGAAGCAGTGCAAGAATCACTTTCACCTCTGCACGTGGCCTCTGTTAATCTATTAGTCCTTGTATCAACCCCAAGTTTGCAGTTTTCTGACCCACCTTACACTGCCTTGATGGCATCAGCAAATATTCTTGGACTATTTCTATTTGAGATCCCATCCCTGTAGAAGCAGGCTCTCCTGTTAAGAAGTACAGACCCGTTTTGAAAAAAATTCTACCCCTTGAGCCTTGCACAATCTTTCCAGGGCCGAATTGATCGACAAGGCTCTCATCATATACTCCCTCCTATCGTATCTGGGCAGAATTGCAGACACTTTCAAATTCTACCCTAATTCACGGGTTTTTTTCAACAGTGACCTGTACTTGTTAAGTAATTCTGCCGGTCTCTTACTCTTAATATTATTAGTGCCAACTTGTACAATTATATATCACCTTTTGTGCTCTTAAAAGATGATATCCGCTCTACTACGTCATCAGCCTTTGCCCCTGGCAGACATATCTTGTCCTTTTCTAATTATCTTTTTTACATACCATGTTCCCCTGACAATAGAGTCACCAACTACTAGTTCCTGTGGGACCAGCGCATTTTGCTTTGGGGGTTGCCACTGTTGCGTGATGACCAAGTGCAAGCTCTGGCGTTGATGTGGGCAGCTGAAAGCTTGATGGGCCCTTCAATTTAGATCCTTCGAGGGCATCCACCCTGTCCTTTAAGCTCTCATATAGGCCCATAATAACATTGAGTTGCCGCCTGATTTCCTTACACTCCTTACATCGTACACACACAAAGACATCCCCCATGGCAATATCATGTTCCGTACCCGAATACTCCTCAAACATCATGCAAACAGTGAATTTTAAAAGACTGTGGTTTAGAGAGCAACTGCTCATCCTCAATTCTCCCTTGAGCGACAGCACTCCCATTATCTTGAGCCTTTTGCTTTGCTACTCTGGTCTGAGTCATGATTTTGATTTAATTTCAATAAAATTTCAATTTCAGTAAAAAATTATAACCCTAAACTTGTATCCCAACACAGTTATAACGCTATATATATTTTTCAGTATCGAGTATTATCTATGAGTTCCGTTTATATAACTTCCGTATCAAGTTATGTATTAATTAATTATGTTACGTTTGTAATCTAAGTCGTTATATGTATTTAGTTAAAAAGTCCAATTTAATTGACAATGAAGTTTAACAAGATTAATAGATTTTACTGATTAATTTACAATATTATATTATATTATATACTATACTATATCAAGCTTACACTATCTAGTTCGGGATAAGCGTATCATATAATAATGGTGGAAGGTTTTGAAGGGTAAATCTACGGACATCTATATTCACACATGAGGAGTTAAGGTTTGAAAATGGCAGAAGGTTATCAAATTGTAGCAGGGTGGTTAATGATTTTGTAATAACAGAACAAAGTGAAGGATAAATTGTTGAATTTAAACATAAGAAAGGCACCTGCGGTGGATGGGATCTATCCAGTTATATTAAAGGAGGCTGCAAAGAAGTAAGCAAACCCTTAGCCATAATTATGAGAGCGTCCTTGGACTCAGGTGAGGTCCCCACAGACTGGAGATGTTCAAATATATCGCCAGTTCACAAAGGGGGATCGAAGGGTGACACGAGTGATTACAGACCAGTTAGTTTAACTTCTGTTCCTGGTAAAATAATGGAGTCACTGGTTAAAGATGCATTGCAGGATCATCTAGACAAGACTGCAGCAATAATTCAGTCACAGCATGGGTTTGTTAAGGGAAAGTCTTGTCTGACAAATCTGATTTGATATTATGATCTGTTTACAAAGGAATTGTATGTAAAAAATAATTTTTGATATCATATATTTGGATTTCAGGAAAGCTTTTGACACTGTTGCACATGGAAGACTACTATAAAAATTGGAGCAGAATGGTATTAAGGGTAAGTTGTACAATGGTTAAAAGGATGGTTGAGTGGGAGAAGACAGAGGGTGGTAATCAGTGGGTGCTGCTCTTCGTGGACTAATGTTATTAGTGGAGTCCCACAGGGTTCAGTGTTGGGTCCACTGTTGTTTTGTATATTTATCAATGATATTGATGAAGGTATATCAGGCTTAGTGTCACAGTTTGCAGATGATACAAAGGTTGGCAGGGTTGTTAATGACATTAATGTCAGTGTGCTACTGCAACAGGATCTAGAAAATTTGGGCAGATGGGCTGAGAAGTGCAACTGAAGTTTAACGTTGAGAAATGCAAAGAACTGCATATGGGTAGAATTAACCCCAGAGAAACGTACCAACTGTGGGGTACTACACTTAATGTGGTAGAAAATGAAAAAGACCCTGGAGTAATTGTCCATTCAGATATGAAGTTTTCTGAGCAATGCAGACAGGCTGCCAGGGCAGGGAATGGGGTTTTGTCAGTGTTATACAGGAAGTTGGCTAGCAGGGAATAGGAGGTGATTGTCCCTCTGTATAAGGCAATGGTCAGGCTACGCCTTGAGTACTGCGTACAGGTCTGAAATTAAGTTCTGCAAATTACAGCGGTTGGAGAGTAGGCACCTGTGAGGTGATCTGATTGAGGTGTATAAGGCCTTGAATGGGTTGAGCACATTGAATTCTGATGGGATTCTTCGACTTATTCAGATTACGAATGTAAGGGGGCATAAATTCAAATTGCGGAAAGACATGTAGAATAGATGTGCGGAAATTTGCCTTTAGCCAGCGGGTGGTTAATTCCTGGAACAAACTTCCATTTGTCGTTGTGGTAGTTGATATGTTAAATAAATTTAAGGAGGAACTGGACAAACATTTAGAGAATATTGTTGTGTAAATTTTTCACAAATGTTGTGCAAAAAATCTAAAGGGTTGAGATCTGATGACCTTGGAGGATATTCAAAAGCACTCCCCTATGCCCTATCCATTGATCACGAAATTCATTGTCAAGATAATCATGCACAGCTGTGCTTGATTATTAATTCCTTCATCATTCTAAAAACACTTGTATGGTTTAAACCTAGCTCTTGTGAACATCTGGTTGATTTTCTCGGGGTGCACAAGATTGCATTTCTTACAGCTTCAATGTTTTCATTACTTCTTGATGTCCTCTTCCTGACACTTGCTAAGTTATTGATATTATGAATGGTTCCATGGTCCTCAACTTTATTCCGGAAATGGGTAATTGTTAAATGTGTGAACGTTTTGTTCCGTATTGTAGTTTCCAAGCATGTTGAACTTCATTGACATTTTCATATTTCCAATACTGTTTTATAATAGCCTTTCTTTCTTCAAAACTTAATTGGGTACACACCATCGTTTTAGAGATCTATAAAAATAAAACAAAAATTAAATTATTGTAAAAAAATTGTCTATTTTTAAGCTACAAAATGAATTTAAGAAAATTAAATTGGTGCTTATTGTTCATTAAATATAAATTTTTAAAGTGTGCATACATAATTTTGAAACATGCTATATATTTCAGTTAATGAGTTGGCAGCACTTTTAGTAGTAGGACATTTCTATATTTTCTGCATGACATGCCTTTTAAATCACTGTTAGAGAGAAACAATCCAAGATTATCAGCAGTAATTTATCACAGGTGAAGGGACTTTTAGGTTTTATTGATCATAGCATATTGATATGGGATTTTTTTAAAGGAACTATTACTGTCAAGTGTTCTTCTCTTAATAAAAGTAATTTTTATTCTATTTCTTTGGTTATTATGGGTAACAGCATTTCTATGCTGGGAAAACTTGCTGTGGTTACAGCAATACTTTCATGTAAAAAAGTGTTAATTTCAATTTGATCATCATGCAATAATACCATGTGTCTTGTATGATTTTATAACACATTAATAATACAAATAATTATAGTTTTTGCTTTTTTTTTTACTAAAAATGCAATTAGCAATTAAAGTAGCACTTATGATACTTTCGTTACTAGAAAATATAATTCGTGATATGTTCTTTATGTTATTTGGTTGCATTATGGCAAATCATTTTAATATCAATTTTTGAAAGTGTGATGGGTAGTAAAAAAGTAACAGTGATTATGAGAATATGGTAATCTCTTAATGTAGTGAATAAAGCTGCATTCGTAGTTTTCAGTAAGCAAAAATTCTGGATACAGTTTAATTAACTGTTGACAAGAAACTAATCAAATTACATCTAAAACATACTGCTTTCTGTTCCATTTTTAGTGAAGTATCAGGTAGAAATAACTTGTGATGTAAACTAGATAGTAGAAGTATGAAACCAATACAGCTGCTGTTAGGATTGCAACTTGCACAAGTCATAGAAAACAAAGTCAGCTACTCTGCTAGTGGATGTCGATGGGTGAAACCCCACTTCAATGCAAAAGTATATATGTATTTTTTGTTGAAAAAATTTTGAGTTTCAGAGAAAGTGTATAAGTAGGCCATTACCAATAAATTAAAGTTTAGTGGCTGTGGATAGAACCACAACCAGAAAGTCTCCTGGGCAGATTTTCCTCACTCCCGATTTCATGCAATTTTTTTGTGAACAGGATTAGTGGTGCACTTAAACTTGTGTACCTAACTTATGTTCACACACACACACACACACACACACACACACACACACACACACACACACACACACACACACACACACACACACACACACACACACACACACACAAAAATCTTATGAAAGGTAGTGTTTTGTGTGAAATAACATTTTGTGTTATGTTTTATACAGGTATTAACAGAAGAGATTACCCCTACTCTTAACAGACTGAAAGAGGAGCGACAGGCTTACTTAGAATATACAAAAGTGGTGAGAGAATTAGAGCATCTCACAAAATTATACGTTGCATGGCAGTATGTTCAAGCTCAGGTAACAAGTTTCTCTTTTTATGATTTACTTATGTGCATATTTCGTGAATATTTTGTTTTAACTTGAGTTTCTATATAAACATACTTTGCATAGCTAATACATTTATTCATTATCCACTGGAAATCATGATTCAACTAATAAACAGAATAGGTATAATCAGATGTTTTGCAAGTCGTAAATAAGCAATAAGAAGCAGTTCTACAAGTCATCATTGGGAGATTGGTGTACCTATTATCTTGCAATCCCTGCTGCTCAAAAAAAGGGGGGGGGAGGGGCGATGACTAATTGTTTAGTTTGTTTTAGTGCATCACATCAATTGTTGTGTTCCATCGCACAGCAAAAGGACAAAATTTGTTTCGTTATGTATGTCGGAATTTTTTTTATTGTAACTATTTTTTTAGAAATCACGAAAATGATTGGCAAACGCATGAGCTGTGCTTTCAATTAAAGAAAAACTTGAAATTATTCAAAAGTTTGAAAACGGTGCATCCGTTAAATCTCTAATAAACCATTATAATGTTGGTGACCAAAACATACATAACGTTGTAAAAAAATAAAGGGAAGCTATTAGTTTTAAAATTGACATTGTAAAAAATAAAGGCATGTCCAATACGCGAGCAGTGCGTGGTAAGTGTTTTTGTTTTTTATCTATCGGCATAATTTTTATGTGGGTTGTTGAACATTTATTGATATGGTAAGTCCCCGACTTAGAACTTAGGACTTATGTAGCTTCAGACTTATGTTACGTTATTTATATTTTTTTTATATTACAAGATTTCAGTGAAGGGGAAACACATTTCGCCATAATAGCGTAAAAATCCACGAATTCCCGCTATTGGTATTATCATAAATGCAATAAGATCGAGTTCACTACCCATTTATAATAGATTGCGCTAACAGAAAAGCCCAATAAACCGGAATGTGCAAATGGTTTATATTGTTTTATGGTCGTAACCTCCATAAATGTGCTTTAGTAAAATGAGAGCTTGTGTGGGGTGATAATAGTGGATTTTCGCTTTAACCCTGTGAAGTTTTTTTTTTTTTTTTTTTTTTTTTTTCACAAAAATTTAATTTTGACCGTTATCATGGTGCCGATTAAGAGAATAAGTAACAGCAGTATTAGTTAATCTATCAAGAAAAGGAAAGCGATTGGTTTGGCTCAGAAAATTAAAATAATGATAATTTAACATGGCCAAACATTAACAACTATCGCACAGAATACAGATTTGTCAGTGTCAACAGTGAACACAATAATAAAGGACAAAGACAGAATAAGATAAGGGGTAAAGGCATTGGCACCAGTGAAGTCAACTGTAATAACCAAGGCTATGAAATACGTATCAGTTTTTACTGTACAATAACATGCATTTTTTCTTCCTTTTGTTTTCTTCTTTTATGTGCTTCTGAGGATATTATGTGGTTTTTGTAATTTTGACATATCAGGGATATATAGTATCATTATTTTGTTACTTTTCCTGAGTTACCTAAACTCGACTTAGGGAAGAAGTCCTGGAACGTGTCTCTTATGTGTGTCGGGGACTTACTGTATTTTTGTATTAACCAGGAAATCGATTATCCGGGAAATTTTTTTTTTTTTTTTTACATAATATATATATATATATATATATATATATATATATTATGTGAGGTAAAAGTTAGGCTTCCCTGTTTGTTTATTTTATATTATTTTGCGTTTTGTTTCGCTCTGTATTATTGCCGTACTACTGGCTGATGTTTTTATTTTAAATATCATATTTATTTTAATTATCAGATATATATATATATATATATATAGGGTGTTTCAGTTAAACGTTTCAGAACTTCTAAGAGGGGTAGGGTACATCCTGACAACTCGAAATCATATACCAATGGGCAGAATCGAAAATTCCGAGCTTTAGTGCAGGGAATCTTAATTTCGCACAAGAACGCCAAGTTAGTAGGATGGATGATTACACGAACGCAGAGTTAGCCGATATGCATTTGGCGTACGGGGCTGCAAATTGTAGTGGGCCAGCCGCACAGTGTTTGTACGCGGAACGATATCCGACGAGGCATATTCCCAGTCATAATTTCTTTGCAAGACTGCACCAGAGGTTAGCTGAGAGAGGTTCATTTGAAAGAGCTGACAGGGACAGGGTAAGAACAGCACGGACTGCAGCCGTCGAACAGAATGTGCTGCAGCATGTACAGGGGAATCCAAGAACGAGTACACGAAGTCTAGCAAACGCAGTCTGGGTTTCCCATTGCAGCGTCTGGAGGATTCTCCGAGAACAAGACATGCATCCGTTTCACGTGCAGCGTGTCCAGACACAGCAACCGGAGGATTATGCACCTCGTATTGCTTTCGCACAGCGGTACCTTGGAAAATGTGCTACAAATCCCCCTTTTCCTGCTGAAGTGTTGTTTTCCGATGAGGCATCCTTCACAAGGGAAGGAATTTTCAACACGCACAACGACCATATCTGGGCGGTCGAGAACCCGCATGCAATACGACGTTGTGCAGCACAGATTTGATTTTCGGTCAATGTATGGGCAGGTATTATGGGAGGTCACCTCATTGGACCTTACCTGTTACCGTGTCGTCTAACCGGACCTATCTACTTGATTTTTCTGCAGCAAGTATTGCCACAACTTTTGAGAGATGAACAGATTTCTGCATCAACGCAACAGACAATGTGGTTCCAACACGATGGAGCCCCTGCCCATTATAGCGGAGATGTTCGTAACTACCTGGATGTCACATTTGGTCAACAGTGGATCGGACGTGGTGGTCCCGTGCGTTGGCCTGCTCGGTCACCCGACCTATCATGTCTTGATTTTTATTTCTGGGGTCATATGAAATCGCTAGTTTATGACACCCCTGTTGACAATGCTGAGGAGCTGGTTGCAAGAATCGCAGTAGCTGCCGAAGAAATTTGCCTGGAGTATTCCAGAATGTTCGGATGTCCATGCCGTCGGAGATGTGAGGCGTGCATTGTAGCCCGTGGAAGAAACTTCGAACACTTACTTTAATCCATGTACCTTTTTGCTTCTTTTCATGTATTATTAAAACGATTTCTCACTTAACGGTCTCTTTTCTTTATGGTGCTTCTGTGTACAACACCGCTTCAGGAAAGCATTTCCGACCCCACATTGCTATATGATTTCGAGTTGTCAGGATGTACCCTACCCCTCTTAGAAGTTCTGAAACGTTTAACTGAAACACCCTGTATGTATATATATATATATATATATATATATATATATATATATAGAATCCATATATTACAGAGTTAAATTGTAAAAATATATAAAATTATTAAGTGTTACATATATTGATGTTATAGACGCACTGATCGATCTTAAGCATAATTTATTAGATAATGGTTTCCCACATAATTTCATTATGAAACATATGAGTACTGCCTTGTCCATAGCCCTAAAAATATACCACGATGATCTAAACCAGTTAGATACTATGGAAGCTGTTAGGCCTACCATATATTGAATTATGCGTATGGGGTATAGTTTCTCTGTTTTAAAGGAATTATTATCCGGTATAGTTTCTCTGTTTTAAAGGAATTATTATCTGGTATAGTTTCTCTGTTTTAAAGGAATTATTATCGGTTTTATACATCGGTATCTATGGAGTGAGTTGTTTACTAATTAGCCTTTGTATATACATGTACATACTAGGTACTGCTGCATAAACACGCTATATATAGCTTACGCCTTAGAAAAGTGGTACCTATATGTGTTTTTACAGTAGGAATTAATTCGTTTATATTTTACTAAGATTTCTCTTCGACATCTGAGAATTATTGGTTTTGTTTTCTCTACTATAGAGGGCGCTATTATACTTTTGGTTCATCCCAAACTTGGCTATTATTGGACAAATCTTAGGTGGCGCAGTATATGCGGCAGTTATAAACGTCTAGTGCGTTAGCTGCAGGCGTTTAGTTTTTTCCTGCCTTGGGCTGCGGTAATGTATGTAATGTAGATTCTTTGACGGGAACATACTGGTTCTACGGTATTCCGTCCTTTGTTGTTTAACAGCATTCCCTCCTTTGTTTTTTAACGCTTTACATAAAGTTCGCCACTACTTGATATTTTGAAGTTAGATTTATAATAAATTATCTTAGGAATTAGCCATTCCGTTTTTTCTGTTTCTTTTCGCATTCTATTGATATATTTTACCGGCTCTTACTACTTAACCAGGATCCCTACTATTAGGGTTGGGAAGTTACACTCCCAGTTATATCCGATGTAATATCGATAAATTGCTTTTCCTTTACTGTTTCACTTTTAGCTATCCTCTTGCCTTATTTTTTCATATCTCACGAACTATTAGAGTAATTCGAGGGGGAGTGAGGTACTATTGCTTTAACTACATTGCTTTCTGTTCGCCCTTAGTTAGCTAATTTAGCCATTTTTCTGCAAATTGTTCAGCAAATATTAATAATTTTTCTGCAAATTGTTCAGCAAATATTAATAATTTCTCAGTTGTGCTTATAATGTTGCAGCGATCGGTCGGGCTAAATATCATCCAGCCTGTATTCTTACAAATTATGGTTAGACATACCCTTTTTGGACGGCTAGATTTATACTGATTTATAGACTTTACTATAACCTAATTTTAAATTAGATGAATTATCCATTATTATGGATATTTGGATTTGACATACAGGCAGATGATAACAGAAACCGATGGCTCAGTCTAACATGGGTTGGTCATTTTGTAGAGGTTTAGCCCTCGACAAAGTCTCTTGCAAAATGGGTTCCCATGTAAGACTTATGTTAATTAACCTAATATTTTATATTTTTCATGTATTTTTTCATGTATACTGGAGGTACGGTTGGCCAGTGGTTACATCGATTTTCAAACTATGGAGGTACTTACATTACACTGTAACTTATCTAATTTGAACATATATATATATATATATGTAACCTTTATTTATGTAAGAGTTGCGTTCCGTGGAACTCTACGTAAGTCGGAATTTCCCTACATGCTTATGCAGCACTCGCAACTATGTACGCTGAATTTGATTGAAGGAAAAAAGAAATGTTCGACAAACGTAAATAGAATTATTTATGCAATTTTTTTATCTAATGTGCTGGAAAAATTACAAAAGTGTACAAAATTACAAAAATTTCAAAATTATAAAATTACAAAAATAGAGAGAAAACAGGCATAAAGTCAGCAAGTTTTACCTTTTGAGCATCGTTGCCAGAATTAACTCTCCAGCTGATAATTATGCCACTGTGGAAATTGAGTGCTGTGGAGATTTAGAAGGGTTTTTTCCCAACACATCAGAAACTTTCTCTACAGCTGCTGAATCGGTACTGATGACTCCACCGCATACTTTAATGTTGTGGAAACCAGTGTGATGCTTGAACCTGTTAAACCACCTGTTGCTTGCCATGAATTTGGCTTGCGGTTTGTCTTACTGTAGGTTTTAACAGACTCTGTAAACTAGACCAGACTTGGAGTCTGGCCGAGTTTACAGAGTCTGTTAAAACCTACAGTAATACAAGGCGGATTTGGACTGATATTCTAGGAGCATCCCTAACAACAACACATGTCCACATGGGGTTCGCTGTACTTATCCTTAATGTCATCATAAATACTTCTCATTTTCACTTGAATGGCCATTAGACTCAGGAGCACTCGCTTCCGAATCTGATTTTCCATCCATATTATTAATAGCTTTTCCATCTTTGAATCAGCATCTGAACAAGGTTTTGTGATCAATGTTGATCTTAATTGCGTTGATCCTTTAACCCCAGTGGTTTACATCTGGTGAGTATGGGCTTGGCACACCCAGAGTCCTTGAGCTGGATATCATCATTCTACTCTTTCTTGGCGATTCCCTTCTACTTTTGACTCTCTCTCACTCAGGGTAACTCAGAAAATTTTTTTTTGGCTGGTGCAGCATAAGCCTTAGGCTTATTGTTGGTTTGTTATTTGGTTTTTAGGAGCATTAGCAGCTAAGGCCATATTGCTCCGGGATATGCGGTGGTCATTCCCTGACCTTTCTGTATTTGGTGGTGACGGGCTCGAACACCGGTCTAATCAAGAAGCGTGTGCTACGCACTGCTACTCCTTCTCACCTGGCTACGGAGGCGCCCACCTTAGGCTTATGCTCCTATGGTTAATAATGTTTTTTTTATACACTCACTGTCCTTTAAAATAACATTCATTGTTGAAGCAGTGAGACCTAATTCAAGTGCAATAGTTGACAAACTTTGTCCTGCCCTTACTTCTTAATTTATCATTTTCATCTTAATTTCTAAATCAATTTTGTTTTGTTTCCTAGCACTGCCAACTTGCACTTTTCGTTGGTTGCTTTCAGGTAAATACGAAGATTCTGAAAATTCATTTATGTTTGTTATGTGATTGAAGATTTCAATGAAGGGAGAACACATTTTACCATACTAAGGTATTGTAAAAACTCACAGAATTCCAGTTATTGCAAATGCAATAAGATTGAGTTTACTACCTGTTTATAATAGATTGCGTTAACAGAAAATCCCAATAAAGCGGAAAGTGCAAATTGTTTTTATTGTTTTATGGTAGTGACCTTTAGTAATGTGTTTTAGAAAAATATCACAAAGGCATTCAATATTGATTCTTATAATGGAACATGCGATAATGATGAAAGTGTTGTTAAAAGGAATTTTTTTTATTTTTTTATTTGCAATTTTCATTATAAAAATGACATTTTAGAGGCTTGAAGTGGTGGAACCCATGTTTAGTCTCTAGAGCTAAGTTCCGGCCAACCCTTCCCTATCTCTTCCATCATGCAGTATGATTGATGATTTTTGAGGTTATGATGAATGTCGTGGCGAGATCCAATATTCCTTACATTTCGAGGGTACAGCTCTAAAACGGTGTTCGCAGGCTGGCCACTAGATAGTACACCGGACCAAACCTATTGGTAACTCTCTAGGAGGCTTCCAGATCAGCTAGTGTATAATCTTGCTACCTCTACTCTGCCAGATAGTGACTGGAGGGAGTCCGAGTAGTGTGTATGCGGGGAGCATTGTCGAGGCCACGTTATGTCAAGGATCTGGGTATTCTTACCACGTGTATGCCATATCCAAAAATTTCATTACTTCATACAGCATGTCCCACCCACTTTTTCTTACTATTGAATACACCATGAATTGTCAAAATAATAGAGCAAGCTTATCTGCGAAAAGATCTAAACCTCCCAAGGACTTCCTAATTCATTTCACAAATATACGTGGTCTTAATTCCAATCTCAATGATGTCCATTTCCACTTGCAGTCTTCCAAACCCCATGTACTTTTTCTGACTGAATCTCAGTTATCAGTTGATTCAACTACTTCTCATCTCAGATGTCCAAATTATTTGCTGTATGATTCCTTTCGCCTCAAAGGTGGTACTTGTGCATATGTCCATTCTGATATTCCCTGTCATAGACTTGGCAATTTGGAATCTCCTCTCTTTGATCTTCTCTGGCTTAAAATCTCTCTACCTCATTGTGTAAAATTCATCTGTTGTCCCTACCGTTCTCCCAACTCCACTAATCACTTGGAGCGCTTTGACTTCCTCTCTTTGCAACTTGGCTTTCTCCAGTCTAACTTTCCTAACAGTGAGGTAATTTTCCTTGGTGATTTTAACGTTCACAACTCCAGCTGGCTTCCGTTTTCTAGTCACACTGACCCAGCAGGTCGAGATGCTGAGGCTTTTGCAATTACTAATGACCTAGCACAGATTGTTCATTTACCTACAAGAATACCGGACAATCCTAATCATACAGCCAATACGCTTGATCTTTTTCTCACAAACAACCCTTCTAAGTACAAGTTCGAAGTGAGAGGTCCTTTAGGCACTTCAGATCACAACTTGGTGATTGTCTCTTCTCCAATGGAACCTTTATCTCATGGCTATTCCCAACCTCGTATTGTTTGGCATTAGAAGAATGCAAAATGGGATGACCTGTGAGACTTATTTTCTTCTTTTCCTTGGTCTGATTACTGTTTCAAAACTTCTGATGTCAACGTTTGCTCAGATCGTGTCAGTGAAATTATTCTTGCAGGAATGGAATCTTTTATCCTGCAGGAATGGAATCTTTTATCCCACACTCCACTTTAAAATCTTGTCCTTTATCTAAACCTTGGGTTTCCAATAAATGTGCTAAGGCTGTCCAAGAGAAGAATGTTGCATATCGTAATTGGCTTGTTTCTAATTTTTCAGTTTCATTTTCCCCCTACACCAAAGCTCGCAACAATTGTAAAGCAGTTATTAATCAGTCCAAACTAGAGTTTGAGCAGGCTAAGAGTAGAAAACTTGCTTCTTGCCCTAATGGTAGCCGAGCATTCTGGTCTCTTGCCAAAGCTATTGGCCGGAACTTTTGCCCATCTCTGCTCCCACCTCTGTCCAAAAAAAAAAAAAAAAAAAAAAAAAAAATTTTTATAAATGACCTGGTCTTGGCGCATTATAGCCTTAGTAGCTAATGCGCCAATAAAACCCAAACCCAAACCCAAACCCAAACCTCTGTCCAAACCAGATGGTTCTGTTGTCACCATCTGGATAAAGCTGACCTGCTAGCATCCCATTTTTCTTCCAGCTCATGTATTAATGATCTTGGTAAAACACCTCCCACCATTCCTAACACGCTCCATTCAATACCTCCTGTGGTCTTCCGTCAAAAGGATATCAGAAGGATTTTAATGAATCTTGATGCTAAGAAAGCTCCAGGTCCTGATGGTATTTCTCCACTTGTTCTCAAAACCTGTGCTCCTGAACTTACTCCTATTCTTTGCCGCCTTTTTTCACTTTCTTATTCCAAAGGTGTTTTTCCTTCTGCTTGGAAATTTGCTCATATCCAGCCAGTTCCTAAAAAGGGTGACAAATCCCTCCCATCCAATTATCGTCCCATTGCAATTACTTCTACTCTTTCTAAAGTAATGGAGAAATCAATTAACCGCCAACTCTTAAACTACCTATAAACCTGCCGTCTGATCAACGATCACCAGTATGGATTCCGTCAGTGTCGATCCACTGGCGATATTCTGGCTTATGTTACCCGTTTATGGACTAATTCAATGGAAAGGTTCGGTGAAACACAAGTAGTTGCTCTTGACATCTCAAAGGCTTTTGATCGTGTTTGGCATAAAGGTCTTCTAAACAAGCTTCCATCTTATGGTTTGCCAACTGTTTTTAGTAATTGGTTATCCAGCGTTCTCTCTAATCGCTCACTGAGGGTAATGGTAGATGGCTCTCTGTCTTCTAACTTCTCCAGTAATGCCGGTGTCCCCCAAGGTTCAGTTCTTTCCCCCACTCTTTTCTTCTTGTATATCAATGACCTTCCATTGACTGGAAATCCTATCCATAGTTTTGCCAATGATAGCACATTGCATTCAACTTTCCATTTTGAGAAACCTTGTCCTGCTCAATGAGCTTAAAGTTCTCGAAAATCTGCTGCCAATTCCTTAAATGCCGATCTTCAGGTAATTCTCCAGTGGGTTGGTTTCAACTAAGTTGAAACCAACTTAGTTGATTTCAACCCTTCTAAAACTCAGTCTTGTCTTATATCTCGCAAAAAGGATTCTTCTGCTCCTATGCTTATCTTTAGTGACACTCCGATTTCTAGGCAAAATGATATATCTCTTTTGGGGATTACCCTGACTTCTAATCTCTCTTGGCACAAGCACATTACAAATATTGCTTCCTCTGCATCTAAAAAACTTGGTTTTCTCTTTCGCTCTTGGTGTTACTTTTCTTCCAAACAGCTGCTCACTCTGTATAAATCGCAAATCCGCCCTGCCATGGAATATTGTTCCCACATCTGGGGTGGTGCTCCCAAAACCTCTCTCAGGCTTCTTGATTCCATTCAGAAGAGGGCAGTTAGGTTAATTAATGATTCATCTCTAACAGAGTCTCTCCACTCGCTTTCTCATAGACGTACTGTTTCTGCTGCATGCCTCTTCTACAGATACTTCCATGGGCACTGTTCTTCTGAATTGGCTTCTATAATTCCCGCTCTCTCTTTCAAAACAGTCCGAACACGTGCCACCACCCATTTACTGTCCAACTTCAAACCCACAGAACCAACTTTTCATTTTTCTCATTTATTCATTCAACTGCCGTTTTCTGGAACAACCTTCCTTCATTCGTATTTCCTGAAAATTACAATCTACAGAAGTTCAAGTGCAATGTCAACAAATATCTTCTTTCGTCTTCTCAACCTCCAACGCAAGCACGATACCAAGTACTATTAGGTTCTAATACCTCTCGTGTTTGTGGTTCTCATAAAAAAAAAAAAAAAAAAATTTTTAGAGAGATAAAAAGCTTAGTTATAATAGACCTGTTTATAATAGATAGTGTTAACAGAAAATCCCAATAAAGCGGAAAGTGCATATTGTTTTATGGTAGTGACCTTTAGTAATGTGTTTTAGAAAAATATCACAAAGGCATTCAATATTGATTCTTATAATGGAACATTCGATAATGATGAAAGTGTTGTAAAAAGGGATTTTTTTTTTTTTTTTTTTTTTTTATTTGCAATTTTCATTATAAAAATAACATTTTAGAGAGATAAAAAGCTTAGTTATATAGCTAAAATTTCAACTTCCTCGGTCTTGGAATGAATTACCAAAAAAAAAACAAAAAAAAAACAACAATGTGTATTGGGTTTACAATACGATATTTTTGCGATACCTCCATTTATTCCTACAGGATGCAAAAGACGCTTCCACGATATTTTTAAGTTTGCACTGGCTGGCAAAACCTGACGTAAAGTCGAGTTTCCGTAAATTGAGTATTGCGTAAAGCAGGGAGTGCCTGTATATATATATATTTATTTATATATATTTATACAGGGTGATTCACGACCAGTGCGACAAACTTGCAGGAGGTGTAGGGGGCACAAAGACGAATCGGAATCACATAGCATTGCAGGGTCCGAAATGGCTTCTTCATGCGGTAGAGGACATTGAGCGGGAGGTCGCGTGAACAGCGATCCCACTGGAAGTCAGCATTTGCGAACCGGTTCCCGAGGCAGTAGGATGGACGAGTATTCAAACGTTGAACTGGCCGACATGCACCTCGCGTATGGAGCTGAGGACTGTAATGGGCGCGCCGCTCTCCGCTTGTACCAGGAATGTTTCCCGCACAGCCTTGCTCCTCATCATACAATTTTCGCAAGGTGTGCACAGAAGGTTACGTGAGACTGGTTGTTTCACGAGAGGTACCATGAATCGAGAGCGAACGACGAGGACGCCAGACAATGAGGAGAATGTCCTACGTCTTGCAGAAGGCAATCCGAGTACGAGTACTCTTGCGATAGGCCAACGATTGGGTATTTCCCACTCCACTGTATGGAGGATACTGTCAACAAACCAAATGAGTTCATACCATCTGCAACGTGTCCAATCATTGGAGCCTGCGGATTATCCACTCCGGAGGACTTTTGCTACTTGGTTTCTTCAACGGAAACGGTTCGGAAATGCTGACTTCCAGCAGGATCGCTGTTCACGTGACCTCCCGTTCAACGTCCTGTACCGCATGAAGAAGCCTTTTCGGACCCTGCAATACTATGTGATTCTGATTCGTCTTTGGGCCCGCTACACCTCCTGCAAGTTTGTCGCACTGGTAGTGAATCGCCCTGTATGTATAAATTTGTTATATAATATCGGTGTAAATAAACCATAGTTAACCCATAGATTTGAGCTACGATTGTAGCGTAGAAGGCATCGTTTTAATTGTATCTCATAATGTGGTTGCCTTCACAACAAGATAATTACTATTGAATTACTTCAAATAAATAACGCTTCTCTAGTATAGAAGACTACTGTTATTTATTTTCAGCGTACCACCACCCAGACGATCGTTTTGAAGCTTTTTGGCTTCGTCATCAGTGGGCGGGTAGGTAATACAACAAGCCATCTCAGTTGCGAAGTTATATCCACATTATGAGAGATGCCAGAAGGGTGTGGTGGTAATGTATTTGGAAAATTAAATGCACTAGGCATAATCCTTATGGGTTTTGATAATTAACTGGGCGGGTAGGTAATACAACAAGCCACTGATGATGAAGCCAAAAAGCTTCGAAACGATCGTCTGGGTGGTGGTACGCTGAAAATAAATAAGAGTAGTCTTCTCTACTAGAGAAGCGTTATTTATTTGAAGTAATTCAATAGTAGCTATCTTGTTGTGAAGGCAACCACATTATGAGATACAATTAAAACGATGCCTTCTACGCTACAATCGTAGCTCAAATCTATGGGTTAACTATGGTGTATTTACATCGATATTATATAGTTAATTATCAAAACCCATAAGGATTATGCCTAGTGCATTTAATTTTCCAAATACATTACCACCACACCCTTCTGGCATCTCTCATAATGTGGATATAACTTCGCAACTGAGATGGCTTGTTGTATTACCTACCCGCCCACTGATGACGAAGCCAAAAAGCTTCGAAACGATCGTCTGGGTGGTGGTACGCTGAAAATAAATAACAGTAGTCTTCTGTACGAGAGAAGCGTTATTTATTTGAAGTAATTCAATAGTAGCTATCTTGTTGTGAAGGCAACCACATTATGAGATACAATTAAAACGATGCCTTCTACGCTACAATCGTAGCTGAAAAACAAAAAAAAAAAACTGGGTTAACTATGGTGTATTTACACTGATATTATATAGTTAATTATCAAAACCCATAAGGATTATGCCTAGTGCAGTTAATTTTCCAAAGTATAAATTTGTGTACATATGTGTGTGTGTATGTATGTATGTGTGTAGCAACTGAATAAACAACACCGTAAAGGCAGAGTTTACTACTTACTAAATATATATTTAGTAAGTAGCTAGTTTCTAAAGTAGTATTGGGTAGCCAGTTCCTAAAGATATATTTAGTAGCTGGTTCCTTGATTTTAGTTAGTGTTCACTATAGTTGAATTGATCAGTGATCCAGTATTCAATTTTTATATTCACAGAAACTATTTCATGAATTAATTTTATTATCTGTATGTTTGATTTTTAAAATGTTATTTTTGTTTTAGGAAGAGTGTCAAAGATTCCAAGAGAACTTGAAACAGATCAAAGAAACAATAGAATCCCATAAGCACCAAATTGCTGTAATTAATGCTGAGATCAAAGAATTAGATAAAAGTATTACGGAAATGGAGAGGAAGAACGATGAGGTTTGTATTTCATATGCTGCAACATCATATATTTTTTTTTAAATTAAAGATTTGTTTGTTTGTTTGTTTCGGGATTTATTGGGCGCAACGGCGACTATGGCCATAGTGCACCCTACATATGGTAAGTATGCATAGATTTCTTCTCAAATAGAGAAAATGGAAGAAAGGAACCAGAAAGTAATTTTATAACTAACTAAAGGAGGTGATGTACTTTAATCATCTTGAGAAAGTTATAAATGCTTGAGACATTTGTTTCATTATTTAAAAGTGAAGTAAGTGTAGGAGGATCTACTGTTGTGGCTGGAGTGCAAAGATTCTGGCGTTCTCTTGTATATTTTGTGCATTCAACCAGAATGTGTTTCACTGAGATCATTGTATTACAGTGATGACATTGAGGGGGTATCTCTCTCTCCTCTTAAAAGATAACCATGAGTGATATTTGTGTGACCTTGGTATACTATTCGCAGACGAGCCAATATTACCTCCTGATGTCAGATTGAAATGAAGCTGGAAGGCCATCACTCAAGGTTTGGCTTGATAATTTGAAGCTTATTGTTAGGTTGATTTTCCCATGATAACTGCCATTGCACATGCATTTTTCCTGGATTATTAGTCGATAGCCCCTAGATGAGGCACTTTCCACTTGTTCTTGGGTGATAGGTTAGCTAATTTGGCAGCATTGTCCACTAGTTCATTTCCAGGAATTGCCATATGTCCTGGTACCCAGCAGAAGTGTATGTTTTTCCGAAGTTCTGATAAGGTATATAAAGAGCTGACTATTCTTTTCACGACTGGGTGGGTGGGTGATGTTGTTTAGTGTTTGAAGTGCACTTAAAGAATCTATGAAAATTATGATGTTCTTAATATCAGAGGACTCAATATGATTCAGTGCAGCTTGAATTGCTATTAGTTCGGTGGGGAAAAAAAAAATATATTTTTTTTTTATGTAAACCCCAAACACGAGAGGTATTAGAACCTTAGCATTAGCATTAATAGAGGCATATGATGCAAGAAAGCAAGCTTATGCAGCATCAGCCAAAAAAAAAAAAAAAACCCACTTCTACTTCACCACTTCGTTCGAAATACCTGTCCAGCTGAGCGTTAAATTTATTTAAGCTATTAACTTACACAACAAGAAATGGAAGTCTGTTCGACCAACCAACTACCAGCTGGCTAAAGGCAAATTTCTGCATGTCTATCCTACATCTGTCTTTCCTCAATTTGAATTTATGCCCTCTCAGGTGATTATTCTGAGCAAGAGGAAGAAAATCCCATCAGCATTGAGCATGCTCAAACCATTCAAGGCTTTATACACCCCTATCAGATCACCTTGCTAGTGCCTAGTCTCCAGACACTGTAATTTCCAAAACTTAAGCCTTTCTTCTTAAGAATACCCCTTTGTTCCATTCACTAATCTTGTTGACCTTCTCTGTACTCGTTCCAGCAGCTCTACGTCCTTCTTGAAATGAGGCTTATAGACCTCTATACAGTACTCAAGGTGTGGCCTGACCATTTCCTTATACAAGGGAATAATCACCTCCTTATACCTGCTAGAAAAATTCCTGTATATGATCGACAAGACACCATGAGCTACTCTTGCAGCCTGTCTGCACTGCTCAGAGAACTTAAAATCTGCCTGCACAATTACCCCCAGGTCTTTTCCATTCTCTACCACTGTCAGGGTAGTACCACAGAGTTGATACGTTGCTCTGGGATTGCTGTTTCCCATATATAGTACTTTACATTTGTCAATGCTAAACTTCATTTGCCACCTCTCAGACCATCTGATCAACCTTTCCATATCCTGTTGCAGCATCATAGTGTCAGTAATGTCCTTAACAAACCTGCCAACCTTTGTATCGTCTGCAAACTTCGACATTAAGCTTGATATACCCTCATCAGTATCATTTAACCGTCATCAATATCATTTATAAATACCGAAAACAATAATGGACCCAACACTGAACCTTGAGGGACTCCACTAATAACATTAGTCCATGATGAGCAATGTTCATTGATTACCACTCTCTGTCTTCTCCCCCTCAACCACCCCTTTATCTATAGCAGCAATTTGCCTCCAATGCCACACTGCTCCAATTTGTGCAGCAGTCTTCCATGTGCAACAGTATCAAAAACCTAAGATCCAAGTATATAATATCAAAGTTATTCCCTGCATCCAGTTCTTTTGTGACTGCATTAGAGTATCCAATCAAATTGGTCAGGCAAGACTTCCCCTTAACAAAACCATGCTGTGTCCGAGCTATAACTGAAGTCCTGTCTAGATGATCCTGCAGTGCTTCTTTAACCATTGCCTCCATTAATTTTCCTGGAACAGAAGTTAAACTAACAGGTCTATAATTAATTGTTTCGGCCTTTGATCCTCCTTTGTGAATTGGGGTCACATTTCCACATCTCCAGTCTATGGGTATCCCCCCCTGAGTCCAAAGAAGCTCTCATAACTATGGCTAAGGGTTTGCTTACTTCCTTTGCTGCCTCCTTTAATATATCTGGATAGATCCCATCCACCCCGGGTGCTTTTTTATGTTTGTCCTCAACAATTTCTTCTCCACTTTCCTCTCAGTTATTACAAAATCATCTAGCTCACTGCCAGAGTTTACTTCATCTCTGGCATTCCCCTCGCTGAATAACTCCTCATGTGTGAATGTCAATGCAAAATATTCATTTAGTTTGTTAGCTACCTGAGCAAGATCAATATGATTCATCCCCTTCCTTCTAGAGTTTACACAAGTAAAGAACTCTTTGCTGTTTTTCTTTGCATACCTTGCAAAGATTTCTCGTAATCTGCCTTTGCCTGCCTAACCTCCTTTGTAACTTGGTTACATATCAACTAGTATCTATCATAGGCTTCTCTGTCATGTGTTAATTTATATTTATCCCATGCATTGTCTTCTTTGTCATATGTCTCATTACTTCATCTGACATCCATTTAGGCCTAAACCTTGAACAATATTTCTTAGTTGGTATGTAAAGCCTAGTAGCTTCCAAGATAAGTTCTTTGAATGCTTCCCATTTTGAATTTGCCGTTGCTACTATGTTCAGTTGGTTCCACTGTATAGAATTTAAATCCTGCCTCAGACCATCGTAGTCGCCTTTATGAAAGCAATAATCCTTCCCTTTACCCCTGATGGTAGTTACCTCTTTGAGTAAATCCAACTTCAGCACACTGAACACTGCCACCTAGTGGTTCGTTTATCTGCAGATTCTTAATGCATGAAGAATCACTACTGATAATGAAATCAAGAGTATTACTCCCTCTGGTTGCCTCATGAACATGATGTCGAAAACAATCATCCAATAAATCCACAAAAGACTTGCTAGTGTGTGAGTGGCCAGCCCACAAATTCCAGTCAATATTTGGGAAATTAAAATCTCCCATTATAAGACTCTCTGATTTACTGGCCCACACTATTTCCCTGTACAGTTTCTTATTATACTCATCATTAGACCTTAGGCCTATAGCACACTCCTACTCTCAATTTTGATCTCCCAATGATTATGTCACACCATACTGACTCGACACTGCACTGTCCAGCGAAGTCGATTGGCTTCACTTCCTTTGATTTTATGTGTTTCTTAACTAATCGCATAACCCCTCCTCCCTTCCTATCCTGTCTATCCTTTCTGTACACTTTGTACTCCCCAAATTCCAGTTCTGCATTCCTTATATCTGTGTGACACCACGTCTCTGTTATCCCAACAATATCCGCCTTTGATGCTTTGAGCAATACCTCAAATTCACCAAATTTATTTACCAAACTCCTAGCATTGGTGTACACCCAAGTATACACCAATATACATGCACCTGTTTCTATTCTTAGCTACCCTAACACAACCATGTGTTTACTTGTACCGCAATGACTCCCAGCAGTCTCTAAAATATCCTGCATCTTGTTTTTCTGGCTTCTGCTCCTTCCAATAGAAGCAGTGCAAGAATCACTTTCACCTCTGCCAGTGGCTATTGTTAATCTATTTGTCTTTGTATCCCCCCAAGCTAGCAGTTTCCGACCCACCTAACACTGCCTCGATAGCATTAGCAAATATTCTTGCACCCTTTCTATTTAAGTGTATCCCATCCCTGTAGAAGCAGTCTCTCCTGATAACAAGTACAGTCCAGGCTGAAAAAAATTCTATCCCTTGAGCCTTGCACAATATTTCCAGGGCCGAATTGATCGACAAGGCTCTTATCATATACTCCCTCCTATCATGTCTGGGCAGAATTGCAGACACTTTACAATTCAACCATAATTCACGGCTTTTTTTCAACAGTGACCTGTACTAGTTAAGTAATTCTGCCGGTCTCCTACTCTTGATATCAGTTGTGCCAACGTGTACAACTATATCACCTTTTGTGCCCTCAAAAGATGATATCTGCTCTACAACGTCATCAACCTTTGCCCATGACAGAGATACCCTGGTCCTGTTCCACCTATCCTTTTTACAAAGCATGTTCCCTGTTTCCCTGACAATAGTCACCAACAACTACTAGTTCCTGTGGGACCAATGCATTCTGCCTTGGGGGTTGCCGCTGTGTTGGGTGATGAACAAGTGCAAGCTCTGGCGTTGATGTTAGCAGCTGACAGCTTGATGGGCCCCTAAATTTAGTTCCTTCGATGGCATCCCCGTTGTCCTTCAAGCTCTCATATAGGCCCATAACAATGCTGAGTTGTTGTCTGATTTCGTTACACTCCCTGTATCATGCACACACAAAGACATCCCCCATGGCAATGTCATGTCCTGTACCTGATTGCTCCACAAACATCATGCAAGCAGTGCATTTTAAAAGGCTGTGATTCAGAATGGAACTGCCCCCCTCAGTTCTCCTCTGAGGCACAGCACTCCCATTAGTTTGAGCCTTTTGCTTTGCTGCTCTCGTCTGAGTCATGATTTTGATTTAATTTCAATAAAATTTCAATTTCAGTAAAAAATTATAACCCTAAACTTGTATCCCAACACAGTTATAACGGTATATATATTTTTCAGTATCAAGTATTAATTATCTACGAGTTTCGTTTATATAACTTCCGGTTCAAGTTATGTATTAATTATGTTATGTTTGTAATCTAATTAATTATATATATTTAGTTAAAAGTACAATTTAATTGACAACAAAGTTTAACAAGTTTAATAGATTTTACTGATTAATTGAAAATATTATACTATACTATACTAACGCTATCTAGTTCGGAACATAACGTATCGTATAACAAAGGTGGCAAGTTACGAACGGTAAATCTACGGACACTTAAGTATTAATTAACTTTCAAATCTCGCTGTCTCAATTCAGAATAAATTATCGATCCTGACTAGGTCTATAAGCTACTTATTGAAAATAATTTGATGTAAAAAATGGTCAATAAAGCGGCTAAATATGGCTAAAATACTTCTCGTTCAGCGGAGCTGCAACTTGTAATACGTGGATTTGATACTCTTACCGATACTTTTATGCAATTACAAGACCGAGTAAAGAATAAATACACCAGATTAATCAGAAAATCACAAAATAATGCTATACTAATAAATTTAAATCAAAAGTTTTAGAAAAAATTTCAAATCAATAAATAAGAAAAATCCACTTAGCGGCTTTGAACACGTCTGGCTCCCACTAGCCTCGTCAGCAGACGAGGTTAGTACCTATAGGACTTGGTACCGTGCTTGGGTTGGAGGTTGAGAAGACGAAAGAAGATATTTGTTGACATTGAACTTGAACTTCTGTAAACTGTAATTTTCAGACAATATGTATGAAGGAAGGGTGTTCCAGAAAACGGCAGTGGAATGAATAAAAGAGGAAGATGAAAAGTTGGTTCTATGAGTTTGAAATTGGACAGGAAATGGATGTTGGCTGGTGGCTGCACGTGTTCCGACTGTTTTGAAAGAGAGAGCGGTAATTATAGAAGCCAATTCAGAAGAACAGTGCCCATAGACGTATCTGTAGAAGAAGCATGCGGCAGAACCCTAGTACGTCTATGAGACAGCGATTGGAGAGACTGTGTTAGAGATGAATCATTAATTAACCTAACTGCCATCTTCTGAATGGAATCAAGAAGCCTGAGAAAGGTTTTGGGGGCACCACCCCAGATGTGGGAACAATATTCCACGGCAGGGCGGATTTGCGATTTATACAGAGTGAGCCGAGTGGTCAGGAGCGGGAGTGCAGTGGCACACGCTCTTTGAGTAGACCGGGGTTCAAGCCCCTGACTGCTGAATACAGTCGATCTGCCAACCCGCACTGGACCAGCGTGGCAGATTATGGTCCATTTTCCCTCAGCATGAATTGTTGAGGAGGCTTCCATCCTGCAGTGGGTTGATAATGGCTGCAATTTACTTTTTCTTTACAGAGTGAGCAGCTGTTTGGAAGAAAAGTAACGCAGAGAGCGAAAGAGAATACCAAGCTTTTTAGATGCAGAGGAAGCAATATTTGTAATGTGCTTGTGCCAAGAGAGATTAGAAGTCAGGGTAATCCCCAAAAGAGATATATCATTTTGCCTAGAAATCGGAGTGTCATTAAAGATAAGCATAGGAGGAGAAGAATCCTTTTGGCGAGATGTAAGACAAGAGTGAGTTTTAGAAGGGTTGAAATCAACTAAGTTGTCTTTGCCCCACTGGAGAATTACATGAAGATTGGCATTTAAGGAATTGGTAGCAGATTTTCGAGAAGTTGAATCTGATTGAACAGGGCAAGGTTTCTCAAAATGGAAAGTGGAATGCAATGTGCTATCATTGGCAAAACTATGGATAATGATTTCCAGTTATTGGAAGAAGGTCATTGATATACAAGAAGAAAAGAGTGGGGGAAAGAACTGAACCTTGGGGGACACCGGCATTAGTGGAGAAGTTAGAAGACAGAGAGCCATCTACCATCACCCTCCGTGAGCAATAAGAGAGAAAACTTTATAACCAATTATTAAAAACAGTTGGGAAACCATAAGATGGAAGCTTGTTTAGAAGATCTTTATGCCAAATACGATCGAAAGCCTTTGAGATGTCAGGAGCAACTGCTTGTGTTTCATCAAACTTTTCCATTGAATTAATCCATAAATGGGTATCATAAGCCAGAGCATCACCACTGGATCGACACGGGCGGAATCCATACTGGCGATCGTTGATCGGACGGAAGTTTTCTAGGTAATTTTTAAGAGTTGGCTGTTAATTGATTTCTCCATTACTTTAGAAAGAGTAGAAGTAATTGCAATGGGACGATAACTGGATGGGAGGGATTTGTCACCCTTTTTAGGAACTGGCTGGATATGAGCAAATTTCCAAGCAGAAGGAAAAAAAACACACCTTTGCAATAAGAAAGTGAAAAAGGTGGCAAAGAATAGGAGTAAGTTCAGGAGCACAGGTTTTGAGAACAAGTGGAGAAATACCACCAGGACCTGGAGCTTTCTTAGCATCAAGATTCGTCAAAATCCTTCTGACGGAAGACCACAGGAGACATTGAATGGAGCGTGTTGGGAATGGTGGGAGTGTTTTACCAAGATCATTAATATATGAGTTGGAAAAAAAATGGGATGCTAGTAGGTCAGCTTTATCCTTGGCTGAAGTGACAATAGAACCATCTGGTTTGGACAGAGGTGGGAGCAGAGATGGGCAAAAGTTGCGGCCAATAGCTTTGGCAAGGTACAAGAATGCTCGGCTACCATTAGGGCAAGAAGCAAGTTTACTACTCTTAGCCTGTTCAAACTCTAGTTTGGACTTATTAATAAGTGCTTTACAGTTGTTGCAAACTTTGGTGTAGGGGGAAAATGAAACTGAAAAATTAGAAACAAGCCAATTTCGATATGCAACATTCTTCTCTTGAACAGCCTTAGCACATTTATTGGAAATACCGAGGTTTAGATAAACGACGAGATTTTAAAGTGGAGTGCGGGATAAAAGATCCCATTCCTGCAAGAATAATTTCACTGACAAGATCTGAAATGTTGACATCAGAAGTTTTGAAACAGTAATCTGATGAAGGAAAAGAAGAAAAGAAATGTCAGGTCATCCCATTTTGACATTCTTGTAATGTCACACAACAGGAGTTTGGGAATATCCATGGGATAAAGGCTCCATTGGAGAAGAGACAATCACTAAGTTGTTATCTGAAGTGCCTAAAGGTCCTCTCACTTCGGTCGTGTACTTAGAAGGGTTGTTTATGAGAAAAAGATCAAGCGTTTTGGCTGTATGATTAGGATTGTTTTGTATTCTTGTGGGTAAATGAACAATCTGTGCAAGGTTATTAGTAGCTGGAAAAGCCTCAGCATCTCGACGAGCTTGTTTGGTGTGACTAGAAAATGGAAGCCAGCTCGAGTTGTGAACATTAAAATCACCAAGGAAAATTACCTCACTGTTAGGAAAGTTGACTGGAGAAAGTCAAGTTGCAAAGAGAATAAGTCAAAGAGCTCCAAGTGATTAGTGGAGTTGGGAGAACGGTAGAGACAACAGATGAATTTGACACAATGGGGTAGAGAGATTTTAAGCCAGAGAAGATCAAAGAGAGTAGATTCCAAATTACCAAGTCTCTGACAAGGAATATCAGAACAGACATATGCACAAGTACCACCTTTGAGGCAAAAGGTATCATACAGCGGATAATTTGGGCATCTGAGATGGGCAGGAGTTGAATCAACCGATAACTGAGATTCTGTGAGAAAAAGTACATGTGGTTTGGCAGACTGCAAGTGGAAATGGACATCGTGGACATTAGAATTGAGACCAGGTATATTTGTGAAATGAATTAGGAAGTGCTTGGGATGTTTAGATCTTTTCGCTGATAAGCTTGCTCTATTAGTTTGACAATTCATGGTGTATTCAATAGTAAGAAAAATTGGGTGGAACATGCTGTATGAAGCAATGAAATTTTTGGCTATGGCATACATATGGTAAGAATATATCCAGATCCTTGACATAACGTGGCCTCGACAATGCTCCCCGGATACACACTACTCGGACTCCCAGTCACTATCTGGCCGAGTAGAGGTAGCACTAGCTGATCCGGAAGTCTCCTGGAGAGTTACCAATAGGTTCGGTCCTGTGTACTTACTAGAGGCCGGCCTGCGAACACAGTTTTAGAGCTGTACCCTCGAAATGTAAGGAATATTGGATCTCGTCACGATGTTCATCTTAACCTCAAAAGTCATCAGTCATACTGTATGATGGAAGAGAAAGGGAAGGGTTGACTGGAACTTGGCTCTAGAGACTAAACATGGGTTCCACCATTTCAAGCCTCCAATAAGCAAAGTGGTGGTAGCAAGAGGTGCACCAGTTGATGAGAGTCATCTGCCACCTAGTACTACCTGTTAACGTAGAAGGGCAGCATTCCTCCATGTGGTGTGGGCGCCACACCTCGATCCCTTCTTATGTCGGTTTACACCTTAGTGGTTACCCACCATGTACTTGTGCATGGGGGTCATACCCTGGATTACTAACAGTTCCACCGTCGTGAAGTGCAAGCAGAGGATTTGGCTGTTACAGACCGTCTGGATTTCGCCGAAATTGCGTCCACTTGACTTGAGTGTCACTCAAATATCAGTTCCATCTGTATTTTAGACTCCCAGGTAGGAAGTGCAGCTTGTCTGCCATATCTGTGACAACCTCAAGGACCAAATATACTGAACTCACGTGACAACTGGTAAGTTAATGTAATGTTTGAAAAAACTGCGGCGATTCCAACGTGGACATCATTGTTTGATCCATCAGTATGTATTACGGAAATGCAGGGAAACTGGTCCACTAATGCATGGTATAGTTGCAAGAAGTTTTCTTTATGCAATGTAGATTTGTTCCATTCATGTAGATGTAAGTCACATGATGGTGGAGTGATATTCCAAGGAGCAAGAGAGGATGGGAGGCTGTGCGCCACATTGTGTAAGTTTAAATTTAGTTCTTCTAAGAGGTGTTTTATTCTCATACCCTAAGGACAGTTAGCATTAGGGCGGTTTTGGTGTAACCTGCTGTGCTGTGATGTGAAAAGTATCTGTCAGTTTGGGTGTTCTGGCATAGATCTAATTTTATAGGCATAACGTAGTATCAGTTGTTGTCGCCTGATCGTGAGAGGGGGTTTATGTGTTTCAGCATATAAACTGTGTATTGGAGACTTGCGATATGCTCCTAAAGCAATGCATATTCCACTATGATGGATAGGGTGAAGCCAGTGAAGGGCACTAGATCTTGCTGAACTATACACTGGTGCTCCGTAGTCAAGTTTTGATCTTATTAATGCTCTATATAACCATAATAAAGTAAGGTGATCAGCTTCCCACTTAATTGCAGAAAGAACCCGGATGATATTTAGTTTTTGTTGACATGATGTTCTTAGTCTTTTGATATGCTCAACGAAAGCGAGTTTATGGTCTAAAGTGGTTCCCAAGAACTGTATGCTGGGATGAACTGCTATTGGTTGGTGATTCAGTTGTAGGTCCGGATTGGGGTGGAGTTTGCGTTGGCGGCAAAAATGGATGGAAAATATTTTTTTTGCGGACAAAGTTTAAATCCATTAGTCTGAGCCCATGAACAGATCTTAGTTATTGCCCCTTGCAACTGTCTCACAAGAGTATTCATGTTTTTCGCATGACACCAAATACTAAGGTCGTCTACAAACAGTGCTTTATCAATAGTCTTTGGAAGTTGTCTGGCAGTGGTGTTTATTGCAATTATAAAAAGTGAAGCACTGAGTACAAAGCCTCGAGGAACTCCTTCTTCTTGTGAAAATACTTGGGACAGTGAGGTTTAAAATCAAACCTGGAATGTACACTTGCATAGGAAATTCTGTATGAAAATCAGGAGGTGACCCCAAAGTCCATTGCGATGTAATTCACGGAGTATTCCATACTTCCACGTGGAATCATAGGCCTTACTGATATCAAAGCAGACTAACACATGATGTTCCGAATTGAGGAATGCATTCCGAATGGAGTCCTCTAGCCTGACTAGTATATCTAGTGTAGATCTGTTTTGTCAAACACCGAATTGTGCAGAATGTTACAGATAGAAATTTTCAAGGTACCAGATCAGTCGGCGGTTCACCATCTTTTTGAGAATTTTGCAAATGCAACTGGTCAAGGCGATTGGTCTATAACGAGTGGGATTTGTAGCTTCTTTACCTGGTTTAGGGAAAGCAAGGACCGTAGCATGATGCCATTGATTAGGGAATTTATCTTCCAGGAAGAGTCTATTGAATAGATGAAGAAGTGACTGTAATGATTCGGTACTTAGTTTCTGTATCATGGAATAATGAATATTATCTGGTCCTAGAGCACTGCATCTAGATGTTAACAATGCTCTGTGTAATTCGTGGATGGTAAAAGGTAAGTTGTATTGTTCATCTCCTTTTGAAGAGAAGTTGAACTCTTGTTTTTTTAAACTTGTTTTCCAACTTCTGAAGGTTGGTGTATAACTTTCTGTTGCTGATGCTTTGGCAAAGGTTTCACCTAGTATATTGGCAATTCCAGCAGGATCATTTACATTCTGCCCGCTCCATTCCATGATGGGTACAGGTGTCATTTTATATTTGCCACTAATTTTTCTGATTGCTTTCCAAATTTTATGTGTAGGAGTTGCTTGATTGATAGTCGAAGTGAAGCGGATCCAAGCAGTCGTTTTATTGCAGTGTCTAATATATCTTGCTTTTGCTCTAGCGTGCTTATATTGAATGAGATTGGTTGTAGTTGGACTCCGGCGAAAAGAATTCCAAGCTTTGCTTTACTCTTTTTTTTAGGCACAAGGCATTCATCACTCCACCAGGATTTTGGATGAATTGGTAATTTCGATGAGGATTTCGGTTCGGTTTGTTCTGCTGCGTGTGATATCGTTTTTGTGACATAGTGAACTGCTTCATCAGTTGTGGAATTTTGATTATTTCGTGATCAAGCTTAGTTAATTTTTTTATAGGACTGCCCATCTGCTTTATCAGTGAGCCAATGTGGAATTTTAGTAGGATGATGAGAGGGCTTGTTAAGTAATTCAATTATTATGGGGAAATGATCGCTATGTAGTGGATTGTTGTTTATTGTCCACTTAAGAGTAGGATACAAGGTTGCTGAACAAGTACTGCAATAGACAAGTCTATTGCAGTACTTGTTCCTGAAGGAAAGTGAACGTATGTAGGTGAACCGTCATTTAGAAGGAGGTTGTTATTGTCTAGACACTGTTCAATTAGTTTTCCTCTTGATCGATGTTGTTGTTACCCCATAGAGTGTGATGACCATTTAAGTCTCCCAGAATGAGGAAAGATGTTGGGAATTGAGCTATAACATTGTTGAGATCATTTTGTTGGAATGTATAGCTTTGTGGGATGTATAAGGAGCAGATTGTCATATGGATGTCAGCCGCTACACGGACTGCTATTGCCTCGAGCGGAGAGTTCAGTTAGACCTGTTTGGTAGGAATATATTGGTTTGTTAAAATAGCTACACCACCATGTGCAATATTCTGATTGGTTCTGTCTTTTCTAATAATGTTATAACAAGACAGTTTTGGTGTATTTTGCGGTTTTAAATATGTCTCTTGAAGGCAGAGACATATTGGTGAGTATTTACAGGACAGATAGTATAGGTCATCGATATTGGCACGGAATCCACGACAATTCCACTGTATTATTCTTTTCATTATTTATCTCTTGTTAGACTTTCTGAGCATTTTTGGGTTGCTGAGGTTTTCTGTTTTTCACTCTTGTTTTTACCTTTTTTTGGGAAGGAAGGCCATGTCTTCTTCAACAAAAATTTGAAGGACAGGGTCATCTGCTGATTTTTCTTTAGTGTCCATTTGTTGTTGGTGACTAGAAGTTAGGATATGTTTTTCTTTGAGTCCTTGATCTGGATTGTGGAGGTTTTTGGAAATTGGTATGGAAATTGGTGTATTGACTGCTTGGGTTTGAGTTGCACTGTACAAAGATTTTACTTAATTCGATAAAGACTCTTTTGAGGGTACTGTTAGTTCAGTTTGCGATGCGGTTGATTGGAATTTTTTGGTGGCTTGGGCATACGTAGGTCTGTTTGCATGAGTTGGTGGTGGTGAGATGATTCTTTTTGCTTCTTGGTTAGAAACATTATGGTTGGTTTTATATTTCTGGATAAGTTTCTCACTTTTCCAGCGCTCACATGTTCTAGCATAAGCGGGATGATCTTTTTTGCAGTTTGGACATACTAATTAAGGAGCATTACAGTTTTCGCAATCGTGTTCAACTGAACCACACTTTAACGCAAGTAGGGGTTCCCCGGCAAGCTCTCTGGGAATGTCCATACTTCTGACATCAGAAACACCATAGCGGGTTTGGGACATATGGTCTGACATTACATGCCAGATATCCGGCCTTAATGGATGATGGATGATTCGGTGTATTAAAGGGCAAGATCAGATTGCGGGTAGGGATCAGATTGCCATCTTTTCTGGTGGAGATTCTCTTGACATGAATAACTCCTTGTTCTTTCAGTTCTAGCATTTCTTCTTCAGATACATCTAGTAAGTCTCAGTCTGAATCACTCCTTTAGAGGTGTTCAGTGATCTGTGGGGTGTTACAGTTACTGGGAGTCCTGCAAAGAAATTAGTTTTCAGAAGCCGCTCAGAATGTTTTGCATTAGATGTCTCAATGAGAATATATCCTGATCTGAGTCTTTTTACGGATTTCGGAGATCCTGCTCTACTTCCCAATTCCTTTTGAACTCTAAATGGAGCAAGTTTGCCATCTGCATTCTCACCAGTTGAATGGATGATCAGATAAGTTGGAATTGGATAGGTCTCTGACTCAGTTTTTTGGTGCTTTGCAGTTCCTGCTGTGGAACTATCTTTCTTTTTTGATATCTTGGTTGCGTCTGGCAGCCCAGATAAGTCTGAGTTTGACTTACTCGTGATATGCTCTTTTTGGCCTCGGGAGATTCTTTTTCTCCCAGGTTACCAGCCCCACCATGTGGAGGAAAGAGTGGTGCCACCTAATGACCCAAGCGAAGAAAAGGGTTAGTATTAACTAAAAATAAAAGAGGGATTAAAGAAAGGTGGCTTTCCTTTCTAGGTTATAGTATTTGAATATATCTATTTAATTATAATATTCAGGAGTTATCGGACTTTCGAAACTCAGGAGAAACGTATTTACAGTTAAGCGTACTAGATAATCACTCTGGAAAGGCACTGTGGTCACTAATATTGCTTGGCACTTGGGGCCTTAAATTAAAAAAAAATTTTAAAATTTAATGTTACCATATATAACATATAAATGTTTTTTTTTTTTTTTTTTTTTTTACTTTGCTTTTCTATTGTTTCTATTTTATTTTCACATTAAAATTTGTACACTTTACCTTTCATATGATATCATTTAGGAGAGACTTCCTTTCAGTGAAGACTGAGCACTAAGTACTCGCAGTACTAAGGCCTGGTCTTGTGTTTGATTTAGAGACCACTAATGTCATCTGTGGTTCTGCCTAAGTTAATATCTTTTTACGTTGTAAAGCACGACCTGAATAGATGAATCATTTATATATTATATATGAATGCATTATATACATTTAAAAATCTGAGACACTCAGCTTTTTCAAAGCATAATGGCTTGTAATTTTCCGGTGGATAGTCTCTATTATCAAATATATGATTAACTTCAAAGAATTAATAATAATAAAAAAACAAAGTAGCATAGGGAAGTAAAACTTTCATTCTAAAAACTAGACTGTTATGCTTATCTAGACTTGGACTGCATTGCCTTATTCAGTTTGAATGCATATTGAAATGCCCTTGCAATGATACAGGCCTGCAAGGGCATTTTAATGCAGAACTTGAGAGCAGAAATTCCCTCCATGGACAAAATCAAAAGCGAAACATGAATTTTGAATTTGGTTTCTATGTTTCAAGGTTTAAACCTAAGCGAATGTTAGATGAACTGATGAGACTATCGACAGAAAAGAAAAAAATGTATGGGACAATTATAAATTAGCAGGAGACTTGGAATGGACAGTGATGTGGAGTAGACAAGTTTGTATGCTAGTCTGACTAGTATGCAAACTAGTCTGGAATGAGGTCACTAAGGGGAGTTTAGACAGGCTAAGCCAGATCATGAAAAATCCTTAGCTACGGATGCAACAAAAAGCAGCAAAGAATTTTTTGCTTTTGTTAATACTATATGGTGGTCCTACTTGATATGAATGGCATAATTATTGTTGATTTTGTTCTGATTGCTGACAAACTAAATAAATATTTTGTATCTGCATTCACACATGAAGAGGTTTATAGGGATGGGAACACAAGAAGTACACCAAGTTATAACTGAGAGCTAAAGGATTTTGTTATAACTGTGAAAAGAAAGGGGAAAAGAAATTGCTGAAGTTAAAAGTAAATAAGGCACCTGAGACTGATGGGATCTATATAGTTATGTTAACCCGGTCCAAGTCTGCCCTGTTTTTTTTCTAATTTTTAACCCTAACATGAAAGTTGTCCCCCCCTGAAGAAAACTAATAATTTCCATAATTTCTACTCAATTTACAAAATTGAAACTCTCAATATACATAAACAGAAGTATATTCTTTTATTTCCTACCTTTAGTGCTCAGCAAAAACTATTAATTCACTCTAAAACAGCAAAAATGTACGATCACATTTCAATTTATTAAATTTTGATGTCGGCAAAACAAGATCCAAGCTTTGAAAATAAAACGCATTACAGCATTAGTTCAAAAATTCGCGCCTCAGCTCGGTGCCTCTGGCTAAAACGAATCAAAATGCTTGGAGAGATAAACGACTGGTCAAGCTTATGTCATTAGCGTTACCAAGGTGATCCAAGTAGAAAATGAAACTGTAAACAACTTTCATGGAAAACAAACAGTTGAGCATCATTACTTGCAAACACTAATTTGCATGGCTCACTCACAACAGTTTGCTTTACTGCTTTTCGTAATTGTTGTACGAAAGAATTGCAACGAATTGGTTTTGAAAAACTAAAATATCGCATTTCCTTTCTTCAATATGTATTGTATCTAGTAACAAAAAAATCAAGGAAATTCATCTATTGGAAGCCTTACTGGAAACGGAAGGAAAACAAAAGAAAAAAAAAACTGTCGTAAAACTGATCACTACAAATGCGCATTTCATAAAAAAAAAAAAAAAAAAAAGTTCCCTTTATTGTAATTGTTTCTAGAGGACTACTAAATCGGAACAGCAGTTTCATGGATGTATATTTGATTTTACGAACTTTCAAGAAAATATTTCTATTCATATCATCATCATCACCATTTTCAGTCCACTGCAGGATGAAGGCCTCTCCAGCAACTTTCCAGTTCCTTCTGTTTTGAGCACTGGCCATCCATTTACTACAGAAAAACTCATGAATTTCATCTATCCATCCATCTCCGCCTTTGTCTTCCAGGTTTTCTTCTAGCTCCTCTTGGGTACCATTCTGTTATTTTCTTAGTCCATCTGTCATCATGTCTTCGAGCTGTGTCCTGCCCAAGACCATTTTAGTTCTTTAGTTTTGATAAGAATGTCCTTTACTTGAGTTTGCTGCCTAATCCATGTGTTTCTCTTCTTATCTAACAGTCTGATTCCCAATATAATTCGTTCCATTCTTCGCTGTGTAGTTCTCAGCTTCTCTTCCATTCTTTTGGTGAGTGCCCAAGTTTCACTTCCATAAGTCATGGTGGGGAGTATACATTGATTCATTACTTTACGTTTCAGACAAACTGGGATATTGCTCTTCAGTATGTGACTATATTTCCTGAATGCTATCCATCCAAAATTTATTCTTCTCTTGACTTCCAGCCATTTATCATTATTACAGCTAATAACTTGTCCTAGATAAGTATATGACTCCAACTTTTCAATTACTGCTCCTTCAATCATTATTTCCCTTTCCGTAGCATACTTGTTCATCATTACTTTTGTTTTAGCCATATTCATCTTTAGTCCAAATACTTACTAACTGCATAACTGATTAAGATTTTCCTCTAATTCTTTGGGATTGTGGCTTATGACCACAATGTCAACTGCAAATCGTAAATGGTTTAGGTACACTCCGTTCACATCGACTCTTTTCTGCGACCAATCTAATCTTCTGAAAGCTTCCTCAAGGGCAGCAGTAAACAGCTTCAGAGATATTGTGTCTCCTTGTCGAACTCCTTTCTCGATTTTAAATTTGCTACTGTCTTGTCTAGTCTAATAAAGGAGGTAGTGTTCTCATATATTTTCTTCAAAATCATAATATATGGGGTATCTATGCCTTGTCTTTCCAGTGCCCGAAACATTGCCTTATGCTGTATGGAGTCAAATGCCAGGCATAATGGTGTTTTATATTCATTTGCTTTCTCCATTAGCTGTGATATTACGTGAAGGTGATCCATAGTTGAGAATCCTGTCCTAAAGCCAGCTTGCTCTTTCGGTTGATTCTCATCAAGTATTCTTTCTAATCTGTTAGTAATGACCCTTGTGAACAACTTGTAGATGTGGGATAACAAGCTAATTGGTCTATAATTTCCTATTTATGATTTATCTCCTTTCTTATGCAGCAAAACTATGATTGCATTATTCCACTGCTTAGGCGTCACACCTTTTCTAATGCACTTTATGAAGAGCCTTGCCAGTTTTTGTGTTGTCTCTTCCTCCCAATTTTAACAACTCTACAGTAACCTCATCTTCTTCTGGGGCTTTCCGATTCTTCATTTTCTTCAATGCATTTTCTACCTCATCAGGAAGAATATCGGGTATGTTGTATGTGTTGCTACTTTGCAATCCATCTTCCCCACTGCTGGTATCATTCCTTTGCTCCTTGTATAATTCTCTATAGTAGTCTTCTGCTATTTGCATTATGCCTTCTCTGCTGTTTATAAGTAAACCATCGCTATTCTTCAGTTTCAGTATCATTTGTCTTTCTGTATTACTGCTCATGGCTGCTGATTTAAATCCTTTGTTTTCCCTTAATGCCTTTTCTACTTTTCTTGTGTTAAAACTTCTTATGTCCTCTCTGAGTCTCTTTCTAATGGCTTTGCATAACTTGGTATACTCAATTTTCTCCCTGTCAGTGTTTTTCTTGCTCTTCATTTGTTGTCTTCGGTTCATCATGACAATTGTTTCTTGAGTAATTTTTTCTTCTTTGGATTTCTGTTTCCCTATAGGTTTCTTGGGCTTTATCACTTTCAGAAAGTTATAATATTCCTCATCGATATCTTGGTCCTGAGCAGTCTGCAGAAGCTCAAACTTGTTCTTAAGTTCCAGTACATACTGCTTTTTATCCTCCTCTGTTATCTCAAAGACTTTTGTATTATTTACTCGAGTCAGTTTTTTCCTTTCCTACATCTATATCAAGTGTACATCTTACCATTCTGTGATCACTTCCAACATTTACCTTATTCAGGACGGTAACATCATTCACGATATATCTTCTGTTAGTGAGGATGAAGTCGATTTCATTAGTTGTTAATCCATTTGGACTCTTCCATGTCCACGTTCTGTTCACCCTTTTCTTGAAAAAAGTGTTCGTTACTGACAGTCCTTGAGATTCTGCAAATTCCACAAGTCTTTCACCTCTTTTATTTCTTTCACCAATTCCAAAATTTCCCATAGTTCCTCTTTCTGCGCTGTTTTGCCTTTTTCCAACCTTAGCATTGAAGTCCCCCATAATAATAGTGTAGTGGGTTTTCTGCTCATCTAGAAGACTCTCAATTTCGGTGTACATTTCTTCAACCTCTTCATCATCATGGCTCGATGTTGGTGCATAAATCATTATAATCTTTAGCTTGTACCTCTTAGAAATCTTGAGTATTAGTCTTGACACCCTTGGTGATGTACTTTTGAATTCCAAAATGTTGTTTTTAAAATCTTTGTGGACCAGAAAGCCAACTCCACCTTCACTCCTTTCACTGTTTCCATTGGTGTACAGCAGATTTCCACTTGATAAACTTATAAGTGATTCATTTCTTCTTCTTGTTTCAGCCAAACCGATGATATTCCAATTCACATTTTCTAATTCCTTTTCCAGCTCTAATATCCTGTCTTCACCGATGAGTGATCGTACGTTATAACAGGCCAAGTTCAGTTTCCGTGCATGGCAGCCTGGTCGTTCCCAGAGATTCTGCACCCTCTGCTTCCACTCTGATCCTCTCGCTGCCATAAGAGGGAGAGTGAAAGCTGCTGGGGACTGAGGGCCATTTGTATTGTTGTGCTCTCATATGCTGGAGGGTTTGGTCTTTTCCTCTTCTCGCTGACCAGGCGTCTTGAAGAGAACCACTCTACACGTTCGTTGCCACCTAAGTGACGTAACAGGGCTTACCATCGAGAAGGTGTGCATGAGTGGATTTTAGGGAGGCAGGCCAACCGGACTTCTCCTAAATCTTCTGTAATAGAGAGATATTGGATCCATCAGGCTAAGTTTTAGGCTAAGTGTCTGATAACACACAGGATACCTATTCCCCTCTAAGTCCTTCTATTCATAGCTGTGGTATAAACTTCGAAAACTGATGTCGAAGGAACTTCACATGCATCTCACCTGGTGTACAAACGGGGGAAAAAAAAAAATGCACTGCTAGGAACAGATTGTGAGAACAATCCGTTACTCATAGTGAGGATTGGGAAATTGTAAGTAATTGTTATTGAATACTTCAATATTTCCTTGATATGCATTTGATACCATCAAAAAATTTCAAGAAAAAAATTGAATTTTCATTATCACACAACACCCGAAAAATTCACCATAAAATGTCATGTGTTTCAATGCTTGAATTCCATTCTGAGCTGCAACTGTAATAAAGTCACTTCTCTTGCACTGACAGAGTAGCCGTTCACCGAATGAAGAAAATCAGGGTTCATTTTCATGAAATTTCCAATTCCCTTCTATCACTTGAGGGGAAAAAACTCTTAGGGGAGGGAGTCCACCCTTTCTACTCCGACCCTAGCGAGAGAGAGAGAGAGAGAGAGAGAGAGAGAGAGAGAGAGAGAGAGAAATAAAAAATACCCTTTTGGTGGGGAGAAGACCAAGAGATTGTCAAAGGTCCAGAGAGCTAACTGTCATTTATTTTATTTATTATTTTTTAAAATTTATTATTATTATTATTTATTTATTTTATTTTATTTTTTTTTTTTATTCATTTTTTTTCTTGTGTTGTTCTAGCAATCCATCCTGGATTGGGGCTTTCCTGAGCCGGGATAGTTCTTCTCTTTTCTTCTTCCCTCTCTTCATCTTATATAAGATTTTCTTTCCTCCCTGGGAAACTTGTTCCCCAGGAAGGAGGGCGTGCAGATAGTAGGGGAGGCCTTGCCCTCCTGCTAGGCACGAGTACCTGGGGGCAGTTGTCCAGGTGATCACTGCTTCCAGGTAGCCAAAATGCCCAAACAAAACATCACATCACAGCCGACCAGGCTAGCTGGGTGGGTAAAGTGTCTTCCTGGCAACCCAAAGATCGCGGGTTCGAATCCCGCCTCGGGCTTGGATCAGAGTACTGCAAAAACCTTGGGAGGTGCATTATTGCCCCAAAAGCCGATGCGCCAACAACTAACAAAAAAAAAAAAAAAAAACATCGTCACAATACAGAACACACACATAAGCTCACAAACACAGTTTTTCTTTCCTGTCACTTTCTCCCGTGTGGGATGAAAAAATTTTTTCTTCATCCCGAAAAACTGAACAGAGCAACGAGGCCGAGATGAACTTTTGTTCTAGGAGCCACCCATACAAAAACACAAAATAAATAAAGAAAATAAATAATAATAATAATAAAAAACAGCCTTGCAGCTCTAAGTCAGCTTCTTCCTAGGAAGGCGAAACTACAATTGTTTTAGAGAACAATACTTTGCATTTTTACTTTCTAACATTTTTTTGCATTATAGCTCTGTTACAATATTTTGCTTTGTTTCTTTACATTATTGCTGTAGCCAACGATATTGGTGTGCACGACGTTTCATCACAGATGCTGAAGTTCTAATTAGTCAGTTCATCCTAGGATGCGGAATTACTAATTAGTCGGAATTTGGTCTGGTGCTCATTTGAGAAAAAATCCAGAATAATTCCTCTGGAAATATTACTTAGTGAACTGCATTATAAATTTCAAATATCGCTGTATTGCTTATCCTTGAATGCTTATCCTTTGAGTGACCGCATGTTTCCGCCTTGTACAGATGTTTTATTGTGGACACTTCCAGTCAGTAAAATCATCAGTAGTCATCCTTTATTATAACTATAAAGTAATTCACTACGTTGGGGGAAACTGTTTTTGCTCCTAATTGATGTTTTATTGTGGACACTTCCTTCCAGTCAGTAAAATCATTAGTAGTCGGCCTTTATTATACCTATAAAGTAATTTGCTATGTTGGGGGAAACCGTTTTTGCTCCTAATTGATGTAGCACTTTCGAAGTTCACAAAGTGGATTATTTGAACACAACATACATTAGAAGGTCGGTAAAAGAGGTGATAATTGGTGGGCAACATTTCGACAAACAAATTTTCTGTTTATATTCTGTGATGACCACACGGTCAGAGATTCCGAAATAGAGAGAATACAAGAAACCGCACCACATTTAGCAGTCACCGACTCATCTGCCAAAAACCACAGTAAAACAAGAAAAGTGATGGGGAGTAAGTCTATTTTTGAGCAGGGTTTATTATGTTTATTGCAGCTCAGAACAGCTTTATGACCATGGATAGTGAATTTATTCGGCTTCTGAACTAAAACCGAATTTCTCCCTTTGCGATGACATCAAAGCGTAACAAGCAAATATCTTCTAAAAATACTTTTTTTTAGCAGCTGTTAGTTGCAATCTGTTAGCTTTGTATTGTTAGAAAATATTGCAGTTTTGTGAAGAATACACGTTTCAAGAAACAATCCGTTATTCATAGCGGATGATTTTTTTTCCCCCTTTTCTTTCCTTTGATGCACCAGTTTTCGAAGTTTATAACACAGCTACAAATAGAAATCTCGAAATTTCGTTAGAAGATCAAACCCAGGATACTGCTGTTCCAATTTTGTTTCCTCAAAACAATTACAGTAAAGCAAACTGTTTTTTTCCTTTTTTTTTTTATCAAATGCGCATTGCAGTGTTATCAGTTTCACACCTGTTTTTTCTGTTTCTAAAAGATGAATTTTCCTGATTTTCTGTTAGTAGGTGCAATACATGTTGAAGAAAGGAAATACAATCTTTTTGCCTTACAAAAATTGTTGCTACTGTTTCGCTTTATTGCTTCTAATGTCAATAACAGTAGCTTGCAGTGTCTTATTTTCGTTCCTTCCCTTCCCTTCTTGATGTAGCTGTACATGCAATGGTGTGATGTAATGAATGGCTTCTTTTTTACACTTCGCTCCACGAAAACAACTTCGCTCTGTAAACAGAAACTCCTGCTCCAAAACAAACAAATGAATCAAGTATCGGGTTTCATAAGCCATAGGTTAATTAGGGTGGGGTTAGAAAAATAACAGAAAAAGGCCTTAGAAAATGCACACGATGTCACATTTTTGTCATTTGCGTGAAATTCAATAGATTTTGAAAATTGAAGTGGGAAAATTCAAGAAAACAGTTCTGGCTCCAACTATAGCGAGTTTCAGCTCTGAAATTAGAGTAAAAATTATAGAATTAACTTGCTGAACCCAGTTGGGGTTGGAACGTACCCCAGGGGATGGGAATACGGCAGCAAAAGAGGTAGGTAAACCCTTCGCCATAATTATGAGAGCATACTTGGATTCAGGGGAGCTGCTTATAAATTGGTTGTGTGCAAATGTGCACAAAGAGGAAATCATGTTCACAAAGGGAAAATCAATCAATCAATCAATCAAGGGGGAAATCATGTTCACAAAGGGGAAATCGAAGAGTGATTTGAGCAATTATAGACCTGTAAGCATGACTTGGGCTTCTTAGTGAGTGGTCAGGAGTGGGAATGCAATAGCACATGCTCTTTGAGTCAACTGGGGTTCAAGCCCCTAAGTGCTAAATACGACCGATTTGCCAATCTGCACCGACCAGTGTGGCAGATTACGGTCCATTTCCTTCAACATGAATTGTTGCGGAGTCTTCCATCTTCCAGTCAATTGATAATGGCTTCAGTTTACCTTTACCTTAAGCATGACTTCTGTTTCAGGGAAAATAATGGAGTCAGGGGTTAAGCAAGTACTGCAGGATCATCTTAACAGGAATGGAATTATAAGGAAATCACAGCATGGGATTGTTAAGTGTGATTTTGTTTGACGAATGTGATTAGTTACTATGACGGAACTGGATGTAAATGGTGTCTCCGTAGCTGGGTGGGCAGGAGCAGCAGTGTGTAGCACACGCTTCTTGATTAGACCGGGGTTCGAGCCTGCATCCTCCGTATTCGAGCCCGAATACGGAGGATGCGGAAAGATCAGGGAATGACCACCGCATATCCGCGGAGCAATATGGCCTTAGTCGCTAATGCTTCTAAAAACCAAATAACAAACAAACTGGATGTAAATAACAATTTTAGCATATACAGGCAATTCTCGCTTTACGAGTTCCCAGGTTTACGAGTTTTTTTTTTTTTTTCTTTTCAAGTATCAACAAAATCTAAAATGTGAACATTTAATTGCAAAAAACGAATGTTAAACATTCATAAATACCGCATTTAAAATCACTCACGTAGCTATACAATACAATCTATCTGTATTTACGACAGCTTTGGTCCTTGAGGTTGTCACAGACATTCTCCCAGATATGCCAGACAAGCTGTACTTGCTACCTGGGAGTCTAAAACGCTGATGATATTGGGTGACACTCAAGTCAAGTGGACCCAATTTCGGCGAAGTCCGGACGGTCTGTGACAGCCAAATCCTCTGCTTGCACCTTCACGATGGTGGGACTGTTAGTAATCCTGGGTATAACCTCCATGCACAAGTACGTTGCTTACGTTGGTTCACACCTGGGTGGTGGGTGACCACCCAGGTGTGAACCAACGTAAGCAGGGGTCGAGGTGTGGTGCCTGTACCACATGGAGGAACGCCGCCCCTCTATGTTACCAGGCAGTACTAGGTGGTAGATGACTTTCATCAACCGGTGAAATACCATTACTTTGCTTATTGGAGGCTTGAAGTGGTGGAACCCATGTTTAGTCTCTAGAGCTAAGTTCTGGCCAACAATTCCTCATCTCTTCCATTATGCAGTATGATTGATGACTTTTGAGATTATGATAAACGTCGTGGCGAGATCCAATATTCCTTACATTTCGAGGGTACAGCTTTAAAATGGTGTTCGCAGGCCAGCCGCTAGTTAGTACACCGGACCGAACCTATTGGTAACTCTCTAGGAGGCTTCTGGATCAGCTAGTGTATAATCTTGCTACCTCTACTCTGCCAGATAGTGACTGGAGGGAGTCCGAATAGTGTGTATGCAGGGAGCATTGTCGAGGCCACGTTATGTGAAGGATCTGGGTATATTCTTACCACATTTACGCCATATCCAAAAATTTCATTACTTCATACAGCATGTCCCACCCACTTTTTCTTACTATTGAATACACCATGAATTGTCAAACTAATAGAGAAAGCTTATCTGCGAAAAGATCTAAACCTCCCAAGCACTTCCTAATTCATTTCACAAATATACGTGGTCTCAGTTCTAATCTCCACGATGTCCATTTCCACTTGCAGTCTGCCAAACCCCATGTACTTTTTCTCACAGAATCTCAGTTATCTGTTGATTCAACTACTGCCCATCTCAGATGCCCAAATTATTCGGTGTATGATTCCTTTTGCCTCAAAGGTGGTCCTTGTGCCTATGTCCGTTCTGATATTCCTTGTCAGAGACTTGGCAATTTGGAATCTCCTCCCTCTTTGATCTTCTCTGGTTTAAAATCTCTCTACTTCATTGCATAAAATTCATCTGTTCTCTACCGTTCTCCCAACTCCACTAATCACTTGGAGCTCTTTGACGTCCTCTCTTTGCAACTTGACTTTCTCCAGTCCAACTTTCCAAACAGTGAGGTAATTTTCCTTGGCGATTTTAATGATCACAACTCCAGCTGGCTTCCGTTTTCTAGTCACACCCAGCTGGCGCCTCCGTAGCCAGGTGGGAAGGAGCAGCAGTGCGTGGCACACGCTTCTTGATTAGACCGGGGTTCGAGCCCGTCACCACCAAATACGGAGGATGCGGAAAGGTCAAGGAATGACCACCGCATATCCCGGAGCAATATAGCCTTAGTTGCTAATGCTCCTAAAAACCAAAATAACAACAACAACAACAACTAGTCACACCAACCCACCAGGTCGAGATGCTGAGGTTTTTGCAATTACTAATGACCTAGCACAGATTGTTCATTTACCTACAAGAATACCAGACAATCCTAATCATACAGCCAATATGCTTGATCTTTTTCTCACAAACAACCCTTCTAAGTACATGGTCGAAGTGAGAGGTCCTTTAGGCACTTCAGATCACAACTTGGTGATTGTCTCTTCCCCAATGGAGCCTTTATCTCATGGCTGTTCCCAAGCTTGTATTACAAGCTTGGGAACAGCCAAGCATTACAAGACTGCAAAATGGGATGACCTGCGAGATTTCTTTTCTTCTTTTCCTTGGTCGGAGTACTGTTTCAAAACTTCTGATGTCAATGTTTGCGCAGATCGTGTCAGTGAAATTATTCTTGCAGGAATGGAATCTTTTATCCCAACCTCTACTTTAAAATCTTGTCCTTCATATTAACAATAAATGTGTTTTCCAATAAATGTGCTAAGGCTGTTCAAGAGAAGAATGTTGCATATCGTAATTGGTTTGTTTCTAATTCTTCAGTTTCATTTTCTGCCTATACCAAAGCTTTCAACAATTGTAAAGCAGTTATTAATCAGTCCAAACTAAAGTTTGAACAGTCTAAGAGTAGAAAACTTGCTGCTTGCATTAATGGTACCCGAGCATTCTAGTCTCTTGCCAGAGCTATTGCAACTTCTACTCTTTCTAAAGTAATGGAGGAATCAATTAATCGCCAACTCTTAAACTACCTAGAAACCTTCCATCTGATCAGCGATCGTCAGTGTGGATTCCGTTAGTGTCGATCCACTGGTGATATTCTGGCTTATGTTACTCATTTATGGACAAATTCAATGGAAAAGTTTGGTCAAATGCAAGCAGTTGCTCTTGACATCTTAAAGGCTTTTTATTGTGTTTGGCATAAAAGGCTTCTAAACAAGCTTCCATCTTATTGTTTGCCAACTGTTTTTTGTAATTAGTTATCCAGTTTTCTCTGTGATCGCTGACTGAGGGTGATGGTAGATGGCTCTCTCTCTTCTAACTTCTCCACTAATGCCGATGTTCTCCAAGGTTCAGTTCTCTCCTCCACTCTTTTCCTCTTGTATATTAATGACCTTCTTCCATTGACTGGAAATCCTATCCATAGTTTTGCCGATGATAGCACATTGCATTCCACTTTCCATTTTGAGTAATCCTGCCCTACTGAATCAGCTTCAACTTCTCGAAAATCTGCTACCAATTCCTTAAGTTCCGATCTTCAGGTATTTCTCCAGTGGGACAACGACAACGTAGTTGATTTCAATCCTTCTAAAACTCAGTCTTGTCTTATATCTCACAAAAAACAATTCTTCTGCTCCTATGCTTATCTTTGGTGACACTCCGATTTCTAGGCAAAATGATATATCTCTTTTGGGGACTACTCTGACTTGTAATCTCTCTTGGCACAAGCACATTACAAATATTGCATCCTCTGCCTCTAAAAAACTTGGTTTTCTGTGTCGCTCTCGTTGTCACTTTTCTTCCAAACAGTTGTTCACACTGTACAAATCGCAAATTCGCCCTACAATGGAATATTGTTTCCACATCTGGGGTGCTGCCCCCAAAACCTCTCTCAGGCTTGTTGATTCCATTCAGAAGGGGGCAGTTAGGTTAATTAATGATTCATCTCTAACAGAGTCTCTCTACTCGCTGTCTCATGAATGTTCTGTTTTTGCTGCATGCCTCTTCTACAGATATTTCCATGGGCACTGTTCTTCTGAATTGGCTTCTATAATTCCCGCTCTCTCTTTCAAAATAGCCCGAACATGTGTCGCCACCAGCCAACATCCATATACTGCCCAAATTCAAACTCACATAACCAACTTTTCTTTTTCCTCGTTTGTTCATTCAACTGCCATTTTCTGTAACAACCTTCCTTCCTATGTATTTGCTGAAAATTACAGTCTACAGAAGTTCAAGTCCAATGTCAGCAAATATCTTCTTTTGTCTTGTCAACCTCCAACAGAAGAACGGTACTAAGTACTATAGGTTCAAATACGTTTCGTGTTTGGGGTTTACATAAAAAATAAAATTACTCCCTCTAGTTGCCTCCCGAACATGCTGTTGTAGAAAACAATCGTCCAATAAATCCACCAGAGCCTTGCTAGTGAGTGAGTGACCAGCTCACAAATTGCAGTCAATACCTGGGAAATTAAAATCCCCCATTATAAGACTCTGATTTACTGGCCCACTCTATTTCCCTGTACAGTTTCTTATTATACTGATCAGAGTCATTAGGCCTATAACACACTCCCACTGTGAATTTTGATCTTCCAATGCTTATGTTACAATAAACTGACTCGACACTGCACTGTACAGTGATGTCGACTGGCTGCACTTCCTTGGATTTTGTGTGTTTTTCTTATCTAATAGCATAACCCCTCCTCCCTTCCTATCCTGTCTATCCTTCCTGTACACATTGTACTCCCCAAATTCCATTTCTGCATTCCTTATATGTGTGGGACACCACGTCTCTGATAAACCAACAATATCTGCCTTTGATGTTTTGAGCAACACCTCAAATTCATCAAATTTATGTACCAAACTCCTAGTGTTGTTGTATACACAAGTATACATGTACCTGTTCCTATTCTTAGCTACCCTAATGTAGCCCATTTGTTTTCTTGTACTGCAATAAAATACCATACATCTTTTTTCTAGGCTGCTACTCATTCCAATAGAAGCAGTGCAAGTATCACTTTTACCTCTGCCAGTGGCTACTGTTAATCTATTAGTCCTTGTATCCCCCCAATCTAGCAGTTTTCCGATCCACCTAACATTACCTCGATAGCATCAGCAGATATTGTTGCACACTTTCTATTTAAGTGTATCCCATCCCTGTAGAAGCAATCTCTCCTGTTAACAAGTACAGACTAGGCTGAAAAAAATTCCCTCTGTTGAGCCTTGCACAATCTTTCCAGGGCCGAATTGATAGACATATACTCCCTTCTATTGTGTCTAGGCAGAATTGCAGTCAGTTTCAAATTCAACCCTAGTTCACGGCTTTTATTGTACTTGTACTTGTTAAGTAATTCCACCGGTCTCCTGCTCTTAATATCGTTAATGCCAACGTGTACAACAATATCACCTTTTGTGCCCTTAAAAGATGATATCCGCTCTACAACGTCATCAACCTTTGCTCCTGGCAGACACAACCTGGTCGTGTTCCACCTATCCTTTTTACATACCATGTTCTCCGTTCCCTGACAGTGAGTCACCGACAACTACTAGTTCCTGTGGGACCAGCGCATTCTGCCTTCCTTGGGGGCTGCCGCTGTGTTGCATGATGATCAAGTGCAAGCTCTGGCTTTGCTGTGGGCAGCTGAGAACTTGATGGGCCCCTCAATTTAGATCCTTCGAGGGCATCCATCCTGTCCTACAAGTGTGGAATTTTTAAATTTTCTCATATAGGCCTATAACGATGCTGAGTTGTCTGATTTCCTCACACTCCTTACATCGTGCACACACTAAGACATTCTCCTTGTAAATATCATGTCCCGTTCCTGAATGCAATCTAAACAGAAATCCAGAGAGAGAATAATAATTAAGGTAATGTTTGAAAATATTTAACTTTTACACAGTTCTTTGGCTATATTTTAATGTAATTTTTTTTTCCAATAAAATATGATTGGTAGTGTAGTATAGTGTGGTATTTTTAAAATCCTGGATTTTCCAATCTCATGTTTCCCTACTGTTTTTTGCAAAACACTTTTCTTTTGCCTGTCTTGGCCCAGATATCTCCTATTCTTCTCTCCTGCTTACAGTTGTTGGATTCCCAGCTTTTTTGAAAATCAAATCTATTACCATTTATTGTCTTGTTTATTCATGACTGTTCAAAACTATTACCATTTATGACTTCACCATGATATTTGGCGGCTCCGTAGCCAGGTGGGCAGGAGCGGCAGTGCATAACACATGCTTCTTGATTAGGTCGGGGCTCGAGCCTGTGACCACCAAATACGGAGGATGCGGAAAGCTCAGGGAATGACCACCGCATATCCCGGAGCAATATGGCCTTAGTTGCTAATGCCCCTAAAAACCAAATAACAAACAACAACAACCATGATATTTTTACGATACCTCCATTTATTCCTACGGGACGCAAAACACATTTCCACAATTTTTTTAAGTTTGTACTGGCCGGCAAAAACTTTTCTAAAGTTGAATTTGCGTAAGTCGATTATTATGTAAGTCAGGGAGTTGCTGTAATGCTTCACCATAGGAGAAGACTGTTGTTCCTTATTCTCGGCTTATATCACCACCCATACAGCACTGTTTCAGATGCACCTCCGTAGCCAGGTGGGCAGGAGCAGCAGTGCATAGCACACACTTCTTGATTAGATTGGGGTTTGAACCTGTGACCGCCAAATACGGAGAATGCAGAAAGATCAGGGAATGACCACCGCATAACCCTGGAGCAATATGGCCTTAGTTGCTAATGCTCCTAAAAACGAAGTAACAACAACAACTGTTTCAGAGTTATACTTAGCACTTCAGAACCCAGTTGTGAAGTGCTAAGTATAACTCCCCAATATGAAAGATGCCTGATGGTGTTAGGTAATTTAGGGCTAGAGCCTCAGGTTACAAAAGAATTGTGGAGTTATACTTGACAACTTGGTTGTCCCCATCGCAATGCCAGGGTACCTTCGACCCACTGATGAAGTGCCATTAAACTCTGAAATATAGCCATATAGGTGGTAATATGTGCCGAAGATAAGTAACAGTAGTCTTCTCTCTCCTGTGTTGAAGTGTTACTTATTCGAGGTAGTGTAATATTATGGTAACTCATAAAGGTATTCGCCATATGAGATATACTTAAATGATGCCAGTTCGTAACTACTTAAGTAGTTGACTTCGTACAGAAGTGATGCTGTTGCACTAACTTGCAGGTAAGTTAACTCCTTTCTTAATCTGAGGCCCTATCTCTAAAATTACGTCGTAATCTAAATTACATTACGCCCTGAGGCATCTCTCATATTGTGGATTTATACTTCGCAACTGGGTTGTCATCGCAACACCAGGGTACTTGCCCAGCCACCAATGAGGGGTCAGTAAGCTCTGAAATGGTGCTATATGGGTGGTGATATTTACCGAGAATAAGTAACATTAGTCTTCTCCATAGGTGAAGCATTACTTATTCAAGGTAGTGCAATACTATAGAAACTAGTTGTGAAGGTATTTGCAATATGAGATATACTTAAATGATGCCAATTTGTAACTATTTAAGTACTTAAGAAATGATGCTATTGCACTAACTTGTACATAAGTTAATTTCTTTCGTAACCTGAGGTTCTAGCCCTGAATTACATTTAAATTACATTGTAATTTAAATTACCTTACACCACAGGCATTTCTTATATGGTAGAGTTATACTTTGCAACTGGGTTGTCATCATTGCAACCTGCCCACCCATTGACGAGGAGCCAATAAACTCTGAACCGGTGCTGTATGGGTGGTGATATCCGCCGAGAATAAGTAAGAATAGTCTTCTCCTATATAGCGAATTGTTACTTATTTGAAGTAGTGCAATATCATGGTAACTGATTGTGAAGGTATTCGCAATGTGAGATATATTTAATGATGCTAATTCGTAACTCCTTAAGTAGTTGGCTACACACAGAAATGATGCTATTGCGCTAACTTGTACTTAAGTTAGCTTCTTTCGTAAACTTAGGTTCTATCCGTAAATTACATTGTATTTATTTTATTATTAGTGTTGTTTTACTCTTTTTTTTATTGTGGTTGGTGCCATCTAAGCCTTAATCTTCCTTGTACCCTATGGCCATTATTAATACTAAAGTGTTGGAAATTTGCATTTTTTTATATATATCCTGAAAATAAAAAAAAAATAAAAAATGGTAACATGAAAATAGAAACTTCCTTTTACATTTAACAATATATGGGAAATATAGCTTTGAATATGACCCCTGTATGGGAAAAGGTTGGACACCACTGCTTTAAATGGTTTGAGCAAGCTGAATGCTGGTGGGATTGTTTTTCTTGCTCAGATTACACACTTGGAGCATAAATTGAAATTGAGGAAAGATGGTGCAGAAATTTTCCTTTAGTCAGCAAGTGGTTGATTGCTTTATCAAACATCCATTGGTCCTTGTGGAAGTTGATAATTTAAAGAAATTTAAGGAAGGCCTAGACAAACTTCTGAAGGGAATGGGTAGGTACAATGGGAAGTGGGTTTTTTTTTTTTTTGTATGGCTGATGCTATATAAGTTTGGTTTCTTGTATCATATGGCACTACTAATGCTAATCCTGAAATTTAAATAAATTAAGTGCACAATGTGATAATTAGAACAATGCACAGTAATTCCAGACTGCTGGTTACAACCAAGTGCAATAGCATCTCCAAAAAAAATGCCACAACGGGAATGTCACCTAGTAGATAGTAGCTCTGTGACTGAGAAGTTTTTTAACTTTAAGAACTTTAGTACCATTTTTGAATTTTTTAAATAGTTTGAATTAAAAGGCATGCTACAATTCATGCCCTTTGCATGTGTATTCAACATCAAAAAGTTATTAAACAATATCACCTTTCTTATACATAAAACAGAAAATGTTTATTGTTCATTCTGAAATTCTCAGAAATTCTTACTACTAGATATCTTAAAAGTATAAATTCATAAAAGGCATAATCTTTTATCTTAAATCAGAAATCTTAAAATCTGAACCTTTTTTTTTTTTTTTTTTTTTTTGTGGTGAATGAGATGCCAGTACTTTTGTTTATCATAATAGCAGTAGCCTCTAAATTCTTCTTATTAGTTTTAACCAGTAGTGTCTTGTTTGCAGTGCTATATTTTGTTAATGTTTGTATGAATTTAATACCTATGTTTAGTTTTATTTTCTTTTAAGGAAGCAAAAGGAAGGTTATTAAAACTTGAAGAACAACTGAAAGAAAAGCAGATGATGGAAGCACGGATCAACAGTCAAGTACAGAATAAGAAAGATCTACTGAAAGAGGAAAACAAAATGAAGAGAGAGATAGAGAAAAATTTACAAGAGGTTGGATAATATTTTTTTTCTGTAAATGGGAAAAAAAAAAAAAAAAAAATGCTTGGTGTATTCATTTTGACATCTCTTGTGTTAAACAATAAATGAAAAGCAAGTAAGTGAGAAATAATTGAATTCCCTCAATTTTCAAATTCCATTGGAATAGAGGTTCATGCACAGCTTCGGCCTTTGAAATGCCTTTTGGCCATCAGGTTTTGTTGGGAATGTAAACTGTCCACAAATTTTCACAAAAACAACTTTTATGGATATTCTTATGTTGCTGGTTGTAATTTTTGTTACATTCTTATCTCTTAGCAACAGCACCGGTATGATTTGCATAGTTGCCTCTATGGGAATTGATCTTAGTGAGTCCTCTTGACCTTAACATTTTTTGATAATCCTAATTTCTTACTTTTGCATAAAGGCTATATATTTTTCAAGATTGGCTTTCACAAAATAATGATCATTAATACCGAAAACTTTCTTTAGTTCTGTACCGTCACCTAGCAACTGCGTAATTAAATCTAAATGGTTATCAAAAGTGGAACCTTGAATAGTTGTAAAAACCTGCATATACAGGGTGTCCCAGGAGGAAAGGTCAATATTCCAGGAGGTGAAAGGATAGGTATTTTAAGCAAAAATGTTCATATAAACATGTGCTCTATCCTGAATGGTTTCTGACAAATTTGGAACAGTTTATAATAAATTTTAAAAAATGCCACCATCAACTTCAGTGCACTTTTCTTGCTCTCAAGAGAACATGGAGTGTTGCTTGTCCAAGTGTATCTTCACGTTCCTTTATATGGGCAACAGCGTCCATTATGCGATCTAGCATATAATCTCTTGTATCCACCTTTCTTCTGTACACTTCACTCTTCATCCAACCCCCATAAACAAAAATCTAATGGGGTTAGGTCTGGAGATCTTGGTGGCTGGCCAGTTAATGGCACCATCACAACCAATCCACCGATTAGGGAAAATTCATTCCAGTTGTTGCTTCACACGTCTGGTAGAATGGGAAGGGGTCCCGTCATGCTGAAAGCACACAGTGTGGCCAAAGGAACGTCCCCTAGTTGTTCACCTAATGTATTTTGCAAAAATTGAAGGTAATTGTGTCCTGTCATTCGATGTTCTAAAATAACGGGACCTATCAACAGGTTATCGATCATACCACACCACACATTGATTGAGAAACGAAATTGGAAATTTGTTTCCACTGTACCATGTGGATTCTCGTGCGACCATCGATGAGTGTTACGTGTGTTGTTGATTCCATTCCGGGTAAACGTGGCTTCATCAGTAAATAGTATTGATGGAAGCACTTCACGATTGGCATTTAACCAATGACAAAATTCAAGACGTGTGGCACTGTCCCCTATGTGAAGATTTTGCACACGCTATGGGTGAAATGGGTACAAGCTCTCTTCATGTAGTGTTCGCCATACACGTGTTCGTGAAACACCGAGATGTGAAGAAAGTCTTCGCGTGCTAATTGTAGGACTAAACTGAACCATGTTCAGAATGTGTTCCCGTTCCTCCACATTTTCTTGACGTCCTTATTCAGATGAAGCACGAGCACTGGGAAGCATACCACTTTCACACAATGTATTGAAAACTTTGGAAAACACTCTACAATTCGGAATTCGATGTGTAGGAAAGCACCAATGGTATCCTTCAACCGTAGCAGGAACACTACCATCGCAGAAACCGTAAACATACAGCAAATCGGCATTAGTAAAAATTTGTGGCATTTTTAGCAAACACTTCTACAATTAGAACTGAAAACTTACTGCTCACTGATTCACTTCTACAGTCTCAACTGATAACTGGCAACTGACAATCAAATGGTGCAGTCTGATGGGAGGGAAGGAAAATGCACGCCAATTTCAAAACAGAAGTATATTAAAGTAGCTCTATCTCAGAAACCATTCGGGATAGGGAAAGTGTTAATATGAACTTTTTTGCTTAAAATGACCTATCTTTTCACCTCCTGGAATATTGACCTTCCCTCCTGGGATGCCCTGTATATATATATGAAATATGAAAACGAAGAAGTGGAAAGTTTCTGACTTCTATTCCAAAACAGTTCATTCAGGGCCTTCAAGCTAATTGGATTGATCAAAATGTTCCCTAATGTGTGTGTGTGTGTGAATTTTAAAGGGGATTAGTCAGTGCTAAAAAGTTAATAGTTGTAAGTAATTTAGTTACAGAGCAATGAAGACTTGGTTTGGAGGGGAAAAAATATTAATAAACCCTCTTTGGAATATTACAAGCTGTCTTCCTTCCACCAGTTTCTTTCAAGTTCTATGACATGCTATAGTGCTGATATCTTTATTTGAAAACATTGTATCTGCATATTTGTCAGCTCTGGATTTATGATGGCATATCTTTTTGATCCCTTCTTCTTATTGTCCTGAAATTTTTTTCCTACATCCTTTTCACAAAAAATGTTAAAACTATTGCTTTGCTTTTATATTTCAAGTTTGATAATATATAACACAGCTATGATGCTCAATATGTTCTACTTTGATATCAGTATTTGTAGAAGAATAAAATAAATTTACTTCAATATGAGAGGTATATTTATCTCTATTAATGTTTGCAGTCCATATCTAATCTTTGACTCGTGATCATATATTTGCTTGCATGAAGACAAATAACCATGGCTTCTAAGTCCATGTGCGGGGACAAAATCTCTTTATTTAAGATTCAAACTCACACACTCTGACACTTTCCATTCCTGTGATCATGACATACGATTGTAAAACATTGTCTGCTTCAGGAAGGAAAATCGTTTTTTAAAATTTATATTTATTTTAAAAATAAATGATACCGAAGGCAAGATGAAACAATTGATATCGAAGGCAAGATGACAGTTTCACCAGTGCTATGTGGCTTTCCAGATTTTGCTATTATTTTGCTGATTTCATATGATGCTAATAAACAGCTATCTTTATTGCTTGCTTGTTTACTAAAAATCTGATCCAATTTGTTTCTTCCTTGAAAATTGTCTCGTAGTTTTTGGAAATACTCCACTGATTTATTTTTCTTTTCGCTGTGCCTTGTCTCCAAATGGTGACAAAGCTTACTTGGCTTCATGCTATCATTAGACAGCACAGTCATACATATAAGACACATTGGTTTTGTGATATTCTCTGGTGATTCAATAAAACCATATGAAAGATATTCAGTCAAATATTGTCTTGTTTCCTTCTTTGCATGAGCCATGGATAATCTGAATACAATAATAATATTATTAACCTCAAATATTTAATGTTGGAAATGCTTGTAGGTACTAATGGAAGTATAGTTCACTAGAACAATAATGTTCAATAACATAAACAATAGATTTCACCCCGACGATGCCGATTACTCACTATAGAATAAAATGACTGACTCTTTCTAGATTAAATAATGTTTTCTTCTTCGAGAATTTTCTATGGAAAGAAATTTTTTTTTTTTTTTTTTTTTTTTTGGCGTCAACTAAAGAAGGTTCCAGAAAATAAGAGTATCTTCTAACTGCGAATTTCTGTACTTTTCTATGACATTAGTTTATTTTATTATTATTATTTTTATTTAACAAATTATTTTATTTATAATATTTTATCATGAACCCCTTAGCTCATATTATGGACCCCCGAAATACAATTTTTTCTTGTGGACCCCCTCAAATCTTCTATGGACCCCTGGGTGTCCATGTGGACTCCGGTTGGTAAACCCTGTTCTAGAGTTTACATAAGAAAAGAGGTTCGAGCCCGTCACCACCAAATACGGAGGATGCGGAAAGGTCAGGGAATGACCACTGCCTATTCCTGGAGCAATATGGTCTTTTCATTTGTTGGTATGAAAAGCCTAGTAGCTTCCAAGATTAATTGTTTGAATGCTTCCCATTTTCAATTTGCTGTTGGTAACATCATCAGTTGGTTCCACCGTATAGAATTTATTTACTGTCTCAGACCACCGTAGTCCCCTTCACGAAAGCAAAAACCCTTTCCATGACCCTTGATGGTAGTTACCTCTTTGAGTAAATCACACTTCAGCAGACTGTCTGCCACCTAGTGGTTCCTTTATCTGCAGATTCTTGATGCATGAAGAATCACTACTGATAATCAGATCAAGAGTATTACTCCCTCTAGTTGCCTTGAGAACATGCTGCTGTAGAAAACAATCATCCAATAAATCCACAAAAGCCTTGCTAGTGTGTGTGTGTGACCAACCCACAAATTCCAGTCAATATCCGGGAATTTAAAATCCCCCATTATAAGATACTCGAATTTACTGGCTCACTCTATTTCTCCCCACCAAATACGGAGGATGCGGAAAGGTCATGGAATGACCACCGCATTTCCCGGAGCAATATGGCCTTAGTTGCTAATGCTCCTAAAAACCAAATCACACACTCTATTTCTCTGCACAATTGCTCATTATACTCAGGAGATTCATTTAGGCCTATAACACACACCTCTCATTTTTCCTTTCCCAGTGCTTATGTCACGAGAAAGACTCAACATTGCATTGTCTACCCACATAAATTGGATGCACTTCCTTAGATTTTGTATTTCTTAACTGTACTTTTTTAACTAAATAAATATAGCGACCTAGTTATTACAAACGTAACATCATGAATTCATGCACATAAGTTGACAGGGGATAAGAAAGTTATATAACGTAACTCTGAGATAATATTCGATACCGAAATACATATATATATAGTGTTATAACTACATTGGGATATAGGTTTAGGGTTATATTTTGTATTGAAATTTTATTGAACTTGAATAGAAATAATGACTCAGACCAGAGCAGAAAAGCAAAAGGCTCAAACTAGTGGAAGTGCTGTCGCTCAGGGGAGAACTGAGGGGAGTGGTTGTCCTCTGAATCACAGTCTATTGAAATGCACTGCTTGTTTGATGTTTGTGGAGAAATCAGGAATGGGACATGATATTGCCAAGGGGAATGTCTTTGTGTGTGCACGATGTAAGGAGTGCGAGGAAATCAGCTGCCAACACGGTATTGTTATGGGCTTATATTACAGCTTTAAGGACAGGGAGGATGCCCTCAAAGAATTTAAATTGAGGGGGCCCTTCAAGCTCTCAGCTGCCTACATCAATTCCACAGCTTGCACTTGAACATCACGCAACACAGAGGAAACCCCCCAAGGCAGAATGCACTGGTCCCAAGGGAACTAGTTGTTGAAGGTGACTATTGTCAGGGAAACATTGAAATTTAATAAGATTAATAAATTTCACCGATTAATTGATACTACTACTATACTCGCTATCTAGTTTTCCGTTAAATCTTACGAACAAGCACACTTTGTGTCTTATAATAATGGCGGCAAGTTATGAACTGTTAATCTGCGGATACGAGGTATTATTTACTTTCCAAATCGCGCTATCTTTTTAAAATAAACCACAGAGCTTGACTAGGTCTATAAGCTACTTAATAGAAAATAATTTAATCTAACAATTAAGTCAATAAAGCGGCTATGTATAATTAAAAACTTTCATTTGCGACAGCTGCAAAACCTGTCCACACGTGGATTTGATACCCTTACCGATACTAAGTAATATCCTACAAAATCTCTATCTAAATTCAATTTAAACTAAAGTATTGATACTAGGAATATATAGCAACTCTAAAAAATAAATTAATGTGCCAATTTAAGTCAATAAAAAAGCAAAAACTTCTCTATTTGCTGGAGCCGTAAAAACTTCGCATGTTCACATGTACTCTCTTGTATGGATACTTCAAACCTGTTTAAATCAAAGTGGGCATATTTTGGTCCCTTGCACTTCGAATTAAGCAGGTTTTTCATGTTTCTCAGTGATAGCAAAAGATAACCATAGGTTGCTTAGTTTCGTGCTCTGAGTCATTTGCTCTCTTCTCTGGTTTTACTCCAGTCAATTCCCCTTTGCTTGATATTGCATAATGGTGACCTCTGATATATGTACTCAGGTGCTGGACATTTTTCTATCCATTTCAGCTGTTCTAAAGTGACACCTGATACCAAGCTAGTTAGTGGCTCATGCAATATAATTACGAATATCTCCACTTAGTTACAAAGTGTACTGAAAGCAATAACGAAAAAAAGAGAGAAATGTCGTCCATTTTTTTGCATGGATTATAAGTATTAAACATGGATATTCTCTTTAACGAGTATGTACAGTTGTACATAATAAACAATATAATGCTTATTTTAATGTATTAATGTACATCTTGTGTGCAGTGGAGTGCATATCTATTAATAGCAGCAAAAATGAAATCTCGTTATCTGACATATGCATGAAATTTATTGAATTTCTCCACAGCGGAATTAATGTCTTTTTTTTATATTGACTAAATTAACATCTTAATCATCTCTTCATGAATGTCTATCATAGAGGTTCCCAAACTTTCTAGGTTCACGGCGCCCTTAGTGTCCCAGTAATTTTTTCACAGCACCCCTAAGCCAAAATAAACACCTAACTCAGTGGTTTTCGACCTTTTAATTTATACCTATATAATAATAATTTTATTCTTTATATAGAGGTACTAAATAAATATCAATTACAGATCAAAAACAAAATTAAAAAGATACAGTACAATGGATACTGTACACCTTTTTATAATGAAATAAATGTATAAATTAAAAAAAAAAAAACCCCAACAAATCACATGGCACCCCAAGAATGTTGTTGTGTGAACACCCTGGTTGAAAACCACTGGTCTATCATAAGAAAAATAAATGACAATTACAAAAATTCTGCATATTGTTAATAAAAATATATTATTAAAATTTTTTTGAAGTTAATTAATACTGGCATGTTCTGATCTTGCACAAATACTTAGAACCTGTATAAATTGAAGTTGGCATATCTTAGTTTTTTCATATTTCTCAGCGATAGTAAAAGTTAATCTATGTAGTTTGTTTTTCTAAGCAACTGAAAGCAGGAGACTACAAGTTGTTTACTCTATGCTGTGATTTTAGTTTTCCAGTTTATTTTTCCTCTTTGCAAGATATTGTGTAAAGTAATCTGTGATAGGTTATTGTGCTAATTATAAAGTAATAATAATTATTATTATTTTAAGTGTTAATTATGTTTGTTTGAGCTGGGCATCAGCTGTGCAGGTAGGCTCAACTGATGTTGAGTCTGTAACATGCCTTTTGCCCAATAAACTGACATTTACTCTTGTGCACACATGCATGCCCGATCTCTAAATTAGAACCCAACACTGCAAAAGTAGTTTAATTATTTTGTGGAAGAAAATTGAATGCAAATTTTAAAATAGAAATTTATCTACGGTTAGCTACTTCAATGAATAACAAAAATATAATATAAACTGTAATTTTTATCAGGATAAGAATTCTATTACACAAAAGGAGAAAGAAATGCAGAGATTATTACAACAGTTAAAGAAATTGAAAGAAGCTAGTCAAAATGATATGGAAACGGTAGCTACAGCACAGAAGCATTTTCAGTCTGCTGTTGCAGGGTTATCAAGTAATGCAGAAGGGGAAGAGGCCACCTTAGCTGATCAGTTAATGGGTTAGTATATATCAGTATTTATTTATATAGAATTTGCTTTATAATATTATTAACAAATAACCATTGTTAGTTTTATTAACATGAAAGAACTATTAACACTTTTGCTGCCACCTATACTTGAGAGAGTGCATTGAATATGTCATAATTTCAAAATGTTGAGAAATAAAAATGTTCCGGACATTCTGAAAGTTTGTGGATAATGGTTGAGAAATAGTTCAGTCAGTATGCTGACAGAATCGAGCAGTTAATGTTACACGCCTTTTACGTTTGCACCACTTGTATATTTAACTGTTTACGAATGTCCACATTATGTAATATGGTACAGTACTCAGGTGCCTTTTTGAATGCTTATATGCATCAGACACAGCAAACATGTGAAATAGGTTCAGTTTTTTCATATAATGTGGATTATATCCTTTGTAAAATTTTAGATTATGGGAAAATCTAAAATTTTTGCATGTGAGCTGTCTACTCATCTTCCTATTCTTTAGATTCAGTATCCCATCGGTATATTATTCCTTTAAGTGTATCTATCATATCTTTATGCAGCATGGGAGTAAAGTCTACCAACAGCAATAATAATAATACAAGTCCTTCCCCAACTATATTAAATAATACAAGTCCTTCCCCAACTATATTAAATAATACAAGAATTATTTGGGTCTGGTTGGAAGGGTGGAGATGGGGTTTGAGTAGCCCAAACAATTCTTGTCTAAAGGCACTGTAACTGCTCCCTGTTAATACTGTGGGCCTACTCATATTTTTTCCTGTTTGAGCTTTGTTGTCTGTGGGCTTGTCCTAATGGATCATGGTTTCCCCAAGGCAATGCCAGGGAACCTTATCTGTGGCACTCCATAAATGATACATGATACCAGAGGGGGGGGGACAACCCAGTGCCACTGAAATAGAAACTCAGTGTGGACTTAGAAAACAATTGACCCCCCCCCACCATATATTAATGTAATCTCTTCAGTAATCTGTATATGAATTCTGGATACTGCTGTATTTCATTAAAATAGTTGCCTACTCTCCAGGTTTTTTTTTTTTTTTTTTTTTTTGGAAAATGTCTTTTTTTTTTTTTTTTTTTTTTTACTTTATTTGATCTCTTCTTCTCCATCTTAATATAGTTAGTGATAAAAGTTTTTTTCTTTTCACAAAAAAAATACTAAAAGTATGTTAAAATCAGAATTTTAAAACATAATAATAAATAAATAATAATTTTAATTGCTGATTATTTTCATTGACTAATTCTGTGTCAGATGTGCTAGCCTATGTTACAAAATTGAAATGTAGCCTGTATGATAAAATGCAATATTTCATTGTACTTGAGTGGTGGGAAGCTGATTAACAATGTCTTTGAGTAATATTTGAGTTTTGAGGAAGCGTGATGTCACTGCAGTGATTGATGTGTTTCGTATGCCTCCCACTGCCTGTGTTCAGTGTAAGATGTCATGTGATCCTAGTCATGTGGGCATTTTTTTTTGCCACTGGCCTAAGGTGCCAGTTTCTGTGGATGCGAAGATTGCAGAAGAACTGTTGTCTTGCTGAAGCGAGTGGCAGCTGTTACATGATCAAATTCCCATGCATCTTTGCAACAAGCAACGATCAGATGACGAAGTAGTGTTGAAGCTGGGGTACTATAGGTGCAAAGATTAACTGAAGGGGTACCAATTTCTACGATTGCAAAGATTGCAGGAGAACTACGCAGTACATGCTGGTAAATGATGAGTTATCCGCTTAAATTTATGTAATATCTTTTTTTAAAAAAAAATCATGACACACCATGTTTTTTTCTGGCAAAGTGAATTGTAAAAATGCAGTAGATTTCTTCTATTTATATATGATTAAATTTACTTTGTATGGTCACGTCACAGATGAATTTACTCGTGTAGCAGGTAAATAGGTAAAAGTTGCACAGGACAGGCTCGCTAAAAATTCTTCTTGAAGAAATCACAATTTATTAACTCTGTAGGTGACTGATGTCCTCTAATCTAAATTTTTTTTTAGAAACTTTTTCTAATTAGCAATTATCATTACTAGTGGCATATGATGTAAGGAAGCAAGCTTATACAGCATCAGCCAAAAAAAACCGGCACTTTCCATTTCACCCATCCATTTGCTCCAAATGTTTGTCTAGTTCTGCTTTGAATTTATTTAAGCTGTCCACTTCTAAAACAACAGATGGAAGTTTGTTACAGAAATTAATCATCTGCTGGCTAAAAGGCAAATTTCCATACATGTTCTATAACTACCTTTCCTCAATTTGAATTTATGTCCCCTCAGGTGATTACTCTGGGCAAGAGGAAGAATTCCATCAGCATTGAGATTGTTCAAACCATTCAAAGCCTTATACACCTCAATCAGATCACCTCGCAGGTGTGCCTAGTCTCCAGACACTGTAATTTGCAAAACTTTAGCCTTTTTTCATAACAGCAAGTCTTTGTTCCATTCACTAATCTTGTTGCCCTTCTCTGTACTCTTCTCAGCAGCTCTACATCCTTCCTAAAATGAAGCCTCCAGACCTGTATACAGTACTGTGTATACGGTGTGGCCTGACCTTTGCCTTATGCAAGAGGATAATCAATTCCTTATACCTGCTAGAAAAATTCCTGAATATCATTGACAAGCCACCACGAACTGCTCTTGCAGACCATCTGCACTGCTCACAAAACTTCATATCTGATTGCACAATTTCCCTCAGGTCCTTTTCATTCTCTACCACCCTGAGCGTAACACCACAAAGTTGATACATTACTCTGGGTGTTACTACTAACCATATACAGTATTTTATATTTGTCAATATTAAACTTCAGTTGCCACCTTTCAGCACATCTGCTCAAGTTTTCTAGATCCTGTTGCAGTAGTGTACTTTCATTAGTGTCATTAACAACCCTGCCAACCTTGGTATCGTCTGCAAACTTAGACATTAAGCCTGATATACCTTCATCAATATCATTAATAAATACAGAAAATAACAGTGGTACAAAAACTGATCCCACAAATAACATTAGTCCACGAAGAGCATTCTTCATTGATTACTACTCTGTCTTCTCCCACTCAACCATCCCTTTATCCATAGCAAAAATTTGCCTCCAGTGCTGCACTGCTCCTTGTACAGCAGTCTTCCATGTGCAACAGTATCAAGAGCCTTCCAAAAGTCCAAGTATATGATACCAAAAATTATTCTTTGCATCCAGTTCCTTTGTGACCACATTATCTATCTAGTCAAATTTGTCACACAAGATTTCCACCTAACAAATCCATGCTTTGTCTGAACTATAACTGAAGTCTTGTTTAGATGATTCTTTGACCAGTGTCTCCATTAATTTCCCTGGAACAAATGTTAAACTAACAGGTTTGTAATTGCTTGTATCACCCCTTCATCCTCCTTTGTGAATGGGTCTCGTTTGCACTTCTCCTGTCCATGGGTATGCCCCCTGACTCCAATGGAGCTCTCATAATTATTCTTAAGGGTTTGCTTGCTTCCTTTGCTGCCTCCTTTAATATAACTGGATAGATCCCATCCACCTCATGTGTCTATCTTTTGTTTAGCTTTAATAGTTTCTGCTCCCCTTTGCTCTCAGTTATTACAAAATCATTTAGCTCAATGGCAGAGTTTAATTCACCTCTGGCATTCCAATCCTTAAATAACTCCATGTGTAAATAGAGATGCAAAATACCCATTGTTTGCTAGCTACCTGAGCAGGATCATCAACAGTTGAACCATCGATATCAAGTGGACCAATCTGATTGATCGCCTTTCTTCTAGAGTGAAGTAAGTAAAGAACTCTTTGCTGTTTTTCTTTGCATCCTTTGCCAAAGATTTCTCGTAATCTGCCTTTGTTTGCTTAACCTTCTTTGTGACTTGATTACAGACCAGCTGATATCTACTCTAGGCTTCTGTGTCACCTGTTAATTTATATGTATCCCAAGCATTTTTCTTCTCTGCCACATGTCTCATTAGTTTTTCTGACATCCATTTAGGCCTAAACCTTAAACATAATTTCTTAGTTGGTATGAAAAGTGTAGTAGCTTTCAAGATTAATTCTTTGAAATTGCTTTCCATTTAGAATTGGCTCTTGGTAACATCATCATCAGTTTCTGCCACTGTATAGAGTTTAAAAACTGTCTCAGACTGTTTTTACAAAAGGAAAAACCCTTCCCTTTACCCCTGTTGGTAGTTACCTCTTTGAGTAAATCCCACATCACCACAGTGTTATCACTGCTACCTAGTGGTTTCTTTTTCTGAAGATTCTTAATTCATGAAGAATCAAAACTCATAATCAGATCAAGAGTAATACCCCTACTATGTGCCTCCTGGACATGCTGCTGTACAAAACAATCATCTGATAAATTCAAAAAAGCCTTGCTGGTGTGTGAGTGACCAACCCACTAATTCCAGTGAATCTCTGGGAAATAAAAATCCCCCATTATAAGACACTCTGATTTAATGGCCCACCCTATTTCTCTGCACAGTTTTTTTCATTATAGTCATCAGATTCTTTAGGTTTATAACACACACTTACTGTTATTTTCCCTTTCTCAGTGCTTATGTCACACCAACAAACTCAACATTGTATTGTCCACCAACATCAATTGGATACACTTGCTTAGATTTTATGTATTTCTTAACTAACAGCAAACCCCTCCTCCCTTCCTGTCCTGTCTATCCTTTCTGTACACACTGTACTCCCCAAATTCTAATTCTGCACCGCTTATGTCTCTATGATGCCTTTTCTTATACCCCAACAATATCTGCCTTTGATGTCTTGGCTAGCACTTCAAGCTGATCAAATTTATTAACTATACTCTTAGCATTGGTGCACATGCACCCTTTTCTACTCTTAGTTAACCTAACACAGCCCCTCGACGTGGGCACCTGTACTTGGTGAGGGGACCTCCCAGTGACGCTGCTGGACTTCCAGACTAGCAGCACTGGGATCCAACGTCCACAGCCCAGGTTCCAGGCTTACATCAATGGAATCCGGCGTGTTTGCCGTGCGCTGCGACCCGTGGTAATTCGGAAAGGGGGATCCTGGTGGTTGAGGGGCCCAGCTTCAATACACCACTTTGGCCCCTGCTTCGACAAGACGGGTGGTCCTGGAAGGCCCGGCTAGGATCAATCGGCTAGTATGCTCACCTGCGAGGGTCAACCGTGTCAATGCCACGCCTCTACCCTCATGGTCCGAGGGACAGGATTCAGGCTGGCGGCGGTGCGGGTATAGTGTCTGGGTAACCCTGGCGTCCCACTCCCGAGCGCATTTATTGCATGCCGGGTGGTCGGCGTCCCTTTGGGCTGCATGGTCGGTGGGGAGCCCGGGCACTGAACCATATAAAAATCTCTATGAATCCTGATAAATATATTCCTTCAGGGGCCCCAACCCGGTCCCTATCTGAAAACAGAGACGGAGAGACAGATAGCATTATTGCTACAAAGAGGCAGCGAACCGAATTACCATCAGGGCCAGTCCCAAGGTTCTTATTCATGCATTCTACCAATGAGACACCGATTGGTAAAATGTCGCCCTTTTTTATTCAAAAAGGGTTAGATGGGTTAGCAGGTTCACCCAAATCAGTTAAAAGGCTTTGTTCTGGAGACCTTTTAATTGAAACTAAAAATGACAGGCAATCAGAACATCTACTCCGAACAACATCAATCGGAGGAATCCCTATAACTGTGACACCACACAGAACACTCAATTCATCGAGAGGTGTCATTTCAGAGTGGGACCTTCTCGACGTAACAGAGGAGGAAATCTGCTCCGAATTAAAACCACAGGGAGTCATTGCCGTCAAGAGAATCACTGCGCGAAGGGATGGAAAAATTGTTAAAACCAGGAGCGTTATCCTGACTTTTAACTCTCCTAAACCTCCTGACGAGATTAAAGCTGGATACATCAACTGTTCAGTGCGTCCATACGTTCCGAACCCTTTACGGTGTTTTAAATGCCAGAAGTATGGACATTCTCAAATGGCCTGCCGTGGAGTCCTTGCATGTGCTCGATGCGGTGCAGAGGACCACGAAACAGCATGTTCAGCCGCAAAACCCACCTGTATTAACTGTGAAGGCGAACACCCGGCCTATTCACGAGCATGCCAGAGGTGGAAAGAAGAAAAAGAAATTCAATGGCTGAAGGCAGAGCTAAATATATCATACCAGGAGGCAAGGAAATCGGTCAAACCCCTGAATATCAACAAACCTACCTACGCCCAGAAGGTAGCAGGGAGATGTTCCGTCGGAACTCAGACGGACATGACCATTCCTCCAAGGGAGTCTTTCACTCCCATTGTGCGTTATCTTTTAAGTTCTCAAAAACCTGTGCAGAAGGACCAATCAGCTGCCACTCCTATATCGGTACCTCCTAACGCTCCACAAGTAACAAAGGTAATTATGAAAGAAAAGAATAAGAAAGGGGAAGTTCCCCCTAGTACCCAAGAAAAGATGGATGTTGAGCAGAAGGAGGTACCCGAAGATTCAGTCTTGGAACTCTTTGCGGAGGAGGAAATGGACACGGGACAGTGTCCATTCTTCCCCAAAAAAGATAAATCCAAGACTGATAAAAGTAAGCCCTCAGCACCTTGGAAGCCGCCTGATGGACCCACCAAACCAAAATAATGACTAAATTCCTACAATGGAATTGTCGTGGATTCCGGCGAAATATTGATGACATCAAGGCCCTCCTGCAAAAGCACGAGCCAGTTTGCTTTTGCTTGCAGGAGACATATCTAAAGGCAAATGATGATCCCACCATGCACAACATCACAGTTTTTCGAAAGGATAGAATTGCGAATGGCTCTGTACATGGGGGAGTGGCTATCCATGTGGGTAACCAGACCCCAGTGCAGCCCTTGCTAATTACACCCAGCATAGAGGCTGTTGCAATTCGCCTTTCAGTGGGATTTTTATTAACTATGTGCTCCATTTATTTGCCACCTGGGACTGACATCTCCCAGGCAGACCTTGATGATCTTCTAATGCAGCTGCCTCCCCCTTTCTTACTTCTCGGGGATTTTAACGGACATAACACCCTGTGGGGTAGTGCTAACATCAACGGAAGGGGACGAGTCATAGAGCATATGCTCAATGACAATGACCTTTCCCTTCTAAATACTGGAACAAACACCTTCTTCCACATGCCTACCCGTACTTTTTCTACCATTGATCTCTCTATCTGCTCACCTTCTCTACTCACTTCACTCACTTGGGAAGTGGAGGAGAATCCATACGGAAGTGATCACTTCCCTGTGATAACCTCGTTATACAGTGGGAGACCATGTCTTCCCTTCAGGTTACCACGGTGGAAGATTGATCAGGCTGACTGGACTGCCTTCCAACATCAGGCAAATTTTGATCTTAGCACAGTCAGTCAAGAGCCTATCAATGATGCAGTTAAGTACATCACAGAAAATATTGTCCAAGCAGCTGTGAATGCTGTTCCAAAACCATCTGCCCGGTTTCCACCATTTCCCAAACCTTGGTGGAATTCACAATGCACAGCAGCAAAAAAGGCTCAAAACAAAGCGTGTGGGGATATTCCGCCGATATCCTACCACGACCAACCTTATAGCCTTTAAACGTGCACGAGCCAAAGCACGATATATCCGTCGTCAGAGTCAAAAGGAATCATGGATCCGTTTTACCTCATCTATTAACCAGGCTACCAATTCTAAGGTAGTCTGGGATAAAATCCGGAAAATGAAGGGAAAATATACATCCCACCCTTCTGCAATCCTAGATTGTAATGGATGCGTTATTGCAGATCCAACTGCAATAGCCAATGCTCTTGGGGAAACATTCTCTAACATCTCCTCAACATCCTCGTATTCCCCAGAGTTCCTGGTCCTGAAACATAAACTGGAAAAGCAAGCACTTAATTTTAAGTCCAAGGGCCTCTATCCCTACAACAGGGATTTCACTATAGAGGAACTGAAAAGAGCCCTCCCTCTTTCCAAAGCAAGTGCTGTTGGACCAGATGGCATCCATTATGAAATGATTAAACATCTTTCACCAAAATCTATGGATTGTCTGCTCCTTCTGTATAACAGAATCTTTACTGAAGGGCAGTTTCCGGACTCCTGGCGAAAGGCAATCGTTCTTGCCTTTCCTAAGCCAGGAAAGGATCCAAAAGTCACCACCAATTATCGTCCTATTGCTCTGACTAGCTGTCTGTGCAAAATCCTGGAGAGAATGGTTAACTCTCGTTTAATCTGGTACTTAGAATCAAATGACCTTCTCTCCAACATCCAGTGCGGCTTCCGAAGGAACCGGTCCACTTTGGACCATCTTATTAGATTGGAAGCATCCATCCGGGATGCTTTCCTAAAACGTGAACACTTGGTGTCGGTGTTCTTTGACATGGAGAAAGCGTATGACACAACTTGGAGATTTGGCATCTTAAAAGATCTGTATAGCCTTGGCCTTAGGGGGCAACTCCCCATTTTTATTAAAAACTTTTTAGCCAATCGATCTTTCCAAGTCTGTGTGGGATCCTCACTCTCTCGTCCCTTCAGCCAAGAGGAGGGAGTACCACAAGGATCAGTATTAAGTGTCACGCTTTTTGCCATCAAAGTCAATTCCATCACAGAACAACTTCCTCCAACGGTAAACAGTTCCCTCTATGTTGATGACTTTTGCATATTTTGTCAGTCATGCAACATGAGGGTTATTGAAAGACAACTGCAGAAAGCCATTGATAATCTGAATTCCTGGGCACTTGCTAATGGCTTCAGGTTCTCGCCGGAGAAGACCGTTTGCGTACACTTTTGTCGCAAGCGTAATCTTCATCCTGAACCTGAATTAAGGCTCGGACAAAATTCTATTCCAGTAGTAGCGAACACAAAATTCTTGGGACTCATATTCGATAAAAAATTGACCTTTTTGGATCATATTCGTCAACTCCGCACAAAGTGCACAAGAGCCCTTAATATGCTCCGCTCGCTCTCCTCCTTATCTTGGGTTGCAGACCGATGCACCCTTCTACGGCTTTACCATGCACTTGTGCGATCCAAATTAGATTATGGGTCCCAAGTATATTCTTCATCCAGAGACAGTGTACTTTGATGGCTGGATCCTGTCCATCATCAGGCTATACGTATCGCTACTGGAGCATTTCGAACATCTCCTGTCCAGAGCATATAATTCGAAGCAAACGAACCACCATTATCGCTTCGACGTAAGCAGTTGTCTTTAAAGTATGCTTTAAAACTGAAATCCCTGCCAGACCATCCTACGTGGCCATTCGTTTTTGAGCCACGATGGGAAAATTTATACAACACTCGTAAGACTGCCAATCGCCTTTTGGTATTCGTTTCCAAGAGCTACTCAAAGAACTTAATATCAACGTAGACATTGTTGCCCAAACATCAAAGCAACCCTTTCCACCCTGGCATGCTCGTGTCCCGGCATGCGACTTGTCGCTTAGAAACTGGGGAAAGTCGGACACTCCATCATGTGTCTACCTGCAGCTTCATTCAGCACACCGAACTGAATATTCCGACTTTGAGCCAGTCTACACAGACGGTTCGATGTCAGAATCATATGTGGGATCTGCTGCTGTCTTTACAGACAGCACTATATCAGAGCAGATTCCCTCTGAATGCAGTATATTTACTGCAGAGCTGCACGCTGTAGAGTTAGCCTTGGATCACATTAGTAAATGCCAATACCAACGGTTCATTTTATATTCCGACTCTCTTAGCATGTTACAGGCTCTAATATCTGTGAGATATAATCCTCATCCAGTTCTGTCTAGCATTCAGCAGAAGATTCACGTTCTCCATGAACGTGAATATGATATCCGCTTCTTCTGGATTCCTCGCCACATTGGGATTAGGGGAAATGATTTGGCCGACGCTGCAGCCAAATCAGCAATTCCCAATAATAACCGCTGCCTGTTAGTCCCCTATACAGACTACAGGCAATTAGTACATCAAAAGATACATTCCCAATGGCAGGATTCGTGGAATAGACAGACTGCAAATAAATTATATCGTATAAAGCCTGTAATTGAACCGTGGCAGTCTAGTCTGCACAGGAATTGTAAGGAGGAAGTTGTTCTAGCTCGTCTCCGTATAGGACACAGTCATCTTACACATTCTTTTCTGCTGAGGGCAGATGACTGTCCTACGTGCGAGCAATGCGACACCATTTTATCCATTGAACATATTTTATGTGATTGTATCAGTTTTAGAAATGCTCGTTTTACCGCTTTTAATCATCTGACTGAGCCCCATACACTCAGTCAGATTTTATCTGACAATGACCATGTGTCTGCTATTTTTAGTTTTCTAAAATCAGTAAACCTTTTTACTAATATTTAAAAAATCTTATTGTTATTTACTGATATTTGTCTTTTACAATTTATACTTGTTTTTTTACCTGGACTTAGCGACCTAATTCTTTAGGTCACTGAAAATTTTACTTTTATAACAAGTTTTAGGCGCATTATAGCCTTAGTTGCTGATGCGCCAATAAAACCCTATCAACCAACCAACCAATCAACCTAACACAGCTCGTGTATTTACTTGTTCCATTACGACACCCAGCAGTCCTGGAAAATCCCCCGCTCCTTGTTTTCTAGGCTACTGCACATTCGAATTGAAGCAGTGTAAGAATCACTTCCTCTGACAGCAGCTGCTGTTAATCTATTAGTCTGTGTATCCCCCAAACTAGCAGTTTTCCAATCCACCTAACACTGCCTCATTAGCATCAGCAAATATTCTTGCACCCTTTCTATTTAAGTGTATTCTACCCCTCTAGAAGCAGTCTCTCCTGTTAACAAGCATAGAACAGTCTGAGAAAAATTCTACTCATTGATTTCACAATCTCTCCAGGGCCGAATTGATTGACCAAGTTCTCATCATATACTCCCTCCTATCGTGTCTGTGCAGAATTGCAGACACTTTCAAATTCAATCGCAAGTCACAACTTTTTCTCAGCATTGATCTGTACTTGTTAAGTAATTCTGCCATTTTCCTACTTTTAATATCATTAGTGGCAACGTGTACAAGAATACACCTTTTATATACTTAAAAGATGATATGCGCTCTACGACATCATGAAGTTTTTCTCCTGTCTGACATGCCCTGGTCCTGTTCCACCTATTCTTTTTGGACAATATATTTCCTGTTTCCCTGACAATAGAGTCATCAACAACAATTAGTTCCTGTGGGACCAGTGCATTCTGCCTTGGGGATTGCTGCTGTGTTGACTGATGTTCAAGTGCAAGCTCTGGCATTGATGTAGCCAGCTGAGAGCTTGATGGTCCCTCAATTTAAATCCTTACAGGGTATCTACTCTTCTTCAAGCTGTCATAGAAGTGCATAGCAATGCTGAGTTTGCACCTGATTTCTCAGACACCTTACATTGAGCACACCCAATGACGTCCCTCCTTTGCAATATGTCCCATTCCTGAATGCTCCACAAACATCGGACAAGCAGTATATTTCAAAAGACTGTGGTTCAGAGGTCAACCACCCTCTCCCACGAGCCATACCACTCCCACTTCCTTGAGCCTTTTTCTTTGGTGCTCTGGTCTGTTGATTTTGATTCAATTTAAATACATTTAAAATAGCACTAAACTTATATCCCAATGTAGCTCTAACTATATATATATATAGTTATGTGTATTTTTATACACATATACATATATATATATATATATATATATATGTGTATATAAAAAAATTGGGATAAATGTAAAAGTTATGTCAGATCAGATTAATGCCATCAATAGTAGATTGAACATTACATCAGTCAGTAATTTAGTTATTATATAAAAGTATATTATTATAGTAATATGTACTATATAGATACTGAATATGTATATAAACATAACAGTATACAGTGGGCCATAAGGCCAAAACTTCCTTTCAATGTATCTATATATCAATAATTAGCTATGTAATCATTATTGTATTATATATATTTATATATTATTATTACTAATTATATGTTTCGTTCCATCTTAGGCTTTATAAGGTATTTTGGCCTTATGGCCCACTGTATACTATTATGTTTATATACATATTTAGTATCTATATAGTACATATTACTATAATAATATATTTTTACTGTAATATATATATATACACAGAGAGAGAGAGACAGACAGACGGACAAAAAGTAAATATTAGTGTATATGGTTATATGGTAGGGGGGTTGAGCTATCAGGTGTAATAACCATGAAAGAATAGGGAGAACCTGTAAGTAAAAAATCAATTTACCTGAAATAAAAATAAAATGCAATTAATAATTATAGTAAACACTTAACACTGTGGGTCCTAGGACTTTAACTACTTCAGCAAAAATCGTAGGAGCCGTGGCAATAGGCCAGGCCTCTGTTGCTGTTATGATGTACACGTAAATGGTATACGTATACATCATAGCTGACTAGCTGACCTGACAGAGACCAGAGGGAAGAATAAAAAACTATAAAATAAATAATGATAAATAAATGATAAATGAAATGTAAACTCAAAAAAATCTGAGATGTGGCAAAACAAGAAAATACATACAGTAGTATGTATGAACTGACAGAAGTTGAAAGACAAAGGTGATTGAAGGAGAGAGCTGAGTGTTCACCTGCGGTGTATATATGTGTGTCAGTTAAAGTAGCCCCATGTGTGTGTGTGTGGGGGGGGGGGGGGAAAGGTGTGAAATCGTAAACTGGAAATGTACCCATGTGATGGGGAAGTGAGCAATTAAACAGATGAGGCAAAAAGCCAGCAGAGGGAGAAACAAAATCTAACAAAGTATTGTGGAAAAGACACTAAACTTTGTAATAGAAGAAACAAGTATTGATAGTTTTTTTTTTTTTATGTAAACCCCAAACACAAGAGGTATTAGAACCTATAGTACTTAGTACCGTGCTTGGGTTGGAGGTTGAGAAGACGAAAGAAGATATTTGTTGACATTGGACTTGAACTTCTGTAGACTGTAATTTTCAGGAAATACGTATGAAGGAAGGTTGTTCCAGAAAACGGCAGTTGAATGAATAAACGAGGAAGATGAGAAGTTGGTTCTGTGAGTTTGAAGTTGGACAGTAAATGAGTGGTGCCATTTGTTCGGACTGTTTTGAAACAGAGAACGGGAATTATAGAAGCCAATTCAGAAGAACAGTGCCCATGGAAATATATCTGTAGAAGAGGCATGCAGCAGAAACAGTACTTTTGTGAAACAGGGAGTGGAGAGACTCTGTTAGAGATGAATCATTAATAACATAACTGCCCTCTTCTGAATGGAATCAAGAAGCATGAGAGAGGTTTTGGGGGCACCACCGCAGATGTGAGAACATTTATTCCATGGTAGGGCGGTTTTGCAATTTGTACAGAGTGAACAGCTGGTTGGAAGAAAAGTAATGCCCAGAGCGAAAGAGAAAACCAAGTTTTTTAGATGCTGGATGCAATTGTAATGTGCTTATGCCAAGAGAGATTAGAAGTCAGGGTAATCCCCAAAAGAGATATATCATTTTGCCTAGAAATCGAAGTGTCACCAAAGATAAGCATAGGAGCAGAAGAATCCTTTTTGCGAGATATAAGACAAGACTGAGTTTTAGAAGGATTGAAATCAACTAAGTTGTCTTTGCTCTACTGGAGAATTACCTGGAGATCAACATTTAAGGAATTGGTAGCAGATTTTCGAGAAGTCGAAGCTGATTGAGCAGGTCAATGTTTCTCGAAATGGAAAGTGGAATGCAATGTGCTATCATTGGAAAAACTATGGATAGGATTTCCAGTCAATGGAAGGTCATTAATATGCAAGAGGAAAAGGGTGGAGGGAAGAACTGTACCTTGGGGGACACCGGCATTAGTGGAGAAGTTAGAAGACAGAGAGCCATCTACCATCACCCTCAGTTAGCGATCAGAGAGAAAACTGGATAACCAATTACAAAAAACAGTTAGCAAACCATAAGATGGAAGCTTGTTTAGAAGACCTTTATGCCAAACATGATCAAAAGCCTTTGAGATGTCAGGAGCAACTGCTTGTGTTTCACCAAACTTTTCCATTGAATTAATCCATAAATGGGTAACACAAGCCAGAATATCACCAGTGGATTGACACTGATGGAATCCATACTGGTGATCATTGATCAGACGGAAGTTTTCTAGGTAGTTTTTAAGTGTTGGCTGTTAATTGATTTCTCCATTACTTTAGAAAGAGTAGAAGTAATTGCAATGGGATGATAACTGTATGGGAGCAATTTGTCACCCTTTTTAGTTACTGGCTGGATATGAGCAAATTTCCAAGCAGAAGGAAAAACACCTTTGGAATAAGAAAGTGAATAAAGGCAGCAAAGAACAGGAGTATGTTCAGGAGCACAGGTTTTGAGAACAAGTGGAGAAATACCATCGGGACCCGGAGCTTTCTTAGCATCTAGATTCATCAATATCCTTCTGACATCCTTTTGGCGGAAGACCACAGGAGGCATTGAATGGAGCCTGTTGAAAATGGTGGGAGGTGTTTTACCAAGATCATTGATACATGAGTTGGAAGAAAAATGGGATGCTAGCAGATCAGCTTTATCCTTGGCTGAAGTTTGGACAGAGGTGGGAGCAGAGATGGGCAAAAATTGCAGCCAGTAGCTTTGGCAAGAGACCAGAATGCTCGGCTTCCATTAGGGCAGGAAGCAAGTTTTCTACTCTTAGCCATGTTCAAACTCTAGTTTGGACTGATTAATAACTGCTTTACAATTGTTGAGAGCTTTGGTATAGGCAGAAAATGAAACTGAAGAATTAGAAACAAGCCAATTACAATATGCAGCATTCTTCTATTGAACATCCTTAGCACATTTATTGGAAAACCAGGGTTTAGATAAGGGAGAAGGTTTTAAAGTGGAGTGTGGGATAAAGGATTCCATTCCTGCAAGAATAATTTCACTGACAGGATCTGTGCAAACCTGGACATCAGAAGTTTTGAAACAGTAATCCGACCAAGGAAAAGAAGAAAAGAAATCTCACAGGTCATCCCATTTTGCATTCTTGTAATGCCAAACAATACGAGGTTCGGAATAGCCATGAGATAAAGGCTGCATTGGAGAAGAGACAATCACCATTATCTGAGGTGCCTAAAGGACCTCTCGCTTTGACCGTGTATTTAGAAGGGTTGTTTGTGAGAAAAAGATCAAAGATATTGGCTGTATGATTAGGATTGTTCAGTATTCTTGTAGGTAAATGAACAATCTGTGCAAGATCATTAGTAATTGCAAAAGCCTCAGCAACTTGACCAGCTGGGTCGGTGTGACTAGAAAATGGAGGCCAACTGGAGTTGTGAATATTAAAATCACCAAGGAAAATTGCTTTACTGTTAGGAAAGTTGGACTGGAGGAAGTCATGTTGCAAAGATAGGAAGTCAAAGAGCTTCAAGTGATTAGTTGAGTTGGGAGAACGTTAGAAACAACAGATGAATTTGACAGAATGAGGTAGAGAGATTTTATGCCAGAGAAGATTGAAAAGAGGAGATTCCAAATTACCAAGTCTCTGACAGGGAATATCGGAAAGGACACATGCATGAGTACCACCTTTGAGGCGAAAGGAATGATACAGCGAATAATTTGGGCAACTGAGATGAGCAGTAGTTGAATCAACCGATAACTGAGATTCTGTCAGAAAAAGTACATGGGGTTTGGCAGACTGCAAGTGGAAATGGACATTGTTAAGATTAGAATTCATACCATGCATATTTGTGAAATGAATTAGGAAGTGTTTGGGAGGTTTAGATCTTTTCGCAGTTAAGTTTACTCTATTAGTTTGACAATTCATGGTGTTATTTTTCAATAGTAAGAAAAATGGGTGGGACACGCTGTATGAAGTAATGAAATTTTTGGATATAGCGTACACGTGGTAAGAATATACCCAGATCCTTGACATAATGTGGCCTCGACAATGTCCCGTATACACACTACTCAGACTCCCTCCAGTGACTATCTGATTGAGTAAAGGTAGCAAGATTATACACTAGCTGATCCGTAAGTCTCCTAGAGAGTTACCAATAGGTTTGGTCCGAAGTACTAATTAGCGACTGGCCTGCGAACACTGTTTTAGAGCTGTACCTTCGAAGAGAAATAACATCTTGATATTGCTTTCGGCCAGCCTAGTTGCTGACTAAAAATAAAATATAGTAAAAAGACCAGCAGAAAGTAATTGAAAAGGAGGTGAATAAATCGTGTTCGGGCAATCTGGGGTTGCAAGCCCATACCACAGATGGTCCCTGGATGGATGACTGGACAATTGCCTCATATGTTTAAGTCAATAGTGGCAATGTTAATGAAATTAAAAACAAAATAATATAAAAAAGATGAAAGATAAAAATACGCAGAAACGATGACAAGACAAAAAACATATAGGTGTTTACTGTAATTATTAATTGCATTTTATTTTTATTCCAGGTAAATTGATTTTTTACTTAACAGGTTCTCCCTATTCTTCTATGATTATTACACCTAATAGCTCAACTCCCCTAACATATACACTAATATACTGATATTTACCTTTTTTGTCTATTATTCATTATGGTTGCCAGTCTTTTCTGTGTTTAACGTAGTACCCGGATCCATAACCTAGTCATATATATTTTCCAAATTTTGCCTAAACTCTAACAGATCATTCCTGTTTGATAAGACTTTTGTAGTTTCTTTGTATCTTTATCATTTTATATATATATATATTTCATATTTGTAAAATAATAAGAGGAGTTTACCTCAAAATAGTACGTAGAACACTTCCGTATGATACTCTCCAGAAATTAAAACGATTTTTCGATTTAATTTCTGGATAGTATCATACGGAAGTGTTCTATGTACTATTTTGAGGTAAACTCCTCTTATTATTTTACAAATATTAATATCAACGTAGAACATATTGAGTATTACAGCTGTGATTCACACTATCTTATATATATATTTCAGTATCGAGTTTTATCTCCTACCGAGTGAAGTTATATGAATTTCGTATCTCCTATTAAGTTAAGTTATATATATATTAAGTTATAATGTTCCGTTTGTAAAGTCTAAGTCGTTATATGTGTTAAATTAAAAAATTGTTTGTAAAATGCAAGTCATCATAACAGATAATAAATTTAACTATCTGTTGCCACCCACGTGTTTTGAACTGTCATGCTAGCTCTCTCTATCAAATTACCATTCTAAAAGCTCTGTGAATATTACTGTTATTGCAGCATGACCTAAGTCCATACATTATGATATATGTGTCAAGTCACATTATAAAAACATGTAAGCAGTGCCATAATTTATAATCCTCTGCTGATGCTACGAGTTACATAGAAATTTTGAGTATCTGCTATTTTGATACGAAAACAATGGCAGGAGGTTCGAGTGCTACTGTTGATTCAATGCTGTCAGAAATGACTGTGGTTTTCTATGTAATTACTTTGTAAGCTATTATATCTCTCAACTATCCTGGGCAGTTTGGGCACCATGTATTTAACAGTGTTCATCACCACATATTGCATTTCAATTTATATATCCAACTACCCTACAGACACTATACCATGCAATTTATCTCCCCTGCACCATTTTCTAACACTTGGATCCGCTAGCGTACCTATGCATCAATATACTGGCACGCGCGCTACCTCGGTCCTTTGGTTATTTTCAGTCTTACAAGGTAATGGTAAGTTCCTTTCTTCTTGCCTTCCTACATTCTGATATCTTTACTTCAGATTTTCAATTCTTTTTACTTGCTTCTGTAAGGTCCTCCATGATCGGTATGCCCTACATAATATAATTACATATATTGGTACAATTTATTAGACCTTATTCTTGCTGCAAAATTTCTTTCTTAACACGTGTCTACAGCACATATGCACCATAACATACAAAACATGTCGGAAACAGAAGCAAGAACATTTCCGTCTTTTTCATAATTTTGGTGGATGGCCTCTGATGAAGACACTGAAATTGTGAAAATCACTGAATGTAGTCCTTATTTTGGCTGCCTTTTCATTTCTCATTTTAATTTCTTGCCAACTATTTGTCTCTCTCTTTTTCATATCTTACCTAGTCACCTCATCCTACCATATATTGCTACATTCCTTTATCCATTTCGTCGAGTTCACTTCTGGTGTATACCGTAGATTCAATGAGGATTAAACAAAAATCTTCACACTTTCTACATGCTGTGTGTGTGTGTGTGTGTGTGTGTGTGTGTGTGTGTGTGTGTGTGTGTGTGTGTGTGTGTGTGTGTAAAGAACGTAGTGCCTGAACTAAAAGGGTGTAAATGATAGCAGAAAATGAAATGAAGTAGTAATGAAAAAGTGAAAGAATGTTAAAATCCTAGTACAATTATGAATTAAGGTAATTAATGGCAAAATTAACAAGCCAATAGGACGAGATGGGACTGTGGAAAAAGAAAATAAATAAAATAAATTACAATGGGATATACAAAAATTATAAAGGGGTATAACTGTACTCAGATATGGGTGGGCAATTTTAGAAAGAAGGTTGAATATAGGGATGGTGAATATGCAAGATCTGAAGATAGTTAAAAATAAAAAAATTGGTGCATGGCCAGGCATTTCATCAGGGGACTACTTCCGACCATGTATCAGGAACTGCATTTCCAAACTTGTCCATAGTACACAAAAAGGGGAAAATGACAAAAGTAAAGCCCCTGTCTGAATACTATTGGACAAGGTAGTCCCTACTCATTGTATATTAAAGTTAAAGATATAATCAAAAATAATACAAACAGTGTTTACAGTTTGGTATGGGGGAAAAACATAAACTTTAACAAGATAATTTATAGTACAAATATAATTTGCAGGAAAAATATGGTTTACCATATAAATAAAATAAAAAAAAATTAATGAGAACAAGCAAATGGTATAGGGTGAGGTAAAAAATTCTTGAGGATGGGTAGAAAGAGTCGTTAAATGAAGACAAAAATAGTGATAGGATGAAGGATAGTAGGAGCATTCTTATTGCCCTCGTATTACACTAATAGTTTTACGAACGGGAAGAAGATAGAAAAAGAAATCAAAAAGTTAAAAAGTGTAGAAAAAGTAAATAAAATTGCTGAACTTACTGGGTGTGTTCTGGTATTTGTAAGAGTTAGTAAAGGCAAATTCAAAACCAGAACCAAAAGTAGGACGTTACCTGGAGTAATAAAGCAAAGGTGAGACGACAAGGCATAAAAATAAACGGCTGATGGTGAACACGCAACCCGACATAAAGTGAAACAATAACAGGTTGAAAGTATTATATAGTAATGACACTGACTTACTAGAAATCTATAAAAATGTGAACAACAGGGATGACCCTATCGTTGATATTGGACAAAAAAAAAAAAAAAAAAAAAATGTACTAGAGTAAAATGGTATATAGGCCTAAATAAAAACGGCTGAAATCTGGCAGAATGAACAGGTAATAGTAATCTATTGATGGAGGAATATGTCAGATTAAATGGAAAAGTAAAACCAGAATTATTTAGATCCACAGTGAACTGGAGACTAACATCCAGTAAAACATAGGTTAAAATTCCAATTAAATAAACCTGGTGTATCCAACGAAGCAAGAACAAAAATTTCTAATGAGCAGAGGACAAGGTCTACAAAACAAGTCTCAGTGTCACCTTATCAAGTTAAGTGGTGTAAAGGCCAAAATAAAACTGCTGTCTGGCAGAATGAACAAGTAATTTTAATCTATTGATGAAGGAATATGTCATACAAAAAGTAAAAACAGGATTATTTAGATTCAGAGTGAACAGGAGATGAACCTATAGTAAAACTTAGATAAAAAGACCAATTAAATAAACCTGGTAGATCCAACGAAGGAAGAATAAAAATTTTTCTGATGGTCGGAGAATGAGGTTTGCAAATTAAGATTCAGTGCTACCATATTGGCTTGCATCTGTTGAATGAAGAAAAAGCATTCATTTTTAGGGGTACATCTAAGGCTGAGTGGAACTACTGAAAAATGTAACAGCACATCCATCAAAGGAAACAGACCTTGTTAAATCCAAAGAAGCACGAAATTCCATAGTCTGCCGTCTAGCAAAAGCAAAATTTATAACCTAAAGGTGATGAAGTTGAATCTTATAGATGAAATTTCACATCATAAAGGGCCAGGTAACGAAAGCAGACGGTAAAAAATATATCGCTGCTGGATGTCAAAGTAACACAGTAGCAAACCTAGTGGTTATCAAGTGATAAAACAAAACTAAAAAAGTCCAGTAACAAAAGGCCTGTACCAAACACTGAAAAAAAAAAAAACATTTTAGTGAACACGAGTAGATTTATATGTAATTCAAAGTAGATTAAAAAGTAGAATTCAAACTAAAAAAAAGTAAAAAAAGCAGTGAGTAAAGCAACAGGGAAATCCTTCAGAAAAAAGAAACTTAAATCGGAAATCATGAATAGCAGTTACTTACTAAGTAGTGGAAATCCCACCAAATTATATACACCTGTTCAATACCTTTAGCATAGACAAGGGCCAAGTAACTCATAATTGAATTTATTTTTAATTGGATGTGAAACTATATTGAATAAGTATTTGATGAAAAAGGGAGGTATATTATTATTTAAAAGCTTATTATAAAAATCTTGTATTGCTTTGCAGAAACGGATATGATTACTGCAAATGTTGGCTAATCTAATAGCATGTGAACAAATAGTATTTTTGTGTATTTTATAAGCAATATTGGGCCAATTTGTGAGGTAAATGACATCAAAGTTAAATTTATTTCTTTTATCATATAGGTGATAAAAGAAATGCTGCTAAAGGCTACTGCCTTTAGCAGCATTTCTTTCTTAAGTTTAAGTTCTGAGGGGTAAATTGCTTTTGCCAAGGGTTCAAAGCGTGTATTTAATACTAAGATGTCATCTATATACCTGAAAGCTAAAAGTTTATGATTGGGATTACTTGCAATATATAGTTCTTCATAATAGTGTAAAAATTGGTTAGATACAAGGCTAGAAATTTGTGAACCCATAGGTACTCCAATATTTTGTCTGTATGCTTGTTTGCCATCAAAAATGTTATTATCGAGTATGCAAAGATTGACAAAGTTATCCCAAGCCCTCGTTAATATAAAGTTTATCTTGGTATTTGTGAAAGCACAAATACCAGTAGGTTATGTTGGATGGAAGTGAAATGGTTGGTGAAATCGAAAGTTTTAATACTGGTAATATATAATTTGTATTTGAAAGTGTTTATAACAACTTGGTTATTGTTAATACTCCAGGTAGAAGTGAGTTGTTGAAAATGGTTTTAAGAAGTCTGAAAAATTGTTTGCTTGGAAGGTAGCAGCCACTATTTTTTGGGACTGGTGATGAATCTGAAACCAACCAGTTGTTTGTGGAATTTAGCAATCACATAAAGGAAGGGAAGGGTGGAGTTTTGAATTTTGGTATGCAGTTTCTTATGTAAGGCTATTAGTTTTTTTAAAGTAGAAGTAGGATTAAGACTGCATGGTGTATATGTGTGACTATTTTCAGTTTCCATTTTAAGTTGGTTAAAGTAAAATTGTTTGCAAAAAAATAACAACGCTGTTAGAAGCTTTGTCAACTGGTGTGATAATGAAATTGTCCTGTAATTCTATAATAAGGTTCTTTTTAGATTGCAGTATGATGTGTAGTGGTTATTGTGAAGTTTATAGGACTAGGCAATAGCTTTTTTTAAGTCTTGATAGATAATGGTAATCCAGTTTTGAAAAGTTTCACGTGGAATGGTATATTTATAGGCAAGCTTGTTGGCAAAATGTGTAAGATTTTAATAAAGTTTTTTGTTGACATTATTTAGATTGGCTTTATTAATTGGTCTAAATTTAAAACCTGTATGCATAGCAGTTTTTAAATTATGATCATTTATGATGTTGAGATTGCCAGTTATGATATGTCCATGATATTGATCAACAAATGGAGCATAGATAGGATTATTGCAATGGCATTAGCATTAGTAGAGGCCCCTCAACGTGGGCACCTGTACGTGGTGAGGGGACCTCCCAGTGAGGCTGCTGGATTTCCAGATTAGCATCACTGGGATCCAACGCCCATACCTTGGTTCCAGGGTTACAACATTGGAATCCGGCGTGTGCAGCCGTGCGCCGCGACCCGTGGAAGCGGAAAGGGGGATCCTGGTGGTTGAGGGGCCCAGCCTTAATACACCACTTTGGCCCCTGCTTCGACGAGACGGGTGGTCCCGGACCGGCTCGACTGGGATCAATCGGCGGGTGGTATTATACTGCTAGGGTCAACTGCGTTCCAATAAGTCTCCCTCCCTATGGTCCTGGGACGGGATAAAGACTTATTGGTAACGTGGGTATGGTGCTCTAAGCGAACTCGGCGTCCCATTCGTGTACGCAGTACCTGCTAGTTCACGAGTGGGCGTCCCCTCGTAGGGCTCCGTGGTGGGTGAGGTACTTAGGCATCAGACATCTTCTCTTTACTCATATGAGTAATTTAAATCCCCTTTCTTCTGGGGCCCCAACAAGGCCCCTACCTAATCGAAATGAAGACGCAGAAAACACCTCTGCAAAAAGAGCCAGGACTGAGGATACACCATCATCATCAGTGACACCGCTTTTCCTCATTCTCCATTCCACCGCTGAGCAGTCCATTGGGAAGATGTCACCCTTCTTTATCCAGAAAGGATTAGAAGGGTTGTCAGGTTCACCTAAAACTGTAAAAAGACTGCGTTCTGGCGACCTTTTGGTCGAAGCTTCTACCACCAAGCAAGCGGAAAAAATCATAAAGTCTACATCCATAGGGGGAATACCTATCATCGTAACCCCTCACAAAACTCTAAATTCTTCACGTGGTGTCATATCAGAGTGGGACCTTCTTCATGTTTCTGAAGAAGAGATCTGCTCTGAATTAAAAGAACAAGGAGTGACAGCTGTCAAAAGAATATCAATGAGAAAGGATGGGAATCTCGTCCCTACCCGAGTTCTCATCCTAACGTTTAACACCCCACGGCCTCCAAGTTCCATCAAGGCAGGCTATCTAAACTGCCCAGTGAGGATTTATATCCCAAACCCACTGCGGTGCTTTAGATGCCAAAAATACGGCCACTCACAAACATCTTGTCGTGGTAATCCTGCCTGTGCTCGATGTGGTGTTAAAGACCACGAGAGCAAGGAATGCTCAGCTCCAAAACCTATCTGTGTCAATTGCCAAGAAGAACATCCCGCCTACTCTAGAGCATGCCAGCGGTGGAAGGATGAAAAAGAAATACAAAAACTGAAAACAGAGCTGAATATCTCCTACCCAGAGGCCAGAAAACGTATCCAACCAGTAAATAGCGGGAAACCTTCATATGCCAAGAAGGTTTCTGCTAAGTGCACTATCGGGACACAAACTGAGATGACTATACCACCAAAAGAGTCATTCACCCCGATTGCACGCTATTTATTGAGTTCTCAAAAGCCCACCAAAAAAACACAGTCCGTTGCCACTCCTATATCCGTACCTCCTAGTGCTCCACCACTACCAAAACCAAGTGGTAAAGAGCCTCAAGTAACAACAGAAAGAATGGATGTAGAGAACAAGGAGGTACAGGATGAATCAGTCTTGGAACTCTTTGCGGAGGAAGAAATGGACACGGGACAGCGTCCATTCTTCCCCAAAAAAGATAAAGCCAAGACTGATAAAAGTAAGCCCTCAGCACCTCGGAAGCCGCCTGATGGACCCACCAAGCCAAAATAATGGCTAAATTCCTACAATGGAATTGTCGTGGATTCCGGCGAAATATTGATGACATCAAGGCCCTCCTGCAAAAGCACGAGCCAGTTTGCTTTTGCTTGCAGGAGACTTATCTAAAGGCAAATGATGATCCCACCATGCATAACATCCCAATCTTTCGTAAGGATAGAATTGCGGATGGTCCTGCTCATGGAGGAGTGGCTATCCTTGTGAATAATCAGACCCCAGTTCAGCCCTTGCTAATTACAACCAGCATAGAGGCTGTTGCAATTCGCCTTACAGTGGGATTTCTATTAACGGTCTGCTCTATTTATTTGCCACCTGGGACTGACATCTCCCAGGAAGACCTTGATGATCTTGTAACGCAGTTGCCTCCCCCCCTTCTTACTTCTTGGGGATTTTAATGGACATAACACCCTGTGGGGTAGTGCTAACATCACTGGAAGGGGACGAGTCATAGAGCGTATGCTCAATGACAATGCCCTTTCCCTTTTAAATACTGGAACAAACACCTTCTTCCACATGCCTACCCGTACTTTTTCTGCCATTGATCTCTCTATCTGCTCCCCTTCTCTACTCCCTTCACTCACTTGGGAAGTGGAGGAGAATCCATACGGAAGTGATCACTTCCCTGTGATAACCTCGTTATACAGTGGGAGACCATGTCTTCCCTTCAGGTTACCACGGTGGAAGATTGATCAGGCTGACTGGAATGCCTTCCAACATCAGGCGAATTTTGACCTGAGTACAGTCAGTCAGGAGCCTATCAATGACGCAGTAATGTACATCACAGAAATCATTGTCCAAGCAGCTGCGAATGCTGTTCCAAAAACATCTGCCCGGTTTCCACCATTTCCCAAACCTTGGTGGAATTCACGATGCACAGCAGCAAAAAAGGCTCAAAACAAAGCGTGGGGGATATTCCGTCGATATCCTACCACTGTTAATCTAATAGCCTTCAAGCGTGCACGAGCCAAAGCACGCTATATTCGCCGTCAGAGTCAAAAGGAATCATGGATCCGTTTTACATCATCTATTAACCAGGCTACCAATTCTAAGGTAGTCTGGGATAAAATCCGGAAAATGAAGGGAAAATATACATCCCACCCTTCTTCAATCCTAGATTATAATGGATGCACTATTGCAGATCCAACTGCAATAGCCAATGCTCTTGGGGAAACATTCTCTAACATCTCCGCAACATCTTCGTATTCCCCAGAGTTTCTGGTCCTGAAACATGAAATCGAAAAGCAGGCACTTAATTTCAAGTCCAAGGGCCTCTATCCCTACAACGGGAAATTCACTATGCAGGAATTGAAGAGAGCCCTCACTCTTTCTAATGCAAGTGCTGTTGGACCAGATGGAATCCATTATGAAATGATTAAACGTCTTTCACCAAAATCTATGGATTATCTGCTCCTTCTATATAACAGAATCTTTATTGAAGGGCAGTTTCCGGACTCCTGGCGGAAGGCAATCATCCTTGCTTTTCCTAAGCCAGGAAAGGATCCAAAAGTCACCACCAATTATCGTCCTATTGCTCTGACTAGCTGTCTGTGCAAAATCCTGGAGAGAATGGTTAATTCTCGTTTAATATGGTATTTAGAATCAAATGACCTTCTCTCCAACATCCAGTGCGGCTTCCGAAGGAACCGGTCCACTTTGGACCATCTTATTAGATTGGAAACATCCATCCGGGATGCTTTCCTAAAACGCGAACACTTGGTGTCGGTGTTCTTCGACATGGAAAAAGCGTATGACACAACGTGGAGATTTGGCATTTTAAAAGATTTACATAACCTTGGCCTTAGAGGGCATCTCCCCCTTTTTATTCAAACGTTTTTAGCCAATCGATCTTTCCAAGTTCGTGTGGGATCCTCACTCTTTCGTTCCTTCAGCCAAGAGGAGGGAGTACCACAAGGATCAGTATTAAGTGTCACGCTTTTTGCCATCAAAATAAATTCCATCACAGAACAACTTCCTCCAACTGTAAACAGTGCCCTCTATGTTGATGACTTTAGCATTTTTTGTCAGTCATGCAACATGAGGGTTATTGAAAGACAACTGCAGAAAGCCATTGATCGACTGAATTCCTGGGCACTTGCTAATGGCTTCAGGTTCTCGCCGGAGAAGACCGTTTGCGTACACTTTTGTCGCAAGCGTAATCTTCATCCTGAACCTGAATTAAGGCTCAGACAAAATGCTATTCCAGTAGTGTCAGACAGAAAATTCTTGGGACTTGTGTTCGATAAAAAGTTGACCTTTCTCGAACATATTCGTCAACTTCGTACAAAATGCACGAGGGGACTCAATATTCTCCGCTCTCTCTCCTCAACGCGTTGGGGAGCAGATCGATGCACCCTACTACGGCTCTACCATGCACTTGTACGACCCAAATTAGACTACGGGTCCCAGGTATACTCCTCAGCTAGAGATAGTGTCCTCCGATGGCTGGACCCTGTCCACCATCAGGCTATCCGTATCGCTACTGGAGCTTTTCGAACATCTCCTGTCCAGAGCTTATATGTCGAAGCAAACGAACCATCGTTATCCCTTCGACGTAAGCAGCTGTCTTTAAACTATGCTTTAAAGTTGAAATCCCTGCCAGACCATCCTACGTGGGCATCCGTTTTTGAGCCACGTTGGGAAAACTTGTACAATACCCGTCAGACTGCCAACCGACCTTTTGGTATTCGTGTCCAAGAGCTACTAAGAGAGTTTAACATCATGGTAGACAAGGTTGCACAAACACCAAAAGAGACTCTTCCACCCTGGCATGCTCATACTCCATCGTGCAATATCTCCCTTAAGAAATGGGTAAAATCTGAAACCTCGTCATCTGTCTACCAGAAGCTCTACTCTGCACACCAAGCTGAGTACTCAGACTTCCAGCCCGTTTACACAGACGGCTCGAAGTCTGAATCGTGCGTAGGATCTGCTGCTGTGTTTCCGGACACTATAATATCTCAGCAGATTCCTCCTGACTCCAGCATATACACTGCAGAGCTGTATGCTATAGAGCTAGCCTTGGATCACATTTGAACTTGTCAATATCAAAGGTCAATAATATATTCCGACTCATTGAGTGTATTACAGGCTTTATTATCTCTGAGACACAATTCTCATCCAGTTCTTTGTCGAGTTCAGCAGAAGATACATTCTCTTCATGAATACAAGTTTGATATCCGCTTCTGCTGGATTCCTAGTCACATTGGGATAAAGGGAAATGATTTGGCTGACGCTGCAGCCAAATCAGCAACACCCACTCATAATTGTTGCCTGTCAGTCCCCTATACAGACTACAGGCAAATAATACGGAACAAGATATATTCCCAATGGCAAGAACTATGGCACAGACAGAGAACAAATAAATTATACCAGATAAAGCCTGTAATAGAAACATGGCAGTCTAGTCTGCGCAGGAATCGGAGCGAGGAAGTTGTTCTTGCCCGACTCCGCATAGGCCACAGTCATTTGACACATTCTTTTCTGCTGAGGGCGGATGACCCTCCTATGTGTGAGTCTTGCGACACCGTTTTATCTATAAAGCATATTTTAATAGATTGCGTTCATTATACCCATGTTCGCAATATACATTTTACCGCTTTTACTCATCTGACTGAGCCATATACACTCAGTCAGATTTTATCAGACAACGACCACGTGTCGGCAGTTTTTAAATTTTTAAAAGCTATTAATATATACACACATATATAAATAACAATTTGACGAGGTAACCTTTTTAAAGGTTACCAGAATTTATCTTTATTGTTATTTTAATCGTTTCTTGGCGCAGTATGACCATAGTTGTTTTTGCGCCAATAAACTCAAAATCAAAATCAAAAATCAAAGCATTAGTAGAGGCATACGATGCAAGAAAGTGAGCTTTTGCAGCATCAGCCAAAAAAAAAAAAAAAAAAAAAATCCCCGCTCCGATTTCATCCCTCTGTTCGTTCCAAATACCAGTCCAGCTCAGCCTTAAATTTATTTAGGCTATCAACTTCCACAAAAAAAGATGGAAGTCTGTTCCACCAATCAACTATCCGCTGGCAAAAGGCAAGAGGAAGAATCCCATCATCATTGAACATGCTCAAAACATTCAAGGCTTTTACACCTCAATCAGATCACCTCGCAGGTGCCTAGTCTCCAAACGCTAATCTGCAAAACTTAAGCCTTTCTTCGTAAAAGAGCACCACCTTTGTTCTATTCACTAATCTTGTTGCTCTTCTCTGTACTCGTTCCAACAAGTCTACATCATTCTTAAAATGAGGCCTCCAGACCTGTATACAGTACTCAAGGTGTGGCCTGACCATCGCCTTATACAAGGGGATAATCACCTCCTTATCCCTCCTAGAAAAATTCCTGTATATCATTGACAAGACACCATGAACTACTCTTGCAGACTGTCTGCACTGCTCAAAAAAACTTCATATCTGTCTGCACAGTTACCCCCAGGTCCTTTTAATTCTCTACCACTGTCAGTGTATTACCTACGTAAAAGAGGAAATGAATAAGAATGTATGGGGATTACCATACAAATTATTATTTGATAGAATGAAAGTTGATCAAGTTTATAGTACTATTAAAATAGAAAATCAGAGTACGAGGGACTGGGAGCCCTCTATGCGTGGTTTGCTCTCCTCATTGTTTCCTATAGATCAAATAAGTTTGGATAGTAGAGAACAAAGACAAATCAGGAAATTAAATGATGAATATGTGGGGGAGCAGGAAATTGAAAGTTTAATTACGGAGGAAGAATTGAAGATAGTATTGGAGAAAGCTAAGGCAAAGAAAGCACCAGGCAAAGAAGGATTGCTACCCGAAGTGATAAAGAAGTTTGGTTTGAAATTTGGAAAGGAATTGGTAGAGTTATATAATGTGTGCTTAAATAAGAAAATCTTTCCTAGTTGTTGGAAGGAGGCATACATTAAAATATTATTAAAGAATAGAGAAAAAGAGAGGACGGATCCTGGATCATATAGACCAGTGGCATTATTGCCAGTTATCGCAAAGGTTTTTGAAAGAGTGTTGATGAATAGATTGGAGGGATATTATGAGAGTAGTAGAATGAGCAGAACTAGACAGTTTGGCTTTCGGAGGGGCAGATCTACTGAAGATGCTGTGGTTAAAATGGTGTCATATGTACAAGAGACTTCACAAAATTATGTCCTGGGTATATTTCTTGACTTTAAGGGGGCATTTGATTGTATGTGGTGGTCGAGCTTTCTAGCAAGAATGAGAAAAATGAAGTGTACTGGGCAGTTCTATGGAATTTTAAAAGATTATTTTAAAGATAGGAAAGTTACAATTGTAACAAAATATGGGAAAGTTACCCAGGAAGTAACAAGAGGTGCTCCACAAGGTTCATTGCCGACCGGGCTAGCCGAGTGGGTAAAGTACCTGCCCGGCAACCCAAAGGTCGCGGGTTCGATTCCCGCCTCGGGCTTGGATCAAAGTACTGCAAAAACCTTGGGAGGTGCAATATGGCCACAGAAGCCGATGCGCCAACAAACTACCAAATCAAAAAAAAAAAAAAAAAAAAAAACAAGGTTCATTCATAGGTCCTGTATACGCGCCATATCGACTATCTATAGTTGGAATATTGTATTGGATGAGCTACTGGTTCAGGAGTGGGTAGGATGTGAACTGGTAGCATATGCTGATGATTTGTTAATAATGGTGGTGGGAAAGTCTAGAAAAGAATTGGAGGAGAGAATTAAGAAGGCTATGGGACAAGTGCAGAAATGGGCTGAGGTCCATAAAATGGAGATATCAATGAAAAAAACTCACATGGTTCTACTCAAAGGGAAGCTCAGTGAAAGAAGGCCAACTGCAAAAATATTTGGTACAACAATAGCATATGCCTCCTTGGTCAAGTACCTAGGAGTTTATGTGGATGAAAGGATGTCCTTTTTGCCTCACATGCAGAAATTAAGAGATAAAATGACGATGATTTATTTAAAAATTAGGAAAGTCACAAGGGTAGAATGGGGAGTGAAAGACAAGTCCTTAGACCTCCTCTATAAATGTATATTTCTACCGATTGTGACATATGCATGTGTGGCTTGGGGTCATAGAGTGACTAATAGCCACGTTAAAAGAAGTCTTATTTCAGCACAGAGATTTGCCCTTCTGGTGGTGACGCGGTCCTGCAGAACCGTTTCAAACGATGCTCTGCAAGTTATTGCAGGAAAGGAGCCAGTGGATCTGATTATACTTAAAAGGACAATGGAATATGCGATTAAGAATAATAAGAGAATAGAACTTATGGGAATAAAATCTTGTAGAGAAGAGGGAAGAGAGTATGGAAGACATGATTTGAAAGTAGAAAAAGAAAAGGTTGCAGCAAGATATAGATTGTATTTGGCAGGAAAGATGGAATGGTTCTGCTTAGGAGCATGTTACCTTTGCTTTTCTTCCTGGGGTGAAAACTATGCAAGAGATTTCATCTTGGTCTGGTCTAGGAATGTTCCAAACAATGTTAATAACTGGACATGGGTTAAAGAAAAGACTGGTAGAGCTTGGCGTAGAAAAAAATCCAATGTGTATTTGTGGGATGGTAGAGGATACAGAGCATATTTTACAGCAGTGTGTAAGATATGATATACCAAGGAATATGTTAATTAGGCAGATTGGCTCTGACTCATACACCTGGAGTGACTTGTTTGAGAATAGAGAATAGAATGAAGCTTTTGCTGAGTTCGCTAGAGCAGTAAACAGGATTAGACAATTGTAAAAGTTTTGTATATATGTAAATAGTGTTTTTATGGAGTTGAGATTTAGTTGGAATTGGAATATATTGATCTTATAGTTTATAGTTGTATAAAAAGGAAATGTTGAGGGGGAAAAAAAAAAAAAAAAGTATAAAATATAACTACAGAAATATATTGATTAATTTCATTGTTTAGGGTTTTATATTGATTTTAGAGTTTATAGTTGTATAAAAGAAAATGTAAAAAGTATAAAATACAAAAATATATTGATGAATTTTAAATGTTTGGAGTTTTAATTTGTCTGGAACAAGAATCACAATTTATAAAAGTTTGCCTTTGAAGTTTAAACTTTAATTGAGCTCTAGATAGTCGATATCCACCTCTTCGGGGCAGGGGCGGTAACACATCCTCAATGTTTGATTTATCATATGGAGGATATGATTAAGGATCAAAAGATTAGTGCAGATATAAAGATATAAAGTGTGGATGAGCTTATTGCTCAGGAAGTGCAGGTACAAGTAGGTGTTTGGACAGTGATGATGATGGTGTTGTCAGTGTAGAACCACAGAATAGATGTGTTACTCTGGGGGTTACTGATTCCCATATCTAGTACTTTACATTTGTCAATGTTAAACTTCATTTGCTCATCTGCTCAACTTTTCTAGATCCTGTTGCAGCAATGTACTGTGTCATTAGTGTCATTAACAACCCTGCCAACCTTCGTATCATCTGCAAACTTGGACAAATTAGTCAGACCAGACTTCCCCTTAACAAACCCATGCTGTGTCCGAGCTGTAACTGAAGTCTTGACTAGATGATCCTGTAATGCTTCTTTAACCAGTGCCTCCATTAATTTCCCTGGAACAGAAGTTAAACTAACAGGTCTGTAATTACCTGTCTCCCTTTGATCCTCCTTTGTGGATTGGGGTCACATTTGCACATCTCCAGTCCAGGGAAGCTCTCATAATTATGGCTAAGGGTTTGCTTTCTTCCTTTGCCGCCGCGTCTAATATAACTGGATAGATTTCATCCACCCCAGGTGCTTTTCTTGTGTTTATCTTCAACAATTTCTCCTCCCCTTTACTCTCAGTTATTACAAGATTATCTAGATTACTGCTAGAGTTGAATACACTTCTGGCATTTCCCTCCCTGAATAACTCCTTGTGTGTGTGTGTGTGTGTGTGTGTGTGTGTGTGTGTGTGTGTGTGTGTGTGTGTGTGTGTGTGTGTGTGTGTGTGTGTGTGTGAGAATGTAGATGCAAAATATTCATTTAGTTTGTTGGCTACCTGATCAGGATCATCAACAGTTGAACTATCGATATCAAGTGGACCAATCTGATTCATCTACTTCCTTCTAGAGTTTACATAAGTACTCTTTGCTGTTTTTCTTTGCATCCTTTGCCAAAGATTTCTCGTAATCTGCCTTCACCTGCCTAACCTCCCTTGTAACTTGGTTACAGACCAGCTTATATCTATCATAGCGTTCTGTGTCACATGTTAATTTATATGTATCCCATGCATTTTTCTTCTCTGTCACATGTCTAATTAGGTCATCTGACATCCATTTAGATCTAAATCTTGAACAATATTTCTTTGCTGGTATGAAAAGCCTAGTAGCTTCCAAGATTAATCCTTGGAATGCTTCCCATTTTGAATTTGCTGTTGGTAACATCATCAGTTAGAATTTATTTGCTGTCTCAGACCACCATACTCCTCTTTATGAAAGCAAAAACCCTTCCCTTTACCCATGATGGTAGTTACCTCTTTGAGTAAATCCTACTTCAGCACACTGTGATCACTGCCACCTAATAGTTGCGTTATCTGCAGATTCTTGATGCATGAAGAATCACTACTGATAATCAGATCAAGAGTATTACTTCCTCTAGTTGCCTCCCAAACATGGTACTGTAGAAAACAATCGTCCAGTAAATTGACAGATGCCTTGCTAGTGTGTGAGTGACCAATCTACAAATTCCAGTCAATAACCGGGAAATTAAAATCCCCCATAATAAGACACTCTAATTTACAGGTCCACTCTTTCTTTGGACAATTGCTCCTTATACTCATCAGATTCATTAGGCCTATCACACACACACACACACACACACACACACACACACACACACACACGCACCCCTCCTCCCATTTTTCCTTTCCCAGTGCTTATGTCACACCAAACAGACTCAACATTGCATTGTCCACCCACATCAATCGGATGCACTTCCTTAGATTTTGTGTTTCTTAACTAACAGCATAACTCCTCTTATCTTCCTGTCCTGTCTATCCTTTCTGTACACATTGTACTCCCCAAATTCCAGTTCTGCATTGCTTATGTCTGTGTGACACCATGTCTCTGATTTCCCAACAATATCTGCCTTTGATGTCTTGACTAGCACTTCAAACTCATTGAATTTATTTAACTATACTCCTAGAATTGGTGTACATGCAAGTATACATGCACCTGTTTCTACTCTTAGTTACCCTAACACAGCCCATGTATTTATTTGTTCCGCTATGACTCCCAGCAGTCCTGGAAATTCCCATTGCCTTGCTTTCCAGGCTGCTGCTCAATTGCATTTCAATAGAAGTAGTGCAAGAATCACTTTGACGTCTGCCAGTGGCTACTGTTAATCTATTAGTCCGTGTATCCCCCCAAGCCAGCAGTTTTCCGACCCACCTAACTCTGCCTCGATAGCATCACCAAATATTCTTGCACCCTTTCTATATAAGTGTATCCCATCCCTGTATGTATGTATGTATGTATGTGTATATGTATATATATATATATATATATATATATATATATATATATATATATAGTATTAGTGATAACTAAATTTTTTATTGTAATAAAATGTTTTATATTTGACTATTCTGTGTGTAATAATAAAATTTTTATCATATTTTATATGTAAGACTATTATTTTATAATAAAAATTTAATTTCATTGTTCTATTTTGAATATTTTATTTGTACTAATAATATTTTTATTTTTATTGTAATTATTCGTAATTATTTTTTTTTATCCTACTACAGAATGTCATTATAATAATAAAGTATTTAATTAAATCCTGATGATGGATTTTCCCGACGGTGAATTGTGTGCACTGTATATATAAAAGTGTTTTAATTAAAATATGTAATTTTGTATTTTTATATGTAAGTATTTTGTTAATATTTTCATTAAGCTGCTAAGAATGAAATAGCCAAAAGTGAGACAGAGACTAAACAAGCAGAAATGAAACTGAAACATGCTCAAATTGAAATAAGAAAAAAACAAGGTGAATGTCAAAAAACAGAAGAGGCTTACAAGAAAGATCAAGTTTTATATAGAGCTTTGGAAAAAGATTTAGAGAAAGTGAAGGTAAGGCATAATAACATAATATGAATTCTAAAATTTCAGAATTTTTTTTTATAAAACTGCTTAAGTTTATATATATTTTTTAAATCCTTTAGTTTGCTCTTGTATTATGGTAGTTTCATTAATATCAAATTGGGTTTATACCCCTGAAAGCTTACATGAAAATGGCATGTTTATCAAAAAATACACACACACACACACACACACACACACACACACACACACACACACACACACACACACACACACACACACACACACACACACACACACACACACACACACACTGTATTTCCCCATGTATAAGACGCACCTTTTTTTGAATGGGTGCGTCTTATACAGTGGTTGTAGATTTTTTTCGCTGTTGTTGTCTTTGCGCTCATTGTTTCGCACTTGTTACCAGTATATTAGGTTTTCTGAGCCATTTCTGGGCATTTCTTTTCTGAGCCATTTCTGGGCAGAACGTTTTGCCACGTTCTGCCCAGAAATGGCTGAGAAAAGATTTTCGTACAGTGCTGAATTCAAGTTATGAGAAGTTGTATGAATTTTATGATGAATAAAACTTGAGTTCAATAACTTTATGTAATACATTTTTTTTCAAATTTTGGTCACCATAAATTAAGGTGCGTCTTATACATGGGAGCATCTTATACATGGGGAAATACGGTATATATATATAACAATTTTTTAGTTAATTTTAATTATTATACCAAATAGATGACCTCTCTTTTTCTATTTCTTATATATTTTTACATAATTTCATATATATATATAAATAAAAGTTAGTAGTCGTGAAGGGCAATGTGCTAATGTTACGTTACTAGTAACGCTATTTATGGAGAGCAAAGAGCGAACGGAAAGATCGCTATCACGGTGAACAAAGAAGGGAGCTAAGATAAAGGAGAAGTAATAGGGAATAATAAGAATTAATAAGAATTACTTAGTGCTGTTCGTCCTATGATTTTAGTGCCTTTTTCTAGGGCTAGCCCCCGAAATCAAAGGAGGAAACGGCAATAAGTGGGTATAGCCTCTGTTTCTGACATGAAATACTTGCCTCACGTTGTACACGTGAAAAGTAGGTAAGGTTAGTTCTTTTACCATTTATATATTTTATTTTATTTATCTACTTTTTATTTTTTATCTTCATATACCATACAAAAACACCTGAAGGATGCTCTCAGAACTATGTTCAGGGTCCTTCTATAGGAACGGGTATAGCAACCCCAAACTGGCCTAGCACCAGCTTTTTGCCTTCTTCAGTACTCTTTATGCTTTCCTACACCCTATATTTTTATTTCTTGTGAGCCATTAGTTTACTGAACGCAATACCTGAGATGCTCCTTTTCTGCTTTAAAACACTTTCCTCGCCTATACAAAGTTCAGCGACTACATACCGCTACTCTGCTAGCCATTTATTCCTTTCTATCCTGGGACACATTCCTTCAATCGTTTAACCCTATCGCTAACCCCCCTTTATATTCATAACAAAAAATTTGGTTAAATTAATTTTAATGTACCACTTCGCTAATTTAACTTAACTAGGTAACTAGTAACACATGGAGTAACTAGCCCAACATAATTAATTAATTTTATTTTAAAACTTTTCCGATTCCTTACACCAGGGGTGCCAGCCTATACCATATACCGTAGCCCACATTCATTCTAAACATTTTATTTCACCACAGCAGTACAGATAGCTACAACCCCATGTAAGTTATCCCATTTCTTGCTTTTTATTCTTTTAATCTTCACTTCCAGCCTCTATGAAATATACGTGCCACACTATCAAGATTAATATTAAATTTAAACAAAATATTTTACTGACGAAAACTAACCTTACCTACTCATGGGGCGAGTATTTCATGTCAGAAACAGAGGCTATACCCACTTCCTCCTTTGATTTCGGTGGCTGGCCCTAGAAAAAGGCGCTGAAATCACAGGACGAACAGCACTAGGTTGTTCTTATTAATTCTTATTATTCCCTATTACTTCTCCTTTATCTTAGCTCCCATATCTGTCTTTCCTTAATTTGAATTTATGCCCCCTTAGGTTCATAATCTGAAAAAGTGGAAGAATCCCATCAGAATTCAGCGTGCCCAACCCATTCAATGCTTTATACACCTCAATGAGATCACCGTGCAGATGCCTAGTCTCCAGCCACTGCAATTTGCAGAACTTAAGCTTCTCTTGGTAAGAGGATCCCTTCATTCCCCTCACCAATCTTCTTGCCCTTCTCTGTACACGCTCAAGCAAATCTACATCCTTCCTAAAATGAAGCCTCCAGACCTGTATGCAGTACTCAAGGCGTGTCCCGACCATTGCATTATACAGAGGGACAATCACCTCCTTTTCCCTGCTAGCAAATGTCTTGTATATCATTGACAAAACCCTATTACCTGCCCTGGCAGCCTGTCTGCTTTGCTCAGAAAACTTCATATCTGACTGCACAATTACTCCCAGGTCTTTTTCATTTTGTACCACACAGTTGGTATGTTTCTCTGGGGTTACTTCTACCCATATGCAGTACTCTTCATTTTTCAAAGTTAAACTTCAGTTGCCAGTTCTTTGTCCATCTGCCCAAATTTTCTAGATCCTGTTGCAGTAGCATACTGTCATTAACAACCCTGCCATCCTTTGTATCATCTGCAAACTTCGACACTAAGCCAGATATACCTTCATCAATATCATTGATAAATATACAAAACAACAGCTGATCGGGCTAGCCGGGTGGGTAAAGTGCCTTCCTGGCAACGGGTGGGTAAAGTGCCTTCCCAGAGGTCGCGGGTTTGAATCCCGCCTCGGGCTTGGATGAGAGTACAAAATGCAAAATCCTTGGGAGGTGTAATATGACCACAGAAGCTGATGCGCCAACAACTAACAAAAAAAAACAAAAAAAAAAAAAAAAAAACACAACAGCGGATCCAACACTGAACCCTGTGGGACTCCACTAATAACATTAGGCCACGAAGAGCAGCATTTATTGATTACCACCCTCTGTCTTCTCCCATTCAACCATCCTTTTATCCATTGTAGAAATTTACCCTTAATACCATTCTGCTCCAATTTGTACAGTAGTCTTCCATGAGCAACATCAAATCTCCCCGGACGAAGCTACTATCATCGACCGGGAGCATAGGTTTTGGGACCACAATTGGCTCGAGAGCTTGTGGATTAGTTCCATTGGGAGCAACATTAATAAAAATGGGGGTATGCGGATTCATCCCATCTTTGAGACAGTGATTCTTGGAGGGGATGAACGATTTCACCCGACGCACTCCAGAGCCACTTCCAGTTCTGTTACGAATGAGAACAATACACGTGTTATTGAATCACGTGACACGTGCCATGAACCAGGTATTTAAGATTGCACTGCAAAAATAAAGCGTACTGTTGAGAAAGAAGACAGAGCCTTCGAAAGCTTCAGATTTTAGGGCTTTTAATTCTGTATATTTTATTGTGTTTTATGGTATTTTTGTTTTCTTTCTTTTTATATCTTATTGTAAATAGTAATTTATTAAATTAGTAATACCAGTTATTAAACTATTAATTTTGTTTTATTATTTCAATGCAAGGTTGGTGTAAACTATTAAAATTTATATTATGAATATGCCCAACCCCAGAGGCCTATTTCAAGAATGAGCAACAGTGTCAAAAGCTTTCCTGAAATCCAAGTATAAATGATATCAAAATTATTTTTTGCATCCAGTTCCTTTGAAACCACATCATAATATCCTATCAAATTTTTTAGACAAGTCTTTTCCCTTAACAAACCCATGCTATGCCTGAATTATTGCTGCAGTCTTGTCTAGATGATCCTGCAATGCATCTTCAACCAGTGACTCCATTATTTTACCCATAACAGAAGTTAAACTAACTGGTGTGTAATTAATCGTGTCACCTTTTGATCCCCCTTTGTGAATTGGGGATACATTTGCACATCTCCAGTCCGTAGGGACCTCCCCTGAGTCCAAGAATGCTCTCATAATTTTGGCTAAGGGTTTGCTTACTTCCTTTGCCACCTCCTTTAATATAACTGGATAGATCCCATCCACCCCAGGTGCTGTTCTTATGTTTAACTTCAACAATTTCTCCTCCACTTTGCTCTCAGTTATTACAAAGTCATTAAGCACCCTGCTACAATTTGATAACCTTCTGGAATTTTCAAACCTTAATAACTCTTCATGTGTGAATATATGCAAAATACTCATTCAGTTTGTTTGCTATCTGAGCAATCATCAACAGTCGAACCATTGATATCAAGTGGACCAATGAGATTTATCCCCTTCCTTTTAGAGTTTATATAAGTAAAGAAATCCTTGCTGTTTTTCTTAGCATCCTTTGCCAAAGATTTCTTGTAATCTGCATTCGCCTGCCTAACCTCCTGTGTGACTTGATTACTGCTATAGGCTTCTGTGTTGTCTGATAATTTATATGCATCCCATGCATTTTTCTTCTCTGCCACGAGTCTCATTAGTTCATTTGAGAACCATTTAGGCCTAAACCTCAAACAATATTTCTTAATAGGTAGGAAACTTTTAGTAGCTTCCACAAATAATTTCTGAATGCTTCCCACTTAGAATTTGCTGTTGGTAACATCATCAGTTGATTCCACTGTACAGAATTTAAAAACTGTCTAAGACCACTGTAGTCACCTTTACGGAAGCAAAAACCCTTTCCATTACCCATGATGGTAATTATATCTTTAAGTAAATCTCACATCAGTACAGTATGATCACTGCCACCTAGTGGTTCCTTTTTCTGCAAATTCTTAATACACGAATGATCACTGCTGATAACCAGATCAAGAGTTTTACCCTCTCTGGTTGCCTCTCGAACATGCTGCTGCAGAAAACAACCATCCAATAAATCCACAAAAGTCTTACTAGTGTGCGAGTGACCAACCCATAAGTTCCAGTCAATATCTGGGAAGTTATAAGACATTCTGATTGTTCATTGTACTCATTCGAGTTAATAGGCCTATAACACACTCCTACTCTTATTTTTGCTCTCGCAGTGTTTATGTCACACCAAACTGACTCAACAGTGCACTGTTCATCTATGTCAACTGGATGCACTTCTTTTTATTTTATGTTTTTCTTAATTAACAGCATAACACCTCCTCCTTTTGTATCCTGTCTTTCGATTCTGTACATATTGTACTCCCCAAATTTCAATTCTGCATTCCTAATATCTGTGTGACACCACGTCTCTGATATCCCAACAATATCTGCCTTTGATGTCTTGACCAACACTTCAAATTCATCAAATTTATTTACTATACTTCTAGCATTGGTATAAATGCAAGTATACATGCACCTATTCTTAGTTACTCTAACACATCCCATGTACCCACCTGTTTCAATATGACTGCCATCAGTCCCTGAAACCTCCAGCACACATTGCTCCAGGCCGCTACTTATTCTAACAGAAGTAGTGCAAGAATCACCTTCAACTTTGCCTGCAGCTACTTTTTTAACCTTGTAGTCTGTGAATCCCTCCAAGCTAGCAGTTTTCCAACCCACCTAACACTGCCTCAATAGCATCAGCAAATATTCTTGCACCCTTTCTATTTAAGTGTATCCCATCCCTGCTGAAGTAGTCTCTCCTATTAACAAGCACAAAAAACGCTGAAAAAAATTCTACCCCCTTCAGCCTTGCACATTCCTTGCATGGCTGAATTGATTGACAAGGCTCTCACCATGTACTGCCTCCTATCGTGTCTGTGCAGAATTGCAGACACTTTCAAATTTAACCCTAACTCACGACTTTTTTGCAACATTGACCTGTACTTGTTAAGTAAATCTGCAGATCTCCTACTTTTAATGTCATTGGATAAACAATATCACCTTTTGTGCCCTTAAAAGATGATATATGCTTTACAATGTCATCAACATTTGCCCCTGGCAGACATACCCTTGTCCTATTCCATCTATCCTTTTTACACAATATATTCCTTGTCTCCCTGACAGTAGTCACCGACAGTAACTTACTCCTGTGGGATCAGTGCATTCTGCTTTGGAGATTGCCGCTGTGTTGCCTGATGCCCAGGAGTGAGCTCTGGCGTTGGGTTGGGCAGCTGAGAGCTTGACGGGCTCCTCATATTAATTTCTTCAAGGGCATCTACCCTACACCTCAAGCTCTCATAGATGCCCAGTAGAACGCTGAGTTGATGCCTAATTTCTAGACACTCTGCACCTGGCACACGCGTGCGTGCACGCGCGCGCACGCACACACACACACACACACACACACACACACACACACAATGACATCCTCCTTGGCTAGATCATGTTCTGTTCCAGAGAGTTCGGCATACATTTGACAAGTTGCATATTTTTTTAGGCTGTGATGCATTGGTGAATTACCCCCCTCAGTTCTCTCCCCCCCCGAGTCACAGCACGCCCGCCACTTTGTGCTCGTCTCTTTGCTGCGCTGCTTTAGTCTGGGGCATAATGTTTTAAATTAATAAGATCAGTAAATTTAATTGATCTTTTAATTTAATTTAATTGATTTAATTGATTTTTGTCAATACTACACTATCTAATAGAATCCTAAATGCAATGATATGTATTATGCTATTTAATTTTACGTTAGAGCTACCTAGTTACCAAAATTAAAAATTTGAATTGCTTACCACCCCATACAAAAACAATGGCTGCAAGATTCGAACGAAACAACGGTTTTACGTATATTAAGTAGTAATCTACTAAATTAAAATCTCTTATCTAAATTAAAAATTTTTTGCTTCCTTTGCTGCTTCTTTTAATATAACTGGATAGATCCCATCCACCCCAGGTGCCTTTCTTATGTTTATCTTCAACAATTTCTCCTCCACTTTCCTCTCAGTTTTTACAAAATCATCTAATTCACTGCAGTGTTTAATTCACCTCTGGCATTCCCTTCCCTGAATAATCCCTCATGTGTGAATGTAGATACAAAATACTCATTTAGTTTGCTATCTACCTGAGCAGGATCATCATCAGTTGAACCATCGATCAAGATTTTGCAACCTGTGAGATTTAAACTGCCTGATTAATGCAGTGGCTTTAATTTTGCTGCAGGGGGAAAAAAATTCACCTTCACAATGAATTGCAATTGTATTTGTATCCTTACCTGGCATAAAAATTTACCTGATTCTCTTAAACTTTAAAATGTTGATTTAGCATTAAAAATCTGAATTTTTCTCCACCAGCAAAAAAAAAAAAAAATAAAAAAAAAATAAATAAATAAAGCAGCTTTTTATTTTTAAAGTATTTGCCCCAGAGTGTGATATCAAACAAGACTTTCAAAGCTGATTTTAGCTGTTCATCTTTAAAATGACTGCTACAAAGATGAACAGTTGAGGTTTCTGAATAAATGATAGTCACCTGAGACCCAGACCTGGACTGTATGGGGAAGTGGTATAATTGTTCAAAATCTATATTCATGAATTTTAGCCTGTGCGTCCTAAGCTTTGTGTAGATTTTCATTGTCATGGTGAAGCAAAACCCAATAATTCAACTTCTCATCTTTTTTCCTCTGAATTGCAGTTTTAATTTTGGCATAAAACTGAAATAATATTCTCCTGTTAACTGTGGTTTTAGGTGCAAGGTAATCGGTAATTTTAGGCTAACTTGTAGACACAATACCCAATGATGCAATATTATCAAAATCACTGATGTTCTTAAAGCACAAAAAGAAAAGAATAGAATATTTAAACTATTCCCATTCCAATAAGGTAAACATCCAGTTTTATTTAAATTTAACCAGACACACTGTCTCTACCAAATTTGAGAAGCAACTTATTGCAATGTTTGATCAACTGCTGCTTATAACTTCTGTCGCTCCCTCAACTCATAACTTCTGTTACTCCCTGAGACTTTATTCTCTTGTTCTTTTTATCAATTATGGGGAAGAACTGATTCACTTTAGATTTTTCCTTAGATGTATAGTCATCAAACTTTGCAGACTACACCTTCTAAGCCATTCTTCCTATGTGCATTGATTTGCCCTCATCACTGATCTGCTTTCCCTTTGAATACTCTTGAGAAGCTCTATGTGTTTATTCAGGTATGGTCCCTAAACCTGAATGCAATGTTAAAATGTGATTTGTCATTTTGGATTGGGGATAATGATGTCCTCCCTGTTAGCAAAGGTCCTGTGGACAGGGTACTCAGAGTCCTCCTAGCTACTTGTTTACACTGCATGGAAAATTTCATGTAACAACACAAAAGATGAATGCTGGTGTTACATGTTACAATGCTAAAGGTGATTTCAACATAAAAGACTTACTCATTGTGGAGAATGAGCAAGACTTTTGTGTTCAGCCTCCCCCCCTCCCCAAACTTTTATTTGATTCCAGGATTTTTGTTCCCAAATGCATAATCTTACATTTTACGTTAATCTTTTTTTTTAAATCAGCATGCTGCTTTTCATTTATTTTAATTCATACATATCAGAACTTGATTTCATTGTAGTTATAACAAAGGCTTACAATGTTTAGGCTTATAACAAAGGTAGCGGTATGATCAGTATAAGCAGTAGGAAGAAATACGATACGAGTTATATAGATAAACCTGTCTGCTCTCATATTTTCAAATTTGATATGCATAAGCAATATGCATATCAAATTTGAAAATTGATATGCATATTGCTTATGCATATCAAATTTAGTCTGAATATATTTTTTGACATGATTCGGTGCCCAAGAGCCAAAATTCTCATGAAGTAAGTGATATGTAGTGGTCTTTGAGAAGAATCTATTAGGAAAACTGCAGAAGTTGAGGGACAAGTAAGCTCTAGAGGTGGATAGTATGCATCCTGTTATACTGAAAGAAGGGCTACATGTCCTAATTAGCCAGGTGGGCAGGAGCAGCAGTGCGTAGAACATGCTTCTTGATTAGACCAGGGTTCGAGCCCGTGACCACAAAATACAGAGGATGCGGAAAGGTCAGGGAATGACCACCGGATATCCCCGGAGGAGTATGGCCTTAGTTGCTAATGCTCCTAAAAACCAAATAACAAACAAGCATGTCCTATTGAATGAGATTCATTAGAATTTGGGATGGTTCGCTTCCTGTAACAGAAAGTCCCAATGCTTCCTCATTCCTCAGTCTAATTTTATTGAATCTTCTTCAAACTTATAACAAAAAAGCTTGCTGTTTTGTGTCTTAGTAGCAGGAAGTGAACACACACATGCACACTTTTTTTTTTTATCCTCCTTATAATTTGCAGTTATTATTATTAGAAAGAAAATTAAATGGCTTAGTTATATAGGATGAATTGAAGGTAAATGTGCAAATGACTGTGTACTAGATGTCTTTGCTTATGTGTAACTTCCTAATTCATTTCAAAAATATACGTGGTCTCAATTCTAATCTCAACGATGTCCATTTCCACTTGCAGTCTGCCAAACCCCATGTACTTTTTCTGACAGAATCCCAGTTATCGGTTGATTCAACTACTGCTCATCTCAGATGCCCAAATTATTCGCTGTATGATTCCTTTCGCCTCAAAGGTGGTACTTGTGCGTATGCCCGTTCTGATATTCCCTGTCAGAGACTTATCAATTTGGAATCTCCTCTCTTTGATCTTCTCTGGCTTAAAATCTCTCTACCTCATTGTGTCAAATTCATCTGTTGTCTCTACCGTTCTCCCAACTCAACTAATCACTTGGAGCTCTTTGACTTCCTCTCTTTGCAACTTGACTTTCTCCAGTCCAACTTTCCTAACGGTGAGGTAATTTTCCTTGGTGATTTTAATGTTCACAATTCCAGCTGGCTTCCATTTTCTAGTCACACCGACCCAGCAGGTCGAGATGCTGAGGCTTTTGCAATTACTAATGACCTAGCACAGATTGTTCATTTACCTACAAGAATACTGGACAATCCTAATCATACAGCCAATATGCTTGATCTTTTTCTCACAAACAACCCTTCTAAGTACACGGTCGAAGTGAGAGGTCCTTTAGGCACTTCAGATCACAACTTGGTGATTGTCTCTTCTCCAATGGAACCTTAATCTCATGGCTATTCCCAACCTCGTGTTGTTTGGCATTACAAGAATGCAAAATGGGATGACCTGCAAGACTTCTTTTCTTCTTTTCCTTGGTCGGATTACTGTTTCAAAACTTCTGATGTCAAGGTTTGCTCAGATCGTGTTAGTGAAATTATTCTTGCAGGAATGGAATCCTTTATCCCACACTCGACTTTAAAATCTCGTCCTTTATCTAAACCTTGGTTTTCCAATAAATGTGCTAAGGCTGTTCAAGAGAAGACTGTTGCATATCGTAATTGGCTTGTTTCTAATTCTTCAGTTTCATTTTCTGCCTACACCAAAGCTTGCAACAATTGTAAAGCAGTTATTAATCAGTCCAAACTAGAGTTTGAACAGGCTAAGAGTAGAAAACTTGCTTCTTGCCCTAATGGTAGCCGAGCATTCTGGTCTCTTGCCAAAGCTATTGGCCGGAACTTTTGCCCATCTCTGCTCCCACCTCTGTCCAAACCAGATGGTTCTGTTGTCACTTCAGCCAAGGATAAAGCTGACCTGCTAGCATCCCATTTTTCTTCCAGCTCATGTATTAATGATCTTGGTAAAACACCTCCCATCATTCCCAACACACTCCATTCAATGCCTCCTGTGGTCTTCCGTCAAAAGGATATCAGAAGGATTTTGATGAATCTTGATGCTAAGAAAGCACCAGGTCCTGATGGTATTTCTCCACTTGTTCTCAAAACCTGTGCTCCTGAACTTACTCCTATTCTTTCCCGCCTTTTTTTCACTTTATTATTCCAAAGGTGTTTTTCCTTCTGCTTGGAAATTTGCTCATATCCAGCCAGTTCCTAAAAAGGGTGACAAATCCCTCCCATCCAATTATCGTCCCATTGCAATTACTTCTACTCTTTCTAAAGTAATGGAGAAATCAATTAACCGCCAACTCTTAAACTACCTAGAAACCTTCCGTCTGATCAACGATCGCCAGTATGGATTCCGCCAGTGTCGATCCACTGGTGATATTCTGGCTTATGTTACCCATTTATGGACTAATTCAATGGAAAGGTTCGGTGAAACACAAGTAGTTGCTCTTGACATCTCAAAGGCTTTTGATCATGTTTGGCATAAAGGTCTTCTAAACAAGATTCCATCTTATGGTTTGCCAACTGTTTTTAGTAATTGGTTATCCAGTTTTCTCTCTGATCGCTCACTGAGGGTGATGGTAGATGGCTCTCTGTCTTCTAACTTTTCCACTAATGCCGGTGTCCCCCAAGTTTCAGTTCTTTCCCCCACTCTTTTCTTCTTGTATATTAATGACCTTCTTCCATTGACTGGAAATCCTATCCATAGTTTTGCCGATGATAGCATATTGCATTCCACTTTCCATTTTGAGAAACCTTGTCCTGCTCAATCGGCTTCAACTTCTCGAAAATCTGCTACCAATTCCTCAAATGCCGATCTTCAGGTAATTCTCCAGTGGGGCAAAGACAACTTAGTTGATTTCAACCCTTCTGAAACTCAGTCTTGTCTTATATCTCGCAAAAAAGGATTCTTCTGCTCCTATGCTTATCTTTAGTGACACTCCGATTTCTAGGCAAAATGATATATCTCTTTTTGGGATTACCCTGACTTCTAA